>NC_052623.1:82840494-84295494 GCF_016161935.1 Mauremys reevesii
CTGAGTTTCCAGATGTATTTTCTTTCTTTTTTTATTAATAAAATTTACCTTTTTTAAGACAGAATTGGATTTTTGTGTCTTAAGAGGTTTGCGTATGTGTTCTTTAATTAGCTGGTGGCAACAGCTGATTTCCTACTTTTTCTTTTTCAGCTCTTCCCCGGAGAGAGTGAAAGGGCTTGAGGTTATCCCACATGAAGGAATTCCCAAGTGCACCTTCCTGGGCTCTCAAAGGGGTTCTGCACTTGAGTGCTGGAAGCATCTACCAATCCAAGGTCAGAGAAAAGCTGTAACCTTGGGATTTAACACAAGTCAGGAGTGGCCAGTATTAATTTTTAGAATCCTTGTGGGCCCCCACCTTCTGCATTCGAAGAGCCAGAGTGGGGAATTAGCCTTGACATGGTGTCAGAAGTGGGATCATTTTGAACCAGAGGCACAGACCTCATAATTTTAAAAGGACACATTTTTCTTTTGGCAGCCTGCAAAGCCATTGAGTTTTTTTTTTCCTTTCTTTTCTTTGCTGCCTGAGGGGGAACAGGCATACAGAGGGTTCAACCTGCAAAACCAGGGAGTCCAACAAGCAGTTTATATTTTTTCTTAGCTTCGTGGCAATGCAATAGCTAGGCTAGAATAGGGCATACCTGTGCATGAGGTTGCGGTCAGGCACCAAAACCCTAGAGAAACCAGTCTTCCCAATGCGGCACGCCACTGAGAAGGCAGACCCAGATCAAGCCCAGACATCCAGCTCCATGACAGAAATGCAGAGAGGGGATGAGGGACTGGAGATTTCCCCAGAGAGAATGTCAGCCCTCCCCAACCCGAGATCCAAGTGCCAAGATGGAAGGATTCCCTTAACCCAGACTGAGTTCTAATTGCAGAAGACAGGAATTTCTTCCTACAGATGAAGCGGTGGGAGGTGGAAATGGAGGCGAAGCGCTTAAAAGCAGAGATAGAGCTGAAGCACTTACAGCTGGAAAGGGCTAAGCTGAGTCAGCCAGGTAGCCCTAATAGTCCTTCTCCAGGTACCCCCCATCCCATTCCAAGAAATTCCCCACATACAAGGTAGGTGATGATATAGAGGCCTTCTTAGAAAATTTTGAAAGGGCCTGCCTCCCAAGATGAGACCCCACCATTGGGGTCAGCCCAAAACCCCACCTCACAAAACCCCACCTCCCTCCACACAGCCAGGGAGACCCCAGATGCCCTCTCATCCCACCACCCTACTATCCAACCAACCACCTCGCCCCAGCCCACAGTTAGCTGCCCAATGCTTTAAATGTAATGCGCTGGGGCATGTAAAGGCCAACTGCCCCAAGAGCACCAGCCGACTGCAACTCATCACTCCAGGATACCACCAAGAGCCTTCAGGCCCAGATGCCTCACAAATACCCCCAGAGCGAAGGGAAACTGTGAGTGTGGGCAGGAGGAAGATTACTCCGTGGAGAGATACTGGAGCACAGGTGTCAGCTATCCACCAATCCCTGGTGGTCTCCAAATTCATCAACCCAGAGGCCCAAATGACAGTGCAACCTTTTAAGGACAACTTCTTTAACTTGCCTACAGCCAAGCTACCTGTCCAATACAAGGGCTGGTCAGGAATATGGACTTTTGCAGTCTATGATGATTATCCCATTCCCATGCTGTTGGGTGAAGACTTAGCCAACCATGTGAGGCTAACAAAAAGAGTGGGGATGGTCACCCGTAGCCAGGCTAAACAGGCCTCCATGCCTAAGTCCATTCCTGAGCCTCCTACGAGGACCCAGTCTGTGTCCCCCTGATACCACAGGCCTGGGGACCCAGCCAGAGGTGGTGGAACCAGACCCCAGACCAAAGTCTATGGCAGCGGTTGTAGATCCAGTCCCGGGACCCAGCCAGAACCAGGCCAAGGATTGGAACTAGTGGAGCAGTCAGCACCAAAGCCTGTGTTTGCAACCCCACCAGAGTCAGGGGAGCCAGCACCAAAGGGCACCACTGAGCCTGCACCTGCAGCAGCAGCTAAACCAGTGCAAGAAGCTCAACCGGAGCCTGAAATACAACCTAGTGCACCGGCAGAGAGTGGTTCACAGTCAACAGAGATGCCCCCATCACCTGCATTGCTTCCAGTGGGACCAAGCCCAAGTCCACAACCCAGAGAGGAACCAATGTCGCCAGCAACAAGAGAGCAGTTCCTGGCAGAGCAGGAAGTGGATAAAAGTCTCAAGGTACCTTGAACAGCAGCACAGAATGACCCACCACCTCTCAGCTCTTCTAATAGACCCAAGTTTGTTGTAGAAGGAGGACTCTTTTACAAGAAAACCCTTTCTGGTGGGCACAAGCAGGACTGGCATCCTGAGAGAGACAGTTCATAGTTTCAACTAAGTATAGGGAAAAGCTCTTGAGCTTAGCCCATGATCATCCTATCGGCCATGCTGGGGTGAGTAGGACCAAAGACCGTTTGGTAAAGTCATTCCATGGGGAAGGAATGGGCAAGGACATTTCTACCTATGTCAGATTTTGTGAGGTGTGCCCGAGGGTGGGAAAGCCCCAAGACCAGGTCAAGACCCCTCTCCAGCCACTCCCCATAATTGAGGTTCCATTTCAACATGTAGCTGTGAATATTCTGGGTCCTTTCTCTAAGAAGACACCCAAGGAAAGCTGTACATACTGACCTTTATGGATTTTGCCACCTGATGGCCAGAAGCAGTAGCTCTAAGCAACATCAGGGCTAAAAGCATGAGCCAGGCATTGGCAGACATTTTTGCCAGGGTAGGTTGGCCCTCAGACATCCTTACAGATTTGAGAACTAACTTCCTTGCAGGGACCATGAAATGTCTTTGGGAAGCTCATTGGGTGAACCACTTGGTTGCCACCCCTTACCATCATCAAACAAATGGCCTAATGGAGAAGTTTAATGAGACTTTGGGGGCCATGATACATAAATTCATGAATAAGCACTCCAATAATTGGGAGCTAGTGTGTTGCACAAGTTACTCTTTGCCTACAGGGTTGTACCACATCCCAGTTTGAGGTTTTCACCCTTTGAACTCGTTTATGGCCACAAAGTTAAGGGGTCATTGCAGTTGGTGAAGCAGCAATGTGAGGGGGTTACATCTTCTCCAGGAACTAACATTTTGGACTTTGTAACCAATCTGAAAAACACTCTCAAAGACTCCCTAGCCATTGCTCGAGAAAACCTACAGGATGCCCAACAAGAGCAAAAGGCCTGGTATGATAAAAATGCCAGAGAGCATTCCTTCAGAGCAGGTGACCAAGTCATGGTCCTGAAAGCACTTCAGGCCAGTAAGATGGAAGCATCATGGGAGGGGACATTTATGGTCCAAGAGCACTTGGGAGCTGTTAATTACCTCATAGCGTTCCCAGACCCTATAATAAAACCGAAAGTTTACCATGTTAGTTCTCTAAAGCTCTTTTATTCCCGAGAAATCAAGGTTCTCCAGTTTACAGCCCAGGCAAGAGACAATGCTGAGTGGCCTGAAGGAGTCTAATATGAAGGCAAAAGCAATGGTGGAGTAGAAGAGGTGAGCCTTTCCATAACTCTTGGGCGTAAGGAGCGACAGCAAATCCAGGAGCCGTACACCAGCTTCATACCAGTGTTTTCAGCCACCCCAGGACGGACAGAACGGGCATACCACTCTGTTAACACAGGTGATGATTAGAGCCCAACCCTACCGGATGGCTCCTCAAGCCAAAACCACGATAGAAAGGGAGATCAAGAACATGTTACAAATGGGTGTAATCTGCCCCGTGAGAGTGCATGGTCTCTCCAGTGGTTCTGGTTCCCAAACCGGATGGGGAAATCCGCTTTTGTGTGGACTACCGTAAGCTAAATGCTGTAACTCACCCAGAGAACTATCCAATGCTATGCACAGATGAGTTATTGGAAAAACGGGGACGTGCCCAATTCATCTCCACCTTAGACTTAACTAAAGGGTATTGGCAAGTGAGCTAGATGACCCAGCCAAGGAAAGGTCAGCCTTCGTCACCCATGTACGGCTGTATGAATTTAATGTGTTCCCTTTCAGACTGCGAAATGCACCTGCCAGAGACTGGTACATAACCTCCTGGCTGGATTTGGGGAATTTGCAGTCGCCTACCATAATGATGTGGCCATATTCTCAAATTCATGGGTAAAACACTGGAACACCTCCAAGCTGTCTTCTAGCACATAAGGGAGGTAGGATTAACTGTTCGGGCCAAAAAATGTCAAAAGGGCTAAACAGGGTATCATACCTTGGACACCAGGTGTGTCAAGAAACTATCAACCCCCTACAGGCTAAAGTAAATGCTATCCAAAATTGGCCTGTCCCTAAGTCAAAGAAGCAGGTCCAATCCTTCTTGGGCTTGACTGGGTATTACAGACGATTTGTACCACGCTACAGCCAAATTGCCACCCCACTTACCTACCCAACCAGGAAAAAACAGCCAAATGCAGTTCAGTGGACTGAGAAGAGTCAGAAAGCCTTTAACCAGCGTAAGGCGGCCCTTACATCTGACCCTATGCTAAGGGCCCTGGACTTCGATCAACCTTTCGTTGTAACCACAAATGTGTCCGAGTGTGGTGTAGGAGCAGTTTTAATGCAGGAAGGACCAGATCAACAATTCCATCCTGTTGTGTTTCTCAGCAAAAAACTTTCTGAGAAGGAAAGCCACCGGTCAGTCTCAGAAAAAGAATGCTACGCCATTGTGTGTACTCTGGAGAAGCTACACCCATACATTTGGGGACAGCAGTTCCACCTACAGACTGACCATGCTGCACCGAAATGGCTTCACACAGTCAAGGAGACTAACAAAAAACTTCTTCAGTGGAGTTTAGCTCTTCAAGACTTTAATTTTGAAATACAACACATTTCAGATGCCTCTAACAAAGTGGCTAATGCACTCTTTGGGGAAGGTTTCCCAGAATCATCAGTCAGGTAAAAATGTCCCTGTTTTCTAAGTCATTGTAGTCCTTAAAATGTGGAAAATACTGTTTAGTTCTTCATATAATTAGTAGCAAAATTAGAGGTTCATGTATCTTATTAACTGTTTTCCTAAACCTCCAGGAAGACATCCCAGACACTGTGGACCCGACCTGAACCAGGCTGGCCAATGCTGTCAGTGATTTGGGGTGCGTGTGATAAATAAAAGGTAGCTCCCTTTTATGGACACCCACCCAGCCAGTAGCTATAAAATCCCTCTTAGTAGCTGTTCTCTAATTGCTCTACCTGTAAAGGGTTAAAAAGTCTCACTGCTATGCATAGGTAAAAGGAAGTGAGTGGGCACTGGCCAAAAGAGCCAGTAGGAAGGCTAGAACTTTTTAAAATTGAAAAAAAGGACTCCCCTTTTGTCTGTCTGTTGTTGTTCTCCCAGGGAGAGGTGGACAGGGCAGCAGCTATGCTGTAAGAAGCTTAGGCCAGGTGTAAAAAAAATAAAAAATCATCGGTATCATACCTAGAAACTAATCATTTAAACCCCAGATATGTAAGTAGATCAGGAAATGTCTAGGAAGACATGGTTAGGTTTATCCCTTTTATTTCGTTATGGCTTGTGGATTCCCCTGTGCTAACCCTAGGTGCGTTTGTTTTGCTTGTAACCTTTAAGCTGGACCTCAAGAAAGCTATTCTTGGTGCTTAATCCTTGTAGTTGCTTTTTTAAAATCTAGCAGTAGCCTGAATTTCCAGATGTATTTTCTCTCTTTTTTTTTAAATTAATAAAATTTACCTTTTTTAAGAACAGAATTGGATTTTTGTGCCTTAAGAGGTTTGTGCACATGTTGTTTAATTAGCTGGTGGCAACAGCTGATTTCCTTTTTTTCCCTCTCTCCTCTTTCTCAGCTCTTCCCCAGAGGGGGGGTGAAAGGGCTTGAGGGTACCCCACAGGAAAAAATTCCCAAGTGTACCTTCCTGGGCTCTTAAAGGGGTTCTGCACTTAGGTGGTGGCAGCATCTACCAATCCAAGGTTTTTATAAAAAAAAAAAAAGCTGTAACCTCAGGAGTTAATTTTTTAAATCCTTGCAGGCCCCCACCTTCTGCACTCTAAGTGCCACTGTGGGAAATTAGCCTTAACAGATGCCTTTGCAAAAGAATAGAAATTTACTTGAAGATCTTCCTCAGATAAGGCGCACGCACACACGTGCATGCACACACACACCCCACCTCTAGGGACTTCGGTAGTGAATAGTTTCCATGATGCCTAGCATGACAACCAGTGCAGGATTTTTACGTATTGTCTGCAGCAACCTTGAGCCCCGAAGTCTTAGAGTGTTGGATACTGTGGCAAAATACTTGCTTCTCCTCAGCAGGCTCAGTCCTTTTTAGCCTTGGAGACACCAGCTTGGGCAAAGCAAATCCTTCCAGGTAGCACAGGGTCTGGCTGATCCTTCCCTCAGTCAGTCGCATGTACTGGTTTTTTCACCTACTGGGGACAGAGTGCAGCCTTCCTTGCTGGAAGGGTTCAGAGCCTTGCTGCACCTAACTTGCTGACTGCTTCTCTCACTCTCCCCCCTGATTCCCCACCAGGGAGGGTTTAAAAAGGTCTCCAGCAGTTGGGGCCAGCTGAACCTAATTAGTCCCCTGGTAACTCCTTTTCCAGCTGAACCTTATTTCCCCATGGCTATCTCTCCTCAGTAGATAGCGAGAGGCCTTTTAACCCCCTGGGACTAATTACTACCCCTCCTTTTGTAGCCATTTATCCTGCGTTTGCCACAATACAATGAGACAAAGACGTAAGTACAACTGGAGCATGTACTCCATATGGTTGAGATATATCTTTAGAGCTCTAGGAATACTCATTTATGCCAAGAGTTAGACTAAAACAATGGGAGAACTAGGCAGCCAAGGGCTCTTTAGTATCTGGAATTCTCAGGACTTCTCTGCCATGTCTGAGTCAGGGCAGAGAATTCCAGCAGGGAGGCACTGCAGTGGCAGAGCTAGGTTGCTGAAACTACTATGACACTATTGATCCGATACAGGGGAAGAGGCGGAGGAGGAAGATTATAAATCGCATCTGCCTGAAACCGAGTAAAAATAAAGGTTTTAAAACAAAATGGTCAAGAGAAACTGAACAGCCAATTTGTTCCTGCACTGGAGGCAGAAAATCTGGTGGTTTGAACTCAAAGACAAAGCCTAGTCCTGGACCAACAATACTGGACTGCCTCCAAATTCCACAGGCGAGGGCTATGAGTAATGACTTCACAGTGAAGCTGTGCAACAGAACAGAATTTACCCATAATATTTCTGAGACATCAAAGTAAGCAGAGCAATTGTGCACCTTCGATCACCAATCATTTATTCTTCAAGACCAGTGAAGCAGAGACTATCCCAACTATCTCCCTCAAACACAGTGCTACATCTGGAGACACAGCTCCTGGTCCGACAGCAATGTCTTACTCTGTAGTACTGAGTGATTCCATAGCTACCAAACAATTTATACTCTTTTATGTAATGCCTTGTCAGTATGGCATCTGGTTTTCGGTGTTTATTAATTTCATTTTGGGGGTTTAGTTTTTAGCAATTTTTGAGTTTTATGTAGATGTAAAAAACATTGGGATTTTTGACTGGTTTCTTTTTGCATATACAGTAACGAGTAATCTTTTTGTAATGTTCCCGTTAACGTTAAACCTTTAGAACACACCAGTAGGATCTGCATGGGCTGATTAATGCACAATACATTAGAGTGCTATTGCAATCACACCACTGTAGTCTGCGTTACTGCTCCATGTAGCTAAGCCTTTCAGTAAAAGGTAACCATTTACATTGTTTATTGGATATATGCCGATTTTCTTTTCTTTTCTTTTCTTTTCTTCCTCTTCCTTTTATTTATTTTTTAAAAATTGGGGATGTTTTATTGTTTTTTATCAGTTAAAACTTAAAATCAGAAACAATTTATCTAAGAACATTTCTCCAAAATGAAGTTACAGGCCATATGAGGAATGATTTTAAAGGATTTTCAATCTGCATGCCCATGTACACTCTCACATACACACACCAACAACAAAATAAGAAAGCACTCTGTTTTGGATGTAGCCAATATCCTGAGGTAAACTTTTTCATTTAGGCACAGGTGCCTGTAGAAGGTGAGCAACCACCAACTGTGTCAGAAAGTGCTCAGAGGGGGGGGTGGCAGGCCATCTTGCTATTGAAAAACACATTCCTTTCCCTCAGCACCCTCTGCCACCAAGGGTTTCTAGTCCTTCCCTTTAGCACAGGGACTTTGAAGTCTGGACCGCTGAACAGTGAAGGTCTTTTCCAGCTGGGTTCTCCCCCAAAGGCTCCTGTTGTTGCAACGTTCTCTTGGAATGTATAGAGGAACCCAGGCCCACTCTGTCCACCAGGCCCCAGAGCACAGCCCAATGGTAGGCTGCTGCACTCTGAACCTTGGAGTACTAAACAGCCACCCCGGGACCACTTCGTACCTAGTCTCCTTTAGCTTCACAGAGTAATCTTCAACCAAGTCTCTGACCTGCACATACAGTCACCTGCCTATCCTTTGTACGTCTGTGCAAGTCTGCATTGTCAGGTCTTAGGCAATGAGCTCCTGGGCAGCACTTCCTGATCAGAGAAGCCAACTGCTCCCTTCCACTATCTGCATGCCTCTGACCTGCTCTGCTTCATTTTTGAAGCCCCGCCTCCAATTTTTACAGGCTTGGCAGGTGTGACTCGGTGGATCTGACTGAGCCAAGAGCTGTTCCTTAACCCTTGCTCTCCAGTGTGGGGTTTGTATACCCCATCACAATGCTAAATAGCCACACCAGCACAAACAGTTGGTTTAGATGAGAGAGCAATGGCAGATTAAGATTCAGAACAAAGTAACAGCCTAAGGTCTTGTTTGAACCTGAAAGAACAAACAATTTTTTTGCACTATTTCTATGCTTCTGATCCTCCAGTTTCCATCCTGCAGAGGAAACAGACTTGATCAACTAATGTAGAAAAACTAGAGAGGAGTGAACTGGTTTGAATAAATTAAAGTCTGAATCTTCACCCATCACAAACCCCTTAATATTTAGCAACCCTCCCAACCTTACCTCTGCTTCAGGGCAGGTACCAGGTCTTTCCATATATAATGTAGGGCACCTAATATTTTTGAGGCTATAACTGTAGTAAATAAAATTGGTAATTAGCAATTTAGCCCAGTTAATGATTGTTTTGCATGATGGTTAAACACATACAGTACATCTACACTGCAATAAGAAACCTGCTGCACCAAGTCTCAGAGTCTGGGTCAGCTGACCGGCTCGCAGGGTTTGGACTATGGGGCTAAAAAATGGAATTGTAGACATTCTGGCTTGGGCTGGAACTCGGGCTCTTAGAACCTCCTGCCTCACAGATCAGCTGACCTGAGCCAGCTGCAACTGTTTTGTGGGTCTTTTATCACAGTGTGGATGTACCCATAGGTGTCAAGAGCACCACATCTGCTCCTGGGGTACATGCTACTTACCCACAGAACTACTAGTAAATATTTCATTTTTAGTTTGTAAAAGTCACACTAGAGTAACTCCTCACTTAGCGTTGTAGATATGTTCCTGAAAAATGCAACTTTAAGGGAAACAATGTTAAGCGAATCCAAATTCCTCATAAGAATTAATGTAAATGGGGGGGGTTTAGGTTCCAGTGAAATTTTTTTCACCAGACAAAAGACTATATTTTATATACATTATAGACTATATATACACACACAGTATAAGTTTTAAACAAACAATTTAATACTGTACACAGCAATGACGATTGTGAAGCTTGGTTGTGGTGGTGGAGTCAGAGGGTGGAAGAAGGTGGGATATTTCCCAGGGAATGCCTTAGTGATAAATGATGAACAAGCACTCGGCTGAGCACTCAAGGGTTAACACATTGTTGTTAATGTAGCCTCACACTCCACAAGGCAGCACAAATGAAGGGAGGCAAGACAGCATGGCAGACAGAGACAGAGAGACACATCCTGTGGGTGAGAGAGAGATGTGCACTGCCCCTTTAAGTATGCTGACCGCACTCTAAGTACATTGCCTTTTTAAGTAGACAGCAGCTGCTGCTAGCAAGCTCCCTCCATCCTGAGCCCTGTCGTGTGTCCCCCACTTCTCTATGGAGATGGGATAAGCAGGGGGCAGGAGCAGGGGGGAGGGGAATACCCTGATATTAGCCTCCCTTATCCCTCCCGACCCTGCACAGCAAGCAGGAGATTCCTGGGAGCAGCTCCAAGGCAAAGGGCAGGAGCAGCACATGGCATTGGGGGGTGGCACAGCTGAACTGCCAGCAATTGATGGCCTGCTGGGCGGCTGCTGCACAGGGAACTTAGGGGAGTAGGGAGCTGATGAGGAGGCTGCTGGTCCACCCTGGTTCCAAGCCCCCACCAGCTAGCTCCAACAGGCTGCTCTTTCTGCAAGCAGTGGACAAAGCAGGCAGCTACCAAACAACGTTGTAAGGGACCATCACGCAACTTTAAACTAGCATGTTCTCCAACTGATCAGCAATGTAACAACGAAACAATGTTAACCAGGACGACTATAAGTGAGGAGTTACTGTATTAACACTGAGATATGTTCCAGTTTTCAACTTCTGAGAGCTTTACAAACATCAACTAATTAACTCAGAAACCACTGAAAGATCAAGCTGAAACAAAGAAAAGGTTTGGCTTCTTGTGCATTAATAGCCAAGATTATACATACGTTCTGTTGACTACTTTTTTCATATCAAATGATAATCTTTGCTTTTTGCAGAGTTCACATAATTATGGCCATACATTCAATTACACACTGCAATAAAATAAACTGTCATGCTGTCTCACACTTCTATATCTCATCCATTATGTAAATCTCTAAACAGTAGCTCAGCAAACATGAGCTCAGTTCCATTGAAATTATTACAGTCAATAAGATTACTCACACATCTAAATTAATTTTCATTTTAGTAGAGCCAATGCAGTCTTCCTATTTCCTAATCTCAAGAGGGACATTTTCTCTGTAATCTACTCTTTAAAAAGCACTCCTCCAAACCCATGTAGTTTTAAGTGTCATAGAGTCTAATACAGGAAGCATACTGTATTTGGGGTTCGTGTCTTCCTTCTAAAAGTGGAAAAATGAGCAGGCAGATAAAAATAATGGCAATTATTTGTTGAAACAATAATTTTTAAACTAATCATTCTTTTTGAGTGTAAGGTTTGGCAATACTAATACTGCAAAATATATATAAATTTGTACTCCATAAAGATCTCCACTGCATTTTTACATGTAAAGTTTGAGTGTTAAAGCTTTTGTTTACATTCTAGTAATGCCTAGATGTCCATCACAGCTGACTGCAGCAGTCAGGGCTGCAGTGGCCTAGCATCAAACTGAACTGAAACAAATAACTGGCAGATCAATATAAGGCAACAGCCTCTCAGAAAAGAACATCCCCTTTCACGTGTAAGAAACTTCAGGGCTGGAACCTGGGACCATGGGCCATTGACACCGCCGCATTGCCATAAGAGGCTTAGATTAGGAGTTCATGGGAGGACCCTGTGAGGCTGGGCTTGGCAGGAAGTACTACCCAGCATGACCTGAGTGGTCGCCCCTCAAAGTCCACTGATTGTCCGGTAGTAGTACTTAAACCAGGAAGCCAGGAAGGGGGGCTCTCTGAGCAACAACAGACTACTTGCCGGTCTCTGCTCCAGACCCTACTTGTGATAGATCCAGCTTCCAACCCTGGGCTTTGTCCTTGACTTCGCTATTTGATTGCTGTCTGTAACCTGGCACCTGACTCTGATCTCTTGATCCTGCCTGCATCCTGACTCTCGGTTTGCCCATTGGCCTGTCTTGGACCCTGACCTCCTGGTACCTGACTCGGTCTGATTCACATCTTCTGCTCCAAACACTAGGTCTGACTGCCCATATCCCAGTCGTGACAGTTTGCTCTGACCACCTTTGCCCCCCATACCTCTGTAATCTATCCCACTCCTTCCATAGATAATGGCAGGGGTGGGCCCCCTCTAACCAGCAGCTCCCTGAGGGCCCAGGAGCCACAGGACCAAGTCACCTGTGTGCAGGTGAAGAACCTCGTTCTACAGACCCACGCTACACAGTGCGCACTCGAGGCACAGACCTTGTGTGAGCAACTAGTCCAGGGGTGGGCAACCTTCAGCACACAGCCCATCAGAGTAATGCACTGGCGGGCCGCAAGATATTTTGTTACATTCGCCATTCCCGGTGAATGGGAGCTGCAGAAAGCAAGCCTTTGAGATCATCTTTGACGACCTGCATTGCATCCGCTCTGCAAAGGCTGCCATCTGGAAGCTTTGCCAGAGACAAGGGCCAGCCACCTCCTACACCACCCATTTCTGATGGAATGAGACAGCCCAACTTTATCAATTCTGGTGCGGTCTCAATAACAAGGTAAAAAGCAAGCTAGCCCACATCGAAAACCCCACCCACCTAGATGACTTTATTGACCTCACCCTGCGCATTGACTTTTGGCTGCATGAATGGATGGAGGAACGGAGGGGTGACCAACACCTCCATGCCCATCCTCCACACTAAGAGCCATGCAGATCAACCTGGACTGCAGACCTCTGACCACAGAGAAAAGAAAGAGTCAACAACAGCTGAAGCCATGTTTTTACTGGGTAGGACCTGGACACACCCTTGCCTCCTACCCAGCTCAGAAGAACATGGGAAACAAACCAGTCCTGACCCAGTAAAGGGGGTACATCCTGGGCACCACCAAAGCGCAATGCTCCAGAACTACCCCCATGCCCACCCCAAGTAGAACCCGACCTAGGAACCATGGTGTCTTTCCGCATTTCCAGTTGCTACTGCAGTTGTAGGTCTTGGGGCAGGCACAGCAGATCCCCCAACTAGCAATGAAAGACTCTGGGGCTCTGCAGTAGCCAAAACTCTCCAGATCCCTTTCCAGCTGAAACCCACACTGGACCTGGTGGAGATGATTGATGGCTCACCTTTATCATCAGGACCGGTGACTCGAGAGACCATCCCCTTAGAGGCTGTAATGGAAGGGAACCAAAAAACAACATGCTTCAATATGATCCGCTCCCCATTCTTCCTGATAATTCTTGGCATACTCAATTAGAGCGGCATGATCCATGTATCTCCTTGTGGCAGAGGAGCATTAGCTTATCCTGCCAGTACTGCCCGAAAGCATGTCTCCAATGAAGCAACCAACCCACAGGGTACCAGGGGCCCCAGGATGAGAGGAGACCCTCAGAAGTGGAAATACGGGCACCGGGGACTAGCCAGAAGGGAGTGGCTCCAGGCCAGAACCTCAGTCTTCTCTGACAAGTACCGCAACTAACTGGATGTGTTCGAAAAGAAAAATGCAGACTCATTACCCTCACACCAGATTACAACTGTCCAACAGATTTACAGCTCAGCACAAAGACACCCTATGTATGGATATACTCTATATCTGAACCAGAGCTGGAGGTACTACATGGCTATATCCAGGAAAACCTTGCCAAGGGCCGCATTCAGTAATCTATCTGTCCAACGGGGACACCAATCCTCTTTGTGAAGAAGAATGGGTCACTATGCCTCTACATAGACTATTGCACCTTGAACCAAGTGACTATTTGTAACCGGTACCCTTTGCCCTTATTTCAGAATTGCTGGACCACCTGAGGACTTCCAGGATCTTCATGAAACTAGATCTTTGGGAGGCATACAATCTAGTGCATGTAAATCCTGTGGATGAATGGAAAACTGCTTTTCGTACTGATATTGGTACGACAAATACTTGGTTTAATCAATGCCCCTGCAACATTTCAACATTTCATAAATGATGTTTTCAGGGATACCCTGGACCAGTACATGATTATCTACCTCAACGACAAACTAGTATTTTCCAAGAATCAGAGCAGCACTACCACGACGTCTGATCAGTCCTGGAAAGAATACAGAAGCATGGGTTGTACATCAGATTGGAAAAGTAAACCTTGAACTAGGCCACCATTGAATTTTTGGGGTACAACATCTTCCCAGAGGGAATCCAGAAGGATCTGCAGAAGGTGGAAGCCATCTGCAAGTGCACAGCACCTTGAACCCTCCAGGAATTTCAATACTTCCTGGGCTTTGCAAATTTTTATAGAAGATTCATTGCAAACTTCTCCTAATTAATGACTCCCCTGACTTTACTCCTCTGCAAAGCCATGCTATTCGCTTGGTTGCCCAAGCCCAATTTGCTTTTGATCAGATAAAGGTCTCCTTCACTATGGCTCTGATTCTGGCACACCCTAACCTGACTCGTCCATCTATAGTGGAAGCAGATGCATCCAATGTGGCCCTACGGGCAGTACTCTTGCAGCGATTCATATCCCAATCAGTTCTGCACCCTTCTTGAAAGCTTGCCCCTGCCAAGCTAAGCTATGAACTAATGAATAAAGAGCTGCTCACCATAAGAACTGCATTTGATGAATGGCATCACCACCTTGAGGGAGCTCGGCACCCCTAGTATAGGTCTTCACCAACCATAAGAAACTCAGGTACCTCCACAAGGCCCAGGAATTGAACCAGAGGCAGTTAAAGTGGGTCATGTTCTTTTCTCGGTTCAAGTTTATGCTATCTACCTCCCAGGAAAGCAAAATACTATTTTTTCTTAATCTCATTCTCAGAAGTAGTTGAACCATTTTAGGTAAAACTTTTTCCAAACACCTCAGTTTGGGGCAGACACCACACAGAATAGTTTAAGTTTGGGAACATTATAAGAAACTGAAAACAGAGTCTTGGAATGGGAAGTAGCAGGCAACCTTAATTATAGATGTCGCTACCAATGTAGCCTATGACACTAAGAACACACCTATAAACTTTTTAAAACCGTTTAAGCACCAGGGTATTATTAATAAGTGTGCAGGTGTGAAGAGACAAATACTAAAACTTTGCTCATCCAGGACTCATTACCATTAACAATTGTTTTTCATGGAGCAATGACCCTGACAAAAAAAAAAAGCTATATTTATTTTACAATGACATTTTGTATTTCGGCAGCATATATATTATTAAAAAGTTATCAAATGTTAATCAGTAATCAATATTTGGTAATTCTGCCAATTCTACATTAAATCTAAATTAGTACCTTTTTTTGAAACTTCCTATTGTAAAATGTGACCATATCATTTTTTTTCTTTCTGCAGCATTCATTCAAAACAATGCTGAAGCTACTGTAGGTTTCCGTGATTCTCAATTCTTCCTCTTCCAAAGTACCTTTTGGTAAATGCAAGTTAAATTTAAGAACTACTACAAAGTCTATGCACCAAAAATATCACAGGGCCTTTCCCAACTGAAAGGAACTCTTTATAGATGCTGGCCCACATAATTTTTTTGGGCTACTCAGCCAAGAGGCTGCTCCCAATTCTGAAGAAATTCCCTTGGGCAGTTATGTACCTCTCAGATGAGCAGCTTTTATTAAGCAGGGGTTGTATTTTTCTCAGCAGGCCAACCTTTAACTAGGGAAAAATCAGCTCATCTTAGTGCCAATCTCCACCCACTGCTTCCTGAAGCTTTGTCCAGAGTGACCACGGATATCTAGTACTGCATAGACACATTTATGAAATAGCCTTTCAACAAATACATTGGATATATTTGTTTCTAAGATGTGACTATTTTGAGTACAATAGCTACAACCCTGTTTGGGAGCTCCTCGACAGAAAGAGCCAAATCACATCACTCTTACTCCACCTGGTCTAAAAGAGGTCAGTTCACAAACCAGCTACAAAATAAGACTCCAGGCCTAGGCTTTGATGAACTGTTCTTGTGTGTATCTAAGTATGTATACTTTGGAATCCCGCCCTCGGCCAGCTGCTGAGGAGCTCTGAGTAAACACACCAAAATAGTTGCAAACTGAATGGAAGAGAGCCAAAATCAAGACCCATAAACAAGAAACCATTTAGGCTATGAAAGCAACTGCAGAGCAGAAACTGAAAAAGTGGTATAGAATAGGTTTTATACTGCTGTTAGGCACAAAGGCTAATAGGAAGGCTGAAATCTTCCCAGAAAGCATTCATTAATTTTACAATGTCAAGGGGAAACGGAATCAGTTCAAATGAAATGAAAGTGGGTGAAGCAGAAAGGGCTCATTGCAGACATCTTAAATGTCTTTACTACTTGGAGTACATCATTTTTGGACCTGCCCCCAGCAATTTTTCAGCAATCAGGATCAGTTCCAAATCCACCCTGCCCGCATCCAACCTGAGCTGGCTCAAAGCTGAATCCAATGATGATTGAGCACAGAGAAGCTGCACTATTCTGGATGTGCATCTGTCAGAGCATACACTATTCCAGCAGCCCAAAAGAAAGAGGCAGCAGAAGAAGATACAACAGATAACCTACCCTTGACATAGAATAAGAAAGAAAATCTATACTGCTCTACTCTTTATTGAGGATCAGATTTGGAAAATTCAGTTCCCTCTCATCCTCATGGGTTCCCCTGTATAAAGTATGTATCACAAGTTAAAGCTAATGAGCCATAAGCCTATGGTTGTGCTCCAGCAGCTATTCAGTATCTGATCATGGTTGACAAACTGGATGTTAACTGTGCATTATAAATATTTTTAAATAAAGAGCAGCAGTTTTAAAATATCAATTTTTTTACCTTTAATGGACTAATCCTAATAAACACTGAGCACCAAGAGAGATTTATAGGCGTTCTTGGTCTCAGTATGCCCTGAATCTGACTGTCATTCAATTTATGTGCTTATTTCTTTAGCTGTTTTATCCTAGATTTTTATATTCCTAATGAATTATGACAAAGAAAGCATCAAACTACAGTCTCTTTC
Source organism: Mauremys reevesii (assembly GCF_016161935.1). Taxonomy (NCBI): domain Eukaryota; kingdom Metazoa; phylum Chordata; order Testudines; family Geoemydidae; genus Mauremys; species Mauremys reevesii. Next base: position 82,857,217 of record NC_052623.1, read on the forward strand.
CTTTAGCATGATGTAAACTGCAAGGAACACAACTGAAAAAGGATAGTGGATTAATGCCCAGCACTAGAATACACTCCTGAGATTCATATACTTTATCCTTTTTATATTCTAGTCATAGTTATATTCCAATGGATGAAGTTAAAGATGACAGAGACTATTCAGATCAGTCACTTCCTTTCTAGGAAAACAGTGATTGTGGATGCAGGGAGGTCAGTGTGTGACAGTAATCAAATACCCCATCACACTGGTACTGGAATCCTGGTAAGAGGATGTGCTCTAAATTCAATGAACACACAGTATGAAAATGTGAACCTTAGAGGGACATCTCAGCAAAACTCAAATGCATTTTTGACAATTGATCACTGAAAAAAAATTCTTTATCTTATAGTTTCATTAGTTTTAGAGACTGTGTGTGTTTTGTGAACAACCAGACTTTAAGTGGTCAACTGCGTAATAGAATTGAGTTGGCTTTATATAGTACCTTTCATTACAACTTTTGGAGATACTCAAGATACCACAGTGATGGGGATCATACAAGAATTTTGATAGCTAAATCTGCACCTTAAAGACTGTTTGTCACAGGTCATATTGTGCCTATTCATTTTGGTTTGTGTCTTTTCTCCAAAAGCTAAAAGTTAAAAAGAATTAAGTTTTAAAACTCTGACGTCCATGTTCAAATCCTTAAGGAGACATCTGTTAAAGCAGTGTTTCTCAAATTGGGGTCGCCGCTTGTGTAGGGAAAGCCCCTGGCGGGCCGGGCCAGTTTGTTTACCTGCTCCGTCCACAGGTCCGGCCAACTGCGGCTCCCACTGGCCACGGTTCGCCGCTGCAGGCCAATGGGGGCTGTTGGAAGCGGCAGCCAGTAAGTCCCTCGGCCCGCACCGCTTCCAGCAGCTCCCATTGGCCTGGAGCAGTGAACCGTGGCCAGTGGGAGCCACAATCGGCTGGACCTGCGGACGGAGCAGTTAATTCTTTTTAACTTTTAGCTTTTGGAGAAAAGACACAAACCAAAATGAATAGGCACAATATGTCCTGTGACAAACAGTCTTTAAGGTGCAGATTTAGCTATCAAAATTCTTGTATGATCCCCATCACTATGATGCTAATGATATACCAGAATATTAATGTTCCAAAGAGAAGTCATATTTGGCCTTTTAACTGTCTGATGGCTTTCCCTGCAGGGGAAAAAAGAAGCCAAACTAGAGGCTTAAGATGAAATCCTAGCCCCACTGATCTCAATGGAGCCAGAATTGCACCCTTAGATTTTAACAGTGGCAGTAAAAGTACCACCTGCCTCTTTGTTGCTTAAATTGTCCAGAACCAATCTTAGCTCCAGAAAGAGAATTTTTACTCCCAAGCACTGAATTTGTCCATACAACAAAGTCTGTATGAAAACAATTGTATGATTTAATCATTGCATTTTTCTAGTCTGAAAGCAGAAGTTTAGCAGTCTGGTTGTAGAATCCTTCATTTTGCATAGGTTGCCAGACAGACAACATGCAATAATCATAATTCACTGTCTTCGTCCCTCATACATATACCGTATTGTCCCAAGTATAGGCCGCACTTTTTTCCCCCTAATGTAAGTCTTTAAACTAGAGGTGCGGCCTACAATCGGGACAATACGCCGCGGCGGGGAGCCCAGAGCCCTTTAAATCCCAGCTGCGGTGGGGAATCAGAGGGCTCTGGGTTGCCCGCTGCGGCGGGGAGCCCAGAGCCCTTTAAATCCCAGCCGCGGTGGGGAATCAGAGGGCTCTGGGTTGCCCGCTGCGGCGGGGAGCCCAGAGCCCTTTAAATCTCAGCCGCAGCCGGGAATCAGAGGGCTCTGGGTTGCCTGCAGCCGCGGGGAGCCCAGAGCCCTTTAAATCCCAGAGCGGCAAAGCAGGGGAAAAAAATAAACACAGCGTGGCTAGAGCGGGGGGAGAGGGGGACGACAAAAAACGGCGCGGCTGAAACTGCAAAGCGGGGGGAAAAAATAACAACAAAAAAACTCGGTGCGGCCGGAGCAGTAAAGCGGCGGCGGGGGGGGGGGGGGGGGGGGCGGAACCAACACAAAAACGGTGCAGCTGAAGCGGCAAAGCAGGTGAAAAAAAAAACAAACTGGCAGCACGGCCGGAGCGGTAAAGCGGGGTGGGGGGGACAAAAAAACCGTGCGCCTGGAACGGCAAAGCAGGGGAGAAAAAAAACCTGCAGCACAGCCAGAGCGGTAAAGCAGGGGGGAGGGAAAAAAAACAACCCATGGCTGGAGCGGCAAAGGGAGGTACGAGGGGGACAACAGCGTGGCTGGCAAAGCAGGGGAAAAAACAAAACAAAAAACCCTACAGGGCCGCCGGACCCAGGGTGCAGGGGGACTCCCTGTGCTACAGAGTGCGCGCCTGGTCTAGTGGGGGGGAGGGAGAGGGAGGCGGCCAGAGGGAGCGGGGGGGGGGGAGAGAAAGAAGGGGGGCGGCCAGCGCTTCAGCGGGGAGCTCACCCCACGGCCCCGATTGCCGTGCTGTCTTCCGGGAGGGCTCCACGCTGCTCCGGTCGGCAGGGAGGGAAGGACGCGGGCTGCCCTGCGGAGTTTGCTGCAGGGCGCTCCCTTCCTCCGCACCCTACAGGGCGGCCAGAGCAGCAAACAAAACCAAAAAAAAAAGCGTCCGTGCCGCCCCCTAGAATCTGCCGCCCCAAGCACCAGCTTGCTCAGCTGGTGCCTGGAGCCGGCCCTGGCTGGAGAAGCCCACAAGTTACTGGTATGATGTCCCTGTGAGGCATCCGTAGCTCCCCATGCTGACTTGGGAGCATTACGTCCCGGTGAGGTATCCATAGCTCTGCACGCTGACTTGGGAGCCGAGGGCGTTTGTTTACTTTTACCGGTATTATCTCGGGAGGATACGGTATATGGTGAGGAGGGGGTTGTGTGATGAAGAAGGGGGCTGAGGGGAGGTTGTTAATAGGGTGAGTAGTGGGCACTTTGTGAGGGAGAGGGAGAGGCAGGCTGAGAGAATAAGGAGGTGGCTAAGAGGGTAAGGGAGGGCCGTGTAAAGGAGAGGGGGCTAAGAGGGTGAGGGGGCTGAGAGTTGAGGATGAGGTTGGGTTTTTTTTGTACAGGGGCTAACTTAAAATACCAATATGGCTGATCATGTGGAGAGTCGAAATTCAACCAGCCAAGGGAAAAGGCGAAGTTACGATTCAAACTTTAAGATAAAAGTCTTAAAATACACTGAACAAACAAACAATAGGGAAGCTGTCAGAAAATACGACGTAGATGAGAAAAATGTACGTAGATGGAAGCTGATGCAGAAGAAACTAGAAAACTCGGCTTCTATGAGGAAATCGTTCAGAGGGCCTAAGAAAGGCAGGTATTGTGAAGTTGATGCAGCAGTGCTTCCCTTCATTCAAGAGCAAAGAAAAAATGGAATGCCTGTCACCCGAAAAATCATACAATTGAAGGCATTAGAAATTGCCAGTGAATTAAAAATTCCCAGGCATGAATTTAAAGTAAGCCTTGGATGGTGCTGTAGATTTATGCTCAGAAATGGCCTCTCTCTAAGACACAGGACAACACTTGCACAAAGACTACCTGTTGACTTCAATGAAAAGCTGCTTGCATTCCAACAGTATGTCATAGAGCTCAGGAAAAAGCACAACTATCCATTGAGCCAAATTGGAAATGCCGATGAAACTCCCGTTTTCTTTGATATGCCAAGTAATACAACCGTGGATCAAAAAGGAGCAAAATCCATTCGTATGAGAACCACAGGCAATGAAAAATTACGTATCACAGCAATGTTAGCTGTTACAGCTGATGGTCATAAGCTGACACCTTATGTGATACTTAAAAGGAAAACTATGCCGAAGGAAAGTCTTCCAAGAGGCTTAATTGTCAGATGTCATGAAAAGGGATGGATGAGCAAGGAGATGATGAATGATTGGCTATCAGTTGTTTGGAAGAGTAGGCCTGGTGCTCTTCTTGCAAAAAAAGCAATGCTGGTATTGGATGCATTTAAAGGACATTTAACACCTGATGTAAAAAGTAAGATTGCATCCTTGAAATCAGATCTGGGAGTAATACCAGGGGGTATGACATCCCAACTCCAAGTGCTTGATGTTGTTGTCAACAAGCCATTTAAAGACCATCTACAGCAGCAGTATTCTGAATGGCTTGTGGCTGGAGATCAGCCCTCACACCAAGCGGCAAAATTAAGAAACCATCAGTGGCTTTGCTGTGTCAGTGGATTATTTCTGCGTGGGCAATGATATCTTCAGAATCAATCATCAAAGGATTCAAAAAATGTTGCCTGTCAAATGCATTGGATGGTAGTGAAGATGATGTATTGTGGGAAGATCAGAAAGAAGTGGATCAGGAGAATGATGAAGAAAACAGTGGGAGTGATGTAGAAAGCATTGGAAGTAGTGATGAAAACCTGAGCAGATACCAGTATTGATGGAGAGACAGGCAGTGAAAGAGACTGAAAATTTCTCAGAGGGATGACTTAAGAACACTTACTAACGTTGTTGATTGTTGTGCAGGGGAGAGGGTGAGAACTGTTCCCATCAGTCTCCTTGTTGTCCATTCCTTTTCCCTTCTTTATTTACAGTATAACTACAAAATAGTTTTCAATATTTCTGAGTATATAACATATGCCGTCAAAAGCAGGACTACCAAAAGTGTTAAAAGTGTTAAAAATACTGGTACATGTCTTCCTATTCATTAAATAAAATACTGTTTTACTGTTCTACTAATGTGTATATTTTCTTTAAGTTAAAAAAAGTTAAAAATTTAATTTTTTTAAAATAGCACCAAACTTTAAGGGTGCGGCTTATAATCAGGAGCGGCCTATACTCGGAACAATACGGTATATCTAGATCAGTTATCAACTTCTCCAAGACTACTGGGAAGTGTAACCTGAATTGTATGAGAGAGAAAAACTATGACTTGGATGCACCTAGACATCACCATGCTGTGCAGTTCTTCATTACCTTTGCTAATACTTTGCAGAGAACCAGAAAGAGGAAAAATAGGGAAAGGAATTGGAGACACCACCAGAAGGATGAAAATGCATCTCTCCCCACTGCACTTTTAGCCAAGAAACTTAGGAACATTTCAGTTTTATAAAGGTAAATGGTGGCAAGTCATTTCTTAAGTTCACCACAAGAGACTCCTGCACCAAAAGCACAAGGTGGCCCTTCTCCCTTTCAGAATTTTGGCCATAACTTTCTGTCTCTGGGATGTGATGAGCAATTAGACTTTCTGCCCTGACATAACTTCCTAATTCTAATGCCCATCATGATAACCTAGCCCAGGGATCGGCAACCTTTGGCACGTGGCACGCCAGAGTAAGCACCCTGGCGGTCAGGGATGGTTTGTTTACCTGCTGCGTCCATAGGTTTGGCCAATCATGGCTCCCACTGGCCGCGGTTCGCCACTCCAAACCAATGAGGGCTGCAGGAAACAGCACGGGCCGAGGGATGTGCTGGCCGCAGCTTCTTGCAGCCCCATTGGTTTGGAGCGGCCGCACCTGCTGAGATGGCCGGTAAACAAACCGGCCCAGCCCGCAAGGGTGCTTATCCTGGCGGGCCACGTGCCAAAGGTTGCGGATCCCTGATCTAATGTGACCTTGTTCTTCCTCTATTTGTATGGTAAGAGACACTGCAGCACTGTTGTCTGAACAGACCTGGCAAAATAGGTGTGTAAGTATCCTGTTTCATCTGTAACACATTGAGAACTTTCCAAACCAACAGGAACTCCAGCTTGTTTACATATAAGTAAAGGGGTCTTAGCTAGCTCTCTTGGAAATCAAAAGGGGCTCTCTAGTCTGTCTTTGACATCTGTTTGCTGCATTTCAAGAATATATAAGTCTACCAAGAAGTGCAGTTTAATAGCATTAGTTTTTCCTTCCTCTACATCTGAGTTAGCCAAGAGGTTTGTAACATACAAACACGGGTTCCCCATCTATGTGGGTTTCCTTCCATCCAACAGACACTGGTATCAGAGAAGAGTCATAGAAAAGTCAGGAAGTTGAGCTGAGAGAGATCTCACAAGCCTTTTTAGTTTTCTCTAGATAATGGTGGGAGCACACATCACCTGCTGGCCCAGGTCTGCACAATACCAAGCATAATGGGACCAAGGAGTACTCAAGAACTAATAATAATAATCTCTTGAATCATGAAATGTTTAGGATGAGAACCTTAAAATCTACTGTAATTACTAGCAAGTCTCAACAGAGAAGAAATTAGAACGGACTTTTCTGTGCCTACTAAAAACTTCAAGTGGATTATTGCCAAAACATGAAGCTTTGAGCCATTCTGTAGTTGTTACGATCAAAACGCCATCTAAGTCAGGGGGCTCAAACACGCGGCCCGCGGGCTGCAATTTATTTTCTGCGGCCTGCGAGCTCCTCACAGCCCCCCGACCCTCCCCCAGCGTTTACCTAGAGCGGCTCTGGCCCGACGCGCACCCGGGGCAGGGCAGGCTCCCTGCCTGCCTGCCTGGCCCCTGCACTGCTCCGGGAAGCAGAAAGAACGTGGGGGAAGAGAGGCACAGGGTGCGTGTTGCTGTTGCTTCAGGCACCGCCCCCAGCAGCTCCCATTGGCCACGGTTCCCCGTTCCTGGCCAATGGGAGATGTTGGGGGCGGTGCCTGAAGCAACAGCAACACACGCCCTTGTGCCCTTGCTCCTGCACGTTCCAGCCGCTTCCCAGAGCGGCACGGGGGCAGGGCGGGCAGGCAGGCAGAGAGCCTGCCCTGCCCGCAGTGCGTGCCGGGCCAGAGCCTGCCCCCCGAGCCCCTCCTGCAGTCGAACCCCCTGCCCTGAGCCCCTTGCCGCACCCTGCACCCCAACTCCCTGCCACACCCCTCCTGCACCCCAACCCACTGCCTTGTGCCCCCGCTGCACCCTGACCCCCTGCTGTACTTGCACTCTGACCCCTGCTGTGAGCCCCCTGCTGCACCCAGCACCCTTCCTGCACCCCAATCCCCTTCCCTGCACCCGACCCCCTGCCCTGAACCCCCTGCTGCACCCCTCACCCCTCCTGCACCCCACACCAACTCCCTGCCACACCCCACACCCCTCCTGCATCCCCTGGGGTCAGGGAGGGGGCGGAGTTGAGGTGGGGATTTCGGGGAAGGGGTTGGAATGGGGGAAGGGAAGGGGCCTCATGGAAGGGGTGGAGTGGGGGTGGGGCCGAGGGCGGCATGGGGGAAGTGTCAGAAATGCAGCCCTCCGGCCAATGTACTAGTCCTCATGTGGCCTTCATGGTAATTTGAGTTTGAGACCCCTGATCTAAGTAAATATGCAGTGTCGTTATAGCAGTGTCAGACACAGGATACTAGAAAGACAAGGTGGTGAGAGAGTTGAGCTTTCAAGCTACACAGAACTCTTCTTCAGGTCAGGGAAAGGTTTACTCGTGTCAGAGCTAAATACAAGATGGAACATATAATTTAGCATAAGTAGTTAATGGGCATTCTAAGGGACCATTCAAGGTGAAGTGGCCACTTCACACTCTGCATACCTTTCCCAGACTTGAAGAAGAGTTCTGTGTAGTGGGAAAGCTTGTCTCTCTCACCAACCGAATTTGTGCCAGTAAAAGATATTACTCACCCACCTTGTCTATCTAAATAAATTAGCATCCTTATCCAAATGACCTCAGGAGAGTACTGGTCTCGTTGCCATGGTGAACCACTTTGGGACAATGCATAGAATGAAAACTCTTGCTTCTCACAGGTATTGCACTTCCAGGAAAAACTTAGTTTTGTTTCTGTAATTGGAATGCATGAGAATGAGGAAAGCTTTGCTTAAATCTGTTTCACACCAGCTGACGGTAATCATTAGCTCTTTCAAAATGCTCTTCTTAAATGAGTGGCTGGTACTCCAAATCATGGTACTGCGGATTGTATTTGCCATTACGATGTATTTACTCTATGCAGACAGTTTCCTTTAAGCAGCCTTGAAGGGACACTGGTTAAAGTAGTATCACAGCTAAGCATTAGTAGCCATTACCTCAGAGGACAGAGACAGATTTCAAAACATACTGAAATTAATCATTTTATAAAGCATGCAAATTAAGGACAGTGAATTACTGAGGCCCACCAGTACCTGTTCCCTTATAACCACGGGAAATTGATGCTGCAGAAACACCCACCCTACTTTTAAAAGACGATACTCCAGAGAAAGATCAAAAAGCACCAAGTATCTAACTAAGATATCCTATTCTATTCAGTTTCTCATACCGCACTTATCAGTTTGGCATTCATCCAACTCATCATTGCATTCATCCAACAATGCATTAAGCTGCATAACTAGCATCTGTAATGGAAGATATCCTCCATTTAACAATTACTTCAACGTTGTGCACGTAAAGAAGAAACACCCTGGAATCTCATGCCATTCAACCCTTCCGATGTCAATGGAATAGCAACGGACTTAAACCAGCACAGAATTTATCCCAAAGCATACTTTTCAAATAAAAATAAGCATTCCCACCTGAATACTTTCACTTAATTTTCTGTTTTCTTTTGAAAACTTAGTTTTTTAAAAGTATCAGAAAGTGTATCATTAAACCCCATATAAATTATTTGTCAACAGAACCTCGTCTGACAGACAACAGGAAAATGAAGTTCAGAACATTAATTACTTCACTTAATGTGCTTTTAAAGAAAATATTTATTTCTGATGCTACCAGTAATATTTATAATGCATATTGTTGTAAAATTGTCAACAAACTTTTATGGCTTTCCTCTTCATATGAATACTCAGTCATCCATTCGTTCCTAGATCCACTTCAATCCTGAAAAAAAAAATCAATAATTCTGAATGAATTAGGAAATGGGCACTGAGCAGATGTAACTTCTTCAATGTTTTATTTTTGTTTCTCAACTTTTATTGCCTACTTTTGCAAAAACACAGGGATTTACTCTGCGGTGAAACATTGGAAAAGCACTGTTTTTCAATATTTTAAATAAAGCAGGCTGAATATTTCAAATACTAAGTTATGTCTCGTGCTTTTCAATTAATTGATGTTTTAGTCAATATTTTTCTGTCAATTCAATTTCTGAGTAGTTACTTGAGTGTTCAAAATTTGAGCTTCTTTGCATGGACAATAGGTCACATGATATATTTATACTGCATGATTGGATGGAGTAACTCTTTAGCAGGTGTCCATTTCAAGTACTTACAATTTTGATTTCAAAATTATTTAAAATATTCTGCAAGATCTGATTAATATTTGCTGTTTGAGACAAGTTTCTTGCTAGTAAAACTCATTCCCTAGAACAGGGGTCGGCAACCTCTGGCACACGGCTCGCCATGGTAAACACCCTGGCGGGCCGGGCCAGTTTGTTTACCTGCCGCATCGGCAGATTCAGCCGATCGCGGCTCCCACTATATGTGGTAAAAAAATTTCATAGTTCAGCATTAAGCCATGGGGAAAAAATTATATGACATAAAAAGAAACAGACAAAATAGTTTTATTTCCTTTGCTTCTTCAGATTAGATATAATATAAAAATCCAGTTAATTTTGCAAAGTATAGTCTAATTTCTGTAAAGCCTTTAAAAAAACCTTTAAAAAAATAAAGAATCCCAAACTGTGGCCTTTAATTTCTTGGCACTACGCCTTAAATCAGGGGTCGGCAACCGCTGACACATGGCTTGCCAGGGTAAACACCCTGGTGGGCCAGGCCAGTTTGTTTACCTGCTGTGTCAGCAGGTTCGGCCGATCGCGGCTCCCTCTCACTGTGGTTCGCAGTCCCAGGCCAATGGGGGTGGCGGGAAGCTGCGGCCAGCACATCCCTCACCCGCGCCGCTTCCCAACGCCCCCATTGGCTGGGACGGCAAACCGCGGCCAGTGGGAGCCGCGGTTGGCCAAACCTGCCAACACGGCAGGTAAACAAACTGGCCCGGCCTGCCAGGGTGCTTACCCTGGCGAGCCGCGTGCGAGAGGTTGCCAACCCCTGCCTTAAACCCTCTTGCCAGAATGTATGGATATAACTGGAATGGACTTTTACTTTCATATGTCCCCTTTAATAAAGTAAGCTGTGTGAATTCAAGACTAACTCTGTTGTCAGAGAGCTAGTATAAATAATCTGTGATAACTTGATTTTTTTTTCAAACTGATGATGTCTCTCCAATAGTGATAGCATATATAACCTATTCATTTTTAAGCCATAACCCAGTGTTTCATTACTGCTATACATACATTAACATAGCTATCAGGTTTAAAAATACTGAACAGCCTTTTACCTTTAAAACTATATGAGAATCTGGAAAAGATGCAAAGATAGTAAACATTAATGAAACCCACTAACATCCCAGTCATTAAGCACCAAATCTATATAACTTATTAACTTTTAATCCAATCTTTTTTAGAAATAAAATAAATGTAAGTTCCAAATTAACATTAATATGAGTCACAAATGGTTGCAAATTCCCTAGAAACAATGATCTCACTACATTTAATTAAATTCTGTAGGCTTGGAGTGTTCTAACTACTGTAGAGTATTTGTCCTATCTTTGATGTATCTTGGAGAGTGTCTTTTTTGTTTAATCTCCTTTGGCATTATTTGAATTGCTTCAGAATTTCCATTTCATGAAGCAAATTTTCTTTGGCTTACAACTGAGCCAGTGAGCATTGAGCAATGTCTAAATATTTTTTTATTTTTTTTTGTTATTTTATTTTGAATTGCACACTGTAGGGAGATGCCTTTGACTTCCTAGCAGCCCCATTCTGTGCCAACATCCAAATACTGGATACCTGAGCCAGGTTTTCTGTGTCCTAAATGTATACACATGGCATGATTATCTAACCTGACTGCGAAAGGACTCAGTCACAAAACTGTTACATTAAATATTACAGTATTTCAAAGCTTCATAGGGTGTCCCTCAAAAGGAAATCTCCTTTGACCTGTAATTGTTTCCAGTTCTCCATATTTTCTCATCAGTTATTTTGCTACACAAACATCCTACAGTGCAACCTAGCTTCATGTTACCAGTGAATGCTGGAAGTCCTATTAGCTCACTCTGGCTATGGTAATAATGAGAACAGGGATGTGTGTTTCCAAACCGCTTAAGTGTAGCTATTTTACTAATCATAGCTGAATCTGTTTTACATTATTAAATCATATACAATTCCCCCACCCCCCACCCCCCCCGCCTGGTGAAAAGGTTCCTTCATTAACAATGATTGGTGTTGCTTATATATTTCCCTCTGCGTGTTACTGTTTACTCAATTTACTGAGCACTGAATTGTTAGTTCCCTTTCACCTTTAGAATGCCTGTCTTTTTTCATTCTCTTTGTATGTGAGATTGAAGGCTCATGAAAATGTTCCTGGCTGGCCCAAGTCCTCAGACAGTGTAAGCACATCACAAACCCCAACAATCAGGTTTCCCACAATACTGCCCCATGGTTGTGCATCAACCCACACACTTTAAGGATGAACAGGGAATTAATTCTCCAGGGCATATATTCAGTCATTGGCCTGTCCAGTGAGATTGGTGCCAATTAGGATTAGTTGCAATATGGATACCTGCTACCACTTTAATTCGCACAAGCCACCATTGAGATATTAAAAGGTAAAAATGTTGATTACGTATGACTTGGTCTGGATTTGAACTGGAAATGAAAAGCTACACATCAAATTGCAATTTCAAACTCAGACAGTATATCTACACTGCACACTGAGCCCGGGCTCTCAATCAGGTTTGAGGCCAAACCCATCTTCCATCTACCCCCAGATCAGCTTGATTCAGGTTAGCAACCACTCAGGACCTGGCCTGCGGGGTGTGGGGAGGGAAAGAGTCAGAGACCAAGTCTCGCTGCACCTCGGGTTCAAGCACTGTCGTATTGCAGTGTGGACACAGCTCAAGTCACAGACCTGGGTCAGAATGTCTGCATAGTGCAGTATGGATGCTTTAGCATGGCTGAGACACCCAGGTCTAGCAATTGTAAACCCAGGTTTACAATGCAGTGCAGATGCTCAAGCATGGGCTTAGAAACACTGAATCTACAAGTCCAGGTCCCACAGACCCTGGCTTAGTGTACAGGGTAGACATGCCTCTAGTAATCCTGTCATAAAATGGCCTGATTGTCAGATGTGCTGAGAACATGCAACTCTCATAAAAGTACCAACAAAAAAATCACACCACTTACAAATTCAAAATATACTCCTTTTGTCAATTATATTACCACCAAGAAACACTTCCTGGGTTTTTGAAGACAATTTATTCTTCCAGGTTTAAATAAGGCTGCTATGGAATACTTGTTTTGTTTTAAGTAGTAAATGGAACATGATGTGAAAAGTCCAAATAGGAGCACTTACATGCAGTATCATTTTGCAAATATGGTTTTTAGTACCAGCAAAAAACCTAAAGCACAAAATAAGAGGATTGGAAACAAGAACAACATTATTTGTTTGATCTAAAACTCTTAAATGACCAAGGGCTTTCTGTGTAATCACAGAGCAAAGTCTCTAACAAACATGAAATGTGTCAGGCCAGGTCTACACTACAAATTTTTGCTAATGCAAGTTACATTTCCACAAAGCTGCAGCAGTTAGCATATCACTTGTGCACGTGCATCGAAACTGCACATACTCACTAGGAGTGGTTGTTTCAATGCAGGTAACGCAGTGTGCAACTCGCCACAGTCCAGTACACTGTTTTTTGGGAAGTTTTGGCAATGTGTGGTGGGGCAGAAACAAGTAGCAAAGGAGGTGACTGGGACTGCAGAGTCAAGTTCCCATCATGCAACTTTCTCCAATGCTATCTCTATCACATAATTTTCGTACTTATTTTGAAAATTCCATCCACGAAGGACTTGTCATGGTCCACCATCTCTGAGAGAAGCATGGAGGCTATTGTCATGAGCATTGCAAGCACAGGATACATGAACCTCCGGATATCTATGAGCACGTTGCACGGGGAGTGCAGGAGAAGGGGTACAACGGGGAGCAGCAGAAGTGCTGCCTGAAAGCAAAGGAACCGCAGCAGGCATATCAGAAGGCCAAAGAGGACAACAGCTGATCCAGTGCCAAGCCTCAGATCTGCCTCTTTTGCAAAGAGCTGCATGCGATACTTTGTGAAGACCCTACCACCACCTGCATACACCATGGATACCTCCGAGGAGCCCGAGTCAAAGGTCCCTGGCATGAACAACAAGGATTGAGATGGAGCAAGAGGATGGGGGACATGTAGGACACTTTTTTCCCCATGCCAGTTGGCTATAACTTTGGCAGGCAGCATTGCAGTAAACAGTCTAGCAGCATATGGCCCTAGGTACCTTTGGGACACCAGCAGCAGCTCTGCCCTCTGTGCCTTTGTTACCTTCAGGAATAAGATATCAGCTAAAATCACCATCACCTGTGGAAAATGGTGCTGTATTCAGCGATACTGACTTATACTCCCATATAGTTTAATGCATTTCCCTTACCCCTAGCAGGCCATATTCACCGTGGCTGGTGCTGTGAGTCTCACCGTGCACAATCACTCTGAAGCACAAGTGTCAATAATCAAGTCTTGTTTAAAACTTTAGGGGAGCAAGGGAAGGGAGTTCTGAATCTAACTTCTAATTTCCGTTCAGACTATACAGACAATGGTACCTCTTTGTGTTTTATCTGCATTTATGGCTGTTGCGGTCTTGAGGGGTTCCCCCTCCACACTCTTGGAATGCCTGATACAGATGAGGAGGAGAAAGAAGAGGACTTGGAGTGACATGTTCAGTGAGATCCTGCAAGCCAGTGCTGCATCATCCTCCATGAGCAGAGGGCTTGGAGGATGACTATTGCAGACTGTATGGAGAGGAAAAGAGCAGAAAGGCCCAGGAGTCTCACCAGGAAAAGGAGAGGGAGATGCATCAGGGCATAATGGGGCTTCTCTGGCTGCAGACTCTTGTGGACCTGCAATCCTGTGCTTGCATCCATTTGCAGGCCATGGAGCACTACAGAGTGCAGCACCTCCCTACAACCACCCTGCACATTCCACGTGGCATCAGGGGCCGCATCCCTATCCCTACCACTCTGCACAGGGAGACATTAAGGGCAACAACAGCTTCAGATACATCAACTGTGGCTCTCACAGGTTACTGTATGTGTAGCTAAAATGGACATGAATGTTCCTTCCTCTTATTTGACCTCTGTTCCATACATTTATTAAGGCTTTAATGTATTTGCTTTTAAATTGCACAGAATTTCTTAAGGTGTTTTCATTAGTCAGTAAAACTGTATTGTTTGGTAAATAGCTCATCTTTATTGATTCCCAACATATACTGCATAATGTCTGGCGGTAGTGAAAGTACCCATTTACTTGTACACTGTGACACAACTTATAGGATCAGTGACAAACACAGTGTAATAATTATAAATGTACAGGAAGCACCACAACATTAATTGGTGCATTGTCAGTATTATATTCATAGATGTGCACCAAGCACCATGCAATTCCTAACAGGCCTTCAAACTGTAGGGCCAGATGAAGCACAGTACACCACAATGCATTACTGTGGCTCGCAGTTAGTGTTCTTTCAAAGCCTCCCTAAGCCGTATAGCTCCACATTGAGCTGTTTTGATAGCCCGTGTGTCTGGCTGTTCAAACTCCTCCACCTCAGTGGCAACTTTCCCCCACCTTTTCTTCACATGTATTGTGCAGGACGCAGTAGGCAGCTATAACTGTTCTGATATATTGGTTACTGAGATCCAGTCTAGTGGGTAAACAACATCAGCGAACCTTCAGACTACCAAAAGAACATCCAACTGTCATTCCCCTGAGCCGTTAGGCAAATCTATCTTTGATGCTGTTAAGGTGGTCAGCGTGCAGCTTCATGAGCTGGGGAGTAAGGGGTAGGCTAGGTCCTCCAGGATCACTATGGGCATTTCAACAACACCAATGTTAATCCATTGGCTGGAAAAGAAAGTACCTGCTTGTAACTTTCTGAGCCGTCCTCTGTTCTTAAAGATGTGTGCGTCATGCACCTTCCCTGACTGGCCAATGCTGATGTTGGTGAAACATTCCTGACAGCGCTTGCATAACCATAGAAAAATAGCCCTTTCTGTTTGATGTACTATGTGACAAGTGGTCTGGTGCCAGAATAGGGATATGCATGCCATCTATTGCTCCAGCACAGTTTGGAAACCCCATTGCTGCAAATCGATCCATTGTGTCCTGCACATTGTTGAGGGTCATGGTCCTGCATAGCAGGAGATGATTAATGGCCCTGCACCCTTGCATGACAGTTGCCTTGCCAGTGGACTTTCCAACTCCCAAACAATTTTCCACTGACCGGTACCAATCTGGCATTGCAAGTTTCCAGAGTGCGATCGCCACTCCACTGTCAAGTGCAGCTCTCATTCTGGTGTCTCTGCGCTGTAACTGTAACTGTAGATGCTGAGTTACTTACGTTGATTTTACTAGTCCTCCAGCAGCGGTCCGACAATGCCTGACAATGAGTGCTCTGGTCACAATTGTTAACTGCACTGCCTAGGGGTAATGGAGATCGGAAGCCACTCCCCCCCCTTTAAAACCCAACACATTTTTAAAATGGCTTTTCCTGGTTGGGTTGGAGACCCCAGTTCTGGGCTGATGAGGAAGGAGGGCAGAGCTCCACTTCTCCTGATGTGAGAAAAGCCTGGTTGCAACCCAGAGTGTAAGCAAGCCTGTCAGTCAGATGAGCCTTCTGCTAGAAGGAACGACAGGTTGCTGGGGGACCAAATAAAGTATGGACTACTTGAAGGCAAGCCCTGAACAGAACAGCAGGATCCCACAGAATATTCATTGAATGACCTGTTTTGAGCTGTTTTTTAATCCTGATTTTTTTCTGTACCTTAATACTCTCTGGGATTGGTAGAACTGAAGTGTGATTTGACCCCTTAGCTAAAGCACCACTACCTCAGACCTCACAAGAGATAGCGACCTACCCACAGAGACCTGCACCTGACTGAGTCATGCCATGATAGGCATGAAGGGATGCTGCAGAGGCAAACCCAGTCATAAATATTTAATATACTGGAAATATGAAAGTGATATTTATACAGAATTTATTTTTTATAAATTCATTGAGAAATGCTCACTAGCACAATTAGAGGGTTATTCCTGCGTTAAATTCCTCTTTCCGGGATTTGGGCAAAAGAGCCCAATCCTTACGTTATGCAGGTGACACTATCTTTTCTTCACTTCAGATAACATCACTGTCACAGAACTGACCCTCCACTTGGCTGAGATCAACCCATGCCTGAAGCATAGCTGGCTGAAGCTGAACCTGAACAAGACTGGTGGGCAGAAGAAAGCATTGGGAAGAGTTGGACGCAGCAGAACAGTCTCTTTCAGCTGAAGGCACACAGCCACAACTGATCAATACAGACAGTAGTTTAGGAGTGCTCCTGCATTCCTTGTTGACACAAACCTTTCACATAGCAGTGTCCACGTTGAACACTTTTCATCATTTCTGTCTGGCAAAGAGACGACCCATCCTTGCAGAAGATGACCTAGCCTCAGTAGTACATGCCTCTGACACCCCCAAGCTGGGCTATAGCTATAGCAATGCAATAGGCTTAAGTGCCTTGCTGAATCAGGATTTAAATACCTCTATTCTCTAGACAGCAAATCTCATCTTTGGAAATATCCAGGCTTATGAATCACTTTGTCAAATCATTTAGTTTATTATAAGAAGGAAGCATTTTGTCTTATTGGTTTCCCTTAAGTTTGCACTTATGCTATTTTCCCAATCTTCAAAGGCCCTGAGTCCCACCAATCCTCCCTGAGGAGGAGGGCTGAATATGACTTCTTCAAATCCCATCAATGATGCTCTGAGCATTAGATTGGGAACTGGGTTGTTTGAGACCAAGACAAGGTGCTCTCTTCCTTTCTGGAAGTGAAAATCTGCAGGAAGGGACTTCCCAATTCAAATCTCCAGCAGCACCATTAGTACTAGACACCCCAGGCTTGACCTCTTCACTGGATTTCTAATTCACAACTAAATTCAAAAGCTTCATGGATAATACAGACTAGCAGGGCCGCCCAGAGGATTCAGGGTGCCTGGGGCAAAGCAATTTCAGGGGCCCCTTCCATAAAAAAAATAGCAATATTATATAATACTATATTCTCATGGGGGCCCCTGCAGGGCCTGGGGCAAATTGCCCCACTTGCTCCACACCCATGGGCGGCCCCAGGAAAAATAAACCTTCCACATCTCGGCACAAACCCAGTTTTGAGAAAACTTCTTTACAAGGTATCACTGGTTCTCAGCATCAGCTAATGCTAAAAGGCACTTTGCATTCATTTAGGTTAGAGCATAAGAACAGCCATATTGGGTCAAACCAAAGGTCCATCCAGCCCAGTATCCTGTCTACCGACAATTGCCAATGCCAAGTGCCCCAGACTTCTGTTAGTCTATAAGGTGCCACAGGATTCTTTGCTGCAAGTGCCCCAGAGGGAGTGAACCTAACAGGTAATGGTCAAGTGATCTCTCTCCTGCCATCCATCTCCACCCTCTGACAAACAGAGACTAGGGACACCATTCCTTACCCATCCTGGCTAATAGTCATTAATGGACTTAACCTCCATGCATTTATCTGTTTCCTAGAGACTGGCTCCATTGGGTCCCTCACAAACAGGAGACGGTTACCGTGGGTTTGTCTTTAGTATAGCTTATGTACATACTCCACGAACTGAGCATTTGAGCTTGTTCCAGAATCTGGAATGAGCTTATGTTGTGAAAACTGAAAAGCTCAAAATTGCACATGCATGTGAATGGGCACAAGGTGCTAAAATTAAATTAACCCAGGGGTTCTCAAACTGTGGGTCGGAACCCCTCAGGGGGTCACGAGGTTATTACTGGGGGTCGCGAGCTGTCAGCCTCCACCTCAAACCCCGCTTTGCCTCCAGCATTTATAATAGTGTTAAATATATTAAAAAGTGTTTTTAATTTATAAGAGGGCGGGGTCACACTCAGAGGTTTGCTATGTGAAAGGGTCACCAGAACAAAAGTTTGAGAACCACTGAATTAACCCTTCTGAAGCCTCAGGGAATTCAGGGGAGGAGGGTCTCCCTTGGTAGGGTTGGGAAGGAGGTAGGTGGTGTAGGATATTGCACTTCTCATGTGATCTCTCCCCCAGTGTCTAATTTTAAATGAAGCTACCCTCCCCTGATATGAATCTCCCTATGGCACTGAAATTAAATATAGACTATAATTTGGAATTTGAGAAGTGAAAGGGATGGTAGCCCTAATGGAAAAGCTATCAGCTTGGCTCTTCTGCAAGACTCAAACTGCTAAATGAGCTTTAGGGTAGGGAAGGCTGTGCTTCTCAAACAGCCTGGCCCTGCCCCCTATCCAACCCCCACCCACTTCCTGCCCCCCAACTGCCCGCCCCCCTCAGAATCCCTGACCCATACTGCTCCTTGTCCCCTGACCATCCCCCAAAGACCCCCCCCAACCACCACCCCGGGACCCCACCCCTGCTCCCTGTCCCCTGACTGCCCCGACCCCTATCAACCCCCCCTCTGAGTCCTGACAGACCCCTGGAATGCCCATGATCCAACGCCCCCATTCCCTGTCCCTTGACCACCCCCCAACCTCTGCCCCGTCCCTGTCCCCTGACTGTCCCCAGGACTCCCTACCCCTTATCCAATCCCCCCAGCCCCTTACCCCCGGCTCCCCCCTCACCTCAGCGCATCCAGGAGCATCCCTGGACTGCTGCAGCGTGGCTCCGGCAGGGCCTGAGCTCCTCCCCGTTCAGAGCCGTGTGGTAAGGGGGCGGGGTTGCAAGCTCCAGGCCAAGCGGAGGGAGCTCAGGCCCTGCTGGAGCTCGCAGTCTTGCCCCCTTACCATGCGGCTCTGAGCGGGGAGGCACTCAGGCCCCGCCGGAGCCACACTGCAGCTGTCCAGGGACTCTCCTGGATGCGCTGAGGCTCCGGGAGAGGGGCGGAGGCGGGGTCGGGCCGGGGAGGGAGCCTCAGCCATTCTCGTGGGGGCCCCTGCAGAGCCCAGGGCCTGGGGAAAATTGCCCCACTTGCCCCCTCCTCTGGGCGGCCCTGTAGACTAGTGATTCTTCAGAGATTCTGAAACTATGTAGTTGCCAGGGGCTACTAAAAGATTGTATGTGTTGTGTAACTTCAAAAAAGGACTTCCAGACTGTTCTAATTCATACCAGTCAAAACTAAGAATCAACCCAGTGTGCCATTAGGGCTTCTGTCAGAAAGGTATTTAAGATTATTATTCAGATTGTGAACCACTGTTTTGTCTGCTCTGATTGCAATATTTTGCCAGATGGAACAAGGAATAGGTTAAAATGCCAATATGTATTTATTAAATGTTAACATTTAAATTTATAGTCTTATATGGGACTGAAAGGACACTTTTAATATATACAGTACTAACCTGTTACAATGGGGCCAAGTATTTAAGTTTATTCTTACAAAGCTGCTAGTTGCTTTTCATAGTATCTTCCCTTAAAATTCTTGGTTGGGGTTTATTTTCTTTGTGTCTAAGGGTGGGTTTATTTATTAATTATTATTAAGGCTTTTTTACATATTGCTGCAGTTAGTTTGTCATAAAAATTATCTGAAGTTTAGTCTAAATATTTCTGAAGATAAACTTAGTGCTTCATATTACGATTTTCAATGTTATTTTGATTAAAAGTGAAAGAGAAGCAAGAGTCATAGAAAGTGGGATGCTTGTTGCTAGGCAACACGTGATACCTAGCTCTCGAATTCCTATAGCATGAAATATCTATAAAGGCTTCTACAGTGAATGACATCTAGTAAAGAGAGAAATCAGAGACACACGTTTACTGGAATGCGTCACAAGTCAATGTAAGAAGCAGCAGCTGTGCCACCAATCCAGTTCCCAGGGTATACGGAAGTAAAAAGGCTACCCTGGACTTCAATTGGAGCGGGATGTGGGTCCATGGGGATATCATCAAAAACAGTATTTATTTGTAACCCAAATGAGGTAACACTACCAGTAAGGGACCAAAACACCACAGAGGTCTTGGCAGGGAGGAGAGCTGCATACTTTGGTCATCTGGTTGCAGAGTTTAGTTTTTATTATTTTATTATGATGTTATTTTTAGACAAGAAAGGAGTGCATTGAGTGACCTATTGGTTGGGAGTAGAGGATTCATTAACAAAACAAACAATTTGCAAGAATTCTGTATATTTATCTCAGTCCTTTTGAAGCTTAATTCAAATTAGCAGTTCTTATTCTAATGAGTATACCCAATATCACTTGAATAAAGGTTTGCAAGATTGATCCCCTTTTCTTTATGAAGTCTTAATATTTGAAACTAATGGATTATTTTAAAAGACACCTTATTACTCATCTCTGTTTTGTTGCTTTCAGTTAGGAAGACATTTGAAACAGGGACTCTGCAAACTCAATGAAGACAGGGAAAAGTTCTCTTCTGATGTCTTATTTTAAAATGCACCAGTACTATGCATCCGTCATGCATCCGACGAAGTGGGTATTCAACCATGAAAGCTCATGCTCCAATACGTCTGTTAGTCTATAAGGTGCCACAGGACTCTTTGCTGCTTTTACAGATCCAGACTAACATGGCTACCCCTCTAATACAGTACTATTTTGATATTTTAAGACCTGGTTTGTCAAAAGCAGATGTAGTATGGAACATAATAAGGAATGCACTACCCTTTTGAAAGTTTGTCCATATGTATTTTAAAGAGTCCTTAATCTTTCAGCCACTATAGGTTATTTGCCAATAAGAATTCGGAAACCAAAGTGCAGATATGAATGCACAAAAAAACCTTCCGGTACACCAAATAAAGAAAATAGTCAAAACGCATGTGCAATACCTACATTTTTAAAGCTAAACAGTTTTTTTTCCATTTGTTAAATTTTAAATACAAAGTAAATTCTCACCTCTTACGTGTCACCATCCTAAAAAGATTCATTTTAATAATCAGTGGTGTTTAAATTACAAAAGGGCAATTAATTGCATGGAGCAAAGAAAAACAGAATCATTCCTCCCTCTGTCAAACTCATACAAATGCTGCCAGTTATTTTTAACATTTCCAGACATTTGACTGAACTGATTTTACTCTGGGGCAGATTCTGCGCCGAAAATTTAAAATTCTGCAAAATTCTGCATATTTTATTTATTAAAATAATGCAATATAATCACACCACCTTCAATTGTTTTGGTAATTTATTTAAACTACAATAAAGAAAAAAAGTCACAATAACTATTCAGCATTTCCTAAACACATGAAAGTTATGTTACAAACACTTGGTAACTTATACCCTGCAGTCCAGTTATAAACCTGGATTTCATTTAAATTACATCACACAACACCAAACATGGGGGGGGGGGGAAGGAGAATGTAATTTTAAATTGCTCAGATTTTCACACATGAAAGTCATACAGTTTTGCTACTCATTGTCCTGGACTGGGCTGGGTAAATGGGAAGTGCTTGCTTCTGATTGTCTTGACATTTTATTGACTTCTTGGTCAATGTTTTATTTGCCCTCAAAGTCTTTTTTTTAAATGGGTAAGCAAAATAAATCCTGAGCTGTAATCTAACCCCACTGTGCCACTTTGGCACAGAAAAAGAGTGAGAAAGCATATAGATCTTCCTAGCTGATTCCCTTGCTGTCATCTCTAAGACTTTACATCACTCTGGCAATGCAGGGGCCTTAAAACTTTTACAGGTTTTATGCTCCTGGGGGAATTGACTAAGAATGGTAACAGTTAACTAATAATAGGAACATTAACAATGTTACTACGATGAAAGCTGCTACATTTCTGCATCGGGGAAAGAGCCTTCTTCCTGCATAATAAGACCACCTACCCCTCCATGCCCCCAGCGAGCCCCAGTTGTTGGCAGGCATGCACCCATGCCCAGCCCCGCCCCCAATGGTGATCAAGGTCTCCCTCACAGGCACACATGCCCAGCCCCTCCCACAGTGATTTGCATTTCTGAGGCTGCTCCAGGCACACTGGAACAGACACACTGCCTGGGCTGCTAGGGAAGAGGCGCGTATCCCCCTGCAGATTTCTTTTGCATTTTTTTGCACGGGGGGCACAGAAATAAATGGGCCATATGAATTCTTCACCTCTGCGGGGGCACAGAATTCTGTCAGGAGTATGATTTACAACCATCATATTATTTTAATTTCTTAGGTTTGGGCTTTAATAAAATGATTTAAACATGTAAAACTATTTCCAAGACACAAGAGAATGCTGGGCTGCACAATATACACACTCAGCACAAGAAGAATTATTGTGGAATTCTGCCTTATTCCATACACCTTTATATAGATTATATTCCATTTACAACATTGAATTAAAACAAAATTCCATGAGATTTCTTACATGTCTACATCATAGGAAAGTCAACAGGACATTAAGAAATCATATATTAAATGAGAATTTCCATAGAACATATGGATGCATATTGCCAATTTATTTTACTAATAACTGACCAACATTCCATTTTCATAGAACAAAAAACAGGACCTGTGCACAGAGTTTCTAAGCCCATACTACTCTGTCAAATCAATAGAGATTTTCAACAGATTTCTGGAACATGTATCCAGTAACTATGAACTGGTCTGACCAAACTTTTAGCACTTCCCACCAAACTGCTTCTTCTTCAAAAAAAAAATGCAACTTTTTCTTTTTTAATAATGGCCAAAATTATCTACCTTCAGACCTTCCATTCTAAAATAGTAGAACCATTTTTGCTAAGACTTTAAACAACATCAGCATATTACTCCCAGGATGAAAACAAAGGTGCAAGATTTCAGCTTTCAGCATCTGAAAATAAACCTTTAGAATGGAAACACTCATGCAACCTTAATTTCTTGTTGGAGCTATGCTTGTTGTGGTTCAACATCATACTTTAATTCCACATAAAATATTATTAGTTAATTAGTATAAAAATGGAAAATGAAAGTCAAAATGTGAAATCCAATTTGCAGAAAAGAAAGCACTCACGTGTGAAATTCATGACACCATCAGCCCATTTCCCTATAGCCAGAAGGAGAGGGAAATCACAGAGCAGGATTAACCAAAAATAGGTTTTTTTTACAGAGTAAAAGCTCCACTATAGGTAAAATATGCCATTTAATGATGCTCAGTTTCCGTTATCTAATCATCATTCCTCAATCTTTTATGTATGGACAGCTTCAAAAAGGGAACTGAGGTGTTCATGCACAGCCACTTTTTTCATAAGTATATTCTCACTGTGACTTTTTCCAGCAATTTTTCCCATCTCCGCACCAGACCGAGAGGAAGGAACATCAGACCCTTGTCTCCATAATTATAGCACTAACAATACTTCTGACATGTAATCTTGAACATAATAACTGATATGTTTATTGAAGTTATGCAAAAGTAGCTTGAGGCAGGCAAGTTTCATGTTCCAATTTCTCCGCCCCCTCTCTCCCATCTAATCCTGTATCAAGTGCCTTCATTCACCCTCCACATGTAGATTTAGCATCTTCAGGGTGCATTCCAGACTAGGTTCAGCGCTGGATGAAAAACCTATCTGATTCTTCTTGCAGTACAAATGCAGTATTATCTGTCTTCATAATCTTGCTTGAAGTTAAAAAATAACTTTGATTTATCTTTCTGCCCATTTTCAAAATTAAGACTTTTTTCCTATTAAGAAGTTGCTAAATTTCACAAGCAACTAGAGGAATAAAAACAATATTTGCCCTCATACATATTTATAAAATGAAATACAACATAGTGCATTCAAGAAGATGAGGTAACTAGTTTTCTTATGATGCTTAACACTAATTCTACATAGGATAGTTACTGTGCTACTTTGACACACCAGAAATTGAAGGAGCTAGGATTGACCTTTCGAGCCCTAAATGTACAGTGACTTAACAAAGTGATATCATATCTCTCTGCAAGTGACACTTTATCAGATGAGATCAACTGAGGTGCTCAAATCGACAGCCCTCTGGATTTATAAATTTGGGGCTGGTGGCAAGATCACATTAGTTGAGGATCCATCTTCATCCAATCTGTTAACTTTCAGGGGGCATGCTGCAAGGCATATCTACATTCCCAGGAGGAGACAGTGAGATAGAAAGAATTAAAGGGAATAAAGGGTACCATTTTGTTTAAAATTTAATTTGAATCATGATCATTTAGGGGAGATTTTAAATTATTTTCATCCCTTTTTGTACAAGACCAGGAGCACCAAATAGGTGCATTTAAAAGAAATGCAAAGCAAATAAATGGCCTGCCACGTTCTTACTATACACAAACAATTCAATGGAAACAGCACAAAACAATCTCTGTATGGAATCAGACTGCTTTCCTGTGTTCCACACAAAAATATGCTGTACACAGTGCAACCTCTTTTACAATGAAAAAATAACCGGTAAAAGAAAATTCATTTATAAGAACGCCCATCTCACTGAAATGTAAAACTGACTTGAAAGATGGCCCATACAAGGAGCAGACTTGATGAATGAATTCATTTTCCATGCAGTAAGCCAGTTACCTCCAATTTCCACTGCTTGACAGAGCCTCCTTACATGAAGGTCTGTTAAAGGAATAAACGTCTTTCAAAAATGCCTTTTTTGGTAATGAACAAACGTGCTTAAGATGCTATTTGTGAGAAAGGCAGAAAGATGTAAGAATCCAGACTCATATTGCAAATATTATACTAATTTGTCCCAAAACTTAGTAGAGAGTCACTCTCAGATTTGCCCCCAGGAAGAATAAAGAAACATCAGCACAGGAGAAAAATCTGAACAGGGAGAAAATCTTTAACAGTGTGTTTATATCCAGTAGCTTATGTAAACTCTTGCATGTCTTTTCCTTTTATGCTTTGCAGGATATTGTAAAGAAGTTAAAGATCAACACTGAAGATCAAAACAGTGTTCACAAAATGTTATGCTGCAGCCCCTGTACAGTAGTTCAGGATCCAGTTTGCCTAATTACAGAAAAGAAAACTATTCAGAGGATAAACAAAACAAAAGCTACAAATTTCCAGTCATTACACCAGGTTCCCATCAAATCCTACATCAAATTCAAAATTCTATGGGTAAGTCCTTAGGTATGCTGGAGCAGTGGTCAGCGCAGCCTGGCAGAGGCATGGGGGAGGGAGATGAGCTAGGAGGTCTGTGACAAGAACATACAGAGTTCCTGTGATTCCCAGCCAGCCTAACAGCCCTGGGGGGAAATCCTCAGCTGGCTGCTTAAGGCAGCTGTCAGCTCTCTTGAATTACTGGAAGAAAGCAAAAGGATCCAAAGTCCTGCCTCCCACATTGGATTTCTAAGGTCCCACCAGGGTGGGGCCAAGCTACCAATGTGCGCCTCTCTCCGAAAGGATCTACCAAAGCAACTGTGGACAAAATCAGGAAAAAAAGCAACAATGGAGCAGGATAGAAGCCTTCTCTGCAGCTGACCCACAGCTATGGCATTATCTCCTGTGAGAGACTGAAACTACTGTAAATCTTAGTGCCTTCAGGACCATATGTATTTACATCTATTCTCTGTTACCTCAGTGCAATCCCAATGAAGTCAGTAACAGTGGTCGGGGGTGGAGGAGGAATATACAAACTAGAGCTGGACAAAGTGGAGACATGGACCATATTCCAGTTTAAGGTAAACATAAAGGGATCCCACTTACATCTATGCCAGAAGAGCACGGTAGCACCAACTCACCAACCCGCAGGCATATCTAAAGTCAGAACATGACCATATATTTTTGTGGTACTTCAATGAAACATAGAAGCACCTTTAAAGAAGGAAATAAAAACTGAATCTATAATGATCCTTGTAATATTAATTATGTTTTAGCATCCAATTCCTGGTCTCCTTAAACCCAATAAAAGTTTCACCACTGAGTTCAAGAGAATTAGGTTTAAATCCTTTGTCTGCATTTAGAAATAACATTCATGCTAGTAATATTAGAAATAGTTCTTTTTACAGGAGGAGCACATGGGAAGTATGTACATAAAAGGAGAATTTTAAAGTTTAATTAGTTTGATGGGTTTTATAAATATCTATAGGCTCCAGCCTGAGGTCACTACATGACAGCAATGTTGTTATTAATCAGCTTAACTAGTCTATTCAACCAGCATGATATAACAGTCGCTGATAAGTGTCTATTGTAATAGGAGCGTATACACCCTAAAATTGATCAATTGACCACTAGTGTTGTCATTCATCATTTTTATGACATTTTACATAAAATGTACTTACTTGAAAGTAGTACAGATTAGCTGAATTACTGTTAATAATCATGCGCATTACAGACAAAAGAGCTCTGAAAAGAGAGAAAATAGATGTCTCTGCATGCAGGTTTCCGAGCAAGCTCCTCATCAGGAAGGCTCCACTTCTTTTTGTTTTAATTGTGGGGAGGGTTTTCTTTCGGGTGTGGTTATAACTAATAGTGCACAATAATACGTATAAAGTAGCTGAAATTCCTCCTTCCAGTGTGCATTACTTTGCATTGTCTGCACTGAATTTCATCTACAATCATGCTAATTAGCTATCTAGAGTTAGATTGTGCCATTTAGGCATAGCTGAAAATAAGGGTTGACACAGCACCATCCCATCTCCTGGGAAGCACTAGAAGCTACTCTACTGGCCAGTGCACAGGTACTTCTGTTCCCAAGAAAGTAGGAAAAAGGAAGTTCCTATAATCCCCACCAACAATTCTGCCTGGTCCATACGTAGGCTACACTGGAAAAGAAGGTAATGGGATGGGAATTTTTGTCTGCACATCCACATAAGGGTGAGCAAGAATCTGGCCACTAGTTTGATTAGGTCTTTCTGGACTTCATCACAATTCTTACTATTCTTTACTAATCAGAATTCTTTTGTGTCATCAGCATAGAAATCCACCAAATTTCTCTACCATGTCTACCCCAAAGCCACACAGCATCCCAGACCCACTCAGGCTCTCAACTGTCATGTCACAGGAGTCTCCTATGTGATATGCCAAATGTGTAGGCAAAAGCTATCTCACCAGAATATACCCCCCTTCAAATGAAACAAATAGATGCCACAAGAAAGAGTTGATAGTTGATGACAATGGGATCTGATCATATGAATATTGGATATTAGGAAAATTTTGGATATTGGGAAAAACTTTTTCACTAGGAGGGTGGTGAAGCACTGTAATGGGTTACCTAGGGAGGTGGTGGAATCTCCTTCCTTAGAGGTTTTTAAGGTCAGGCTTGACAAAGCCCTGGCTGGGATGATTTAGTTGGGTTTGGTCCTGCTTTGAGCGGGGGGTTGGACAAGATGACCTCCTGAGGTCCCTTCCAACCCTGATATTCTATGATTCTATGAATATGTACCACCAGTGTAAAATAAATACATTTTTAAAGAAAACTTAAATGCATTTCCAAGTAATTTTATGATCAGCTCTACAGCAACAACTGGAGCTGAAAATTGGATATTAAAGATGTTCTTGGGAGGAGGGGGGGGACACAAAACCTGCATGATTTAGAGTTATAAGTGTGATTTTAAGAAATAAGAGTGAGTTCTGAAAGTCAGTGTTGTTCTTTAAAGTCCAAAAAAAATTAGGAAGACATTTTTATCTAGCACATGAGTCTTAAATTTTCCAATAAAGACCCAAACCACAAGCTGAAGTTCTGGAAAAATGATAACTTGGGGTTTTATATACTGAAATGGTTGCATCTCTCTATTGTAAGTTACCTTAATGCAGTTATTTGGTGACTCTCTGGAGAATTTTAAATTACTATTTTTTTTAGTGCTTTTTATCTGATGATATCAAAGGGCCTTATGTACATTAAGCCTCACATACCTTTTGGGAAATACGGTATAAACTGGAGCACAGAGAAGTGAAGACCAGGTTTTCAAACTTGGGTGACTGACATTAGATATCTTATTCCATATTCAGGTGCATCAATAAAAGTGTCCCAATTTCATAGGTGCTGAGTGCTTGCTGTTCCCACTGGCCTCAGTGGCAGGAGGATTGGGCACATAATACACAATCAATCAGCAGGTACCATTTTATTGCGTGAACAAACATTTAAAAGCAGCCCTTTTAACTGGTGCCCATTACAGTACTCAAAACTGCAGATGAATTATTCACATTTGCAGCCTTGTGGGCAGCAGCTCTGCTCAAATGCAGCAGACAAGTATGCAGTCATCTGTTTTAATTTGCTCATGCTGTTGCCACAAGTTATTAAGGACAGAAACTGGAAAGAGGACTGGAAGACAGAGAAACTCCCTAGGCAAGGAGGCCTAGGAGAGACCCTGGTCAGACAGACAACCCAGGACGGTGATGGGACTGAGTGGGAAGCAGCCGAGAGGAGGCAGCAGCAAATATTAAAGGAAAGCAGTACAGGGCTGCTGTTTATAGGGTCCCTGGATTGGGATCTGAAGTAGTGGGTGGGTCCAGGTCCCCTCACTGGCCACTGGGGAAGTGGCCTAAGCCCTGATGAGAGGATAAATCTGGTTGAGAAGCCCAAGTGAAGGGCAGGACTCAAAAGGGCCACCAGAGAGCTGCTGAGAACAAAGTCTCCAGGGAGAAAGCCCTGGGGACAGTGCTCTAAAACAGGGCAGGGACAGACTTAAAGCTTACCCAGAAGGGGCTGAGAACTGAGCTCAGAGACAGGGCGGCAGATACCAACAAGGGCACAGTGATAGGACCTGTTGGACATTTGTTACCCTAGAAGGGTAACTTCCTTCATACAGTTTGACAGTGTGAGACCTGGCCAGAGGGCTGAGCTATTGAAGACCCACCCGACAAGGACAAGAGCCAACAGGGGGCGCCAGGAGCAGAGAAAGGAAAGAGTGCAGGATTGCACCCATCCAACAGGAGGCACTTACAAGAGATCGGTGTGCCCTGTCACAGGTATAATAAATCCCGAACACTTTCACTAGAGGATTCAAGTCAGCTCTAAATGCTGCATAAGAGGATTTCAATGAACAGTACAGTACATTTGTGAGAGGAGGACCAGCTTGTTGGAAGGGAATGGGGGCAAGGTATTTGTCCGCAGCAGGTGAAGGGCGGGAGGAAAGCCCTTGTCATTGGAAGCCTAAATACAATATATCTTTCCAAATGAAACAGTTTGAGGCAGGAGAAAGGATCTTGGTGAGGCAGCAGACTAGGAGGGAATGACAAAGCCCCACCCCCACACAAACACTTAAAAAATGTGGAGCCCCATACAGCTACATTATACGTTATGAGATGGTCCTGGTTGGACTTCCTCCTTTCCTCAGCCTTACCCGTTTGTAACCCCCTATCTGGAGTTGGTTGTTCCTGACACATTACTCTACGCCTACAGGGAACTTGTCCCTGGACTACAGCAGCAATAGCTACAAAGGTTCAAGACACCGTTTCCCAGACACCAGGAGTCCATGGCAGAGACAGAACAAGCTGTAAGCTACTACCAGAATGAACCAGAAGCCAGAACTCAAAGACAAAGGGTTTGGTTTTACTTTTGCTGTTGTCCAAGTGGATCAGAGAGAGAAGCATCATAGCCTGGGAGGTCCCCATTAAATGTCCCATTCCGACCCACAGCAAAACTTTTAACTTTGTTGGTAGTTACTGGGTCATTGAAGGGTGTCAGCCCAGCAGAGACAAACACTCCAAGAGGCTGAGGAGTAATTCCAGGTAAGGCTACCGAGAGCCAGCCTAATTTTCCATTGGACTCCAGATCAGGGAGCCTCAGGATGATCCTACCCTTTCAAGGACAAAGATCTTGTAAGAAATCCTGTGTTTGTTTATTTATTTTGCTTGTGAGTTTTAAATTGGCCAGTGATTATAGCACTGCATCACTCAGGAAAGAACTTGTGCTCAACTCACTATCTGCTTATGCTGGTGCTGGGAAGGAGCTAGGTGGTTTGAGCCCACTGTAAATGATGGAGACTGAAGGGTTTAAGGTATTGTTGCTCTTTTATTATTCTATTTACTCCTATTCTTCCCTTATCCCTTATCATTTGTGTGTGTGTATATATATATATATAATATATACATATATACACACACACACACACACACACGAGTCAGCAACCTTTAGGAAGTGGTGTGCCGAGTCTTCATTTATTCACTCTAATTTAAGGTTTTGCGTGTCGGTAATACATTTTAATGCTTTTAGAAGGTCTCTTTCTAGAAGTCTATAATATATAACTAAACTATTGTTGTATGTAAAGTAAATAAGGTTTTTAAAATGTTTAAGAAGCTTCATTTAAAATTAAATTAAAATGCAGAGCCTCCCAGACCGGTGGCCAGGACCTGGGCAGTGTGTGCGCCACTGAAAATCAGGCCCTATTTCATGGAGGCACATCCCCAATATAAAGAACCCAGGCAGCACATCCTGAGGTCAGAAGGAAGAAACTGCTCCAACCTGCTGGCAAAGGAGAAGCTTAAACCACACCTCAGGGCTGGGCTTACACACTTTTGTGCCATTGTTTTACACTGCAGTACTTTTTGGAGATGCTTTAAGATTAATCTCTTCAGGGCAGGAATACTTTTATTTGTTTATACTTCTACTTACACTGATGAAAATAATGTTCTAACATTGATTATTAGCAAAATGTGGAATTCTTCCTCTCTTTAAAACTGAATTGGTAGGGAAGCAAAAGTTCAGTATAATCACAGTCAGATTAATGCTTTGTCCATTGTTCTAATATATAAGAGTTGCAAGAATCTGGGTGTTTTGGATTCAGACATACCAATGGTGAGACACATTTCAGTAATCCTCATAAACATTCCTAAGTGAAAGTCATTGTTTGGGTGATCTGGGACAAAAACTGAACCCAGCACTCTGCAGATAGTTGGGCAGGGAGGGACTATAAAAGTTGTCTGGAGTTCTTAGCCCCTCCAAAGTGGGAAAGAAGAGATCAATAAGGTGAAAACCATCATGCCTCCCCTCATTGCATCACACAACAGCATAAGTGTGCAGACTCGGTGGCCATGCTCTCCTTGTTTTCCCCAAAGCACCAGAAGATATTATGCCCACTTTCACACTCCCATTAGGCAGTGCTCCTTCACACTGCCCTCATCAAATTAATGAAATAATATTATTCTGTTTAAACTGGATGAGTTTTAAAGTGGAACAGGAGAGAGTTTACTTGTATTCCTACATCAACACAAATAGACTCATATTTTAAGAAGGTATCTGGCTAATAGTTTAAGACTCAGGGAGCAAATGACATCTAAGAACCAGTACCCTTTAATTATATTTTAACAATTGGCCATTTAATTATATGGTAAATACCCTGTAATTACTAAATAAGTGTAAAAATATATCTGATCTCCTATGAAGCATAGTTTCACAGTAATTACATTATAGTACTAACTGGAATTACCTACTAAACTATAGCAATATATGATCAGCTAATAAGTATATATAGTTACCAATTAAACTAGATGGAGTTAGTACATAATTGAATGGTTCATACTTACACCCCAGCCCCGCATTGTACGTGTGCAGTACTGCCAACTCCAAGTGACCTCAAAAATCATGTCAGGCCTCAAAAAATCATGAAATTGGCTTACATAAACATGAAATTTAAAAAAATACATTTTGGATAATTATTATTTGTCTTCTGTTTTTTTTTTTTTTTTTTTAGCCTCTGAGGTTCACATGTTAAAGCTTTACTCTGCAACCATGAGGGCTAGAAACTTTTTTTTTTTTTAGTTCTTTTTAAAAAATGTATGATTTTATCATTTAAAGCCCCAGCACCTGCAGTCAAGTTAAGGAAAAGATCAAATATTGCAATAAAAAAGTAGAAGTTGACAATGCTTCGTATGCTTAAAACTTTACACAGTGAGTAGTCCTATCAGAGTCAATAGGATTACTCACAGTGCATAAAGTTACACAGAGGGAGCCTTATTTGTTTACCTAAAAAACCTAACATTGAAAATAATGCTGGGTTGGAAGTCACATTGCCTGGGTTGTTAAACTAGACTGTAAAGTACACTAAACTGCATGAAACAATCCTGGATAGTTGATGGTTTAAAATGTCTTTTCATCCTGTAACTTCCTGTAATGCAGTCATGTAGACCCCCTTCTTGAATAACAGAGGACTCAGATTTTTATATTACCGTATTTTTCCATGTATAAGACGCCCCCATGTATAAGACGCCCCCACTTTTCTAACCCCAAATTCAGGTTTTTGGTTTTTTTTTCCCTCCAGCTGCAGCTGTTCCCCCCCCCCCCACACACTTTGCTGCTCAGGCCCAGGAACAGGACGCGGAGGTAGGGGTAGAGGGAAGGAGGAGGGCCGTGCGCCCGGCTGGTCTCCGGCGGCAGCCCTGCCCGGCTCCTGCCGCGTCCCTCCCCGGCGGCGCGACTCCTGCCGCCGGGCTCCCTCGGTCCCCAGCCGCCCGGCTCCCGTGTCCCGGCTCCTCGGTCCCCAGCCGCCCGGCGCCCCGCGTCCCCAGCCGCCCGGCTCCCCGCGGCCCCAGCCGCCGCTGTGCCCGGACCGCACTACCGGAGCCGGGCAGCCGGGGACGCGGGGAGGCTCCCCGGTCCCCAGCCGCCCGGCTCCCCGTGTCCCCGGCTCCCTCGGTCCCCAGCCGCCCGGCTCCCTCGGTCCCCAGCCGCCCGGCTCCCCGCGTCCCCAGCCGCCCGGCTCCCCGTGTCCCCGGCTCCCTCGGTCCCCAGCCGCCCGGCTCCCTCGGTCCCCAGCCGCCGCTGTGCCCGGACCGCACTACCGGAGCCGGGCAGCTGGGGACGCGGGGAGCCGGGGAGCGGGCGGCTGGGGAGCCGCCTGGCTCCCCAGCCGCCCGGCTCCCCTCCCCGCGTCCCCAGCCGCCCGGCTCCCCGGCTCCCCAGCCGCCCGGCTCCCCCAGTCCCCAGCCGCCGCTGTTCCCGGACCGCACTACCGGAGCCGGGCAGCTGGGGACGCGGGAGCCGGGAGCGGCGGCTGGGGAGCCGCCTGGCTCCCCAGCCGCCCGGCTCCCCTCCCCGCGTCCCCAGCCGCCCGGCTCCCCGGCTCCCCAGCCGCCCGGCTCCCCCAGTCCCCAGCCGCCGCTGTTCCCGGACCGCACTACCGGAGCCGGGCAGCCGGGGACGCGGGGAGCCGCCCGGCTCCCTGGCTCCCCAGCCACCGGCTCCCCGCGTCCCCAGCTGCCCGGCTCCGGTAGTGCGGTCCGGGCACTGCGGGGGCAGCGACCCCACCTACCCGGATGCCCGGCTCCGGACACTGCCCGGCCCCGCGCTCCGAGCTCCAGCCGCGGATGGATAGTAGCGCCACCAGCCACGTGCAGGCAGCACGGTAAGGGGGCAGGGAGGGGGTGTTGGAGAGAGAGCAGGGGAGTTTGGGGGTGGGGGGGTAGATAGGGGTTGGGGGGGGTCAGAGGGCAGGGAACAGGGGGCTTACTTCCGTGTATAAGACTACCCTCAATTTTTAGGCTAAGGATTTTAGAAAAAAGTATAGTCTTATACACGGAAAAATACGGTATAAACAATTCTGTTGTGCCCTACACCATAGTACAGGGATCGGCAATCTTTGGCACGTGGCTTGCGAGGGTAAGCATCCTGGCGGGCCGGGCCAGTTTGTTTACCTGCTGCGTCCGCAGGTTCGGCCGATCGTGGCTCCCACTGGCCACAGTTTGCTGCTCCAGGCCAATGGAGGTGGTGGGAAGCAGTGGCCAGCACATCCCTCAGCAGGTAAACAAACCGGCCCGGCCCGCCAAGCAGGGGTGGCTCTAGCCATTTCGCCGCCCCAAGCACAGTGGCACACCACGGGGGGCGCTCTGCCGGTCGCTGGTCCTGCAGCTCCGGTGGACCTCCCGCAGACGTGCCTGCGGAGGGTCCGCTGGTCCCGCGGCTCCGGTGGACCTCCGGCAGGCGTGCCTGCGGATGCTCCACCGGAGCCGCGGGACCAGCGGACCCTCCGCAGGCACGGCTGCGAGAGGTCCACCAGAGCCGCCTGCCGCCCTCCCGGTGACTGGCAGAGCGCCCCCCGCGGCATGCCGCCCCAAGCACGCACTTGGCGTGCTGGGGTCTGGAGCCGCTCCTGCCGCCAAGGGGCTTACCCCAGAATTAATGACGACATTACCATATTTCTTCTCTACTACTAGTAGTATCTGGACTATTGACACTAGTTAAAATTTTACTTCATGGAGAGCAGAATACAGCCTTTACTTCTATGGTAGAATGTTCCATCTGAATTCTGCACATGGCACCCTGCATTTTAAAATGTTTGAACTAAGAGGGAGAATTATAACCAACTCATCACAAGCCAAATTTTGCTCTCAATTAAACTGAAGTAAATCAAGAATAACTTTCACCTATGTAACAGAGACAAAAACTGCCCCTAAGCTCCAGTGATGCCCCATTGTTCCAAATTCCAAATTCCTGCTGCTTTTTTTTAATCCACACATTATTTGCCATAAAACACTGAAAGCACTTTTTGTTTACTGAAAATCCACCATACATAATACCAATCATAGACCAGGCCTTATTTGATGGTAACACTATTTTTTCTTCTTTGACATTGTTTTCATACGTAAAACATTTACACACATAAAAAAAAAAGTATATCCAAGGGAAAATAAGCTAGGTAGGTGAGAGACACATTTGCAGAGAGATCCAGTGTGGAATGGTTTGTAAAATTTTGAGGAAGTAGCTAGACTGCATGAGACATGTTGCAAAGGACAAGGGTGAGTTTCTTTAGCGCAAGGAGATCTATGCTATGTCCAAGATAGCAAAATAGTGTTCAATCTGACCTCTAAGGAGCACCTGGACCACACAAAATTAATCTTTATTATGTTAATAATGTCTACTCTATAGGGATTCTCATAAATAAAACTGATTAGATTACTTTAAAACTGGTTTGTAAAATGATGGCATAATTTGTGGAGGATGGTTTTGGTATAGCTGCTACTGCTAGCCCTTAGTCATCCCAAAATCCCATTGAACAACTTGACTCATGAGATGTTCTTCTTTCAAAATATATTATTAATAAAGACTCAGTAAGGATGTTGATAGCAATGAAGGCCCAAAATTTCACTTTATAGTAAAACAGACCATCTAAGTATTTGGTTGATATGAGGTAAAGAAAGCTTGCGTAATAAGTAGCATCAACCAAAAAAAAATATTTATATATAGTATAGGCCACACTGAAAGTTAGTATTTCATGAATGTGGAAGGGGAGATTATAGCTAAATAAAAAACCATCACTGGTAAAATTGTGATGTGACCAGATGTATGTTGCAACATTAAGGCATTCTAAAATTCACATTGGCAACTGTCAACCTATTAACAGAGACCCCTATACAGCTGAATACTGAGTTACCACAGTAAAGGTTCTATTGAAATTTCCATTATTAAACCGTTATATTTAATAAACTGTAACTCTGTTTTAAAATTTGCTATAAATTGTAATTTGTTTATATTTTACAAGAAAATGGACTTGATTGAAAACAGAAAATATTTAAAGAAACCAATTTAACTAATTTTAAGATGTCAGGGAGAGAAGA
Source organism: Mauremys reevesii (assembly GCF_016161935.1). Taxonomy (NCBI): domain Eukaryota; kingdom Metazoa; phylum Chordata; order Testudines; family Geoemydidae; genus Mauremys; species Mauremys reevesii. The sequence continues at coordinate 82,892,580 of NC_052623.1, forward strand.
ATTAAGAGTAAGATTTTCCAAATTTTTAACAAAAATTGAAACTAATCGTTGTTTTGTTTTGCTTTCAAACCAAGTTTAACAATCCATCAGTCTTAATTGTTTCTACTATTTATTTACTTTAAGGAACAATACAAAAGCATAATTGCTACGATCCTGAGATTGAAAAAAACACTGACAAAAATAATGTTTCATTTGATACTAGGAGTCAGATTTTCCCAGCATGAATGTTCGCAGATCTTTCATTGATGAGCCCTAGAGAAATGTCAATATATAAATAAATGAAACAACAATGCTAACAATGGACCCACTAAAAATATTCAAAGGGTTAAAGATTAACCCTCCACCACTAAGGCTATATTAAGCATCCCCTTATTATCAGCATACTGTGGCCTGTTGTGTGTTGTAGTGAATTGAAACCGTAATTGTGGGGTTTGGTTTCCCCTTGCACACACACCCCCCCACACACACACTTTTTCTTTCATGGGTTTGGTTTTACATTTGATGGTAATTTTGACTGGGTGAATAATTTCTATTTTTAGCCCGCTGAGGTAATATGGCCAGATTATAATGACTTTTAGCTGTATTTTCCAATCAACAAACTACTGTATAGTGGAAGTTACTTTTTTGTCTCACTTCTCTTGTCAACTGATCACGTGACAATAGTGCAAGTTCAGTCCAGAGATTCAGTCTCTGCTCTCATGTCTCAGTGGTTATAGCAGCATGTTAAAATACAAGCAGTCAGGAAATCTTGACAGTTCCTTAATCTTTAGGGTATCAAATATCAAAAGGCATCCTCTTGTATGGAAAATTTCTTGGACCAAAGCCAATACTTTAAACAGTTTGACACAATGAGGAGGATCAGAAAAAAAAAAGGTACAATTTCACACTGAAAAGGTAACTATTGATCAGGTCTGGCTTTGCAAGGACCAAATTTATTTAGGAGTCCCATAGATTAACTGAGTACAATTTCACTGTGCAGCATTTAGTAAACACAAAACATACTTCTCAAACACACATTTCAAGAGGCTACTTCAGAATTTATTTTTTGTTGCTGGTACTGTAGTTTGTGGGGGGGAGAAATGTTTCAGTGAATGAGCTTAAAAATATCATCTTATATGATCAGAATCAGTGGCCAAAGTGGTGTATTTTTAGTGAAGTGCACAAGTGACATTCATAGACACTTTGATACTTGGCACCCAACACTACTAAAAATGTCAATAAATAAAATGAAAATCTCCAGAATGCATCAGAAACACAGAGATTTAAATATGATGAATCCTACTGACTGGCACACAAATCATTACAACTAGAGTATTAGAAATAGTTTTTCTGTGCTTTTTCATATACTTTCTACTCAATGTTCTTGAAAGAACTACATTTTTAGACTTGGCAACAAAGCCAAACAGTACTGGTATAGATGTATTGGCACGGGTAGGTCAGTGTACTGTTTCACATTCAATTTAACACTAATAGGCAAAAACAACAGAGATTAGAATTAATTTGGAACACAAAAGACTGAAAACACAATAAGGAATAAACCCTTCTCTTCCCCAAGAAGTCTAAAGAACAAAATGGACCACTTCCATGTACCAACCCCCACTAAAATGCTTGCTGGAGAGGCATGGGGACATACAAAATTCTATGCACTTGATCTCAGCTTCCTATAGATCTCCTCAATATGGAGGGATTAGTAAACTGCAGAGTCAGCTTTGAAGAATACAGTGCTAGAGATCCCTCATTTAGTTCCATGGCAAGCCTTTATCTCCATATTTCTGCTCTGGATGCAGCTCCCCATAACTCCACACCTTTGCAGAAAAAAACTCTATAGGAGTAGCAGGCATGAAGCTTAAGTTAATGCTGCTTTAAGTAGCATACGCATAGTTTTGCTACTCATGGAGGGAAGGACACCATAGACAACACCTCCTCTCCCTTACAGATCCTGTTCTCTATACACATAGGGCATGTCTATACAGGAAAGATGCTATTGTAATGTCAATAGACCCCAGTCATCAGGGGGCAGGATTGAACCAGGAACCTCAGTGAATGAGCTTCTATTGCATGAGCTGAAGCCAACTGGCCATTAGCTAAGGCTGTAGAGCAGACTCATTTAACTCTCTCTAAGTGCTCTCGGTGGTACTAGAGGTGACAGAACACCACACCCAGAAGGTGTGTAGTTTACACTATGGTAGGCACCCCTGTGGTAGCATTGATCTGGCTAAGGCAGAGAACAATACTAGTGAAGATTCGGCAACATGGGCTTTAGCACAGACTAGCAATCTGAGTACATACCCAGGATGCCCGGCAAGCGCTGAAGCCTGTGGCACCACATCTTCACAACTACTCTTACCCATGCTAGCTAGTTTAAAGCTAGCACAGGTATATCCATGCTACAATTACACCTTCACTTACAGTGTAGATATGTAACATGGAAAGTCCACTTTTGAGGAAAATCGTCTTGCCCTGATTGCAGAAAAATGCCAGAAAAGAAAGGAAAGACAACTGTCATGTAGCAATCATGACCCAACCCTGTCTTCCAACACCACCTGCAACATCTGCCAACAAGCCTGTGGCTCAAGGATCAGACTCCTCAGTCACCAAAGTACCCATGAAAAATAAAACCTGTGAGAGAGATCATCCTCGACCTTGAGGGATCACTGATAAGACATACCGTACAGGACTTTTATGGACCTGGTTGCAAGGAATGATGAAGCACTCCTACCCTACCTCATCTCCCAAGAGACATATGCCCAGTCCAGGCCTTAATCATCTGCTATCACAACATAATTAACATTAGATTGCAGTTCGTCTGCTCTCACATCTTTGATTCACGTCTTGCATCTAAAGGCTTCTTTAGAACAGGGAATTACTGATGCAATATATCAATGTAGTTAGCTAATGCAAACCCCTAATGTAGACACACTGCACCAGTGCAAAACAGGACTTGCACCACTGTGACTTATTCTGATGCAACTTTTGTTTCAAGACCAAGCACTTCTCCCAATTACCTCAAAAGCTCACACCAAGTAGACAAAATTCTCTACTATATGTACAGCAGGGGGAAAAATTGCCTGAAATGCTGATATTAACCTGAGGTGTTTAGAGCAATCTAAGTTAGACAAAGTTTTAAACGGGGGAAGAGGGAATCCCCTCCTTTTTCAATAAGCAAAGTTTCAGAATTCATGATAACTTCCTCACCTTACAAGGTGCTTTGAGAGTTTATTACTGTAGATGTTTGTAAAGCACTTTAAAGATGAAAAAGTGGTACAAAGGAGTGATGTATTATTATTGTATAATAGACACTGATAGACAGGAGCAAGAGAAAAACTAAAAAAAAAAAAAGAGACCTTCCCCCCCCCTATTTTTTTTTTTTTTTTACTGTTGCAGAGCCTGCAGCGAAACCTGATTCAAAACCAGTTTCCCAATATACAAGTAAGGCTAAACCAGTCTCCTAAAAGTGTCAAAAGGAAGTTCCTTTAATGCAGATATGCCATGTCCCCTAGCTAAATATATTTTCTGACAAGAGGAAACTCTATTGCTAATCCCAGTCAGATGAAGTTTCCGGATACAGATGAACTCTATAATACTGGCACATCTAGGTCATTACAAAGGTCCTTGCAGTTGGTGATCTAATTGGTTGTGATCCCTGGTGAAATTCAGAAGTCAGTACATGGTTTACTTTTTTTTTTTTTGTTAAAGTCAGCCACTATATCATGAGTCACAGCAGGTCAAGCCAAAGAGTAAATCTGTATCATGAAATAGGGTATGTGTTATCAAAGAATATTTGTGAACACAAACAATGTTCTCACCATTATAATAAAAAACAAAGCAGTAGGACACAACAGAAAACAGAGAGCTCCTTACGGTAACTACAAGACGGAAGGTGTCATTACAAGGCGCAGATGGTGTTAAATACCTTTAATTTCTCAGGGTTTGATTACTGAAGGAAAATCACAATTACACTAATACACAAAAAGACCTACTAGTTACTTTAAATAGAAGAAACTGATCATTAAAATGTTAGAATTTTTTAGGTAGATGAGTATGATGGGAGTTCTTAGGGTCACAGAAGATCACAGGAATGAAAATCTACCTTAACTGGCAGCTGCTAATCTGAATAAATCTCTCCTCTAAAATACTTCAGGGATTTTAAATTATTGTACCACAGTAATTTAAAGTTTGAAAACAAAAAAATTCCTGAACACATTTTCTGAAGTTTGCGCCCATGTAGCAACCATATCAGAAGTCCTAGACATACAAGGAAAAAGCAATTCTAAAAACAGCTATCAAATCTTTGTCCCAAATACTAATATGTTTTTTTTTTTGAAAGACCAGAGGGGAATAGGGGATTGCAGAGGCAGGGAGGAAGTAGGGTAACACAAGAAAATGGAGATGAGAAATTTATACACATGTACTGTAATTCACACTGTCCCAGCTGCATGTTCTTTTCTGCCCAGGAATGGAAATGCATGGGTATTAATTCCAGTGACGCCTATAGCTTGAAAAGCCAAAGTCCACCCTGAGTTGCTTCTAGTTTATCGGGTTAAGGCACGTTGGTTTCCATAACCAACGGTGCACAAGTGAGTGATGTGGCTAGCATCATGTCCAACTGCCTTTGACTCCTCTAACTCAGTGGATCAAATACCTATTTGCACTGGGTGGACTAGAGGCAGCCTTTCTGTGTGAGATCAAGCAAAACTCAAATCCACAATTTCTAGAATAGCAGCCAAGCAACTCAACCACTCAGCCACCGCACCAAGAAGTTTATAGCTTACCTAATTTCTCATGCAAGAAATCACTGAACTCTATAGCATACTTTGTGTAATTCTAGGTTTTATCACTTTAAAGAAATCTAAGAGCTAGTGTAGCTTATCCGAAGGAGAAAAATATGCATAAAACTGTTGATCTTGTTTTTTGCTTATATTTGTCTTCTAAATAATTTTAAAATCTGGCACATTAAATTAGATGTAGGTCAGGGAAGAGGTGACAGTACCTTGAGATTGACCCGGTCCTTCTCTCTTCATTACACCAGCTTTACAAGGTACTTGTTTTGTTGGTCAACTTAAGGTTTGTAGAAGTCTCGGACCCTGAAGCTACTGTTTTGCAAGTTCTTTCCTGTGTAATTCAGCATGTATGAGAATCAGGCCTCCTATCAGTCACAGACAGGAAGCTTTGGCACTAATTGAAGTGCCAATCTACACAGTGGGGAGACATGCAAGGCAGCAGCAGTAGGAGAGGAGCCTTTTTAAAATAAATGTATAACAAAAGAAAATATAAGATAAAAAGAAAGATGGAGACTGAAAGGGAAAGGATTTGAACAAAAGCAACCAGAAGAGGGAAAAGAGATAACATTAGAGAGGAAAAAGTTTCAGCATATAAAATAACTAGCAAATGATAGGGCAACAGGTCAGAAGAGAAAGCACTAGCTTCTGCAGTAGGCTCACCTCCTGAGGCTCAGAGCAGCAGGATTCCTCTGGGTGGAACAGAGGGAAAGCAAGGTTTATGGAGGGGCATTAGGACATGAATTGAATGGGTGTTTTGCAGATGGTATCAATGAGGTTGTTAGGAGCAGAAGAAGCCAAGTAGGACGCTCAGGAAAATCAGCAGGGTGTTAGAGAAGGCAGGAGTGGAATTGCTAGCATGTCTCTGCCTGGTTCCATCCTAGGAACTGCCCATGATTTACCAGACAGGCAATCCCACTGCTGTGAACTCCACGAGGTTCATAAAACGGAGCTGTCAGGAACCATCTTTCCACACAGAGCTGCTCCTCTGCGTTCCTTCTCCTTCCAGTATTAGGTCTCTGGTGGATGGGGGTTTTGTGGGAATGGAAGGAAAACACTGCTCTCATGTAAGCCTCTTGTGACTTGTCTGATGGCAGTATCACTGATAAAAATCACAGATAATCCCAGAGGGCTTCAGATAGTTCAAAAGGGGGGTAACTGGTGAGAATTTGGCTTTGGGGGAATAAATCAGGAGACGAGAACTCCCAGTGGCCCTTAATTTCCAGGACCCTAGGGGGGAAAAAAACACATTCATATGTAGACTTGCTAAAGAGTCAGGTAGAAACTTAGATGACATTTTTCACTGAAATTCATAATTGTGACCAAAAAAACCCAGATCTTTTATTTGTTGCAAAAATACGTGAACGTTTTGAGGTTTTTCCACCCTGCTCTAAAAAAAAAAATAGACAAAAGAATCTTCATGGTTAAAGATTAGAACGTAGCAGTCCATTCTTGTATTCAGGACCTATGTCCAGGATTCTCAAACTTTTCCATATTGTGGACCATATTTTAATACAAAGATTGTGTAATGGATCCCTGTCTTTCCCATTCATGATCATATCATAATCGTTAACAACAACAGCAATTGCTTACATGGGAAAGTAATACTACAAAAGTACTCAGCATGTTTTTAGCTGGAAGTAAAGAAGTTCCCTCGACCACCAGCAGGTGCTGTTTGGCTACATTTTGGGAACGTGTACAGCTCAAGCGTTCATGTGGGGAATTCAGAAAAATTGGGTGAACATGCAGAATTGTAAAAAAAAAATCCAATAAAGTCTCTCTCTCTCTCTCTCTCTCACACACACACACACACACACAAGCACAAAATGTTAACATTGAGCTTGTCAACATCAATTTTAGACAACTGAAAAAGTGTTCTTGGGCAAGAAAGTTATGAGTTACAGAATTTTTTATACAAACTAAGAATATGAATCTTATTATAAAACAGAAGCAAATTCTAATCAGTTATAAATAAAACACTAAGAAATATAAATGATAACTGTACATGCATCTACAGATCTTAACAGAGGAATTACATGTTGAATAATAATTTTAATATTTATGATAGATTAGACCTTAGTTAAAACTAGATTGAGAGGAGGGATGGGTTTGTAGTTAAGGAATTTGGGGTTAGTGAGATCAGGGTTCAGGAAACCAGATTCAATTCCCTGCTCCTCCTATGTGGCCCTATCTTATTTTATCTATAGTATCTTAAAATATTAGAACTGTGTCCCAGCACTAAAATAAGGTACAGTTTAAACATTTTCTAGGTTAAAGGTTGTTATTATTCTTCAAAAAAGTAAAATCCTACCCTAGGAAATCATGACTGCCCTTTTGCCATAAAACATGGAGATCATTTTTGGTTGTATGGCCAATCTGACCCTAGGATTTAACTAGGAAAACTCAACAGGATTTTACCTACACCCAACTCCTGCAATTCACTGCACCTATGCAGAGTCCCTATTGACTTCAGTCAGGCTCCACACAGACATAGCCGCCTATGAATTGCAGCATCAGGACCACGGTTTCCTCTATGTCCCATACAGCACCAAGCACTGTGAGAACCTAATCATTTAAAAAAAAATGCTAACGTAGGGCCCATCAGATCCACAAAGTTATAGGTGGATAATAAGTATGGAATGTGGGTTCCCCTCAAAGACCTCCCATCCTTGCAGTCACTGCTGCTATTTCATTCATTTCAATGCACCGTGGAATCACCAGATTTTCTTTTTCAGTTGTTAACCCATATATTCAGAAGGGAATATGCAAATTATAGTCTCAAAAAAACCCAAAGCAAAACATCTGATCTTTTAGAATGTAACTGTATGTGAGATTTCATTGTTCAAAAATTTTATCCATTCTAGAATATTAAAAAATAAACAAAATGGTAATAAACTTTTAAGAAGGTTAGTAATAAATGATTTGCTATTTAAGCCATTGTTCTTAAAATGAAAAGAACAGAATTGTACTGAATACAAATCAAGTTTCACCCCAGTGGATTTTGAAGTGGCCACCATCAGGGGATTATTACAATAAATTATTATAATGGTAATACATACAAGTATTTCCAAAGATATGGCAGCTACAGTTTTATATATTAGTTTTCTCTGAAAATAATAGCAAAATACAGCTTTGTAGCACATTTAATTAGGATTTCATTGTATAAACATGACTGGAGAGAGTAAAATCTCTGTGGTTTTAAATTGAAACCCTCATGTTTTTAGTACACATTTTAGCTAATCCTTCAAGGTAGAGTATTGTTAATGTTTTCATTTTACTGTAAATAAACATTTGTCCTGATTCTACAAGGTGTCAAGAACCCTTGTCTCATACTGATGTCAGTGGGTGTCTAAGGTGCTTAGAACCTGGCAAGAGGGCACACAGCATCTTGTGAGGCTGGCCCCTATATTATTAAGATAATTATTGCAATACTTTGACCAACAACAGGTTATGATTGTGGCACTGAATAGTTTTAATCTTTTCTACATGCTCAATCTGGACAGAACATGCAGAAAAATAAATTTACATAGCATGAAGGATCTATTTTACACCACCCAATCCCTGCATTCAGGGAGTGTGGAAATGGCATCCCTAATTTACCACCTTTTGGATAGGTAGTTCAAGACATGCTTTATCAACAACTAGGCCAGGGATCGGCAACCTCTGGCACGCGGCTCGCCAGGGTAAGCACCCTGGTGGGCCAGGCCAGTTTGTTTATCTGCCGCGTCGGCAGGTTCAGCCGACTGTGGCTCCCACTAGCCGCGGTTTGCCATCCTAGGCCAATGGGGGCGGCCGGAAGCCACGGCCAGTACGTCCCTCAGCCTGCAGAACTTCCTGCCAAGCCAGGAAGACCCAAATTGTAATTTTGGTTTTGTCCCACAAATCTGTCACCCCTCCCTGCCTCAGCTTCCCCATCTCTAATACTTCTATCTCACAGAGATATTAAAAGGACTAGTTAATGTATATAAAGCTCTGGGAAGGTGTATTACATGCTAAGTATTATGTGGATTGAAGCTCTTTCATAGCTTTGTAAGATATTTTTAAATACTATACAATGCAAGACTTATATTTTTGGTTGGTGTGTGACCACATAGAGTTGTCAGAAACCCAGACTGGAATAAAAACTCTCTGTAAACTTGAAAACTTATGTCTCTCACCAACAGAAGTTGGTACAATAAAAGATATTACCTCATCCACTCTGTCTCTCTAATATCCTGGGATCAACATGGCTACAGGAACACTACAAACAGAAAATTAGTGAGCAGACGTTGCCAAGATGGACTTCTGCACACTTAAAGGGACTTTGTTTTTTTCCAGGTCTTTGGGGTCCCCCCCTTAGGGCCTCATCAAGCTATCATTGAAGCCCATGAGAATTTTGTCATTAAACTTCAGTTAGAGCAGGATCAAGACTTAATGGTCATTGGACTGCTGCTGAAACAGGACATGATGCATGAGGAGGGCTCTGCTAAGTGAAATGAGGATGGGGAGAGCATGAGGGATTTTTTATTTTTCAGCACTTACTCTTTACATTATAGATGTGCACTACCTGGGTGCTCCATTTAATGTTTAGCTACTGTGCCAATGCAGGCTCTGGAAATATCCAAGATACACACTAATTGTTGGATATGCTGTGAATAGATTAATGGTTAAATACAGTCTATATTCTAGCTCCATAACATGAAAGGTGGTTAGCTGCATTGTGTCTCTTTATCTTCATTCTGCTTCACAGCAAGCAACCCAATGACAATATTAGCAGTAGTACATATTTGCCTATAGAGGTGACTGTGTAGTTAAAAAAATATATATATAGTGAAACTTCCCTTAACTGACCACTGAAGCGACTGAAAGAGAGCTTCCTTTTGGAGGCAGTCAGCTAACAATGGTGTAGCAGACATTCATACATACATTCAGGAATATTTGGGGGGTCTCTAATGACAGGAAAGTTATTTAAGAAGGTTGGCCTCTTGTGTTGGTTTCAAAGTAACTGCTGTGCATGGGCAGCAGTTTTAACCCCAATCAAGAGCACAATGTTATCTTTCTGCAAATAAGTCTTTCCATGATCAACTGATTACTGGGATGTATACCTTTTGTAATCTTGTTAGTTTGGGGGGTTTCAGGACCCTTTAATTGATAGTGCTAATGCCCGCTTTCATTTTAAAAGATTTCTAGCCTTTGTTATGAAGGTAGCCTCCAAACTATAGGCCAAGTGCTAGGGTTTAAACTTTGTCAGAATGAGTTTTTCTTAGAACCACTGGCTACTCAGTCCCCACTACTTCTGAACATCAGCATTTTGAGCCATGAACCAAAGGATATGGGTCAACTCCAATGTTTGGAAGGGATCGCCAATTAATCTGTGGATTTTGAAAATCACCAGTGTATTGAAATTTTTTTTCCCCTGCTCAAGAAGAGGCAGTTCAATAGGTCAAACAGCTCAGCTGTAGGCTGCAGTACTGGGCTGCACAGGAGGAGAACATGGCCTCTCCCAAGCCTTCTGGGGAGTAGAAAGAATGACCCAGCCAACCTTGGCAGCAACAGTTGCATTGACAGGACAAGGAAGAACAACAAGGGCATATCATCATAATGGGAAAGAGATGGCGACAAAAAGGAAGGAATAGCAGGGAAGGGAGAGATAGCAAGAGGGAAGAGATGAAGATATGGGGAGTCTCGGAGAGGAAATGTTCAGAGAGAACAGGAAAGTGGAGCAAAGGGAAAGAGAAACATAACATGAGAGAGCTAAGAGAGGTGGAGAGGAGAGAATAATAATGATGCACTTTTCTACAGTACCTTCCAAATGAGTATTTTCAGTCATTCTAATTAATGAAATAACCTTCACAACTTCTTTGCGAGATAAGGCAGTAGTGTATCTAGTTTGTAGAAACAGCAGCACACACAACCATACTTCCCCCAGGGCACATAGGAAAGAGACAACAATGAGAGGAAAGAAAAGGAAAGACACAAAAAGTGAAAGAACAACAAACAGAAAACAGCAGACAAATATGAAAGACATTGGAATGGAGATGGACACAGAATGAGTCAGAGATGGAAGGATTGGAAAAATGTATAAAGAAACAAGAGAACTGGAGATGAGGGGGAGGGAGGGACATATCCTTTAAGCCAGTCAGCGATAATTCTTGTGTTTTTTTTATTTTAACAATATATTTATCTGGCAGATTTCCTATATCTGTTTGGATGGGGAAAAAGATGACATGACTATTTTGCATGACTACATTATATTAGTATCACGGGCTAGTCTGAATTCTACAGATAAAACATTGTAGATAAAAAGAGACTACAAAACAAAATCTACACTTTGCTAGAATGCTGACAAAAGCATCCATCAGATAGGGTCCTAAAAGCCCCCACACTTCTGCATTATTTGAAGAACTGTTCCCTGAAATGTTTTTTTTTTCAAATGTTGTCAGCTATAGTGCACAGAGCCTAAGCAGTCAGGCTCCACTTCACCTACCTCCAGCAAAGGAGGCGTTTTATCCTAAGATTATGTCACTTTCCCAATCTCTACAAGACTATTTTAAATAATCAGTTAAGGGGGTTGGGTGGGATTGGGGCAAAGTTTGGACTTGCTCTGAAAGCCTAAGATCCACACTCTCCAACTGAGTGTACACATTCACCAAGGTATGAGGATATCTGAATTTTCCAGGAAGTTATACAAACCTAACACTACCTCAGTGACAGTAACAGTAGTTAAAAGCAGCTGAGTAGACTATAGGAGCTGCCAGCTCCATCTCGCAGTGGAGCCACTGCAATACCCAGGTACTGGGAATTTTTCTGAAATTGTGATGAGACGAACAGGATAATTTTCTGCTACCCTATAATCTTTCCATACACTTCAATTTCCAAACATCGTTTAGATACATGCTAGAAAAACTGAACAAAGCAGCAAACATCATTTGGTTCACCTACAACATGAGATGCATTCAGCATGAAGATATCTGCCATACTACTCTACCAATTTTCTCCTTATAATCTTCATGCAGTGAATTTCTCTGATTCTTGCATCACTTTTGGCTATTTTCCCCAAACGGACACATACATGTATATAATAAAACAATGCCACTCTCCATGGAGCCATGAAGAATTTTATTTTTCTATTTGTCTTTTATGCTTTCTTGCAATTTCTGCAAAAAAAATCAAACAACTCAGCCTTTCCTGAAACCATATAGAAAGGATTCCTTTTGCTAGAAACCTCTCCTCTTATAATGTGCCAATTTAATTTCACAAGCTGAAGTAATAAGGAAGTCACAGAGAAGAATGAAAAGAAGAAATGGAATTACTGTTTTAAAATCGGACTCCTTATTGTCTAAGCAGTGGCACACTGGGCACAGAATCCATTAAAGTTCTATATAAATTACTAAGTGGGCCAAATTCTGCTCTCCCTTATACCTTCATGGCCCCACTAAGCAGCTGCATGAGTAAGAGCACATAATCCCACCATAACCTCTTCCCCATTTACGCATGTTTATTGATTTAATTTTTACAATCGTATATTAATTGTTGGTAAATTTTCAGTAGTGCTTTAGTGACAGACACCTACATCCCAGGGAAAGTCAAAGGGATTTAGGTGCCTCTGTCACTTAAGAATTTTTTGAAAATGTTACCCTGTGACTTATTTTTGTTGTCATCCCATCTTTGTTGTACTACTTGAGGTACAGCCGCCTTGGGATTCCTTAACATGGCTTCTATTAACGTTCCTGTATTTGTGCAACATGCTACTTTCATCAGGGAATTAAACAGACACAATCGAGGCAAATTCTCATTTACACTAGGGCCCTTTACATCACTAATGGCAGTGTAAAGAGGCCTTACAGTGCGTGCAACTGTAACTTACATCTAGGGCAAGGTCCCTTTACATTACCAAAGAAGGGGAGCCTTAGTGTAATAGAGAATATGACACGGCTTATTTAAAAATTACACTCCTGTCAATTTTTGTAACCTATTACTATTATTGTTGGAAGCAACACCCAAGATTATTATAACTGAAAGGACATGGATGAGACACAGTCTCTGGTTTTGCAGTTTGCTTTTGAAAATAATAGCACGTTGCTGCAGGTTAGTTTCCCTGTTTGCCCATCCAGTCAGCAAGGCCAAGATCCTGCAAGCACCCATTTGCAGAAGAGCCCCTGAACACATGTGTAGTCCCCAATGAGGCATAGGCGCTGCACATGGGCACGTGGTTCTACTTATTACTGGACCAGTCTGAGTCTCCCAATGCATTAGACCAGGGGTGGGCAAACTACAGCCTGTGGGCCACATCCAGCACACCAGCCGATTTATTCTGGACCTTGAGCTCCTGCTGGGGAGCAGGGTCTGGGGCTTGCCCGGTCCCACACTCCAGCCGGGGATCAGGGTCAGGGGCTGCTCGACATGCGCATGCCGCAACTCTGTACGGCTCCCAGAAGCAGTGGCATGTCCTCCCTCCGCCTCCTACATTTAGGGGCAGCCAGGGGGCTCCGTGCGCTTCCCCCGTCCCAATCCACATCCTCGTAGCTCCCATTGGCCAGAAACTGCTGCCAATGGGAGCTGCAGCGGCAGTGCCTGCGGATGGGGCAGCGTGCAGAGCTGCCGGGCCACGCCTCTGCATAGGAGCCAGAGAGAAGACATGCCGCTGCTTCTGGGAGCTGCTTGAGGTAAGCACCACCTGCAGCCTGCACCCCTGAGTTCCTCCACACCCCAACCCCCTGCCCCGATCCTCCTCCTGCCCTCTGAACCCCTCAATCCCAGTCCAGAGCACCCTCCTGCACCCCAAGCCCCTCATCCCCAGCCCCACGCCATACAATTTAAATACCCAGATGTGGCCCTCAGGCCAAAAAGTTTGCCCACCCCTGCATTAGACAGAAATAGACTAGAAAGGTAGCACAGTGCAACTGGAGTTACCTCCATTACAGGAATGGTATAATAGTTTTGGCAATACTACTACTGTGATAGATTTGACAAAGTCTGAATTTTGAATTGAAAATATGGCACGGTGCCCAACAGGTTGGTGTATTCAAGGGAAGAGTGGCTGAATGCCCTGTGATTATATCACCCACTCAGGTACTCTTTAGGAGGCACATACCACATTGCAGAGCAGAGTGCCATAATTTCATTTAAAACATTGGTAATGCTATAGAAGGGCATTCTTACCATCAGGTGGCCAGATGGAACCACAGTCTGTTGAAAAGAAACAAACACAGATCAATAACTACAGTTTGATTCGTGTGCTTTAAATATTGTCAAAACATGTTCTAGGAGAAGGCTGGTGGACTTCATGGTGAAAGCTTAATAAATACAAATGCTTCTATATGAAGAACTAAACATCAGTTAATTAAACTGACTTAAATAAGAATGATTAGGCATTCTCAAACAGATAAGAAAAAAAAACGGTGAGAAAAGCCTTTATAGTTAAAGAGCCAATGGAACAGCAAACGTTCTTTGCGGTATGCAGGCTATATTTCTTCAACAGTAGGAACTTGTGAAACACTCACATGAAAACAGGAAAGCATGAATTCATGAGGGATCCTAATCCAAACTCTTACAGTTTTAAATTGAAAATAACTCTTTCCCTATTGATTTTTTTTCCTTTTCCATTTGTGAAACACTAATTTTTGCCCTCTCCATTTGTTAATGATGCCCAAGCCCACATCTCTTTGCTTACTTCTATCTTTGTGTCTGTACTGCCATCCTTCCAAATAAGCAGTGTAAACGACCATTTCAGAGCCCTCTGTCTTGTGCTGTCTTGTCATCGCAAAGGATGGTAAATCTCACCCTTCTCACTCATGACCAAAGATGGAGGAAACTCCCTAGCATTCCCTAAAGAAACTCAGGGCATTGCTTTTGCTTGAGGCCCTCAGAGCATCTAACCAACCCTGTGTACTTATGAATCAGCATCACAAATATCAGTATAGCTCTCAGACAGACACTTGTTAGTTAACTTAGTTTCCCTCTAATGTATACATGGCTGCCTCTAAAAAAGCAGAACATAAATTACATCCTTGCCAATCAATATCTGAAAGCCATAAATCATTTTGAATGAAAATAACCCTGAAACACACTGGAATAGGAGATAATTCTGGAAAGGTAAAATGAAAAAGCAGAAAATAATGCACTAAAAAGTGATTGTCCCTACCACTGGCTACTGGTTATTTCTTTACTTCTCAGTATCAGATTGATGGATTTAACAGAAGAGGCTCTACTCACCTTACTTGTGCAGTCTCATTGGCTTTAATAGGACCACACCAGGGTGTAACACCAGCAGAATTTGTCCCTATATGTTTAGAATCTAGTGGTTTTGGCCACCAGATTTTAAGGACCAAATACAAAGGCTGAAAGATGACGTCCAGTAAAACTAAACAGGGAAAAAATCCCTTTGGGAATTAATCTGAATGAAAAAAAAATTGGGGATAAATTTGTGGTTCTTATGAAAGACTAATATTTTAGCATTGAATCCCTCCTACTAAATAGGAACTATTAATTCTCAAACTGAGCCAGACTGTGGAAATATTTATGATGCACACACATATCCACTCTGAACAAGAATGGCTTATTTTAGTTCTGATCTGAATTGCAGATGTAAAAGGCACTAGTCCACTTTAGCAGCCAGTCTCCTCCCCACAAAATATTCCTGGAAAAATAAAAGGCAGACAATGCACTGAATAGAAACTTCTCTCTTATTGCATGTAGCTCTTATAATATACTGGTGAAAATCTCAAAACTGCATATAGCAATTAGCTCACACAAAGTGAGGAAACAAGTTGTAAACTATAATTAAAGAAAGTAATGGAGCATGCTGTAGACTTATATACTTTTGAAATGTAGAGTATACTAGTCCAAGTGTACTGAAATATGAGTCAATGGTGCTCATTTGAGGTATTTATTTAAATAAAATTATTTTAATCCTTTAGTGATCATGGGCTTCCATCCCTCCCTCTTCCTGTTGTCCAATAAGGTAGAAGCACAAACCTACATAACTTTGAGATCATGCTATTAAACCTCTATCATTCAAATATGTTTCACCTATCAGGAAAATGTAAGAGAGGAGAGACAGACTATGATGTAAACAGCGCAACAGGGTTGCCAGGTGTCCGGTTTTCGACTGGAATGCTCAGTCGAAAAGGGATCCTGGCAGCTCTGGTCAGCACAGCCGACCAGGCCACTAAAAGTCTGACTGGCTGCAGTGGGTGGTTCCGCATGGCTCCCAGAAGTGGCCAGCATGTCCCTCCAGCTCCTAGGTGCAGGGGCGGCCAGGAGGACTCAGCGCACTGGCCTTGCCCGTGGTGCAGACGCCATCCCGAGCACCAGCTCCGCAGCTCCCATTGGCCAGGCCTGTGGACCAGGCAGTGCATGGAGCCCCCTGGCTGCCCCTGCACCTAGGAGCCGGAGGGACATATTGATGCTTCCCAGGAGCCACCAGAGATAAGCGCCACCTGGAGCCCGCATCCCAAACTCCCTCCCTGCCCCAGCCCTGAGCCCCCACCCACACACCAAACCCCTCAATCCGAGCCCCCTCCTTCACCCCAAACCCCTCATTCCCGGCCCCACCTCACACCCCACACCCCTAGCCAGAGCCCTCACCCCTTCTGCACCTCAATCCCTACCCCAGCATGGTGAAAATGAGCGAGTGAGCGAGGGTGGGGGAGAGCGAGCGGCGGAGGGAGAGAGATGGAGTGAGCAGGGGCGGGGCCTTGGAGAAGGGGCAGGGCAAGGGTGTTCGGTTTTCTGTAATCAGAAAGTTGGCAACCCTAAACAGGAATGACATTATAAAACTTCACTGGAAGAAGGATGTATATATTTGTTTAATATCCATTAAGACAAAACATTATATTTCAGCAGTGACTTATTCCGTAGAAAGATCTGGCGTTTCATTTACATTTCCCACGGCACAGTAGTAAAGAGAACTCCACCCAGAGCAGAGACTGGGTCTCTGAGAAAGTGGGGAGTAGGTGTAACAGAGAACATTCTAGATGGACTCTTACCTCATGCACCTTCCAGTGGGAACTTTTATGCGTAGAAATTACATCTATCCTGTAGTGTGCAGGGGAGGCCAATTTGTTTAATTACATTATATTTCTGCAGTTTTCCCTGTGTAATATAAATACATACTTAGCAGAAATAGCCAAATTATGAGTACATACTGCAATGATATTATTCATGAAAACCTTCTTACCCTGTGCACAGATGGATGACTCACCATTGTGCCCAGAAGGCTGTTCAATCCAAAAGAGGATGCCAGATAAAGGGACACACTCAAGCCCACAAACCGAGTGTATTATAAAAAATAAATAGTGAAGCCTTTTGCGTTTTTTTGAGAGGATACAGGAGAGCTCTAACTTGCATTCAGGATAGATCTGGGAGGCCTACAAATTTAAATATGCAGTATGCTACCTTCAGATTATTCTTGTGGCAGTACTTCAAAACAAGGAGACATAAACATGGTGTCACAGACTCTGCAGCAAGCTTGACTTAACTTCTGCTGGATTCTGCTACACTGACACTCTTCAGATTCTGTGGCAACTTCAAATACATTTTTAAAAGGAAGTTAAGTTTTGACTGAATTAAATGTAAAAGAGCCAAGTACAATCACTTCCTTGTTATTTATTTGATATTAAATGACTCCATTTCCTCTGCCCTTATATTTTTTTTCTATTTTCAATGCACTATTGAACTTTATACTGAAAATGTGCAAGTGCTACGATGAAATTGATTAAGAAGGAGCTGGTTTTGAAACCAGTTGGTGCTCCTTGCACCTGGGAAGAAGAGATGGTTTGGGAGTACAAGGACGAAATTAGCAATACGTTCTGGTCAAACAATCAGCAGCCAAGTTGTTAAACAACGATGAGTTTGTTTCACAGTTAAAATCCAAATAGGATGAATGGGGGGCAGTGCATACCTCTCCGAACTAGCTTTCAAATTGTTGATACACACCACTCACATCACTTTACATTCTTTGTTCAAGTTTGGAAGGTTTTCTTGGCAAACATAAGGCTACCTTTTTTAAATGAAAACTCAGATGCTGGAGCACAATTCTGTTACAAAGAGGTGAAGTCAGCACAAATCCTCATGGCCACAGATTACAGGAGGCTCTAGATCAGGGGTGGGCAAACTATGGCCGGATCCAGCCTGTCAGGGCTTTGGATCCAGCCCACGGGATTGCCCCCCGTGGCACCGTGGGCCCCGCGCTGCTCTCAGAAGCGGCTGGCACCAGGTCCCTGCAGTCCCCAGGCAGGGAGGCGGGGGGCTCTGTGCATTGCTCTTGCCTTCAGGCCCCACCCCCCGCAGCTCCCATTGACCGGGAAGGGAGAACCGCGGCCAATGGGAGCTTCGGGGGAGGTACCCGGAGGCGCGGCAAGGGCAGCGCACGCGGAGCCCTCCGCCTCCCCACCCCCAGGGGCCGCACGCTTCCTGGAGTGGCACGGGACCGGGGACAGGGCAGGCATGCAGGGAGCCTGCCCTGGCACCGGTGCGCGCTACTGCCACCCCAGAGCCGCTTTAGGTAAGTGGCACCAGACTGGAGCCTGAACCCCTCCTGAACCCCATCCCCCAATTCCCTGCCCTAAGCCCCCTGCCTGCACCTCACACCCCTCCTGCACCCCCAACTCCCTGCCCTGAGCCCTCTTGTACATCCCGCATCCCTCCTGCACCCCACAACCCTGCCCTGACCTCCCTGTGCACCCCAACTCCCTTCCCTGAGCCCTCTGCCCCATCCCAATCCCCTGCCCTGAGCTCCCTGCTGCACCCTGGGCCCCTGTGCACCCCAACCCCCTGCCCTGCACCCCCTCATATGCCCCACAATCCTCCTGTACCCCAACCCCCTGCCCTGAGCTCCCTGCTGCACCCCCTTCACCCCAACCCCCTGCCCTGAGCCCCCTCATACATCCCGCACCCCTCCTGCACCCCAACCCCTGCCCTGAGCCCCCTTGTATACCCCACACCGCTCCTGCACCCCAACTCCCTGACATGAGCCCCCTCATACACCTCGCATCCCTCCAGTACCCCCACCCCCAGTCCAGAGCTCAATGCTGCACTCAGCACCCCAGTGCCCCCCAACCCCCAGCCCTGAGCCCCGTCCCGCAGTCCGCAACCCTGCCCTGCCTGCACTCTGCACCCCTCCTGCACCCCAACCCCCTGCCCTGATCCCACTCATACAACCCACACCCCTCCTCTGCCCCAATCCCTTGCCCTGAGCCCATTCCTGCACACCACACCCCTCCCACACCCTGCACTCCCTCCCACACCCCAACCCCATGCCCTGCATACAATTTCCCCACCCAGTTGTGGCCCTCAGCCCAAAAAGTTTGCCCACTCCTGCTCTAGAGATAAACATCACCCACATGATAAAAAGCCAGGATAATGGTGCTGTATGTAAGTGGCTGTCAGAAAATCTGCACCCAACAAGGGCAGAAGTTAGTCGCTCCTACAGTATTCTGTTTCCTACAGAAATGCTACACCACATGCCCTGTCGCCAGGTGCAGAGCAGGGCAATTCCTGGGCATGGTTCACATGACCTCAGCAAAAGCAGTCTACACAGCCTACAAGCCACTGCAGTCAGAAAGAATATGGGCACAGATCAACACTGCTTTTGCAGCAAACAGGTGTGCTGATCTGGCAGATGGTTAGGTCATTTTCAAAGCACTGACCAAAATTTGACCTATTGCAGTCTTGCAAAATTATCATGGAAATTTTACCAGCCCCAACACAAAGTCTCCTCTCTGCTCCTTACCATGGTGATAATGAAAAGGAAATATTATTTTCCTTGTCTTTTCTAAAGAAAAATAAAAGAGGAGTTACTCAGCCTGAGTGAGCAGAATTTCTCAAGTACCAAAGGACAACCTAAAGAATTATTGTGCACAAGATTTACACTCTAATAATAATCTTTGTTTTATGTCTATTGCACTGTTTTGCTACAAAGTTAACTATCTTATTTAAAAGGACAAAATCTCTCTAGTGAAACCTACAAAATAAATAAATAAATATTTGAAAAAGGGATACATTGACTTTTGCTACTGTCTATATAAACTCAGTATATACTGGAAGATGAAACTCCATAATGCAAGCAAAATAAAGAGAAATATATTAAAAGAAAATTTTGTGTAATCCTCTGCTTGCACCTTGCACCCCTCCTGCATCCCAACTCCCTGCCCTGAGCCCCCTCGTGCACCCAGCACACTTCCTGCACCCCAACCCCTGCCCTGAGCCCCCCTGTACACCCTGCACCCCCCTGCACCCTAACCCCCTGCCCTGAGCCCCCTCATACACACCGCACCCCTCTTGCACCCCAACCCCCTGCCCTGAGCTCCCTGCTGCACCCTGCACCCCTGTGCACCCCAACCCGCTGCCCTGAGCCCTTTTTCAAATATTTATTCTCCAATTTCAAATATTTAACACTAGATAATTAGAATAGAATAGAATTAAATATTGAAAATGAGTCTGGAGAGGCTGGTTCCTTTAACTCTTTTCATGTGTCCAACAGGCATAACAAGACAGAGCTCACAGTATGTTCTGAGCAAAGCTATTTATGCATTATGACAAGTGTTAAGAACAGACTTCTGATTTGGTACAGTCTCACCAACTCTTATTGGGAAAAAAAAAGGTCCTTTAATCAAAGCTTAACATGGAAATAGCAGCACCTGGCTTGCCTCAAATTCTGAATCCCAGAACTAGGAAATATATCAAAAGTCTGATTACTCATGAATAAATAAAAAAAGCTTCTTTACAGCACCTTCCATTCTTGAAGGTGATGGTAAGTGTTTTAAAGAACAGTGTTTTTATTATCATCATCATCAACAAATGTTTCCTCTATCCAAGGATCTTCAAGCATCTTACAAAGTTTAATTTAGCTCACCCGCTGCTTCTGAAACAAACGTTATCATTCCCAATTACAGATGTGGAAACTGAGGTGCAGAAAAGCTAAGTAACTTTCCCAAGTATAGTATAAGTCAGTTACAGAGACAGGAACAGATCACAACTCTCCCAATTCCTAGCCTGGTGTTACAAACACAAATTCATGCTTCTTCCCAAGTGTTAAAGTTTACCTCAAGTTCAAATCAAAACAAGTCACAGAGTCTGCACGGCATACTGATACAGAGTAGCAGTGAGCTGAGAATAAAAGATTTCAAGATTCAATTTAGCACTACATAGCCCAGTTCTTTATCTCAATCTTTTTAGCTAGATATATTAT
This sequence comes from Mauremys reevesii, assembly GCF_016161935.1. NCBI lineage: Eukaryota > Metazoa > Chordata > Testudines > Geoemydidae > Mauremys > Mauremys reevesii. The sequence continues at coordinate 82,913,529 of NC_052623.1, forward strand.
AAGAACACTAACTGGGCCACAGAAACAGCCATGGTATTTTGGCCCTTCTGTTTGGGCATTGGTGTGAAATGCTTTTAGATCCAGTGATGAGCTCCCAAAATCCTAAGAACCGGTTCCCTACCGGGTCCTCGGCAGCACTTCGGCCTGCGTGGGGGTGTCTTCAGTCGCTCCGGGTTTTCGGCGTCATTTTGGCAGCAGGTCCTTCACCCGGAGCGAGTGAAGACCCCGCCCTGCTGCCGAAGTGCCGTCAAAGACCCGATAGGGAACTGTGCGATAAGTACAGTACAAGCCCCACGTGCCTGTCTTCCCCCCACACACACATCCAACCCCAACCCACGTCCTGCCCCTGACTGTCCCACTCAGAACCCACAAGTTCCCTGCCCCCAGGTTAGCAGCAGCAGCCCAGGGCCCCGGGGGCTATTTAAAGGGCCAGGGCTCCCCTGCTTCTACTGCCCCGGCCCTTTAAATAGCTGCCGGAGCCCTGGGGAAGCGGTGGGGCTCTGGCGGCTATTTAAAGGATTGGGGCAGCAGAGGCAGCTGGAGTCCCAGCCCTTTAAATAGCCCCTGGAGCCCCTCACTATCCCAGGGCTCTGGGGGCTATTTAAAGGGCCCGGGGCTCCCCTGCTTCTACCACCCCAGCCTTTTAAATAGCCGCCAGAGCCCCACTGCTTCCCCAGGGCTCTGGGGCTATTTAAAGGGCCGGGGCGATAGAAGCAGCAGGAACCCCGGACTTTTTAAATAGCCCCTAGAGCCCCGCAGCCCTACCCCAGGGCTCCAGCAGTGGCGCTCTGGTGGCAATTTAAAGGGCCTGGGGCTCCAGCCCCTGCTGGGAGCCCCAGGCCCTTTAAATTGCCCCCTGGGGAAGCCGGGCCGCCCCTTTAGCAACCGGTTCTACAATGGCTTCTAAATTTAACAACCAGTTCTTGCAAACCGGTGCGAACTGGCTCCAGCTCACCACTGGATATTTATAGCTCAAAAAGGTTTGGATCAAGTTCTTACTTGATCTGAATCACATTGCTCATTGCTACAAAAAAGTCGAAAAAATCAGAAATAATTAAAAAGCAGTCTTGGAGTCTGTCAACCACAGGGTTTATCTCAGTGGATGCATGCAAGATCCAGAGAGGATTGGAGATATCTAATCAAGAGGTATTAATTCTATTATCTATAGTTTTTTATACAGTCCACATTGCCATAGTATCTGAGTGCCTTCCAGTAGTGCAGTAAGTGACATGACTAACATCAGTCACATATGGTTTGTTTTCTCTCTTAACCTCTCCCTAGGAGGAGAATTGCATGTGCAATGCAGTGTTTTGGTTTAGTAGGTTTTCAGGATTTTTATACGTGCACTTCTATGTGTTTATGTGCCCTTAGTAGTGGGAATATGGGTGATCAAAGGAGGATTAGGGCCTCAGGGCAGAAGGAATGGCCTCCATGGTAGTGGTGAAATCTGGATAATTTGGAGGATCATTAAACAGGAGGCAGGAGGGATTGTCTATGGCAGCACATCCAGAAGCTTCTAAAGAAGGGAGGAGCCGGATCTATATGGTATATATCACCTCTTTTTCACTTGGAGTACACTGGAAACAGATTTTGTTGCATGAATATTACCAAATGCTGTACAATTATTTATTTAAGTTCACACCCAGATTAACTAAAAAAGGCAAGACATCTAGCGAGCTCCAACATATTTCAAAGTTTCTCCCAAAGCTCTAAATGTATGGTGTCCTAAACATGATTCCATATTCCTACATCCACCCCCCTACATTTTCTACTTTCAAAGATAGTTCCCTCCACATGTACATAATATTCTAAGGTAACATGAAAATAAGTAGTTCAAAATGTAATTTAAAAAATATTCTCCATTATTGCCATTCTAACCCCCTGTTTGCAGCCACTTAATTTTCAGAAACTCTCACCATTCGGTATGAAATTTTCCAGGCTTGGTCTCTGCCTGAAGGGGAGGGTTTGTTTTGGAAAGTTGGAGAATAAAACTTTTCAGCCATTTTGAAGCATGAGGAGAGTGGAAAGATACAGTTTGCCAAATATAAACACAGCTGTGGATAGAAAAGGAGCTTTGCCTGCCTCATTCTGTGTGCATCTCATGAAATGAAAGCAACATAGCTCCTAAGGCTTGGACATGTAGGGATCTCTAATACAGACTTCCTGAAATGTAGTGAAGAGGGTCCTTGTCAGGTTCTTGGGATAGGATGTTCTGATGGCACCAAGACAAATATATCCATATCATGGTTTTTACTTTATTTAAACACACACACACACCAAAACCTATAAAACTTAAAAAACAAAAAAAATCACATACTTTGGTGATACTGACGCAATATACCAGGGTTTCTCAAACAGGGTCACTGCTTATGTAGGGAAAGCCCCTGGCGGGCCGGGCCAGTGTGTTTACCTGCCGCGTCCGCAGGTCTGGCCGATCGTGGCTCCCACTGGCCACGGATCACTGCTCCAGGCCAATGGGAGCTGCTGGAAGCAGCGGCCAGTAGGTCCCTCGGTCCGTGCCGCCTTCAGCAGCCCAGCCCAACCCAGCTACTGCTGTGGGGAGAGAGAGCTGGGGGGGGAGGGGAAGGAGTCCTCTCTCCCCACTGCACCCCAAACCCCTCATTCCCTCAGCCCCACCCCAGAGTCCGCACCCCCAGTCCGAGACCTCATGCCTCCACACTCCAACCCTCTGCCCAGCACTGAGGCCCTCATCCCCCGCCCCACCTCAGATCCTGCACCCCTGGCCAGAGCCCTCACCCCTCCCGCACCTCAACCTTCTATCCCAACCCTGAGCCCCCTCCCACACTCCGAACCCCTCAGTCCCACCCTGCCACATGAATTTTGTGATGTGCACCAATACGAAGATGTGTCACACGTCACCTCCATATTGGTGCACATAACAAAATTCATTCCGCACATGGGTGGGAAAAATTAGAGGGAACACTGGTGTGGACAGCTTGTTAAGAGTATCCAGGAAAGCAGACAGCTTTACTTCTTCTCTTTGGTTTCTTAAGTGAAATTTCTCTCTCAGTTATGTGGTTTGGGGCACCTTGTACTTTTCAAAGCACTTCATTCATGTCCTTATACTCCACGTCACCTGCTCCTTGAAGAGAACACAAGTGTTCAACAACTTCAGACACCTATATTCCAACCAGAGTTAGGAAAATAAATCTGTTCTTGCAACCATTTCTAATGTCACTGTGAGAAATACTGCAGCAGTCTTTGTACACACATTTATAAGTGTTTGGTTTTGCATCAAAACCATAGAAAACAGCAGGCTGTGAATTTGTTGTGGAAACCATGACTTTTAACGCACACCGCAACTTTTTATAGTTGCTGAAAATTTGAATGACACTGTAACCCCATGTGCAAGGTCACAACATCAATCAGGGCAAGTCTACACTGGGAACTTACATCAGCACAGCTACATGTCTCAGGGGAGTGAAAAATCCACACCCCTGACACAGCTACCCCAACCTACTCCTTGGTGTGGCCAGTGCTAGGTTAACAAAAGAATTCTTCCGTTGACATAGATACCGCTTCTTGAGGAGGTGGATTACCTATGCCAACAGGAGCAGCTATACCGTTGTAGCATTTCAAGTGCAGACAAGCACCCACTGAAATTTGACCCAACTGCCCCTCCATCATTCAAATTTGGTCCAGCTGCCCCTCCATCATGCTTGCCTTTGAGAGTCAAGCAGGTCATGCAGGATCTCTTCTGTGTCACTGCCCTGCTTTGCCAGGCAGGCTGCATACCTTGGAAAACCACACCAAAACCATGTTTAAAAACTGTGGCTATAACTTTTAAACGAAAAAAATCACAACTTCCTTACAGCCTTATCTCTATACAGCCACTTTTACCTTGTTTATTTTTCTTCCTTCCTTTTTAGAGACCCTCTGATCCCCTTGATATTTCAGAAGTATCCCATCCTTATGGCCAGTGATCTTCTTATCTCTCCACATGCAAATAATGCAATCATGCCTTTTTAATCAACTATAATTACTTTACTTGGGTAACAACAATAAATCCAATCAACAAAGCACTGAAGCCAAATAGTTGTGCTGGGTTCTTAGGAAGATGCTCTCACCTCATTCCCCAGGACCACACAGCAGCTTACAGAGCTACTCCACGAATGACCATGTGTGTCCCTAATCCTCTGGCCCTAGATCTTACCACTTACCCTTTCACTGGCCCACCCATAGTCTGACTCCTGTTGCCTTGGCTCTGGGCCACACATGAGTTTGTGCCTCCCAAATTCAGTTCCTCTCTTCCCTAGGAGAACCACGTGCAGAGGCACCAGAAGTGAGGGTTCCATTCATCCCAAAGCAGACATTAATAGCTACATGGTTTAACAGTCAAAGACTTAAGAAATGTCACTTCTGACAAATCGTGGCCAACAGATGATTTTAGATTACTCAGTTTTTGAGTGCCCAACTTGAGATACCTTAAAGGGGATTGATTTCAAGAAAGTATTCAGGATCCCTTTCACGGTGCCCAAAATAGGGCACCTAAAAACTGAGACAGACACTTTAAAGGGGCCTGATTTCCAGGAAGTGCTTAGCACCTACCTCTTTCACTTTTTGGGTGCTCATCTTCAGACACCTTGAAAGGGAGGCTGAGTACTTTCTTAGCATCTGGCCTCTTTAAGGTCTAACGCTGGGCTCCAAAAAATCACTAGGCACTGTCTTGGCTGTCAATGTGAAGGCTGCACTCCCAGCCTTAACGCTGCCCCCTCCCCAAGGGCAGCTCCAGGCACCATCACGCCAAGCGCATGCCTCGGGCGGCAACCCACGGGGGGTGCTCTGCCAGTTGCCGCGAGGGTGGCAAGCAGGTTGCCTTCGGTGGCCTGCCTGCAGAGGGTCCGCTGGTCCCGCGGCTTCGGCAGACCTCCCGCAGGCTTGCCACCGAATCCACGGGACCGGGGACTTCCCGCAGGCAAGCTGCCAAAGGCAGCCTGCCTGCCATGCTTGGGGCGGCAAAATACCTAGAGCCGCCCCTGTCCCTACCCCACAAGAACAGGCTTTACAATAGAGCATTTAATGGCATGATGGTCTACCATTTTTCAATTACTATCTAATATCACTTTTTCCCCACCATCTTATAAATGCTTTTGCATTTACCTAAACTGTACAGAACAGAGCCCCTTCCCAGAGTTCCAGGCACCTTCACCACAAATTAAAAACAGCAATACAACAGCATACCCACCAACTTCCCCAAAACCCAAACAACAACTTTTACACCTACAATATAGTGTAAACAACAGGCAGGTCAAAGGTTGGGCTTCCAAATGTTTAGTGTCCCTTTTAAACATCTGCTGAAATGCAACTAACAAAGACCCTCACCTGCATCTGAAGAGTAACAAGAGAAAGAGTGTAAAATCTAAGGAAAGAAAAAGCCAGAAAAATAGCAGTGAAACAACAGATTTTTCAGAAGTTGGTTAATGCAAGCATTTCCGACAAGAAAAATAGCAAGTCAAAGGCCAACTTCATCTTTCTTGCAGCTTCACTGAACTAACAGATTTGCAGGGGAGGGAGGGGTCAGAAGTCTTAGCACACCCTTTGTAAATAAGTAATTTTCAGGTTAAGTAGGCTAAGGATGAGTACCAGTAGTTGATTGACATTTACTATTTCACAGTAGTATGCTAGCCAGAAAGTTTGGCTTGTATGTCTGTCTAATTTGTTGTTATAGACAAAGCTTAATAACTGCTTGCATATGGTGCTTTATGCATAAATATAATCTATTTATACAGGAGCAGATGCATCACTTGGGGGCTTTTCTCCCCATGACCCACGTCTGGAACTCCCATGGATCTCCAGCATATTGAGGGGAGAATGTGCTCCTCATAATTAAACTGTAATCCTGAGAGTTTCTTTACAGGTCAGTAATCTCAATCTGAACACCAAGTCATTTTGTGATTGAAAGAAACGGATTTACTTGGCATTCAAATCATAATAAGAACACAAAGTTTCGACAAAAGTCAGACCAGTAAGGCCTATCTTTTTTGGCATGTATTTTAGTTACTGAAAAAGTATTTTAATTTCTGTAATGGAACAAAGATATTGACTGGATTTGTTTTTTAACCCAGTCAAGCAAAAAACTCCCAAACAGATTTCACAGGGTTCACACTATATATTCCTAATCTCAGATTCAAATAGCTCCAGGGAAATGAGAGCTGCCCCTTCCTTTCCCTCCCCACCCTAACAGCAGCAATTTCATATTATGTTTACTTCGGCATATTACAGCAGTTCTGACAGATGTAGCAATACAATCATATACTTTTTTTTATTTGGAGACTTTGGGAGATAATATTTTCATCTTTCCAATGTCTCACCACTGGTATTTAGATTTAAAAACACTAATTCTCAGCACTGTTGCTTGCTATTCATAATGAAAGCCACAGTGGAATCTTTCAGGTTTGTTTGCAATTGTGGTTTCTTTACTTCTTGTAAACAAGGCAACTTCCTGTCTCAGGGTTCCCACTGCTATATCAGGTTGAATCATGGCACTCTTCACAGTCATGACCCCTGAATGCAAGCATGCTACAATGCTGTCTAGTTCTATTAACTATGCGTTACAGTGTGAGATAGCATTTCACAAGTACCCATTCAAAGCAGGCTACCCCTCCTCAAAACCAGCTAAGAATCTGCCAGCATGTTCATTTAGACTGAATATGGTTAACTTGAATCCTTAGCATTTTAATGCTTGAGAAATATTGTTTTGCATTAAGTGATTTGTGATATGAAACCTGTTGTGCACCTTGAAATAGTTGCTACTGCAAATAGAGCAGCTTCTCATTTCAGGGTCTCAGAATCAAATTATGAATCATTTTCCATTCTAAACATATGGATATGGACACACAAAATGGGGCTCTTAATCAAGGAAATTAAACATATCTATTTTACTAGATGAAGGGAGGATTCTTTTAGGGGTGATGATTTTTTGAAACCAGCATTTTATCACTATTTCCTGATCCTGTAGTGCAGGGGTCAGCAACTCTGGCACAGGGCTCGCCAGGGTAAGCACTCTGGCGGGTCGGGCCCGTTTGTTTACCTGCCGCCTCCACAGGTTTGGCCAATTGTGGCTCCCACTGGCCGCAGTTCACCATCCTGGGCCCGAGGGTGGTGGGAAGCCGCGGCCAGCACATCCCTCGGCCCGCGCTGCTTCCCACAGCACCCATTGGCTTGGAGTGGCGAACTGCAGCCGGTGAGAGCGGCGATCGGCCAAACCTGTGGACGTAGCAGGTAAACAAACTGGCCCGGCCCACCAGGGTGCTTACCCTGGCGAGCCGCGTGCCAGAGGTTGCTGACCCCTGCTGTAGTGGATACATTTATTGCACAGCATGACGTTAGATGTGTTTTCCTATACGCTGATAAATTATATATGATGTGTGTCCTACTTCTTATAGTAATACTTTTCTCATCATTTCTTGCAGGATTGTGTCAGTTAATGATAGCCTTGGCATTTCTGACCTTTATTTAGTCAAAAAAATTCCATCCTGTTTAAACAAAGGGTTCTGTCTGCAGCTTTTGACAGTCACCATTTTGCTTACCCATGGCAACCTATTCTGTTCAATAGCCAGCGTCACAGTAGCTTGACACAGAGCCATGTGCATGTGATGTTGAGACTGTTTCAGACAACAAACAGACAGATACTCCTCATGCCCTTTTTGCTAAGACCCTTGTGCAAACTTCCTCAAATCTCTCTGATCTATCAGAACCTCAGTAGAGTTGAAATTGTAATGCTGTCAGTTACTACAGAATATTTCTGCTGGAGGAAACACATCTCTCTCTTGCTTGCTCTTTCTATATGCCTGTACCTCCAGCTGCCTCACTGCACTGTGTCAGTGTATTAAAATAGAACTGGCTTGATGACTTCACTAGTTCTCTCAAATAGGCCAGTTGGCAGACCTCTAACAGTCTGCTCCTGTGTAGAAGAGGTTGGGGTTTTTTCCCCACGTATGAAAATTCACTTTCATTCTGACTACGGAAAAAAATATCTTGCTTTTGAACACAACTTGAAAAATTCACTCACCTACCCACGCATGGTGAGTAGGAAGCCTGAGTGAGAGTCATCTGCTTCTGCAGAATCTAACTTTCCTTAAAAAATTCTAGCCCTTATGATTGCAAAGATAAGCTTCCAAACACGAACTAAGTTAAACTAATGCAATGCTATCTTCTCAAGTCTGCAGACACACCTCCAGTGCTGCACACTGCTGCTCTGAGCTTTGCCAGGCTACAGCAGAGCAAACTCTACTGCTGCCCCACAGCCTTGTGGACAGCAATGAAACTGACAAGAAATCAGATCAAATTTCATTCTGCTACTACTTAGGCTATGAGCAATGGTGGAGGAAGGCTCTGGAGATATTCACTAGATTCAAAAAGGGGGAGAGAGTGCCACAGGGATCTATAAATGTCCCTAAGAGAGGCTGGAGAGCTGATGGAAGGATACAGAACTGGAGTTTTTCCACTCCCCTTTGATGCACCTAGGTGAATCGAGTGGCAGCAAGGAAGGGGAAAGGATGAGACAGTTAAAAAAACTAACATATTGCAGAAGACTAGGTGATTCTATTAAGTACATAATTCTTTTCAAACACATATTGACATTTTTTCATTAAAAATGCTGTCACTTCACTTTGGATTAACTATATCATATTTTGAGGATATTTTACTATCAAGGCTGTAAATCTTCATGTACAAAAATCACCACACATATGACAGAACCTCATGGAACAACTTCTGGTCACAGCCAGAAGGGAAACAGTGCAAATGCTATACCATGATCCAGATTCCCCCAATTCTGCAGGATTGGCATTTTGTAAAATCTCAATGGGTACGCGCCAGAGAAGAGAATTCTCGAAGTCTGTTTAAGGATCAGGCAGCATGGTCAATACATTTTCTTGTTGACATTTTGATTAACTCAAGGCCACTATACACCTGCTCATGCTCAGATTCCTAAGAGCCTGGATGATTTGCGTAGGGGTTCAACAGGGAGCTGAGGTTTGGCCAGGATGCAGACACAAAATAGTACTGCTCTTACAGCATTCATTTGTGCCCATTTTGGATGCCAAAGCAAAGAGATGTAATTTGGCTCATTTTGATTAACTGCCTCATACCATGTAGACCTAAGGGGTAACATTTTCAAAAGTGTCTAAATAATTTAGGAGCTTAAGTCCCATTTTTAAAGCCCCTACGTCATTTAGGAGATTAAACCTCATTGGAAGTCAATGTGACATAGGTTCCTAAATGATTTTAAAGGCTTTTGAAACTTTTACCTATGATTTATGTTGAGTCAGAAATACAGACATAGAGCTTTTGCTCACACTCCATCTGTTTATTTAAAATGACCTTCTCTAAAGCTGATCATATAATTGAACATAATCACTTGGTACACAGGTTCTTACATTAGAGATCATAGGGAACTTCTTATGACCCCCTTAGAAGACCAATCTGTTTTCCCCAAAATGGACATATGCTAGTATTTTAGTAAGAGTATTATGATCTTAATCCATTTCCTCTACAGTAGGTACTGAGTGCAGGAGGTACACAGTGCAGGAGCTTAGTCCTGCTATTTTACAGATGATGGCTTGAAGTTGCAAAGGAGTAGAGAGCAGAAGAGGAAACAGACTGAAAGAAGGAATAAAAGATGGCGATGGATAGACACAAAGAGGAAGGAAGGGGAAGAAAGCATGAAGTCAACAGTGCTAGTTCCACAATATCTGATCCCTTATTTTGTTCTTTCTTCATTTTTAAATTAACAATCATTTGGATTACAAATATTTAGAGGGAGCTGACCAAAATCTATCCTGTGACTTCAAATTGTGATTTGGGACCATTTTATTTGGCAGAGAATGCTGAATATATGGTTCCGGAGACTAGTGCCACCAATTCTCACCTCCTGCACCGTCTTAGGCCTGCTACAGATTGATGGCAATACAACTCATGGGGGTAAGATACTTCTGAACATTCCCTTTGACTGAGACAGAGAGGGCAGGGTGCAGCCTCCAGAAATTCTTTACCTTTCAGTCCTTTTTCTTAGAGAAGATTGCATACGATTTATTAAAAAACAAAAATATATGGAATTAAAACCTCAACGTAAAACAGTTTGCTTTACATACGCTGATTTATGCTTAGAGTCATAGAATCATAGAATATCAGGGTTGGAAGGGACCTCAGGAGGTCATCTAGTCCAACCCCCTGCTCAAAGCAGGACCAATCCCTAACTAAATCATCCCAGCAAGGGCTTTGTCAAGCCTGACCTTACAAACCTCTAAGGAAGGAGATTCCACCACCTCCCTAGGTAACCCATTCCAGTGCTTCACCACCCTCCTAGTGAAAAAGTTTTTCCTAATATTCAACCTAGACCTCTCCTACTGCAATTTAAGACCATTACTCCTTGTTCTGTCATCTGGTACCACTGAGAACAGTCTAGATCCATCCGCTTTGGAACCCCCTTTCAGGTAGTTGAAAGCAGCTATCAAATCCCCCCTCATTCTTCTCTTCTGCAGACTATACAATCCCAGTTCCCTCAGCCTCTCCTCATAAGTCATGTGCTCCAGACCCCTAATCATTTTTGTTGCCCTCCGCTGGACTCTTTCCAGTTTTTCCACATCCTTCTTCTAGTGTGGGGCCCAAAACTGGACACAGTACTCCAGATGAGGCCTCACCAATGTCGAATAGAGGGGAATGATCAGGTCCCTCAATCTGCTGGCAATGCCCCTACTTATACAGCCCAAAATGCCGTTAGCCTTCTTGGCAACAAGGGCACACTGTCAACTCATATCCAGCTTCTCATCCACTGTAACCCCAAAGTCCTTTTCTGCAGAACTGCTGCCTAGCCATTCGGTCCCTAGTCTGTAGCAGTGCATGGGATTTGTCCGTCCTAAATGCAGGACTCTGCACTTTTCCTTGTTGAACCTCATCAGATTTCTTTTGGCCCAATCCTCTAATTTGTCTATGTCCCTCTGTATCCTATCCCAATCCTCCAGAGTATCTACCACTCCTCCCAGTTCAGTGTCATCTGCAAACTTGCTGAAGGTGCAGTCCACGCCATTCTTCAGATCATTAATGAAGATATTGAACAAAACTGGCACCAGGACTGACCCGTAGGGCACTGCGCTTGATACTGCTGCCAACTAGACATGGAGCCATTAATCACTACCCGTTGAGCCCAACGATCTAGCCAGCTTACTATCCACCTTATAGTCCATTCATCCAGCCCATACTTCTTTAACTTGCTGGCAAGAATACTGTGGGAGACCATATCAAAAAGTTTGCTAAAGTCAAGGAATAACACATCCACTGCTTTCCCCTCATCCACAGAGCCAGTTATCTCATCATAGAAGGCAATTAGGTTAGTCAGGCATGACTTGCCCTTGATGAATCCATGCTGACTGTTCCTGATCACTTTTCTCTCCTCTAAGTGCTTCAGAATTGATTCCTTGAGGACTACACACTGGCATCAACTACACTAGATAAAAAAAAAAACAGGAGTACTTGTGGCACACACTAAAGACTAAAATTTATTTTTAGCATGAGCTGAGCTGTGAGCTGCAGCTGCTTCTCTTCGGATCAGATGGGAACACACACAGACGGATATTTATACATACAGAGACATGAAAAAGGTGAATGGATGCATACACAGGCAGGCAGAGTCTAAAATGAGATGAGCTGATCGTGAGCAGGGAGGAAAAAAAAAAAAAAAGTGATAATAAGATGGATAGAAGGTGTGTGAGAGAGGTGAGAAAGAAGGAAAATATAGAAAATATAATAAATACCATGTCCATCCCAGTCTTTGTTTAGGCCACAGTTAATAGTATCTAGTTTGCATATTAATTCAAGTTCAGCAGTTTCTCTTTTGGAGTTTTTTTTTTTTTTTTTTTTTGCAAAACACCTTCTTCAAGTAGTCTGTCACTGAGTGGAGAGTGAGAAGTGTCTCCCCACCAGTTTTGAATGTTATGATTCCTGATGTGAGATTTGATTGTTGATTATTTTTTTTTTATTGAGACTGGTTTGGCGGCCAATGTACATGGCAGGGGGGCATGCTGCCACATGATGCATATATCACGTTGGTAGATGTGCAGGTGTGCGAGCCCCCTGATGGGTGTCTCTGTGTGATTAGGTCCTATGATGGTGTCACTTGAATGGTTCTGGGTTAGTGTTTATGTTGTATGGTGTGCGGTTGCTGGTGGTTGGGAGGCTGTCTATAAGCGAGGACTGGCCTGTCTCCCAAGATCTGTGAGAGTGAGGGATCATCTTTAAGGATAGGTTGTAAATACAGACTAACACGGCTGCTACTCTGAAACCTGTCATTATGCAAGGCACTACACTAGATAAGTTTCTCTCACTTTAGTTACCAAGGGGGGAACCGCATTTGTGCTCTCTCTGGATCATTCTTTGGTCAATCTGTTAACATCACTTGCATTCTAGAGAGAGATTCTTTTCTGTGTCCAGAGCTCTCTCTTATCAACTCCCTTCGGCTAAATGAGGGGTCGGCAACCTCTGGCACACGGCTCACCAGGGTAAGCACCCTGGTGGGCCGGGACAGTTTGTTTACCTGCCACGTCGGCATGTTCGGCTGACCACGGCTCCCACTGGCCGCAGTTCGCTATCCCAGGCCAGTGTGGGTGTCAGGAAGCTGCGGCCAGCACATCCCTCGGCCCGCACCGCTTCCCGCAGCCCCCATCAGCCTGGGATGGCGAACCACAGCCAGTGGGAGCTGTGATCGGCCGAACCTGCCGATGCGATAGATAAACAAACTGGACCGGACCGCCAGGCCGCGTGCCGGAGGTTGCCGACCCCTGAGACAAACCTCACTTGATCTAGGGTAGCCATCTCCTTTTCCAAAACAGTTTCTCCAGTTACCCAAGCCTATCTAATAAGGTTTAGGGGGAATGGGTATTCGCTGAAGAGCAGGCCATTGAGTATACAAAAATCCTTTAATGAGGATTAAGAGCCACCTTTCAAAGGCTTAGTGACCAAGCTCAGAGACTATATTTCACAGACTGGTCTGAATATCTCCACTCGAGACAGTTTCTGTGCAGTCCTTTCAAGTAGGCAGGTTGGCATTTTCCTCAATATTAAAACCCTCCCTCCCATCATTTTCTGTTATTTTGAACTATGAACTAGGGACACAGGTCCAGACCTTCTGTCACAGCCCCAACCAGAAACACTGAGGAATTTCTAACGGAGGAAGTTCTGGTATACCCAAGAGTTGCCAGTGCCCGAGATTAAAGGTTAGCTGAGTCCAGTACAATCAAAAGGAAGGTCAGTTTACAGCTTTATCATATGGCCTGTGGGCAATAAGCAGCTGCGTTTTCTAACCTGAGTTGTAATGCATAAATTGCCATGGATTTACTGGTGCTCTGCAGAACACTTGTCCAAAACACCACCACTAGTGCTTTCTCAGAATCAGTATCCTCTTACTGGTTAGGCCAGTGGCTCCCACACACTCTCCATATAGTTTTGGTGGCATTTCCCTTTCTGTCCATAAGGGGAAAGGAGCAAAAAGAAGAACAATGCTCCTTGCACTCACTTTCCCTTGGTTGTGGGAAGGAAAAAAATTTCTCTCTTCCACAAGTTGCTCTTGGGGGCAGAGGAAGTTCCTGGAAACTCCAGATGAACCCCCAAAGGGAGGTGGGAGATAATATTTGGGTGCCCCTTCCTGTATGAGAGCAAAGGGGAAGAGGTGGAATGTGTAAATGTGATTGTGAAAGGAGTTGGTGAAATGGTTTATTATTATCTATTTGGATTGGAAGGTCAGAGAGATGAGCAATGTGCCCTAACTTAGTGCTCTGGGCTCTTGCGAAAATGTGACCCCTTATTTTGGATCAGAAATCTTTTAAAAATCTGATTCTGATTGTAGACATGGAACTTCTTGAACACATAGCCCAGGGGTCGGCAACCTCTGGCACGTGGCTCACCAGGGTAAGCACCCTGGTGGGCCAGGCCAGTTTAACTGTCGTGTCTGCAGGTTCGGCCGACCGGAGCTCACACGGGCCGCGGTTCACCGTCCCAGGCCAATGAGGGCGGCAGTAAGTGGCGCAGGCAAGGGATGTGCTGGCTGCAGCTTCCCGCCACCCCCATTGGCCTGGGACGGTGAACCGCCGCCAGTGGGAGCCGCAATCGGCCGAACCTGCCAACGCGGCAGATAAACAAACTGGCCTGGCCTGCCAGGGTCCTTACCCTGGCGAGCCGCGTGCCAGAGGTTGCCGACCCCTGACGTAACCCATAGTGACCAGTAGACTAACAGTTTCTAATCGACGTGTGTCTTATTTAGCTGTTGCCCCTGTTCCGCAGCAGCCCACAACAGGGGTAGCAGCTTTCCAAAGGGCCCATGACTGAGGTATGTTGCTGAAGAGGTGAGTGGAGGATCACATAATGGGCACATTTAGTTTTACTGCCTCTCAAAGCAACTCCATTTTCTTGTGGAGCTTTGCAAGTATCTTTTCCTTTGTGAGATTTGAGGAGGATGGCTAATAGGCAACCCCCCCAAAGTCATACCATTTGTCTTCAATACTTTACCAATTTTTTCTTGGCTAATTGCCTCAAGCTCCCCTCCCAGAACGTCTGATCACTTTGTTTAAAGGCAAAGGGAAAAGAGTATAGCTTGAACCCCTGTAAGGGTTCAATAAATCCAGACAAACTCACATGAGCTCACATACTACAAGAAGCAGAGGGGATATTGTGGCACTGGCAACAGTTTGGGCTAGCCACCCAAGTCTAAGGCATCCCCCCCACCCCCAAAGCCAAGCATGGGCAGCTAGCCTGAAGTGCTGCGGATGTAGCTATCCATGGACCATGTTTGCAGATTGTGGATGGATACGGATCCAAATTTTATATCTAGAGCCCTGCAAAACGTTGGATACCCGCTTTATATCCACAGATATCCACGGGCCATGTTTGTGGATTGCAGATTGGATGTGGATAAAAAATTTGCATCTCCCCAGGGCTCGAGTGCTGGCAATCACACCTTCTAGCTGCAGTGTAGACATAGCAGTGGAAACCCATAAAAAGTTTTTGTTTTTTTAAAATCAGTGCCAAAGAGCTGATCTCAAATCCTCCAAGCATGGCTACTATTATACATAATATTAACATTTAATTTCTGTGGGGTATTTGGGGGGAGAAGGGGCGCTGACCTACAATTTCAAATCAGATGCTTAAAAAGCAAATATGGGTTTCAATTATCATAGGTGATCCCTGAAAAATATGCTGACCTTTGCACTTCCGTAAATCTTTGGAGTGGGGGGGCGGGCAGGGGAAGGGAAGAGATAATGCATCGGAAGTACTGAATCCGGTTCAGTGTTCCTTAAGGAAATTCTTTGTTCAGGATGTTTTTAGAAAAAAACAGTCTACAACTGTATTTGTCCTTTGAACATTTCAGGATTTGATTTCTGTTGCACCAGCTGCTGAGTAAATTACACTGAAAGCAGAAAGCTTTGTTTCAAGTGTAGCCACACAGAAGCTCCCTTGATGTACTCCAGAGTTCATAAACATAGAAAATACCAACAAACCACCGCAAAGACCAAATTATTACAGCAAATTACAGAAAATGCATTAACCATGGAACAAGTACTAGGCAAGTCAGTGTTGCCTGAAGATATTGTTACACAAGCAGTAAGAATGACAAAAGAAAGCCAAACATTTAAACATCTTTAGTGGTCTTCCAGCCAAAAATGAGACTTCAAAAGTAGCCTACTTTTTACATTACTTATTCAGCAGTATGCAGCATGACATAATTGTTAAGCAGCATGTCACCAGCTAATGTTACTTCATAGCTTACTAAGGCTTTGTTAAACATTCGGATTTGCATGCAACTATCAACAATGCCAGAAACGTAGAGATTTCTGTAATATCCTTCCTGCTGCCATTAAACTGTTAACACTATCTTTTTTCTTGTTTGATTTGTCAATTGACGATTAGAAGGTATCATATTTTATTTTCTCCTGCCTGCCCTGAACACATTGCTGATGCTGCAGTGCAGTGCTGCACTGCTAAGGATGCTGTCCTTCGGATGACATAACAACGCAAAATCTCTTTTGCCCACTGAGGTACAAAGAAAGAGTAGAAGCTAATCCCTGATTCCCGGCCAAAAGACTCTCTCTCAATAAAGCAAGTTATACCAGCTAAGCCTGTGTGTCAACTATTACTGAATACTTAGTAGCTGCCACGCTTACAGCTCACCTGCTCTATCAGTTTCTAACTCATAAAGTGCTTCAAGATACCCAGAGTATGAAAACCTTACCTGGACAGCTTTTGCCTCTCCTGCTACCATCCCATCTTCCTCCTCCCCTTTACATCCGAGCGCTGAGTGTGCTGGCTATGCCTGCATCCTCAGTGTTCTCTTCTCTAACTTGCTCTCCCCTGGATCCTCTGCAATCTGGCTTCAGCCCATTCCACTCTACTCTACTGAGACCACTCTGACTAAAGGTCATTACTGATCTGCTTCCAGCCAAGTCCAAGGGCCTCTTTTCACTCCTCAGACTCCTTACTCCATCTTCTGCTTTTGGCAGAGTCAACCACTCCCTCCTCCTTGCACTTGATTGGTTCTCCTGCCTTTTGAATTGTTCTTTCACCACCTCCCTCAGTGAATCCTCCTCCCTTCTTCTCCTAAATCCCCTCACTTTCCCTTGGAGATCTGTCCTTTTCCCTCTGCACCCAACCAATCCTCTTCTGCTCTAATAATGTTGTTTTTATTATTTCATAAGCACCCTTATGCGGGTGTTCTATACATGACAGTCCCTGCCCAGAGTAGTTTACACTCTACAGGGAGTCACAGAGGTAAGACACACTGAAAAAACATGAGGAAAAAAATCTCCTCTTGTATAATATAGAGTTTTAGTGAGGGTGACACAGATTAGTGCTTGTGGGCCCATGGGGACCTGATTCATTGGGACTGGGAGATTTTTCTATGCATAAAGAACATGGAGAAAGGTATAAAGATGGGCATAAGAGAAAAGTTGACGCAAGCAGTGAGCTGATGTTGCTAAAAGGATGAAGAGGTGAGAGGGCAACAGAAAGAAACCAGATCCAAAGGGAGACAGGGGTAGGTTTGTGCAGGGCCTTGAAGGCCTGGGTGGGAAATTTTAACTTGATACAGAGGGCAACTTGGAATGACATGGTCTAATCAACACGCAAGGAAGGTAATTTTAGCAGCTGCATTTTGAACGGAAAGAACAGTCAGAAGAAGGAGAATCAAATGAGAAGGGCCACAAAAGCCAAGGAAGGACAATGTGAAGAAAGAACCATCTCTATTAACTATTAATTTAAATTGCACTCAAAAGCAACATTGGGATTGAGGACCCATTGTAATAGAGATTGTACAAACTCAAAAGAAGACTCAGTCCCTGTCCTGAAGAGTTTACAATCTCAGACACAAACCAAAAATTGTAAATACAAGTTCTGGGTACCTTAATAAGATCACTAGGAACCCCTGTTGAGTTCTGCATTGGCAACTGAATACCCAACATCTCTTCCTCCATGCATGCCAACTCATGCATAACATGGTGAAAATTCATTTCTTATCTGTTCACTTCCTCTGAAGTCTTCCTTCTCTATCACTATCAATTAT
Source organism: Mauremys reevesii (assembly GCF_016161935.1). NCBI lineage: Eukaryota > Metazoa > Chordata > Testudines > Geoemydidae > Mauremys > Mauremys reevesii. The sequence goes on from NC_052623.1 coordinate 82,931,095, forward strand.
TCCATCACCCTCCCAACCTGGAGACGTCTCAGTCTTTTCTATCTTCTTTTTCTGCCCCAGCATCCATACTGTTATTAAATCCTTTTGGTTCTTCCTTTATAATACCGTACCTCCAAAAATCTGCCCCTTTCTAGTCATCCTCATCATCAAAGTCTCACTCCATGCCTTGATCATCTCATCTTTGCTACTGCAACCACTTCCTCTCTGGCCTCTCCCATTCTCACTTGCATTGCTCATGTCCATCCAACATGTTGCCACTGAAGTCATCCTGCATGGACCTCTGGGCACCTTCCATGCCAAGTTCCAGCAAGATGCATGCATAATGAGCACATCTCATCTTTCACCATCAAACCACTTATTCTCCCATACCATCTCTGGCATCTTTTGTTAACTATCATATTTCACTGTAGTCTGTCTGATTTAAATGGTAAGTTCCTCAGGACAGGAACCCGTCTTTTTGGGGGGAGGGGGAGCTTTAAAACTGCCATGAGCTCTTATTGCATAAAAAAAATCCCTAAATCAAATTCCACATTTTTCTTTAATATCACACAGATCAGTTTGATAAAATTTAACACTAAATAACCAACATTTCAATACGGGAGGCATTCAAGACTGTATTATATTTCCTTGTTCCGTTAGTGTAATAGCACATGCAAATCATGCATTTACACATGCAAATAAGTATTTAGGCATCTGTAGTGAGTCGGTGTGGCTCCCCTCCTGCCCGGCAGAGGGAGCTCCCTTGCCAACCCCCAGTGGGCGGAGCTTCCACCATCAGTCCCAGTCCTGCAACTTCCCGGAGGAGCTGCCAGACCTGCCGCAAGCCCCGGTCCAGAGGAGCCGATGCAGATGGACTGGCCCAAACCCAGTGCAACGGTCACAGTCTCCCCACCCCACCCACCCCACTACAAGGTGGACTTGTTTTTGTTGTTGCTCTGTGACTGACTGAGGACTCCCTGAACTTGAGCTGCTGCCCCCCCTGCTGCTCCAGCGGGCCCTGCTATTCTGCTCTGCTGTTGCCCCCCCCCTCCAGAGGGGGCGGGGCGGCTTTTTGCTGCTGTTGCCCAGCCCCTGCTCCAGAGGCCTGGCCCCCCTAACCTGTTCCTGTCACTCAAGCAGACTAACAGGAGACAAGAAGTAGCATCTAAACGTGCACCCCATTCAAAGTAGTTACACACACAAATAAAGCGGCACAATTGTGCTCCTAGAGCGCTAGTCTCCTTTTTTTTCAAAACTCGGCCTATCAATGCACCAATACCAGGTATTTGTTGCAGTATAATCAGAGAAGCTTTAGACACAGTACCTAAATATAAGAACTATTAGTGACATGCTCCAGACATGAGTAGAAGACAGAATTCATAGGTTGTGCACTAGTTTAAGTTGTTTAAATGTATAAAATATTTTAATACTGAGCCAAGGAGACTATATCCTTGGATTGAGTTTCTACATGGCAAAGTTCAATGCTTTTGTAGCTACCTGGTCTTTTCCTTCTCACCAACTATGGGATGTGTATTTGTTGTTCAACCAGCTCCTGACCTTGTGTCTCCCTCTACCCCCAGCCCTGCCCAGATCCTCCCAGTGGTGCAGCCCAGCCACCTTCCTCCCCTCTCTGGGACAACCCAATGTGGCTTCCTGACCTAGGGAGCTGCTACAAGCACCAGGGAGCCTTTCCTATCCTGGTGTCTCCCACACTTACCTTCACAGCATTTTTCAAATGCGCCCTACCAAATCTTGTCCGTCTGCCACTCCCACATAGCTCTTCCCACACCCTCTGTCTGTATCCTAACACCTGTCCTCTTTCTTCCCTCTCACTGGCTCCATTTCCCCCTCCTTGTTACCATCACCTTCTACACTTCCCACCAGCTCTCAACTCCTGTCATCTACCATCCATCCAACTCCTACCCATCAGGCTTCCTCTCTGATTTTGACTCCTGTCTCTCTCTATCTCCTCAATCTCCCACAGTCATCTCCAACCCCTCACTTTCAAATTCTTCTTTAACCTGCAGGCCTGGTTCAACTTTCTCAGTCACCAAAAAGGATCATTCATTTGACTTGGGCTTCACCAAGCACTGCTCTCCTTTTTTTACTGAGTTCCACTCTCAGCCATCGTCTGGGCTCTTTCAGCATCGCCCATCAATCCTCCTCCCCACACCCTGTCACTTGGCTTTTCCATAACTTCCAGTCCATCAACACCGATGATGTCTCATATGATCTCGGTCATCTCACACCGCTCTTTACATCCCTCCACTGGCTCCTCCTTTTTGGTCTTGTTAAACATAAAAGATACTTGTCTTCACTTTCAAGGCCATTCCTTCATGGCCTATTCCCACCCTCCCTATCATCTTATTCACTAGTGAGGTGCCAACCCCTGCATCCCATAGGCCCATGATGAGAGCCTCCATCACCCATTTGTTACATTTTCAAACAATCACATTTGTGCTTTCTCCCATGCTGCCCTCATGCTTGGGAAGACTGCCCCATAAACCTCTGCAAAGCTACCTCATTATTCTCTTTCAAAACTCTCATTGGAATTCTGCTGTTCTTTGATGCCTACAAAAAAACTTAACAGCTGATATCACAACCTATCATGATGACTGATATTGTTCCCTTTGTTTCCTGGTACTCCATTTATCTGCATCCATCCATGGTGTCATCTTAGTTTATAAACTCTCTAGGGTAGGAACGGTCTTTTTCTTCTGTGTTTGTACAGGACCCAGCACAATGCGGTCTTGGTCCATGACTGAGGCTGCTAGGCAGTATGGTAATACAAACAATAGTAAATATTTGAAGATGAAACATTTCTGATGATGGAAAATGTTATCATACTGAACAAGAAAAGCACAAGCCAGCTCTGTGATGATGCAAAATTGCTCATTAACACCACGGAATCACTTATGTGTCCTTTAGGCAGATTAAACCATTCACGGTCACAGAACCCTTTAGGACAGACAGCCCCAAACGATTACTGTTTCTGAGAAGATCGGCTTTCCTTAGCGGGCCTATGCATGCAGTATTATTGCACATAGCCTTTTCGCCAGGTACTGTTCTTAATGAAACTGAAGAGGGATTCGGGTTCTGATTTAACACTAACAAATTCAGATGAAAGACCTTTTGGGCAAATAGTGTGATCACAGCATTTATTTACTTTCTAGGATGTGTTGTACAGTAGAAATAATCCATTTGGAAGCTTAGCAATATTGATACAATCTCAGAGAAAGAAAAGTAAAGTGTAGAACTATTTTTCCACTCTTTTTTCAGTCTGACAACTAATGCACTTAAACTTGCCCAAATGTGAAAATTCATGGCATTCACAGATTCTTAAGCAAAGATCAAAATGATTTCTTTGGGTTTAATAGTTGGTGGATCACTTGTACAAGTGGCATGTTCTCCTAAGTCAATGTTCTGTCACTTTGAAAATCTTGTCACTGCTATCATATGATGCTACAACTTGCAAGAGTTAACTTCTCAGTCAACTAAGGACACTAGTATGATAATGGGATCTAACTAGTTTCTCCTTTTTGTTTTATGTCCATTCCAAGTTTGCTCCATGGAATTGGAATGTCATGTGTGCCATAACTGGCTCCTTCTCTTGATTACATAAATATTCACTTACACGGTTTGTAGTCTTTAACAATATCTTGGATGTCTGAAGTCATGGGATCTTTGTTGATGTACTCCTGCTGCTTTCCTCCTGCCTGAAATCATCTTTATCCTATGTCCAGCCTTGCCAATACTCACATATTTTTCATAAGTGATGTGAATTTTGGCATCTCTCGTAATGTTTGCAATTGACATAGGCAATATGAAAAAAAAAAACACTTTTGTCAAAGCTACCTGATGTCTCATGTGGCATCACTCTAGAGCTGATAGCAAAATAGTATTGAGCCATTCTCTTAACTCCTTTACCTAAAGTAAGACACAAAAATCTAAAGTGCTGATCACTGAAGCACCGCTCGCTCTGATTGATCATCAAACACTTCTTTGGTTTGTTCTCTGTTCATTCATGGCTCTGGAAGATCACTGGCGAGCAGCATGTTGGACAGAACACACCCAGCATGATGATGGGTTTACTCTACCCATGGATTATGAAAAAAATATAACCTGAGTTACCATCCATACTATTATTATTATTTGTATTATTGTTTAATTATATCTCACAGTTACGAGAAGCAACCTTATTTTTATTTATAGTGCTCTTCAAAGTCATTACTGAACCTTCACAAATATTACAAGAATTAAGTCAATTGTTTCAAAAGTAGCCACACATTTTGAGAGCCCAACTTTTATAATCTTTGGGGATGATTTTTAGATGTCATGAGTTCTTTCAGTTCCCATTGCCATCAGTGGGAGCTGTAAGTACTCAACATCTCTTGAGATCAGGTCCAAGGAAGGTACCTAAGGTTGGGCACCAAAACTGGAGATCACTTTCACATATCTGATTATAAGCCTCACAGCTGCACTGTTAGACAAATATTATTAATTCCATTTTACAGATAGGACAACTGAGGTACTTAAGGAACCTAAGGCACTTAAATTACGGGACTTGTCCAAAGTCCCACAGAAAATCTGTGGCTACTGTTTCTAAGGTATTTAAGTTTTTACATTTTATGTCTATGTATATTGTGTAGATAGTAGAATTTTAATCATAAATTGTAAACCTAGGTCTTTTCATGTGTTTATGGTTGCTTTACATGATAATATTTCACCTGTCCTGTTTATGTAACACTTTAAAATTCAGCAAAAGGGGTATCTAAATAAAATTTATTATGAAACAAAAGGCAAAAAACTATTATGTACATAGTTTAGTCCTATTCAGTGTCTACTCGGCGCTTCTTGGCTTGTCTCTTGTATTCATTAAATGGAGCATCTCTTGTCACTGTCCAGCAATAATCTGCAAGCACTGATGGGCTCCATTTGCCCTGATAGCGTTTCTCCATTGTTGCAATGTCCTGGTGAAATCGCTCACCGTGCTCGTCGCTCACTGCTCCACAGTTTGGTGGGAAAAAATCTAGATGAGAGTGCAAAAAATGTATCTTTAGTGACATGTTGCAACCAAGGCTCTTGTATGCCTTGAGGAGGTTTTCCACTAACAACCTGTAGTTGTCTGCCTTGTTGTTTCCGAGAAAATGTATTGCCACTAACTGGAAGGCTTTCCATGCCGTCTTTTCCTTGCCACGCAGTGCATGGTCAAATGCATCATCTCAAAGAAGTTCACGAATCTGAGGACCAACAAAGACACCTTCCTTTATCTTAGCTTCACTTAACCTTGGAAATTTTCCACGGAGGTACTTGAAAGCTGCTTGTGTTTTGTCAATGGCCTTGACAAAGTTCTTCATCAGACCAGCTTGATGTGTAAGGGTGGTAACAAAATCTTCCTTGATTCAACAAGTGGTGGATGCTGAACACTTTTCCTCCCAGGCTCCAACGACTGTCGGAGTGTCCAGTCTTTCTTGATGTAGTGGGAATCTCTTGCACAACTATCCCATACGCAGAGAAAACAGCAGTACTTTGTGTATCCAGTCTGCAGACCAAGCAAGAGAGCAACAACCTTCAAATCGCCACAAAGCTGCCACTGATGTTGGTCATAATTTATGCACCTCAAAAGTTGTTTCATGTTGTCATAGGTTTCCTTCATATGGACTGCATGACCAACTGGAATTGATGGCAAAACATTGCCATTATGCAGTAAAACAGCTTTAAGACTCGTCTTCGATGAATCAATGAACAGTCTCACACCATCGATGTTGTTGCAGGCTACAAGATCCCCTTCCATGAAGAAGAATGGGACAAGATCCTTTTGACGGTCACGGAACATGGAAACCCTAACATCACCTGCCAGGAGATCCCTTCCCTTTATAACTCACTTATCCTCCGCTATCCCCAAGTCAAGGGTCGTATATACGGACCCAATAGCATATCTTGAAAACTAGAGCCAATCAACAATTTTAAGCATCGTTTTCGTTCTCAGTGACCCAGAATTAGTAAAGTTGGACTACATTTATTTCAGATGCATTTTGGCTGTAGAGCAGTGTAATTGCTAGAACCAAAAAGGCATCTAGAACTGAAAAGATTTTTGTTAGACCTGGCAATGTTCTTCAGTGGCTAGACAGCAGATACTGTGGACTTTGTAGTGATCTGCTGAGGTCTTTAGTACCTGTGTAGGTTCTGCAGCTTGTCTAGCTTTCTAATTGCCATTATATTGCTGATACCCTGGAGGATCAAAGTATACTGAAAAATGTCATAAAGCCAAAAATATTTTTCAAAGCTCTGTGTTTAAGGGCCCGGTACCTTACATGGCTGATGTTGTAATGTACTGCTTTAACCTTGAGGTGACCCGCCACATGTTAACTCTCCAAGCAGACACCCAAATCCATTAAATAAATCTGCATGGACCAATCTCCCAGGTCTCTTCCTACAACAGTGATATCACATCAGTGGGTATCTTGGGCATTTTCACTTTTTTTACTCTGACAATACTTCTTCCATGTGCACAGTAATTAGTTCCATTTCCTCATATATTTGGGCTGAGAGTGGCAGCTTCTGTACCCCTTTCACTAGGCAAACTAGCCTCTAATATGAAGTTTAATTTGTATTGGCCTAATGGTTGTACATGTAAAAACCATCACATAACTTTAGTGTCATTCTACTATGCTGTAAATCCTAATTTTCACCTTGTCTTGTTTTACAATAATCCAAGTAGTTAATTAGGTTACATGTGGAACCACAGTCCATTTGACACAATTTCCTTAGGGTTTGTTTGGTTTTTTGGTTGGTTGGTTGTTTTTGGTTTGTATTAATTTTTAGCATTATAAGCCACTGCTTTCCAGTGGTTTCAACTGCACCTGCATGATACATAATATGTAGACTCAACAGATCTGCTGTTCTCTGTCTTCAGCCATATGAAACTTTACTTTGCTGCTCTGGCTGCATGTGGGCTTTTGCCCCCCTCCCAAAATCCACCACACACACACTTCCCCACCCCCAACATTTCCTATAGCTCTTCCCTCATGCTGGACACTTCTGTCTCTTGCATGCTTGCTTGCATGATGGCTAGTCTTTATGCTGTGCTGCTTCAGAGCTGTCTTCTGCTGTGTTTCTCTGAACATGTATTTTCTGCTTCTGTAGGACCTCCATTTGAGGCCCGCTCCAATTTCTTTTCCGTCATTTTACTGCCTCATATCAGCTCATCATGCAAAGTCTCAAAAATGTGTTTCAGAACAGTCTGAGCTTTGTTTCATCCCAAACTATGGGTTCCAGGTGTCCCTGGTCTGTTGCATTAGACAAGTAACATTCACATTTCTGACCACTAGAAAAATTTCTAGACTGCTTCAAGAGTCTGGATAACATCCCGCTTCCTCAGAGGGTGCAAAATGCTGGTAAGTACGTAGGTGGTTATGACCTATTAATGAACACAAGGAAGTTCAGTAATTCTCAAGATCTTTCTTTTCCAGTTTAGATGCACCTTTGTACTCATACAACAGGTATGTCATGTACATGAATCCATGATCAGTGCCCCCACACACACAAACAAAAAAACCCATGGATCTTATGCTTACTTCAGGATGTTTACACAAGTTCTCTATAGCATAGGCCACTCTGACAGGACAGAGGTTCTTTCATAAGTGTGGAAGACCTCAACAAGCTCTGTAAAACTGAGTTATGATCTGCAACCTTTAAAAAAAAAACCTACTTTCTTTGGATTAACAGTTTCTCGGTTTATAGGAATCCTATTGATATAAAAGCATTTAGGATTCATTCAGAACCCACTTGAGACAAATCATCTCTTACAGACACATAATAGAAAGCATACAACACACTTTCCAGGGAACTTAACACTTTTTCTTGTAAATTAATATGATTTAATGTTGCTCACTCCATTTAGAATAAAAAACACTAAATTGTTCTAGGCCATCACTTGCAGTCTGATTTTTAGTGGTACCAACCCCCACAGACATTAACGTTTGCAGTAGTTGGGTGGCTCAGCACATCTGAAATCAGGGCCCAATGATCCTATTCAACATTTCTTACTCAAGCAAGGCTCCCACTGACTTCACCTAATCCCTCTGCCTCCAGAATTAGCCATTACATCAGCCTACACATAAACCTAGCATAGAAATGTTTCATGGATATTCAGTATCTTATATGACAAACACTTAGCTATATTAATTTTAAAAGCCTTCACCAATAGCTTAGGGTTTCCTTTAAGCTGCAGCTTTCTCAAGTCAATATTTGTAAATTATGTTTCATGTTACCAAGGAAACCAAGCAGGTACTACCTCCTGCAAGCAGCTTCTTCAATATCCTTTTCATCCTATCCATAGTTCACAGAAGTTACTTTTTTCTTTGTCAGACCAAGGGTAACACTTAAGCCACAATGCAAGTGGGGAAGAACCAGGACGTGTCAATTATGTAACACCACAAGGTCATGTAGAATTGGAGATGTATGATATTGTAAGAATACCTATACCAACAACAACTCTTAGCTCTTTTAGAGTGTTTTTCACTCTAGATCTCTGAGTGTTTTTACAAAGGTATGTGATTTTCAAAGGCAATAAGATTGTGTAATGCCAATGAGCTGCCGAAAAGAAATGCTACAGAAGATCCATGAGGGTTATTATTTAGGCATTGAGAAGTACAAACAACGAGCACGAGAGGTGCTGTGTTGGCCACAGACCAATCATGACATTACTAAAAGTGGTAGGAAACTGCTTTTCATGCTTGAAATACAAGTCATGCCAACAGACAGAGCCACTGAGACCTCCTCCACTTCCACAAAGGCCTTATAAGAAGGTAGGCACTGACTCACTTACCTGGCAATCAATAGATTATTTAATAGTTACAGACTATTATTCTCTGTATCCAGAAATTTGCACACTGCACAGTACTAATAGTAAGTCAGTGATAGCTGGCATAAAAAGAATCTTCTCCAGACATGGAATTCCAGATGAAGTCTTTAGTGATAATGGACCACAATTTTCCAGTGCAGATTTTAGGCAATTTGCCACAGATTGGAATTTCCATCACAAAACATCAAATCCAAATTACCCCCAATCAGATTAACTTGTGGAAAGGTCTACACAGACAGTAAAAAACCTTATGAAAAAGACTTCTCATCTGTATAAAGCTTTACTGGTTTACCGAAGTGCACCTCTGGAAAAAAATTTCTTCAGCTAAATTGTTAATGGGAAGAAAGATCAGATATAATTTACCAATTACTGATAACCTGCTAAAATCTCATAACAATGCAACCATATGGAAGATGAAAGAAAATCAGAAGTGGAAGCAGAAATATTATTTTGACAAAATGGTCCGTGATCTCCCATCTCTTAACCCAGGTGATAGAGTGTGCCTGAGGAATCACACCTCCAATACTTGGGGCCAAAGAGGTGCCATTAAAGAACAGCTGCATCCAAGTTCTTATGTAATCAAGACAGACCAGGGGGGATACATTTCAACACGATCAAAGGGATCTACGAGTAATCCCAGAAAGTTCCAACACATTGACAGCTGAGATGGACTCTGGTATTTCCCATCTGACTGATCCTGTATCATCAACAGACAAAGGAGAAACTGTCAGGGAACAAGAGAACAACTCAGGGCTGGCTTTATTTGCAGCATGCAGGTGTGCAGCACCACCCTCTCCCAGCGCTGCCAGCGCTGCAAATTAAGCTGCGCAGCGCCAGGTGTGCTGCAGCCTGGGCCCGCGGGCAGCGCGCTGTCCGTTATTCCCCCAGGGGGAGAGGGAGGCCGGACTGGGCTGGGAGGCTCCTCCAGCAGCGGCTTGACTACACTTAGCGCTTCAAAGCGCTACCGCGGCAGCGCTACCGCGGCAGCGCTTTGAAGTGCTAAGTGTAGCCACAGCCTCAGACTCTAATGAAAGGCTGAAACAGAGAAGATCAGAGCAGGAGATTAAACATCCTGAAAGACTCACAGAGACTTGCTAACCTGCCTGGAGAAGGTCTGTTTTGAGAAAAGTGAGTGGTTAAGATTTACTCAAGAGTGATGTGCTTGCTGGTCACTTCTCCTCTCTAGGTAGTTGTTGACACATTGGATTTATGGAAATGTACTAGATGGTTTGAGAATTTAATATATGTGTTATTAGATAGTTAACTTTATATACAAGAGTTAATTTATTTTTCTTTAAGAGGGAAGATGTAGAGATATGTTTATGAAAGATTGTGATTTGTAGACACTCCCTCATAAGGGACAGTGTTGTGAGTATGGGAATTTGGAGGTATGTACTAGAGGAGGAGGTTGGGAACACCACCTGGCTGTGTACAGCAGATCACTACAGAAGCTCTCCAGTTTGTTTTATTAAAGTTTTATTCCTTTCTCATTCACTGGTTTATGATTTAACGAAACCCAGATCACTACAGGTATTACTTAAACCTGGTGAGATGATTCGCATGATTAGAATGTTAAAATCAACTATTATAACCGATTTAGAAAGGATTAAGAAGGCAAAAGGGGAAGGGGATTGGCACTCTGTCAGAAATGGCATTACCCATTTCCTAGTCACTCACAACTCGGAAGAAAATGATCTTGAATGTTTATGGACCAATGTCCTAACACAATGGTTCTCAAACTTTAGCAACCCGAGCACCCCCTTTTGAGTTACAAAATTTTCATGGACCCCAAATCCCCCGCTCAGCCCCAGGTCCCGCCCGCACTCCACATCTTCCCGCCCCCCTCCACCCCTGCCCCTCCTCTTCCCCACCTCTTTCTTCCCCCTCCCCCAAACGTACCCCGTCCCCACTCCTCCCCCTCTCTCCCAGCGCCTCCTGCACGCCGGGGAACAGTTGTTCCACAGCATGCAGGAGGCGCTGGGAGGGAGGGGAAGGAGTTGAGCAAGGGAGAGGGAGGAGGAGGAGGAATTGATCTGCGGGGCCTGTGGAGACCCCAGTTTGAGAATCACTGTCCCAACATATAAAGCACAAGATGGGCATGGGCGGGGGGTACCATAGGCTGGAGGAGGCTGTGCCTCCCCAAACAGCCAGGGGTGGCCCCACCCAAGGTCTGCCCCCCAGCCACCCCTCTCCTGGTTGAGCTTCCTGCTCTGCCATGGCTCCAGTCTCTCTGTGCAGTGGCCCCAGCTCAGGCTGCGGCCACATCGCCTGCCCTCCCAGCGCTGGGGGTGAGGTTGGAGCCACGCACCACCTGCCATCCCAGCGTTCTGGGGCTGGAGGGGACTGTGGCCACCCGCCCTCCCGGCGCTCCAGGGTTAGGGATGGGGCTGCAGCCGAGTGCCCTCCCTGCGCTCCGGGGCTGGGGGAGGGCTGCGGCAGTGCACCGCCCACCCTCCCAGCACTCTGGGTCGGGGGGGAGAGGGAGGAACTACGGCTGCTTCAGGGCTGAGAGAAGCTAGTCTGGGGCGGGGCCAGTGGCCGCAGTTGGGGGGGCATGGAAAGGCGGGACTGGGGGCTAGCCCCCCCCCCCAGCCTGCAGTTCATGCACCACTCATGAAGATGGAATATTAGTTGATAACTGCTACAGATCACCAAATCAGACTAGGGAACAGATGACTTCTTAAGCACCTAACTCTAATCAGTAGGAAAAACTGGGGCATTATCATGGGGAACTTCAATTTGAGTGACACATCCTCGAAGTCTCATGCTGCCAATATTAAAACATCCTTGGAATGTCAAATATTATAGATGAAAGTGTCCTAACTCTAACAGCTTTGCCCTCAAAACTCAGGGGAATCTTATATTATACCTTGTTTTTAGATAGCTAGATCACAGAAATATAAATTAATGGTAGCTTAGGCACAAGTGATAACTTGAACATATTTATAGTATGCAAATATATTAATGTCCATATGAGTAATACAGATATTTGATACTTTAAAAGGGTGAATTTCACAAAACTGAAAACAATTATGAGCCAAGTCATCAGAAACGGCAATGTAATCAGAAAAATATAAATGATAATTGGGAATTATTTAAGAACACTTTATTAGATGTTCAAAAAGCCACAATAAAAAAAAAGCCCATACTGGTTAAAAAAAACCAAGCTGGTGTAGAGGGAAGTGAAGGAAACTATTAATATATACACAACAATTGGAAGAAAGGGGAAGCTGACTGTAATGAATCTGAAACCAGAAGTTAGAAATTGTAAAAAATTGATAGGGGAAGCAAAGAGACAAGGAGAAATCTGTGGCAGCAGAGTTAAAGACAGTAAGAATGAGCTTAAGTATGTCTGGAACAAAAATAATCTTAACAGTGGTGTTGGTCCATTACTAGATGGAAATGGTAAAATAATCAATAACAATGCAGAAAAGACAGACGTGTTCAATAGATATTTCTGTTCTATATTTGGGAAAAAAACAGATGATGTAGTCCTATCATACGTTGATGACACTCTTGCCATTTCACTAGTATTTCAAGGGGATATTCAACAGTAGCTACTAAAGTTGGAGATTTTTAAATCATCAGATTTAGATAACTTGCATCCAAGAGTTTTAAAAGAGCTAGTTGAGGAGTTTGCAGCACTATTAATGTGGATTTTCAATAAGTCTTGGAGCACAGGGGAAATTCCAGAACACTAGAAGAATGCTAATGTTGGACCGATATTTAAAAAGGGTAAACAGGATGACCTGGATAATTGTAAGCCTGCCAGTATGATATCAAATCCAGGCAAGATAATAGAGCAATTAACATGGGACTCAATTAATAAAGAATTAAAGGAAAGTAATATAATTAATGCCAAGCAACATGGGTTTATGGAAAACAGATCTTCTCAAATTAAACATGATTTTTTTTACAAGATTATAAATTTGGTTGATAAAGGTAATACTTTTGGTGTACTTAAAGGAATTTGGGTTGGTACCACACAAAATTTTGATTAAAAACCTACAATAAAATGAACATGGCACACGTTAAATAGTTTAAAAACTAACTTATGGTGGATAAGCAGCTGAATATGAGCTCTCAGTGCGACACTGTGGCCAAAAGAGTGAATGTGATCTTGGAATATATAAAAAGGGGAATCTCAAATTGGATTAGAGAAGTTATTTTACCTCTGTATTTGGCACTAGTGTGACCACTGCTTGAATACTGTGTCCAGTTCTGGTGTCCATAATTCAAGAAGGAGGTTGACAAATTGGAGAAGATTCAAAGAAGAGCCACAAGAATGATTAAAAGGATTACAAAGCTTTACTCATACCAGGTGTTGGCAACCTTTGGCACGCGGCTCACCAGGGTAAGCACCCTGGCAGGCCAGGCCGGTTTGTTTACTGGCCATGTCCACAGGTTCGGCCAATCGCGGCTCCCACCGCCTGCGGTTCGCCGTCCCAGGCCAATGGGGGCGTTGGGAAGCGGCGGCCAGCACATCCCTTGGCCCGCGCTATTTCCCGCCGCCCCCATTGGCCTGGGACAGTGAAGCGCGGCCAGTGGGAGCCGCAATCAGCCGAACCTGCGGATGTGGCAGGTAAACAAACCAGTCCGGGTCCCCAGGGTCCTTACCCTGGTGATCCGCGTGCCAAAGGTTGCTGACCCCTGACTTACACTGACAAACTCAGAGTTCAATCTATTTATCTTAACAAAAAGATTTATGGGATGACTTGATCACAGTTTATCAGTATTTGGGTAGAAAACAAACAGTTGATAATAGGCTCTTCAATCTATCAGACAAATGTATAACATAGTCCATTGGCTGGAAGTAGAAGCTAGACAAATTCAGACTGAAAATAAGGAGGGGTTTTTTTTGTTTTGTTTTTTGACAATGAAGGTATTTAACCATTGGAACAATTTAACAGGGCCATGGTGGATTCTCCACTACTGGCAATTTTAAAATCAAGACTGGATGTTTTTCAAAGTATTCTCTAGGCCAGTGCTTCTCAAAGCCGGTCTGCCACTTGTGCAGGAAAAACCCCTGGCAGTCCGGGCTGGTTTGGCCAATCACGGCTCCCATTGGCCGCGGTTCGCCACTCCAGGCCAATGGGGGCTGCAGGAAGGGCAGCCAGCACGTCTCTCAGCCCGCGCCGCTTCCCGCAGCCCCCATTGGCCTGGAGCGGCAAACCGCAGCCAGTGGGGAGCTGCGATCGGCCGAACCTGTGGACCCGGCAGGTAAACAAACTGGCCCGGACCACCAGGGGCTTTCCCTGCACAAGCGGCAGACCAGCTTTGAGAAGCACTGCTCTAGGCCCATGTTATACATGAGGTCAGATTAGATTATCACAATAGTCCCTTCTGAGTTTGGAAGAATTTTTCAGAGGCTGTTGAGTACTGTTCACACAAAAAGAACTCATCCCAGGAGGAAAAGTGGATATTGCACTGATGTGGGTCTCCCTTTGTGGCAGCCCTCTACCTACATGCCCATGGACTGAAATTTTCTTCCTTCATGTGACAAGGAAGATGATAGGAGTTACTCCACCTACAAGGATATCTGCAAGCTAGAGGGGATCCATGTTTCTGTTTGTGAACTCTATCAAATTATGTATTTTCAATAAGCAGGCTAAGGCAAGGGAAATCCACTTAGCATGGTGTTAAAGGAGCATGCACCCTACAGCAGAGAAGAAAATCATCAAAATATAGTCATTTTCACATGAAAGAATTAAGTGCCAGCTATGCAGACTTGGAGGAGCCAGCAACAAAAACTAGCTTGTGATTTATACCACTTCTCAGAACTGTGTGTAATGTAGGAAAACCCACTTCAACGCTCCATGTTGGGCTAATACAAATGATGAACCAGAACACAGACTCATAGACTTTAAGGTCAGAAGGGACCATTATGATCATCTAGTCCGACCTCCTGCACAATCCAGGCCACAGAATCTCACCCACCCGCTCCTGTAACAAACTCCTAACCTATGTTTGAGTTACTGAAGTCCTCAAATCATGGTTTGAAGACCTCAAGGTGCAGAGAATCCTCCAGCAAGTGACCCGTGCCCCATACTGCAGAGGAAGGCGAAAAACATCCATTGGTGTATAGCTCCATTTAAGTCAGCGGACCAATTTACACCCGCTGAGGGTCTGGCCCAATGTAAATATGAGAATAGAAGTTGATACAGATGCTGCAGTATCTAGAATTTCTGAAAAAATGTATAAGCAAACATTTGTTAGTATTACAATAAGAGAAACCAATGTGTTAAAAATCTATTCAAGAGGGAAAAAAAGTTTTGAGGAAGCCTTCAAGTCACTGCTTAGTACAAATGTGCTCATTTGCTGTTACCATTTTATTAGTACAGGCAGGGGAGGCTCTAGCCATTTCACCGCCCCAAGCACGGCGGCAGGCCGCGGGGGGCGCTCTGCCGGTCGCCGGTCCCGCGGCTCCAGTGGACCTCCCGCAGACGTACCTGCGGATGCTCCACCGAAGCCGCGGGACCAGCGGACCCTCCGCAGGCATGCCTACGGGAGGTCCACCGGAGCCGCCTGCCGCCCTCCCGGCGACTGGCAGAGCGCCCCCTGCGGCATGCCGCCCCAAGCACGCGCTTGGCATGCTGGGGCCTGGAGCCGCCCCTGAGTACAGGCCCAGGTTGTAGTACATTTCCTAGGCAGTGAGGGACCATTTGCATTTTCTTCAGCTCCAACTCTAGTTTGGCCAGTCCCCTTCAACTTCCCCATCCCCTTAGAGAGACCCAGACCTGCAGAAAGTCCTTGTGATGCCCCAAGTCTTGAAACCAGGCCTGAGTTCCCAGACAGCTGCTGCATCCTGGCTTCCACCCAATGTTTGCTGAAACCTGATAGGCCGGGCAGCTTGTAAGGCTACAGTCTCAGCCAAGCACCACTCATCAGAGTCTAGTTTGGATGGCCACCCAGCTGCTCCTTTGATTGGTCCAACCACACTGTTTAAGCCAAATGGAGGCACAGGAAGTTGTCTGTGCAACAAGGTGATTTCCTATTGTGGCTGCTTTGGACGCTGCTTGTGTCTGCTTCCTGCACCCAACTATGTTCCTGATTCCTGCTCTGTGCTTGATCCTTGCCTCTTCTCCAGTTCCTGCCCTTACTTTACTTCCACCATCAGTTACCAGTCCTGTCTCCAATCCCAGCCTCCGACTTCTGTCTCTGACTCTGGTTTGACCTTTGGTTCTAGCATTTGGTATCTGACCTCAGCTCCAAACCTCAGCTTCAATTCCTGACTCTGACTCGACACCTGGCTCTGATAATTAGCAGTTGCTAATGGTGCTAAAGGTCTGGTGCTGACCCTCACATTTGTTCCCCAACGTGGATACCTGCTCTGCCCACTATACCTGACTCCTGCTCTGACTAGCAGGCCAGACCACCTACATCCCAGTCCAAACAGTCCTCTGCGGGGAGTAGGAAAGATGTGGGGAGAAGTGGAGCGCTGCTGGGAAATAGATAAGCCACTTTTTCATGCATCAAAAGAAGCATGGGCAATGCACAAAGGGTAGTCTTTACCTGAAGAAAGGGTGGCAAGAAAGGGCCCAAGGAAAATCATTCTGGAAAGGAAATTGTTTGTCAGGGTTAGCCCCATGAACTTTTAGAAGCCCTAATTATAAACAGCAGGGTGTGTAATGAAAATGACAGCCTGACCTTAAACAGCAGAAGTAAGTGGAATTTCTTTTCATGCAGCATTTTGTGAGATATCACAAGTTTTCCCAAAGGTAGCTGCATATAGTCACATAGAGATGCCACATGAAATCTATATCCTGCAGTAACTCAGAGTAACTCTGGTAACTACTTTACAGCAGTGTTTCCGGGAGCTGCAGTAATACATTTTCACTAGAGTTTTCAGTTCTAGGACTCCATCCATGGACCTTTATACTGGCACATACATAACGTGCAAATCTATATAAAAATAACTATTTTCCACACATAGAAATATGTGTTATGAAAATTAGGTTTGTTACAGACATCAGTACTCAGACATGAACACTGAAGGAGACGTCAAGAGGGGTGTAAACAACAAAACCCTAGTATAAAACTCATCCATGATAAGTGATTCTTAAGTTAATGATTAAAACTGCTTTTTTTTGTCCTCATTTTTTCCATGTAAAGACCTACACCCAGAGGACAAAGTTCAAAAGCTCCACTGAGTGCTGTTTACAAACCTCAAACAGCATTGCTTGACTGTAAAAGGCTCCTTTTTATTGGTAGTCTGTAAAGAGTACAAGCATCACGAATAGAAGCAAGTCACCAGTACAGTACAGACCCTTTTCAACTACCCTAGTGGAAGCCTAAATCAAGATGCTGCACAGTGAAACGAAAGAGGGCTTGTTAGAAGGAGGAATTGGAGCAAAAGCTGGGATTGTAATATATCAGAGAAGTGATAAGCAGTTTCCCAGTGGACTAATTAGCTTTGTAGTAGAGATGTATAAAATCTGTATTATGCTGTATTTCTCTTTTTTTTAATGGATAAATATACACTGATTTAAACCTCCCTCAAGGGCATGGCGAGAATTATTTTGGCACAGAGTCTCCATTATGCCTGAATGCTATTCTAGTGCTCTTTACTGGGTGACTTGTGCATGTTCTTCCAGGACAGTTTGGAGTATCATTACAGTCCTTCTTCCAAATGACAAAAATGAGATTTCAGACTGCTACATTCAAAGGAGTTTATGGCACTAATTCTCCTTCTTCCTTTTCTTAATCCTGACCTAGATTCAGAGCCTACCCTAATAGTTTATAGAGAGTACACTCAGTTGTTTAAAAAAGAGGAAGCGAAACAGAGTCAACAAAAATGGATTTTTACCCAGGAATAGGGGAATTACATTTCCAGTTCAGAAAGTCAGTCTGCAAAGGACACTTTTGGAGACTTCATAACATACTGTTTGTTTACTTCCAAAGAGATTCAAGTAGGAATGGGTGCAGGGCATTGAACAAAATGTTGTTGAATGATAGAAAAAGTCGACGCGAATCATGTTTCAGTATTCAGTTGCCACTTGAACACTTCAGGGAGGGAAGGAAAACGGTTGGTTTTGTATTTTTGTTTTATAAAATAAACTTATCTTTTCAGAAACCATCATTTGAAAAGAAGCAAAAACACAGAAAATGTAGAAATGGAGGGATCATTGAAATAAGTTATAATGTCCTGGGCAGATGGAGAAAACACATCAGGAAATACGTATGGACTTTAGCATGGTCTATAAGAGGGCTAAAACAATTATTAGGAGGGGATTTCAATTATCCTAGTATTGACTAGAAGCGCAATTATAGAATTACTGAGAAAGAACATAGGTTCCTGGAAGGAGTATAGAGATGTTTCCTCAAACAGATTTTTGAGTAACTACCAACGTCACAGGCTAGTCTAATTTACTCCTAAAATAGGTATGATTAATGATCTAGAAGTTGCTGGAAAATCTAGTGTCTGAATAATCACAGCATTATCACATCTAATGTGGTCCTGAGTGCATAAAAGAAAGAAGAGATCTAAAATGTACTCCACATTAAAACTAATATGAATGTACAGTAAAATGAAGATGGGCTTAAAATGATTATTTAGGGATTGATCCAAAGTCAAGGTGAGTTTTTCTATTGGCTTCAATAGCTATTGGTTAATTCCTGTAGTTATATGGCTCACTGTGTACCTCTTCTTCAGGCCAAGACCACCTCCTTAGGACACACAGCAATGGCATGAGCAGAGGGCACAATGCTGTGTGCATATTCAAAGCATAAGTAAGAAAGCAGCAATTCAGGCATGGCAAGGAAGGTAGGAGGGCAGCAGAGGGAGAGAGGAACTGTTTACATTTTTGTCAAGAGAAGCATCATTCTAGTTTACAAATAAGAGGAGAGGATAGTTCTTTTCAACCACACAACTTAACAATTGTTTACCTGTCATCTCTCAATTTATGTAATTCAATTTGCATTTACTATAATAACAAATGTCTGATGTCTGCTTAAATCTTGATATCACCATCACCAAAGGAGATTTTAGATACAGCTAGGCATAACCTGAATAACAAGCCAAAGAAGCATCTATCCTTTAAAATAGCTCCAAGCTTACCTTGCACTTCAAATCACCGCAGAACTACTAGCTTGTAAATGTCTGTGTTTTTTCTGTTGTTGGCTATTATGGATTATTAAATGAATACATGATTAATATCAACTTAATAATTGTAATTAATTAAGTCTATTAAAAAATATTAATTCCATTAGCAACTCAGCTCTACAAACAGTTAGAGGATATGAATAGGAACAGAAAAACTACACAAGGGGCCCAGTCTTCCTCCTGCTGAAATCAATGGTAAAGATGGGAGTAGGACAGGGATCACAGTAAGATAAAAAGAGCAAGTATTTGCACAGGTGACTTCATTGCTCTTTACTGTTCTCCTATCCTTCCACTGTGTTGGTTAGACCTCTTCACTTTAATTGTACTTCTCCATTTTTAAGAAAGTACACTTTTTTAGTTCGTTCTTTCTTTCATAATGCCCCAAAGAATTGAACTCAAACAAAAACACTAAAAATATTAAGACCCAAAAACATCCATTAATTTGGGGTGCCCAATCCTGTAAACACTTATGCATGAGTAGTCCCACAGAGTTAAATAGAATTAGTCACAGGAGCAAAGGTACTACCACAATGGGAGTTGGCAGAATCAGGCCCATAGTCTATTAACAGCCATATTTATAACTACTGCCTCTCCTCCTCTAGTTTTCAAGGATATAAAAGCAATTAGGCTGCACAGAACAAGTGAGAAGTCTCAATTAAAGATGCTAAAAATCTAGTTCTAACCGAAAAATAACACTACCCCGTCACAAATGGTAAGAGGGTTTTGTATGACAAAGTGCTTGAACTGCCCCCTGCTGTACCCATCAAATTAAAAGTTAAATTTTAAAAAAAGAAGCCTATATATTCTGGGACACAAACTAGCCAGCTAATAGCTTTCTCACCAGGGACCCATATCAATTTGGGAGGTAGAGAAATAAAGTGACTTCAAGACTCAAGTCCAAAATCAGTCTGTGTAATGAGGTACAACGCCTTTCACATTAATGGACTTACATCCAGGTTGAATTTGGCTTGACTTTTACTATAGCATTCTCACTGTTGTCAGTATGTTTTAGGGCATATTAGCTGGTCCAAACATAACATATTAGTGTTCACTTCTAGTCCCTTTCATAGAAAATATTTGTACAAATGTGAAATATTTATTTCTGATTGATTACTACAGAATGTCAGAACAGCAGAAAAATTGAAGTGATAAGAAATGGGCTAGATGCTGTTACAGAAGATTCAAGAAAGACTGCGATAGTTTGGACACATGTCAAGAATAGACCTGGAAAGGAGACCATACATGGTGACATATACTAGAGTGCAAGGACCTAGAAACAGAGGAAGACAGAGGATGCATTGGACAGCTACAGAGAAGAATGACATTGAACTAAAAGGTTTAAAAAGATGATGAACAAAGCCATGAAGCTGGTACAAAACAGAATGTGGTGGAAAGACTGAATTCAGCTCCATCATCGCTGCTGAACTGAGGGATGGGAATCAAAGAAGAACATAAGGAATGGAGAACAACTGAGGTGAAAGCATTTTTGTACTTCTGGAATTTTTTTTCAGCTGACATGAAATTAGGACATTTTGTGTTATATTTGTCATCTTTCTACTTGACTCATTATGTTTAGGCAAAAAAAATATATATATTGCTTAGTTCTATGTTCATTCTTATCTGAAAGAGAGTTCCACAGTCTAGGTCCAGCACCTGTGAAAGGTCCTACTCTAGTACTCATGAGCGTCACCATACTGGTTTGGGTGAAAAGTAGTCATCATGGAAGGTCTGGGCAGCCTTCTCATGGAAGGCTTTGATATTAAGACAGAAACCTTGGACTAGTCTCTCAGTATGCTTGAAATACCTCCCCGGCCTACTCACACAGGGCAAGGAGTCATTTTGATCAAGTGAGTGGGTTAAGGAGACACGGGCTTCTTCTTGGGAGAACAGGAAAGGAGCAGAGTGGCCCAACCACCACTAATCCTTTTTGTGTCCCATCTCCTTTGAGGGAAGGGATAGCAAGAAATGAAGTAGAGTAGCTAGGCTTGCTACATTTTTTCACGGAATGAGAAGAGGGAATACAGGGTGTAAAATGGCCAAGCCACTGATGCTAGTTCCACAAGATGGGGTGGGGTGGGAAGGGACTAAAACTCAAAGGAGCTTTTGAGTTACTAGGCTCTGCTTTAGGAGTGGGGAGGAGAAGGCTCAGGTACAGGAGGAAGAGCCAAGAGGCCCACAGATTCCTGCATGGCCAAAAGAACAAGAGACTGTTTGACCGTGTGGTTGTTTGTTTGAAAAGTGTGAATTGGAAGTGCTTTGTTCCGGGTGAGCCTTGAGCGGTTGACTGGAGGAAAGGTTTTGAGCAAGGGCCACTGCTTCGAGCCAGGAGACTTATAAAAAAGCAGCCAGTTGCAAACCGAGTGAGTGGCAAACACAGGACAGGCAAACAGAGGGAGTTTTCCTGGGAGTTCACTTAGGGGGAGTTCCCACATAGGGCTTTTTTTTTGTCTTTCAGGCTTCTGTGAGCAGTAAATACAACATCTGAAGAAGCTCTTAGAAGGAAGACATTGTGGATAGTGAGCGATCAGCTGTTGTGACCTGCACAGGATGTACCATGTTTGTCTTTCTCCCAGAGGATAGAAGCGACTGTCTGTACGAAGTGCAAGCTGGTCTCCATATTGGAAGAGAAAGTTAAAGGACTAGAAACCCAGGTATCAACCCTGCATTGCATCAGAGAAAATGAAGATTTTTCTGGACAGAAGTCAGCATTTGGTACTGCAGGCACAGCATGCTGAAGAATCAGTGCAGAATGGGGAAGAAAACTGGCAGCATGTGACCTCCAGAAGAAGAAAGAGGAGAACCCATGTACCCCCAATGCAGATAGAGGTAAGAAAACGTTTTCAGGTTCTCTGCACAGGTACTACAGCAGAGAATGGTTTGGAAGAGTCATCTGAGGGAATGGATCAGAAGGAGACCCCATCGACCAGAAGGCATGGGATACATTGTCCTAGGGATGAGGGTTCCACGACCACCACTCCCAAGAGGAGAAGACAGGTGGTGGTGGTTGGGGACTCCCTCCTAAGGGGGACAGAGTCATCCATCTGCTGTCCACGCTGGGAAACTCGAAAAGTGTGCTGCTTGCCTGGAGCTAGAACTCAGGATGTGACGGAATGTCTGGCCGAGACTGATCAAGCCCTTGGACCGCTACCTCTTCCTACTTCTCCACGTGGGCACCAATGATACTGCCAAGAATGACTTTGAGCGAGTGGGTCACTGCAGACTATGTGGCTCTGGGAAGAAGGATAAAGGAGTTTAAGTTGTATTCTCATCCATCCTCCCTGTTGAAGGACCATCAAATTGTGGAGATAAATGTGGTTACGCAGGTAGTGTAGGAGGAGAGGGCTTTGAATTCTTCGACCATGGGATGTTGTTCCAGGAAGAAGGATTACTAGGAAGAGATGGAATCCACCTAATGAAGAGAGGGAAGAGCATCTTCACAGGCAGGCTTGCTAACCCAGTGAGGAGGGCTTTAAACTAGGTTCACTGGGGGATGGTGACCTAAGCCCGGAATAAGTGGGGAAGTACGATATCGGGAGGAAACACAAGGAGGAGGGTGCAACAGAGGAGGCCTCCTGATTCATACTGAGAAAGTAGGGCAATCGGCTAGTTATCTTAGGTGCCTATACACGAACGCAAGAAGCCTGGGAAACAAGTAGGAAGAATTGGAAGTCCTGGCACAAGTCAAGGAACTGTGATGTGATTGGAACAACAGAGACTTGGTGGGGCAACTCATATAACTGGAGCACTGTCATGGATGGGTATAAACTGTTCAGGAAGGACAGGCGGGGGAGAAAAGGTGGAGGATTTGTACTGTATGTAAGGGAGCAATATGATTGCTCAGAACTCTAGTATGAAACTGGAGAAAAGCCTGTTGAGATCTTTTGGGTTAAGTTTAGAGGCGAGAGCAACAAGGATGATGTTGTGGTGGGCGTCTGCTATAGACCACCAGACCCGGAGGATTAGGTAGATGAGGCTTTCCTCAGACAATTAACAGAAGTTTCCAGATCACAGGCCCTGCTTCTCATGGGGGACTTCAATCACCCTGACATCTGCTGGGAGAGCAAGACAGCGGTGCACAGACAATCCAGGAAGTTTTTGGAGAGTGTTGGGAACAACTTCCTGGTGAAAGTGCTGGAGGAACCAACTAGGGGCCGTGAACCTCTTGACCAGCTGCTCACAAACAGGGAAAAATTGGTAGGGGAAGTAGAAGTGGGTGGCAACCTGGGCAGCAGTGACCATGAGATGGTAGAGTTCAGGATCCTGACAAAAGGAAGAAAGGAGAGCAACAGAATATGTACCCTGGACTTCAGAAATTCAGACTTTGACTCCCTCCAGGAACAGATGGGCAGGATCCCCTGGGAGGCTAATATGAGGGGGAAAGGACTCCAGGAGAGCTGACTGTATTTTAAAGAAGCCTTATTGAGGGTGCAGGAACAAACCATCCTGATGTGCAGAAAGAATAGCAAATATGGCAGGCGACCAGTTTGGCTTAACAGAGAAATCATCGGTGAGCTTAAACACAAAAAAGAAGTGGAAACTTGGACAGATGACTAAGGAGGAGTATAAAAATATTGTTTGAGCATGCAGGGGTGTAATCAGGAAGGCCAAAGCACAACTGGAGTTGCAACTAGCAAGGGATGTGAAGGGTAACAAGAAGGGTTTCAACAGGTATGTTAGCAATAAGAAGAAGGTCAGGGAAAGTGTGGGACCCTTACTGAATGCGGAAGGCAACCTAGTGACAGATGATATGGAAAAAGCTGAAGTACTCAATGCTTTTTTTGCCTTGGTCTTCACAGACAAGGTCAGCTCCTAGACTGCTGCACTGGGCAGCACAGTATGGGGAGGAGGTGAGCAGCCCTCAGTGGTGAAAGAACAGGTTAATGACTATTTACAAAAGCTGGACATGCAGAAGTCCATGAGGCCAGATCTAATGCATCCAAGGGTGCTGAGGGAGTTGGCTGATGTGATTATAGAGCCACTGGCCATTATCTCTGAAACTCGTGGCTATTGGGGGAGGTCCCGGACAATTGGAAAAAGACAAATATAGTGCCCATCTGTAGCGGAGCAGTTACACTGCACCTTGGGGAAAAGGTAGGCTGATTGGAAAGACAGCCACAGCTGTGACCACACCCAATCAGGCCACAGCTGGCTCTGATATAAGGGCTAAGGGAGGAGATGGGTCAACCTCACTCCAGCCTGGGAGTGGGAAGGACCTAGCTGCCTGGAGGAGCACAGGGTACCTGAAGCAGAGTACTGCTGGGGAAGGGCAGGCAGGGCTGGGGAGCTCTGGCCTGGCGAGTCCCTAGGCTGAGGCCTTGCTGAAGGCTTAAGGAGGTACTGGAGTTGCAGGGAGACAGCTGGGCCAAGAAAGGCAGCAGGTCCAACCCCCTTGCCAGTGA
This sequence comes from Mauremys reevesii, assembly GCF_016161935.1. Taxonomy (NCBI): domain Eukaryota; kingdom Metazoa; phylum Chordata; order Testudines; family Geoemydidae; genus Mauremys; species Mauremys reevesii. The sequence goes on from NC_052623.1 coordinate 82,955,441, forward strand.
TGAGTGGCCATTACAGACTGCAGTTTGCCCCAGAGAATGGGGCCTAGATGAAGACTTGCAGTAATCACTGAGGCAAGGTGGGCTTAGAGGGTTGGGGTTCCCCTGGGAGGGGGAGACCCAGAGTGTGGGGGTACTGCTGTGGGAAGAACCTCAAAGGAAAAGGGCACCAGCATTTGGGAGGGACACGGGGCCTGAGGCAGGAGAGACACCGGCCAGCAGGAGGTGCCCCAAGTGCTGGAATTGGGCTAATTCCCAGACGACCAGCAGGAGGCACCACGGTGGTGAGTCAGCGATCTGTTACATCATCTTTAAAAAAAGGAAGAAGGAGAATCCGGGGCACCACAGACTGGTCAGCCTCACCTCAGTACCTGGAAAAATCACGGAGCAAATCCTCATGGAATCCATTTTGAAGCACTTGGAGGATCAGGAACAGTCAACATGTATTCACCAAGGACAAGTCATGCCTCACTAACCTGATTGCCTTCTAGGATGAGATAGCTGGCTCTTTGGATATGGGGAAAGTGGTGGATGTGATATACCTTGATTTTAGCAAAGCTTTTGATGCGGTCTTGCACAGTATTCTTGCTAGCAAGTTAAAAAAGTATGGATTGGATGAATGGACTATAAGGTGGATAGAAAGCTGGCTAGATCATTGGGCTCAACAAGTAGTGATCAACAGCTCAATGTCTAGTTGGCAGACAGTATCAAGCGAAGTGACCCGGGGTCGGTCCTGGGGCCGGTTTTGTTCAACATCTTCATTAGTGATCTGGATAATGGGATAGATTGCACCCTCATCAAGTTTGCAGAAGACACTAAGCTGGGGAGAGATGTAGATACACTGGAGGATAGGGATAGGGTCCAGAGTGACCTAGACAAATTGGAAGATTGGGTCAAAAGAAATCTGATGAGGTTCAACAAGGACGAGTGCAGAGTCCTGCATTTAGGACGGAAGAATCCCGTGCACTGCTACAGGCTGGGGACTGACTGGCTAAGTGGCAGTTCTGCAGAAAAGGATCTGGGGATTAAAGTGGACGAGAAGCTGGATATGAATCAATGGTATGCCCTTGTTGCCAAGAAGGCTAATGGCATATTGGGCTGCATTAGTAGGAGCACTGCCAGCAGATCGAGGGGAGTGTTATTCCCTTCTATTCGGCACTGGTGAGGCTACATGTGGAGTACTGTGTTCAGTTTTGGCCCCCCCAGCTACAGAAAGGATGTGGACAAATTGGAGAGAGTCCATCAGAGGGCAATGAAAATGATTAGGAGGCTGGGGCACATGACTTACGAGGAGAGGCTGAGGGAACTGGGCTTGTTTAGTCTGCAGAAGAGAAGAGGGAGGGGGGATTTGACAGCAGCCTTCAACTACCTGAAGGGGGATTCCAAAGAGGATGGAGCTCAGATGTTCTCAGTGGTGGCAGATGACAGAACACGGAGCAATGGTCTCAAGTTGCAGTGGGGCAGGTCTAGGCTGGATATTAGGAAACACTATCTCACTAGAAGGATGGTGAAGCACTGGAATGGGTTACCTAGGCAGGTGGTGGAATCTCCATCCTTAGAGGTTTTTAAGGCCTGCCTTGACAAAGTCCTGGCTGGGATGATTTAGTTGGGGTTGGTCCTGCTTTGTGCAGGGGGTTGGACTAGATGACCTCCTGAGGTCTCTTCTGCTATGATTCTATGTTTCTAAGAGCAGCAGACCAGCACTGGAAAAGGGGGCAGAGGGCAATCAAATTGATGGACATGGAGTGGAGGCAGAACTGACTGGAAGGAGGACAGACTATTCATTTGAGAAAAATGTAGGTGATTTTATGGCCTTTGACTGTTCTCCAGTCCTTCCCCACAGAAGTTACATATTCACAGATCTGCAAATTAGCATTTGGAGACCACAGAAGTGTGCTAGTAGGCTTAGTCCTCAGATGAAAGTCTAACTAGCAGTTGAGACCTGTACATTCACCAGTCCTTGAAGATGACCTGGAAACCTTCTTCCATAGAATGAGAGTAGTTATCCTGACTGACTCCTATTACAAGAGGCAAAGAGGCATTAGTAAATCCAATAACCGATTGAATTTTAAAGCCCAGCTTACTCTCTTTGCTATTTTAAGCATTCAACATGTAACAGTTCCTGTAGTTTATTTCACGGAATTAAGTTGTTTAGCCTACAGTAAAGGTGATCTATTGTCACTCAGTAATTCAAGGCATCTCAAATGCTTCCCCTTTAAAACTGCAGTGGGAATGAGAACAAATCCTTAACACATGCAACTCACAAAGATTAAAGGAAGACCTTGCACCTGAAACAAGAACAAAATAAACCAAATCTGGATATTGGCTTGGATACAAGAATATATGTACTAAATCTAATGAAAAAAAAATTAATTGTTCCTATTATTTCCTACTGTATTGTGCTTGTTGTGTCTAATGCAGAGTCTGTCCCAGTGAAGTCACTCAAAGTGACAAATTGTTTTTTTCCAGAATAGGAGGACTGTAATTTTTAAAATCTGCTTTAGATAAATACTGTGGGCAACTTAGAACATTTTTGATCTAGTTGCACATGGGACCTGTAAGGCGAATGTGCAAATGGCAATTCTATTAGGCTAACAAACTCCAGATCTCTGCTAAATAAACTGAGTTTACATGCCCCATTTAAGAAAAAAAAATCACCCTAAGGAGTGCCATTTTGTTTGTTCCCCCCCACAAAAAAAAACGCTATAGGGACATGTCTACAGAGATTATTTCATACACTAGATGGAACCAATGGGAAAAAAGTGGCATTTAAAAGCATTATTGGTATTACAGAAATCAGCAAGGAGGATTCTTTTTCCCCTAAGTTTTCAAGAATATCTTTTCATCTCCCTCTACCCCAAGATTCTTTTGAAGGAGGAGCGGGGGGCAGGCGAATGACCGAGGCTATGAAAGAGAACCTGGAACAGTGCAAACCATTTGCCCAAATTTTAAAAACTTTTTAGAGTCATGAATTGCAGCTCTTAGAACTCTGTCTCAGACCTCTGATGGCCATACTCTGAGGCCAGCTTGAAATTGTTTTTATGCCAGCCTTACACAACTCAATTTAAAAAACAAACACTGAGCTCCACGTTGTTTTGATTTTAACCTGAACCATGCCCTGTCCAAGATTCTTTGTTGTATAACATGTCAGGTGTTTTGCAATTTGGTTATAGATTATTTTCATGACACTTATGTGTCTGTCCTCGTCACTAGGAGGACTGTGGCCTTATTTTGTAGTTGACTCCTTTGAAAGCGCTGAGGTCTCATAAAAGAAAGACACCATTCGCTGTGCTTGATGATCAGAGCTTTCTTTGACATTCATTTAATTATTTCCAAGGTTACATCTAACACACTTCAACAATTTCGGCTGAAATTTTCCATGCCAGGTATATGTTCCAGGTTGAATTGTTTTGAAAGAATTCGACAAAAGTTGTTCAGCTATTTCTGACCATGAGGGAAAAAGATCTCCCAATATGAATATTTTTCCAACTATTTATTTTAAAGACCTCTAGTTTTGGAACAAGGAATTTATATTTGTCAGAGGAAATAATCCTAGGGTCAGTGAGGTGCCTTTTGTTATCCCAGTGAAAACCTAAACAAATTTGGACAAGATGTAAGCACGTTAGAATCACCACTTCCACATGCTCAATAGAGCTTCTTAGAGGCCTGCTGCTAAAAATCTCTGGATATACTAGCTGCACTGCACATGCTCCCAGCCTCAGAGCTCCCTACATGCAACTACAATGGTCTTGCTCCCAGCCCTCAATGAGCCTTCTACATTGCAGGCACAAAGCTAAAGCTCCAGAAGGGACATAGGACAAGCAGGAGAAGCACCACCAAAATACCTTTTGGCTAAGGGAAGATGTAGTGGGAACCAGGAAGAGATCATAAATTAGAATCTTAACTCTTCCACTCATTTGTATTGATAATTCTGTGCACTTCATTACTCTGACTATTGAGCAAGACCACACATTAATTAGGAAGCAGGCAAATATCATTACCCCATTTTACATTTTACTGGTTAAGCAAACAGGATGTTAGGAATCATTAAAATATGAGGAAAGATTAAAGAGGCTAGGACTCTTCAGTTTTATAAAAAAAATGATGAGTGATGTTGAGAAGGGGAAAAAAAAAAGTTTTTTTTATCACATAAATACAAGAAAAGGGTCACCAAAATGAAATTAATAGGCAGCAGGTTTAAAACAAATAAAAGGAAGTTCTTCTTCACGGAGGATGGAGATGGATGGCAGGAGAGAGATCATTTGATCATTGCCTGTTCCTTTCTTATGTTCTTATGTACATATGGGACAACTGAATTATTATTTAAGGTCACCCCTGGCAGAATTGGGAATAGAACTCTGTCTCTAAAATGACAGATCTAAATCTCATTTACTTTGATGCACTGTTTTTCAGAATCTAGGTGACTGCTTGTGTTGCATTTAAGGACTAGTACATACTCACCTCCAGAGCCAGGAATAGAACCCAGGATTCCCAGAATTGCTCTGCTATCTAGCAACTGGTTGTGTAAGCCAGTAGCAAAGAACATATCTGAGCCCTCTCTAGTAGTTCGTTCACATAAAGGAGAACAGCCTGCACTTGGGTTCAAGAGGTAGTGCTTGGAGTGGTGGATCTAAAGCTCCTGGGTTCCAATACTACTGATGACTCAACTGGGGGTAAATATGGTACCCCATGATAGAATTCTCATTTTCAGTTCTCTTTTTCAAGACCTAAGAGGTTACATTTTAAAAAACCATTAAAATGTTTATGGTTGAATAGTCATGTGCTAAGACGTTAGAAAATACCAAATTAGGGTTGCCTGTGTCACCTTATTTCAGCATCATTGTACCATAAAGCATACGCACTGTCTTTAATTACATGATCACATATTATTTCTTACAGGACCCTATACAGGCAGCCTTAATTATGGCATTTCATAACTTTTGAGTTCTTGACTTTGCAACCTTAATGTTCTTTTAAATGTTTTAATGTATATAATAATAATCAGCAACAGCACTTACACTGGCAAATCCAGCCCTTGTCTCTGCAGCTGTAGAGGCTCCCTTGACAAGTCAACCAATACAGTTATGGTGTTGGAAACATGATTCAGGGGTAATCAATATGAAGCCTGAGGACAAGCTGCATTGGGACTCCCCACAGAACAGTGTACAGGGGCAAGGAGGGGCAGTGCCAAAGAATCCAGTGCTACACTGATTCTAGTATTTTGCTCTGAAGCAGGGATACAGTGCATCCATAAAAGCTACTTCAAAACAGTAGGCTGTAGTAGATGGGTTGAAGTAGATTTCCTTGAGTTGCCTGGATTCTGGGGACTGGCGGTAGATACCAGTAGACAAGAGAGAATTCTATCACCTGGCAGAGACACCCAGCACCCAAGTCTACTACTTTGGCTGGTTCTGATCCCTAGATTTGGCCTATCTTTATCTTACCTCTTCAAAAACAATTTACAAGCACTGATAAATTAGTTCTTCCCCATGAAGTAAGTATTACCACATATATTTCTATATTCCATTAGCCCAGGGCTCGGCAACCTCTGGCACGAGGCTCGCAAAGGTAAGCACCCTTGTGGGCCGGGCCAGTTTGTTTACCTGCCGTATCCGCAGGTTCGGCCGATCACAGCTCCCACTGGCCGAGGTTTGCCGCTCCAGGCCAATGGGGGCAGCGGGAAGCCATGGCCAGCACATCCCTCAGCCCATGCCGCTTCCCGCAGCCCCCATTGGCCTGGAGCGGCTAACCGCAGCCAGTGGAACCTGCAATCGGCCGAACCTGCGGACACAGCAGGTAAACAAACTGGCCCAGCCCGCCAGGGTGCTTACACTTGCGAGCCGCGTGCCAGAGGTTGACGACCCCTGCATTAGCCCCATATCACAGATAGAGAAAATGAGATAGGGATAGTTATTTGTGCAAGGCCACAAAGTGGTGCAGCCAGGATTAAAACTAAAGAGTTTCAAACTCCATTCTTGCATTAGGCCACATTCTCTGTCATACACAGGCAAGATACAGACAACAACTGTTCCATGAAAATGCAATACTTACCTTGTGCATTTCTCATAGCTTGATTCTGGCTGAACCACTCTAAGTCTGTGGTACTTACCACAAACCATGGTAAATACAAACAGAGCCTATAGTGGAATGCAAGGTAGTAACACACACCAGGCCCAGTATGTTTCCATTATGCAGAGTAGTCAAAGTTGACTTCATAGCAAAGCTAATTTTATGCTTGTCTCGTCTCACCTCAAAAATTCTTTTAAGAATTTTTTTGTAACCAAATGATTTACTCTGTATAATAATAAAAGACTTCAGAATAGACTACCAGGGGGAAAAAAACACACTTATTACTGACTTTGTTGTTTGGGAACAAACCCTGAAGTACACACACAGAATGAATTAACTGGAAAACACTGAAAACCTTCATTCTGAAAAGAAGTTGTCCCAGTTTGCCCACTTTTCCAATGGTCACTGATAAGTACTAGAACTAGAGTCAATGCTCTTGCCAAGATTATCAATAGAGTTATTTTTAGAGATATTAAAACTAAAACAGTCATTTTGACATTGTGATTCTTCAAATATTACTCTTTTGCTTATTTTCTCATCTAATGTGTCCTTTAAACAAAACAAAAAAATCCCTTTCGATATGATTCAGTTGAGAAAAGAGGACTGTGTAATGTTCACTTTTTGAACCCTAGGTTGAGTCTCACTGGATAAAATTACACAGTGATCTTGACTGACTGAACAACTCTGACCTATATTAAAATGTTTTTAATACTGGGACAAAATATTCTGTTTCTCTTTTCCTAACATCAAGCCTGTATTTCATCTTTAAAAAAGCAAGTATTTTCTTCAGTGCATGAGAAGTTTAGCCATTTCATGCTTTCACATTTGCACTTTCAAGACTCAGTCTGTCTTACAGACATAACCTAGCATATTATGTTTAGGAATATAGGAAAAGCCCCGATATGACTGTTTAACTCTGTCTCACTAATGCTTGCTATGAAATGTCATGGCTTTTTAATATGTTTTCATCTTAGCTGGAGAAAGTGAGCATGTTTGTGTTTGAGCTCCTCCCCTTCCATGCACACACAGACTGCAGCTGTAGTAAACAACCACTAGCCAAGAGTTGAGAAGGTCAAGGCCTCAGTGCTGCACCAATATCAGTTTTTCAAAAAATGAAATCTAATTTCTTGGAAGGGGAAATTATTATTTTTTGTATATGGCACAAAGGTAAACCACAGTCATTTCCATTCAAATGGGGGGAGGGATGAGCCACAGATAAAACATTTGACAAAAATAATGTTAATTATTTTTCCATTCTTCTAATACAAAAGTGTCTTATCCATGGGTATGCACACAGTTGATTTGACAAATATAAATATTTCCTCAAACACAATTGTTCCCTTAGAAAACAATGTTCAACCTAAATGCAAGAGTATCAGATATATTTTTAAGATATATTTTCCTGCATTCCACCAGCAAAATGCTACCCCCTTTTTTAAGGAGCAGACCAGGAGGTTGGATAGCAGCGTGAAGAGCAGTGCCAGCCACACAATCTTCACAAACACAATCCTGCAGCTTCAGGGCATTATGGCTCAGCACAGGTTAGCACACACAGTGAATGTACATTGTTTCCTCTCTGCTCAGGAGCTGTACCCTCATTTTCATAACTTGGCACACCCAAGCCCTAACCACACCTCTAGGGTTGAATATTCCCCCCTAGAGCTTTCTTGGGGCCCAATCCTGCTCCCACTGAATTTAATGACCATTTTGTCCATTGACACTAGTATAATAAAAGGCCCTAGAGTGTTTGGGAGCACTCCTACCCGATATACTCAAAGGAAAAAGGCTCCATGTAGTATTACTTGTATTGTGGTTTTACCTAGGCACTGCAGTCATGGACCAAGACCCCACTGTGCTAGGCATTGTATAAAGAACAAAAAGATGGTCCCTACCTCAAACAGCTTACAATCTAAGCCCCTTACCATGCCCATTCCAGTGCATCACCACAGCAGAGGGCAGAATCAAACCCAAAATATTAGAGGACCTCTCTTTTAAAGGGACAGCCAACTTGAGTATTTTCTGATCTGACTAGTTTCAACAAATATTCTAACAGAGCAGCCTTTGAATTGCACTAAATCTTAACAAAATTCCTTTTAAAATATTTACAAGAATTTTTCTACTTAGGTCAATTAAGAATCTTTACAACAACGGACAACGTGCAGGTCTGAGAACACCACCAGCACCTGCCAGCCAGCTTCTACAATAACAGCAGAAGTATCCAGACAAGTAAAGTAGAAAAGAGAATCAAGAATCCTTCCTCCTGCTGCCATCCCACCTCCTAGGCACCCATTGCTCCTGGATGGCAGGGAGGAGACTCCAAGGAAGGAGAGCTCCCTGACCTTCAATTTCTCCCCAGCCTCTACAATGCAATAGGAAGGAAAAAACGGAGGCTTTCACAGCACTTCAGGACAGGTTTTATCACTCCCTGCCCCAACACACTTCCTAAAGCTCCATTTCCATGAAAGGCCCATGTGAAGATGGGTGTTGCTGTGGCTACCCACTCTCTCCTGTCTTTTTTGGCTCCAGGTGGGAGTCCCGGGAAAAGCAGATACCCTCATTGCCCCAAACTCAGAAACTGCAACAGCTCTGCTGCTTTTGGTAAACCCCACACACTCCAGCACCTGGGGAAGGTGTGTGCATGTGAGCTCCTCCAGAGCAGTGAAAGAGGGTTGCCATCATGCTAGTGCATGATTCAGACAAGGCAAAGTGATCATCAGCAAAACAGTTAAAATGAGTGTACATAAATGTAGCCAAACCCACAAAGAAAATGAAGAGGGGGAAAAAAAGAGAATGTTGTATTTGCTAACTTCTTTCAGCAATGATGGTCACAGGATTCATTTGGGACTCTAGATCAGTGATTCTCAACCAGGGATACACAGAGGTCTTCCAGGAGGTACATCAACTCATCTAGATATTTACCTAGTTTTATAAATAGACTACATAAAAACACTATCAAAGTCAGTACAAACTAAAATTTCAGACAGACAAAATGAAAAAGTAATTTTTCAGCAATAGTGTGCTGTAACACTTTTGTATTTTTATGTCTTATTTTGTAAGCAAGTAGTTTTTAAGTGAGGTAAAACTTGGGGTATGCAAGACAAATCAGACTCCGGAAAGGGGTACAATAGTCTGAAAAGGTTGAGAACCACTGCCTAGATGGTATAACATTTTCAGACAGTAATGAGATTTTTAAGTTGACTGTGTCCTGTTAAGCTTTTAAAACACACACACACACACACACACACACACACACACACACAGAACATATAAAAAACCAAGCATTCAGTCTAGATTTACTATAGCTTTAGATGATCAATAAAATGCCCATATCACCCCGTCTCCAATCAATTCAGCATAGTTACTAATTCTACACTAGAGGCTACTTTGCTGTTCCTGTAACATTTTAAAATTGGAGATCAACCAGAAAATGGAGGTCATGCACCAGTACTATATAAAGCACCCTTGCAAAGTTGCCATGAATATCTGCCTGCCATGGCAAAAAATAAATAAAATAAAATAAAATAAAAATCAATTTATACCATGACTGATAATGAAAAAAAGAGTTGGTTAACCACCTATGCAGGAAAAAAAATTGCCACAGACATGTAGAATTTTACAAGGCTGATATAAATCATGAAAGCAAACTAAACTGTTTATCTTCAATATCTTTTATAAAATCTGCTCATATTTGTTCTGATTTTAAATGCATAAAATACGTATCTTAACATATCTGGCAATAGGTGGTGACAATAGCTACACATCGCATAACCCAGGTTTGAAGCTACTGCTTCTTGAAACTGAATTAATATTATGTTTCTGTAAATAACAGTTTAAAAAAATTTCTAACAGGAATACACTCAGTGTTTAAAAGTGACCACTCCTATTCACATTGCAAACTCCTGCACCACCCTGCCTGTCATCAGCAAAATTTCATGTCAGACCATTTACTTTGCCAAACAACTCTATCCTCCAGTAAGAAAAGGGAATGGAATGGTTTAGGTGGATTTACAGGGTGACGTTTGTTTGACTGGCACACGTCTGCTGTAGCAGTTCTATGCACATGCTTTTAATGTAAATATGAGTGTTTGTTTCCCCAGCCTTGAAATGTAACTGGGAGAACCGTCCTTATTATTTTAAATAATCAGTTTGATAAAAAAAAATTACTCACTGGAATTTCTTAAAATTATCTGTACAGAACAGTTCTTTAACAATCTGAATACTTAAATTAGTAAGAATGACAATACCAACTACATAGACTATTTATCCAGATTATACATTCCACTGTACTTAGACTTTAACTGAGCATAGTCATCTTTTATCAGTTAAATTAAAGTTATTATTACTATTAAGATATGCAGAACTGTAAGCTTTTTGTGAGGGGAGAGAAGAATAGAGGGGGAGAGATGGAGGGAACATAGCACAAAGGATTTGGTACTTCCCCCCCAAACGTTCAGTTTAAATACACTATTAATCAGATCTGGCAAGTTCTTTTTTGCCCTCAATATAAACGGTCACAGAAAGTTCCAATAATAGCTCTATTATGAATAAAATCAGAATGGATTCCTCTTGCATAGAAGCCTCTTGCTTTAATACAAACTAATGTCACTGAGGTCAGCACTCACTCGTCAGGTTACAGCAAGCTTATAACAGACAAGCTGCGGTGGCTCCCAAGCTGACGCTCACCACTGGTCTCAATGTAAAGTTCTCCCTTGTCAACTCTAGCTAGGTCCACCTTAATTGAAAAGAACAGCCATAGGCCATCCCCCAGCTACTTCCATGAACTATGCACTGTGGCAAGTGACAGTTACACATCATTACTATTGGAGACAATAATGACTGTAGCACAATGACCACTATTAATGCCAACAGTGTCATCCCCATCTTAACCCGTTACCCTCCTCCTCCAAATAACATGCAGACAAACAGATTTTTTTGAATGACAAACTAGAGCAGCAACCCCAAATTCAACATGACATTTATGTTTCCTTGCCACTGTCACTTACGTGACCAAGCAGTCCCACTCCCTGTGGACTACACATTAGCATGCATTCTTTGACAAAGGTTTTTTTTTTTTAGTTTTTTTTAAACATCCTTTTTACGGGTAATTTAATAAAAGCCTTGCACATATCCTTGTTTTGCAAAAGCTTCTCCCTCCTGCCCTCCAATGCTTGCCCCATTCGAGAGATCAGCCTTCCAACATTTTACAATAATGTAATGACAGGAAAATAAAATGTTATCTGAAAGCTGATTGATTGGGACAACAAGAGAAAAAAAGAAAAGGTATGTTTATTCTGATAAGAAATGGAATAGGCACAGACCTGAACAGAAGCTGCAGAGCAGGAGAAACTGTTTTCTTTCCCTTATACAGAGTCCCCTCTCTCCCTCCTTCCCCCTCTCTCTCTCTCTCTCACACACACACACACACACACTCACTCACACTCTCGTTCTCTCTCTCTCACACACACACACACATTCACTCACACGGTCTCCCTCAGCTGCTCTATGCAGTTCTCAGGAAATGAATGGGGGCAACACAGAGAACTGTTGTACTTGCAAATGACTTACCCGGATCACATGATGTGCTAAATGTAGGGTGGGCCAGTGGGTGGAGGCTTCAGAAACAAGAGAGGACACAATATAGCGCGAGGGAGCCTTACCAGGGACGCATCGAATTGCACTGGGGGCCCGCTCGAGGAGGGGGAACGGGGGTTGCGAGGCAGCCCTTTCTCCCACTCTCTTTGCCCTCCTCAGAGCAGGAAACCAGAGGGGAGGGCGGAGCAGAGGGGAGAAGGCAACCCAGACAAAAGGGGCCCCCTTTCTCTCCCCCAACAACAAACCAAGCCCCGCGCGCGGGCAAGTCCCTTTTCTGTGCGTGTGATGGATCAGCAGGAACTAAACTGCTTGGCTGGCATGTAATGTATCCCCCCTCCCGCCCCTTCCGCCCGCCCCCCAAAACAATCAATCGGGGGAGGAGCAAGAGGAGGAGGGACCGTACAGCTGCGGCTCTGGTCGCTGAAATCCCCGGTGCGCGGCCAGCCCCTCCCCATCCTGAGAGGTGGGCTGGGAACACCCACCGGCAGGCCGGCGCGCTAGTGCCTCTTGCTGCTGCTGCTGCTGCTGCTGCGCCGGGACCGGCTCCGGCTCCTGCTCCGGCTCCGAACGTGCCCTTGTCGCTCGTGCACACGCTCGCGCTCCGCCTCAGGCGGCCCCGCGAGCGTGTGTCACCGGGCTGCACTGGGAAGCCGTCTGCTCCCCCCGCCCGGTGGTGCCGTACCTGGGCTCCGCTCTCCCCGAGCCTCAGGGGGGCCACTACAGGAGGCTGGGCAGGGGAGCGGGGGGTGGGGGAAGGAGCTGGAGATCTGCCCGGGGATAAGGAGCTAAGCGGGAGTGAGGCCAAGGGGTGGAGGAGCCAGGCGGGGAGGGGAGCTGGGCTGGAGAAGCAGGTGGGGCGGGGGTAATAGCAGCTCAGCCGATGGGGGGCTACGGTGACCAGATGTCCCGATTTTATAGGGACAGTCCCGATTTGGAATCTTTTTCTTATATAGGCTCCTGTTACCCCCCACCCCCATCCCAATTTTTCACACTTGCTATCTGGTCAACCTATGGGGGGCTGAGGACCAGATGGAAGGCCGTTTAGGAATGAGAGCAGATTACTGGGGCGAGGGGGTTGGTGGAGCTGACTGGGGAATGTGGTGGCACAGAGGTAGTTGAGGAATGTGTGTGTGTGTGTGTGTGTGAGAAAGGAGGGGACTGAGGCGAAGGAGTGTGGGTTGGATGTACTGATGTGTGTTGCTTATAACAATGGCAGGTTTAAAAGAATCAGACCTAGGTGTGATTTTTTTATGCTAATAGTGTCCCTTTAAAAGTAGTGAAATTATGACACCTGAAAAACAATAACCAAACTGAAAATGTGAGATTTGATTTCTCTGAGTCACCAGGGTGGTCAAACTTTGGAACACAAAACAATGAGATAGGCATAAACCAGTGTTCCTTTTAGCAATACTAACAATTTGGTCTCTGGGCATGACAAATGAAATCTGATAAAGAGCCCCACTGGCAGAGTACTTGAATTAAAAAAATATGAGGCTATTTACTGAACTGTATTGTTTACATACAGAACATTGTTGATCAACATGTTTTTAATCACTGACCTGTTTTGGGTTTATGTCAAGACAATAGTTCCTATAAATACACCCCATGCTTTAAAACAGATGTAATTAAATAAAATAATTAGTTTTCTTGAAAAATGTCAAATATTCTATGGCAAAATCTGAGTGTCATCTCTGCAGTTCTGTCTCAGAACATCCTATAATGTGAAATTTGTATGTGTAAGGACTGCAGGATCAGGATCTTCATGTATCAGAGATACACAAACAGATAAATGGATTCTAAACATTTAAAATAATGCTAGGACAATACATTAACAACCAATACTAAAAACCTGGGCAAATATTGTATATATTTTAACATTAAAAAGCAAGAATGATCTTTGGAATCTTGTGAAATAAAAATATTACTTCCAAGATGTTACATTTTTGAGAAGCAGTAACTGTAAAACTGCAGGAAATACTTTAAAAAGAGATGTTATAAGGTTTTGTTTTAAAAAAAATAAAACATGTACCTAAATATGTGTTAGCACAGTAGAGTGTTCTGGGCCAAATCCTGGTCCTTGTATGACCGATTTACAACACGTGAGTAGCAGTGGTTTTAAGCTGGTTAAATGGGGATCCCCCAGTGTAGGCGAATCCTTGGATGAATATAGAGCTAGTGTAGCTGTTCTGTGCTACCTACCCTTTGCCTTAAGGCTGCTCTAAATTCCTCTGGGTGCTGAATTGGCCCCTGGTTACCCCAGGATCAAGGGGATGTACAAATGGCATAAAGCCACCTCCCTTCTTTCTCATCCCCACATCAGTTCTGCAGCCAGAAGATCCAACCATAATCTTTAAAGCAGTCATTACAATCCTTTTGGTGAATAACACATTAAAACAAATAGGGCAGATCATCTTCTAATAGATTTAATAGGTTATTGCCTGGCTTGTTAGGTAAAATATAGAATTACATTTAAACAATCCTGTTTATATGCATATTTACACAGTAAACCAGACTGGTTCCCTGTTGGTCTTGGGTAATTTATAGAAACTTACCAAAATACTATTATTTGTAGCATATATAAAGTAATGTTTGTTTGCCTACACAGTATTTACCTAAGAGGCCAAAATAACCACAAACAGCTTCCACTTCCTTAGACTATGATGTATTGTAGCTAAATCCTGCTCTCTAATATACAACTGTGTGTGTATTTTCATGCAATTTGTCATTAACTCTTATAATGTGAACCACTTCCATATGGCTTCTTTTGGCAAGAAAGAGCTAGTTACCATCACCAATTACTTGTCTCTGGTTCTGAACTCCATTTTCCTCAGAACTAAGGAAAGGAGGGATAACAAATTTGCAAAGTTAAGCATATACAAATATACATTTACACAGACACATGCAACAGAGAGAGAGAGATTAGGCTTAATTCTCCACTGCCTCATATCTTGTGTAGTCATTTATTCTGGTGCAAATTAAGTACACAATGCTAACAAATCAGAATTAGTAGTGTTTTCACCAACTTTCAACAAGTGAATGGCAGCTTTTCTTCATAATACTGTTTTTATATAGAACACATTCCAAAAATCTCATCAGATATTATCATTCATTACATTCAATAAGATAATATTTTACCATTGTCAAAATTTAGAGTTGCAACACAATATTTTAAATATCAGCCTTTTAAAAGATAAAGTGCAGAGTACCATATTAAGTGGACTATTATAGAACTCATTTGGAAACACTCCCCTGATAGACTTGTATCATGTACTTACAACTATCAATAAAAAGCATAAGCATTTAAATTCATTTTTCTTAACCAGTTGGAGCTAGGAGCAGCGATTTCCCAGTGTTGGATGTCCTATAAGGAAAAATCATAGAACTGGCTTTCACCCACTGAGGTTAAAGGGTTAATGAGCACTTGACACATGAAAAATGAAAAGTGATAGTAGGAAGATGATTGCATGTAGACAGTGTGATGAGGTAAATAACATAGAAACATGTTATACACATTGCTGTGCAGTGAGAGGCAGGTGAAGCTCATTTCTACTGAATTTCAAATAAAATATTAAAACCATCAATATTTATTTTATCACACTGAGAATATTTTATCCATTTATCTAATTTATCTAAGGAAATCATCTAGAGGAAGAGTTGGTTGAGCTGACATTTTGTGGTTACAAAATTTGTTCTCTTTGAACTTCATTGTGAGCTATGTTGGCTGTTTACGTGGTCTGTTGCCTGCTTCTAGGAACTTTGCCCATATACCTGAGTTTGCAGGACTGTATCCAAGGTGAAAATATGACTGCATTTGCAGTAGAAATCCAAATGTGTTACATGGTTATATATCAATAGACAATCATGGCTCACTCCTTATATCCTATTCATTTATTCTCATTCTTGTGCCACTGAGCAGAGCTGGACACACATCATTTGTTAGAAATTTTTCCCAAAAAAATGACCATTTTTCAAAACCAAATACCCATGAAAACATTTTAATTACCTCCAAATTTTCCATTCTTGCCCATTTTAGTTGCTGTTAGGGGGTTTCGTCACTTTTCTTAGTAATTGGTGAGGGTTTTTAAAAAACAATTTAAAAAATGAAATTTTGAATTTTGAAACACATTTAGCTTTTGAAAATTAAATAAATCCATAAAATATTTCCACGTAAAACTCTGAGACTAGAAAATTGGCCCTTGCTGAAACCCAGTAGAACAAACTAGTCTTTGAAATGTTCATTTATTTAAAACTTTATGTTTATACCAGCTCTACCACTGAACACCTCTAGGGACCATGTGTGCTTCATCCACAGCAAATACATTATCTCCTCACTCAGTTCTGCCATATTCCTTGCAAAGAAGTTCTGCTTTGCGACCCTCATTCACTCCCACACTCCCACTTATTTCCAGCCTTCTGCTCCTTCCTAAAACCATTCTCCCTCTCTGCATAAGAACTTGACGATTTTTTCAAAAACAAGATCAACTGAAATTTCCACCCTCATCCCCTTTGTCTCGCACCTCTCACTGCCACTGATAGGGAAATTTCTTTCCTGCTATCCTCCTCTAATGTCTGCACTCTGTTGCACCTTAATTATGCTGTCTTTTAGATCCTGGATCCTACATTTACCCAACTGAGTAGTTCTATTGAACTCAGTTTAGCTACTTCCACGGTTAAAGTTAAGCACATGCTTAAGTCGTGGCAGGATCAGGTCTCAGTATGCTCCAGGCTTCTTCCATGCAGAACATTGCTTCCTCTGAAAGGACTTACCTCAATAGGCTATGTGCAGTCAGGTTCTTATGTGTGTCATGTCACCAGCAGAGAGCACGCTGTAGCATCAGTAGAGCCCTGCACAGATACAAAATTTGGAATCCACATCCAGATGTGGATATCCAGAGATATAAAGTAGATATCTGCAGATTTGCAGGGCTTTAGATATAAAATTTGGATCTACATCCATCTGCGGTCCGCAAACAAGGTCTGCGAATATAGGCATCCACATCTGCGGATGAGGATATCTGCAGATATAAACAGATATCCACAGATTTGCAGGCCTCTAAGCATTAGGCCAAGTCAGAACAGGAAGTCAATAACATATTTTTACAATGTAGGCCTGAGAGAAATAAAGATATATTTAAAATAAAGAAGTATGTGCTGAATTTTCCTCTTTCCTACTTGTTTGAGATGTCCAATATTTAATTGGCATTCTTTATAATTTTTTTAAAGTGCATTTTCAGTTCACTTCTAGTTTTTTCCATTCTACTTGGATTTCACTTCCTAACTCAAAATTAAACAAAAACAAACAAACAAACAAAATTAGTTTGGGATGCATGATTAAACAAAAGCCTTAACAAATTACATGATATATGTTGTAAGACAGATTGTATTCATTTGCTGAACTTGAGGAAACCTTTAGGATGACAGTTAATTAAAATACCTACAGTTGAGGGATTGTGTTACTAATTCCTTTTGCAACCATTTCACAACTCTTCTGACTAAAGGCAAAGAAATAAATGTTTTTGCCGAGGAACTGATCACATCAGCACATATGGGCTCTCTGATCTAGGCTCCTGTCCTGAAATCTGATCTATGATCATCTGTCAGAACCTCAAACAATTCAAAGGGACTGCATATGGGTACCAGGGTCTGGCCACTTTGATCCAATAGCAGTATCTGGACCTCAGACTATAAGCTCTACCGGGAAGAGACATCATCCTTTATCTATTTGTACAGCTCTATGCTAGAGTTGCCAATTTTGGTTGGACATATTCCTGGAGGTTTTATCACATGACAACCTTTAATTAAAGATTAATTTTTAATTCCTGGAGACTCCAGGACAATCCTGGAGGGTTGGCAATCCTATTTCATGCATATTATGGCCCTGTATAATGAAATGTCTATTAATCACACTGGTTGACCAAAAGCTAATGAATGTGAGTATTAGATAAAAGTGGTAGAGTATTCTCTATGAGCCATAGCACCATTTTACTTATGAATGATCTGAGCTTTTTAGGTATTTCACATTTGTTTTCCTGCACTTTGAATAAACCATTGTTTATTTTTGAATGCCAACAAGTTAAGCTTCTTTTCCTCTATCCACTCTGCTTAAAAACAACAACAACTGAGCGCACGCCTTGTAATCTCAGTGTGTATAATAGAGCCCTTTTGATACTATAATGCTTTTTAACTGAGAAAGAGTTCAGTTACAATGAGTGAGAAAAAATTATAATGATATAATATGTGCATGTTTTTCTCCAGAGATAGAGATAAAAATATGCAATTTTCCAGATTTAGATAGGCAAATATATTGCTGAGGTACATATTTTAGGAAACTAGGTCTGCATAGTATTAATTGCATTGCTTTGTTTGCTGGATTTCTGAGGCTGCCATGCTTCTGTAGTAGATTCAGATGGAGGATATTCAAAATCAGTTTGAAACCCCTCTTCTTTTTCTAAGCCAAAGTCCTCAACCTACTTCTTGAGTCAAATTGCCCTTACAGATGCCATTGCTCAGTCAAGTTATTCCTTCTTGAATGTTAATTTTAAAAAAATGATCACACTTTTACGCCCTGTCTCCAGTGAGATTCACTTGCTCTGAGAGCTTGCCATCTCCTCCACAATAGGAAAGGGAAAACATATCAGGTGCATACCAGGTAGAAGAGCAAAATATGCAGCAACTTCTAGAATGGCCATTTCAGGGAGGCCACTGCTTGATTTTACTAAAGTTAAAGGGCCAGCCCCAGAAAGGTGCGGGGAGAGAAGGGGGAAGAAGTTTCCAGAACAAGAAAATCATGCACTTGGGAGAGTTAAGAGGGAGCAGGAAGTGACCATCAAAGACATTTCTGGGAAAGGGGCTGCTTCTGTGTTATTCGTATCACTGATATATTATGCTGGTTTTATTATAACTGTAATTGTTTTTTTAAAATGGCAGGAAAAGTCATCTCATGACCCAAGAGACAACAACAATTAGAGTATCACTAATAAAATGGGATGTTTTGGACTTTCACTTGCAAATATCATAGAGCCGGAAAGTATAGCTTTGTGTCTAGGCCTAAGAATCACTTTAAGAATGCTTAGAGTTCTTAGAACTTCAGGTTCAAATCTCACTAGGACTAGCTCTCTGCATTCTGTCTAGGTACATAAATAGAATAATATGGGAGGAAAGGGGGCTTTCAAATGGTGCCTTAAAAGCTGAGCTCCTGTCTATTCTATGTAGACATTGAAGATGTCATGGCACCTTTTGTAAGAGAAGGGGTTTGAGCGAGTGTGCTCAAAATTTTCCTCTCTCCCCTGTCGTGCTGTGTGATGCATGCTACTTGGTTATCACATTCACGGGCGGCTCCAGGCACCAGCACACCAAGCGCATGCCTGGGGCGGCAAGCCACGGGGGGTGCTCTGCCGGTCGCCGCGAGGGCAGCAGGCAGGTTGCCTTCGGCAGCATGCCTGCGGAGGGTCCGCTGGTCTCACGGCTTCGGCGGACCTCCCGCAGGCGTGCCGCCGAATCCGTGGGACCGGGGACCTCCCGCAGGCAAGCCGCCGAAGGCACCCTGCCGTGCTTGGGGCGGCAAAATACCTAGAGCTGCCTCGATCACATTCCATCCAGAGTTTTTCTGTATAATCCTACTATGTATATAGGTTCCAAGCTTGCCTGTTCTCCATGCACTGATCTCATAGATTATAAAGGAAGTTCTGCATGTGGAGGGATTACAGAATCAGGCCCAATGTTAAGTGAAGAAATATGCTATATAAATATCTGAGGGTTTTTTTTGTTTTGTTTTTTTAATAAGGCATGTAGCAGAGAATATTTGGAGATGAATTATGGAATATTTTCAGCTTGGCATATTTGAGACTGCTAGCTGATTTTGCATTTACTAGCTGACCAAAAACATCTAGGGTCTTCTCTCTGCTGATATCACAACAAATGTTTTACATTCTTCTTCACAAGTATTACGTAAAATAGCAAATATTTAGAATAATAAGAAGTGCTGTTTTTCCCTTTTCATTTTTACTCAGCAAAGACTTTTGCTCTTCATGAGGGTGCTAAATATATTACAGCAGACTCAATCTCCAAGAAAATAAGCACCTAAGTGCTGTTTTCTTCCTTTCCCATCTTCTGTTTTATCTTATAGATGCTTTCTTGTATTACTGCAGAAAGCTTTATGTTGTTAACTACTGCTTGGATGCTCTGCACTATTTCTCCTTTCTTCCTGCCCCCAGAATCTCTTGAACAGATACTACTGCAGTCTCAAGAATGCAGCTAAAGAAAAAAAAAAGGGGGTTAAATAATGTTCATTTTCAGAAAGATATAGGACATACTGGGAATGTTTTTCATGCAGGATTTGTGTTGTTTCACTAGCTTGCTTTGAAACATTTTATTTTCTCTCTGGATATAGCTGGCATATCCAAACTTGTGAAGAATAATATGCTTTCTGGATATTACAAACTTGCAAGCATTTAGAGGCTGCATCCTTGCTAGATCATGTATGTCACATTTCAGATCTGAGTGAATACTTTCTGGCTGAGTTATAATTTTTTTAAACAGGGTTTAGAATGGAAACATCACAGATCGTGAACTACAGTGGAACCACTGGGCATCAATCCAATTACAACAGCTATCAGTAACAGCTGTAAATCCCAAGCATATAACAGAATTGTACTAATTTCTTAAATAATTGTTGCCCCTTCCTACTAAGAAAATTAAGTTATTTCATTAACTGCAAAGCTCAGAAAATACCTGTGATACAACC
Source organism: Mauremys reevesii (assembly GCF_016161935.1). Classification (NCBI taxonomy): domain Eukaryota; kingdom Metazoa; phylum Chordata; order Testudines; family Geoemydidae; genus Mauremys; species Mauremys reevesii. The sequence continues at coordinate 82,975,842 of NC_052623.1, forward strand.
AGGAGACATGATTTCTATAAATAAAAGTTCCAGTCCTGCAATTGAAAGCATGTGGGCAGACTGCTGTGCCTGCACAATCCTCTTAACATAGTCTATCAGTTTCAGGATCAGACCCTGAAGTAGTAGTCTGGCAGTAGTAGTACAAAGTCAGCTCTTGCCATCCTTCCTCAACCTTAATTTATCAGGAAAAACACCCATGGGAGATTTGTCTTGGTGAGAATTAAGCACAGCAGGATTTGGATTCTAGCTTCCAGGTTTTTAGGCACAAATATGATACAGATGTGGTGCAGTTCATTCAGCAAAATCAGAGCCTTGCCCTGTATTATCTTCTTAATGTCAACATTGGACCCAACCCTGCTGCTCTTGAAATCAGTGGCGACGCTCCTATTAAATTCAGTAATACGCAACTTTTAACCTACAAAGTGCCTTACAAAAATCCTCATGACTCCTGTAATGTAGTTAATTATCTCCCATTTACAGATCAGATTGAGGCAGAAAAGTTGAGGCCAGTGTTTTCAGAAGCTTGGCCAGATGCCATCATTTCTCTTCCCAAATTCTGAAGGTTTGGCCATTCTATAGTGGTGTGTTAAAATAGCCTGCTTTTGTATTGCTTGCACAGGCCACCCAGACATCACTGGCAATTTGAACCTCATGGGCTCTCCTCTTCTTGTCCCTGAGCACCCAGGAAGTATGCATGGATCCTCATAAAAATGTTGTTACATGCTGAGTGTGCAGGCAACTTAGGTGCAGACGAATATCAGCCTGGATAGTTCCTGGATGCCCAAATCCTGTTTGAGCTCCTAGAAAAGTACCCAAGTGGATATTTGTACTTACCCAATCTTTGGTAAAATTTGTCCAAAATTGGCTTCTTATTCCACTTCTGTTAACATTTGTTGCAGAACGTGAATGTGAAAAGCTTGTTTTGATAGCACTTATTAAAAAGTACACAATTTCCCACATCTACTGACAACTAATTCTTTCTGAGGGTTTTCTATCAATCTGGGTATGGATGAAGTTGTAGTAGTGTCCCTGCAGCCCACAGGCGCACCATGAAAGGATTGTGGAAGTGCTTTGAATGGGAGAAGAGGCTGTGATTCTTATAACCAGGGATAACAGTAGTGCTTGGAAAGGATAGCACCATATAGCATTCAGTGGCTTTTACCCAACTGAGCCTAAGCACCCAGACAACTTGGGCACCGAATGTCGAGAGCAGATTTTCAAAGCACAAGCATCACTTACATTATGTTTTATAATTCCCCTTTATCTCAGAACCCCTCAAACTGGGTAGCCAAATTTTCTGCAGAACACTGAAGAAGGCCCTTAGAAAATTCCCCTACATCTGATTTGCCAAAGGCTTGTCAGAGCTGGGATAAGAACTTGAGGGTTTTTGGCACCAGGCCTATGATCAGATCAGTAGGACATGTCCTCCCTATCTAAAGTTTAACCTTCAGCATTTTTTTGTTTTGGTTTGGTTTTTTTTAGAAAGTGACCTGCAAAGTTAAAGTACAAAACTTTAGTGACTTTACCCATATGTTCTGGGTGCCTCAGGCGAGCCAGCACATATTGGTAGCCAGACTGAGAAGAACATTTAGCAAATTACCTCTTAAAAACTCACTTTATTTTTCTTGTTGAGCTGGCTCCCATCCAATGTGATATTCTAGCATGAGCCATGCAGTGACAGTAACAACCACCATGGAAACCAGCTGGAACATGAGGCTGATCATGGGGTGGGGAAAGGAGGCAGCTAAGTCATTTTGTTGCATTAAAAATATATATATATAATGCATATTTTCTCAAAAGTTTTCCTTCTTTCCATTTTAAAACACAGTTGGAGTGCACCTCCCACACTGAGTTCCTCTTTCAATATTTAAAACACACTAATCCACAATTATATTGAACCTACAAAAATCTGTTGCTGACTACAAATTATTCCCACATCACAGTAAAATAACTAATCAGCTCCACACTCCTCTCAAACCCTGTCCAAATACTGGAGCAATAAGGAGAGCCTTGGAGAATATCCAAAAGGTTAACAAATGCAGGCTCCTGCAGGCAGAGGTTGGGGAAAAAATACCAGAGTCAATGGGGGCCTCATTGAGAATGCCCTGCCAGAAGCTTCCTCACATCAACCTCAAGAGAACTCCAGCCCGAGCACCCAGTTCGGGCACATGTGGTAGAATGGAACAAGAAGATGTAAAGAGTAATGGGCTCCCAAATCTATCAGGTTGCAAAGGTCTTCACACCTACCTTCAGCCACACTAAAGAATCTCACTTCCCTTCAGATTGATGTAGCCACCCACTAATGCAAAGAGGACATTCCCTTTAAATAGTCTTATTCCCTAAACACCTGTCACCTGCATCTCCCAACCTCTCTTGAAGTGATTCTCTCAACTTGACTGTCCCCTGATCATTATTGACTATGGCTCAGATTTTTAAACATATTTGTCCACAGTGGAGCAGCTTCAACAGGAGATAATTGCATGCACTGGCATTCCATATTGCATAAAACAACAGCTAGAGCATTCTCCTGAGAGGAGGGATGCCCCTCTTCAAATCATTTCTCCCCCTCTGGGGAGAGGTGGACAGGAATTGGACTTGGGTCTCCTACATCCCATCTGAGTGCTCTAACCACTGGCTATGTAAGATGGACACCATCATCTCCTTTTCTGGCTCATTTGTATGATGTGAGGCAGGCACCTAACTCATTCCCTCAGGGACATCTTAGATGCCTAAACTGCCTGATTCCAGGCAGTGGGTTCCCATTTGTGAATCACTAAGCAGAGATAGGAGTCTCCCTGCAGCCTAGATTTAGGCAACTGTCTCTGAGGGGGCAGGGATTAGCACCTCCCCACCTTGTTGATATCTTCCATAGGGTAGTTTAGGCAACCACCCACCTAGTGTGCTGAATTTTGTGGATTGCATTCTTTGGTGCATTCTTTGGTCCTCATTCATTGTATAGGGAGTCTAGGTGTCTAACGCAGACTTTGTGGATCACAGTGGTGTTCCTATGATTTCCTTGGTGCCGAAAAGTTAGGTGCTGACATGCTCAGAGTTGTAGTGCCTAAGTCCCTTTATGAATCTTGGGCCCTACTGAAAGTCAATAGGACTTAGTCTACAAAGTGACTAAGTAACTTTTGCAAAAGGGACTTAGGGCCAGATTTTTAAAGGTGTTCAGGCATCTTAAGATGCGGACAGGTGCCTAATGGTATTTTCAAAAGCACTTAGGCACCCAGTTCCCAATGATTTAAATCTGGCCCTTACTGCCTCAATTAAAAGTCCCCGCCCCCCCCCCCAGCATCCTTTCCTCCCACTATCTGACACCCAGTCAAAATAACTACAGAGTAAATCACAAGGGAAAATAAACTTCCAATTCCCAAATGAGGCTCTGTCGGCCCAATTACTAAAATTTATTCCCCAAATCACAAGGTACTCCAATCCCAAAACCAGATTAGACATCTCTCACATTCTCTTTTTCTCTCATTAGAGTGGCATAAAAGAACAAAAACTTATGAGACCAGGTCCTCAGCTGATGTAGACTGGCATCTCTTCATTGGCTTCTGTGGAGCTATCCTCATTTACACAAGCTGAGGATCTGGCCCATGGATATGGGAGAGAACTGTTTCCTCCTACTCCTTTCTATCTGCCACCAGCTCCATCCACTACATCAAATGTATACACATCTAATTCCCTAGATATCCTGCCCATTCCAATATCTTTATTGTGGAAAACCCTGAAAAGAAACATTACTGGTTACCTTTAAATCACTTTAGAACCTCACTTCACTAGCACAGGAATATTGCAAAGAAACCATCTAATTTATATAGTCACCCAGAGGTTAATTAGTATAGGAAGGTAAATTTCCAGAAGAGTGCAGAGGAAAATAGCAGCTAAAAGCAATTCTTTCCTTAATTGGTTTTGTACACACACCTCTCACTCCATGTTTTACAAATGGACTTGATTATTTCTGTCTTCATTTTCAGAGGAGACCTCATGCAAAGCAGAAAGGAAGTCAGTCATTGTGCTTGCCTGAGTGGTTACTTCTTGACCTTTTATTGTAGGATGGGATATTTGGAAACATTACTATTACAGTAACATCACGATGGGTACTGAAATGCTGATAATAATGCTCTGCTTCTCTCTTGTGCATGCACAGGTTATAACTGAACCAAAAAAAGTTCTTCCACTTCGAATAACTGATGGTTATCATTGCTAGAATCACCAGACTGGTGATCACAATGCCACTATGCTGCAGGTGACACTCAGCTTTGTCTTTCTCACTGAGAACAGACAGCATGCTTGCCTTGCTGTCCCTAGTGTCTGGGTGAAATAGGGACCTGGATGAAGAGAAGAAGCTCACATTCAGTCTGGGCAAATCTGAAATTATGGTGGTTGGGAAAAAGGAAGCACTTTGAGGAAATGTCAGAGACTGTCCTTGAACTGTCAAGGGGGAGCACAATCTCAGAGTCTTACTGGATTCTTCTCTGCTTCTGGACACCCAGATCTGCACTGATTACCCACCCAGCACTGGATCCAATTCAAGAACAGAAAGGGATTGCACTTTTCTACTGGGGTTAAATGGGATGGGTGTAGGTTACCTCCAAGACCACACCTTTCTCAGCAATAAAAGTTGTTGTGATCAGCAGACATTTCAGCTATCAAAGCCAAGAATACACTTTGGACTAGGAGCAGAGTATTCTTAATGTGTGTGTGTGTGTGTGGGGGGGTGACATTAAGATGGTGCCTCCTCCTGGTCATTCTGGAGAATAGCTCACAAGGTCAACACCCCTTCCCACAGTCACACGCCATCTCTTCACTTCTCTCTCCAGGTCTGCAGCCCCTCTCTTGCTCCCTGAGCTGCTGCTGCCTCTGCATGACTTAGCCCTCCAGCCAGATCACTATTTGCATTTTCCCCTTCTGGGGTACCAAAGGGTTTCTTCCTCAATCCTAGGCAGTCTTCCCATTCACTGCCACATAGTGCCACTCTCTCAGTGGCTGACAGGGGAACCCAAGCCCTCCCTCTACTCTGGATTCCAGCTCAGGGACCCTCTAGCCAGCAATCAAGGTCTGTTCCCTTTTAGACCTTACTGCCTTTTCCTGAGCCCTCTCCTTACTATCTGACAGTCCCTGCCTCTGAGTTTGCTGGATCACCACTCCCTCCTCCCAAGGAGGAGCTGCAGGCACACATCTCGGCAGCCTCCAAATACTCCTCCCCGGGAGTGACTGCAGCCTAATTTCCCAGCAGCCCCTAAGTCATCATTTAGCAAAGATAAGCATATTAAATTATTTTAATCTTTCCTCTTAAGTCAATCCCTTAATTAGAATCTATGACTGTGGAGTTTCACAGAGCATCTGCAGGCTAGAAACCACTAAGGCTACTTTCTACTAATTGTGCCCACAGACAGTACATTTATTAACATTGTTGACGACATTTGTTTAAAACATGAATCTGTTTGTTTAGGTGAAAGAGGAAAGGCAGACCTCACTAAATCTATAGAAGTGAAAGATTGAAGCCTACAACACATACAAGGGGATAGTTTCCCAAGCTGGGATTTTAGGCCAAACTAAGCAGAGGCAAACCTAAAAGCCAGGGGTTTGGATACTGAGCCTAGTAAAGCCCTTCTCTAAAATGCAGAGATTTTAAGATTACAGGGGTGAAAGAAACCTGTCAAATTTTGATCCATTTTTGCTCCTACCACTGGTAATGAGCATCAAAAATTGTGAAAATAAATTCAGTAAGTCCTGCAGTACTCACCTCATTAATATGTTTTGATAAAAAGACATTGTGAGATTCAGTAGGAACAACAGTAATGCGAAAAGAAATCCTTTACTCTCTCCTTCTGTTCTTTCACCCCTTTCCTTTCTTTGTCTCCATCTTTGCTTGCTAATCAATCATTGCTTAATTTTTTAGACTGGATTGCGACTGGCTCTTTCATGAGTGCTCTGTGGAAGAAGGCACAAGGAAACTCCTCCCTTGCATCACAATAGCTTGTTAAAAATAAGTTACTGTGGGCTTCCCAGTGTGTTATGGCTTTTCTGCATGTGTCTTCTAAATTTGTAAATTATTTACACGGGCAAGAGACTGTCTCATTGCCGTGTCTTCTACAGCACCAGGCACACTATTGTAAGTAATAAATACAATAATAATCCACATAAGGAATCTTTTTTCCTATATAAAGGGACAGGGCTCGGTTCATAAAAGGATTTAGGTGCATAATTGCCAAATTGCCATTTTAGGTACCTAAATCCCAGAATTAGGCACCAGAGGGATCCATAAAACCCCTGCTTTGCTGTCGCCAAACTCTGAAGGTACCTAAATTCACTTGGTGCCGAAATTTTTGCAGTAAAAGTTCCCTAAGTTGCTATGTTTCTGCCTCTGAGCATGCTCACTGCATCCCCACAGCAAGCATCCAGATGCCTAAGCCCAGAACGGCGCATGAACGGGGGAAGAGAGGCGTTCCTCCACCTAACTCACCTGTGGCGCCAATCCAGTAAGTGTTCTCAGAGCTCGCCTACTGGATTGGGCCCCCCTGGGCAAGCTCACACAAAACAGCTGGGGTGAGAGACTTCCCTCGTATTTCTTAAGCTGATGGTTAGGGTATTAACTGTAGGAGATCCCCAGTCCAAATCCTCCATCTGCCTCAGGTGAGTACCTGAGCCACTGGGTTATGGGCTATTATGATGTAAGGCTCCCTCACTCTCTCCTGTTGAAACTGTTCCACTGTGGATAAATAATTTAAAAAGTTATTAGTGCAGGAGTACTGGATCTTGTGTCACCCACCTCTGAGGTGAGTGCTTTAGCCTCCACGGTACAGAGTCATTCTCATGCATTCTCTTACCTAGTGATTTGGGGGATTGGTAAGAATTCCCCAAAGTTCACCCAATACTGTAATTGAACCAGTGCACAAATTAAGCTGATGGGACTTACTAGTACTGTGTTGGTCTTCTGATGCTATGGCAAAGAATAGCTGGGTGGAACGCAAACCAGGTAGGTTCCTACCAGCAAATATTTTTTCCAATTGAAGCACTGGACGAAGCCCAAACAGAACCTATATTTAAATTTAGGAAAAAGTCTCCCATGGTTTACCTTTATTTATCATTTTCACTACCTCTGCTCATTAAGGTTTTAGTTAGAAGTTCAAGTGTAAAAGCTGCTCATCATAGTATTTGCATATTGACTGGAAGCCTTTTCAAGATTAACTGTCTAGTCTTGTAGTCCCAAGAGCTTTGGATAATTTGGCTCAGACTTAGACACACATCTTTATTCCATTCCTAATGTTTGTGTATATATCCAACCCAAACTAAAGTTCCAAACCTTCTGAGGTTCAGCTATCTTGATGTAATTAAAGGCCAATAACTCTTTTTTCTCCAGTTAACAAAGACTAAATTTAGTTTTTAAACACATAATGTCTATATGGAAAATATATCTGCTTTCTTTGTGGGAAACGTATCAGACTGTAAAGGAGGATTTTCGCCCAAATATGCTGAAAAGCATCTTTAGATGAAAACACAGATCTAAGAACAGCCATTTATTATGAAAAAGTTTCTTATCAGACAACAATATATTTAGAAATCACATAACATGAAACAATTACTGTCACCCCTACTGAAACATGACTCTTTTTTGTCTATGTTGATACAGCCCCACAGTTTTGATTACAGGGATGTGAATTGCAGCACATACTACTGTGGATGCTGCAGGTGTGAACGAAAACAAAAGATACCTAGTTTGTGTTAACATAGTACTCTTTAAACAGACTAAGTTAGCACGAAGTAGGTACCTTTTAGTTTGCGTCCGCAGCATCCACATGGGGGACTTCCAGCGGAGCACGCTGTCGTGCCCTGCAATTCGCACCTGTACACTTCTACATGGACAAATAATCTGCATTTGAATTACAAGATCCAGCTATCTGTCTGATTTGAAAATGAAAAGCTTGAAGTCATAGATATCACCTTGTGATTCTGCTATTGGAATTTTTTCTTCCATTCAGCCACTGTAAAACACTGTAGTATGTTTCCAGAATAAATTCCCTTCCTATTAAATAATATCGGAATGTCTCCATTTCAGAGCCAAGCATTCTTTTTTTCCCAAAAGAAAAATACCAAATCTCTGGTTGAAATGGCTTTTGACTAATATTCTGTAGTTATTTAACTTATAACAGCCTGTCAGTTTGCCCCATAAAACTTTCTTTGAGTTTTGGCCCATGAAGCAGGGCCGCCCAGAGGATTGAGGGGGCCTGGGGTCTTCAGCGGCGGGGGGCCTCCGCTTCAGTGGTAGTTCAGTGGTGGGGGATCCTTCCGCTCTGGGACCCGCCGCTGAAGTGCCCCGAAGACCCACGGTGGGGGCCCCCCGCCTCCGAATTACCGCCGAAGACCTGGCACTTCGGCAGCGGGTCCCCCCGCAGCCGAATTGACGACGACGACCCAGAGCGGAAGAAGTTCCGGGGGCCCGGGCCCCGTGAGAGTTTTACAGGGCCCCCGGAGTGAGTGAAGGACCCCACTCCAGGGCCTCTGAAAAACTCTCATGGGGGCCCCCGCGGGGCTTGGGGAAAATTGCCCCACTTGCCCCTCCCCCCCGGGCGGCTGTGAAGTATTGGTGAATGGCATTTTTAAGATTAGAAAAGGCTAAATCACTAATGCATGAGGAGGCTACTGTATGTATGTGTGTGTCCACACATGGACACACGATCAGGTGTGATGAAGGAGGGGAAAGAATTTTTCCCTATAACTCAAATTAGGTTGAGATTTTTTCCACTTGGCATTACTTAGTGTTTGCCACTATTTCACAATAGGAAAAAGAATCCTAGTGTACCTGCAAGCCAAAACAACTTCTTAGTTTTTAGCTAGTAGATATATTCCATAATGGCCTGAATTTTATTTGTTTTAGACTTGACCAAACGATTACCAACCACATTCCCCAGGAATCAAGTTGCATGTTCCCAAAAACACTGACTTGGCAGTTAATTCACTTTTTTGTTATTTGAAGAAAAAAAATAACCTCTATAAGGGTCTAGTTCTCTGAAATATTCAGCCAATTTCTACACTTCAGAAGGCCTCACAGGGATGCCAAAGCCTGGTGTACTTTTTACTGAATCAGAATCTAAAAGAATTTGAAGAATCTAGTCCATTACTCTTGTTAGAAACCCTGTTCTCACAAGAGTTCCAGTCCTGTCCAGTTTCAAGAGCACAGATTTTCATATATGTTAGAACAGGATACAACCTACTGTGGAGATGAGTGGTGGGGGGCGGGGCGGAGAGGACACTAGATGAAGAGAAGAAGAGAAGAAGAAACAACTAGGTAAGGGGTGCAGGAAGAAGCTAGATAAAAGACACAAAAAGTATCAAGCATGGCAGGAGAATTTGAGAATATTGATTTTTCTAGGGATGCTAAATGCTATCTTCAGCTGTTGATGAGCACTTAGATACCATGGTGATAGGTTGATAGGGCCAAACCTTTCAATGCCCATCTGAATCAAACTTCCCCTTTGAGCCTTTTGAGGTTAGTTCATCACCAGTAATAATTCTACCTGCCCAAGATTTTGTTCCTGAGCCATTGGGGTATCTCTACACTGCAATTAGACACCCATGGCTGGCCCGTGACAGCTGACATGGGCCTGTGAGGCTTGGGCTTCCAAGCAGTTAAATTGCAGGGTAGACTTCTGGGCTCAGACTGGAGCCTGACCTCTAGGACCCTGCAAGGTATGGGAGTCCCCAAGCTTGGGCTGCAGCCCAAGCCCAGAGGAGCGCACTGCAATTAAACAATTCCGCAGCCTGAGCCCCGTGAGCCCGAGTCAGCTGGCATGGGCCAGCCACGGGTGTCTAATTGCAGTGTAGAGATATCCTGTGTCATGTCACTGTTGCATATTCTTTAGCCAGGGATGGATTAATACAGGGGCTTTAGGGGCTGGAGCCCAGGGCCCTGGCTAAGGGGGACCCTGGCACAGCAGGGCTCAGGCAGGCTGCCTGCATGCTGTGGCCCCACGCCACTCCCGGAAGCGAACAGCTGCTGGCATGTCTCTGCAGCCCCTGGTTGGCGGAGGGAGGCAGGATAGGCAGCTCTGCACGTTGCCCTCACCCCAGCACCATCCCTGTGGCTCCCATTCAGCGCTCATGGGCACGGGCAGCTCACGGAGACACGTTGTCCCCCTGCCTCCCCCAGGGGTGTGCAGAGATGTGCCAGCAGCCAACTGCTTCCAGGAGCTGCATGGGGATAGGGTAGGCAATCAGGCAGCCTGCCTGAGACTTGCTGCTCCGCCGGCTGGGAGCCACATGTGGTAAGTGCCACTCAGCCGGAGCCTGCACCTCGCACCCCATCCTGCACCCCAACATCTCGCCCCAGGTCAAAAATCCCCTCCTGCACCCAAACTCCCTCCCAGACCCCACATCCCCTCCTGCACCCCACCCTCCACCCCAGGTCAGAATCCCCTCCTGCACCTAAACTCCCTCCCAGAAAGAAACTAATATAACAGCTATTCTAAGGTAAGAGGTAGGTTATTTTGAATGAACTTAACTATATGCTACATGTTATAAGACTGAAATGTAACCACAGAACAGCTTTATGTTAATTAAAAGGCAAGTTTACTATAGCGTTAATAGCCTCGATGTCATAATTGTGATCATTTTGTTTTAAATTAGGAGAAAGACTTGTATAGAGAGGCCCCTCAAAATCTAATAGCCCTGGGCCCACAGTATAGTTAATCCGTCTACGTCTTTAGCTATGGCCAGCCTCCTATTTGTGCACACACCATCTCGGGCTCCATTCCCAGATTAATTGTAATACATTTTGCAGAAATTCTTTCAAATGTCAAGGGAACCCTTCACCTGTCAGTCAAGAAGAATTCAAAAAAGGGCAGATCTGGCAGATCGCCAACATAAATGGGCTCAAGGTATTGCCATCCCTTCATTCCTACCTTGATGTGCAGTACATGCACACAATGTTTTCTGTGGCAGATCCAGAGAACTCACAGCCATAGAAAACCACAAGCCCATGAGATGAGCAATGCCTCACACATCTGACATACAGGGTCACTGTCAGAACCTACCACAAGCATACACAGCAACAACAAAGTGCCTCTGTCCTGTTCCTTACTAGCTGTATTACTAATCAGTAAATGGATACAGAGCAGATTGGTGGTAGTAGTTTAGGGATTGCCCACAAAACCTCAGAGGGTTTTGAGTGCAGACTCATGCACTTTGCCAGTTACTCCAGGTCAGTACCTGCAGTAGTTTTCCCAGTAGACGTCACCAGCTGTGCACACCGGTACTGTTGTGTGCTATGTGTTGGTAAGCATAAAATTCAGTGGGAGTGTTGAGTGCTTGGTACTTTATAGGACTGTGTGACTGGCTTGATCAGTACTTGGATGGGGTATCTCTAAGGAAAACCCAGAATATTGTTAGTGTGGTTCTTGATATTCATGACTTGTAGTATTTATTATGGTTTCAGATTTATTCTTTTAGTAATAGAATGCTGAGTTACTCAGAGTATTTTTTGACTGTGATGGGGAGGGAGGTGGAAGGGTAAGATTTAAGGAGTTTATGTCTATTAAGGAAGCATGATTAGAGCAACTGCTTGGGACCTATACTACCTTAAATATAAACATGCATTTCACCTGGAAACAAATAATCAGTCCAGAAAAAAGATGTATGTACATGGGACTAATAGGAAAATGGTCTCTTAAAGATCAGTTTTAAATTCAGACACTCTTTTTCCTTTGCAAATTTGCATAGGAATCTGTTATTTAGGTCTCTTATTAGAGAAAATGATTTTAGACAGGGGACAATTAAACTGCCAGCTTTTTAAAATGGGAGACAGTATGGTTAATGGAGAGGGCATGTGACTTGGAGTCAGGAAATCTATGCGCCAATCCTAGTTTTGTAATTTAGCTATTGTGTGATTTAATACTTTTCTGTACTTCTGTTCCCACTTCCTTTCTTTGTTGTTCTTGTTTATTTAGACTGCAAGTTCTTCAGAGTAGGGACTCTCTCTCAGTATGTGTCTCTAAAGCACTTAGGATAATTAATAATAAGTAAAAGTATTTGGGGGCATGTACTGGTGTTAAATATAATTATATCCCATGACTGGAACCCTACATCAGATAGCACCATTGAGGGTCTGTTTTTGCATTGGAAGGAATATTTTTTTGTGAAAAATAATCACTGCACCATGAATTAATAATGCTAGTTTTAGTAAAGATTTCCAACCTATAGTTTCTTTAATGTATTAATATTTTCTCACAGAAGTCAATTTATCTACATAAATGTTATATGAACTTCCATCCTTTTGGTTGTCAAACACCCTAGTTCTTTTTATCAGTTTAATCACATATCAAACTTTCCCGGAACTGTAACACATCTCACCCACTTACTCCTTTCTAAAGATTATATATATATATGGATGCACTCATTTGTTAGCTGTTTTTTTCAGCTGTTCCTCATTGCATTTTTATTTTTCAATTACATAGATTCCAAGGTAAGAAGGGACCATTACGACCATTTAATCTGACCTCCTGAATAACATAGGCCATAAAACTTCCCCAAAATAATTCCTAGAGCATATCCTTTAGCAAAACACCAGTCTTGATTTAAACATGTCAGTGATGGATAAGCCACCATGACCCTTGGTAAATAGTTTCAATAACTAGTCTCACTACTAAAAATGTATGCCTTATTTCCAGTCTGATTTTGGCTGGAAGTTGCAGCTAGACGTTCTCTGCTAAACAGCAGAGCACATTATTATATATTTGTTCCCCATGTAGATAGACTGTAATCAAGTCACCCTTTAACCTTCTCTTTGTTAAGTTAAATAGATAGAGCTCCATGAGTCCCTCACTATTGGGAATGTTTTCTAATCCTTTAATCATTCTTGTGGCTCTGCTCTGAACCCTCTCCAATTTATCACCATTCTTGAATTGTGGGCACCAGAACTGGATACAGAATTCCAGCAGTGGTCACACCAGTGCCAAATATAAAAGTAAAATAACCTCTCTGCTCCTACTCGAGATTCCCCTGTTCATGCATCTAGAATCATATTCGCTCTTTTTTGCCACAGCATCACCCTGGGAGCTCATCTTCAGCTGACTATCCATTATGACCATGACTTTTTTTTTGGCGTTGCTGCTTTTCAGGATAGAGTCTCCCATCATGTAAGTAAGGCCTACATTTTTGTTCCTAGATTTATACATTTATATTTAGCCATATTAAACTGCCTATTGTTTGCTTGTGCCCACTTTACAAAGCAATCTAGATGTCTCTGAATCAGTGACCTGTCCTCTTTGTTATTTTCTGCTCCCCCAATTTGTGTCATCTGGAAACTTTATCAGTAAGGATTGTATGTTTTCTTCCAGGTCACTGATAAAAATGTAAAATAGTGTAAGGCCAAGAACTGATTCCTGCGGGACTGTACTGGAGCCAGACCCCATTGATAACAATTCTTCATTGACAAATACATTTTGAGATCTGTCCATTAGCCTCTTCAAAATCCATTTAATGTGTGCCCTGTTAATTTTATATTATTCTAGTTTTTTTCAATTAAAGTGTTATACAGTACCAAGTCAAACACCTTACAGAAGTCTAAGTATATTACTTCAACACTGTTCCCTTTATCAATCAGACTTGTAATCTCATTAAAAAAAGATATCAAGTTAGTGTGACAGGATCTATTTTCCATAAACCCATGCTGATTTGCATTAATTACATTTCCCTCCTTTAATTCTTTATTAATCAAGTCCCATATCAGCCGCTCAGTTATCTTACCCAGGATCAATGTGAGGCTGCTCATTTACCCTTTTTAAAAACTGGCACATCGCTGGCTTCATAGAATCATAGAATCATAGAATCATAGAATCTCAGGGTTGGAAGGGACCTCAGGAGGTCATCTAGTCCAACCCCCTGCTCAAAGCAGGACCAAACCCAACTAAATCATCCCAGCCAGGGCTTTGTCAAGCCTGACCTTAAAAACCTCTAAGGAAGGAGATTCCACCACCTCCCTAGGTAACCCATTCCAGTTCTTCACCACCTACTAGTGAAAAAGTTTTTCCTAATATCCAACCTAAACCTCCCCCTCTGCAACTTGAGACCATTACTCCTTGTTCTGTCCTTCCAGTCTTCTTGAACTTCCCCAGTGCTCCAGGACTTATTGAAAATCATCATTAATAGTCCAGCAAGCTCCTCAGCCAGATTTTAGAACTCTTGGATACAAGTTATCTGGACCTGCTGATTAAAAAATTCCTTCTACCTAAAACAATAGAAGGAAAGGGTGCTTAGCATCTCTCAAAGGAGGTGGGTTAAAGGTTGTGAACAATTATATTAGATAGCCTAACACAGGAACAATGCTTAAGTGATTTGATTAAGGTTACCCTGTAAGAATGGTACAAGACTAGGATCTAGAAATCTTGACTTCTAGTCACTACATTATGTGCCCTGGAACTGCTCACACAAATCAGAGAGACGGCATGCAGGGCTGGCCAGAAAAGAATTCCATTTTACAAAAATTTTGAGGTTTCAACATTTGTTTTAGTTCTGCATCACAACAAAAACGAGACCTTTCTATTCCCCCCCCCAAAAAAACACACAAGATACCCACCACAGAATAGCTAATTGGTTAGGGCACTGACAGGGGAAACCCAAGGTTCAAGGTGCTGAATCAGAGCAGGGATGAACCTGGGTTTTCCACATCAGAAGTGAGTGCTCTAATGCCTGAGTTACTGATGATTCTGGGGTGAGTCTGTTTATCTCTATCTGGTTTTGACCAGTAATTCTGTGCTGGACCCTAGAAATCTTCTTAACTAAAGTTTTGTCAAAATCAATATGTTTCTGACAAATAAAAGGCATTTTGTTTAAAAATTTCCAACCAGCTCTAGCCACATGACATTAGATGTAATGAAAGAAGACATTGCTTATAACATCACTGTTAAAAGTCTGGCATTGTTATCATTATAGACCCTATGTTTCAGTGGTTTGTAATTCAATCAGAACAATTTTTAACTACACATACAAGGGGCCAAATTCTATCCCATGCCCACACTTTATAGTTACAAGGGCAGATGCTCTAGATAAGGAATTCATTCCACAGGAAAGCAGGAGGTGACACCATTGCAACATTTCCCCAGGGATGCATCTGGTGAAGGCAGCTTCAGGTGTAGATCAAAAGCAGCCCTGCTGTGGAGCATCTGCTACCCAACCAGTCTCCACCCCTGCCATGGCTGGCCTCCCCACACTTGGTGGGCTTTGCCAGATGCCTTCAGGTTCCCCCTAGCAGAAGAGAGCTTGGGGCATGTGCCACAGTGCTGCCATCTGTAGCTGGACTTTCTGCTACTGGAGACTGCAGCTGGGGTTCTGTTGGCACAAGCCAACAAATTCAAAAACCTTAAATCCAGCTCTTGCTAAAGATTGGATTTTTTTGTTTGTTTTTACCAGTTTTAAAAAAGATTCCATTTGACCATTAAGTGAGACAAAGTTTAAAACAAAAAAACAGGGAGATGTTTGTGAATTGATCTCAGAATTAGTTTCCTGAGTTTGGGTTCTTTGTTGATGAAAAATGTAACAAATTAATGACTAAAATAGAACACTGAAGTTTCATTTTCAGATACTTTACCTCAGGTTGTCTCCAATTAAAAAGTAAATGTTGCAAGTAATTACATAATATAGTTTAATTCCTTTTGATAGCTTCAAAACATTTTTTTAAAAGGCCTTGGTAATGAGGTTGATAAATCAGATGAGTGTGCATGAAAACTTGTAACATCTATTCTTATACACATTTGTACAATACATAGCCGGTATCCTAAATGTGTATTCACAAGGTAGACCAGGAAGGCTTTATGAAAGATACACTATCTTACAGGACAAAGAGTATGTCATCTACAAAATATTATAGTTATCTGCTTAATGTAAGACAGAGCAGGACAACCCTCTTGGAGCCATCAAGTCTACCTGATACATATTATGCATGTTAACAACAATTGCTTAATGGGTATGTTGATGCCAAAGGAACCATTCAGGTCTCTGTAAATAATACATATATTATATAAACTTCCATGAAGTAGTTAATCCCTTTCATTCTTTTATACCAAGGAAATAAAGATACAAAACAATGTTTAAATAACTTTAAGGATCTGATTTAAACCAACAATAGCCAGGAAATTTAAGAAAGCCAAAGGCAGAGACTCCCTTCTTATTGAAAGTCACTCCAGTTCCATTACATCCTTGTTTTCCTTCCATGTGAATTTAAAAAAAAAACAACCTCTAGTGTCCCCCATCTAACTTCTAACTCTTGTTTTATGTTAGACCCTGTTGGACAAGAGCCTGTAATAGAGAAACTCAATCTCATGTCTTGTGTACAAAGATTTGAAATGAAACCATAAAAAGTTACAAGTGTTTTACATAAAATATAAGGGCTTTCATGGCTTTAAATGTCACACACTCTGCGGGGGGAGGAGGGGCTTCACATTACCAGCCAAGTGCCTAAGGCATCCTGGGTCCTTGAGGGCTGAGCCAGATACAGTACCTCCAAGAGCACATGTCCGAGAAGCAGCAACTGCACCTTCAGAGGATTAGAAGCAGCTTATTGGCAGGCCTAAATCACTCCCTAAAAACTTCCACCTCTTCTTTCCTTCCTATTCCAGTGGGACCTGCTTAGAGGGGGAAAATCCACAATCCAGCCCAAGTATCAGAGGGGTAGCCGTTTTAGTCTGGATCTGTAAAAGCAACAAAGACTCCTGTGGCATCTTATAGACTAACAGACGTTTTGCAGCATGAGCTTTCGTGGGTGAATACCCACTTCTTCGGATGCAAGTGGTGGAAATTTCCAGGGGCAGGTTTATATATGCAAGCAAGAAGCAAGCTAGAGATAACGAGGTCAGTTCAATCAAGGAGGATGAGGCCCTGTTCTAGCAGTTGAGGTGTGAAAACCAAGGGAGGAGAAACTGGTTCTGTAATTGGCAAGCCATTCACAGTCTTTGTTTAATCCTGAGCTGATGGTGTCAAATTTGCAGATGAACTGGAGCTCAGCAGTTTCTCTTTGAAGTCTGGTCCTGAAGTTTTTTTGCTGCAGGATGGCCACCTTAAGATCTGCTATTGTGTGGCCAGGGAGGTTGAAGTGTTCTCCTACAGGTTTTTGTATATTGCCATTCCTAATATCTGATTTGTGTCCATTTATCCTTTTCCTTAGAGACTGTCCAGTTTGGCCGATGTACATAGCAGAGGGGCCTCTGGACATCGGCCAAACTGGACAGTCTCTAAGGAAAAGGATAAATGGACACAAATCAGATATTAGGAATGGCAATATACAAAAACCTGTAGGAGAACACTTCAACCTCCCTGGCCACACAATAGCAGATCTTAAGGTGGCCATCCTGCAGCAAAAAAACTTCAGGACCAGACTTCAAAGAGAAACTGCTGAGCTCCAGTTCATCTGCAAATTTGACACCATCAGCTCAGGATTAAACAAAGACTGTGAATGGCTTGCCAATTACAGAACCAGTTTCTCCTCCCTTGGTTTTCACACCTCAACTGCTAAAACAGGGCCTCATCCTCCTTGATTGAACTGACCTCGTTATCTCTAGCTTGCTTCTTGCTTGCATATATAAACCTGCCCCTGGAAATTTCCACCACCTGCATCCGAAGAAGTGGGTATTCACCCACGAAAGCTCATGCTGCAAAACGTCTGTTAGTCTATAAGGTGCCACAGAATCCAGCCCAAGTAGCTAGTCTGAGCCTGGGGAGGAACACAGTGTGGGGAGTGGGAATGAAAAGGGGGCAATTTTAGCCCTATGGAGGAAGTAACTCATCACACCTCTAATATAGGCTAATCACGGATGTATGGACTGGAGTGTCTGTGCAGCAGCAGTCTCTCTGGTCATGCCCTTGCCTTGGCTCATAAGCCTTCCACGGGCCCTTGGAATCCCTCCTCCACCTTTGTGCAGAAATAACACTGTTCTTCCTGCCAAGGGGACCTCTGCAGAAAGGAGGTGATGGGCCTCACAGTGAAACATTTCAATACGTTGCGGGTTTGGTTCTAACCTTGACTCAATGAAATTGTTTAGAGAAGAAACTGACTTCCCTATAAGAAAGTTTCATTTTGTTTTCAACTTTCACAGTCTGAGGAAGAAATTCCCTTGACAATTAGAGCTTCTAAAATTGCAGGCACAGGGTTTGTTTTGAGGGGAAAAAACACATCAGCATTTTTTAGGTTATTTTTTCAACCTTTAGACATGTTGGCCAGGCATCCAATTCAGGACTTTTTTTTTTTTCATATGAAGGCATATAGGCAGCAAAGCACAGTGCCAGCTGTGAGTGCAATATAACCCAAGTCTGTCAATGATAAGGAGCAACAGCAGAAAGGAACTACCAAATAGACAAAAGCAAGAGAAATAAATGGACATATACAGAGGGAGTGCGCAAGGCTACTAATTATTGGAAATTTTGACGGTACTGGTATTTAAGTCACTAGTGTAAAAACAGTGTCACTTAGGACCATCTGCACAGTTGAGAGTGTCAGTTTTCATGAGTCCTATTTTCCACAAAGGAAACTGTCAAAAATTTGTTTACAATGAATTGGATAAACACAGAATAGTAATGTCCACAGTCTACAGCCCTCTCCTTTGTGCCACATGTCTGTTAAACCCCGGCCTAGAATTTGCTCAATATAATCCCAGAGGTAACAGTTCAAAGAAAACATGGCACATGTTAAGCTTATATAATAAAATTCTACCCTCTTTATACTTGTGCAACCCCAGCAATTTCACCCTTTTTGCTACAGTGGGGTGGGGTTGCATGAATTCTGCCCTTGCAGCAATCAGATTGGAAGAGTAAGACATATGTTAACAGGAGCTGTTATTCAGCTTTTGTAAATAGATTGGTAGTGGGGCACATTCTCAGAAACTCACCAAGTTTAATATGAAATTCCAGTCAACCTATACAAAATTCACTTAATAGTCATACCAAACTGAGAACTGGGGCAGTTTCAGTTTCTAAATCAGAAGAAAGATAAGAAATGGAACTTTGTAGATATATGCTGCAGCCAGATACTTTCTTTTATGTACAGGTCAGTGTTTTCAAGTGAAGCATATCTATAATGTGAACAGTTACCAATAAGTTATTAAAGGCATACGGTATAATAAAGAGTCATTGAATCAGAAATGTAGGGCTGGAAGGGACCTTGAGAAATCATCAAGTCCAGCCCTCTGTTCTGGAGATGGACCAGATACCAAGACCATCTCTGACAGGTGTTTGTCCAACCTGTTCTTAAAAACTTCCATTGATGGGGATTCCACAATCTCCTTTGGAAGCCAATTCCAGAGCTTAACTACCGTATATACTCATTCATTAGCCCGTTCATTTATAAGCTGACCCCCCAAGACGGTTAGGTGACCCTTTCATAAGCTGACCCTATATTTTAGGGGTTGTCAAACTTTGGTTCCTGGCCCGTTAGGGTAAGCCGCTAGCAGGCCTGGATGTTTTGTTTACCTGTAGCGTTCACAAGCATGGAGCCCCTCAGCAACCAGTGTCCACAGTTTTCAGCTCCCATTGGCTGGGAATGGCAAACCACAGACACTGGGAGCTGAGGGACTCCATGCCTGCAGACGCTCCAAGTAAACAAAACATCCCGACCCACTAGCGACTTAACTTGAGGGGCTGGGAGCCAAAGTTTTCCGACCCCTGCTATATTTTAAAAGCTGGCATCACAAGAAACACTCAAAAGTTTTGCTAGAATTATTTTAATGTAATCTAATGAAAAACCTGTTGCTGTTATAATAATAACTGAACCAGGGGCGGCTCTAGCCATTTCGCCGCCCCAAGCACGGCGGCATGCTGCGGGGGGCGCTCTGCCGGTTGCCAGTCCCGCGGCCCCGGTGGACCTCCCGCAGGCGTGCCTGCGGATGCTCCACCGAAGCCGCGGGAGCAGCGGACCCTCTGCAGGGACGCCTGCGGGAGGTCCACCGGAGCCACGGGATCAGTGGACCCTCCGCAGGAACGCCTGCGGGAGGTCCACTGGAGCCACTGGCCGCCCTCCCGGCGACTGGCAGAGCGCCCCCCGCGGCATGCCGCCCCAAGTATGCGCTTGGCATGCTGGGGCCTGGAGCCGCCCCTGAACTGAACAAATATATATTCACCTTCAAAATTACAGTCAATATTTAAAATCAGTAAATAGATATTTAAGACAAGTAACTCGGAACAATATGAGACTTTAAAAAGTCTTAAAATCCTTCAAAGTCTGAATCAGTCTCTGATTCATCAAACAGTTCATTAAACTCGGCTTCAGTCACAGCTGCACTTGCATTGTCATCGTAGATGTCGGCAGTATCATCTTCAGACTCAGATTCCTTCTCATCATCAGCCTCTGTTGTGTCATCATCAAATACGGCATCATCTTCTGATCCGTCGAGTGCATTGCTGATACAGCATTTCCTAAATGATTTTTCTATCATTTCCGAGGGAATGGACACCCACACATCCTTGATCCACTGGGCGACCAGATTGATTTCGGGCTTCATAAGATTCCTGCCTTTTGTTAACTTCATCATGCCTGAGCACATCCATTCAGATCACATTTTGCATACCCTGTCTTTAAAGGGTTTGTTCAGGCAGACATCAACCGGTTGTAGAACTGAAGTTAAGCCTTCAGGTATTACAGCCAAAGTAGTTTTCCACATTTTTGGCCACATTGTTCACCTCATCCATCGTGTGTGCCCTGAACATGTCCAAAATGAGCAGAGCAGGTTTCTTGAAAAGTGCTCCTGGTCTCTTATTCCACACTTTTTCCAGCCATTCAGTAGTCCCACTTTCATCCATTCATTCCTTTTTGTGTGCACGTACAATGACACCCGCAGGAAATTTCATGTTTTTAGGCAAGGTTTTTCTTTTAAAAATAACAACAGGAGGGAGCTTTGATCCATTTGCCAAAAACGATAAAACCACCATAAAATGGATTTTTTTATGGACAGTGGTTTTATTAAAACTGTTTTTTCACCAACACTGGTTACCATTCTGTTGCTCGGGAGATTGAATGTCATTGGTGTTTTGTCCATATTTCCTATTTGTGACAGTTCAAATGCATATTTCTTTCGATATTTTATAATAAACCTTTGGAAAGATTCTATTTTTTTCTTCCAGATCTCTCGGCAGCTTTTGCACTATCTTTGTTCGCTGACAAAGACAGAGACCATGACGGTTCATGAAGCGACTACACCAACCCGCTAATGCGACAAACATTAACGGCTTTACTGACTTGTATTTGATGTCTTTTGACATTTGCAGAGCACGCAGCTGAATTCCAGGTCTAGTGACAATGTACCCATTTTGTCGACATTCAACAACCCAATTATTGAGATCTTTCTCTAGCTCAGGAAATGAAGAGCACCTGGTTGGACATTTTTTCTTGCTTTTTGGCATGTCTTTTAGTGTTGTTTTATTTTTTTGCCATTCTCATACTTGCTTCTCATTGATACAGAATTCACGAGCAGCGGCACAATTATTGTTTGCTTCTGCATATTCAACAACTTTAAGTTTGAACGTTGCGTGATAAGCAGACCTTTTTCTTTTGATTTCATCATTGTTCATTTTAAATACCAGTATGAAAATAAATTATTATTATTGTAGTTATAGATTTTGTAGGACTTTATCTAGGAATGTCACCTGCTTTATCACTGTCAAATTATTATTGTCCTTTGTTTATTTCAAAGCAGCCCTGTAGATTGGCATGTCTGTGGGGATATAACAGGCTATTTCAATTTTATAAGAGATTCCATTGGTTCTGCACGTTATATTTTCATATTGGCTTGAGAAAAGGCTGCAGTATTGACATCAATAAATGAGTTGGCAAACTTTGGCTACTGGCCTGTCAGGGTAAGCTGCTGGTGGGACGTTTTGTTTACTTGGGAAATGACTGCCTAGGAAGGAGTACTGCGGAAAGGGATCTGAGGGTCATAGTGCACCACAAGCTAAATATGAGTCAACAGTGTAATGCTGTTGCAAAAAAAAGTGATCATCATTCTGGGATGTATTAGCAGGAGTGTTGTAAGCAAGACACGAGAAGTAATTCTTCCACTCTACTCTGTGCTGATTAGGCCTTAACTGGAGTATTGTGTCCAGTTCTGGGCACCACATTTCAGGAAGGATGTGGACAAATTGGAGAGTGTCCAGAGAAGAGCAACAAAAATGATTAAAGGTCTAGAAAACATGACTATGAGGGAAGATTGAAAAAATTGGGTTTGTTTAGTCTGGAAAAGAGAAGACTGAGAGGGGACATGATAACATTTTTCAAGTATGTAAACGGTTGTTACAAGGAGGAGGAAGAAAAACTTGTTTTACTTAACCACTGAGAATAAGACAAGAAGCAATGGGCTTAAATTTCAGCAAGGGAGGTTTAGGTTGGACATTGGGAAAAACTTCCTACGTGTCAGGGTGGTTAAGCACTGGAATAAATTGCACTGGAATCTCCATCATTAGAGATTTTTAAGAGGACGTTAGACAAACACTTGTCAGGAATGGTCTAAAAAATTAGTCCTGCCACGAGTGCAGGCCCCTTCCAGTTCTATGATTCTACCCTTATAGTTAGAAAGGTTTTCCTAATCTTCCTTGCTGCAGAATAAACCCATTACTTCCTGTCCTTCATTCAGTGGACAAGGAGAACAACTGATCACAGTCCTCTTTATAACAGCTCTTAACATATTATTAGAACATAGTATTAGAATATAATGCATTAGTTTTATTTTAAAAGAGAAAGCCATTGATTTACAAGGTGTTTTACAAATGTAGGCCCTGATTCTGCAACTGGAGCTAAGTGGGCAGACTCGTGTATTTTCATGGAATCCCACTGAAGCCAATTTAACTTCACAAAGACTTAGGCATCTAGTTACACAGATCTGATAGCTGTATCAAAGTCTTGGATAAGATTTGTCTCCTGACATCAAGAGCTGACAATCTTTAAGGGCACAATGCCTCAGTCATTCCATGCAAGGAACTTCCATTGACTTTGGTAGGAGTTCTATATGGCACAGGAATAGGTTCAGAGCCCTAGTTTAGACTGGAGAAAGAAAGGCAGATATTTTGAACAGCTGTTACCCAATCACAGCTATATGAACACTTGAGGGACAATTAACTTAGGAAAAATACAAACAGATGTAAATTTTCTGTAATATAAATCAGTTCAATTATTATCATGATTTTAACTTCTCTGAAACTTAAAAAAAATCACTGAGTATAAATCAAAGTGAGAGAGCTACAGGGAAATGGCAAGGGAAAGAAAGTCATTAGCTTGACTGGCAATGAAAGATTATATTCAGCTCTGTGATCTAAGTCCACTGTATCAAAAACCTTGAAAGAGACCCAGGTTTAAAAAAAAGCAACTGTACACACACAAATCACTTATTTAAGTGTATTAAGGTTTGGCTTCTGCCACCAGAGTCTCAACTGATATATTTCTCTCACTTTAAATGCAGACTTAATTTTGTTAAATTTTTGTCTATTGCTTAGAAAAAGTTTAGAGAGTAAAGTAACAAATGATGAGCATAAAGCTTGGTATCTAATTTTTTCCAGGTTAGCGTTCTTGAGTAATTGCTTAGTATAGCCTAATTTATAGTATAAAACTGGAAATTCAGGGCTAGGCACACAGTTACAGTAACTACTGTTCTCACTTGCTCACTATAAGTTCCCTATTTCCTTATTAAAGTTGTTTTCAAAAGGATCTGCTTGTGTAATTCTGCAGCAGCAAACACTTGTAGCCTCAATCCCCAAGAATGTTTTCAATGACCTCTTCCTGCCCAGTTTTTCCATGAGAGAACGGTTTGGAATGGGGGCTCTGACAACTTTAGAGGATAAATGAGTGGGTGGATGCACAACAGAGATCTCAGTTTTATAAAAAGTTATTCTTCCCCTTTTTTTCCTAGTCATGCAATCACTTTTAAAAAAAGCTCATTTAAACATTTGTCTAGACATGGGCCCTTTGGCTGCAAAGTATAAGCTTTAAAGGTGGGAATGTTAAAATAGAGGTATGGACGGTAGCACTCCATCCGCGTAATGGCTAAGGGCCTCAAAACAGAATGTGGGCCAGTCTTTGCTATGAACAGGTTCTGTAGCTTTGTAGTGACAGTATGAGTCAACACTGCTATTTGAACTATAGATAAGAAAGTGCAAACAGAGGGTGGGAGAGCAGTAGATAAAGCGTTAAGATGAAATGTCTGTTTCTAAATGGATCTGAGTTTACTGATACAAAACATATACTGTTACCACAATTGTAGCAAATCTAGATTTGTTTATGGATGTAGTGTGAACTTTTAGAAACCCTAAGGGCAAAATGACCTTGAGAACTTCATACTATTAATAATTAATTATTACCCTTTGACAGACTCCATTTGTCACCTTGAAAACCAAAAACCAGATACATTAATTAGAGAACTTCTGGCATTAGAGCAAACCCTGCTCCTGTCCTATTAGCTTTGGTTTTAGATTTTGCTCCTAGAGAAGGCACAGGAATTCTTAAATGCACTAAAGAGCATTTCAGAGATTTTCCACTAAAACGAATTCAAAAGTAATTTTTTGATCCGGGAATCAAGTTGCTCAATATCATCCATAATCAAAGAATTAGCTTCGTTAGTGACAGGCAAAGTTAATAATCATAGCTATAGTTTCAGTTTTGTATCCCTCTTCTCTCTCTCTTTAGGCTGACACTGAAGACCACAGGGTGGATTATTCAATAATTAACCTTCATTAATGATGCTGAACACAGGATATTTCCTATAGATTAAAAACATGCCATTCTTGGGTGGTGCAGAGTAGGCAGCTTTTAAAGTTTGGATTAAATCTAAGTGAACAGTCTCAAAAGGCTTGTTCAACATCTGCCATTGCTTTATAAATTGGAGATAATGGTGTAATCCAAACTAGGGATGAAAAAGAACAAGAATTTAAATCATTCCTCTAGATTTATGACAATTGGCTCATTGCCCATGTGTCAAGAGGACAAAGACGATAGCTATTCTGCAATTATTTACTCCTGAGGGCATTCTGCTCCAAAAACTTAAAAATCCTGCACCAAAAAAGTAAAAATTCTGCACACAATATTTTAAAATTCTGCAAAATTCTGCAACTTTTATTTGTCAATAAATAAATGTAGAGGTTCCAGCATGGCAGTGCGGAGCATAGGCTGTATGAAGGTGGGGGATCACCCTGTAGCCTCCCCAACCTCACCCCAGGACATGGACTCAGTGGTGAGGCTGCACCCATCCCCAACACAGCACAAGGCTTGGCCCTGCCCCATAAACACCCTGGGGCCCTACCCCAATGTGACAGACACACCAAGTATGGGGCACACAGGCTCAAGCAGGTAAGATCCAAGTGTGATGGGCTCAGTGTGGGGGGATCCAGGTGTGGGGTGAGAGGATTCTATGTGGGACAATCTGGGTGCAGGCAGCTCAGTGGGGGGCTCTAGGTGTGGGGGGATCTGGATGCACACAGGCTCGCTGGGGGGTTCCAGGTGCAGGGGCAATGGGACTCTGCAGGGGCTTCCAGGTGAAAGTGGTTAGGGCTCAGCAGAGGGGTCTGGATGCTGGGGGAGTGGGGCTTGGTGGGGTGGGGGTCTGGGTGCAACTAGTTGGGAGTCAGTGGTATGGTGGTCCGGATGTGGGGCTCAGGGTGGTGCAGGGGGATGGGGCTCATCAAGGTGGAGGTTTGAGTGCAGGAAGCTTAGTGGGGAGTGGCCTGTGTGCAGGGATCAGGTCCAGAGGCAGGGGGTCTGGGGGGTGGGGGTGCTCTAGATGCAGGGGTTGAGGTTCAGTGGGGGGGAAGGAGGGCTAAGGGGGTTCTGGGTGTACAGGGTGAGGCTTGGTGGGAGTGTCTGGGTAGGAGAGGTCCAGATGCCCGGAGGTTGGGCAGATGGGGGGGAGCTTCCCATACAGTGACCCCTCCCCCCACAGCTGAGGAGTGATGGGAGCAGGAAGCAGGGGAGGATGTTGAGCTTCCTGCAGCTGGGGGAGGTTTCTGGAGTTCGGTCTGACACAGTCCCAGTAACTTCTTGCAGGAAGTTCTGTTCTCTCTTGCCTCCAGACCAGCCAGGACTAGCAGATGATCCTGGCTCAGGATAGGAGCCACTGACTGGGGTGTCCTCAGCCCCGTGGTGATTTACCTCTCCACTGGCTGCTCCGGATGCCTGAAACAATGCTCCTGCACTGCTAGGGAGTGGTGTGTGATTGTTCTTGCCACTTCCCTTTGCTTCCCTGTCAGAATGTCATTTTTCTGCGGGGAAGCAAGAAATCTGCAGGGGATGTGAATTCTGTGCACATGTAGTGGCACAGAATTTCCCCAGGAGTAGCAATTTTCTGGCCCACTCCAATTAGTAGTGCAGGGAGAGTCCTTCACACACTTGACCAAATCCTGTAGTTCTTACTCCGACAAAACTCCCATCAATGAGAGAAAACTGCAAGATTTGAATCTTTACATTCTACAGGAGGAAAACAGCATTATCTCAGTAATACATTGAGGAGACAATGTCTTAACGATGTTACTTCTTTAGCCTCAGTAAACTCCAGAGTCCAGAATATTGCATTGGTTGCAGTTTTCTGTTGATGGAAAACAAGCCAGGAAAATATGATGTGCTATGCTCCATATTCTTTAAAATTCACTTAAAGCAGTGTCTGCCTCTTTAAATAAAGCACAGACTGGAACACACTATCTGCTTCTCAGAAAGTTGAAGGTGGCCGCTTGCCAAGGGGTTTGTGCAGCTTCCTGGCTTTGCTGATAAAAAAACGCTACTGTGAGGTAAACCTCTGCTCTTTCTCCAACACGTTTCCTCTGTGACGACCTAGAAATGTAGGACCCAAGAAGACAAGAAAAACAGGGGGACCACAGAACTGTAATTGTCAGAAATCCAACTTCATTTGCAGAGAACGTTCAGCTGTGGAGGAGGCCTTTGAAGAGTTCATGCACTTCCACATTTAGAAATGTGAGCTTCAAGCCTGGGTATTTGCATCAGCACATGGAAAGTATGAGAAAGCACATCTCAGACTGAAAGTTAACAACAGCATTTGGCCATGCCAGCCAGTAAATGACAAGGGAGAGTCAGAGGAGTTAATTGTTCAAGTCAGAGAATGTTAAAAGAAATGTTTAAAAATGTGCTGCTAGTTTGCACTGTGTGATTGAAATGGAAAGTAACTAATTGTTTGAAAGTTGAGCCTTGACAACACTAAGGAGATGGCTGGTTTGCTGCTAG
Organism: Mauremys reevesii; assembly: GCF_016161935.1. NCBI lineage: Eukaryota > Metazoa > Chordata > Testudines > Geoemydidae > Mauremys > Mauremys reevesii. The sequence goes on from NC_052623.1 coordinate 83,003,035, forward strand.
TATTTGTTAAAATCATTACTAAATAATTGTATCTTACTAATAGGCAAAACGTTAACAATGCTCTGCAGCAGACAGCAGAATTCTGAAGACTCACATGTTCTAAAAAGACAGAAAATAAGCATAAGCAGGAGAGGCAGTGTGGCTCACTGAACACTCCTGAGGCCTGGGACTCAGGATAGCTGGGGGTCTAGTCCCAGCTTTGCCACTGACCTACTGTGGGCAAGTCTCTGTTTCGTCTTTTGTCTGTCTTGATTATTTAGACTGTATGCTCTTGAGCACAGGGACCCTCTATGTATTTATATAGTGCTTGGACACAATCCAGCCCTGATCTTCACTGGCACTACTGTAATATAAACACTCCCGTAATATAAACAATAATTGATACCAGATTTTCCCGTTACTTTGGGGTACGCTCATTTATTAGGGTTACTCTTCTTGGAGGTTTCAGAATAGCAACTGTGTTAGTCTGTATCCGCAAAAAGAAGAGGAGTACTTGTGGCACCTTAGAGACTAACAAATTTATTTGAGCATAAGCTTTCGTGGGCTACAGCCCACTTCATCGGATACATGTAGTGGAAAATACAGTAGGAAGATATATATATATACACAGAGAAGATGAAACAATGGGTGTTACCATACACACTATAAGGAGAGTGATCAGTCATGGTGAGCTATTATCAGCAGGACCGGCTCTAGGTTTTTTGCTGCCCCAAGCAAAAAAATTTTTGGCTGCCCCCCACCCCTGAATTTTTTTTGCTTTTACACGTTTGCATTTTGCAGTTTTGTTTTGACTGTTTAAAATTAAAAAAAAAAAGAAAACAGAGAATTTGTAGTTAATGAAACAAAACCATTTCCTACTAATGTAATTTTAACATTTAATTTTAACAAAACCCTCCCGCCTGGCCCAACTCTTACCTTGCTGCGGATCTGGCCTGAGGCAGATTCAGCTCCTGTTACCACCGCTCCCAGGGCCAGGAGTTGGGGCTGCTGCTGGCCGGCGCGCACACGGTCAGCTTGGAGGTGCCCTGGAGCCTTGAGGAGCAGCCGGGAGCGCGGGCATGGAGACCTCCGCATGTGCAGAGGCGTGGCTCGCTGGACCTCTGCGGCTGCACGCGGCTGTCCCGGCCGGCGCGCGGGCCGCGCGGCTGCGGCAGTCTGCCGCAGTCATGCCTGCGGAGGTCCAGAGAGCGCAGCCGGCCAGCGCCCCGCCCTCCGCAGTGCGTCCCGCGGTCGTCAGTCCCGCCGGGGCTGCCGCACCACCCGCCGCCGCCCCTGCTGCCCGCCCCGGGCAGAGGGCGGGCCGCTCCTCGGCAGGCAGAGCAGGGATGAGCTGGGGAGCCAGCTTTTGCCCCCCCTTTTGCCGCCCTAGGCACCAGCTTGTTTTGCTGGTGCCTAGAGCCGCCCCTGGCTGCTGGATCCCAGCCCTGCTCATCCTTGGTCTTCGCCTTGGCCCTGGCATGAGCTGGGCTCAGCCCGGGCTGCTGCTCTGCTCTCCTCTCCCCTCCCCTGGCAGGAGGCAGTGCAGAGGGGAGGAGGAGGAGGCGAGGACAAGCCAAGGAGGAGTGGCAGAGGACAGGCCACTCCTCAGCTTGCAGCAGCGCAAATCAGGGCTGCCCAGAGGATTCAGAAGGCCTGGGGCAAAGCAATTTTGGGGGCCTCTTCCATAAAAAAAAGTTGCAATACTATAGAATACTGTATTCTTGTGGGTGCCCCTGTGGGGCCTGGGGAAAATTGCCACACATTTAGAAACCTTCTGCATCTCAGCACAAACCCAGTTTTGAGAAAATTTCTTTTCAAGTCACCTTTACAAGGTATCACTGGTTCTCAGCATCAACTAGTGCTAAGAGGCACTAAAACTCATTAAAAAGATTGTACAAATATTTTCCGTCAAAACTTTTTTTGGATCGAAAACTAGGGGTTTTTTAAAAGCAGAAAAAAATCACAGAATGTCTGTTTTCTTTCAAAATTTGTTGTGGTTTTTCTAATTGAAAAAGCTGAAATAAGTCTGCCAAAACCTGAACATGATTTGGGGTTTCAGAAGTGTGTGGCCAAATATTTGCTGCTTGCTGTGTTTGGTTGCTTAAAGAAACTATTAAAAAAATCTGCTTAAAAAAAATCCAAAACTTTTGAATTTTAATGGAGTTAGATGGCTTGCCTCTTTGATCTTCTCTGGCAAAAGCACACACAACAACAGACAGACAAAGACTTTCCTCCCTCCCAGATTTGAAAGTATCTTGTCTCCTTATTGGTCCTGTTGGTCAGGTATCAGCTAGGTTATGTGATCTTCTTAACCCTTTACAGGCAAAAGAGGAATTCACCCTTAACTGTATGTTTATGACACACTCTAAAAGCTTATCAGATGTCACTGCTCAATCTGACGGGGGCCCTAGTAAGCCAAAGTTCTTCCAGCCCTTCTGGAAGGGTTTCGTCTTTGGTCAGAAGGACTTGTCTGCCTGCTGAATCAAAAGAAGGCCCTGAGTCAGTTTAAATGTAGACTTTTTATGCCAAACATCCTTTCTTAGTCAATTGGTCTCTGGAAAACCTAGTTTGAACCGGTTTATGCAAGCGTCCCCAGGCATGGTACCTCTCTGGAGGTCTTTACAACCTGAGTGATTCACCTTAAATCACCATCCACTGCTTTTAGTTCCTGAAGGAGCTGTGGTATAATTTCCCCTCACTCTCCTCCACTTCTCCAAGTTGCATACAGTCCCTGGCCCACAGTGATACATAAACCATTCATAAGCTTAAGACAGTATGTATCCCCAGAGATACTGCACAAGGTTGCATCATATATCATAACAACCTAGTATGATATTAGTCTCTTTTGTAGCTGCATCATATTGTTGACACATTCACTTTGTGATTCACTATAATCCCCAGACCCTTTCCAGTGGTACTACTGCCTAGCTAGTTATTCTCTGTTTTTTAGTTATGCATTTGATTTTTCATTCCTAAGTGTAGTACTTTGCACTTGTTTTTATTGAATTTCATCTGCTGATTTCAGACCAATCCTCCAATTTATCAAGGGCATTTCAAATTCTAATCCTGTCCTCCAAAGTGCTTTCAACCCCTCCCAGCCTGGTGTTATCTGCAAATTGCCTAAGTGAACTTTCGACTCCATTATCCAATTGATTTATGAAAATGTTGAATAGTGTTGGACCCCTGTGGGACCTGCTGGACACATTTCCCCACTTTGAAAGTGTATCGTTGATAACCATTCCTTGATTATTGTCCTCCAACTGGTTTTTCACCCACTATTTCACCTACCTGCACATGACTGAGCCGTAGAAGGCAAGCCAAGCACATACTTGGCTAAAATAATGTAGAAATATCTTGTGGATAATCTGAAGAGCAGAAATACACTATTTTTCTTCTTTGCCCAAGGAGTGACTCAGTTATAGGTCAGAAGGAGGAATGTGCTCATCCCATCCAGCAAAAGTAACAGTTTCAGCCAGATATCTAGGCACTGGGACAGAGGCTGGGTGAGAAGCTGAGGGTTAAGGTAAGCAAGCTATATTTAGCAGGTGCCCCCTATGAGACTGAATTCAGGCCAGTGGGCCAATCAGGCTAGGCATAAGGAGCATACAGAAGCCTGTGCGGTTACAACTAAAGCTCGGTGATTTTTTTGTTCAATCAAAACAACATTTAAGAAAAAATGTGCAGAAAAACGTTGTTTCATTCAACTTTTTTGTTTTCCAGTTAAATTAAAGTCTTTAAAAATGGTTTTCATTGAGCTTTTCCTCTCTTGGGCTTTCCTTCTCCTCGCCTCCTTTTCCCTCTCGGGGCGGGGAGAGAAAAAGGTAAAGAGGGAGAAAAAGGAGGTGGGGTAGAGGGGTAACAACAAATTGAAAACCTTGGAGGCTTTTTTGGTTCTTGTTTCACCAAGCAGAAAAACAAAAACAAACAAACAAATAAAAACCCTGCTAAACATTTCAAATGAAATGAGATGAGATTTTTTAGAATTCCTGACCCATCCTGCTCCTTGTTCCCTGACAACCACCTCCCCAAGACCCCCCCAATCCAACCCTCCCTTCCCTGTCCCCTGACCGCCCCTCATCCCAGAACCTCTGCCCCCTCCCTGCCCCCTGACTGTCCCCGGGACTCCCTGCCCCTTAGCCAACCCCCCGGCCCTGGCCGCTTACCCCTGGCTCACCGTGCGTGTCGAGAAGTGGCCCTGAACAGCGCTGCAGCTGCATGGCTCCGGAGGGGCCTGAGCTCTTCCCCGCTCAGAGCCGCATGGTAAGGAGAGGAGCCGCTCGGCTTGGAGCTCGCAGCCCCGCCCCCTCCCCACACGGCTCTGAGCGGGGCAGAGCTCAGGCCCCCCCGGAGCCATGCGGCTGCAGCGCTGTTTAGGACATGCTGAGGCACTGGGGGGATGGCGGCCCTGGCACGAGCAAGCCAAGGAGGAGTGGCCTGTCCTCTGCAGCTGGGCAGGGCCGCGCTACCGGGTCCCGCCGCTCTTCCGCAGTCAGGGGCCATCCCTCTTCCCCAAGCGGAGCCGGTAGTGTGGCCCTGCCCCAGCTGCAGAGGATGGGCCCCTCCTCCTTGGCTTGTTAGCGCCACTCTCCCGTGGTCAGTGGCCACCCCGCCCCCCCTCCTAAGCAGGAGCCAGTAGTGTGGCCCTGCCCCGGCTGCAGAGAACGGGCCACTCCTCCGCTCACAGCGGCGGGGACAGGCCGAGGAGAAGCGGCCCATGCTCTGCAGCTGGGGAAGGGCCATGCTACCGGCTCCCGCCTGAGGGGTCGGGGGTGGCCGCTGCCTGCGGGAGAGTGGCAGGGACACACTCCCCACTTAGCCAGCTCCCTGCCCCGCTGTACCCGGCAGCAGAACAGGCTGGTTACTGCCCCTGGGCCATCAGGATCCAGCCCGGGATGCTGCTTCAGGTATGAGCTGGGGCCCCAGCCTTATGTCGCCCCCTATATTTTGCCGCCCTAGACACCTGCTTGTTTAGCTGGTGCCTAGAGCCGCCTCTGATTATCAGCAGGAGAGAAAAAAACTGTTTGTAGTGGTAATGAAAATGGCCCATTTCCAGCAATTGACAAGGAGATGTAAGGAACTGTAGGGGTGGGGGGGTTGAATGTTATAATTCTTGACGTCTGATTTGTGTCCATTTATTCTTTAACGTACAGCCTGTCCGGTTTGGCCAATGTACATTGAGGAACACTTCAATCTCCCTGGCCACTCGATTACAGACCTAAAAGTCACAATATTACAACAACAAAAACTTCAAAAACAGACTCTAACGAGAGACTGCTGAACTGGAATTAATTTGCAAATTGGACACCATCAAACTAGGCTTGAATAAAGAATGGGAGTGGATGAGCATTACACAAAGTAAAACTATTTCCCCATGCTTATTCTCTCTCTCCTCCTCTCCCCCCTGAGACAATAGGCTAGACAATAGGAACTGATCATTCCTGGCTATGGGTAGTGTTCCTTGGAAGGAGCTCACAGTGCAATTAAGCAGCTTCAGTATTTTGGATACCAGTAAAGGATTTATTATTAGAATTGGTCTGATAACTACTGAGCTGGGTGTGTGCAGGTGTAAGAATTAACTGCGTCTGGCTGAAACTTCAGTGGGGAGTAAGAGAAAACAATTAGAAACATATTTACATTGCATCCACCAATAAAAGAATGGACCAAAAAAAGAAGGAAGTTGTGGAGGAATTTAGATAGGCAGAAGATAGTATGATAAGTCAAAATGAAATTTGGGTAGGACATTGCATATTTTTGCAAAAAATAAAATGCCATTGGTGTTTTAATTTTAATGTATAGGAGAGTGGTTTTACATCTGATCTCAACTTCTGGCACCACAATGCTATACTAGCTGGGGCATTAATTTAATAATGCCTAAAAGGGAAGAGGGCCATGTACTGAAACATCAACACCACTTCCTGCAGAGGAAAATTGGTTCTTGTTGAAAGGAAAAGGAATTATTCTCTACTGTCATCATAAGGTTGTAAAGTGTGTGGGAGCTGATTGCTTTTCCTGCTTGGGTTTGTGGGTTTTGTACATGATAGTGATGGGAGCATTATGAACCTATCATTTAAGACTTTGGAAGCAAAAATAAAATATGAATGCTGCTCAGTTCTGAGTTTACTTCTACAAACATTATGTTTATGGCTGGCCCAGCTCTCATTGACTCGAATGGCAGCAGGCTCAGGCCCAGTGGTCACTAGGATAAAGAACAATATGCTGATGAATATCTTCAGTTGCAACTTCTCTCAGCAATGATCACTTATTGCACCATTTTCAAACAAAATAAAGGGCAGGGAGAATGGGCAAAATATTTGAGGATACAGCCTAGAAAGTGTGTAAACTGGAAATGCTGAACCAAATTCTGAGAGCTGCTGAATATTGACTTTTCTTTGATGGTTGGGAGGGGCAGTTGCTCCACATCTTGCAATATTGAATCTGTTGATAGCACTATGTTTCTCAAACCCATTTCAACTTGTAAGACCTAGTATGTGGACCTGACTTTGACTTCAAGAACACACCCTAGGGTTGTCAAGCGATTATAAAAAACTTAATTGTGATTAATCACACGATTAAAAAAAATAATTAATTTAACAATCATGTTAAACAATAATGGAATACAATGTGTTTAAATATTTTTGCATATTTTCTACATTTTCAAATATATTGATTCAATTACAACACAATACAAAGTGTACAGTGCTCACTTTATATTTAATTTGATTAAAATATTTGCACTGTAAAAACAAAAGAAATTGTATTTTTCAATTCACCTAATACAAGTACTGTAGTGAAATCTCTGTCATGAAAGTTCAACTTACAAATATAGAATTATGTACAAAAAATAACTGCATTCAAAAATAAAACAATGTAAAACTTTTGAGCCTACAAGTCCACTTAGTCCTACTTTTTGTTCAGACAGACAAACAAGTTTGGTTACAATTTGCAGGAGATAATGCTGCCTGCTTCTTGTTTACTATGTCACCTGAAAGTGAGAACAGGCATTCACATGGCACTGTTGTAGCCGGCATCACAAGATATTTACGTACTAGATGTGCTAAAGATTCATATGTCCCCTTCATGCTTCAACCATCATTCCAGAGGCCATGTCCATGCTGATGATGGGTTCTGCTTGATAACAGTACAAAGCAGAACAGACCAACACATGTTCATTTTCAGCATCTGAGTCAGATGCCGCTAGCAGAAGGTTGATTTTCTTTTTTGGTAGTTCAGGTTCTCTAGTTTCCATATTGGAGTGTTGCTCTTTTAAAGCTTCTGAAAACATGCTCCACGGCTCATCCCTCTCCAATTTTGGAAGGCACTTCAGATTCTTAAATCTTGGGTCAGTTAGAAATCTCACATTGGTACCTTCTTTGCGTTTTGTGAAATCTACAGTGAAAGTGTTCTTAAAATGAACAACATGTGCTGGATCATCATCTGAGATTGCTGTAACATGAAATATATGGCAGAATGTGGGTAAAACAGAGCAGGAGACTACAATTCTCCCCCAAGGAGTTCAGTCACAAATTTAATTAACACTTTTTTTTTAACGAGTGTCATCAGCATGGAAGCATGTCCTCTGGAATGGTGGCCAAAGAATGAAGGAGCATATGCATGTTTAACATATCTGGAACATCTCTGTCTTGGGGTGTGTTTATTCACATAAAAAACAAAAAGATCCTCTAAAAAATATCCATACCCCTCTGTCAAAATCTGAAGATGAAGAATGTTCTGTTTGAAAGCACCTACACTATTCATAGGCCAGACAAATGCTGGTCTTCCCTTGCTTCTCAATAATGAAGCAGTAAGATTGTTTCATGGTAACAATAGCCGCTGTACCAAAATCAATCCAGTACTCTACATACGACAATTGACATCTGACTGTACTTGTGACAAATTATTATAGCCCTCCATCAAAGTATAGTAAAATTTCGAGGCTGCAGTAAAAATTAATCTGGCAATGAAACTGGCCTATAGTTTTCTCCTCCAACTATTGTTACATTTGATTACTTGTATTCATCAATGTGACTTTGTGAGGATATGATACTTACATAAAGCTTGCTGAAGGAAACATTTTTAGGACATTTTTGCTACAAAAAAGTATTTAGAAGCCAGTTACTTAAAAGCAGATCTATTGACATCACTGTTTCATTAAACCCAGCACTGTGAACAAATGACATAGCAATATACGTCTGCCTACAATGTTTTGAGAAAGCATGTGCCATGGACCGGTAATGAAATAAATCTTTCATCTGTGGGCTAGTGATTGAAAATCTGACTCAAATCAATATCGACCAAAAGTCATTGCTATTGAATGGAAGATTTTGGCCTACATGAAATCAGTTGGTAGTCTTATTTCAGGTCCTAGTGGACCAGTGTCCATGTTACAAAAGCCTCTACTATATCTACCATCCTCTTTTGGCATCTCAGCAGAAAGCCCAAGAATTGAATAGGCCTGAAGAGTAAACGTACTCCTACCTCTGGGTTCCCTAGTAAGAGGAGGGGGAGGGGCAGAGGAAGAAGGGATGGGGAGGGAATGTAAAGAGACGCTTCTTCCATGTATGAAAGATTTGTCTCCCCAAGCCTATCAACTAAATGCACTCAATAAAAATCATTAAAGCAAATAGAGAAAAGAGCTGACTGAAAATATTTTTTTGGGGAAACTGCATGTTAGTTGCCTATTACTTGAATCTTTCTTAGGTTACTTTCACATTGTCAGTTTTTGGAACACATGTGCAACCCATGCACCTACAGGATTAAGTAATATTTTTATGCACTCAAGTTTGCTCGAATAGCACTATGTAGTTCAGGAAATCTTTTTCTACCTCAGAACACAGAGAAGCCTAATTACAGACAGAGAGGTCTGGCTGCCCGCGTATTTTCACAGTTAGTAGTGTAAAATATGTTCCAGAATATATGCTGTTTTGTGGGCTTGTATTACATCATGGCATATTACCAAGTGACACAATGTACCTCACAATAAAAAGCATCTTTAATCTTCCATAACCAATGAAAAAGATTTGGATGTTTTATTTAAAACTGCAGTGAGAAAATGAGAGACAGCTATTCTATGTGGTTAGAAATCATCTGTTTTATTAAGAAAAAACGTATATGAGAGGTGTCTGAAACTCATGAGACAGGAAACAATGGTCCATGCTTTTTGGTGTTGGTTTGTTCACTTTTAACTGACAGCATCATGCCATTATGCAATTTTATAATAGCTTTTTCAAAACAATTTTTGAATATGTTTGTATGATATTATGTATGGTTAAAAGACAGGGAACAAAAGGTAGGAATTAATGGTAAATTCTCAGAATGGAGAGGGGTAACTAGTGGTGTTCCCCAAGGGTCAGTCCTATGACCAATCCTATTCAATTTATTCATAAATGATCTGGAGAAAGGGGTAAACTGAGGTGGCAAAGTTTGCAGATGATACTAAACTACTCAAGATAGTTAAGACCAAAGCAGACTGTGAAGAACTTCAAAAAGATCTCACAAAATTAAGTGATTGGGCAACAAAATGGCAAATGCAATTTAATGTGGATAAATGTAAAGTAATGCACATTGGAAAAAATAACCCCAATATACAATATGATGGGGGCTAATTTAGCTACAACGAGTCAGGAAAAAGATCTTGGAGTCATCGTGGACAGTTCTCTGAACATGTCCACACAGTGTGCAGAGGCAGTCAAAAAAGCAAACAGGATGTTAGGAATCATTAAAAAGGGGATAGAAAATAAGACTGAGAATATATTATTGCCCTTATATAAATCCATGGTACGCCCATATCTCGAATACTGTGTACAGATGTGGTCTCCTCACCTCAAAAAAGATATACTGGCACTAGAAAAGATTCAGAAAAGGGCAACTAAAATGATTAGGGGTTTAGAGAGGGTCCCATATGAGAAAGATTAAAGAGGCTAGGACTCTTCAGCTTGGAAAAGAGGAGACTAAGAGGGGATATGACAGATGTCTATAAAATCATGAGTGATGTGGAGAATGTGGATAAGGAAAAGTTATTTACTTATTCCCATAATACAAGAACTAGGGGTCACCAAATGAAATTAATAGGCAGCAGGTTTAAAACAAATAAAAGGAAGTTATTCTTCACACAGCGCACAGTCAACTTGTGAAGCTTCTTACCTGATGAGGTTGTGAAGGCTAGGACTATAACAGTGTTTAAAAGAGAACTGGATAAATTCATGGTGGTTAAGTCCATAAATGGCTATTAGCCAGGATGGGTAAGGAATGGTGTCCCTAGCCTCTGTTTGTCAGAGGATGGAGATGGATGGCAGGAGAGAGATCACTTGAACATTGCCTGTTAGGTTCACTTCCTCTGGGGCACCTGGCATTGGCCACTGTCGGTAGACAGATACTGGGCTAGATGGACCTTTGGTCTGACCCGCTACGGCCATTCTTATGTTCTTATTATAATTTGAGCTGAGCAAATTTTTTGGCTTTGTAGCTGAACTGAAAAATCTTAAAAAAATGGATTTTGTTTTTTCTCACTGAAATGAAAAACCCAAACCATGTCAACTGGGTTGAATGAAACATTTTTAACATCATTTCAAAATGACATTCCCAAGAAAATGATTAATTTTGTTGAGATTTTCTTTCTGCCAGAAGACAATTAGCACTTCAATGTTATGGCTAGTTGATCATAGTGACTGCTGCTGAATGATGGGGACATTCCTACCCAGGACTGAATATGATGTTAATTTTTGCTGGCTGAAGAAGCAAAATACTAGAACCAGATATCAAACCTGGGACTCCTACATAATCATGCAGAACATTACCATTCAGAAATAAGATTTGCTGGTAAAAATTTGATTATTTTTAGTTATATGTACCTGCCTCTGCTAATTGTATTTTTAATTAATTGATTTAAAAGCACATTTCTCATAGAGTAATGCAGATAAAAGATTGTCAAATGTATATGTTTGTTAGGTAGTTAGAAGAGTTAGGGTATGTCTACACTATGAAATGAAGTCGATTTTTTAGAAATCAATTTGATACAGTCGATTGTGTGTGTACCCACTAAGCGCATTAAGTTGGCGGTGTGTGTCCACAGTACCGAGGCTAGTGTCGACTTTCGAAGCATTGCACAGTTCCCGCAGTCTCCACCGCTCATTGGAATTCTGGGTTGAGCTCCCAATGCCTGAAGGGGCAAAAACATTGTCACTTGTGGTTCTGGGTACATGTCATCAGGCCCCCCTTCCTCCCTCCCTCCATGAAAGCAATGGTAAAAAATCGTTTCTCACCTTTTTTCCTGGGTTACCTGTGCAGAAGACATACCACGGCAAGCATGGAGCCTGCTCAGCTCTGTCACCATATATCTCCTGGGTGCTGCTGGCAGATGCAGTACTGCAGTGCTACACAGCAACATCTCCTTGCCTTGCCTTGCAGAGAGCAGATGGTACAATATGACTGCTAGCTGTTGTCGTTGTCCAGTGGGTGCTCCTGGCCGACCTCGGTTAGGTTGGTTGGGGGTACCTGGGCAGACATGGGTGCTCCTGGCCAGCCTCGGTGAGGTCAGCTGGGGGGAGGGAGGGCTGGACAAAAATGGGAATGACTCCAGGTCATTCTCTTCTTTAAGTTTCATCTAATGGAGATTCAGTCCTGCCTGGAATATCATGCCAGCTGGAGGCTTCTGCCTCACGCTGCTCTCTCAGTCGGCAGCACCGCGTGGTTGCACCTACCCCAGCCTACCCCTTGCTCCCATGGCTCATGAAACCTGGACAGTAGAAAGGAACAGTTCAATTATAGGCTGAGCAAGTGCATAATGTTTGTAGAACGTGCCTTTGGACGTTTAAAAGCTCGCTGGAGCAGTTTACTGACTCGGTTAGACCTCAGCAAAACCAATATTCCCACTGTTATTACTGCTTGCTGTGTGCTCCACAATATCTGTGAGAGTAACGGGGGAGATGTTTATGGCAGGGTGGGAGGTTGAGACAAATCGCCTGGCCGCTGATTACGTGCAGCCAGACACCAGGGCCGTTAGAAGAGCACAGCAGGGTGCGCTGTGCATCAGAGCAGCTTTGAAAACCAGTTTCATGACTGGCCAGGCTACAGTGTGAAAGTTCTGTTTGTTTCTCCTTGATGAAAACCTGTCCCCTTGGTTCACTCCACTTCCCTGTAAGCCAACCGCCCTCCCCTCCCCTCTTTGATCTCCGCTTGCAGAGGCAATAAAGTCGTTTCAAATTCTTGCATTCTTTATTAATTCATCACACAAATGCGGGGATAACTGCCAAGGTAGCCCGAGAGGGGTTGGGGAGGAGGGAAGCACGGGGGTGGGGTAGTTGTAGGGGCACCCCCTAGAATGGCATGCAGCTCATCATAGAAGTGGCATGTCCAGGGCTCTGACCCGGAGCAGCCATTTGCCTCTCTGGTTCTTTGGTAGGCTTCACGCGGCACTGCTGCGGGGTCCCTGTTATAACCTCTGTCCTTCATGTCCTTGGAGATTTTTTCAAATATTCCTGCATTTTGTCTTTTGGAATGGAGTTCTGATAGCACGGATTCGTCTCCCCATACAGCAATCAGATGCAGTATCTTCCGTTCGGTCCATGCTGGAGCTCCTTTGCGATTCTGGGACTGCATGGTCACCTATCCTGATGAGCTCTGCATGGTCACTTGTGCTGATCAGCTCACCATGCTGGCCATACAGGAAATGAAATTCAAAAGTTTGCGGGGCTTTTTCTGTCTACCTGGCCAGTGCATCTGAGTTGAGAGTGCTGTCTAGAGCGGTCACAATGGAGCACTCTGGGATAGCTCCCAGAGACCAATACTGTTGAATTGCATTCACACTACCCCAAATTCAACCAAGAAGGGTCGATTTCAGCACTAATCCCCTTGTCGGGGAGGAGTACAGAAATCGATTTTAAGAGCCCTTTAAGTCGACAAAAATGGCTTTGTTGTGTGGACGGGTGCAGGGTTAAATCGATCTAACACTGCTAAATTCGACCTAAACTCGTAGTGTAGACCAGAGCTTAGTCAGATCCTGGGCCTAATATAATTTTCCAGGAAGTAGGTTAAAAGAGTTGACTACTATAGGTACATTGGGATGGAGACCTTGGTGAATTGGCATGTAAGTAAGTGACCAAATTGTCTTAGGTTTAGCTTTGGATTGTTTTTAGTCTGTCATATTAGTAATAGCAGAATTGATAAGCAATTGGCAAAAGTGATTATTTTGAAGAACTCAGTCAAAAAACTTAAACAGGACAGTGATTAAGTATAAGTACTATTTTCTATTGTGATTGTGTTATTTGATTCTGAAAATCCGGATGGGTGTAGTGACCAATTTTCTAGTTTTATGTTAACAAAATCATAGTTCAGTACTATTTTGCCTTCTTACATCCTAGCCTATTAGATGCTGTTATTTTAATGATAGTTAATAAAACTATAAAATTAAACCCTACTTTTGAGTCTCTTTTCTTTAGTTAAGCAATCAAAAATCAAAGAATCCTAAGGGTATGTCTACACTACAAGAGTAGTTTGATTCAACTTAACTCGAATTTGTGGAATTGACCTTACAAAGTCGAATTTGTGTATCCACACTAAGGACACTAATTCGACTTTGTGAGTCCACACTAACGGGGCAAGCGTCGACATTGGAAGCGGTGCACTGTGGGCAGCTATCCCACAGTTCCCGCAGTCCCCGCTGCCCATTGGAATTCTGGGTAGAGCCCCCAATGCCTGCTGGGGGAAAAAATGTGTCGAGGGTGGTTTTGGGTAACTGTCATCATTCAACCGTCACTCCCGCCCTCCCTCCCTGAAAGCGCCGGCGGGAAATCTGTTCGCGCACTTTTCTGGTCAGTGACAGCGCGGACGCCACAGCACTGCGAGCATGGAGCCCGCTGCGATCATCGCTGCACTTATGGCCGTTGTCAACTCCTCGCACCTTATCGTCCACCTCTTCCACAGTCAGCTGCTGAGAAATCGGGCGAGGAGGCTCCGGCAGCACGGTGAGGACATGAAGTGTGAGAGTGGCACAGACCTTTCACAAAGCACGGGATCCCGCGCCGCGGAGATCATGGTGGCAATGGGTCACGTTCATGCTATGGGACGGCGATTCTGGGCCCGGGAAACAAGCACGGACTGGTGGGACCGCATAGTGCTGCAGGTCTGGGATGAATCATAGTGGCTGTGAAACTTCAGGATGCGTAAGGGCACTTTCCTTGAACTGTGTGACTTGCTGTCCCCTGCCCTGAAGTGCAAGGACACCCGGATGCGAGCAGCCCTGACTGTGCAGAAGCGAGTGGCCATAGCCCTCTGGAAACTTGCCACGCCAGACAGCTACCGGTCAGTAGCGAACCACTTTGGCGTGGGCAAATCTACCGTGGGGGTTGCTGGGATGCAAGTAGCCCACGCAATCGTTGAGCTACTGCTCTCAAAGGTAGTGACCCTGGGAAACGTCCAGGTCGTCATAGATGGCTTCACCGCGATGGGATTCCCAAACTGCGGTGGGGCTATAGATAGAACTCACATCCCTATCCTGGGACTGGCCCACCAGGCCAGCCAGTATATTAACCGAAAGGGCTACTTTTCAATGGTGCTGCAAGCACTGGTGGACCATAGGGGACGCTTTACCAACATCAACGTCGGGTGGCCGGGCAAGGTTCATGACGCGCGTGTTTTTAGAAACTCTGGTCTGTTTAGACGCCTGCAGGAAGGTAGTTTCTTCCCGGACCACAAAATAACTGTTGGGGATGTGGAGATGCCTACAGTGATCCTCAGGGACCCAGCCTACCCACTAATGCCCTGGCTCATGAAGCCCTATACAGGCGCCCTGGACAGTGACAAAGAACTCTTCAACTACCGGCTGAGCAAGTGCAGAATGGTGGTGGAGTGTGCTTTTGGACGTCTCAAGGGGAGATGGAGGAGCTTACTGACTCGCTCAGATCTCAGCGAAACCAATATCCCCATTGTTATTGCAGCTTGCTGTGTGCTCCACAATCTCTGTGAGAGCAAGGGGGAGACCTTTATGGCAGGATGGGAGGTTGAGGCAAATCGCCTGGCTGCTGATTACGCTCAGCCAGACACCTGTGCGATTAGAAGAGCCCAGCGGGAAGCGCTGTGCATCTGGGAGGCTTTGAAAGCTAGGTTCCTCAGCGAGCAGCGTGACCTGTGACTATTCAGTTTCTTTACAGAGAAGCTGAACCTGCCCCTGTTTCTTTACCCAGTTACTGTTGACTATCCTCTGCAGTTACATACCCCGTTCACCCCGTTTTCCCCCTTCCAACACATGTGTAAAAATAAAATACATGTTCCATTGTTACTTAACAAACGTTTCTTTATTAATGACTTTGCGTTAAAGGGTTGAAACTGGGATGCAGACTGTGCTGGGTAGGGTGTGTAGTGATGTAAAGACCGCCTCAAAACTCGAGGAATGACAGGCTTCTGCTCCTAGAGCGGTCCACAGTGCCGGACTGGTTGTTTCAACGGAGCCTGCCATCCCTCCTTTTTGGGACTCTGTGTGCAGGGGCTCTGTGACCTTGTTGCGGGGGAGGACAGTTACAGATTCCCCTGCTGCGTGGCTCTGTGGTCCAGGACAAGGACCGCTGCATAAGATCTGTAACCGCCCTCCCCCGCTACAAAGTCACATACCCCCCCACCCACACAGAACATGGAAACCACCTCCCATACCGACCAGGGTGCCTACTGACTGCACTGTATGTGTGACCTGCTGCTGATCCTGCCCCCGTGTCTGTATCCTGGTAAAGGTGACTGTCCTATGCAATTACCAACCCCCTTCCCCCCCCCTTCACAGACAGTCTTCTGTACAAAAACATGACGGAAACAGTAATTAACAGCAAGGTACTTTTATTAATCAACTAGACAGTTAGGGGATGAAACTGGGATTGGGGCTTGGGTGAGTCAGGAAGGGAAGGACTTCTCAAAATTTAGGGAATGAGAGCTTTTGGGTAATTGAGCACTCTGCTGGGGTGCGGTGACAGTTTTCATGGCCCCTGGCGCCCCTCCTTCTTGTTATTTTGGGTGAGGGGGGTACGGGACTTTGTGGCGAGGGAAGGCGGTTGCAGATACACTGCAGGGGGGCTCTGTCCTCCTGCCTGCGGTCCTGCAGAACATCCACAAGGCGCCGGAGCGTGTCCGTTTGCTCCCTCATTAGTCCAAGCAGCGTTTGAGTCACCTGCTTGTCTTCCTCACGCCACCTCTCCTCCCGTTCGCTGTGTGAGCGCTGGTACTGAGAGAGGTTCTCCCTCCACTGGCTCTGCTGGGCCGCCTCGGCTCAGGAGCAGCCCATAAATTCAGCGAACATCTCGTCCCGTGTCTTTTTCTTTCGCCGCCTAATCTGCGCCAGCCTCTGTGAGGGGGATGCTGGGGCAGGTCTGGAGACAGTTGAAGCTGTGTGATGGGAAAAAGGGAGTGAATTCCTTGCAAAGATACATTTTTGCAAACAATGAACACAGTGTAGTCTGTCTCTGTGAACAAGACCATGCACAGCACCTTTCTCATGCGCACTCAGGACAAGTTCGAATTTTCGGCCTTCACTTTCATTGTCTGGGGTCTTGCACTGGAGATCAGACAAGCGGGGCAGGACAGCAGAATCTGTGTAGCAGCCAGGCATGGTAAGCCGTAGACTTTAGGCTGCTTAAAACTTAATGTATAGCAGTGCCCTCCTGCTGCAGGCAATCCGGAAAGCATAAACTCTGCCCCTGTTCCACCCCCTCGGGGCTGTCCCCGCGAAAGATCCCTGTATGCTGCCCCTCTGCAGCCTCCACCACGTGGCTGTAAACCGACGCTTATTGTTATGCAAAGGAAAAGTGAAGCATTCCCAATACTAACATTACACTAATTCCCCTAATTAGATGCAGGAGTCGCCGAGCGAGATCACCCTGAGGAGGGTCACTGAGAGAGATAGAGAGCGCATGCTGCGTGAAAGCCAGCACAAACCAGGGGCCTATACTGCCATGCTCGTGGAGGCAATGCTCCCAGAGTGACTGATGATAGCCTGGCGCGGAAGAGTGTGCTACCACGGAGCAACCAATAAGGCAGCTCTCCCCAGGAACCTCATGCGTAGGCTTTTCGATTACCTCCAGGAGAGCTTCGTGGAAATCTCCCAAGAGGATTTCTGTTCTATCCCCATATGTATTGACCTTCTTTTCACATAGTTTATATTCCTGTTCTTTAAAAAATAAATGTTTACATGTTTATAGCACTTACCGACTGATCCTTCCCCTGATTCAGAGTCCGGGTTAACGGCCGGAGAGGGTTGGTAGGGGATCTCTGTGAGGGTGATGAAGAGATCCTGGCTGTCGGGGAAATCAGCATTGTAAGCGCTGTCGCCTGCCTCATTCTCCACAAACCCTTCCTCATCTTCCCCATCCGCGAACATCGCCGAGGAACTGCCCGTTGACACTATCCCATCGTCAGAGTCCACGGTCACTGGTGGGGCAGTGGTGGCAGACCCACCGAGAATGGCATGCAGTGCCTCATAGAAGCAGCATGTCTGGGGCTGGGATCCGGAGGGTCTGTTGGCCGCTTTGATTTTTTGGTAGCCTTGTCTCAGGTCCTTGATTTTCACGCGGCACTGCGTTGTATCCCGGCTGTATCCTCTGTCTCTCATGGCTTTTTGGAGACCTTCTCGTAGGTCTTTGCATTCCGTTTTTTGGAGCGCAGCTCCGAAAGCACAGACTCATCGCCCCACACAGCGATCAGATCCAAGACTTCCCGGTCAGTCCATGCTGGGGCCCTCTTTCTATTCTGAGATTGCATGGACCCCTCTGCTGGAAAGCTCTGCATCGCTGCCAGTGCTGCTGAGCTCGCCATGATGTCCAAACAGGAAATGAGATTCAAACTGGCCAGACAGGAAAAGGAATTCAAATTTTCCCGGGGCTTTTCTTGTGTGGCTGGTCAGAGCATCCGAGCTCGGACTGCTGTCCAGAGCGTCAACAGAGTGGTGCACTGTGGGATAGCTCCTGGAGCTACTAAGGTCGATTTCCGTCCACACATAGCCTAATTCGACATAGCCATGTTGAATTTAGCGCTACTCCCCTCGTCGGGGAGGAGTACAGAATTTGAACTAAAGAGCCCTCTAGGTCGAACTAATTAGCTTCCTGGAGTGGACGGGTGCACGGTTAAGTCGAATTAACGCTGCTAAATTCGACATAAACTCCTAGTGTAGACCAGGCCTAAGAAAGGTGGTACAGGTAATCAGTTAAGCAGTTTGCTTAACTAAAGGGTTTTTTTATACACCCTGTCTTTATTAGAACAGACATGTAGACCTAAAAGATCCAGTAAAGGACAGATTTTCTAGAATTGTGAGGTTGAGTTAATCATCTATCAGTGATCAGGACATGTGTGATCATGCCCAGCAATTAGAGCAAGAGTCAGCCCTAGCAATTAGAGCAGGAGTCAAGCGTAGCGGTTTGAACAGGAATCAGAGGCCAGATGCCAGAGCCAAGGGTCAGACCTGAAGTCAGGGACTGGAGTCAAGGTTACTTGGAGTGAGGTGAGTCAATTGGGACAAAGCTGCACTCCTTAGACTGCTTGTGGGATAAACTAGCAGGTAAACAGACTAGCTGTGGGCCTTTAATTCTGACACTGTATCATCTCACCATATCATCTTCGACAATTAATTTCATATAGATTCTAAGCCCTGTACATTACGATAAAATGGTAATTGAAAGAAAGAATGTTACAATACTCAGATCTTATTGCACAAAAGCCAAGGTAGAAGTCATGGGTGAGATCTTCAAAGCACAAAGAGGAGTTAAGTGCTCACCTACCATTGACTTTCAATGAGAGATGAGCACTTAAATCTCCTGCCTTTGAAAATCTTTGAATTTTGTTTTCAACAGTATTTGGTTGAGCAAAGCGAAAGTACAACTCAGTGACATTTCTCTCTATTTGTCTAGATGTAACATTTGTATTTGTAGCCAATTTCATGATTTTTATGCACGATTTGCATGCATGATTTATCCTTATAAAACAATAAATTTGCATGCTATGATCTGTAAATCTGTATTTATTCATGCCATATATAAGCAAATAAAAAAATCATTTCCTCTAAGCTTATAGAAACTTTTAACAATAAATGAAATGTACTAACATCAAGAAATTGAACTGTGCACCAACATTCAGTGGACCAGTATTAAATAGTGTTACAGTAGATGAGAGCCTTAGAATGTTAACCCTAGTCCTTTAGTTCAAAAGGTCGCTTTTCTTGCCTTTGCCCTCGCGAACTGATGCACAGCATCAGAAAGATCCAAAGACTGGCCAATGGCATTTTTAGGTGATAAAACAGCAAGCAATGTCAGTCTCTTGTTGGCCATCATCGATTAAAGATATCTTCTAATGAGCCAGAGATTCGAAAAGCTGTGCTCACCTCTTGCAACTGTGCCCTGCAATATGAGCAGAATCCTCAAAGATATACGCACATTAGGAAAACTGTCCTTAGCTCTGCATCATGAATGAATTGGAGAACTTAGGGTGGAGAGTGTTTCCTGTGTTGCAAAATGTAATGGATGTTGTCCAGTTCATATAGAGGTCTTTATCATTGACGGCTGAACATTTCCCATATGTCAGCGTCTGGTGAAGGTCTGTATAATTGTTCAAGAGTGTTTCCCTGTTTGCCAGCAGCTTACAAAGGTCATGCAAAAACATCCATGTCTTTTTGTAGTGCTTCATTTGTTCAAACCTTTCTTTGATGGACACATGAGTAGTGTCAATGAGCGAGCAAAAATTTTTTTCTTCTGAGCTTCCCTTCACCTCATCTCATGCCCTCGTAACCAAACTCTCTCTTCTTCCGATGAATACAAATTTTCTTAAAGACAGGCTCAACTTCTAAGTTTTCCACCAGCAGTGATGGCTTCTTCAAATCTGTTGTCTCTGTAGGCCACAATGAAATCAAGGCAGTGTCTCATGAGAGTAGTAACAGTCACAATGTTTATTGACTGTGTTTGTAATGCCTTGCTTACAATGTTTACTTGGAACAGGATATCGTGCCAAACTACAATTGAGACCAGAAATTTGACATCAGTGATCTGGTTTGCCAGGTTTTACGCCTCATGTCAGATTCCGTTCTCAGCTTTGCTCAACTGTGACAGTTCCATTGGGCAGTTGTAAACCTCAGTCACTTGGTACCTCACTGGCCTTACGCTGTCAATGCAGCTCTTTTAGTAAGTGTCACTTACCAGCTTCACAGTCAGATTTGTAACATTGCCTGTGAGGATCTTTGCTCTGATAGCTGATGCTGAAAACAGGACAGTATTCCAAAGAGAGATACTGAATCTAAAGAAGATGACGCTGCATCTGACACAGTCAGGTTCAGGGAAGGGCAGCCACAAGGCACGAAGAAAGCTCTTGAATTCAGCACAAGAATCCTTACCTCGATGTCATTGTTTCTTCCCTTCAAGTTTGCACCATTGTCATAGCCTTGGCTGCGGCAGTTCTGAAACTTTATTTTATTCTCATTCAAAATGTTCATAAACAGTTCTGTTAGGCCTTTTCCAGTAGAGTTGTCCAGAGACCGGAAACAGATAAGGTGTTCCTTTACTTGGATACAACCATCCTTGTTGTCAATAAATCTTACTGTAAATGACATCTTTTCACTGTGACTAATGTCGGAAATGCACTCCATTATTAAGACGTAGTACTTTGCTTTGCTAAGATGCATCAATATGTTATCAAGCACCTTCCTTGCCATAAGGTCAATCAATTTGTTTTCAATTGTTTTGCTGCAGTAATGGTCCATAGCTTCTTTACGAACTACTTGATGTAAGTGCTCACACATGACATGGTCGTATTTCCCAAGGAGCTTTATCAAACCAAGGAAATTACCCTTATGTTCAGTAAACAACTTATCCAGTAAGCCACAGAAAGGCAAATTATTTTTTGCAAGGAAGAGGGTAATTGAGATCAGACTCTTGAGCACATTCCTCCAATACTGGGTTTCTACATTAATAATGCACTGGTTTTCTGCGTCTATGCATTTATTCAGCTTGAGCCCGGACTCGACCTCCATGCCTTTGGAGTAGGCCATAAAATGACCTTTTATATTGCTTCTGAGCATCAATTAACTTATGCAAGTAATTGTACCCGGAAAGCCCAAGCAACGATTTGGCATTCTTGTCAAATATTTTGCAACAAAAACAGAATACTCTGTCGGTTGATTTCAATTAAACTAGCCAACACCGATTCAGTTTCTCACCATTCTTGAGCACTATTTCACAGTGTGACTTTGAGAAGTGTCGCTTCTGTTCATATACTAGCAATATCATATCCTCGATTTTGCCCCCTCTATTCAAAATTGTACAATCAATATCGGCAGAGTTTAGGATTGCCGGCCGTAAAGCAGGATCTGATGTATCGATTTGTGGCATGCTATTTTTCTCACTGCTGTTTCTGTCATCATGAGAAGCTGATTCTTCTTTATTGTTTCTCTCCTTTTCATGTAAACCAAATTTTTCTTTGTCATTACTCCCCTTTTCATGTGAGCCACATTCTTCTTTATCATCACTCTCCTTTACACAGCCAAGAAAATTGGATGATTCTCCATCACTTTTCTCACATTTCCATTCCTTATCTTCAGGTAAATCTGCTAACTCCTTAGTAATAGAATTTCCATCATTTAAGTTTTGCTGCTCAATTTCTTCTGCACTGGTATGATTGCTACTACCTAAAGCCCAGTCTATGTTGTTCTGTTTCAGATGTTTTCCTATCAAATTTGCCCCTTGCTTCAAACTAGATTGCAGTTGAGCTTGTCACTTCCTATACTGAGCTCCTGAAGGCTGCTTCATGGACATTTTTTATTTTCTATGGGGGAAAACAGACAGTATTAGGGAAAGCAAATGTCTATTATTTTGCAGTATTAGAAAGTCACCAAACAGTACGTGTTAAGCATGGCAAAAGAAGCAATAGTAGTTCTTTTATATTGTTGTGTAGATAGATATCTCTGGTATCTCATTAAATATGTCCTTTATTAGTCACTACTTACACTTTTCAAGTCCTAAACACAAGTACACTTTCACAATTACACAATAAAACAAGGTTCACAATATTGCTGCTCGGCTCTCACTTCACTTCATTTCATTCTTATATCTCACTGACTGACTGGTAAGGCCCCGCTCCTTATCTAACCGCGAGGGCATGGCTAACAACATTCTAGGAGTTCTCAGGAAAGTCTGGAAGGTTCCACGAGATTCTACAAAGGTCCAGAACATTCTAGGAGGTTAGTGAAAAATGAGTTCACATGGAATACCTGAAACGTTTCACTTCAAACATTCTATTTTCCCTTTTGTCACTAACAATAAAAACAGTGCCCAGAGCCCGGCACCCCCTCAGTCGCCTGGGTTGCCTGCCCCTGAATCTGGCCCTGAACTAGACTGTGGACCCTTCTTATAGCAGTAAATCTAACCTCAGAACACAGCTTGAGTATCTCAGCTGGTGCTATGCTATGTCATAGGAATTTTAGTATAGAACCATTCAAAGAAACAAAAATGAGGGCAAAGCCATAAAACTTGTAAAATGTTCATGCATATATTAAACTATCAAGGCCCAATACAGCAAAGCACATGAATAATTCCTTTCACTAAGCAGTTACTGCACATCCATGCAACCCAGTTGAAATCCATTGGACTACAATAGTGAAACTGAGGACAAGATTTCACCCATCACTTTTCTGAGGTACCTTGTACTGGTTACAGCAGTAAAGGTTTTCCTTTATCTCAAATGGTAGTGGCTTGTACATTGGGAGGAGAGAAAGCTGAGTTCCAGTCACTGTCACTGTGAAAATCCAAATGATTATAGTTTTGCAGCATGGTGATATCCATGAAGTTCCTGTACGTTCACAGATTTAATATACTGATATTATTCATGTTGTTAAATACATACCACAAAATATAGAAGGATGCACAATGTAATTGTGTTAAAGAGAAGTAACTCCACTTACTTCAATGGAGTTTATTGACTGTGCTTGAAAGGTGAAATTAGTCCCTTAATTTCGTATGTCTGGAAGGGAGTCATTAACACTGAAACACATTTTTTTTCCAGCTTAAGGGTACCCAGGCTGTTGGTTTGCCATCCTTAAGGAAAATCAGTGAAAGGAAGCAGTTTGATTTATGTTTTCACTGTGTTTCTGTTTTCCCCCTTTTCTTACATTGCCAGCACAACCTGCAAAATTCCTTAGCAACTGTAGGCCAGTGAAATTTTGGAACAGCATCACTTGAACTGCTTGTTCATACAAAACTGAATTACCATGCATCATCCACACTGTGCATGGAATTACAGGCTTTGAGCCTTCCCCAGCATTTTTCTGTTGAGCTTACCTTTTAAATTTCTTACACTCATGTAAGATACATCCTAGTTTGTGAGAGATAGCAGCACACCTTTCTGTCTTAGTATTCTATATTTTGGCTGTACACTCCTGACAGCACTGGAACCATCTGGTTCTTGACCACTGCCTAATAAGGCTATCATTATGGATTATTATTTTAGTTGAATTTCCTGTCCCATTTTTTAGCAAGTGCATTTGCCACATATTAGTTGACTAACTCTTCTTTTTTGGCTCACCATCACTGGTTTTCCTTTGCTGAAATTATAGTCTGAGGCCGACGCTCCATTGAAAAAATGGGAGCCATAATTCACCACAGGTGCCTACTGGTAGAGTTCCAGAAATGGAAGCTACTTGGGAAGCTGTAGTGCAGGGGTCGGCAACCTCTGGCATGTGGCTCACCAGGGTAACCAGCGGTTCACTGTCCCAGGCCAATGGGGGGTGGCAGGATGCGGTGCGGGCTAAGGGATGTGCTGGCTGCGGCTTCCCGCCACCCCCATTGGTCTGGGATGGTGAACCGCGGCCAGTGGGAGCTGCAATCCTCTGAACCTGCCGACACGGCAGGTAAACAAACTGGCCCGGCCTGCAAGGGTGCTTACCCTAGCTAGCCATGTGCCAGAGGTTGCCAACCCCTGATGTAGTGTGTTGTGATAAAGGAACATTTAGAAAACATATTGGATTGTATGAACCTGTGGCTTATACTATTGTGGAGCGGAGTGTGATAATGTATTGATTTATATTTTTGCCAGTGTAAAAGCAGTCACATTTGACCTGGAGTATTTTGAAATAATTGTTTTAGAATCAAGTCCTCTTGCAAGTTTTGCATACTATTCTCAGACTATTAACTACTTTAATAGAAACTCATCATATATTATACCACATTGCTTTCTAGAATTTTGAAGATTCTGTATGTACTTTTCAGTTATTCACTCATCTCCTTAAACTAACATGTTCAAGCAAACCATAACTAGTTCAATATTTGTGGGTAATTTGGATTATTCCTGACATGATTCCAGACAATTATGGTACCAGATTAATTTCCTACATGCTTTATTCCTTTAAGTGTATTTTACATTGTTTCTTTGACAGTCTGAATAAATGAAACTATATACCTCACTTCCTTAAAGTTGAATCAGCTAAAATATAATTAGAAAACAAACCACCTCCTCAGCAATAAGACAAAGAAAACATAAGGGATACATACCAGCTGGGAGAAAGAAAGGGGCAGTCAATAACTGCTAGTAGTAAAATGGTCACACTAGAGCTGCAGTGTCTTCTTCTTCTTCTTTATGGTAAAGCAGACTCACCTGCTGAGTCTAAAACCATCACCTACTATCTTCCTCAGACATTCATTCCACTACACTCGCTTACCCTCCTCTATAGCCTTAAAAAAAACTTAAATGAGGCTTCTTAAAGTTACCCCACTTTCCTAATACTCTCACTAAACCCTCACAATACAATTTGTCACCTTTAAGTATCTAAATTTTTCATAAAGAACCTGTCTTTCCTGAAAATGCTCTCTGCATTACCATATCAGGGGATCAACTGTTTCTTTAACAGTACATGTAATACATAGCTCATCTTTGTGTCTATTCAATAAATATAAATTATTATTCAAACAACAGTGACCAGTTAACAGTCTAAAGATGAGTACTTCACTGATCCTTTCATAACTTTGGAGTTGCGCATTATCCACTGTTTTGGGGCATACTTCATAGAATCTTCTTCCTCTTTTCTCCTTGGTCTATAATTCTTGCTATTCCTTTTAAAATATTTTTTAACTAACCTTTTAAATTCCGGCTTAATCAAAGGAATCTCCATTTCTCCAATTTTGGAGCATCTTTTGCTTCCTTATCCACCATTTCATTTGTCAGGTATACCAGTATGTTCTTGAATCCACGCTAGTATTATTTTCACACCTGAGCATACTCTGTTGTCAAAAACAGTATTTCATTAATTAGCTCACTCGTGCTTTCTGAGGTAGCCCTTTTAATTGTCAGTATATCTGTTAATGAATCTGAAAAGATAACAGCGGGGGTAGGCTGTACATCTCTTAGTCAGTTTAATGCTAATATTGTTCCCACCAATTCAGCTGTGATAATGGCTACAAAATTAGATATTCTTTTTTATTTTGAAGGCCTATTTTTCATCATTCGATCCACCAGTATATATTTAGTTATGGAGACTCCACTTACCATATAAAAACTAATAAATGTTATCTGTCATATGGGATAACCCTTTCTTTTCCTTTATTTTATTATATAATTCTAAATCCGCATCTGAAAATATGATTTTCTACGTATAATTTACTGCAGCATAACTATAGATTTTAATCTCTTCTAGTCCTTCCTTTTCACTTTAACTCTTTAACCCACATTTTAACCTTAAGAGCAGGAGGAAGTTCATTGTCAAGCTACATTTCATCTGCTTAATTTCCAATATTCTTCATATGTTTGTCCAGTGTCCTTATCTGCACTATTTCCTTTGACTGTCGCCCAAAATGTCAGATATAACATTTTAATTCTTAAATTGATAGGCATTTCTCTAATAGCTACCTGCATTACACACCATGGTAATTCATAGTGTTTGAGATTGAATTAACTTTAACTTTTTAGTTCTGATCTGGTCGCAGAACTAAAGGCTTGACACCCATATTCTATGACTGATTTTATGAACGCTCTGTATAGCATCACCAGCCCTTTCTAATCTGTTTCCCAATTAATCCCAACAATACTTTTATTGTACATTTGTTTGTAATGCTTTCTGTTTGGTCTATCCAGGTAAGTTTATTATCAAACGGTACAGCCAGAAATTTAAACCTCTTAACTATGTGCACCTGATCTCCCTGAAGATATTCATTACACTCATCTTTTTCTTCTAGTAAAGATCATTCCCTTTCTGTTAGCAACTGAAAATTTAAATCCCTAAGTAGCTCCCTATTATGAGACCTCCCTAAGTGCTTCATTGATTATCTCTCCAGCCACTTTAATTCTCCTATGTTTAACCCATATAGTACAAATAAGGTAATATATATTCCTACCCTTATGCTTTTTGGGAGATCATTTATCATAATGTCAAGGTAGGAGGAGGAGTGCCATTGGCAATACTACTGATAAGACTTTCCCTTCTCTAACCTGTATGATCCTCTTGCTCTTATCCACCAGAACATTATTCCTTTTGTCCCTATCACAGCCAACATATATAACAAACTCTCCCTCCATAACACATCATAAGCTTTTTAAATGTCCAAAAAAACCAGTTATCATATATTCTTTTCCCCCATACTTTTTGTATATCTTTGTCTAACCTTACAATGTGATCAGATGCACATTATTTAGGGTTTCATTTTTTTCCAAGTACACAACTGTCCACTTATCTCTCTTTCCGTAATTTTACTCACACAAGGCGTGAAGGCAATTGGTCTACCTGCATCAGTTCTCATAAGTAACTTGCCTGGTTTCCCTGTTGGTACTATCACCACATGCTTCCATTCTACTCATATTACACCCCCTCCCCCCACATGCTATTATATAATTTTAATTAAGTCCTTAAACTCCGTTTGGGTAAGTATTTAAGAATTATATTACATAGGCTATCTTTACTTGGAGCTGTATTTTTGCTTTAATCTGTAGCTTTTTTGAATTCCTACATACTGAAATTTCTATTTGGTACATTATCGTCATTTCCCCAACCATTTAGGATCTCACAATTTTCTTCAACAAATTTCCTTCCCTCACCCAAAAAAATCTGTACTTTGATTCTCATCATAACTAAAACTTTCCAGAACACTTATGCTTGGATTTCTGCTTTTCTTTTGTTCGAACTTATAACTTTATCCTCTTCGATAAGACTAGGAAAAAATGTTATTGCTCTATGTTCCATTCATTCTCCTAACTTGCCACAATACTTCTTCTAACTCTTTTTTTAGTCCTTTTAATTACTCTTTGTACCACTGACTTCTTTTACATTTCATCCAATCCGCACTGTTCATTGTGGTTTTAGCTTGTCTGATTTCTTTTTTAAATTGCAACCTCACATTTTTTTGTTCCACTACAGAATTGCGTTTCTGATTTTAGGGCAATCAATATCTTATGAATAGCTACTTTGGTTGCTGCCATAATTCCCTTTATTACACCATACTAAATTCCTCCATATTGTCACTTGCACATTTGCTTTTTCTAGCACTCACCACACTTACTCCGGAAGAGCTCCCAATCAGCCCTCTTAAAATTTCAAGTAGGAATTCCAGTTTTTCAACATCATCTTTTCCTTGGTACGTAATAAGTGTAGGGAAATGATCACTTTCCATTCCCTCTTCTTTGTAAATTTTCTAGCTACAGTTACTACCTATATATTGTTTTGTTTTGCAATTCCTAGATTTGAGTTAAACCTAGTTGGTGCTCTGTTATTTTGTATTACCAGATTGTGCTAATCAATAAACTGTTCCAAAAATTTAACATTTCTATCAGATTTCCCACTTCCCCATAACTCATTATGGCTATTCAAATCTACACATATAGTATATGGACCTTTTACATCTCTAAATAGCTCTTTTAATTCCAAGCTCGCCAAGTCCTTTACAGGACTGTAAACATTTATCAGTGGTTCTCAACCTGTGGCCCATGGGCCACTTGCAGCCCAATCAGCACACAGCTGCAGCCCATGGACATCCTCAGGACCATACAGGTAGTATATATATATCTATATATCTTTCTCTCTATATATATATATCATGTGGATGTGGCCCACATAACAGAGAGCTGCATATATGGCCCACTGGCACCTTAAAGAGGCATTTTAATTCGTCATTGGAATCTCACAACTCAGCTTCCTTACATTCATTTCAACATAACTGAGATTTTTCTTTATAAATGTACAAACTCCCCCACCCCTTTGTATTTCTCTATCATATCTGCCTATACTATGACTTGGGACTTTAAAAGACAACTTTCCCATTAACCACATTTCCTATATACAGATAACATCAGCTTTGGCCTCCATTTCAAAAATAGGCTTCTATAGTTCCTGACCATGTGCTTATTTTTTAGCACCATATGAGTTAAACCACACTATTGTCCTCACCCAAAATTGGACAGTCTCTACGGAAAAGGATAAATGGACACAAATCAGATATTAGGAATGGCAATATACAAAAACCTGTAGGAGAACACTTCAACCTCCCTGGCCACACCATAGCAGATGTTAAGGTGGCCATCCTGAAGCAAAAAAACTTCAGGACCAGACTTCAAAGAGAAACTGCTGAGCTTCAGTTCATTTGCAAATTTGACACCATCAGCTCAGGA
This sequence comes from Mauremys reevesii, assembly GCF_016161935.1. Classification (NCBI taxonomy): domain Eukaryota; kingdom Metazoa; phylum Chordata; order Testudines; family Geoemydidae; genus Mauremys; species Mauremys reevesii. The sequence goes on from NC_052623.1 coordinate 83,031,604, forward strand.
TTAAACAAAGACTGTGAATGGCTTGCCAACTACAGAACCAGTTTCTCCTCCCTTGGTTTTCACACCTCAGCTGCTAGAACAGGGCCTCATCCTCCCTGATTGATCTAACCTTGTTATCTCTAGCCTGCTTCTTGCTTGCATATATATACCTGCCCCTGGAGATTTCCACTACGTGCATCCGATGAAGTGGGTATTCACCCACGAAAGCTCATGCTCCAAAACGTCTGTTAGTCTATAAGGTGCCACAGGATTCTTTGCTTCTTTTACAGATCCAGACTAACACGGCTACCCCTCTGATACTTGTTAATGTATATATAAGAGTAATTATGTGTTCAGTTAATTGTTTAGTTCTTGGTCAGCCTTTTAATTTAGGTCAGTGCACAGGGTTCAGTATGGCACATCTCACTCTGGGCTGACTCAGGACCACACCTGGATTTGTCACGTAGATCTCTCAGTTTCTCTATCTCAGGCTGTTCTGGGTTCTTTCTTCCTCTGTGCTCTCCAGTTCTAGCTTTTCTTGTACTTTCTTCTGCCCCACACGTTTCCCTATTGTATAAGATACCGGAGAGAACAGTTCTTCACTGTTCTTCACTACTCCTCTCCATTTCAGTCTGGGGTTCTTCTTCCTTCTTCAGCAATGCCATCCATTGCAACTGCAACTCAAACTGAGGTGCATGTCTTTTCACTTTAACTCTTACAGAATCTGTTCAAATTCCCTTTGAGTACCCAGTTCATGGCCCTGCCTTTTTAGCTTCTTCTTTCCACAGACATACTGGCTGCTTTACTTCACAAAACTATTTCACTAAACCCATGAGATCTGATCACAGCATATCAAAGGTGATAAATGCTTTTCTCACTGCCTACAAGATATTCTATTCTATTCAGTTCTGATACTGTTCTTCTATTATCACCCTAGTATCTGAGTGCCTTCCAGTAGTGCATTAAGCCATGTGACTACACATTTGTCACATGTTGGCTGGTCACTTATTTAGAGCTGTGTGAATTTTTTTCAGCAAATAGTAAATTCACCGAAAAATGCATTTTTCATGGCCCCAAAACACAAATTCATCAAATAGTTTGTCACTTTTTTTCTTTCAGGACTGAGGGTTTTTTCAGGACTGAGGTTTTATTCACAAAATGGCTGGAGGAGAAGGATGTGGTGGAGGTGATGCATTCCTTTATAAGCTTTAGCCCGGTGGTTAGGGCACTCACCTGGGAGATAAGTTCCTGAGCGATTGCATTTGCCAGCCTCAGACTGACCCCTGGGAAAATTCTCTGTCCCACACAGATGAGATTTCAGTCAATCCTGGTCACGTGTCACCTGAGGCATCTTGCGCATACACTCAGAAGAAGTGGAGCACAGTGGCCAATCATGCTCTTCATCCAGGAGCTTTAGGAGGTCTTTTAGATACTCTGGCCCTGTCCAGCATCTTGAAGACTAGAATTGAGACCTTGAATTTGATTTAAAAGTCTAGGGAAAGCAGATGTTGAAAAGGACTGGAGAGAGATTTTGCAAAATGCAGTGCAAGTCCAGCTCATCTTAATTACTGTGAATAAACATAGAATACCAAGCTGTTGCACAAGAGACCACTACATTACCCAAATACATTCCCTCTACTGTACATATCATAAATCTGGACCAGGAGTCGGCAACCTCTGGCACACGGCTTGCCAGGATAAGCACCCCGGCTGGCTGGGCCAGTTTGTTTATCTGCTGCATCGGCAGGTTCAGCCGATTGCAGCTCCCACTGGCTGCGGTTCACTGTCCCAGGCCAATGTGGGCAGCGGGAAGCCACGGCCAGTACGCCCCTCGGCCTGCGGCACTTCCTGCCACCCCCATTGGCCTGGGATGGCGAACCATGGCCAGTGGGAGCCACAATCCGCTGAATCTGCTGACACGGCAGATAAACAAACTGGCCTGGCCCGCCAGGGTGCTTACCCTGTTGAGCCGCGTGCCAGAGGTTGCCGACCCCTGATCTGGACCTTTGTCATTATGAATAATAGGATTTTACTGACTCACAAAGTTTATGTTGTCAACACAAGCCCATGATTAAAATATAAATTATGGGACCAATCTGACTTCAAAGAAGACTGTTACAAAATACAACCCAGTTTATCCAAATCCCCAAAAAACAAAAACTCACTGAATTGTGGTTACATCTCCTGATGTGGGTGCTTATACATTAGTCACTCCCTTAATCTTCTGATTCCCACTGTAACATTGTTTTTTGTGTTTTTTTTTTTTGACAAATGGAGTTGTAAACCAATCCACCACCCCCTTGCTCTCATTGCTTGGCAGTGTGAGAGATAGCGGGGTGATTTGACAGGGGAAAAACATTCCTGGTGTCCTGGCTGATGTAGGGAAAAGCAACAACACCTTTTTATTCCTCTTACCAGCCTTGTATGTAAGTGCTATTTGGGCAGGGTTTTGATTGGACCATTATGGGACCTCGTTGGCCCAATAGCACTCTCACACGTGCTTTTCCTACTGGCTAGTTTGTGTGGGAAACAGCTACTTTGCTATTCTTCTACTTCTGTTACATCATACTTGCAGCCTTTGCTTTAACCAAATATCTGTGTGTCATGTCTTACGCACTGAAGTGTTCAGGCCCACATATACATTAATATTTAATATTGTTTCATTCAAGAGCAAAATCTTGTCTCATGATTGGCTGATCATAGTCATGGGACAAGTCATTCTGTAGTGTACCTCGCTGAAAATCCATATTATTGGACAGATTCGGATAGCTTTTTTCACACTATGTATTATCTTACTCCACAAGAGGTCCCATTTACTTCAGTGGAACTACATATGGAGTAATATGTACCCAGCATGTGTAAAACTATCTGAATCTGGCTTACTGTGATGATTGTTTACCTAGGAAGGTAAATGGTAGTTTGTGGAGGATCTCTGAGGGCATCTCCCCTGTAGAATGTTAGTTTCAAAGACAAATTGTTACAGATTTGAAATTCAGGGCCATGTACAGAGATTTTCTAATATTTCTGATTAAGACTTTCAGAGTGTATGTAACAAAAGGCAATGGGGCAATTACTTTATGTCATCACTGTAGGAACAGTACACATACAGTACACACACACACATATACAAGGATATACAATGGGCTAAGCTCTGCTTGCTGCTACACTAATGTAAAACAGAATAATTTCACTGATGTCAGTAGAATTACTGTAGATCTGTATCAGTGTTCATGCAAGTAAGAATTTGGTACATTGTGTGTGTGCGTTACATCCTCTTGCGTGCACGAGAACACACACACTATATACACATAAGTTGGTATATTGCTTGATAATGACTGTCTCAATCATGAAGCTTGCGTTACTAATTTTTCTTTTTAACTTCAAACAGAACCAAATCTTGGGACCCCAGTTTCTCATGATCAAATCTATCAACCTGAAAGAGACCCTTTCTTCTCAATCTCCTTTCTCTCACCTCACCCTATCATTTGAGAGCATAAGTCTGAACCATGGTTTCACAATAAGTTTTCTCCCCATTCAAAGTCATTATTTTTCTTTCAAGTTTTCTCCCCATTCAAATTCATTATTTTTCTGTCAACTTCCCAGCTCTCTGTCATAGTCAGATTTCTAAGGTCTCTATTGTGTCTTGAAGGCAAGGACCTGCACTAGGTAAAGTGGACAGTTGCAGGACCCTAGTGGGAGCTCTGGAAGGTTGAATGCTGTCTTGCATACAGGCGTGGTGGGCACACACTGTTTACACTTCCTAAGGTGGTAGTCAGTGAACTCCTTTCTGCAGCTGGCCAGCTCTGTCGGCTGATAGATAGAAAGGATTGGATCATGGCCCTATCTTATGTCCATCCCTTTCGGGGCAGACAGCTAAGCTGCTACCCTGTGATGTTAGCCAGAATCAGAGCAAGCACTTCTGTTTTGACTGGTTCATACTCTGGGGATACAAGCTGGGAAATAGCAACAGGTGTCCCTTGCACAGTAGCCAGCATGGAAAGACAATTGTAGATCTTCTCTACTCATCAAAAACAAAACATTTTTGTGAGATGTATGGTTCACTGAATGTAGACCTGGTGTAAACCTGAGGTCAGTGGAGTTGCATCTATGCATACCAGGACAGAATTTAGCTCTGTTAGCATCTGGGAACTAAAAGTGTCACAGGGAGTCAGCTAGGAAGGGGAGTTAACATGAAAACTAAAACCCCAAACAAAGCCTGTTACAAGGTGGAAGTCTGGTATTCCCCCTCCTATAGTCAGGCTCCTCTGCACTACCTCATTTTGAATGGCCATGAAGAGGAGATACTAAAGCCTCAGGAGAAGAACTAGTCTCAATGTTCCCAGCATGGTTTTTAAAACAAACAGCTGAGGATATGCTTCCAATAAGGACTCACATTTTAGGAAGAAACAAATCTTACAAGTTTCTCCCTTCTTGATGAGTCTGTATTAACAATAAACATATAATAATGAAATTATGATTGAAGATTATGATGGCATCTGAATGAGAGGTAAGAAAGATTTACCTCTGAAAGGGATGGGGGTGGACTTCAGCACCCGAGCTCCAGCTCCAGATGCAATTCAAGTGCTTGTCTACACACCTCCTATTAGAGTACTACTGCAAGTCCAAATCTGTCAGCCCTGGCTGGGAAGCTCCACAAAGGGATTGTGTAGCCCCCTGAGAGGCTCCGCAAGGGGATTGAGCCACCCAGGGGACTGTTAACTGCCTAGATAAATGGCAGACTGTTAAACAAGAAAGAATCTGGGCCTAATAAAAAGATTTTTGACTGCTCAGTTGGGGAGACTCTGGAGCAGGAAGGAAGCTCTGGAGGAGGGCAGCTCCCAAAAAACCCTGAGCTGAACTGAAGTTGTGTTCCTAGGGCAGAGAGCCTAGATGGAGCCTGGATAGAGATGAATAATGAATTGAGTCTCTTGGATGGGAGGTAGTGACAAAGGGTTTTGGTTTTGCTTTGTGTGGGATGTTCTATAAAATAAATGAGAGCCTCAGGGGAGGGTGATCTTTAATACCTGAAGGTTGTTTGGGGCTTCTTTATACTCCTGGGTGGAGTGAAATTGAGGCAAGGCTCCTCAGATGCACCATATTTGGCCACAAGGGAGCACACGGGGGACAGGCCTGCACTATGACAAGTTATACCAGAAGTGAAAGCTAAGTCTCGTCCCAGAAAAAAGGGAGGAGAGAAGACCCCTCATAGGTAGAGAATATGGGACTGACAAAAGATTGGTCAATCTCTAGGTGAGGGAAATTGGAAAAAACTTGGATGTAAAGGAAATCCTGCAGTCCTGCAACAACAGGCAGCAACATTAGAGCAGCAGAGGATGATAACCATAAGGGTGGTGCATACCAAAGCTGACCTTCTGCCAGGACAGAGCTTTGCAAGACCTCCAAATCACACAGGTGCAGTCTCCTTGGAGTGATTTCTGGGATGAGGTGCGCAGTTACAGAGGACTAACGACTATGGGGAAAGAGAAACTCAGGAGGAGTATGTCCTTGCAGGAGGTGGAGATATGGGGAGGAGGAACGTAAGGGAAATAGAGTTTGAAGGGCATCAGAATGGGAAGTGACCTCACAAGCCACGGAGACCCTTGAGCAGAGACTGGCAAAAGGTGGGGCTTAAGAGGAAGAGAAATGCACACCTTAAGAAAACGATTATCTTTGGGCAGGGGTGTATCATGGGAAAGTACTTGAGTTCCCAGGAAGGGGCCACTATGAAAGGTGGTGGTAAAAAGAGATGCTCTATTGGAACAGCAGCAAAGAGTCCTGTGGCACCTTATAGACTAACAGACATTTTGGAGCATGAGCTTTTGTGGGTGAATACCCACTTCGTCGGATGCATGTATTCATCCACGAAAGCTCATGCTCCAAAATGTCTGTTAGTCTATAAGGTGCCACAGGACTCTTTGCTGCTTTTACAGATCCAGACTAACACGGCTACCCCTCTGATACTTGATTCTATTGGAACAAGCCATGACACCATGGGGGAGTTGAAGGCTACAGGAATTGACACACAGGTAGAGAAGTTGGCTCTAATGCCAAAACTGGTAAGGAGAGAAGTAATAGTAAAGTCATCTAAATAGTAAAGTCATCCAAGGGTACATAAGAAAAGGAAAAGGGACCTGCTGGAAAGGTTGGGGTGGGTGTGTCTGTCCCTGGCTAAAATGAAGAGAGATCAAAAAAGAGAGGGAGAAAGGAAGGAAAACATTTGGCTAGGGAAGGCCAAGGTGTGTTTTAGAAAAGTATGGGAGGGATATATCATTGGGTAACTGCCCTTTGAAAAGGTCAGCGGTCCAGCCTGCCATGACAGGTTCTGCAAGGAGATTGAGCCAATCCAGGTCCACCTGGGGATAGGTAACTGCCTAGATAAATGGCAGGCAGTTAATTAAACAAGGCTGCATCTGGACCTAATAAAGGGCTTATGACAGTTCTGTTGGAGTAGAGTCTGGAAGAGGAAGAAAGCTCTGGAGGAAGGGAGTTTCCAGAGAGTTTGAACTAGGCAGAGGCTGTACTCTTAATGGTAGATGTTGGGATGAATGACCCTGTTAGATTCCCACTGGAATGGATCAAGTATGACTATGCTTGGCTGAATAAGATGCTTAAAGAAGTGGAAGCCTGGGTGATTTTCAGTGGAATACTTCCAGTCCCTTGAGAAAGAGGGTAAAGGTGTGACAAGATAATGAAGATCAACAGATGGCTCAATGGTAGATGCTATGAGGAAGGTTTTGGGAGGATCTACCATTGGGAAGCATGTACTGAAAGAAAACTCTTCTCAACTGATGGACTCCACTTGAGTGTCTGGCCTTATTAATCTTCTCAGATCAAGGCTGGCATGATTGATAAGAAGGGCTTTAAACTAGGAGATGGGTGGAGACAGTCGGGAGAAACAAGTGAAATCTCAATGCCTAGCTTCAATGCACAGGAGCAGGAAAATCAGGTAAATGAAGATATAGTAAAGGATAATGGAACATCGCAAGCTAGAAAACTCGATGAGGGCCAGTGGAAACTACTGAAATCCTTGTACACAAATGCAAGGACAATAAAATGGAGAACTAGAACTACTGGTGCAGGAAGTCAAACTGGTTATTTTAGGGATTAGAGCAACATGGTGGAATAGTACTCATGACTGCAATACAGGTATTGAAGGATATATGCTGTTTAGGAGAGATAGAAATAAAGGTAAAGGTAATGGTGTAGTGCTGTACATCAATGAAGTGATAAAAGAAATACAAAATGACAGTATGGACAAAACAAAATCTGTTTGGGTCAAAATCACTTTGGGGAAGGATTGTAAAAGACATTCTGTTGGGATAGTTTTAGATGTCTGCCATAGACCCCTAGGGTCAGACTTGGATAGGGATAGTGATCTCTTCAATATTATTACAGAGATAAATACTATTGGGAATTGTGTCATAATGGGAGACTTTAACTTCCCAGATATAGATGCTTCTAATATTGGGATCAGTTATTCCTGGATGTGATAGAGGAGAGTTTTCTTCATCAAATTGTCATTGAACCAACAAGAGGGGATGCAATTTAGACTTTGTTTTCGCAAGTTGTGAGGACATCCGAGAAGAGCTGGTCATAGGAAATAGCCCTGGATCAAGTTATCATGAGCTGATTCAGTTTAAATTAAAAGAAGGATAATCAAAAGCTGGTCGACAAGTATGATTTTTTATTTCAAATGGGCAGACACTGGGAAATTAAGGGAATTAACTGGATTGAAGAGTTCAAGGATTTAAGTGTGGAGGAGACTTGTAATATCTTCAAATCAATTTTTCAAAAACTCTGCAATTTGCATCCCAAGAAAGAGGAAAAAACGTGTAGGGAAACGTTCCAGACCAAGCTGGATGATTAAGCACCTCAAAAAGGTTATTAGGAGAAAGCAGAGAGCTGATAGGGAATGGGAAAAGGAACTGATCAACAGAGAGATTAGAAAATCTGGAATAAAGTGAGTATTGCTAAAAGGCAAACTGAATTAGCTCTTGCGAAGGAAGTTTTAAAGTACATAATAGATTTTTTAGTTATACATGTAACTCTTCTGCCAGGTGGAGCCAGCAGCAACCAAGGCCGGATTCAATATCTAGTGGCTCCTTTCCATTGATACAACACAGAACCAGCTCAAGTCCCCACCCAGTAACCTGCAAAATTTACACACTACACCGGGCACCTCTGAGAGACAATACTTTCCCACTTGCAAGCACAGAGTCTGAGTGTAGAAAAGAAACATTTAATAAAAGGAGGGAAGTAACTCAGTGTTAATTTGGGAAAACACTGCAAACAGGGTTTGTAAACATAAACCATGAGTAAAAGACCCACCCCCAAGTAGGTTGGGCAGTGTCCTTTTCCCCTCAGGTTCTTAAGTCCAGCAACCCAAAAGTCCCTTTCACGTGCCCAACCCTTCTCTGCACCCCACTCATAGTTGCTATCCTTAGTCAGTGCAGACCTGGAGTTCAGAGGTGCATCTGCAGAGTTCACCTTCCCCCCCGGGGTGGGGTAAAGAGGCACCTTATTCACTCTGCTGCTCAGGCACTCACTTGCTGCTCTTCTCTGCCAGTCACCCTGTTGGCCGCTCACCAGCCGCTCCTGCCGGCTGCCTTCTCACTGCTCTTGCCGCACCTCTCCACCAGCCACTCTGCTGGCCGCTTGTCATGCCTCTCCGCCTCACCAGCCACTCATTCACCAGCTGACTGTCAGTCACCTTCTGCTGCCACCTGCCTCTCTGCTGTGAGATATATTATAACAGCTTTCTAGAAGTCTTTTAACAGGTGTCCTTTGATGCAATGACCATCTAATGTCTCTATTTGCTGTATTATTGTAGTTTTATTACTTAGAAGAATGATGTCATTTTCATTTTCTTGCTGCTCCTGTTGCTGTACTACAGGGGTTGGCAACCTTTCAGAAGCGGTGTGCCGAGTCTTAATTTATTTACTCTAATTTAAGGTTTTGCGTGCCAGCAATACATTTTAACGTTTTTAGAAGGTCTCTTTCTATAAGTCTATAATATATAACTGAACTATTGTTGTATGTAAAGTAAATAAGGTTTTTAAAATGTTTAAGAAGCTTCATTTAAAATTAAATTAAAATGCAGAGCCCCCCGAACGGTGGCCAGGACCCGGAAAGTGTGAGTGCCACTGAAAATCAGCTTGCGTGCCGCCTTCGGCACACGTGCCATAGGTTGCCTACCCCTGCTGTACTATATCATTTCTTCTTTCAGGTGAGTCTGGTGTTGCAGGTAACAATTGCAAATGTCTCTGATTTTGTCTATACATTTGACCACTATTAAACCTGATATCATAGGACTGAAGTGCTACCTCTTATGTTACAGTGGCTTTCTGAGCCCAGTTTTTACCATTATAGATATGTACTCTGTCATTTGGTTTCAAATAAGGTAGCTTATGTGATCCTCTATCATAATAATTTTTTGATACAAACTCAGCTGTGAAATTGAGGTCCATTATCAGTCATTACTGAATTGGGAATGCCATGGCCTGCAAAAATTGATTTAATTTTATTAGTGTCTTATTTGGCTCATATGTTTTGAGATATAGATATTTCAGGAAAATGTGAAAAATAATCAAGAACTATAACATGCATGTCTTCTATATTCAACTAGGTCAAAACCGACTTTACACCACAATCTACTTTTTTTTGGAATAAATGTCATAGGTTGTTTAGACTGAGTATTTCAATATTTTTGCTATATATTTCTATATTTTTTAATTTGCATATTTTGCTATATTTTTGCTCTATGTCACGTTCTTTCATATAATCCTCTATGTTTTGGTTCATTTGTGGCCAGTACCTTACCTCTCTTACTCTACTTTTACATTTTTCTGTGCCTAACTGTTCTTCATGTATATGCAGCAAAGAGTCCTGTGGCACCAGTCTATAAGGTGCCGCAGGACTCTTTGCTGCTTTTACAGATCCAGACAAACACGACCACCCCTCTGATACTTCATGTATATGTTTCAAGATCTTTGTTGTTAACCCTAACAAAATTACTACTCATTTCCTGTAAACAGAATTCCTTCAATCACTGACAAGTCTTGAATAAATTGATTATATGACGTCGGTATCATTTTCTAATATATCTTTTTTCAATAGGGTTTTTAAATTTTTAAATTCTCACCCTGTCTGAGTGCTCACTCAATTTCTTCCCATTCTTTCTGGTATAGAAAACAATTTTAAGTACACTACATGTACCACATCATCTTCTTCAATTACATTGATTACATTATAAGCTCCAGAAAGAATATCAGCAACAATTCATATTTTGCCTGGCTGATATTCTAATTTTAAATCATATAAATACAATTGAAAAATATTTTTGTAACCGAGGTGGCATGTCTATAGTATTCCTTTTTGAAATATTAAATAATGGTTTATGATCTGTTCCTTTCAGTAAAGGTCTATCATATATAAACGTGAAATTTTTTGCATGAAAAAACCAGTGCCCAGACCTCTTTTTCTATTTGAGCATACTGTCATTCCATTTTTGACTTAGCTCTCTAAGGCCTTGTTCTTAGGCTAAGGCCTTTGGCTAAACAGCAGGGGCAGCCATAAGCTGGGAAATGTATGGTCACGTCCTTACCAATTTGGTTTTACAATTGATGTTAAAAACAAAAGAGGAAAACCACTGTCCTCTCACACTGATTTAGAACTGAGTAAACTTTTAACTAAAACACTTTTCCCCATCCTGTTTCTACCTTACACACCCAACCCACTCAGATCCAGCAGCTCAGTAGGTACTGTAGTTATAGAATTAGTTCCTGATTCAGAAATCCATCCCTATCTAGTAAAGAACCTAAGTATTTGCTGAAGATCCATTGACTAACATGCTTAAACTGGAGAATGTGCTAATAAGCTTTCCTGAACAGGGATGAGCTTAAGCATATGCTTTGCTGAACTGGGGCCCTGGTGTCATGGGGATAAAGATTTAAAAGCCCTCTTCCCTTCTTTCAAGTACCAGAACTGAGACTCTCCCTAAAAAAAGGCGGGGAGCTAACTACTCTGCTAGTTTGTGGACCACAGCACCAAGGAAGCATGGTGTGCTGGCTAGGGGATATGTCTAGTCCCCAGGAGAGCTGGCATGCATCAGTATTCTAGAGGGGGAGATTTTCAAATGATTGAAATTTAGTGGGAGTTAGGCACCCAACTGCTATTTGTGCCTTTGAAAATTTCCCCTATGTTATGGGCACCCCTGGGGTGCAAACTGCTCCTTTTCAGAGCAATAGAAAAACATGCTACTAGGCTCACCTAATGGAATCCTGGTTGGTGGCAATGCTAATCCCTCCCAGCTAATCCATAAACACAGAGTTTGGCCCATAGATGATGAAATTAAAAGTGGCTAAAATCCTTAGGTTAGTGCTGCCAATGCAGCATTGTCCTCTGCAGAACATTTCCCAGACCTTTGCCCACCTTCCATTGACCCTCCCCTCATTGGTCCACATACCTGTTACTGTTCTGCTGTGTATCAGTACTACCAGAAGTAGTGCCTCTAGTAACACTGAAGAGTGGCTTCCATACGAACTAATTCAAGATCTGATCCTGCAAAGAGCTGAGCACCTTCCCCTCCCAACTTGGGAGAGACTTAGTAGCACACAGGATCAGGCCCTCTGTGTCAGTGAATATGGTGCCAGGCTGACAATTCCACAAGGTGTGTCCAGGATATTAAGATAAACGTTGTTGAAATAAGTTAAACCTTACTGAATTAGGCTAATGCCTTTGGGGTCTATTGCATTAAGAATGTAATTGTGTTTGTGTTCTTGCGCTATTGTATGTAACTCCTCTAGGAGGAGGGGTTGCTAATGTAATCCCCCTGGTTATCCAGCTGCTCTGGGTCCACCCCCTGAAGAGGCTGGCATATACTACTTCAAACTGGATACTCCATGGACCAAATAACAAAGAAAGGTTTTTGGGATAAATAGTCTGGTTTTAAAACAGGCTAAGGGCCTCCTTCCTGATCCAGCAAATGGACAGGGCCTTTGGTCCATTGAGGGACCCAATCCTTTGGGAAGGGTTTGAATAACTGGGCCTACGAGGCTTTATAAGACTAGGGGCTTCTTCTGAGCTAAAGCTGTGAACTTGAAACCACAAGGATGGGTGGGGTTTTGAAGGACTGCTCCTGCCAGAGCCAAGGATAGGTTGGGATGATCTCTGGTAAGCTTATTAGCACATGCACAGGTTTTTAGTGTTTTTTAATATGTTTTCCCTGTGGTGCTTTACCTTAAGAATAAAGTAGGCTTGCATCAAAAATTGTGGTAACTTAGGCCTGGTCTACACTAGGGTGGGGGGTCGAACTAAGGTACGCGACTTCAGCTACGCGAATAGCGTAGCTGAAGTCGAACTACCTTAGTTCAAAGTACTCACCCGTCCAGATGCTGCGGGATCAAAGTCCGCAGCTCCCCCGTCGACTCCACCACTGCCCTTCGTGGTGGTGGAGTTCCGGAGTCGACGGGAGCACGTTCGGAGTTTGAACTATCGCGTCTAGATTAGGCACGATAGTTCGAACTCCGAGAAGTCGAACTCTACGCGTCGACCTGGCAGGTAAGTATAGACCTACCCTTATAACTGTGGGAAGCCACCTTGTTAACCATCTCTGAAGAGACAGCAACCAGTATGCTTGGGCACCATGTCTCTGCTGTGAACAACAGTATGGTAGGAAACGGTGTAGCCTGGAAATATTCCAGTCAGATCTCCATCCAGGAGAGGAAACAGGTCGGGAGCAGGAATCCTGGGAGTGGTTGCCCTTGCTGGACCACAGAGGAGAAATACAGGTACAGTTGCCTTGAACTGTGACAGATACATAGGAGATCCTGTTCCCACTGAAGAAAATGGCAAAGCTTCAGTTGATTTCACTGCTGAAGGATCAGACCCTACCTGGGAAGTGGAGGAAACTAACATAGGGGTAAAGTATCAGAGGGGTAGCCGTGTTAGTCTGGTTCTGTAGAAGCAGCAAAGAATCCTGTGGCACCTTATAGACTAACAGACGTTTTGCAGCATGAGCTTTCGTGGGTGAATACCCACTTCTTCGGATGCAAGTCATAGAGGTAGGCTTGGCAAAATTTGATTTTAAAAATTGAAAAAAAACCCTTAAAAATAAACATAGATATTATCTATCAATGTATATGTTCACAGTTGTGCAAAATTATGGGTTTTAAGCTTTTTTATTTTTATCAATTCACTTTTCACGGGTGTGGGAAATTATCGCAGGGGAGGTCAGACAATAGTGACAGGAGATGCTGAAATTCAAAAAATTAAAGCTTTGTAAAAATACAAATGGTCAACATTACATGTCAAAATATACAAAGTAAACATTCTTAAAACAAAAGTTCTCAAATAGCATTTTTTTATTTACCTATCTGTACATTTCAATTATCATTCATGGAGAGAGAGAGAGAGAGAGAGAGAGTGTGAGTGAGTGAGTGTGTGTGTGTGAAATCGACATTTACTGACATTTACCAATAAAAATCTAAGCCTTCCACGCCTAAAAATGGGCTTTACATTGAAGAGTTCTCACCATCACAATACTATGCAAACTTTTACAGGAAAAAATTCATCAGGCTCACATACACAGTCATTTTCTCATAAATAAAGAACACGATGCTGATGGCTAATACACCATATTGTTGATCTCTAATATACTATATAAAATAATGTTGAGAACAATTGCTAATACAAAACACACAAGTGACAGTTCAAAGAAAACATACTATTAAAATTCTAGTGTGTGAATTTGGTAACAAAAATTGTCAGCTTCTGACTGATGTAATCACCTCCCTGTCTGGGTGTCAAATTAGGTCAATAGAGCATTCTCTTCACAATAGCCTGAAGTAAATGCTGTATTCCAATCTAAATCAGCTGCAGAAGAGGCATTCCCTCTTTCATGTAGATGTTTTGTTCCTCCTGGATAATATTAAATCAAACAAAGATTGGTTTGATTGGACAGCTCTTCAGCTGAGGAAAACGCCTGCCCCTAAAGTGGCACCACCCTTTGCATGCTCACACCTTCAGCACTGTAGCTCAGTAATGTAAAACACTCTGCAGCGCCTCAAAGTTCAGCTCAGCCAACCGTGGCAAGGTCAGTCAATTAAGCAGGAGGAGTGTGTTGAGGGGAAGGTGGGGGTGGGGACTGCAGCATGACCACAGCCCTAGCGACCAGGGCTCAGTTTCTAATGGCAACCATCTCAAAAGCTCCTCTGTGTGCAGCTTCATAATAAAGTGTTAAAAGTGCTGTTCTGTGAACAGTGCATCCTCCCTTACCAATCCTGATTTAATATTTATCTTCAAAGTTGACAGCTTATTAGAGAATTCAGTATGAAGATTCTACACACTTAGGCAGGTAGTGAGAGATTAAAACACCATTTTGGTCCCACTACTTTTAAATCCTGTGTTCCCCAGTGCCAAGTATCACATACAGTCAGTGTGTATCTATTACTTGGAGCCACTTCCCTTCTCCATGTTAATATATTACTGACTGTTCTAAAGGTGCTTGCAGACTCATGGCTGGGGTAAAACTGATTTCAAATCATTTTCTCAGACCTGAACATGGGAAAATTAGATTAATTCAGTCATACCAATAGACAATAGTTATGGGGTTTAATAATGGAAGGAATAGGAATCATGAGCTATAAGTGAAAAATCTAAAAAAGGATAGTATAACATTTTTAAAGAACTTGCAGACTACTTTCCCCTGTATGGAAGAAATAACCCTTGTCAAAGACACAGACTACACTTAAATCACACACAATCTGAAACAAATCTCTGTGTTGTAAACATACAGAACTCAGGCTTGCCAGCTAAACCACATATTTTTCCCAGAGGAACAAGTCTCAGGACCTTAATACTTGGATAAAATGTCAAAGCACTGAACAAGTCAAAGCAACATTTATATTTTTTCACTGTAACAATTCCATGATTATATTCAGTACAAACAAGTTTACTTTGCTTATTAAAACCAATCAGAATGTTGATACATTTCTATCAACAAACCAATAATCCAATTTCATCTCTCTTCCAGCTAGCAAATAATTGTTCTGAGAACACTAGAAAGTCAGAAAACATGGAGCAGGCATGCCAGAAAAAGAGGATGAACCAGTGCACAGATATTCAAATCTCTCCATTAAAATACCACCCCCTTGTCGCTGCCCCCACCTCTATACTTTTTCGAACATCTCTTTCTGACATCACAAATTTAAGCATAGCTGTTCTTTGCATGTTCTGTACAGGATGAGCAGGTGAACTGGTTGATGGACTAGTGCACTAACTGGGTGGTTCAGTAAATGTGTACAGCAAATGCTACCGACCTATGGTTTGATTCCCTTGGAGTGCAGCTGTATCAACCAAATAAACATTATAATATTGTATGAAATCTCAGATAATCACTGAGATTTTTCCATGCTTCCCCCTGGCCTCTGTATATCCCCCCTCCCTTTTTTTTTTTTTTGGAAGGGAGTGGCTCAATATGTCTTGCATGACTCTGATAGCTCTGAGGCTTCTCCAGACCTAAAATATTTTGCACACTTCTCTTCAGGCTTGGGGAAAAGGGCCAGTATTAATTAACTGAGCCAGCTTTTCCCACTTAGCAAGAGGCATTCACTAGAACAGTTTGGCTTCTGGCCATCCACTGAAGAAACCCCCCTCCCCACCAACAACTTATTTTTAAATTTAGTATTGTTAATACTCTTATTTTAGCTTTCTTTTGAATTGTGTCCCCTAAGCCCTGAAGGTATGCAACACTCTAAATCCCCAGTGACACCTGCCCATGAGGATGGAGTTCATTTCCTGCAGATTTTCAGATAAGTCTCTTTGCAGTGCAAAGCTAATGGCAATTATGCAAGAGGTTGGTTATCCCTCCCTCCCCAGGGTAAATGGCCTTCTCATTTCCAAGGCAGGTGAACGTTGTCAGCGCACAGACCCCTGTTCTCTACAGAATCAATTTCCAACCTGACCAGGCCCTAGGAAGTGGATTTCATTATTTGCACCATTTTGCTGTCCCTTTGTTCAGTGAAAGATGCCTACTAAGCCTTATGATTTGTATAAATACAAGCCACATTATACATTACACTCATTCACATCAGACCATATTGGTTTGTCGTACATAAAGTTTAATTGATGCAAACTTGAACTTCAGGGTGTTGGGTCTTCTGGGCAAATGCTGTCACTGTGATTCAGTGCTGTATGTTCCTTTGAACAGAACAAAGACAGAAAGATAGAAATCTGGATCTAACTGTCCTATTTCTTTCTCTCCATAGTGTCAATAGGCCATTACAAAAATACGGTTGTATTACTGAATGCACTCAGTATTACCACTGTGTCTCCTGCAGTGTTATTGCAAAATATCTCATTGAGCCAACCATTTCATCCCTGGACAGATCAACTTGCGTGTAAAGTCCATGTTAGCAGATCAAGCGTAGCTTTGTTTGCACTTATTCACTGTTCATCCAGCACTGCAGTAAGTGGTTTTGCATATTAAATAAGTGCACAGTAACCTTCCTTTACCTCCTCAGAGCCCCACCCCCTCCCACCCAGCCTCAGGAATCACACTGTTGCTTAGTCTGAGACACGCTGTGAGGAAGCTGCCAGGAGGTTGCTATGGTAACGGTTCTGCTTTCAAGAGCTTTTTTCCTGGTTTGAGGGGAGATGGAGAAGGCCAAAAAAAAAAAAAAACCCCACAAACCCCAACCTGGAGAAAAAACTAGGCAGCCTCTGATGAGAGTTCAGATAAAGAAGGTCACAGTAATTTTTCACTGACTAAAATAACCAAGCGGATGTGGGAGTTACAAAGCAACAAAAGAGAAATAGGTGAAGTAGAAGGGCAATAATTAAATTATTTGGTAATGTTCCTAAATTGGAGCATTTCAGATTTATATCAGCGCAGATCTGGATAGTATTTTATGAATCTTTTCATTTTTCATCCTGAGTTACAGTAATTTAAACACAAAAGGCTCGATTCTGAGCTCAACTTTGCCAGTTTAAATCTGGAGTAATTCCAACAATGCCAATTAAGCTTCCCTGGATTTGCACTGGTGTAACGGTGAGAAGAATGTGGCCCAGAATACCTAATTTTATGAAAGCATGGAACGAAGGTGGAGGCTAAAGGCTGTAATTCTAACATCTGCAAACCATTTTCTGAAACAGTCTTTCAACAATAGAGAGTAGGCTGGAAGCAGAGAACAATCTGCCTCTCTCTGCAGGCTTTGGCCACGTCTGAGTAGTGGGCCTGAAGAAGTAAGGCAAGTCGCATGCTAACCAGACTTCCACTGATTAGGCAGCTATGTTTTGAATACAATCACTCGTAGAAGTACAAGCAATGCAACCACTAATTCCAAGACCGACAGTGAAGGACACTGAGGGCTGAATGCTCAAATGGAGTTAGGTTCCTAACTTCTATTTAGGCTCCTAAATTCCATTGATTTCAATGGCAATTAAAAGACTAACTCCTTTTGAGCATTCAGCCCTGACTGTCTGATGTCAAGGCATTATTGCCAGTGCAGCCCAAGAGTATACATCCAGGAATGACATAAATATATATGATAGGTCTGTAGTGATTTTGCAAAACCATTGGGGCAGGGTAGGGTGACCAAATGTCCCGACTTTATAGGGACAGTCCCGACTTTGGGGGCTTTTTCTTATATAGGCACCTATTACCTCCCACCCCGTCCCGATTTTTTACACTTGCTACCTGGTCACCCTAGGGCAGGGGTGGACAAACTATGGCCCGGGGTCTGGATCCGGCCCATCAGGGCTTTGGATCTGGCCCACGGGATTGCCACCCCCGTGGCGCCACGGGCCCTGCATGGCTGCTGGAAGCAGCCGGCACCAAGTCCCTGCAGCCCCTGGGGGGAGGGTGGGGCAGAGGGCTCCATGCACTGCCCTCGCCTCCAGTCACCGCCCCCTGCAGCTCCCATTGGCCAGGAATGGGGAACTGCGGCTAATGGGAGCTTCAGAGGAGGTACCCGCAGGCCTGGGCAGAGTGTGGAGCCCTCTGTCCCCTGCCCCCCAAGGGGCCTCAGGGACTTGGTGCTGGCTGCTTCCAGGAGCTGTGTGGCGCAGGGCCAGGGCAAACAGGGAGTCTGTCTTAGCCCTGCTGCATGCCGCTGCCACCCTGGAGCTACTCCAGGTAAGTGGTGTCGGGCTGCACCCCTCCTGCACCCCAACTCCCTGCTCTGATCCCCCACCCCGCACTCTGCATCTCCTTCTGCACCCCAACCCCCTTCCCTGAGCTCCTAACCCCCTGCCTCGAGCCTCCTGCTGCACCCCACATCCCTCCTGCACCCCAACCCCCTGCCCTGAGCCCCCTTGTACACACTGCACCCCTCCTGCTCCGAGCCCCTTCCTGCACACCGCACCCTGCACTCCCTCCCACACCCCAACCCCCTGCCCCAGCCTACATTCATGGCCCTGCATGTAACTTCCCCACCCAGATGTGGCCCTCGGGCCAAAAAGTTTGCTCACCCCTGCATTAAGGTATCTATGGAACAGGTTTGCTAAGGTCCTCTAGTGGCTGGTATGTATAAGGGATAAAAGCCTCATGATAGAATTATTTTTTCACCTCAAATGGTAGATAGCTGTGCTTTGGTGCTGACAGTGGTAGGTTCAGTTTCCACTGATCACCCCTTGTGCTTCTATGCATCTGGTCAGGGGGTTGTTACACCCATAGCATGCAAGTATTGGAACTGGATTTTATAGAGGGAGTCAAGTATTTCAATTGTAGCCACTCTGTATTTAAGAGATGGAATATTCTGTGTGGAAAAAAAATGAGTTTTAATTTGTCAGCTTCCTGTAGTTATATATTTATTATTTTCTTTGGTTAAGATTTGCCATAATAAAACAAAAATAAAATCAAACAGTGAGAAGGGAGAAGAAAAATGACTGGGTTGAACTGTGCTTCAGGACTGGGTTCTAATGTCCCATGTGATGATTTGTTTGAAAGGTTTTTGATACAGCTAGGTAACACAAGACAGGAGCAAGAGGGAGTTAGGAGATTAAATAATATTCTTTTAAAAGTGGAGAGCTAGGAAAACATAAGAAGTTTGAAACTGAGTGTCATAAACAGTTAGTTAAGGGTTAAGGTCTCTTTTACCTGTAAAGGGTTAACAAGCAGTACCTGATGAACACCTGACCAGAGGACCAATCAGGGGCAAGATAATTTCAAATCTCTGTGGAGGGAAGTTTTTTTTATTTGTTCTTTGTTTTTGAGTTGAGTCTCTCTTGGGAGCTAAGGGAGTCCAGACATCTTAATCAAGTCCTCCCAGGTTTCTGCAGTATTTTTCATCTATTCAGTCTAGTGAGTATTAGAAAGGCGTACTAGTATTATAAGTTTATTTCTACATTTGCAATTGTGTGTTTTGCTGAAGGAATATCTTTATTTTTGTTGCTGTTACTTTGCTTTTACTGAGAAAGAAAGGGGGAGGGGAAAATCTCTCCAGGTTTATAGGTTAGACTCTGTGTATTGTTCCATCCTGGTATTACAGAGATAGTGTACTTTCTTTTTGTTCTTTTTAATAAATTCTTTTCTTTTTTGGACTTGGTTAATTCCTTCTCTTGTGGGAATTCAGGGGAAGGGGAGGAGGGGAGAGTGAGTTCCTCCTGGGTTTGATTCAGGGAGTTGAATCGGTGTGTATCTCTCCGGAGTAGGCTGGAGAGAGGGAAGGGTGGGGGAGGGGAACTGGCTGTTTCTCTCTCTCTGGTGAGATTCAAGGGGTTTGAATCTGGGTTCCCCAGGGGAAGTTTGGGGGACAGGCAGTGTGTTACCCACTTTAAACTTAACTGGTGGCAGCAGAACCGGATCTAGACTAGGATTAGTTTAGAGGAGTCCATGCAGGTCCCCATCTTGGAACCCAAAAGCTCCAAGTGGGGGAGAAGACCTATGACACTGAGTCTAATCCCTTGGCCACCCCTCTTCATAGCAGGTGTGACATCACAAACGCTTTACACTTTTCCTGTGTCCATTGGCTGGAAAGAAAAGTTGTATTTGGATGGGTGGATATAATAAGATATGTGGAGAAACCAAATTAGCAGGTAAGAAACTGCCATTCTTGAAATTCATTTTTTTCCTTTCCCAGTAAGAGGTACAAAGATAAGTGGCAGCACATGGCTTATAGTTTCATTATCATAGCAGTCTTCCCAAGTGGCCAGTTCAAATGCTAACTAATAGTTCTGTTGCTAACTAATCTGGCAAGAAGATCCCAGTGAGGGGAGGAGAGGATAACGGCTGCCTTTCAAATCTTATACTTGCCAACATAGGCATATGAGGCTTTTTGTTGTTCCAGGAACCTCTCAAGCACAGAGAAGGTAGCAGTCCTATGAATTGGAACCACCTGCTTGAACTAATGTTTTGGCAAGCTCCTGTTTGCCTGGAGCTAGTTCTGGATATTCTGGGCTTTGTGGAATGGAAAGCATCCACAGAAATTGCTTGCAGCCCCGTATATATTTTCAATACCATTGTTGTCAGACAGGAAACACGTAATGAACAAGCCTATTCAGTGTGAATCATACAGAGTGTGCCACCACCATGTACTACCATATTCTACTGTATTCTCGACTGACATGGTAAATAAAGTGCTCAGAGATTTGGTGGTAAACCACATTCAAAATTGATGCTCCAAATAATCCTGTGGTTTCATTCATTGTGTTCTGTCACTCTCGAACCTTTTAACACACAGTATTGCAGGTTTCGTGACATTTGTTTTGGAGAGGCTAGTCTGGACAATGCTGATAGTCTCAAACAGTCCCCAGAGTGTAAACATGCAAACCAATATTTGTCCACACCAAAGATTTGAGCAGGGCGCCTTAAGCTTTCCTCAAATCACACTCATTTACTCCACAGAGCTAAAGAAAAAAGCTAAAGCCAAAGGGCATGATTTTCAGTGTTGCTTAGCACTGACAGCTCTCATTGACTTCTAATGGTGTTTTGGTTGCTCAGCATTTCTGAAAAACCAGGCCATTATGGTTCTAGAGATAAATGGGTGAAAGGGAACATTGTAACATGGGTCAGCTGCAGCCATTTGATCTATATACCTATCCATCTTGTGCTTATCACTGTAGTACTGAATACCTAAGAAATTACATGGTATCTGAGCCACGTATTACATGAGAGGTTTGCTGGCATGAATTGGCATCATCAATCCAGATTTCTATAATTTCTAATCCAAACATGGGCAGATGTCTGTTTCATTGTGTGCTATATATGATGATCATGTAGCCATTTCCTGCAGTGTTGTTTCCTAGGCTAGGCATTAATATGTATAATAATGGTGCTGAAATCTATGTTGTTGATCTTTGATAGTTCATAGCAGCTTTAATTGAACAATACAATAAAACAAACCATTAAGTTGTGTACTTACTTGCTTTACTAAGTGATGGATTGTGCCCACCCAACTCACCACTGTTTATGACGCTCACGTGTTGTGTCCATTGAGGCAGAACTATTCCTTTTCTTCTTTTGTGGAGAGCTGATAGCTGCAGAGGCCATAGGGAAAGGAGTTGCAATACTCAAGGCAAGATGAGATGAAGTATTGGAAGAGGATTCCAGCATCGTTAGAGTTGATGAAATGGCTTACAGAGTTGCAGGGGTGATAACAGGCTAATTTATAGATGGAAGAGATGTGAAAAGAGAAAAAAAGTGAGTTGAATGTCTGAGATGATACTAAAATTACAGATAAAAGAGAGAAAGTGGAGGATCTGGTTTGAAAAGAGGAACGAAGTTTGATGACACTTCTCTTCACCAAGATGTCAGGAATGCAGCTGCCTCTGGGCTCGGTTGCCTAGCAAACCAATGAGCTCATCTGGGTGTCAAACCCTCACTGTGTTTTCAGTGCATTAAAACACCCACAGCTGGCCCATGCCAGCTGACTCAGGCTCACGGGGCTCAGGTTGCAGGGTTATAAAATTGCAGTGTAGACATTCAAGCTCAGGATAGAACCCTTCCCCCTTGCAGAGCCCAAGGCCAAACCTGAGTCCTTACATTGCAATTGTACAGCCTCAAAGCCTGATCCTGAGTCAGCTGACATGGGCCAGGTGTGGGTGTTTCATTGTGCTTCCTAATGGATCAGAAGAGCCTGTCACATATCACCATTTATGTCCTGTAGCAACAGCAGCACAGTGGCTGCTCAATGCATTCCACTTCTTCAGACCTGCTTTCTACCCAGCCCTTGCTCCAATCCTTCCAGGCTCTGCTTCAGCCCTAGTTCCTGCCTACTTCTGATTCCAGACTTGTGGATCTGACCACTGGCTTGTCTCCTGACCAGGGGCGGCTCTGTGTTTTTTGCCGCCCCAAGCACGGCAGTCAGGGTGCCTTTGGCGGCCTTTCTGCGGGAAGTCTGCTGGTAACGCAGATTCGGCAGCATTTCTGCAAGTGATCTGCCAGTCCCGTGCCTTCGGCCTACCTGCTGCCGAATTGCCACCAAAGCCGCGGGACTGGCGGACCTCCAGCAGAAACCCCACCGAAGGCTCCCTGACTACCGCCCTCACGACGACCGGCACATCGCCCCCGCCACACCCTCCCGGCTTGCCGCCCCAGGCACGCGCTTGCTGCGCTGGTGCCTGGAGCTGCCCGTGCTCCTGATCACGACTCCAGTTCTGCCCGTTGGTTCTGTTCTGGCTCCTGGCTCCAGTCATTGGCTTGCCTCCTGACCATGCCTCTGGTTCTGCCCTCTGGTTCTGCTCTGACCACTAGGTCAGACTCCTGCTCTGATCCCTAGGTTGCACTGCCTACACCTTGGTGTGTGACACAAAAGAAGTATTTGTGCCTTTGAAACGTCTAGAAAAGGTAAGCGGGTACCTTTTTTGTTTAATTTGCACAATGACGCCTCAGTCCTTATTTGGGTAAATAAATATCTCTCCTTAACACCCACAAAAATGATCCGTTGTATGGAACTGTAGAGTCATAGGATCCATGCAAAAACAAAGGAAGAATAAAGTTTCTGTAGTTGGGCGTTGTCAGAGAGAAATACTCTATATTCTCCTATCAAGTTTAGTTCTGTATAAATGAGGTAGAAAACTTAAAAAACAAACAAACAAAAAAACTCAGATGGAGTTTTCAAATGTAAACAAGTGATTGGTTTAATGGTATCAGTATAGTTAAACCAATTTACCTTATTCCAATTGTGTATATTCACACTGTTGCGGATGCACTATTACAAGCTTCCTTGCATTTGTGCCATGTGTCTACTCTGTGCTGTGCTAGATCAACTGTTGTCCATCATATGGATGGGTACCCCAGGGTACTGGCACTGCTCCCAGGCCTGCTGCATTTCTAGCAATTTTCATTCTAGAATGTGGGATAAATCAAGGAAGCTAGCGGAACTGTGGGAAGAGTGGTGAATCTCCTATAAGCCTCCCTGCTGTATCTCAGAACTCACTTGGGTACCTGTACCATTACCAAAGCTGTGCCCATATTTTGCATAAGCCCAGGCCGTCAGGCTTTGTGTGAACATGTACATACAATAAGCAAATTTTGGAACTGATCCAAATACCACTCATGTTAATGGGAGTCTTTCAGACCCTTAAAAAGTGAATTCAGTTTTTAGATACTTCAAATGTCTCCTTTATAGTAATAATGGAGAATACCACTAGCATCAGTAATCTGGAACTGCTATGAACTTTTTAAGTGTACCCACTGCATGTGTGTGCACATTTAGGAAGTTTTGTACCTAAGCTGGCCTTATAAAAGATGTGCACAGATATTTTTAACATTATCTAGTTCTCCAGTTTCTGGAGTGCAGCTCTTAAGAATTACTGAGGGTAAGAGCACATGCAGCGGGCTAGAATCATCATAGAAACAAAGGATTTTGTTTCCTTCAGCTAAATAAACCAGGCCTGAGAAATCTACACTCTTAACTTCCTTATTTTATACCTTTTGGTAGGGGGTAAAGATTCTAGGCTAGATGGCTGACATTGCTAGCACAGCAAAGGGAGTCATAAGAAATGTCATGGTGGTAGGCATGTAAGGAGTCAAGTCAGTTGCAATAAGCTTATCTCAGCTGGAACTTGTTATTTGCAGAACATAAATTTCACCTTGATATCACTGCAATGAAACAACATATCCATTTATACCAGCAGTTCTCAACCCATGGCCCACAGGCCACATGTGGCCCAACTGGCACACAGTTGCGGCCTAGCTGTGTCCTTATAAAAAATTCAAAATTTGCTGCTCTGGTCTGACAGGAGGCGGGGCTGACTGAGTGGGAGAGTGTCTTGCAGCCTGCACCAGCACTCCTGCCAGCAGGGTGAGTGCGCAGGGAGGCAGGGAGTGGGAGAGTGGGTAAGTTTGTGGGGGGGCTCTGGGCAGTGAGGGAGGTGAGGGATGCCAGGAAATAAGGATTTGCTGGTTTGCTGCAGCACCCCCAGGTTTTCAGTGGGGCTCCACCCCTGGTCCCCCTTCTCAGGCCCTAGCTGCTACTCCATGCTGGGTGCTACGCTTCTGGCCTGGTGCTGGGGGTCCCGGTTGCCCATCCCTGCACAGCGGCACTTGGATCTCAGCTGCCCAGCCTCGTGTGGTGGTGCTTGGGTCCCGGCTTCCTGGACCCATGTGGTGGGGTCCAGATCTGGCTGCTGCCCAGCCCTGTGCATCGAGATCCAGGACCGGGTCCTGGCTGCCGGCCTGCACCCAGGGCTCCACTCCTGGCCCAGCTCTAGATGGAGGTGCTGAGCATAGGGGACTGTGGGTGGTTTTGCATGGGGTGCTGTGGTTCTCAACCTGCAGCCCACCTAACACATTGTGGGCCGCATATGCAGCCCACAACAACAAACACATCGAGAACCAGTGATCTATACTGTCCTACAAAACACACAGAACTTAGGCCTCTGGTTGGACAGAATCATCAAGTAAAATATGACTACGATTACAGACTACACGATGCTATAAAATCTGTATGAGTAATTCTTCTCTGAGTGATTGCACATGTGCATTCCACTCTTGGTGTGCCCATGCCCTGTGCAGTGTCACTGGAAAAAATTACCTCAGTGATATCTGTTGAGGTGGCTTGAGCCAGAGGAGCTGACTTCCCCAGTTCCTGCTCTGCCCCAGGTCCAACCCCCACTCAACCTCTTCCCACCTCATTCCCGGTTATCCCCACCCCCAGTACCTCCTGCACCCTGCTGAACAGCTGATCACGGTGGGCGGGAGGTGCTGGGAGGCAAGGGGAGGAGCTGATCAGTGGGGCCTGCTGGCAGGCGGGAGGGCTGGGGGAAGATGGGAGGAGCTGATCCATGGGGCTGCCAATGGGTGCTGAGCACCCACTATTATTTTGGAGAACCCACGGAGTCAACACCGGTTGCTTGAGCTCCCTCTGCTGCCACATGCCGCTGGTATAAAGGACCCAGCTGAGCCCAAGATCCCCTCAGTTCCTTCTTATGCCCCATGATAGTGGCTGGAACTGATATTCTTGCTTTTGCAACTGCAAGTGCTCTCAGGGGACTGTGTGATGTATTTTATTATAAATAGTTTAGTTAGTTAGGTTTTTACCTCATCTGAGGGTTTTATTTGATTCCCAGAGCCGAGGGATGCCTCTGGCACTGGGCTTCAAGGCCTGAATTTCCTGCAATAATGCTAGGCCCCTGAGCGACCCACACTCAAGTTGCTTGAAGTGCCTTAGGGTAGCTCATATAAGAGCATTGCCAAATTTGCAGGGAGTTTGAGCCTTGTCCGAGGAAAAATCATGAAGCCAAGCTAAAGTTTCTAGTGATAGAGGTGTCTAGGTCGGTCAGACTTGGCACCGAGTGCTTCAATATCAGCGTGGAGTATACCTCCTACTGTGCTCCAATCCTGGCACCATTCACCATCCCTGGTGCCTATGAAGAGGCATAAGAAGCAGACTGCTGAGAGGTGGAGATCCCCAGCACCCAAGTCAGCTAGTCATGGGGTTAAGAGTAGAGTACAGTATAAGTTTAAGCAGTCCTTTGCTTCAGAAAATGGTACGGTTGACTTTGGTACCTAGGCAGGTTCTATCGAGTCTGGAGCCAGAAAGAGTATTCTTTAATGGTACGGTTTATTTAAGCCCTCATCTGAGTTCTCTCTAAAGTAGTTTCAATTTTCCAAAAGTCAATTTACTTACCTGTTCTTTGGTGTATTTTTTTTTCCTACACACAAAACCTCACGCAATAGGGAGGGCACCGACTATGCACATTAGATGAGCATTAGTGTTCTGCTTAGACAAGGCCAAACTATTTCATGGCTCTAGCAGACAGAACGAAAGAAAGATCCTCCAATCTCCTCACAAAGAATTTAGTCTTAGATAACTTCTTGTGTCTATGTTTGTTATGGCAAGCATTTCACCACCAGTCAGACTGACTGCTTACTCCACAAGATCGCAGGCATCCTCTATGGCATTCTTAGTGCAGATCCCAACCTGGTCATCAGTACACACTTTCACCGTCATCCATTAGTCTAGTGGGAGGAGTAGAGATGATGCCAGACTTGGTCGAGCTGTTCTACCATCTCTGAATATGTGAACTCTGATCCCTCTGCCTATATTACTGCTTGGGAGTTACCAACAGTGGACTGTACATGTACAGTCACTTGGAGAAGAAAAAAAACTCTTACTAATCTTTTGTAATTGCTGTTCTTTGAGAAGTGTTCCACATACCCATTCCATGACCTGCCCTTATGCCCCTCTACATCAGAGTTTCTGGAAAGACAGAACTGAGGTGGGCTCGGGGTTGGCTGAGCCCTTTATATAGACACCAGTGGCATGTGGCAGCAGAGGGTGCTTGAGTTGCCCTGATGGGTACCACTGAGGGAAAATTTTCCGGTGTCTGTGTGCAGGGCTGTGTCAAAGAACAACAGTTACGAAGGGTAGTAGCCATTTTTTTCAGCAGAGTAAGGAAGAAGTGACCTCATAGAATCAAAACTCAATATGTTATATTTCCCTTAAATTTGTCTTCACATCTGTAGTTCTATAATTACTTTCGGCTTCTGGTTTGTGATGATCCAGGTTATACAAAGACTGTTTGACTGGAAAGATTTGGACACTCTCCTAATGACTGGAAGATAATCAATGTGAAAGGACAGGAAACTTTTTTTTTCTGGGTTCATCAGCAAACCAGGTAAACTTCTTGCTTCATTGGTTTCATTCTCATTGAAATCAATTGTGATTGACAGGTACAGAGTGAGAAATCATAGCAACTAGATGGCTTCCTAGTACCTTGTCTGCAGCTAGCTGATTAAACATCCACCACCCTCATGTGAAAACTTTAACCAATTTGTCAGGTTCACTGAGAAACTTTCTTAGATGGAAAAGATTTTAATACATCTGCACTTTCATTTGTTTCCTTTACTGCAGTGCTAACCGATCAGCACTGTGAAGCACACTAACCATGCAAAGAAGCTGTTTTCTAAGTTCTGCTACAGCATCTGAAAAGGTTTATCCCTATTCACCAATCACTCTCAGGACAATATATGCAATGCCCCTATGGGCTCTGATAGGAGTTTCAGATGTCTGGAACTATAAGCAGGACATAGCTCTCACTGATATATTAACAGTTTCAAATGCAGCTTCCCTTGATTACAACTACTCAAAGTAATCGATAAAACAATCAATGATTTTTTTTTGTAACAAGTCCATCCGAAAATAGTTTTCTCGCAGATCACCAGTGCTATGATTTCCACACTAATGG
Source organism: Mauremys reevesii (assembly GCF_016161935.1). NCBI lineage: Eukaryota > Metazoa > Chordata > Testudines > Geoemydidae > Mauremys > Mauremys reevesii. Next base: position 83,059,213 of record NC_052623.1, read on the forward strand.
GCTTGATTATTTATTTCAGATTATTGGAATTGGTTGCCCATTACATCATATGTCTTGTAATTGCAATGTTCAAACAAATGATGTTAAATAAATATTTATATACCTCTGACTTTGTTTTGTTGTATTTTACGGGGACTTTTTTATAAAGCAAAGCTACATTGAAAAATTGACTCCCTGAAAGGTTTAGCAAATTAACTATGCAGCACACAGGTGTGCAGTACTTGAGGCTTGCAGCACTACAGGAAGAAATACAGAGAGTGATGTGGGGGTGAAGAAGCTCTCAATTTGATGCAATTTTTCACTATATGCAGCACTGAGGTTGCTTGTATTTATCAAATCCACTTTAAAAATGTCAGTCTGTCAAACACTGCATCAGTGGATACTTGTGTATTTCCTAGAACACTGTTTTACGTTGTATCAACATCAAGCCAATCACATAGTTTAATCCATGTTTCCATTTGTTTTTCAAACCTAGATTAACTGAGTGCCACTATCAACTCATTGTCACGCAAATGTAGCAGGAGGAGCACCACTGTTCTGCCCTGAGTTAAATGAAGTACTACCATTTTGTTCTGCACCACTTCTTTTCTTAAGGATAGCTCAAACCATGCAAAACATTGTGCCTGCTTCTCAGCTGATGGTGGCTACACTGGTTTCAGATGAACGACACTAATCTACTTCAGCTAACACTGGCAAGCAAGTCATGTGTCATCTGGCCTAATAGTTGGAGCAAGAGTCCAGCCTGCCAGTTAGAGATGAATCCAGATGAGGCAGGTCCAGGAGCGAAGCCAAGGGTCATCAGAAACCAAAACCTAAGCCAAAAAGTTAACCAGAGTTGCAGTCAGAAGGTGGAGCCAGGAGTCAGAAAGAAGTAAGGGCCTGGAGCAGGTACAGTCTGGGGATCAAGCAGGATCAGGTACTAGCTGGAGGTGGAGCAAAGCTAGAGACAGTGGCAGCAGAGACAGGGCCAAGCATAGCTTCAGCCTGGGAATGCATTGAGCAGTCCCTGGACCGCTGCTGCTACTGAATTTAAGTATCAGCCTGCTGACTGCTTCAACCAACCAATCAGATGGTACAGTCACACAGCTTCTATCATGGCCAGCTGCACTTATTAGGTTGCCAACAGATTGCCTCTGCTATAGGCTAGGACCCTGGCAGGTAAGGACCTAGCCCAGTATGTGAAGAGTAAACTGTGTTTATAAAAACCTGCATTTATGGTTATGAAATGATCAAAAATAACCTCTACATTTACAAGCCTCTCTGTTGTCCCATGCATCCAGGCCATGACAAAATCCTGCCATTTCTTTTTCTCTGCTGTCCATACTTTTTGTTCCATTCCTAGAGCTAAATCTCAGTTTCATAGATTCTAAGGCTGGAATGGACGATTGTGACTATCTGATCTGATCACTTGCAAAACATGAGCCATAGGGCTTCCCTGAAGTTATTCTTGTTTGAACTAGAGCATCTCTTTTAGATATCATTTTAGCATTCTGCAAAGCAGTGAATCAAAGACTGGACAAGCAACAGTTTTGGAAAGAAGAGGTTCAACATCTAGAGGAGGCATCAGGAAAACAGGATATGAAAACGATATACAAAAAGGTTACATTGTATGGAAACACAAATCAGGGGAATGATGCAAGTGGTAAGAAAGGCTACCAGTAAACTTACAACAGATGCCAAAGAGGTGCTGGAAGTATGAAAGGAACATTTTGACAAAGTGCTGAATCATGTAGTTCATCCAGATGCAAGCATTCTAGACAGCTAGATGAATGGCAGCTTGCAAGGCAGAATGGATATCAGCACTGACCCACCATCAGAAGAAGAAGAAATAAAAAGTGCAGTGAAGCAATTAACCATGGGAGAGATGAAAGAATAGACAATGTAACAGTTGAGCTGCTAACAGCTTGCAGTTCAAGTGCTATCAAAGCATTAGAAAAAATACTCAAGAAGGTATGGGAGCAAGAGGAGGTACCAGATGACTGGCTAAAGGCAATAGTTGTACCAATATTGAAGAAAGGAAATCCTGCTGACCCAAATAATGAGGAATAAGCTTATTGTCAGTACTGGGAAATATTATGATGAAAGTAATTGTCAAATGAGGAAGCAGTTGCATCTTGGAAAAGAGACTATAGACAGCGTTGAAATGCAGCAGTGGTGAAGTCATAGAAAAAGTAAAATCTTGTGTGTTCCTGGGAAGCTTGATCAGCACTGATGGTTCCATCAAAGATGAGGTTAAATGGAAATGTGCTTTTGCTACAAGTGCTGCACAGAAATTGACAAAATTATGCACTGATGAAAACATTAAGTTTGGTACCAAAGTATACTAACAGTGTACTAACAGCATTACTATATGGTCTGGAAGCAGCTGCATTAAATGAAACAGGCATCAGAGATAATAGTTCTTTGAAAGATGGCAGGTGTAAAAGGGAATGATTTTAAGACAAATGAAGAAGTTAGATAGAGAGTAGGATGTGAAATCAGGATATAGGATTGGGTCCAATAAAAAAAGATTACAATTGTGGTTACTCTTCAGAAGACAGACAAATGATAGGATGCCAAAGAAAATAATGCAAACAGGTAAGTCGGACTTAGAGGCTCACCACTGACTAGCTCAGGAATCATAGAATCATAGAATATCAGGGTTGGAAGGGACCTCAGGAGGTCACCTAGTCCAACCCCCTGCTTAAAGCAGGACCAGTTCCCAACTAAATCATCCCAGCCAGGGTTTTGTCAAGCCTGACCTTAAAAACCTCTAAGGAAGGAGATTCTACCTCCTCCCTAGGTAACCCATTCCAATGCTTCACCACCCTCCTAGTGAAAAAGTTTTTCCTAATATCCAACCTAAACCCTCCCCCACTGCAACTTGAGACCATTACTCCTTGTTCTGTCATCTGGTATCACTGAGAACAGTCTAGATCCATCCTCTTTGAAACTCCCTTTCAGGTAGCTGAAAGCAGCTATCAAATCCCCCCTTATCCTTCTCTTCTGCAGACTAAATATCCCAGTTCCCTCAGCCTCTCCTCATAAGTCATGTGCTCCAGCCCCCTAATCATTTTTTTTGCCCTCCGCTTGACTCTTTCCAATTTTTCCACATCCTTCTTCTAGTGTGGGGCCCAAAACTGGACACAGAACTCCAGATGAGGTCTCATCAATGTCGAATAGAGGGGAATGATCACGTCTCTCGATCTGCTGGCAATGCCCCTACTTATACAGCCCAAAATACCATTAGCCTTCTTGGTAACAAGGGCACACTGTTGACTCATATCCAGCTTCTCATCCACTGTAACCCCTAGGTCCTTTTCTGCAGAACTGCTGCCTAGCCATTCCATCCCTAGTCTGTAGCAGTGCATGGGATTCTTCCATCCTAAGTGAAGGACTCTGCACTTGTCCTTGTTGAACCTCATCAGGTTCAGCTGATCGTGGCTCCCACTGGCCGTGGTCTGCTGTCTCAGGCCAATGAGGGCTGTTGGAAGTGGCGCGGGCCGAAGGATGTGCTGGCCACCACTTCCCTCAGCCCCCATTGGCCTGGAATGGTGAACCGCGTCCAGTGGGAGCTATGGTCGGCCTAACCTGCTGACATGGCAGGTAAACAAACTGGCCCGGCCCGCCAGGGTGCTTACCCTGGTGAGCTGCGTGCCAAAGGTTGCCGATTCCTGGACTAGATGGTGCAACATCGTATGCAGGGACATCACCAGGTTAGGCTTAATGAAGGATCAAACCATGGACAGGAATGTCCATGCTGATAATGTACTGCTGATAATGTACTGCTCCCTGTGTCTGCAAAGATGCTCAGGAATGAAAAGAAGAATATCTTTTAGGAAAACATCCAATCTTGACTTAAAAATTACCAGTGATGGAGTATGTACCACAATCCTTGCTAGTTTTTTTTCCCCAAAGGTTAATTACCCACACTTTATTAAAAAAAAAAAAAAAGCTTTATTTCTAGTGCACATTTGTCTAGCTTCAACTTCCAGCCATGGAATCTTGTTATACCTTTGGCTGCTAGAGTGAAGAGCCCTCCATTTTCAACTTTCTGCTCCACATGTAGGTACTTAGACTGATTACATCATTTTAACCTTCTCTTTGATAAACTAAATAGACAGAGCTCCTTGAGTGTCTCATTATGAGGCATATTTTTCAATCCTTCAGTCATTCTTGGGGCTTTTCTCTGAACCGTCTCCAATTTTTCAATAGCCTTCTTGAAGTATGGATACCAGAACTGGACCCAATATTCTAGTAGTGCTCACACCAGTGTCAAATACAGAGGTAATACTGTGACACTGCACCCCATATTCTTCATAGTGATATTAGTATATGCTTATGGCATAATTATGATGCATTTTGTACAAGATGGGGCATATAAGGTGTCATTGGAAAAGTTATGATTTGCTGAATATGATCATCTTATTTGTGTGCATGTATCATTTTTGTATATGTAGTTACTAGACAAAATCCAGCCTAGATAGCTGGCTGTGAAGGGCCTATTCAAAGTGATGGGCCATTAGCAAAAACAATAGGCCTTAGGAGAAGCTTATCCCCCACTTGGTGAGCCTTCCTGAGAGTGCTCCAGACAGCCTGGCTGCTATGACTCAGCAAGGTATGCAAGGGCATGTGACCAGGCCACATGACATGGAACTCCATCTTGGATATCAGTATTTTTCCACAAACTGAGTTTGGGAAGAAGGGTTCCACCGTATGCTAAAGCTATATAAGGCAGGGAGTGACATTATTGGTTGTTCTTCACTCCCTCACAACTGAACACCTCAGAGAAGCTCTAAAAGGAAAGGACTTGTAACCGGGGTGGGGATCCCAAGCTGCAAAGCAAGTGCAGCTTGTGCCTTGAGAATCTGTGTGACGGGTCCCCCCTGGGGTGCCACCTGGAACTGGGGTACTGCTGAGCTCTGACCCACCAGCCACCTCTCAGGTACAACAAATAGAAAGGCCAAACAATGTTAATAGCTTATTGAGGAAATACACTCAAGCACAAGGATTACTCCAGGAACTGTGTACAATAGAAACCTCTCAGAGATAGCACTACACAATGGGAACTGTTTGACTCAAGTCACAGCAAAAGAGCTTTCCAGCAAATTGGAAGAAGATATAAAAGGAGGAAATGACATCAGGAGGGGAACTCATTCTCCCTACAACAACACAGCTGAAAGTACCGGAGGAAAAAGACTGAACTGGGTGGGAAGTGCTGGTCCCTGGCTAAAGGGATTTCTAGCCTGTGTATGGAATCTGGGTGGACACTTGTATCATTAGTCAGGGTCAGAGATTGCGGATTCAGATCCTATCTAGTATTGTAGGCTCAGTTTGCCTTTTTGTTTTATTTCTTATGTTAGCAAACAGATCAAAGTAGATTATCACTTATAATCACTTAAAAAACAATTTTATATTTTACCTAAAACACTGTGTGTTGTTTGATGTGCAAAGAGGATAAATCTCAGCTCATGAACAAGAGTTGGTGCACATCCACTTTCCTTTGCAGAAGTGGTAGATTGGGTTATAAATTCATACTGGTCAGGTTTTGACCAGGGCAGGACGGTACAGCTTAGGCTGGGGAGCTGGTGGTTATTTTGGCTGTAGCCTCTCTATTGTTAGTTCCTGCAGTGGCTGCTCAGAGAGCCTGCATGAAACTGCAGCTATGTGTGTCCCTACCTGTGTGAATGCTGGTGGAAGTGTAGGACTGGGAGCGGATCTGCAGCTTGTCACAGCAGCACAGTGTGAGAGGGAGCCCAGGCTGGTGAGTCAGAGGGCCCGGTAGTACCCCAGTTCCAGGTGGCAACCCATCAAAAATACAACCTTCCCCTACTCAATATTCCTCTGTTAATACATCCAAGCATTGCATTAGTTCTTTTGGCCACAGCACAGCAGTCGAAGTTCATGTTCAGCTGATTATCCCTCATAAGCTTGCTTCCCAGGACAGTCCCCCCATGTTGTAAATATGGCCTGCATTCTTTGTTGCTATATGTATGGCTTTACATTTGGCTGCACTAAAACACAAATTGTTTGCTAGTATCTCTTTAGCCTCCCACAAATCCACATTGTTCACCCTACAGTCCATAGAGAGCACACTGTGATTAAAACCATATTTTCTCGTTATCAACTAGATCAGGGATCGGCAACCCTTGGCACGTGGCTCGCCAGGGTAAGCACCCTGGCGGGCTGGGTGGGTTTGGCCGATCGCGGCTCCCACTGGCTGCAGTTCGCTGTTCCAGGCCAATGGGGATGGGGGGAAGCTGTGGCCAGCACATCCCTCAGCCCGCACCGCTTCCCGCCGCCCCCATTGGCCTGGGATGGCAAACCGCGGCCAGTGGGAGCCGTGATCGGCCGAACCTGCGGATGCAGCAGGTAAACAAACCGGCCCAGCCCGCTAGGGTGCTTACCCTGGTGAGCCGCATGCCAAAGGTTGCCGATCCCTGAACTAGATCATAACAGCCTCCTCCACTACTATCACACTAAACTCAATCATCTTGTCAGCGGCTTTAGCGCCATCCAACCCTGTTTATCTGCCTTTGTCTCTTTTACCATTATCCTCTACCCCCTTCACTTTGCTAACTTTTGCAGTCTCATTTGCCCTTTTAAAAGGCAGAATGATTTTGTGGTGAAGGCTCTGTCTCTGGTTTTCTGTTGAACCTTGGACAAGTCACATAAATTCTCTGTGCCACAGCCCCTTAGTTTGGGCTTGTAAATCTAAGATTTTTGGCACCCAAAATTGAGCAGGCTTGAGGTCCCATAGAAAATGTGGCCTCTTAAATTTCATATATACTGAAATAGCCTTCTATACTTGCCCTACTTTTACCAGTATATAGTCTGAGGACTTTAAACTTAGAGAAAGAGCTTAAACAATACATACTGTATCAACTTCCAAATCTAAGTAAACAGATTTGTATCAGTTGTAAATATAACACCTTTTCCACATTTTATATAAAACAATTAACTAGACTATTTTCTCTGAGTCTCTTTCTTATTCACTGAATTTTTAAAAAAAGATGATTTTTTCTACCAACTGGTCCACAGTCACTTTGCTGCTGACTCTCTTTCAGTCTATTTTCTGTTCACCTTTTACTGCACTTCATCTAAGAAGAATGGATGTATTGATCCATCTACTCAGTCCCTGTTCACCACTGACAAAGCTGCTTAGAAATTCACAAGTAAGAGATATCCTGGCAGAATTTGACAGCCCTGTTTCTTTTTCTTTCTTTGACAAACCCTAATCCCTGACACCAAAGCATACTTTTAAAATTTGCGTTTGGAACCCTGTGGTGTCCCTCAATAGACACAACATGTTTCACCCATATATTCGAGGATCTGTCAATAACGTAAGTATGGTGGAGCATTTTCCTACTTAAGGTCATCATAATTATTTTTAGTGCCAAGCAAGTTTTACATGTCTTTGGCACTATGGTGGAATATATCTTTAACTAAATATTAAGTACTAGAGGTACTCTGAAAAGGCAGGCCTTAGGGATCTCAGATTGGAAACCCAAAATAAATGGACACCTCTGACCTTAATCTTTCTGTGCCCCTGTTCCCCGTCTGCTATATGGGGATAATATCATATCACTTCACAGGGATGGTATGAACATAATTTCATTAATATATGTGAAGCACTCGCATACTATCGTGATGAGTGCTGTAGTAAATCTCAGAAAAAGAGCTGTGTGGGAATTTCTGTTTCGCAGGAAATTCCATGAATTCAAAAATTATTTTAATTCTGAAATTTAAACACCAACGTACAACGAATTTCAAAAATTTCCATTAAATTTCATTTTGGATGAATCAAAACCTGTTATTTCAATATCAAATGTGTTTTGATTTCATCTTTATATTCATTATTTTACATAGGTTTAGAAATGAAGTGATTTTTTTAAATGAAAAATCAAAATGTTCAGTTTAAAAAATGTCAGTGTTTCAATCTTATCAAAATGCTCCCTCCCCCACTCTAACTTTTACCTCTAATTGATGCATACCTATGGAAAATTCTGGTTTCATCAAAACAGCATTCTCCAGTTGAAAAACATTCTGCTGATTTTTTTTTGACCAGGTCTATCATGAAAGAAGTTAATAATTCTGTATTCAGACCAGGGTGTGCATTAAATAAGACATGGGGACACACATAGAACAAGGATTAAACATGATATTGAATAGCTGCTTGTTAAGTGAGCACCATTCACTATGCACTATGAAGAGCACTATGACTGAATGATAATATGTTATCATGTAATTAAAAATTGTATCATAATGCATAGGTACAATGGGGTTGCATTAAGGCTGCACAGGTTATTGATGTAATTTCCTAACCTTTAAGGGCTTGACATTGCAATCTTAACATAGTTTTTGCATGCAATATTGTGATAAGCTGGACCAACCATCCTGGGCCCTGCTGCAGGCCCCACTGCTCTGCTTCGCTGTGCCCCAGAAAGTAGCAAGGTGAGAGGAAAAGAACAGCAAAGGTGGGGCCTCCAGGCCTGTTTAGAAAGACCTTACTGGAGTAGCTATCTTGGAAGCAAGAGAGAGTTGGTCCTTCAAGGGCTAGCAACAGCCAATCAGAGCCCAGCAGCCTCAGATAGAAGTTGTTGCAGGGGGTCAGTTCTTGGCTGGGACCAGAAGGCAAGGAAGGGTCCTCTTCTCTGGCCACAGGAACCTGAAGGATAGCCAAAGTTTTTTCTGGATGTATTTTGCATAGCTGGTTTTGCAGGGAGAGAGAGGACCTGAGAACCTTAAGCCTGAGGTAAGGATGAATCTACAGGGGCAAGGTAGGAAAAACCCCAGGGAAGAAGCAGCAACAAGTAGTATGTGGCATTACTGAATCAAGTATTATGTGGCTACTATTTATAGGGTCCCTGGGCTGGAACCAAGGGTAGTAGTGGGCTCAGGTTCCCATACTAGCCCAGGTAAAGTGATGTGAACCCTAAGAAGGGGATAGACCTTATTTGGGAGCCTGGACAAAGGATTGATATTAAAAGGCCCAGAGCCAAGGCTGAGGATCACAGTGAGTGCAAGTAGACTGGTTATTAGACTTGGCCAGAGGCCCAAGCCACTGAAGAACTATCAAGGACAGCCAACAACCTGCACGGGGTGTCAGGGATGAGAAAAGGACTGTGGTACTGCACCCAGCTGCTCAAAGGTGCTCAAGAGGTGAGTGCCCTGTTACAAATATATATATAATTAACATTAGGGCTCTAGTGCACATACTGTACCTGGAGCATGTCTACACTTGGACCTGAGGGTGTGATTCCTGGCTTGAGTAGACATTCATTCATTCTCATTCAGCTAATGCGCTAAAAATAATAGAGTAGCTGGGGTAGCAGCAAACAGCAGCATGGGATAGCTGTGCTGAATATAAACCCACCTAAACCACATGCCCAGGCTGCTGCTCACTGCTATGAAATCAGCCATCTATCTCCAAGCATAGATATAGCCATACTCATCTGTGCAATGGGCTACTTCCTTTGCTAGAGCTGGGGCAGAGAAAGGAAAAAGCAGCCACCATATAGGACAGGGGAGAGCAAACTACAGCCCACGGGCCAGATTCAGCCCACCAGCCGTCTTAATCTGGCCCTCGAGCTCCCACTGGGGAGTGGGGTCTGAGGCTTGCCCTGCTCCAATGCTCCAGCCGGGGAGCAGGGTTGGGGACTGCTCCACACAGCTCCCAGAGGCAGCAACAGCATGGCCCCACTATCTCCTACGCGTAGGGGCAGCCCCAAGCACCGCCCCCGCAGCTCCTATTGGCCGGGAACCAGGGCCAATGGGAGCTGCAGGGGTGGTGCCTGCTGATGGGGAAGCGTTCAGAGCTGCATGGCCGTGCCTCCACATAGGAGTCAGAGAAGGGACATGCTGCTGCTTCCGGGAGCCACTTGAGGTAAGCGCTGCCTAAACCCTGCACCCCTGAACCTCTCCCCATGCCCCAAACCCCTGCCTCAGCCCTGTTCCCCCTCCTGCCCTTTGAACCCTTCGATCCCAGCCTGGAGCACCCTCCTGCAACCCAAACCCCTCATCCCATCCCCAGCCTAGACCCTGCACGCCCAAATGGAGTTCTCACCCCCCCCCCGCACCCCACTCCCCCACCCCACCATGGAGTCCCCTCCCACACCCTGAACTCCTCATTTCTGCCCCCCCCCACAGCTCTCACCTGCAACCAGAGCCCTCACCCCAATTTTGTGAGCATTCATGGCCTGCCATACAATTTCTATTCCCAGATGTGGCCCTCAGGCCAAAAAGTTAGCAGCTCCTATATCAGGTGTGGGAAAATTGTGATTCTGCACAGTGGGGAGACAGCAGACAAGGCCTTTACTCCACCCCACCCTCCAGTGAGATGGTGAGTGCACCAGAGGAGGAAGTAAACTGAACCAGGAAAAGGGTTTGCACAGATTTCTTCCCCCTAGAGCAAAAGGGAAGCAGGGATTGTGTGTCTCAGAATTACAGTCTGGCTCCTGCCCTGCTCTTGTGGCAGTACCCCATTGCAGGGTTACGTTCCAGCCCACACATATTAACTCTCTTGATTATAAGCTATTAGAAAACACATTGCAAAGAGAAATACTGCAAGTTATATATTCTAAAAACCAGTATAACTGAACTAAATATGGTCCCAATTCCACAGTGGGATCTGCCATCTCTTAGGGAAATTCATGTGGGAATAAGTGTCCTGCCTTGCTCATCCCTTTGATGGAAGAGGATGTAAATGAGCCTATTCAGACATATTGTTATTGAGCACATAATCACCACCCTGAATCTAATTCCAAAATAATCACAGAAAATAATCAATATAATATTGACAGGACGGTATGTGGCAAGACGACCAACAATACAGATTTGGGTAGTAAGCACTGGTACGTGTAATTGTAACACAAATGCTAAAGCAGGAAACCAAGCTGTATATTACTTATAAAAGGCATAATGGAATAGATATTAATAAAATAATTCAATTAGAGCTGTATGGAGCAGCAACAATCTCAAAACAATGCATTAGTGAGGAATCCCATATGAGTATTCTGCATGTAATTCACCAAGTGGTGGCCATATCCTTTCATCAAGTGATAGTTTGTTTAGCCTTGTATATGTGTTTTAAAAACAAAAAAAACATTTAGCTATTTCTAACAGCCTGTTACTCCAGTGATTTACTGCAGATCTAGGTACAATGAGATTTTTTTCTGCCATTAGAATTTATCTTTTAACAGTCAACTAGCTCTTAGAAACCATTTTCTGTTTTATTGACATAACTATGTAATTGGGAGGTATCACCAGAAATTGGTGCTTGAAATTCCATCCTGAGGTCCCAGTTTGACATTGAGTACCAGACTGACCAGACTTGCATTGGTTCATGCAATATTCAAGAAGGTGACGTATAGGGGGCACGGAGGGGAAAGTCCCCCTCCCACAGATTGACCTGCCAGGGGTGGAGAAGGGCTCTGTCCTTTCCCTGCGCCTGCCCTGCACATTCACCCACTCTCCCTGGCAGCCAGGAGGGGAGCGGGACAGAGCTACTTCTGCCTGAGACCACTTGACTGGGAGGCAGTGGCAGCCCACTACCTGCCCGGGCTTGGCTGCCGGAGACAGGGGCCAAGCATGCTGTCTCTCCTGCTTGCTTGGCCCCTGTCCCTGGCAGCTGGGGCAGCAGTGAGCCGCCCCCAACCCGGGCCCTGCTGCCAGGGACCTGGGCCGAGTGAGCCAAGAAATAGGGCAGACTCACCCCAAACTGGTGGTTATTCTACCATTAGGTATACCAAGCCAGCAACAAGAGCTAACTTCTGTCTCACCACACTGGTTAGCAAGAAGTCAAAAGTACAGTCTCCTTAGGCATTCCGGCCCTTGGTTCACCACCCAGACACTAGACTTTATGATGAGTAGTTACCGAAAACCAATTTTATCAAACAAAAGGTTCTTCTGACAGCAAGAGATTAGGGTGACCAGACAGCAAATGTGAAAAATTGGGCCTGGGGGTGGAGGGTAATAGGAACCTATATAAGAAAAAGACACAAAAACTGGGACTGTCCCTATAAAATCAGGACATTTGGTCACCCTACAAGAGATCAGTCACACAGCCAGGTCAATATATAACTCAGATCTTACCCAATAATTATGCTGTTGCCAGTCCTTTAGCAACTAAAATCTAAAAGTTTATTTATAAGAGAAAAGAAGAAGAGAATTAAAGTGGTAAATAGATCATATACATACAGTCCCTGCAATGTTCTTATATCAGATTTGTAGCAGTGATGTTACAGACTGCTCCTCAGTCCATAGTCAATATGTTCCTTTCAGTTGTAAATCCACAGCCCAGAGAGTCAGAGTGGGAAAGAGGCAAGATGGAGATGTTTCCAGAGTCTTTTATATCCTCTGCCATGTGGATGGAATTGTACTGTCCCAAACAAAGCTCAGTCTCAGTTTGTGGAAAATTACAGGCACAAGATGGAGTCCAGGGTCACATGAGCAAGTCACATGCCCTTACATGGCTTTGATGACTCACAGGAGCAGCCATTGCCCACTTGGAGGCTAAGGCATCCACAGGAAGACTTGGGGGATGGGTTGAATTTCTTCTGTGGCCCATTGTGAGAGATAATTGTCTTTAATGGGCCATCAACACAAAGCTGCCTGGCTTCAATGTAGATTTTACCTGGTGAGTGTTATCCCAGGAACAAACACATTACAAATCTATAGCTAATAGTCATAACTTCAGATACAGTGATGATACATGGATTTAAACAGGATAATCATCTTTAGTAAATCATAACTTCCCCCTGACACCTTTGTACAAGTTTTGTTGAAATTGTCTAACAGTGGCAATATTAATGATATAAATGGTCATAGTCCTATCAGACAGCATCACAGCGAGGAACAACTTTTCCTGGTGAGTCCACATTGTGGAGAGGGTTAGGGTGGCAGCACGCTGCTCTCCTCCTGGAAGCTCCTCTTCAAGTTGAGAAACGATAGGGACAGTATGCAGTTCCCATCATGGAAAGAGCAGCAGGACCTGAGACTGCTTCCACTGGGTCCATCTACTTTGGCTCTATTCACTGTTCTCTGTGATCAGCAATTTCCCTGGTATTTATTTCCCTGAATACACTTCTAAAACTCAGAGTTCAGAACTGTGAGGGTTCTGAAACATTACATTCTGGGGTGCAAATTCTGGGGATTTTTATGAGTCCAAGGAAATGTAAATGTGAAGATGTAGTGCTGGGACTCAATGGAAAAATTCTGGATCCTAATGCCCACTGTCAACCATCACAAGAGGCAAATAAGCCCCGTCCCCCACAACTCTAAACCCCTTGCCAAGAGGCTGTTCTGAGGGTGTGTGTGGAGGGGATGAAGTGCCTGACCTTCCCCCTAAGTATACTAGTCACAGGAATGACATCTTCAGGCAAAGGTAGCAGAGGTCTACTGAAGGGGTGCTGTTGTGTGTAGCACTACAGACAGGGCCGGCTCCAGACCCCAGCGCGGCAAGCACGCGCGTGGGGCGGCCCTTTCCCGGGGGGGGGGCGGCAGGCTGGGCCGGCGGACCTGCCGCAGTCATGCCTGCGGGAGGTCCACCGGAGCCCCGGGACGACCGGACCTGCCGCAGGCATGACTGAGGAGGGGGCGCTCGTCCCGCGGCTCGGCTGGACCTCCCGCAGGCATGACTGCGGCAGCTCAAGCGGAGCCGCCGGACCTGCTAACCGTCCGCAGCCACGGGAGGTCCAGCCGAGCCGTGCGACCAGCGGACCCTCCGCAGTCATGCCCGTGGGAGGTCCGCTGCTCCCGCGGCTCCGGGGCGCCTCCCGCGCATGACTGCTTGGGGCGGCCAAAAAGGTAGAGCCGCCCCTGACTACAGACAACTTGGCTGCGCAAAACACAACCTAATGCATTAAGTACAAGGCTGAGAGCCAACTCCTGCGTCTTAAATCTGGCTCTGCTCCTGAAAATGTGTGGCCTTGGGAAATTCACTTAGTGAAACTAAGACACAGAGAAGCTATCTATAAAATGGAGATAGAAATATTTATCTGTCTCAAAGGAATGCTGTGAAGATGAGGTAAAGTTTATACAATGCTTGGAAAATACAAGCACTTATTAAAAGCGTCTGCAGTTGTGAATACTTCTCTGAACCGAGCCTCTGCAGTTAGGATTTTGATTTGTGTGTGTTGGCAGCCATAGCATACATGGTAATGCACAGAAATTGGCACACTAAGAAATTGGAAGAGATGCTGGATTAAAAATAAAGAGCTGTTTGTGTGGTATAACAAAGAATAAATATGTACAAGCTAGCGCGCTGGCTCCCGCCGCAGTGCCGCGAGGCGCCCGCGCCCAGCGGGCCGGAGCGAGCGACCTCCGCAGGGCATGCTGCAGGCCGCTGCTGGTGGCTGGGCTGGCTGGCCCCGGCGACGTGCCGCGGCGCTGGCGTCGGGCGGCTCCGTCTGGGCTCCAGCCGCCAGCCAGCGAGCGGCGATCGCTCGCCATGCCTGCTCAGTCAGGGTCGCCCGGGCCCTGCTGGCCCGCTCCGCAGCATGGCATGACTGCCCCCTCGGCGGGGCGCGCCTAGATAGTGGGCCGCCTAGGCACCAGCTTGTTTTGCTGGTGCCTAGAGCCGCCCCTGTGTACAAGAGACAGAAAATGAAAGTTGCAGACAAGCCAGTGACAATGGTTATAGTTCAAGAAAAAAAATGCATATTTAGTTAGCTACATTCAAAATACACAATATAACATATGTTAGATAGGCCTGGACTGGAATACCAGATCCAAACCCCCTTGAACTTTTGAGAAGCTCAGATCTGGATCCATGCTTCCTGGCTTGGCCATCTCTACCATGGAGAGTGTTCTGTGATTGTTTTCTTCCAGACACCTATATGAAGATGCCCTATGTGCAGAATCTTAAATATATGATACTGAACGCTGGCAACTGCAGACACAAATATATTTCCATCTAACCTTCCTGCCCAGTGTAGGAAAGTGCCATTTGCATGCATGCTAAAATATGCATAGACATGGACTGTATTGTGTGTCCAAATGTTCAAATGGATTTATGCTTTAAATATACAAACTGGGTACACATTTAAAAACATTTAAGCCTTTTCAATTAATCCAAGATTGAAGAGGAAGATTTAGTATTTGTTGATTCATTATATATATTTATATATATATATATATATATATATATATATATATATATAATTTTTTAATTGTGACATAAAAGTTAATGCTTAACCAAGGCCTCGTCCATTCCAATTATAGACACTGGGGTAGCTGCACCAGACTAAACTGAATGGCCTAGTACAGCTTGCCACAGTTTCAAGAAGTGGCAAGCTCCACTGGCACAAAATAGCTCCTTTGCCTGTCTACTGTAGGAATTGTTACCAGTCCAGCATACAAATGGCTGGTCACCTATGGCTGTAATTGGGGTAAATCCAGAATGGAGGTAAAACTTCAGCATTCTTTCCACATGGATTCATTTTCTGTACAAACCAAGAATTTTTTGTGTGATTAAGATGCTGTACTGGGACTCAGAAGATTGGGGTTTAGTTCCAACTTGGCAATAGACTCGTATGGTTTATATCTTATGTTCTTTAAGCTCATGCTTCAGGGTTTCAGATGGCCACCTGCAGGGATCAGGAAGGGATTACCCCTCTTCCCCCGTGTATTCTGGGAGGCTTTTTTATTTTCCTTTGAAGTATCAAGACTGGCCATGAGTGGGGATGGAACACTGGATGGGGTCAGTCCAGGCTCTGAAGTGGCACAGAGCATTCACTCTTTCTTTCTTACATGGTCAGGGTCTAACTGATCGCTATATGTGGGGTCAGGAAGGACTGTTCCTCCAGGTCAGATTGGCAGTGACAGTGGTGGTGGTGGTGGGGTTTCACCTTCCTCTGTAGCATGTGGGTGTGGGTCACTTGCCAGGATTATCTGGGTCTCTCTCATTTAATCATTTCCCTGACACTGCAGAAGGCTCGAGCACTGGTGCGCTTCAGTCGCTCCTGTTGTCTGCCTGTAGCACTTAGTAGTCTGGTGTCCTTGGGTATCATTGATTTTGGTCTTATTTCTGTTGCTGGGTTTAGTGTGTGGGTGATATTGACAGCCTGTCATATACATGAGGTCAGACTAGATGATCTAGTGGGCCCTTCTGGCCTTAAGCTCTGACTCAATCGCTCCGTGCCTCAGTTTCCCATGTGTAAAATGAGGATACCACTCCCAGCATTTGTCTGTCTTGCCTCCTTAGACCATTATGCATTCAGGGCAGGCATTATCTCTTGTGTGTGTGTGTGTGTGTGTGTGTGTGTGTGTGTGTGTGTGTGTGTGTGTGTGTGTGTGTGTGTGTGTGTAGAGTGTCCAGCACAATGAGGCCCTGGTAGTTGGGGCCTCCAGGCACTGCAGTAATAGAAACTAATTCTTCTGTTGTTGCAGAAATCGAGGGGCTACCTTTCCGTTACAGTATCTCAAAGAAGCATTAATATCAGAGACCATTGCCAGTGCTGAGGGTGTTTTTGTTAGAAATTCCTTTCTATCTTTTGACTGAAGCAGCACCACTTTTTTCATCTCTCATATCAACTAGCACATCTTCCCTCACACAGCCCCTCTTAGTGACACCAGTAAGTCACTAAAGGGAGAAAAGATTTCCCCACACAAAACCAACTCCTTCATGAAATAACATCAAAGCTGTCGATGCAGACAAAGCTTATGCTGCTCCAACCTGTCCTATGATTAGAGACATTCTTCTAGCAAGCAGCAGGGAAGCAGAAATACCCTCCACTTTGTTTTCCTTTTAACAACTGATAATACAACGATACAGAAATAATAGTAATAAAATAGCCAGAATAAATGGCTGAGCTAAGACAAGTCATTGTACTTAGTGATCTCTGCGGATATGACCCTGCAAGGTGCTCAGCACTTTCTTCTTCCCATGAAGAGCATCTTGCAAGCTTGAGACCTGTATCATTGCTATGTATTTCAAATGAACACTTACATTCTAAAATACTTGAAGGAAACTCATTATGTAAATTGCTTGAAGATAAACTCAACAGGAGGCATGTGAGCTTGTTCAACTAAGGACATCTTCCTTTTTCACTTAATTATTAAAAAATAATAAGGATTCTACAATGTGCAGTAAGATGATAAAGCCAAACAAGGCATTTCTACAAATCATGAAAGGAAGCCTGGATCTGTAAAGTTTAAAAGCACTTTAGCATATACATTGTGAATACTACAGCTATAAGGTTCAGTGTACAATCCAAATACCTTTATTAGGAAATTAAATTTTTATCAAAGGCAAATGCCTTGGTTCCTCTTGTAGTAATTGCAGTCATGGATCCATTGCAATATGCATTACTGTAGAACAGCATATTAAATTGACTTGGAGAAAAGGCAGTGATTTTCAATTTAGTGTATACAGTGCTACAGTGTATATTTACACACAGCACATAATATGATGTGTATTATTGCCTTGTGCTATAATTTTAGTTGTAAGGTACTTAGTTGCATAGTATTCTATAATATCAGGAGGTAGCTGTATTCTATAATAGTAGTGTTTACCTGTCAGTAACAGTGAAACTTTGTTAATAAGAGCATGAGCCCACAGTATGTTCTTTAAAATAATAATGAAATGATGCCATGAACAAATTGACAGTCTTTAATGTTAAAAATAAAAGTTAGTTTCAGGGATCTATACTGCAAGATGTACCCTTAAAATGTACATCCTTTGGGTCAAATCCACCCTCTGAGTGGGGAAACAATTTTTGCATCTCATGAGAATGTGTGATTTCAAAAAAAAAACAAACCCAAACCTTTCCTGTCCTGAATCAGGATGAAAAGTCAATCTCAAAAGTGTTTGTGAACCAAATATCCAAAACCAATCCAGATTAGATGAATCAATGTTTTGTTTTGATAAAAGCAAAACATTTAGAAAATTAGCCACTTTTAATTTACTTTTCTATAAATTAAATTTCAAAACAAAGTTTAGAAAAATCCAGACTTTTCATTTTGAAACTATCAAAATGAGATATTTTGACAAACTTTTTTCAATTACTTTTCAAAACCAGAAGTTTGTCATAACCAACCTTTTCCTGCTGTTTTTGCTTTTGATGACTCAGCATTTTCAGATGGAAAAAATATTTTGTCCGAAATGTCCCAACCAGCTCTCCCCCAGCTTCAGCAGGCTTAGAACAAACAGGCTACTCTGTGGTTGGGGTGGGGAAGAGAAGGAATCCTGCCATTCTGTGGCAGCCAGGTTGACCAACCATATTTCTAATGGAGTGTCCAAAATTGGTAAGAAAATATTTGATTTGCCTAAATTTCTGAGAATTTGAGCAACGTATTGTGTGTTAATATTCTGGGCATGTGGACAATTACAGGAGGTCTTACTGAATGCTGGGAGACTAGAGAGAAGAGCAATAATTTAATGTAAGTGTTGGATGGGGCGGGTGGGGGGGGGGGAAGGAAAAGCAACCCAGAAAGAAAGAGTAAGGAAAAATCTTGTGCCTCACACTTGGACTACCTAATGACCATCTGTAAGGATCTATGGGACTAAAATCAGTGTCCCTGGAGCCTGGGGCAGCTTATGTCAGCATATTGGCCTCCCAGTGGCATGCAGAGCCACAGCCAAAGAGCACTATGGAGATTAGGCACCACAGGAAGTAATGCCTGAGGAGGCCAGAGCGACAGCACTCTGTTACTTGGCCCACACATACTATTTAACTGTGGAGAGTACTCCAGAAAGCTGCCTGGGCAACTGCAGATTTCTGGCTTGCTGCAGCTCCAGACATTGCCTTGCCTTCTGATCTCCACTCTCTGACCCCAGTTCTTGCGTTCTGATTCCAGCTTGATAACAACTCTGTCCAGACTCCTGCCTATTGGTCCTGACACTAGTGATTACTTTGATCCCTGTTGCTGACCACAGACTCATGGCCATCCTCGACTCTGACACCTGCCTGGCAGTGACCACTAGGCCAAACCGCCTATGCAATGGTCTCACATCACTGTCTACTTTAAAAGTAGAAAATATCTGCAGCTTCATTTTGGCACCTACGCAGAGAAGATGAGGTCACATGGCAAATAAGGGCAAACCAAAGCACTTTCTATAAAGCTAACTCCTATAGATAAGTCCTCTGGCTACATCTAAGTATTATTGATCAGCAGCTAAATACATTCTCTATATTCTGTAGCCAAGAACACTTTCTCAGCAGGTCACTTGCCAATGCACACTGCGTTCTTAGTCTGCTTACTACGCTACCTTTCTCCACTCCCTAAGCCCGTCCAAGCTTCACATTTATACTCTCTTCCCTTCCCCTCTTTGCCAAGTCCGGGCTTTGTACCTCTTTATTCCTCCTACATTTCAAAACACTTTCCAATTAATGTTCACGGAGGCCTGATCTAAGTCCTTTTAAACCAAAAGAAAGACCCCATCAGCTTCAGTGGGCTTTGGATCAGGCTGCAAACAGCAGGCAGGTATTCCCTCAAACATTTAAAGCCCCATTCATTTCATGAAACACCCTGCTCTGTTCTATATAGTACTGACTGGTGCCTTGCCACCTCCACACTAAATGATTGCAATGGGCTCCACCTTTGTTGAATGTTACAATTGATCCAGATAATATAGTAAAACACCCAATAAATATAGTAAGTAGAGTGGTGGCGTGACTGGGGACTCGAGGGATGTGTTGGTTTGGATCACAGAACATACCACTGGGGAGATTCCAGTACAGCTGCAGCCCATAGGGAGGATGCCTTAACTCAGATCTCTCTCTGGAGCTGTCTAAAATACTCCAGCGGCTGTTTCCCCTGAAGCAGCCCAGGATTGGGAAGGCACAAATGTGGCTTACAGCCTCCGCTTCCCTTGGGTTGCAAGTTGGGCCTAGAGGCCCAGAACAGAATTTCACCCCTAGAGTACAAGCTGCTTGAGGCAGGGGATTCAAATAGGTCTTTACCATCTTACAGCAAATACTCCTATAGCACTTTATAGATGCAATTTCTGTTATGTGATCATGTCATGCCTACATACAAGGTAGTAAAATTAAGGTTTCGCTGCCCGTTTTAACACTGGCATTTCATGACTTTTTTCAGTTCTTCAATCTGCTATCTGTGCTTTTGATGTTGTTTATGTTAGAATATGATCATTGAAAGACATTGAGGAACAAGGTTGGTTTTAAGCTATTTTGAACAAAATAAATATGGAAATAAAATTAAGCTTTAAGGGCCTAGTTCAGCCTAGTTCATGAATTATACCATATTACTTTGCATTGCAAGATTAATTTGCATTACAGTTGTGTGTCTTGAGATATATATGGTACATTACAGAATTGTTTAGTACACATATGATATACTGGAGCTAGACAACAATATCCTCTTTGAGTGCTACTGAAATCTGCTGTTTGCATTTCAACAGCAGAGTTTTCTTGGATGTCTGTTACCAGCCATCTTCTGTTGTCTGTCATCTGGTAGCAGTGCCCAGGACTGGCATGACCGGTGCTACTCTCCTTTTCCTGGCTCTCATCTCCCTTTACCGCTGCACTATGAATCACTACCTGTCACAAACCCACTTCTCAACATCAGAAGTAACTCCCTCCCCTCCCTTTTCTTTCTTGAGGAGAGTAATCCCTTGGTAACAAATGAAATGAATCAATACAATGTAAGGGCCAGATTCTCCACTTCTACACATGGACTTTCTAGTGTGGGGAATGAAATAATCCAGGGCTCAGTGCAGCCAGGCAGGTTCTCTGTGGCTTCTCTTTTAGGGGGATTTTGAACAATTAATCTAGATTCTGAAACTGACTGGTCACAAGATCATTCCTCCTAGTCCACTCCCATCCCTCCTACCACTGCACAGTCCGTGAGTAACCCACAATGGAGCAGTGTTCTTTGGAATACAGAACACCCTTAAACAGACTCTCCATAAAGCTACCCCAGTACAGCAGGTGCTCAGTGGTTCTGCTACTTTTCAGGCCTCAATTGCTTGGGCAAAGGAAGCAGGAGTTGACTTTCCAGCCCTAGGGATCCTTGTTGAATTGGTGTCAGACAGACAGACAAAGGCTCTCTACCACATAATCCAATCCAATCTCAGCTCACCTCTAAATGAGGAATATATTGAATAAGAAATAAAAGGGAAAGCCTTTCCATGCACAGAACTCCCACGTGCCAAACAACTGAGCAAGCTCCAGAATTTGAACTCGTCTTTAAACAACATGTCAGAGAAACAAGGTGATAGAGAAATTAACTCCTGCACTCATGAGAACAAATCCATAATAAATTAACAATTCACCTTTAGCATCATCAGGAAAATGGTTGTTCAGTTTATCTCAAATATATTTAGTGATTTAAACACTGGGGTTGACCAAAAATTCAGTCAAAACTGTTTTCTATGGAAAACTGGGTTTTTGATTAATAACGATTGAGTCTTAACTCTTTTCAGCTGAAAAATTCTGATTGATGATGGAATTTTTTTTTTTTTTTTGATGAAAAGTCAAAGTTGTCTATGGAAAAAACCCTTCTTTTTCTGATGAGCTCGACTCAAACTGCTACTACACAAACACTGGATTGTTTGGGCAGTACAGAGATAGACAAACACTGTCCCCACTTCCCAACTCCTCCAGGTACCGAATGTTCAGTGCGGTGGACTCAGTGTGTTTCCTCTGCAAGCGTGAGGGTGTCCAGGTGTGGAGTCTGAACAGGCAGCCTGCACTCCAGGGCAACATGTCAGGGGGGGGTTCTGGAGATGGTCTGAGGGCAGGCCAGCAAAAGGAGAGGGGCTTGGCCATTGAGGCTGCAACACTGACCAAACCCCGTTGTGGAAGCAACTGAGGTCTAGCCTTCTACAACTGTGAGGCTGCAGTGGGAGTGGTTCTACTTGGACTCTGCAGCCTGGAAAAGGGAGGAGTCCTCACCTGACCATGGAGCATCCATACACCTAAACCTGTGGAATGAGGAGCAGCATTTGACCCAATGAAAGGCGAAGCTATAGTCTAGGTTTCAGTTAGCACTGAAGAGTAGATGATAAAAGGGACAAAGAAATAGCCAGCATATAACCAAAAAAGCATCTTAGAGAAAAATTAAGTATTATACTGAAAAATGTCAGTAATAAATTTTTCATGTGCAAGTTATTACATTGTAATGCACAAAAATATAATCAAACAGTATAAAGCTGTTTTGACAGTAGTAAATTGGGTAGTGTGTATATAACAGCTACAGCCATTTTTTGTAATTGCATGATGCATGTATAATGTCTACACAGGAAATAAGTCTGTAATGTAAAACATGTACACATGACTTAGGAAGGTTAAATATTCAGAGTGAAAATCACATCCTTTCAAATATCAAGGGGAAAAAGCAATTGTGTATAGCTCTTCCTGAAACTTGCCATAGGAGTACAATTTGTTCAACCCCCCACCCCACACACACACTTTTGCTTACAGTGTAAGTACATTAAAATACTTCTGGGTGTACAGGTTGAAACCAGTGAGCCAAATGCGATCAGTGAAAAATAAGATTCTACTGTCATTTTTATTCGTTACATCTGTATACAATTTCAGAAATTATATAATTGAAATAAAAAAAAAGAATTGAGAACTGTCAGAAAGACATGATGACTTCACATGTTATCCTTGGCATCCAAACTCTAGTGAAGATGACTTGCCAACACTTTTTTTTTTTTTTTTTTAAGTAAAAAGTCAGGGGTCCCATGCAATGCATGATCAAGTATGCTGTGCAGAAGCTGCTTGAAAGCATCAAACCTGCACTTTAAGATGTCTGTTTCATATATTTAGTCAGTTATGAACAGATCTCAGAAAACCAGAAAAACAAAAAGAAAAACAAAAAGCACAAAATGTTTGATGCACAATGAGGAACCTAGAAGATCATACTGGAGAGAACCATAAACCTGATGACTGGTCTTTCTGTTTACCACTCATCTAGGTTTTCATGTCAAACCCATCACCATTGTTTCTGAAGTTTGAAAAACATGGGCTGAACTATTGAGGTAGAGATTTTCAGCAGGAAAGTACAGTATTGTCCTGTGACACGGAGGAACTCAGAGACTTTTCTGACCTGAAGAATAATACCAGAGACACACTTGAGATTTGAGCCTCATTGCTAGCATCTGTAAAAGAAAATCTTGAGGACCTGAAGAAGTGGGACAGGCAAGACTATTTGTGTTGTGGGCCTAATAGCAGGGGAGTAACATGTCCCACTATTTCAAAGCTATCTGTGAAGTACTGTGCATGGAAGTGAAAATTGTTAGTACTAAAACAGGGGTCGGCAACCTCTGGCACGTGGCTTGCCAGGGTAAGCACCCTGGTGGGCTGAGCCAGTTTGTTTACCTGCCGCATTGGCAGATTCAGCCGATTGCGGCTCCCACTGGCCGCAGTTCACCGTCCCAGGCCAATGGGGGTGGCGGGAAGCGGCGCAGGCGAGGGATGTGCTGGCCGCGGCTTCCTGCAACCTCCATTGGCCTGGGATGGCGAACCGCAGCCAGTGGGAGCTGCGGTCTGCTGAACCTGCTGATGCGGCACGTAAACAAACTGGCCCGGCCCGCCAGGGTGCTTACCCTGGCGAGCCGCATGCCAGAGATTGCTGACCTCTGTATTAAAATATAACATGCACATCATGTCGAAAACCCCACAGCAACACCACTAATAGTTCGAGTGATTATCAAAATATTTTCTCTAGCATTTACTGCACAATTATTGCAATGGGGTGGGGGGGAAGAGAATAGACACAACCACCCCACAGCTAGATTGGGGGTTAGCCACCTTTGCAGTAGCCTGAGAGCTGGCACTGCAATTTTGCCCAGTCTTTATGCAGGCTGTGAAAAGAGGTGGGACCTTCCTTAGTCACTTCTTCCCGCACTCAGCCCACCCAGGACAAGGCTACACAGTATTGGGCTCAAAACATTAATAATTATTTACTTTATGGAGAAAGGAAAATTCCCCAGCAGGAACATTTCTTCAGTGCCTTCAGGGTACTGAAATGAGAATGTGCCCCATTCACAGGGATGCTGAGCACTCAAGCGTTTTGCTGCATTAGGGCTTGTGACATTATCTGATTAAAATATGACCATACAAAAATCACTGGTGCTACCATTATACAGTTGCAACAAATCTTATACAAAGTGTGACACATGGCCAGAAAGGGCTAAGCAGCTTGCAGGATAAATGACTAGAGTCAACCATTAGAGACATGTTAGAAAAGTATGTGAATGGTATTAGGGCCACTCCATGCTAGATAGGTTTGCATTTCAAAATTCTAGCCTATGTTGTTAGAAATTAAAGGTAATGCTAATCGTATGTGTGTACTTATATCTTGTTAAATGTTAGCCACGTAAATGGAACAGGCCATCTTACTACCCTGACATAACCTGCTTAAATACACAAATAAATCCCCATCCAACTACACACCCTTAGTTGTCACCTACCACCTCACTGTAACCCATACAGAGTATAATCAAACAACAACTACAACCCATACTCGATGGAGACGCCATTCTGAAAGAAATCTTTCCTGAACCCCCTCCTTCTGACCTTCAAACAACCCCTTAACCTCTCCAACATCAGAAGCAAGCTCCCCCACAGACCAGCACACACCAACTCAAAGCAGCACCAGATCCTGCCAGAACAGATGCAAAACCTGCAGACATATCTCCCCTCCCACCCCCGCCCAACACACCTTTGAAGATCCTGGATCCTACGCATGCCTATCACAACATGTGGTGTGCCTCATCCAGTGCACTAAATGCCCCAATAACTATGTGGGTGAAACTAGACAGTCATTATGCTCTCAAATGAACTTACATAGGAAGTGATCAGACAAAAAACACCTGCACAATACTTTCAAAAGACAAGTCTGGAATCTTAAATTCACAGCTTTCCTAGATACTAAAAATCTAGTACTAAACAGAGTCACTGGATTTATGACTTATTACAACAATCTGTAATCCGCTAACCCCCTTTTTTGTCTTATGACTACAGAGGTGTTAACAGGCCTCTTCACCTTAAATGTTCCTTTAGAATATGAGCTAAGTACTTGTGCTAAACAAATTTTTCCACCTTGTATTTTGCTGACACACTCTGAATAAGTTTCCCTGACCTGAAGAAGAGCTCTGTATAAAATTGAAAGTTTGTAGCTCTCACCAACAGAAATTACATAAGAACGGCCATACTGGGTCAGACCAAAGGTCCATCTAGCCCAGTATCCTTTCTTCCGACAGTCAGGGCCGCCCAGAGGGGGGGGGGGGGGGCAAGAGGGGCAGTCCCTCACTCGCTCCAGGGGGCCCGGAAAACTCTTGCGGGGCCAGGCACAGGAGCTTCTTCGCTCCCAGTCTTCGCCGGCGGGGGGGTCCTTCCGCTCTGGGGCGGAAGGACCCCCCGCTGGTGAATTACCGCCGAAGACGGAGCGGGACCCGCCGCTGAAGTTCAGCTCGGTCTTCGGCGGTAATTCGGTGGCGGGGGGCCCTTCCATTCCAGGACCCGCCGCCGAAGTGCCCCGAAGACTGGGCTGCACTTCGGCGGCGGGTCCCGCTTCGGCGGTAATTCGGCAGCGGGGGGGCCCCCACCGCGGGTCTTCAGGGCACTTCGGCGGCGGGTCCCGGAACGGAAGGGCCCCCCCGCCGCCAAAGACCCCGGGCCCCCGGAATCCTCTGGGCGGCCCTGCCGACAGTGGCCAATGCCAGAGGGAATGAACAGAACAGGCAATCATCAAGTGATCCATCCCGTCACCCGTTCCTAGCTTCTGGCAACCAGAGGCTAGGGACACCATCCCTGCCCATCCTGGCTAATAGCCATTGATGGACCTATCCTCCATGAACTTAGCTAGTTCTTTTTTGAACCCTGTTATAGTCTTGGCCTTCACAACATCCTCTGGCAAAGGAGTTCCACAGGTTGACTGTGCATTATGTGAAAAAAATGCTTCCTTTGTTTTAAGCCTGCTGCCTATTAATTTGGTGACCCCTAGTTCTTGTGTTATGAGAAGGAGTAAATAAGACTTCCTTATTTACTTTCTCCACACCAGTCATGACTGTATAGACCTCTATCATATCCCGCCTTAGTCAGCTCTGTTCCAAGCTGAAAAGTACTAGTCTTACTAATCTCTCCTCATATGGCAGCCGTCCCATACCCCTAATCATTTTTGTTGCCCTTTTCTGAACCTTTTCCAATTCCAATATATCTTTTCTGGGATGGGGTGACCACATCTGCACATGGTATTCAATATATGAGTGTACCATGGATTTATATAGAGACAATATGTTATTTTCTCTCTTATTATCTATCCCTCTTAATGATTCCCAACATTTTATTTGCTTTTTTGACTGCCGCTGCACTTTGAGTGGATGTTTTCAGAGAACTATCCACAATGACTCCAAGATCTGAGTGGTAACAGCTAATTTAGACCCCATTATTGTATAGGTACAGTTGGGATTATGTTTTCCAAGGTGCATTACTTTGCATTTATCGACACTGAATTTCAGTCACCCAGTTTTGAGAGATCCTTTTGTAGCTCTTCACAGTCTGCCTGGGACTTAACTATCTTGAGCAATTTTGTATCATCTGCAAATTTTGCCACCTCACTGTTTACCCCTTCTTTCAGATCATTTATGCATGATGAATAGGACTGGACCCAGTACAGATCCCTGGGGGACACCACTATTTACCTCTCTCCCCTCTGAGAATGGACCATTTATTCCTACCCTTTGTTTCCTATCTTTTAACTAGTTGCCAATCCATGAGAGAATCTTCCCTCCTATCCCATGACAGCTTACTTTGCTTAAGAGCCTTTGGTGAGGGACCTTATCAAAGGCTTTCTGAAAATCTAAGTTGGTCCAGTAAAATATATTACCTCACTCATCTTGTCTCTAATATCCTGGGACATAGCTACAACAACACTGCATACAATCTAGATGTTGTCCATGTAGTCCAAACTATTTGAGCAGGGACTGTCATTATCTATGTTTGTATAACATCCTAATACCGCTAGATGTTACCAATGTGAAAGAGGAAGTAATAGACAATTATGGAATAATTTGTCCACAGAGGACCATTCTTCCTAATTCCTCATTGACTAGTGACTACAACTACCACTGCTTGGGCCCAGCAGTACTCCAAGATGTAGATAGGCTTCCATCCCTTCCTGACAGAGCATCTCTGTACACAGTCCTTTTCCTCTGGCTTTGCACTGGGTCCAGGATTTAGGACTAATGTAATACAGGTGTAGATTTAAAAACAGCACACCCTCAAAGGGAAAGTTTCTACATAATGACAAAGAAAATGTTAACCTTGTTATAGGATTTTTGCACCATTCAAGATGATTAGATAAATTTATCCTTTCTAGCGACTTCAATAGGATGGTTACTTTAAACATACTTTTTGCCCCCTCAAAGCCTATAGAAAGGAAATTCTCTTTTATATTCTATTGGATTTTAGGATAACTTCTGTAAAAAATTTTTGGCTTCACCTCTATTAAAATTCTACAGGAAATTTTTGTAAAGGGATATTTTAAAGCCTTATTTATTTTAATAGTTACTTTCTTATCTGCTAAAATCTGATTTCAGAAATGCATTTTCTCTAAAAATATTGATGCTGTTGCTAACATTGCAGGAACCTGATTCCTCACATTCCTTACAGGCTTTGGGATGCTAATGTCATCATCAATGTAGCAGGGGGAACACAAATAACCCTGAATTCAGGTCTTGATAGATTAAAATGAAATCAGTTCCTTAAATTAAAGTCACATATTTGTAATTTTAAAGTCTGAAATGCATTCTGTTAAGTGTCTAGGAACACTGGACAAACAGCAGAGACTGGAAATTTATAGCCAAATACATTTCCCTTGAAGCCAAAAAGGGGTGAAAATGAGCTGTCAGGACATACTATACCACAGGGGTCGGCAACCTGTGGCATGCGGCTCGCCAGGGTAAGCACCCTGGTGGGCCGGGCCAGTTTATTTACCTGTCGCACAGGCAGGTTTGGCTGATTGCGGCTCCCACTGGCCGTGGTTCGCCGTTCCAGGCCAATGGGGGAAGGCAGAAAGCTGTGGCCAGCACATCCTTTGCCCGCACTGCTTCCCGCAGCCCCCCATTGGCCTGGGACAGCGAACCATGGCCAGTGGGACCCACGAGTGGCTGAACCTGCTGACACAGTAGGTAAACAAACTGGCCCGGCCCGCCAGGGTGTTTACCCTGGCAAGCCACATGCCAGAGGTTGCCGACCCCTGCTATACAAGTTTGTATGCTTGTAAGCTTCTTTCAAATAATAAAATACCAAGCACTAGAGGCCAAGGGATCCTAAGATCACAGCTGCCTTTGTTGAAAGTGTTAACCCAAGCCATTCCTCATCTGCACAATGAGGCTTTGAAGCTGGTGTCTTTCACTGAAGCTCCTTCACACTGAGAAACTGATTTTTTTTTTAAATAAAAGCTAAAAAACTTGGGTTTTTTAGACTTAAACACAGCTCTGAGCAGAAATAAAAACCCCTTTGCACATATTTTATGTGACATCATGCTTAGAAGTCATTGCTGAAACACACTTGTAGTTACTATGCTGGAGTGCAGGAAAGCAAAGAAACTACTTCAGAGATACCCAGATTTACTTTTTCATCAGAGCAGCAGAAGATATCTTTCCTGAAGATCATACATTTAAATACTTTAGATAGGCAGTATGTGATGGAAACATACTATGGAATTATCAGGAAAGTGTGTGAGACAAAAGAGAATATACAGTACTCCATTAGGAGACTATGATGAACTCCTAGCTCTTGGTTACTATATAGCACAAAAATGTCAATCTGCTGTAACAAGCTGTGCTGCAACACCACAATGAGTTGTTTGAAACTAGATGTTTACTTTTGATTTTTCTATATGCATATCATTAGGATGTATTTATATTTTAGGGTCCTAGTTTCATGTACAAAGCAATTATTCTTTACACTTGGGATTCAGATGTATAAACCCATCATGTACAATAATGTACAAACTTGTTATCTAAAACTATGTTTCATATTCTCAATTATCTCTTCATCTGCCGTGTATTTAGATAAGATCTTCTGACAGCTTTGGTCTTTGTGTCAGTAAAGTAACTAGCACACTTGGGTGGTTAATAAATGATTAATGAATAAATAATAATGTGCAAACATCATGTTCATATGTCTAAGCCTGTGGCTTACTTTTATGTTATAAAATGTAAAGCACCAAGGAAGATTAAAGAGTACCAGTGAATCAATACAATTGCATGACATTTTTACAAACCACACAGACTTAAGGGGGCAGATCTTCTGCTAGTGGAAATTGTTACAGATTAGCCGAAGTCACTTGAACTATGACAATTTACATCGACAGAGGAGCTACCCCAAAAGGTGGCCAACAATACCTGATATTTGAAAGACTGTCCCACAGGAAAATACTGGGCTAACACAGGAGCAATCAGATTTGAGATGTGGTGGATTCTCCATCGCTTTAAATCACGACAGGATTTCTTTCTGAAAGATACACTATACAGTAGACCTCAGAGTTACGAACACCAGAGTTACAAACTGACCAGTCAGACCCTTCATTTGGAACTGGAAGGAAGCAATCAGGCACCAGCAGACACAAAAAAGGGAAATACAGTACTGTGTTAAAGGTAAACTACTAAAAAAAGGGAAAGTTTAAAAAGGATTTGACAGGGTAAGGAAACTGTGCTTGTTTCATTTATATTAAGATGGTTAAAAGCAGCATTTTTCTTCTGCATAGTAAAGTTTCAAGCTGTATTAAGTCAATATTCATTTGTAAAAACTTTTGAAAGAACCACAATGTTTTGTTCAGAGTTACGAACATTTCAGAGTTACAAACCACCCCCATTCCCAAGGTGTTCATAACTCTAATGTTCTACTGTAGTTCAAACAGCAGTTATGGCCTCGATGCAGAAATCACTGGGTGAAGTTCTATGGCCTGTGTTATGCAGGTCAGGCTAGATCATCATAATTGTCCCCTGTGGTCTTAAATTATGAAAGCTACAGAAATTTATACCACCAGAATCTCCCTATGAAACACAAAGTCATGAATGGAAGGTAATTTGTTTTCCCTTGTTTTCCCTAGAACAAAACAAACATGTCCAAAGACTTTAGTTACCTTAAATACAACTCTCCCTTTGCAGCTGAGCAGTAAACAGTGTTTTAGAGAAGAATCTGTCTATGGCCACTTCAAAGGCCTATTTAATGTGTCCCCCCTCTTCTTCCTAGAACAGCAGAGGACTAGAGTTTCTCCGAGAAATCACTTTCTTCTACCTCAAAACAAAATGAAAGCAGCATGTTTGCCCTACGTACTTCTTAATTGTTACAATTAACTCAGATATTTTCTGCAGTCAATGCTGAATATACACTTTAATATGTCTTAAACTGTACTTGCCACTTGGTTCCCCACTCACTTTTCAGTGGGAAAACACCTGTTCTTGAACTTAACTGTGATGTGCCCACTGAGCATCTGTAGTAATATAATGCATATATCATTAGGAGTAGAAGATGGATCTGCCAGGGTGAACAGTTGTGGCAGTGGTCAGTGGAGATGTGAGGGACTGAATTCTCTGTCAAGTAATCTCATTAGGGGAGCCTTTCTGAGGTGTTGGGTATCCACACCTCCTATTTACTGCAAATGGAGCTTTTGGTGCTCAGCACTTCTGAAAAAAAATCAGGCCCCAAAATCCAAACCAGTTTTTAAACTAGTTTAACCACTTAGAGCTGCAGTGTAGACAGTGCTGGTGGCCAGAAGTGTTCTTAGAACCAGTTTACGTAAACTAGTTATCAAAACACTTCCAGTGACTATAGCCTTGTCCATACTGCAGCTCTAACTGGTTTTAAAACCAGTTCACTCAGTCTGAAGTTTTTAATACACTTCCCCAGGGTAGGGAAGGGTACAGAGATACAGTCTCAGTATATATGGCTAATATTAGAGAAAGCACTATGAATATATAATTTTAGAACAAATATACTTTTCATCTAGTCTCTTACGTTGGCAGTTTACCAGCACATAAGCTTTAGTGCTCTCATACTGTTGTGCAATCAATACTTAGTAAAGCCAGTTTAGGGAAGCAAATTAAAGAAATCAGAAGTAATTGAACAGTAGCATATTAGGAGCTCTGAATTATATTAACAGCATGAAGTCTTCTGTCCTCTGTCCTCCAGGGGAGTTCTAATGATGACACAGCCACCAATTTACATACCCTTGTACTGGAACACACACCTTGGAAATCAACACCTTGTCTACACTGAGGTCTGAGCCACCAGTGTTATTGACATAGCTACACTGGGGCAAACTCCTAAAGTAGAGGCAATGTACCAATGTAAACCATTACTATTACTAGTTGTACTCTGATGGGCATGGAAAGGGTTTTTACCCATGCAGTGACATCAATGTAGCAACACTACTGGCTAACCCCCCCCCCCATACAGACGGTCCTGAATGTTGCTAACATTGGTTAGATAGCATAGATATGGCTTTAGCACTGTGTCAATGGCAAGAGCCAAGAACAGACTGTATCCCAGCAGGGTTAGATGACATGTTTCAAAGGGTGTCAGTAGAGTTACTAATATTGTAAATTTGAAATCTACAGGTCAGGATCTTTTCTATTACAACCATTGTTAAGAGCTCCTTGGGATTAAGTGCTATCTAGAGTATATTACTGGGCCATGCATGCAGTAGGCAAATTCCAGGCCTGCCTGAGGCTTCCAGTTTTGGGGTACAGCACCCCCACTGCCTCCTAAAGTATGCTCATGCAGAAAGTCTATAAAGATTCACCTTCCCCCTCTTGGGGTACATTTCCTGAAAACTATTGAATTAACTCAATCTATGGGTACAATACATACCAATAACCTAATCAAGATACAGTATTCATAAATTGTTACTTCTGTCATATCCACTTAATACTAAACAGTGGGATTCATTTCCTGAGCCTTCCTACAATTAATTGTGTAACAACCTTTAAATCATTTTTTGATTTTTTAGTAGGGCTGTCCATTAATTGCAGTTAACAGCAGTGTTAAACAATAGAATACCAACTGAAATTTAATGAATATTGTTGGTTGTTTTTTCTACATTTTTAAATATATTGATTTCAATTAAACCACAGTATACAAAGTTAACAGTGCTCACTTTATATTATTTATTAAATAATTTTGCACTGTAAAAATGGCAAAGTAGTATTTTTCAATTCATACAAGTACTGTAGTGCAATTTACAAATATAGATGTTCGTTACATTACTGCACTCCAAAACAAAGTAAAACTTTAGAGCCTGCACATCCCCTCAGTCCTACTTCTTGTTCAGCCAATCTTTGGCACATGGCCCGTCAAGAAAATCCACTGGTGGGCCGGGATGGTTTGTTTACCTGCAGCATCCGCAGCTTCGGACGATGGCAGCT
Organism: Mauremys reevesii; assembly: GCF_016161935.1. Classification (NCBI taxonomy): domain Eukaryota; kingdom Metazoa; phylum Chordata; order Testudines; family Geoemydidae; genus Mauremys; species Mauremys reevesii. The sequence continues at coordinate 83,091,539 of NC_052623.1, forward strand.
CCCCACTGGCTGCTGTTTGCTGTTCCAGGATGACCGGGGCTGCGGGAAGCAGCGGCCAGCACATCCCTTGGCCCACGCCACTTCCTGCAGCCCCCATTGGCCTTGAACAGTGAATTGTGGCCAGTGGGAGCTGCAATCAGTTGAACCTGTGGATGCTGCAGGTAAACAAGCCATCCCGGCCTGCCAGTGGATTTCCCTGACAGCTGTGGGCCAAAGGTTGCCGATCCCTGCTATATACACGAGTGTTCAAAAGCAGTGGTGCAAACCAGGGGCAGCCCTAGCTTTTTTGCCTCCCTAAGCATGGCAGTCAGGCAGCCTTTGGCTGCTTGCCTCAGGGAGGTCCCTGGTCCTGTGGATTCAGCATACCCACCGCCGAACTGCCTCTGAATCCGCGGACCTCCTGCAGACAAGCCACCAAAGGCTGCCTGACTGCCACTTTTGCAGGGACTGGCAGGGCGCCCCCCACAGCTTGCCACCCCAGGCACATGCTTGGAGTGCTGGTGCAAACAAACAGGTACAGGAAATGGATAAGGTTTTTCTTCCTTGCTGAGAAAGGAAAATACTGACATTCATGTACTTTACCTCTGACACTTGCATGAGGAATCAGTTTGATTTACGGATAAAATCTGTATTGTTATACAGTTTGATAAGCTTAATACAAGTTAAAATTGATTAGGGGCTTATCTTCACTAGAGTGTTCTCAGGGTATAATTTCAGTGTTGCCCCTAACTGGATTCTTATGTGCACACACAAATCTCTAGTTTGAGTTAAGTGGTGCTTTAAGCCCAAGCTAGCTGAACCATGAGGGGGGTGAGAGTTGAAGCTCAAGTACTACTGATGCCAGAGCTAGTACTACACTGGGGCTGCAGCTACTCATTGCTGCTAGTATAATCACTCAGGCTGCTCCAGTATTGCTTTGCAGTGTGACCAATCTCACTAGAGTTAGGCTAACTCACTTGAGTGTACATACATCACACTAACAGTGCAGTACAGACATGCCTTAAGTATAGCTAGTTGGTTTCAGACATGGAGTTCTTTCAGTGTTGTGTTTCTGTAAAGTGCCTGTCACTTTGAAACAGGTCTGGGAAAACAGTCCACTTGAGACCAGGGCCAGTGCAACCTATTAGGTGACCTAGGCCATCATCTAGGGCACTAGGATTTGCGGGGGGCGGCATTTTCTTCAGCAGCAACCGTGGCATCCAGATCTTCGGCCGCCCTGGTCGCCGCCAGCATTTAGGCAGAGGGATCTGGGGCAGGGGAACTCCCCCCCGAGCTCACCCCTGCTCCGCCTCCTCCCATAGCACACCATCGCTGTTTCACTTGTCCCGCCTCCCAGGCTTGTGGTGCCTAAGCTGATTGATGCCGCAAGCCTGGGAAGTGGGAGAAATGAAGCAGCGACAGTGTGCTCAAGGGGGGAGGCGGAGCAGGGGCTTGGGATCTGCTGCGGGGGGGGGGGGGCGCACCTTAGGGCAGTGGGGGACACAAGGTGGAAGTTTTGCCTAGGGCATGAAACATCCTTGCACCGGCCCTGCTTGAGACTGACCAAAGGGAACCAGAGCTGCTGGAGCATCTAGACTTGTTACCCAAAAATTTGGGCCCAACGCACTTCAATATTGGTCTGCCTACAATTATAAATTGGTTTGTTAATTTATTCTATCCAAATGAGGAGAAAGTAGTGGCCCACCCTAAAGAAATTGCCAGGAAGTTTGTCTCTGACCTGCCCACTCCCCCAAGAGCAGGCTAAATCCTGCTATCCCTTGGAAGGACATAGATACAGCCCTTGTCATACAAGCAGTAGTTCTTTTGACAACAAAGTCTAATTTATTGAAATAAATTAGGTGATTATAGTATATTCAGTAAAGCAAGACAGAAAACAGTATAGCATATAATAGGCAGTAATATTACATGTAGAGATTATACATTCAGTTTACCAAGAAGACTACATAGACTATGAGATAAATACAATGTTGACCTTCTTCATACACATGCATAGGGCCTCTAGTGCCATAGACTATGTATGTGTATAAAATAGCATTACACTATAACATTAAAATTACCCTTTCATAAGACGTGATCAGAGGGTCACAAAAAAAGGGGTGGGGTGGCTCACACTCAGAATCAGATTTATTTATAGGCATACTCAGTCATGTCTCAAGAATCAGCCTACAAACCAGACTTACACTCTTTCAACAATCCCTCTGAATCACCTAGGGTCCTTCCTGCTTTGCCAAGTATGCTCTCGCTGCTTACAAGCTTGTCCTTCCATTCTGTGATCTTCACCTTTCTGTCCTTTTCTCTAATCTTCTCCACTCACACCCATAGCCTGAGCCTGTTTTGGGCCAGCCTTATATTCAGTTTCTGGCCTCCTCTGATTGGTTGATGTTTCAAGCTGAGCCCTTCCTGTGTGGGTGGCAACCCATTCAGCCAATCAGCTCTGCCCTTACATCATAGCTACTCCTCCTCCTGCCCCCCCTGCACCTGTTTTGAGTCAGTCATTCTCCTGAACTTTGTTCAACCCCTGCTTCTGACTTGCTATTGGTCAATTTAGTCTATGTCCTCCATCTTGGGAATTCTTAATAGAAAATAATAGCGGTGGCCATGTTGGATTTTTAACTACAAACTAACATTAATCATAACATAATAAAGCCCTACATCTAAAACTAACTACAGTTTTATGCAAGCCAAAGCATCATGACACTGTCACCATCTTTGTTAAGCTGATTGAGGAAAGTGAATTTTTCAGCAATTTAAAACCCTCCAAGGTTTTCCTTGCAGGCAGATGCTTCTGTCCTGGATGCTGCAGGTTGTCACATAGGACTAGCGCAGTTAAAAAAAATCCTCTTGTATCAGACTGTATTGCTTGGATTCCTTAAGGCTTGTGATGATTCAAACCCTTCTAGGATTTCATCTTGGGTTCGCCCTGTCACATGAAGACAAACAGGAGAATGGTGTCTTCTGCAAGGTAACAGCCACTGTAAAATAATAGAAATGGAATGTACAATCAGTAGAGACATCAGACTCCATCTTGGGTAGCAATTAATTGTGATTGTGTGCATGCTTGGGCATAGGCATATGTGGTTCAAATGGCCTTAACCTTCTTCACATTTATGTATTTTCTCTATAACCATCTCTGATTAAAGATATTACTTTTCTTCATTGCAAAGACAGACTACGGTGATAAAATATGTAGGTGTTTTGCTTAGCTGAGATAGCTAGTCCTATTGCTGAGATTGTCAGGCTTTACAAGGACTTTTCAGAGCCAGCAGGGAGGAGAGTTGTTTAGGAAAGATGCCGTACTGGCTGAGTTGTGTGGAACATGGGAAATTTGGATGGAGAGAGCCATCGATCTAGTTCATTTAATCCCTTTCAGAAGATATACTAACAGTTCCTAGATCAATGGTAGGCAACCTACGGCCCACGGGCTGCACATGGCCCATCAGGGTAATCTGCTGGCGGGCCACGAGACTGTTTACATTGACCATCCACAGGCATGGCCTCTCGCAGCTCCCAGTGGCTGCAGTTTGCCGTTCCCAGCCACTGGGACGATCAATGTAAACAAACTGTCTCGTGGGCCGCCAGCAGATGACCCTGATGGGCCACGTACGGCCTGCAGGTTGCAGGTTGCCCACCACTGCCCTAGATGCTCATCAGTTCCAGTCTCTCATGCTTGTTCCTTCAACTACTTTCCTTGGCAGCCTTATTTCCAAATAACTTCTCAAATAAAAGAGGTCTTCCTAATCTTCAGTCTATATGAGAGATGGATAAACTAGCTCAGGAGCAGGAAGAGGTGGGATGAGGGTAGAGATTTGGGGGAAGGGGTAGAGTGGGGGTGGGGCCTGGGGCAGAGCAGGAGCAGGAAGAGGTGGGGCGAGGGTAGGAGTTTGGGGGAAGCGGTGGAGTGGGGGCAGGGCCTAGGGCTGAGTGAGTGTTTAGCACTCCAGGCAAGGGAAAAAGGTGGTGCCTGTGCTATAAGGTTATACGCAAAAAACCTCTAGAGCTGGCAGTTATAGAATAGCCTGCCATAAGGTAAATTTCTTCCTAACCCCACTTACTCAGAGGCTGCCTTGTGCCTTGAATCATGAGGGTTTGTATCCCATCTAAAATCTATAATTTGCTCTCATAATTTTTGATGCTCTCATTATCTGTATAAATGCTCACTCTCACAGGAAGTCAGTTTTACATTGTGGCAATGAACGCCTCGGGCTAATTCTCAGTGTGTGAAAAAGGTAAGTTAATTATTAGTTTCAATTTGTTGCCTTTCAGTTTTATTGGATGCTCCCCTTGTGTTATAAGAAAGGGTGAATTGAAATGCCTGCTCTCCCTTCTCTATGGCATTTATTATTTTTAGGGCCCTACCAATTTCACGGCTGTGAAAAATATCATGGACCTGTGAATTAAGCCCTCTCATGTGAAATCTGATCTCCTCTGTGCTGCTGGGAGTTCCCCAGTCGGATGCTCCTCCCTGCTAATCCTGGCTGGGCTAGGGAGGGACAGGACTTGTTTTTCCCCTGCATGACTGCTCTCAGTGGGGGGAGATCAGACACTTCCCTCTGCTGCAGGAAGCTCTGGGGCTGGGCTCTGAAGGCACCACAGAAGTGAGGGTTGCAATCCCTGGACCTCCCTACAACAGGTTTGCAACCTCCCAGTTTGCTTTTGGGTCTGAACCCGCACGGCTATAACACCATGAAATTTTAGATGTAAACATGAAATTGATTACATTTTCAAATCCTCTGGCTATGAAATTGACCAGAATGGACTATGAATTTTATTTCAGAGTAGCAGCCGTGTTAGTCTGTATCCGCAAAAAGAACAGGAGTACTTGTGGCATCTTAGAGACTAACAAATTTATTTGAGCATAAGCTTTTGTGGGCTACAGCTCACTTCATCGGCTGCATGTAGTGGAAAATACAGTAGGAAGATACATATATACACAGAGAACATGAAACAATGGGTGTTACCATACACACTATAAGGAGAGCGATGCAGGAGAGAAAAAGAACTGTTTGTAGTGGTAATGAAAATGGCCCATTTCCAGCAATTGACAAGGAGATGTAAGGATCTGGGGCGGGGGGAGGGGGGGAAGAGAATAAACATGGGGAAATAGTTTTACTTTGTATAATGGCCCATCCACTCCCAGTTTTTATTCAGGCCTAATTGATGGTGTCCAATTTGCAAATTAATTCCAAGCCAGCAGTCTCTCATTGGATTCTGTTTTTTAAGTTTTGTTGTTGTAATATTGTGACTTTTAGGTCTGTAATCGAGTGGCCAGAGAGGTTGAAGTGTTCTCTGACTGGTTTTTGAATGTTATAATTCTTGACGTCTGATTTGTGTCCATTTATTCTTTTACGTAGAGACTGTCCGGTTTGGCCAATGTACATGGCAGAGGGGCATTGCTGGCACATGATGGCATATATCACATTGGTAGATGTGCAGGTGAACGAGCCCCTGATGGTGTGGCTGATGTGATTAGGTGCCACAAGTACTCCTGTTCTTTTTATGAATTTTGTGTGGCCCTAATTATTTTAATACCTCTATTGCCTCATCAACTATTAATCTCCTCTCTAAGATAAATAGTCTCAATGTTTTCAGTTTCTCTTCATATGGAAGTTTTTTCTACAGTATGCCTCTAATCATACTCATCACTGAACCCTTTAACTTCAGCTAAATCTTTGGCCATATTTTGTTTCCAGAAAAAAAAAAGACAAGTGATTCCCCATCACCATCCTATTTTAGTCAAATGCCATCAATTTTTTCCAGGCTTTTATTACTCCCTCCCCCAAAACCCGTCAATTTCAGTTTTTAAGCAATTGTTTTGAAATGTTTTGATTTAAAAAAACATTTCTATTTTAAATCAAATATTTTGAGTTGCTAAAAACAGATTTTTTTTGTTATTCAAAAAAAAAAATCCCACAAAAAAATTCTGTTTTGACAGAAGTTTTCTACAAACTCGTAATAGTGGGAAATGCTGGGGCCCCCCAGTGTAGAGGTTTTGTCAGGATGAAACTTGACCACTTATTTCTATTATTTGCTTTCTGTCTCTTTGCCAGTTTCTGATCCATGGGAGCACTTTGCATCTCACCCTTATAGACAATCTGGGTTTCTCCAATCCTTACAGCACCTTCAAGCCACAGTGGTTTAGGTACTAAGCACATTCCTACTTAACTGAGGTACTGGGGTGCAGTTGTTTATTCATCGTAACTTGCAGCCGGTTTCTAGTGCATTTACGAGAATAAAATGAACAGTTCCCAGAGGTAAAAGCAGTGCTTAATTTTTGCTGGGGCTTGCCAGGGTTGAGCCTTGGCACCTCTCAGCTTAGCAGTTCATAGCTCCAGCACCTCTGGGCTTCCCACATCAGTTATGAAAGTAAAAAAGATTGCTTGAGAACCTGGCACCTCTTTAATTACAAATTAAGCACAGGTAAAAGACCTGTGATTTTGTCGTTGGGACTTGAGCTCATGTAATAGGGTGAGACTTTATGGCCCTCTCAGGCTGAGGTCAGACCGTGTGGCTCATGCAGGCCAATATCCCCACCCTGCTGCATCCTCTGTCCCCCTCATGGGGGTCCTGTGCTAGGACTCAAAGAGCTGAGACCTGGGGGTTAGGCTGAGGAGAGCCACTCCACAACATATGGTATATGGCAAGGAGCCCTGTAACCACGCTGGAATCAATTAAATGCCTGGTATAGGATAGGATGGGTGATAGGTAGGTAGCGCCCGTCCCCTGTATTAAAATATAATGAAAGTTGTTGCCCACCGCTTCATTCCATGCGTGTGTTTGTCCTCATTTTGCCATTGTGACCACCTCGTGTGGTTCTTAAAATAAAAAAGAGCTAGTCATTGGTAGAGCTAAGTTACTTACTGTCAGCCAATTTCCATCTTGCTTTAATGATGGCTTAGCAATACATATTAGTGTACTTTTTAATATTTAAACAAAATATTTAAGTAGTTTGCCCTCAGGTAGTCCTCATCCCATTGATCTCATCACATGCACTACACCAAAGTGTTTAGTATTATTCATACTGCCACTAAAATAGTACCCAAGCATTTTCAGTAATATACAAATGTGATGCAGTTTGTTTGTATAGAATGTGAAAAACTATACAGTCCTCTGCATGTTGATAACGACCCAGCTATGTTATTCAAGAGCTCAAACAGAAATTAGACATCCAAGGCATGGCTTTGCTATTGGTCTCGCAAGGGATTTGTCATCAGTCTGGCAATCCCAGTAACCCACCTCTGGATACATGATGGTTTAAAGAAAGCTGAAAAACTTCAATAATGCGTCAGGCCAAACATAAAAAGCTGTATGTAGCAGAAAAATTCCTTCCTGCTCTGAGCAGCAACAAATTGATTGAAGCATGAGATTCGATTACCCTTATATTAGCATGCATATCAATAGTGTTATTAGGCATAACATTACCTGACTTCTTTTAAAACCTGTCTGAGATCTACAGGGATACTCAGTTCTACAGGATGACTCCTTGCAGCAGGCTGAAACCATGAGCTAGCTTTTTCCAGCTCATCCTTTAAATTACTTCCACCCAGATTGGCAGCCAAGCCACTCCAATAAACAAAACTTGAACAAAATCTTCACAACCAAACATCTGTCTCTTCCCAACTTAGCCATCCCTTCTGTGATGGGAGTTTCCCAATGCTCCTCCACAATTTTTGAAGCAGAGTCAATCTGTTAGCTTCCAGTTTCTCTGCTTCAATTATGCGGGAAGAGGGAGATTATATGCTGCCCTTCTTCCCAGAATTTATCCTAATTTGCTGAGAAAGAGGGATAGACTCCTGACCCCAGGCCTAAAGGGATGAGTTTTTCCAGACATCAACTGTTTCTCTGGGGCCACTTCCTCTTTTACAGAATACGCCTCTGTCGTTCCTTGGCTCTCTGTCTGACTCTCTAATGGGGGTAGCCTAGTCTTCAAGACTTCCCCCTCTGCCCTTACAGGGCCAGTATACCTCATTGCACGACTATACATAAGAGGGTAGTATTTCCTTTTATTTGTTTCGCATTTATCTTCATTTAATATAACTGAGTAACTAGAACTGCGTTCAGCTGCCAATATGCTGTGATACTTTCCTCACTTTACACAGATGCAGCCACTGTTGACTTTTTTTGCAAGTAAAACATCAGAATAAACAAGTTTCATATTTTAAACAGGGAAACTACTGTATGCCAACAAGCATGGGAGAAGGATATGAAATATAATTCTAGTTGTTATTGGATACATAGAAATGTGGTAACATTTTCAAAAGTGCCTAAATGACTTAGGGACCTAAGTGCCTAGCTCCCTTTGAAAATGGGATTTAGGAGCCCAGGTCTCAATGAAAGTGAACAGGACGTCAAATCCTAACTACCTAAGGCCCTTTTGAAAATGTTACCCCTAACTGTTAGTCGAAACATGGTCAGGGAGAATTCTTCTGTTTCCAGCAGTGATGTAAACAAATGTGCTGCTTAAAATGAGAGTGAAAAAACTGAATCTGAAGGCAAAAAAAGAAATAAATAAATAAAAATCAGTTATCAGCACAGTACTGTGCTGCCTGCTCATGAGTTCTGCAGTAAATAGTGTGGAAAGAACACTCAGGTACCCAAAGAAGCAGCAAAGTACTCCAGAGCTGCTACTGCAGCCTCAAAGATGAAGTACCTTCTATTTTTGTTGGATTTCCACATCCCATAGGGGGGAATAGCTGGTGTTAACCATGTAATCACTCCATTCTTCCCCATCCCTGCCAGCAAATTGTTCCTCATGATGCAGAGCCAATCCATATTGCACACAAGGTGGTATGCAAACCCTGTGTGTTAGGTTTCTGGCTACACCCCCAGCTCAGTACAACTGCACAGGTAGCCATAGAAAAGGAGCTGGAGTTGGAGCTGGTATTTTTAGACTCTGAAGTCTGAAATGAAGTCCATGATAAAAATGTCCAAGTTTTTTTTAAAAAGGAAGAATCCTGGTTCTCTTTAGACCTGGACTTGGCCTTGTGTGTAGGAAACTTATGAAGAATTTTAGGCTTGGAATTCTGGCGTTTGGCAAACAGGTCACACTCCAGAGTTCCCCCTAGTCTAGTGTCGCCAGAATCCCTAAATGAAATTAGATGAATGATCCGCTACACCAGGGGTGGGCAACCTCTGGCACGCGGCTCGCCAGGGTAAGCACCCTGGTGGGCTGAGCCAGTTTGTTTACCTCCCGCGTTGGCAGGTTCGGCCGATTGCGGCTCCCACTAGTGGGAAGCAGCACGGGATGTGCTGGCCGCAGCTTCCCGCCACCCGCATTGGCCTGGGACGTTTAACCGCAGCCAATGGGAGCCGCGATCGGCCGAACTTGCCAACTCGGCAGGTAAACAAACTGGCCCGGCCTACCAGGGTGCTTACCCTGGCGAGCCACGTGCCAGAGGTTGCCAACCTCTGTGCTAGACTCTGCTACTGAGGCTACTCACTTTAGCAAAGCTCTCACTTTAGAAGCCTGAAGTGTAGTTTTAGCTACAGCAGTATCTTTTCTTCTCACTGCAAAGAATAAACTTTGTTTGCATGGCAGTCAACTGGAGGAAATCACATTTTATATGTCTTACAAAAACCAAAGACTACCGTACATTAAAATAATACATGGGAAACCAAACTGCAGCCTCAACGTGGAGTTCTTTGAGTGTGATGATTAAACTCTGTATTAGCATGCAGGGAAAAACATAAGCAGGAAAGTCTGTGTTACCTCAAGTGGAATTGCTCCTTTGGTTGAGTGGCTGAACATCCTTAGGGGAATGTGTATTGATCCTTCTTCTAGTCCCTGCAATGCCCTCTACTGTAATTAATTCCTTCTATGTATACGGTGGCCTGACAGACAGGTTCAAAATAGTCTCTAGGAACCCTGGGCCTTGGCATATGAGTCATGCTGTGCACCACTCAAAAATATTTAAGCATAATTAGTTTAAATGTGTAATATATATTATTATTGAATGTTTCAGTGGTAACAAATCTTCCTTAGTTTTGTGGAATGTAATTTGCAATACGCAAGTTAAAAATAGAGTTCTAGAACATGCTGCATTTAGTAAAAAACAGACGCTGAAAGTGAGTCAGGAAGGTATGACTGTCCAGAATATCAAGTATTGCCATCTCTTTAATATCCTGGGACCAAGAAGGTGGGCATGGTAATGTATTTTATTGGACCAACCTCGTCGAGTAAAAGATATTACCTCACTCACCTTGTCTCAGAATATCAAGAGTAGTCTAATTTTTAAACTATTCTTTGGAATTTGTCAGTGAATATAGTGCCCATGGAATTAAAGGGCTAACAGTGCATCCGGGAGTTCTTACGCATCGTACATAGGACAGGAGGGATCCACACGTGCACTATAATTTGCAAGATTGCAATGTTGTACAGTAGAACCTCAGAGTTACGAACACCAGAGTTACGAACTGACCAGTCAACCACACACCTCATTTGGAACCGGAAGTACACAATCAGGCAGCAGCACAGATTAAAAAAAAAAAGCAAATACAGTACAGTGCTGTGTTAAACGTAAACTTCTAAAAAAATACAAGGAAAGCAGCATTTTTCTTCTTCATAGTAAACTTTCAAAGCTGTATTAAGTCAATGTTCAGCTGTAAACTTCTGAGGGTACGTCTACACTACGGGACTATTCCGAATTTGCATAAACCGGTTTTGTAAAACAGATTTTATAAAATCGAGTGCGCGCGGCCACACTAAACACATTAAATCGGTGGTGTGCGTCCATGGTCCGTGGCTAGCGTCGATTTCTGGAGCGTTGCACTGTGGGTAGCTATTCCCTAGCTATCCCATAGTTCCCGCAGCCTCCCCCGCCCCTTGGAACTTCCGGGTTGAGATCCCAGTGCCTGATGGGGCAAAAATCATTGTCGCGGGTGGTTCTGGGTAAATGTCGTCAGTCACTCCTTCGTCTGGGAAAGCAACGGCAGACAAGCATTTCACGACTTTTTCCCCTGGATTGCCCTGGCAGATGCCATAGCATGGCAATCATGGAGCTTGTTTTGCCATTTGTGACTCTCACCGTATGTGTACTAGATGCTGCTCACAGAGGCGATTCAGCAGCGCTACACAGAAGCATGCTTTTGCTTTTGCATGACAGCAGAGATGGTTACTAGCCATATTGCACCATCCAAACCCTTCCATAAATTGGAACTGAGGATGATCATGGCTACCAGTCCTTTTGTACCATTTGCTGCTAGTGCCCCTGGCCAATCAGCCAGGGGCGCAAAAGCCAAGATTGGTTACTAGCCATATTGCACCTTCCATCGTTTTGTACCATTAGCTGCTGCCGATCAGCCAGGGGCGCAAAAGCAAAAATTGGGAATGACTCCCTGAGTCAATCCCTCCTTTTTGGTATCTAAAAATAGAATCAGTGCTGCCTAATATAGGCAAGTGTGCTAGAGAACCACCGTATCATAGAACCAGAGAGCACAGCTGCTCTGTGTCAGAGCCTGCAGAAATTATTATCTGTATGCTATTCACAGGGGGTGCTCCTGTAACAACCCCATCTGTTGATTCCGTTCTTCCCCCAGCCTTTCTTGGCTACCGTAGCATTGTCCCCCCACTTGTGTGATGAATTAATAAAGAATGCAGGAATAAGACACACTGACTTGTTAGTGAGAACTGAGTGGAAGGCAGCCTCCAGCTGCTATGATAGTCCAGACAGGACATTAAGCAGTGTGTAGGAGAGAAGCCCAGCATCCCACTGCTAGTCCAGGGGCAACTGAATCTTTTCTTTACACATGAAGGGTGGGGGCTGATGGAGCTCAGCCCCCTGTTGCTATGATGAGGATGGTTACCAGCCATATTGCACCATCCATCCACCAGAAAAAATTAGGGCCAATAGGCTGATGACAAGGACGGTTACCAGTCCTTTTGTACCATCAGCTGAGGCTGATGATGAGGATGGATTTCCATCTTTTTGTACGATCAGCTGATGCTGATGACGAGGATGGATTGCCATCGTATTGTACCATCAGCCGCCCATGGCGGGGGGGGAGCAAGGATGTTGGTGTTGACGGCTACAGCATCGTGTCTATCTGCAGCATTCAGTAAAGATAGGGTGACATGTAAAAAAGTCAGAGGATTGTTTTACCTTTCGCTTCTTGGGGGTGGGTGGGGGGTGGGTGAGTAGATTGCCAAGCTATGCCCTGACCCGCGGACACTGTGTTTGACCCTAGAAGCATTTGGAGCTCAGCCAAGAATGCAAATACTTTTCAGAGACTGCAGGAACTGTGGGATAGCTTCAGTCCTCCAGTCCATGAGCGTCCATTTGATTCTTTGGCTTTCCGTTACGCTTGTCACGCTGCAGTGCGCTGAGTCCCTGCTATGGCATCTGTCTGGAGATTTTAAAAAAAGGATTCTGAATTTCATCTTCTGTAACGGAGCGCTGATAGAACGGATTTGCCTGCCCTTACAGCGATCACATCCGCATGGTCCATGCGGGAGCTCTTTTTTAAATTTGATTTCGGACTGCATCGCCACCCGTGCTGATCGGAGCTCCACGCTGGGCAAACAGGAAATATTCAAAAGTTCGCGGGGCTTTTCCTGTTTACCTGACCACTGCATCCGAGTTCAGATTGCGGTCCAGAGCGGTCACTGGTGCACTGTGGGATAGCTCCCGGAGGCCAATACCGTCGATCAGCGTCCACACTAACCCTAATCCGATATGTTAATACCGATACTAGCGTTACTCCTCTCGTTAGGGAGGAGTACAGAAACCGGTTTAAAGAGCCATTAAAATCGATATAAGGTGCCTCCTAGTGTGGACGGTTTTGGCGTTAAATCGGTTTTACGCTCCTAAAACCGATTTAAACGCCTAGTGTAGACCAGGCCTGAAAGAACCACCATAACATTTTGTTCAGAGTTACGAATGTTTCAGAGTTATGAGCAACCTCCATTCCAGAGGTGTTCGTAACTCTAAGGTTCTTCTGCACCTTCTCTCTTTTTAATGTCATGAATAACACTGATGTAAATAATTCACAACAATCCATCCATCACATTTTGCTCCTTTTGGGCTTATGTATTTTTGAGCAGAGTAATTTCTCCCAATTCATTCATTATTCAAATGATCATATTATTTTCTGAAGTATCCAATACTCCTTATTTGAGCTGTTTTAGTTAGTGTGATTGGTAAAATCAGAGACATGGTATTATTTCAGTTCTCTGGTTGAGGGCCAGATCCAAATCCTACTGGAAACAGTGGAAATCTTTCCATTTTCTTCAATGGCAATGAGACCAGGTCGTTATGGAGCGAATACTCATCACTGAGGTTCTGAATTCCCTTTCTGTAAATATACATGCCAGTAAAACTCGACTCCATGAATGCATACTGGAAGTGTATGCAAAACATGGTGTGAACATGACAGAAGTGGATTCATTTAAAAATTGAGCAAATATTCACAGAAACTGTTCTCCCCCATTATTCATTCAGCTCCAGTCAAGAACTTTGGCTGACAATGTTAATTTATTTCTAGCACTTGACAGGAAGATCCGTCTTTCCTTAAAATACCTTTTCCAATTATTTAACAAATGATTATTTTTATTTCAGTAACCAAGTGTTCCTTTAACCAAACTGTAGACTTTTATTTGAAGAAAAAAGGTTACTCCTGAAACAGGGGCGGCTCTAGAAAGTTGGCTGCCCCAAGCAGCGTGGAGCACTGCGCCGCCCTTCCCCGGTCCCGCGGCGGGTCCCCTCTTCCCGCGGCTCCGGTTGAGCTCCCGCCGGCATGCCAGCGGCAGGTCCACCGGAGCCCGGGAAGACGGGACCCACCGCAGTCATGCCTGCGGCAGGTCCGCTCGTTCCGGGCTCCGGTGGACCTGCCGCAGGCATGCCGGCGGGAGCTCCACCGGAGCCAAATGCCGCCCCCCCGGGAAACGGCCGCCCCAAGCGCCTGCTTGGCGCGCTGGGGTCTAGAGCCGCCCCTGTCCTGAAATGAGCAGAAAATGTTTGCAACTGTACGGATCTTTGGGAAAAAAAAATGTGGACAAGGTACATTTGATAATGCAATAGCATCTTTAATTAGACTGACATATGTGAGACCTCTCAAGATAATAACAAGGGGATTTTTTTCTCTTTATGAATGCAGACATGAAATTGTATGGGCAGAGCATTTAGTAGCACATTCTGGTAAAGAAAATGCCTTACAGTGCTGACAGATTGTCAGTACTAAAGTTTTGCTACATTTGAGTGAGTTCTGTAGTGGGTTTATTAAAGTGATTTAGTGCAGTGCAGGCAAGTGCAGCATGTGTTCCACCCATTTTGATTAAAAACAAGGCAGAGCATTGGAAAGAAGCCAGAAAGAACAATGTTAGAGTAATCCATTCATATCTTTTTATAAGGCTTCCACAAATAGATGCCTGTTTGGTGAGTGATAGAACACACTGAGAACAACAACAAAAAATCAATAAGCAAAACGCACAGAAAAAGAAATCCTGACTGGATTCAAGAGTCACAAAGTAGGTGTATGGGAATAGCTTCAGATGAACAATTCCCTGAGGGACCAGATAACATTGCATTAGGTCAGTTGAGCAGAGACAGAGCTGTATGCCCATGTAAGGGTCTATCAGGGTGGGCTGTAGCAACAATCAACTTCAGTGCCAAAGCAACTCTACTTACCTTAGCAAAAGATTGAAATTTAATTGTATTAAAAAGAGTCTTCACCCATACTAACAAATAACATTGAAAACTAAACCCTGTTAATGGGAACCTGATTTTATTTCTGTTATTTGGATTTTTTATTTGTAGCTAGTAGTCCTGGGGCATCAGATAGGTTAGTTAGCCAACAGGATGTCTGAGGAACAGTATGATTCCATTGTCTAAATATCATTCAAATTACCATTGCCACAGTAGGTCTCTTGCAAAGTATGAATAGTAAGAAAACAGCCTGGGGACTGTAACTGTATAACATCTGGCTTTTTGGAGCATGTCAGTCCCACCAGCAAGAGCTTTAGCTTTTTGAATTTTATTTATGTCATGTACTGTTGGTATATCTTGATGTATTGTATCTACCTTTGTCAGATATGCCAAGTTTCTATTGTTATCCTTTGGCAACACATCTGTACTTTGATACGTCAATACAATATTTTGCATTCAATGTATATACTAGACAACAGTGGGTTTGTACATGAGCATGTAGTGCCCCACTTTGATCTAAAAGTTTCTGTATATTGATGTTCTCTATATGCTCCTGCTACAAGAAGTAGTACTGTAGGAATTTGCCATATATTAGACTACAGGTGCTTCTGGGCATTATCTAGCTGAGCTATATAAACATTTTGCATTTGGGTTTTAAAGTCAAATATAGAAAACACGCACTCCCTAGACCAGTGCTTCTCAGAGTCAGGCCGCCGCTTGTTCAGGGAAAGCCCCTAGTGGGCCGGGCTGGTTTGTTTACCTGCCGCATCCGCAGGTTCGGCCAATCGCGGCTCTCATTGGCTGCAGTTCGCCGTCCCAGGCCAATGGGGGCTGCAGGAAGCGGCGTGGGCCGAGGGACATGCTGGCCACCCTTCCCGCTGCCCCCATTGGCCTGGAGCGGCGAACTGCAGCCAGTGGGAGCCGCGATCGGCCGAACCTGCAGACGCAGCAGGTAAACAAAGTTTCTCGTGGCCGGCCAGGGGCTTACCCTGAACAAGCCGCAAATCAAGTTTGGGAACCCCTGGCCTAGGGACAATGTGCATAGAGCCACACGCAGGTCAGGGAAGCACATGACAGAGCTTTAAGCTTTGCATGCGATCACTTGGTTTGTACTCTGTGTGTTTTGGCCATACTGCCGGATTTGGCTCAATACACATTATGTGCTATGCAACTTGGCCCATCCCTCTCTGCTGGGGCTACTTCAACAATCCAAAACAGTGTCTGTACAATACATAGTATAAACAGAGTACAGACGGCACAGAACAGATGTTCAGACATTTTTCTGTCTCTAAAATAGTGGAGGACTCTCTTGTAAAAGGGGTTAAGTATGTCTGAGTTCCTGTTCTTATTCTGATACTGTCTTACTATGTGACCTTGAGCAAACCACTCAGCGTCTCAGTAGCTTAGTTTCCCCATCGGTAGGCTGGGGATGATATTACTTACCCACCTTTGTGAAGCACTTAGAAGGCCGTAAATGAAATGCAAATACATATTAACTCATGGGGGGTCAAGTGATGAGCACAATGGAAATGTAGATAAATTAGGGCCAAATTCTGCCACCTTTATTCATACTGATTAGTACCTTACCTTAGTAGTCCCATTGATTTTAATGGTACTTGGCATAAGTAAGAATGACAGAACATGGCCATTTATATTATAAAAATGCAAAATATTATTGTAAAAGCCAAGAAAAGTCATATCCAAAGCCCCGAACAACAGGATCAGTGTGTGAGACAGCAACATATAGAAGCAGGAGAGTGTGCTGCAAAGGCTGAAATATACCATAAGGCCTCCGAGACCGAAGCACAATGGGGCTCTACTATAACACCTTCCTTTATGCCCCTGTTACCCATAGGTTTAGGAGCTTAGATAGTACATTTCACACTCTGCTATGACTATCCTTGAGATTTTTCCTGTCTCAGCCATAATGTTTTGTTGGGATTTTTTTAAACATAAATTACTGGAATATAGACATAGTACAATAAAAACCTGCCAGCTCAGTTCAAGTCAGCTAATGCCCTCAGTTATTTTTATTTCCCAGTATGTCACAAGTGTCCACTCATAGAGGTGTCTTGGTTGGAACACACCCAGCGCCCTGCAGGCAGCTATTACAATTATCTACCACCCATGGGTAGAATTGAATTAAAGTATTAGCAGAAATGAATCCCCTTGCCAGCTAGGTCATGCTCCTATAGCACCTTGTGGTGTAAGTAGAGGTGCCTGTAGAAGGAGAATTACATTTTCCAGACTGGGGGAAGGGGGAAGGATGGGGAGGAAAGAGAAATCTGACCTCGCTGTCAGCTGAATACAGGAAAAACCATTACCAGTGGCATCAGATTAGACTATTTCCATGTTAGAGGACAAGTGCTACAAGGGCAGTCACAGCTGCAACATCTGGGAAAAGGGATACAAGAACAAAGTAAAATATGGGTGACAATGGTGGGATAATTGCTCGCTTTCAGAATGATGAGGGAACTTATAGATTTGTAGATTTGAAGGCCAGAAAGGACCATTGTAACTATCTAGTTTGACCTCCTGTATAGGACAGGCCATAGAATTTCCTCCAAATAATTCCTACAGAAGAGCTTTTAGAAAAACATCTAATCTTGATTTAAAAATTGTCACAGAAAGACAATCTGCCATGACCCCTGGTAAATTGTTCCAAGGGTTCATTACTTTCACTGTTAAAAATGTACAACTTATTTCCAGTCTGAATTTGTCTAGCTTCAACTTCCAGCCATTGGATCATATTATACCTTTCTCTGCTAGATTGAAGAGCCCGTTATTAAATATTAAATATTTGTCTACACTAAGAAGTCGGTGGGGGACAAGACGACACCAGCTACTGTGGATTACAAGATAGACAAAGCTTACAGGCCCCATTCTGCCTTCAATTGTTTTAGTAGGTTTTCATGGGTGACATTGAGGGCAACATTTCATTGTACTCTATTAAGAGTAAAGAACAATGAGTACAATTATAGAAACTAGAGATGAGAGACTCATTATATTACCTAGTCCATTGTTTCCAGACAGTTATCAATGGACCATTGTTGGTCCACAGAGCACACACTGGTGGCCTGCAGAGGTATTGGATTGAATGTTGTTGGTTCCTCCTCCTAATACATTCCATTAGGAGACAGCTAAAAATACATTAGGAACTTTCTTATTGTTGTAGTTGTCACAGACATATTATGCAGTTGGAAATAGGTGGAGGTGGCCTATGCAGTTGTCAGTAGGAGAGGAAGTAGTCCAAAAGTCAGTCTTTCCATTACAATGTGGACCACACTATGTAAAAATATGAGACCCCCCCCGATCTACTCAGTCTTCTTTCCAATAAACCAGGATGCTCCTCTGTTCAAATAGAAACATCTTACACAAGAGACTGGCTCCCACTCAGGAGAACTGGATTGTGAAGGACAATTTAAGTCATCTAACAAGGGTATGGGATCACATGAGGAATCTCATCAAGGAGTCTACTGACAGGGGGTGAAAGGTTATAAAATGACAGCAGCTGCTCTATTTGGGGGTCTTTGGCCATTTTTACCAGCTCAAGAAGAGGGAAGCTGCTGCAGGAGTCTGATGAGGCTGGAAGGAACCCTGCCTACATGAACACAGATGCCCCCCCAAGTAGGGTTGCCAGGTGTCTGGTTTTCGAATGGAATGCCCGGTCAAAAAGGGACCCTGCTGGCTCCAGTTGGCACTGCCGACTGGGCCATTAAAAGTCTGGTTGGTGGTGCAGCTCCCATTGGCCAATAATCACGACCAATGGGAGTTGCGGGGGCGGCACCTGTGGGCACAAGGGCAGCACATGGAGCCTCCCTGGCCACCCATGTGCCTAGGGGCTGCAGGGGACCTGGCAGCTGCTTCCTGGGAGCCACAGGAAGCACTGCTGGGACCCCACACCCTGAACCCTCTCTTGTACCCCAACCCGGAGTCCCCTTCCACATCCAAAATCCCTCCCGGAGCCCACACCCCCTCCTGCACCCCAACCCCCTGCCCCAGCCCAGAGCCCCCTCCTGCACCCCAAACCCCCCAGCCCCACCCCAGAGCCCACATCCCCAGCTGGAGCCCTCACTCCCATCCCTCATCCCAACCTCCTGCCCCAGCCTGGTGAAAGTGAGTGAGGGTGGGAGAGAGTGAGCAACAGAGGGAGAGGGGATGAAGTGAGCAGGGTCAGGGCCTTGGAAAAGGGGCGGGGCAGAGGTGTTCAGTTTTGTGCCATTAGAAAGTTAGCAATCCTACCCCCAAGGGAAGGGTGAGCCAGAGAGAGGGGCACTGCATTCAGGATTTGTTGTTTTCTATATGATCTCTACTCTATTTCACCTGCTTTTAAAGAAAGAGCAATGGTGTTTTAGAATCCAGTGCAAAGTAAGTCTACGTATGATGTCTTACACTTCCCCTGTACTTGTTGAAGAAGTAAACTGTGGACCCAAAACACCACAGGGCTGTGTTTATGCTGTGGGGGGGATCTAAAGGGTCAAGAATGATTCCATGGACTGGGCAGTTGGACTGTGTGGTTGTAAATCTCAGAAATGGGGTGCTAGACAGAGAGTGTGGCTATATGCTCCATATGGACAGCACGTGAGCTCTGTTCAGACTCAGAGGCATTAAAACACATGGGGAGTGGTCAGTCTAGGATGCTTGACAGACAACTAGTTTCACAATCTTAAAGTGATGGTGATGTTAGGCCAAAGCTACTTTTAAAGTTGTCGGTGTTTGTATATATTCACATCAGTTGGCTTGGGACAAAACTTCTCATTCCATAAATCCCATATACCTTGGTGTTACTCTGAACTGCACACTCCTTTAGAGCCCACATCAAGAAGACTAAAGGGAAGGTTAGTATACAAAAGAGAGTAGAACCTCAGAGTTATGAACACCAGTTATGAACTGGCCAATCAACCACAGACCTCATTTGGAACCAGAAGGATGCAATCAGGCAGCAGCAGAGAGACACACACACAGAAGGCAAATACAGTGCAGTAGTGTGTTAAATGTAAACTACTAAAAAATGGAGAGAAAGTTAAAAAAAGATATGACAAGGTAAGGAAACTGTTTCTGTGCTTGTTGCATTTAAATTAAGATGGTTAAAAGTAGCATTTTTCTTCTGCATAGTAAAGTTTCAGAGCTGTAGTAAGTCAATGTTCAGTTGTAAACTTTTGAAAGAACAACCAGAACATTTTGTTCAGAGTTACTGTGACGGGGTATACCTACCCTGCGCCAGCCCCGAAAGGTTTAACTGTGCTTTGCAGGCTGAGGAAGCCCCGCCCCTCAGACTTTGCTGGGCATGCTCAGTCTGGAGGCAGAGTATAAAAGGAAGCAGCCCAGTTCAGTCTAGGTAGGCTGCTGACCGGGGAGGACACAGACTGCAGGTTCTCCCCAGGGAGTGGCTGCAGGCCCTGACCCCAGGAGCAAAGCACGCAGAGGCCCAGATGGACTCCAGGCTGCCTGATGAGTCCCGGGAAGAGACCACACCAGTGGGACCTAGGCCATTGGAGGACCCCAGAGACCTGGGGGAAATGTGGAGCTTCACTGAAGGAGAAAGGAGAGGAAGCAGCCCAGGAGATTTAGAACCTTCTCCGGTGAGTGAAAGGGGGAACCAGTCAGCACATTTCAGGAGGATCCCCGCTGACTCGGTGGTGAGCACCACCACCAGTGCCTGGGCTGGGACTCGGAGGAGCAGGGAGGGCCCAAGTCCCCCTCCCCTGGGTGCCACAACCCCTAAAGTGGTGCCCCACTCCCCCAATAGGCCACACAATCCCACAGAGGTGGACTACCCTGTTGATTCCGGCCACTGGGCCGTACTACCATGTTTGTAGTCAGGGTCACAAACATAAGACCTGACAAAGTTCTAGTCAGTTCTTTTTCCCTTCTTCACCCCATGTGTGACCTGGTTCCCATGATGGGATGTAGCTACCCCGTGAACATTTCAGAGTTACAAACAACCTCCATTCCCAAAGTGTTCATAACTCTGAAGTTCTACTGTAACAGTCTCAGCAAGCTGGTTACATCAAAGTGGGGTGCAGCCCTGGTCACTCTGCTATCAACAGCATTGGCACTTTGCTACTACTCTGCTGAAAATGCCTCCTCACTCAAAGATGCTAGACCCTGTACTTAACACAGCCTCCCACCATAGTGCAGAATGCCCTAAGCCTACTCGTGACATCCTCTACCTCCTTGTATCCTCCTCCTGATATACACTGGGAAGTTGCTAGTTGTCAGGATCCCCCAAGTGTAGTCGGGGCCAATGGTCAGAGCAGACAAAAACCTGAGGCTGGGAATAGCAGAGAAAATCATAGCTGGGTTCCAGGGGAGGGTCAATACCAAAGGTCAGAGTCTGAGTCAAGAGGGGAAGTCCAGGTCAAGCCAGGAATTCAGGAGCAAGGAACAGGAAAAGTCATGGCAGCTACAGGAGATCTGAGCAGTTGCCTGAAGAGTTCCTGAAAGGCCCCTTGTGTTTATATAGGTCAAAGAGACAAACAGGAGCCAGGAGGCCACTGTCTGTCAAACCCTTGAAGTGGAACTTCCCATGGTCTACAACAAGTCATGGAAAGTGGAGTGCAAGCTGGTTACAGAGGCCCCTGGGTGGCAGCCTAGAGCTGTCTACTTTCTGACAGGTCTGGGTTCTAGTAGATTAGAGCGCACAAGATGTCTGCTTTATGGTATAACACTGACATTGAAGTCACAAAGTTTTCTTGACATGATTAAACCCCTAACATTGTTGTGACACTGGCAAACCAGTGCCAGTACTTACCAAGGCTGTAGGCCTCAGATGAGCACTGACATTGCTGGGCTGATATTCATTGCTGGAAACTAATCTGTTTCACCTGTGTTAGTATGATTAAGATGGATATTGGACTTATAATATTGTGTTTAGACTTTATGAAGTGCTTATAAGTTGCTGCATGCATTATCCCATGCTATAAGGTAATATTTGTTTTCACTTTATAACTGTAAAAAAAATGTTTGCATTGAAACTGTGAACCAAGCCAGGTGGGATCATCCCTTCTTCATCAAGGTGGCCTATCAAAACTAGATGGCCATTGTGGGACATCACAATACAAAGTCTTTGTCCATTGCCCCTTCACACCCATGAAGAGGCTATGTTTAAAGGGCTCATCCCATCAGCTTGAATTCTGGAAGAAGGAAATAAATAGCTGACCAGAAAATTTCTCATCTTTCTTTTGCAGTTTGGACTCTCACAGTGTTGGAGCTATGAAACCGAAGGAGAGTTGTCCATGGTCTGCCTGGGTTAGCCCTATAAGACATTCAGAGCTGACAGATTAGTACAGCTGTCACTTTTTAAAACCATAGATTAACTCATTTGTGTATATAGGTTTGCCTGCTTTAACTTTGTAATAACTAGGAAAACAAAGTGGCAGTTAATACATGTTTTAGTTTGTTTGTTACAGGATTGGCTACAAGCATTAAGACTCGACTGAGAGGTTTTTGTTACAGACTAATAGACCTAAAACTACTAGTAAAGCAGGTCTAGCGCTTACACCTGGCTAGGATAGTACCTCTGATGAATGACCCTGCCCAGTGTACCCTAGCAGTGAAGGTCGCCCACTAACGGCTGTCTTAAGTGGTGGGGCCAGCGGAGCAGCTGATGCCAGAGCAGATGCCCAGACAGCAGAGTGAGCAAGATGCCTTTCACACACCCACCCCTGCCAACATGGGAGGCACGTGAACCACTGGCTGGGGGGAGGCTAGCTCCCATCCCGCCCCTTCTGTGCCCCCCCACCGGAAGCCAGAGCTCCCCCCTGCTGCTGGCTTGGCTAGTTCCTCCCAGCCCTGGAGTGAAGGGATGGCAGGTGGCACAGTGCCAGCCCTCCCAGCCCTGGTGCAATGGGAGGGCAGGCAGTGTGTCCACAGCTCCCTCGAGCCCTGGAGCACCAGGAGGGCAGGTGGTGTGGCTGGCAGGGTGGCCTGAGCCAGGGCCACCCTACAGGGAGAGTGGAGCTGCGCTGAGTGGGAAACAGGAGGGTGGCACCTGGGGAAGGGGGGACTATGGGCAGGGCCAGGCCTGGTTGTTTGGGGAGGCACAACTTAACCCCAGCCTATGATACCTGCCGCCCATGCCTGCCAGGGTAAGAGGTGAACTCATGCAAATGTACCTCTGAAATCTGGGTCTTCACTAACCAAAGACAACAACTGTGAGTGGGGTGAGCTGGAGGGTGAAAGGAGGGTCATGTTAGGGTTTGTTTGTTGGGCTTCAGAACCTGAGGTAAAAGGACACTGCCCAATGTACTCTCAGGTGGGTGTTTTGCTCATGGATTTATGTTTATGAATCCTGCTTGCGGCATTTTCCCAAGTTAACGCTGGGTTACCTTCCCCCTTTTAATAAAAAGTTTTTCTACATCCAGACTCTGCTTGCAAGAGGGGCAGTATTGCCTCTTAGAGGTGCCCAAAAGGTGGTGTGTAATTGTCCCAGGTTACTGAGTAGGGGCTTGAGCCAGTTCTGTGTTGTATTGTTGAAAAGGAACCCCTAGGTTTGTGGTCCCCAAACTTTGTACCTCACACGCCCTCCCACTTAACCCTGTCCATGCTTCCGGAGTCAGGGCTGGGAGTGAGGCCGAGGCTCCAGGAGAAGGGGATGCAGATAGAGGTAAGGGGCTGAGGCTGGGGCCATAGCTGGGGGTGGGGGCAGGAACAGAGCCTCAGCTGGGGGCTGAGGCTGGGAGCCGGGGCCCTGGGCACAGGGCCAGCAGCTGGGGCCTGGAGTGGAGCAAGTGGTGCTCCTTCCCCACCCTCATGGAGCTCTAGCTCTAGCCATGTCCCCCCCAAACTGTCCACCACGCTCCCATAGTGGGGTGTGCCCCACAGTTTGGGGACCTCTGCCCTAGAAATTGAACCTGGCCATTATTGCTGCCAACTCCAGCTGGCAGAAGGGTTACAAACATAAGCATGGCCATACTGGATCAGACCAATGGTCCATCTAGTACAGTATCCTGTCTTCTGACAGTGACCAATACCAGGCCCTTCAGAGGGGAAGAATAGAACAAGCAATCATCAAATGATTCATCCCCTGTTGTCCACTCCCAGCTTCTGGCAAACAGAGGCTAGGGATACTCCTTGCATGGGTTACATCCCTGCCCATCCTGGCCAATAGCCATTGATGGACCTATCCTCCAGGAACTTATGTAGTTCTTTTCTGAACCCTGCAATAGTTTGGGCCTTCACAACATCCCCTGGCAAAGAGTTTCACAAATTAATAATACAACGTATCACCAGTTTGTGTTTTCTGGCCTGCTCTTAACAGTTTGCCCTGGGGTTGGCACTCACAGTTGGGAACCACTTCAGACAGCATGACAGTCGTCACCCGAACAGACAAAGGTTCAGTAATGGCAAACAAGAATAGAGAATGACCCAGTAGAGTGTATGCTCCAGCTCCCAGCAGGCAAGCACTTACCACCTAGTGAAGTGACCTGGCAGAGTGCAGTGAGTGGGCAATTGCATGTGCACATATGTGGCAGGAAGCAGTAGGAGGACATGACAAGAAGATGATCATATAATTCCGTTTCTATACAGATGAACCTGATTTTAAGCCACTGATTGGTTAAATTATTTCAGCCAAAGAGATGTCACTGGAAACTCCAATAAGTGAACAGCACAGGGTTTTCAAAGCCTCCTGAGGCAAAAAAATAAAATAAAATGTGACTTCAGCATTTAATCACCTAGCAGATTTATTGCCTAGTATACTCTTCTCTCAATGAGCACTATACCCCTAAATAAAACATGCCCCATGCAAAGAATGTACAGGGTTGTCAATAGTAGTCCAGATGTTAGACATGCTGATGATGGATGAACGATAAGAACTTGGCAGTTTCATTCAGGTAAGAACCTCTGATCTCCAAAACTTGTACAGAAAAGATGGAAATCTCAAAAGAATAGATTCTCTTATGGGATTTATCATAGTTCTTTTTTCTAGACAGGTCAGAGAGACTATTTCCTCCTGCCCTGGCAAGAGCCAGGAAATATCAAGACGTGACTTGGTTCCAGCTTTAGGCAAAAGTTTAATGAGACTTATTTTGTAGTGACTAGTTTGTCCATCACTGAGCATTTCAACTCCTTTTACTGAGCTCAATTCAGCAAAGTACAAAAGTCAATTGTTCTGCTCAGGCACATACTATGCTGACTCAGGAGCATAGTTCAGAATACTTGTGCACCTAAACTGACATTCACATTTAGTGCTAAAAAGTAGGCAGAGTGAGGATGGCATAGCACCAGTTAGTTATATCGTCGTGGATGGAATGTGGGCAGAAACATTAGCAACTAAAAGGGAATATAGCTGCCTTAAGAATGTTAATGATTTTATCTTTTTACATTTCTGCCTGCTTGGTAATGTGGTTTGCTGCAGGATTTGTGTAATCTTTGCAGCCTTAATTCATGAACAATTGAATTATTTTTACAGGATTTATCCAGATGGCAGCACAGCATGGTAACTACACGGAATGCAATTTAAAAAATGCAGTCCATGTAGCCATGCACCAGTATCTGGGCAAGATGCTGTCGACTATGGATATGGACAAACACTGATGTTGCCCAGCAGTTTCAAAATCGGATAGTGTCATGGGATGCTGCCCTCCCACATGCCCTTCTTGTGGCCCAGCAGGTGCATTGAAAGAACCCAAGGGGACCGTGACTGCAGTTACCCCGATTAACTTGGTTCAAGACATGTACCCGCTTTGTGGGATCTGATTTATTAAGTCTTTCTCCCAAATGCCATTCACTTTGTTACTTGACCCAGGTTATCCATGCTGGGTCCATATAAGAGTCCTGGTCAGCTCTTCCATCCTGAGGGAGTGGGAAGGGGCACTAGTCTGCTAACCCCCCCTAAGCAGCTGTGGCCACAGCAGGGAGGCAGACGTGGGAAAGCTGACACAACCTTGCCTTCCCTAGAATTTTTCTGAAATGATGCCCCTGGAAGACATCCTTAGTGCTGTTCATTATTCATCTGACACCTAGGGTCTATACACTAATACCATACACTGGGTAAATTTACCCCTTGCTGTGTTCAGTTTTATACTCTGTAGCTTCTGTATAACTGAGGTTGCTTGCCACAATTATGCATTACAATGGGGGAGTGCATCAGACACAAGGCTGGGAAATATCACTTTTCCTCTTTTTTCAGAATTTTGTTCACCCAGACTGATTACTCAGATGGCTTTGCCACATTTCCTAGAAAATAGCGATTGTAATTTCCATGCAATGCACAACTTTTCTATTGCTATGTTGTTGACTGCTATTTAAGACATTGTACGTGGACCAAGCATTTTTATTATATTTACATTGGAAGCCTGACTTAATAATCACGTTTATCACTTTTCATATTTAACACCCGTTACAAAATTATGTAGTCTTCACCCCAGCCCTGTAAAGATACAGATG
The DNA here is from genome assembly GCF_016161935.1 of Mauremys reevesii. Taxonomy (NCBI): domain Eukaryota; kingdom Metazoa; phylum Chordata; order Testudines; family Geoemydidae; genus Mauremys; species Mauremys reevesii. The sequence goes on from NC_052623.1 coordinate 83,117,566, forward strand.
GGAAAAACCGAGTCAAGTTAAAGTCAACATTTGTGAACTTGGATTATTAACATTAAGTACCTTAAATCCACATTAGAGGCATCTGCATAAGTGGATTAATTTTTCTGAGGTACCATGCACTCAAAGCTCTCACTGAACTATTAGAAGTTAGGGCTAAGTGATTTGCCAACAACACAGAGGTAGTCAATATTAGAGATAGGATTAGAATCGAGGAATTCCTGAATTGCTCTCACTGACAGGGTAGTGTAATTTTTTTAAGTGTAGTGGTGCCTAAATTTTGGCAAGATCCAGTTATGTTTATACACCCCGCACCAACTCCCCAGGAGATATTGATACAGAGGAAGCAGTCCTGGGAATAAGTGATGCTTGGGAGGCAACCCCATCATTGTATCTTTAAGGGACTGGGGCCAGAAGCCTTGCAGATGGGTGGGGGCAAGCTGATGATCAGTGAGCTGGATAAATGCTGCCTCATGCCGCCTCCCTCATATCAAGACAGATATTAACAGCAGAAAGCTGCTGGCTGAACCCTCTGAGCCTGAAGACTATCTGGGGGAAAGGGGACAGCTGAGCGAGAAGCTGGCTAATGCCCTATAGCTGAGCTAACTTACCATCCAGCTCCAAGGAGGAGAGCTGGGGATTACTGAGAGGGAGTGGGAGGGGACTCACTGATGGTCAGCCACAGGGGATCAAGACCCAGCTCACTTTTTGCACTCAGCTCCAGATCAGGTTGCTGCTGCTGCTTCCTGTCTGGTCAGCAGGGAGACAAGGGGTGGTGCTGACAATGAGGCAATTAGGAGCTCTACCCCAGCCCACCTCATAGTATCTCCTGCAGGCTTTGGGGGAACATTGCAGCACTGGCTGGTGACTCGCTATGAAAAGCTGGAGGAGGAGGGCGGCAGTGGGCCCTCTGCCCCATAGCAAGTGATGCCTTTTGTTTGGACTAAATATAACAAACACTCCCTATCAATAAAGGAAGGGGAAGTAAAGTGAGTGGGTCAATGGAAGTAAGGGTATCCTAAAGCTGGGACTACTGCCAACTATATTCATTGGTCTCTGTGGTCAGCAACATTCATGTTTTTATGGACTCCAATATCACAGCCATGGAACTACTGATGGGAATTTTCTCTCAGCCTGCCCTTAGAAGAATAAACGATGTAGCCCTTAACCTTCTGACCCAGCTGCATTCCATTCCAGACCCTGATATCTGACATGCAGAAAGATAGATCTGGTGGCTGCTGGTACTTGAATTTTTAACCAGACCTTAGACAAAGTGAGCAGCTATATTTTATTGCAGAATCAGATGCAATCTCTTGTCTGAATTGTGTGAGAATTCACTATACTGCTAAAAGCAACATGTTAAAGAGCTCCAGTAAATTATTTGAGATTAAGAGATTTTTATTCATATCCTAAATAAAAAATACCCTAGGAGTATAAACCTAATATTGAAAGGGAAAACTGTACTATTTTTATTATGGATTACTGAGATAAGCAGTATTTATCAGGTATGGAAAATATATAATGAAGTTATCCCTAGAGACACCAAGTTATAACTATATACTGGCTACTGAAGAAAAAACAACTCCTTCAATTTTCCTTAATTCATTAGCATTAAAAAGGTAGGAGGAAGCCTTAATATTAATCCTGGTGTCCTCAGATCTCTGTACCATGCCCGGCAATGCAGCCAACACTATGATCCCAAGATTACTAATTGTTAAAATTGGTCAGAAAATATATATGTCCTATGAAAAATGTTGAGGTTCAAAAAAATCACAAATCAGGCCTGAACGTTAATATTTTGAATTTTTTCATGAAATGAAATTCCAATTGTTTTCATTTTGGTTCAAAAAAAATCTTTTGTTTTGATGAATTTGAAATATTTCATTTAGCTTGAGACTCTACATTTTTAATATATAAAAAAAATATAAACAAAAAGTTGTTTCAAAAGAAAAAAATTCAAAATTTTTGTTCCAAAAATGTCAAGAAAGGACATTGGAAAGATGCTTTGACAATATCATTCCCCTTCCCCCTCCCCTGCCAACACAAAATGTCTAAAATCAATACGTTTACTAAACCAATTTTTTTCCCCCACAAAATGGTATTTTTAAGAGAAACTTGTTTCAGTTAGAATTTCCCAACCAGCTCTATGAGTAGTTCGGTTAGAACTTCTATGAATGGCATGCATCAGCCAGTAGGAAGCTGAGATCTAACCTTGTACCACCTTCATCAGATAGTGCTGCAAGTTAACAGGCAGAAGGATTATGAGCCAAATTCTGCCATCAGTTCAAGCTCATCGATTTCAATGAGGTTGCACAAGTGCAAGTTGCATGAGGACAGAATCTGGCCCTATATGAGAATCTAAAATATCAGATCTAGGGAAAGAAAGTAGTACTAGACCATCCCTAAGTTGCACATTAACCCTTGCATAATAGTTACATCTAAAAAATGTTAAAGAAGAGGTAGAACAACATGATACTCATTTTAGCATATAATGTGATATAGCTAAGCACCTATTCTGAATTTTGGTAAAGGGGACTGAACATTCACTTAAAAGTGAAGATGAATATTATTTACTTAAAAGCCTCTATCAGGACTTGAGTTTTTGAATTCTGAGGTAAGGAAAACAAGCCCAAGTCTTGGTTTTGCATGATGTTTGCATGTTTATTTAATTATAATTTTTTTGTAAAGGGTTCCTCAATGAAAGTTCATAAATTAAGCATGCTAGGGGAATTTTATCATTCAAGATTTCCATGACAAAATGAGTTTTTTTGCTGGTGCAACACAATACTGGTTTGTGTCAGGGAAACAGCATTTTATGCTTTGCAAAGATTAAATTGGTGTCTCCAAAGGAAGAATGGAAGCTGAATGTCAAAGGGTACATTCCACTAGCTCTGACAAGTTGTGATGGGCTGCTCTTGCACAATCAGCAGTGCTCAGACTCCCAATGGAAGCTGCTCAGGGAGGAAGAGAAGGAGCAAGCTTGGGCCATCATTTCAGGAGGAAAGCTTTGCAAAATTGTTTAGGAATTCATAGTTTAGTAGTAAAATTGGCTAGAGTCCCTTAAAATATTTATTTGGTGGTTTTGTTCTATTTTTGGGAAAAACCCAAACAGTTCTTGTGTTGTTGAAAAAAGAAGAGGGTGTGGTGGATTGTAGCCCAGGGAGTGCATTTGTCCCCCCCCCCCCCCGTTGTTTTCGACAAATAGTCCAGAGAGAGAGAGAGAGAGAGTGGTAAAGAGGAGCAAGATTTCATTTGTCCTGGGCTTTATCATCAGTTTAAAGGAAAAAAGTCAGAGCGAAACAATAGGCCATCATACCCCCATCTTACAAGAGCATGAGAATGAGAATGATCAGCATAAGATTCTGTTAATGGTGACTTTGAAGTGAGACTATTGTAAGTTGGGCAGAGAGAGGATCCCTTTACTATCTCCTAATCATAGAATATCAGGGTTGGAAGGGACCTCAGGAGGTCATCTAGCCCAACCCCCTGCTCAAAGCAGGACCAATCTCCAACTAAATCATCCCAGCCAGGGCTTTGTCAAGCCTGACCTTAAAAACCTCTAATACAGTTGCTACTTATAGAACATGAAGGTCCCAACTGAATCTCCTTGGCAGTAATGTTCAGGATAGGTGCAAACATAGGCATGAACATAGTCAGTCTACCCTCAAGATAAGGATTCGTTCCAATTGCCTATTTCATCTAGTGTTTGGCCATTAGTTGTGGGCAGCAGTCAGATGACAGCTCATCAGCTTTACAAGCAATAGTTCTGCTGTTGGTAGCAGGGTTAACTGTATGGAGTTTGGTTTGTCAGTTGAACCCTCCTATGCAAAGCCAACTCTCACCAACGGTAGCAACTCACTATTCTGAAGTTCACAGGTATTAAATATAAAGCCCATTAAATACCCATGTAATTTCTCTAGCAACATACTACGTAACACTTCTAAAAATACTTCAATTGCCTGTCAGAACGCATTTACTTCAGTGGAGGGATAGCCAATACAGGCTTGAGCAGCTCCACTAACCAGGGGGAAGACTGTCCACTATGCCAATACTGTATAATCAGGCTTGGGGGCTAGGAACATCATTTGGCTTATGAAAACTTCTTCCCTTCTGCATACTTTTCGGTCACATTAAACAACAGAAAGCAAAGCCACTCATCTTTGGTTTAAAATAAAGAGGGATCGCAAATAAAAAAACACCTTTAATAGATTATTGCAAGCCTTAAGTGATGTTTCTCCTCCTCTCATCCCACCTCATGAGGGAAAATAAATGAGAAAAGGAATCATGCAAATGTTGTCTCTCCACACCCCAACTTATTGGATAGAAGGAGAAGAACCCTCTTTTCAGCATCCACAAGTGAAAGGAATGGACATATTACATCAAATGGATCACCAGAGAGCCACAAAATAATCATGGAGCGTTATCACCATCTTTACATTGTATGGTTTGAAGCTGAGTTGTGATAGCATAACAGCAGCTTGATATGCCTTGACAAACATTGCTCACGTGATGCCACGATGTTGCACCAGGATTATGTTGTGCCTCTGTACAGCTCCATTTGTTGACTAAGTGTGGCTTCTGTCCTTTACATGTGAGTGTTACTGTAGTAATGTATGGAAGAAATGCAGGGAAATGGGCCAAATGTTTTTATATATACCATCTCCTATAGGCCTCATCACTGAAAACTATTTAAGAATGATTAAGTTATGGTGTGATAATTTATTATGCTGTTTTTTTCTTGAATGGGGGAGGAATTTGGTATTAATTAAGAAGGGTCAAGCATAGAAGGCATATATATATATATATATATATAATATAGTGTGTGTGTGTGTTGTGGGAGAGATTGGTATTTGATTTTGCAGTGTATATTCCAACAGGACCAATGAAAAATAAATCAGCAAAGACACTGAATTAAAGAAATGCACAACTCACTAATGAAATATAAAAAGAAAATGAACAAAGGTACTTGGTTTTTAACATTTCTAAGAGGAGCAATTAGGGAAATGTGGAGAAAAAGCTTACATCCAGCCAGCCTCTAAGAATGGTCCCCATCACTAGTATCTGAATGCCTAGTTTGCTTCCTAGAAGAAACAGTAGGAGTATGTGTATTTTATAATTTATTTTTTAAATATATATTTAACACTAAATAAACTGGGCTGAGGAGCAAACAATTATAATTGTTTCTACAACACATCTGTTAAAGTACTCAATGCTGACCCCTAGTACTCCTGTGCACGTGTGGCAGGATAGTTGTTACTGAAAACCATTGAAATACAGATACTGACGGATCAGCTCATGCTCTCACTCTGGGTGATGTGACCATTGTTACAAACATAGTCTCCTCCTCAGGAAAGGAGATTTTCACAGTCAGTTGGTGACATCCCTATCCTACCAGAATATAGGGGGCTAGAAGCTGGTCCTGGTACTTCCAACTCCAGGATGTTCAGCTGCAATCACAGCTACCAAACCACTAAAGAAACATGTGTCCACTGCATCAGTCTCTCCTATTGGAACACACCAACTATATCTGCACCAAAATCTGGCAGAAAAGTAGGTAAGTTTTAGACTTATAGGTTGAAATATTTGCCCCTTTGAAGTAAATAGCAAAACTTCCATGGACTGCAGTTTTATATGACAGCTTGTTGGGGTTCTTATTTATTTGTATTGTGGTAGTGCCTAGGAACCCCAATCATGGACCAGGACCCTGTTGTGCTAGTCACTACACAAACACAGAACAAAGAAATAGTCCCTCTATCATGGCCTCAACACATAAATTTAAAAGGGTTTTGGTTTATATTTGTAATGGGGGGACACACTTCTTGAGTGGCAGGGTGTAGTAGCACAGTCCTTTTCTTGCTCCTGGCACGCCTGGCAGGCTGCCAGCCAACCTTGGTGGGTCTTCCATGGCTTTGCCCTCCAGCCAAGTCACAAAGTCCAAATGAACACCTTCCAGGGTAATAAAGAGTCTAATAAACATACAGTCCTGTTCCCCTCACTAGGATGTTCAGCCATGCCTCTGGGTCCTTTAAGTTCAGTTCTTTGTTCAGGCTCTCAAAAAAGCCCCATCCCCTTCTTGGGATTTATGCTACTGTGGTCAGTAGTAGAACCCAGGGCTAGTCACCACTCAGGTTCTAACCCAGGGAAATACACAGCAGTTATGCACTGCTCAACTTCAGTTCATTGCTGCTTCTTCCCAGGACTACTTCCTATCTGGTACCTCTTTCCTTTACCCTTGCCTCAGGGTCAAGGTTCCTAGGGCCTCTCTCTCCCCCTGCAAAACCTAGTTAAGCAAATGCAGCCAGAAACAAACTCAAGCTAGCTCTTGAGTGCCTTTGGCCAAAGAGGCCCACCCTTCCTTAACCCTCTGGCCCTAGCCAAAAACCATTCTACTTAGCCCCTGCAGCTCCTTTTATCTGAGTCTGCTGGGGTCTGATTGGCTACTTCCATGAGGCCTCTCTAGGTAGGCTTGGAGGACCTACCTTTGCTTCTCCTTCCTGGAGTGGGGTGTAATAGAACTGGGAGTCTCCTATAGGGAGCCACAAAGGCTAGGGCACCACATCACAATATTGTTTCAGCATTAAGAAATTAAATGGTTATTCTTGTCTATGTTTATATTTTTCATTCATCACCATGAGTTAGAGTAATTTTTATCAATAGGAGCAATTACTGGTATGTGAATGTAATTTTGCCACAAAGTTATACAAGTATTTAGTGTATGTTATAGTCAGGAAATGGTATAATTTTTGTATTTTGTGAAGGGATTCTCTCAAGCAAGTTCCTGGCAAAAACACTTGCTTTGTAAGAGCTTCAGTATTACTCTGGAGCCATATAAAGGCAGCTGGAATAAAGCAAGTCCAAGGAGCAACATGTGTTTCCAGCTAGTGTGCCTAAACAAACCATCATAACAGTCATCTATAAGGAAGGGTAGAAGAGCTAACGTGACTCAGAGGCAGAATAAATGAGAGCAGTGCGTGAGCACTGAGCTCTGGAGGAAGATTAGTGTATGCTTTCCTCTTTTTCTCTATCCATCTACACAATAATTGAGGAAGCTCATTGAAAAGCTCTAGCTGATTCTCTGACAAATACAAACAAACACCTGCCTACCCAAATTAACTGATATGGAGGGTAAGGTGATCTGACTGTCCATTTGAGTTACTGGTGACTCTTCCGATTTTGGCTTGTGCCTGACTCATGCAAAGTACATTGTAAAAAGGCCAGGGGCAGTGAAAACGGAGAATCCATTAGCTTAGTAGGAACTTCAGACAATCACCAAGCCAGTGTAGCAACAGGACAGACAGGTCTCGTTCAGTGTGTCCTTCAAAGGAACCTGCTCATTCCCCCTCCCAGCTTTCTGTGGGGGTTCCATAAGGCTAGGTCCTTGGACCCCTTCTCTTCACTGAAACATTATCTCTGCATAATCTCATCCACAGACACAAATTCAACTACTGTCTCTGTGCTGCTGACTCACAGCTCTGTCTCTCTCTACTCCAGACTTGTCTCCTTCTGTCCAAACTATAATCTCAGCCTCCCTGGTTGTCTAGTCATCAGCTCAATCTCAACGGGGCTAAAACTGACTTCATAATCTCCCCCACCCAAAAGCCCTGCCTGTTATATCCTTTCTCGATCATGGTGGACAACACCACCATCCTGCCCATCCCTCAAGCCTGCAATCTGATCATCATCTTTGGGTACGTCTTCACTACCCGGATCGGCGGGTAGCAATCGATTTCTCAGAGTTCGATATATCGCGTCTCATCTAGACACGATATATTGAACCCCGAACGTGCTCCTGTCGACTCTGGAACTCCACCAATGCGAATGGCAGTACGGAGTTGACATGGGGAGCCGCGGACGTCGATCCCGCGCCGTGAGGACGGTAAGTAATTCGAGCTAAGGTACTTCGACTTCAGCTACATTATTCACGTAGCTGAAGTTGCGTACCTTAGATCGACCGCCCCCCCAGTTTAGACCAGACCTTTGACTCAAATCTCTTTGTAGGTCCTCACATCCAGGCTATGTCTATATCTTGCTGATTCTTTCTGCATTACATCTCTAAGAAACAGCCTTTCCACCCAGCTAAAACTCTCATCATCCAGGTTCTCATCGCCTCGTGTGTTGATTACTGGCCTTAACAAATGTAATCTGCCCTTCTGATAGCCATTCAGAATGCTGCTGCAAAGATCATTGCTTTGACCACGTCATCTGTTTCTTTGAACCCTCCAGTGGCTCCCTCTTTTTTTTTTATTGCATCAAACATAAGCTACTTGTCTTCACTTTTAAGGCCCTTCATGACCTAGCTCCACCCTACCTCTTATCTCTCATTCAGTATCAAAAGATCACCTCTCACCACCTAGGGATAGCTCAGTGGTTTGAGCATTAGCCTGCTTAAACCCAGGGTTGTGAGTTCAATCCTTGAGGGGACCATTTAGAGATCTAGGGAAAAAAATCTGTCTGGGGATTGGTCCTTCTTTGAGCAGGGGTTGGACTAGATGACCTCCTAAGGTCCCTTCCAACCCTGATATTCTATGATCATCCCTGACTCTAGCCTCCATTGCCCACTTGTTACATTTTAAAACAAGCACTTTCAGGTTTTTCTCTCATGCTTCCCCTTCATTGTTCTCCTTCAAATCCCCCCTTAAGCTCTCCTTTGACATGGTGCCTACAAAAAATGTAACAATGGATAGGCTGCAGGTGTGTTGAGATCACAGCCCATCATACTGACCAAGTTTGTCTCATTGTTTCCTTGTACTCCCAGTCTTTCTGTGTCCATGTATTCCCTCTTGTCTTACACTTAGGGGGTAAGCTCTGTCTTTTTGGTCTGTGTTTGTACAGTGCCAAGCACAATGGGGTCTTGGTCCATGACTAAGAGCTTGTGGGCTATACAATAATACAAATTATAAAATAATAACAATGATGATGATAAAGGTCTGTTCCCTGGTACAGTCTGGAGAGAACCCGGGTGGGCCATGCAACTCATAAAATGTAATGGCTGCTTATGTTACCTTCCTACTATTCCTTCCTATGACCCTATCCAAGACACTAGGTGATGCAACTGAATTAAGCTGGCTATCCTCAGGCTTCCATAAGAAATGGACAGGAATTTTTAGGAATAAAGATTTAGGCTCTGATTCCACAACTGGATCCATTAGGGCAGACCCTTTGAATTAAATTGGGCTCTGTTTGACAATCCAGGAGTTTGGGGAGACCAAGGAAAGCAGGATCTGCCCCAAAATTAGTAATGCACTGAAAATGAGCAAGAACATAACATTTAGGAAGATCATCCCAATGATTGATTTTATAATTATTCATGGCACCCAGCATGAATTCTTTGGGTTTTTACTGATGGAATTTATTAATGCATTAATTTTTAACGTGTGCTCTGCAAGAGAGTATAACGTGGCTAGGGAATACAGAAAGGGGGATTGAAATCCTTCAAAAGTGGCAGGAGAAATAATTATTTTTGTACATGAAATGGTACTTGGTAACACATAGTTAGTGTTGTGTCAGGGTTGTAACTCTGGACTCTGCTCTAACGATTTGCTCCAAGATGAAATTGTTACACCACATCTTTGGATCTAGTTCAGTGTAATCAGTCAATGAACAGTAATAAACCTCTAACAACATTTTCCAGAAGAGAAATAGCCAATACCTGTTAAAAATCCCCTTGCTCCCTCTGCCTTGCTGCTTTTTCCATCCAGTATTCTGTGAGCCTGTATTTACAGAAAGACTCCTCTCTTAAAAGGCCTGAGGGCGCCATCATCTCTGTGAGCCTCATGAGTCTCTTGCCCAAGGAGATGCTGGAAAGATCAGTTGTAACAGGGGGTCCTCTGCCACTCCCACTCCCCCTGCCTCTGCAGCCTGAAGCGAGTGCAATTGGGGCCCCTTGCGAGCTGCAGTGCATGCCAGACTGGGAACACATGCTCTTGCAACAACATTGGGCTGGTTCCACTGCAAGGCATCAGGATTTGTGCCATGTAGCACACTGGGAACCAAATTTATCCCAATGTATTTGGTGTACAGGCGTACAGAATGTCAGAGTTGACCTTAGTTTCATCAGGTATGAATGTGGCCCCTACTGTACACATGTCACAGAAATGATACTATTATGTATCTAAGACCAGATTCTGTGAGGCACCGAGCTCCCTTGGCTCCCACGGCTGTCAATGGGAGTTGAGAGAACTCACCACCTCCTAGGAGGAACTTAGCATTTTTCAGGATAAGGACCATACTTACACAGAACAGTCTTCTCAGAGTGTGATGCAAATACACGATTAATCTTCATTACAACAAACAGGGCAATACGTGGATACAACAAATCTATAATAATAAAGCTTTTGCCATATGGATGAACTCTAGTTTTCATTGTCATTCCAGACAGTGGGAAATATAATTTCAAATGATCTTCTAGCACCCTACGAGACTGATAGTGTTTGTGATAAGTGAAGTGGCAGAATAATTTCCTTTACGCTCTAATGAATACCTACACTCCCCTTTGTTCTCCAGTAACACATTGACAGATCTGTCTTTAAGGTGCAAAGGAGTCTTGAAAAACCCTTGTGCTAAGCACTATTTCTTATAAGTTAAAGGAATTTATTTTCCACTTTGCATCTACTACACTCTATGGAGTGATACAATTTTAAATATTCCTGTCCTACAGATAGGCCACAATATAATTTGTAAAGTCTTTACAAAACAGATTTTAGGGGGCATAAATCCTAATTATTAGTCCAGATGTTTCATCAGAGCAGAGGTCTGTGAAATATAAATGACTCAGTTTAATCATTTATGATTTTGTGGCGCTTCCATGCAAATGCACCAAGTTCTGCAAAATATGTGACATTTTGAACAATGCATCAAAGTTAGGCACAGCATTGTGTTTCATTACATGGATGCCAGCAAACTTGTCAGTGCTTTTGCTGGAGCATTTTTTAATTTCAAGTTTTGCTGGTCGAATTTCATCACATACAGTTCTGCTAAGCTGAAGTCGCATGCTGTTTCTTCACACTTCTGGATTGAAAGCCATCCTGGATCCCCTTCTGGTTCCTGACACCCTGACCTCCCTCCTCTGCCCTGACTCACTCTGCTTCTCATGCAGAGCACCAACCCCTACATCCTCCCTTAGCCCCACTGCCCTATTACTCAAATTCCTCCGCTTCCTATGCAGACTCCCCTTCCTATTCCTGACACTCTGACTTCTCCCTTCTGTACCACTGCCCCAACTCTCCCTGTGGGCATGGGCTCAGCCCAAGCAGCATGATGGCTGTGTTGCAGAGCAGCTTCCTGTGACTGAAGTGTTTAGGGTCAGATGGGGCAACAGGGCCCCATCTGAGTAGGGCAAGATTTCCTCCTTCCTCCTGGGCTTGGGGTTAGACCAATTTGGGGTGGGGGTGGTACATGAGCCCAGGTGTCAGGAACGGGCCAAGTTGTGGTCCCAGCAAGCCCCCACACTGATGCCACCATTACAACTGTACATTCTGCAAGATCTTTTGCTTCCATGGAGTTAGAGCATCAGTGTAAGAACCTGAGGTTAGGGTCAGACTTAAATCAAAGGCCTAAAGAGGGCCTGATCCTGACACAAGCAGTACTTACTCACCCAAACCAGAGCATTGAAGTTAGTGAGAATACTGAGGTGAGTCAGAGTTTTCAGGATTAGGCTCAGGAACAGTAAAATGGACATTATCTATCTATCTAAGAGCGAGAGAGACAGCTCATGGATCAGGAAAGTTTCTGGTGGGCTGGGACAGTTTGTTTACCTGCAGCATCCGCAGGTTCAGCCAATCGCGGCTCCCACTGGCCATGGTTCACCGTTCCAGGCCAATGGGGGCTATGGGAAGTGGTGGCCAGCACATCCCTCAGCACACGCCTCTTCCCGCAGTCCCCATGGCCTGGAACGGTGAACTGCGGCCAGTGGGAGCCGCGATCAGCCGAACCTGCAGACACTGCAGGTAAACAAACCGTCCTGGCCCGCCAGCAGATTTCCCTGGCCGAGTGTCAAAGGTTGCCAATCCCTGATGTAGATCTTCAGAAGCTTGGACCACAATGGGACAGATTTTTCTAAAAAGATATACTCCTACATGAAGTGGCCAGACTCCCACTGGAGTGCTGCTGGGTTTTGAGCACTTTTGAAAATCTGACCACTCCATTTCAGTGCTTCAGTGGGAGGGGTTGGGCACTGAGCCCTGTTGGAAATCTGGCCCAACATGTACCTCAGGACTGGAAACCCATTGATGGTTGTGTTGTGATGTTACAAGTTTGGAAATTTTTGGAACTGAAATAACCCAGAGCCTTCTGGATGGGGAAAGTCAGTTACTAATGTTTATGAAAGCTGAGATATGAAATAGAAGAAAGTTAGCTATTAATTACGTCAGGTTTGATAAAAGGCAGAAAGTAACACGATTTTTTTTTCTCACTCCTCCTCCCTCTGCAATTTAAAACTACTAGATTTGACTTTACTGCTGGAGGTATGTCAAAGGATTGTCAGAAAGAAATATCCCCCACATCATGAATACTGCAGAAATTAACCACTGACTGTTGCTCTGCCTGCAGTCCAGCATGGGACAGTTTTAACTGTTTATTTTCTAAATGAATTTAGAATAGATTAATTTGAAAAATAGGACAGACTCAGCTTCAAAATTAGACATGGAAGTGTTAAGAGAAAAAGAAAAATGCCAAAATTAGACTTTTTGTCTGACTGCTCCCAATGCCCAGATCAAGAGGAGCAATCAACACAAAATTAATTAAAAGATCTCCCTTAGTTTTCATTCATACATGGCATGACCATCTGTAGATTGCTGAGCCTGCTCTGAGATATTTTTTTAGGATCACCCTAATTTGAGCGCAAGCCAACAATCCAAATTACAGACACATTCCCTTGTACAAAAATTATTTTATGTGTCTCAATAACAGATGTATTGGATGTTGCTTTGTATGTACAAATTGTCTTTTTAAGAGTGGGGGACAGTGGCACCATTTTCCTTTTGGCACCCCTTATTTAATTTTCCATGATAGAAATACTTCTGTGGGGTGTGTTCCTGAAACAAGTTAATCTTTGAAACCTCTGTGGCAGCCTGCTCTAGAGAAGGGCAGCCTCACTTCTGCTGCTCCCACAAGATAATATTTAACTAAGCTTTCATTTGTGAAGTTTCAATCCTGCACAGTGCACAAGTTACAGTTAGTGAAGCTCTGGCTAATGATTACATCAGGGGTAGGCAACCTCTGGCACGTGGCTCGCCAGGGTAAGCACCCTGGTGGGCAGGGCCAGTTTGTTTACCTGCTGCATCGGCAGGTTCATTGGACCGCGGCTCCCACTGGCTGCGGTTCGCCATCCCAGGCCAATGGGGGCTGTGGGAAGTGGCAAGGGATGTGCTGGCCCCGGCTTCCTGCCACCCTCATTGGCCTGGGACGGTGAACTGCAGCCAGTGGGAGCCACGATCCGCCGAACCCGCTGACGCGGCTGGTAAACAAACTGGCCCGGCCCGCCAAGGTGCTTACTCTGGTGAGCCGTGTGCCAGAGGTTGCTGACCCCTGGATTAAATACTTACCTACAATGGGAAGCGATCCTAACTGGGGACCAGACTGGGAGGTCCATTTGCTGCCCCTGGGCCTACAACCCTTCTTTCACATCCACATTTCCTGCTGTGGGGAGAGCTGCCACTAAATATCACTATGCAGCACTCCTCACCAGAAAAACTGGGGCAGTTCCATTACTTTTCAGATCTCCTGTAACTGTGTATCCTGGAGTAGGACTTCCTCTACAGTGCTTAACTTTTAAAACAGTTTGAAGACATGAGCTGCCGCTGGCTTGAACCAGTTAAGGGAAACCTCCAGCTAATTTAATGGGCACCCAGTGTTCCAAGCCCCTTTTCAATATTTCATCTTTGAACATGCACACTTTGGAATCTGCTGAACTGTTTTTCTTCACGTGTGGATTGTTGGTCTATCTGAAGTTTCTGGCTTCATCATTTTATTAGTGAATTGAACACAAAACATTTATTTTGGAACATATAGGCAAAGTATAGTTTTTCCTCCCATACACACAACCCAATAGTGGCTGAGCAGATGCAGCTCAAGCCTTTAGAACAATTCCCTTTGAGCAGAGACCATATATAAAAGAGAATTCCTCTCAACATGATTTTATTTCAGAAAGTTATTAGCAATTGAAAATGGGGGATTGGAACGGAAATCTGAACACAGGCCTAATTGGGATGTTTGCTAACTGTGAATAGTATATATTTAATGCAATTTTCAATTGTTTTGGAAGCTGAGAATGCCTCTGGTGAAATTATGTAGTGGTACATTCCACACAGGTAGGAATTAATTTCCTCAGCAGTGTTCCCAGACCCTGTTGGCCTAAGCACTGAAGAAGAAACTTCTGGTCAGGACTCTGATCCACCACATTGTAATATATTGTACTGCTGCTAAATTGCCATGCCCAGGGATTGAAAAATCCACTCTCATCTAATCTCCACTAGTGAACTGGACACTTTTTCTGATAAACAAAGAGCCACCCTAGCAGAGAAAAGTATAACAAGATCCAATGCCTGGAAGTTGAAGCTAAACAAATTCAGACTAGAAAGAAAGCTACACTTTTAACAGTCAGAGTAATTAATCATTTGAACAATTTACCCAGGGTCATGGTGTATTCTTCATCACGGACAATTTTTAAATCAAGATTGGATGCTTTTCTAAAAGATCTGCTCTAGGACTTATTTTTTGGGGAAGTTCTATGGCTTGTGTTGTACAGGAGTCAGATCAGATGATCACAATGGTCCCTTCTGACATTGTACTCTATGAGTAAATCATCAGTTTCCAAAGAATCGAAGCTTATGCCTAGCCTTTTCTGTTGGAAAGGAAAAACTTTCCAAATTTAAGCAGGTTGAGTATTTGTGTTCCTGAGTCTACAGACAGCTCCAGTGCCTGTGCTGCTGAAAAAACATTGGTTAGTTTCTCTTCTGATATTCAGATTTCTGTGGGCAATAGACAAGGTGTTATGAATCATGACAGTTTCATTCTGCTGCTGCTGAGCAAGTCTCTGAGAAGTGGCCCAAGAACTGTGGTTATTGTACCAGACTTCACTGTTGGCCCAAACTCTCTCCCAACTTTTATATCATCCTCAGCTGATACATTTTGACTTCTGGCTAGTAGATTTCTGATATTTATTTAAAGCTCTGGCATTGCCCATCAAGTATTAACATTCACTGTGAAAGCATGCTTCATGCAAGCAGTGCAGTTGATTTCACAATATTAGGAAACTATCAGGATAGTACAACTTACTCATTTTTAGTTTGGTTTCTTGTAACATTGTCTAAAAGACGTGTTTTCTCATTGTACAGTATATATCTACAAGGGAACTATCTAGTTTCTTCCTAGTTGATCTCATCTCTATCTATTCCACAGTTCCCCCTGGATTAAGCAAAGCAGCAGTCTGCATGCCAAATTGGAAGTCATCTGTAACCCAAGTATGCTGTGATTAAAAATTACAGCACTGATATCCAAAACTAGATTTTAATAGCTGTTGTGATAAGAAGAGTGGTGTTATTGGATTACCAGCTTTGAATTAATTTTCATTATCTTTCTTTATTTTAATTAATTGTTTTTTTCCTTTCCTCTCTTCCTGTGCAGACAGTCCGACAAGATGAAAAGGGCATTGAGACGGGAAAAGAGAGAAAGGATAAATGGAATATAAGGCTGTAGAAGCAACAATTTGCTTAACTAAATGATGCCATCTAAAGCTCTAAATTGAAGGAAGGAATTTGTCTTCTAAATTAATTGGACACACTAGAAGAGAAAGAATAAAAGGGCTGAACAATGCACCTTTGTGATCAGGCTGGAATTATTAATTTTTGGAATTACACCCTACAAAATTAAAATGCCATCCACTCGTCTCAATGGGTGGGAGAAAATTATGGGGTTGGGGTGAAAGAGGACAGTCCCAGCAGTGGGGGAGGGAGACACTCACTGAGGGACACTCGGGAGCTCCTTTCTCCCCCTGCAGTCTCTGGCACCTATTGGCCATTTGGTGGTGAGGGATGCTGATTGGTCAATGTCTCCCAGCTTCAGGGATTTAACCCAGATTAGGGGCCATGTGGACCCTCTTTCAGCTTCTTTCCAGCAGCCAGACCCATCCACCCCAAACTACGAATGGGAATCAGGTGTGACATATGCTGCAAGTCTAGTCAATCACCCGGTTGGGGGGCAGAAAGGATTTTTTTCTTCCACAGGCCAGTTGACAGAGGACCGGGGAGTTTTTTCACCTTCCTCACAGCACCTTCAAGCAGGAATGCGCTTAGTAACCAACTGAGGTATTTGGTAATTCATTGCAACTAGCTTCCAGTTTCCAGTGTGGTTAAAAGGATAAAATGTACCATTCCCAGAGATAAAGATTTTGCTGATGGTCCTTGGGCTTGTGGGATAGAGTGAAACCTTGTGGCCCTCTCTGGTCAAGGTCTCCACACTTCTGTCCTTCTTCAGGGTGAGGGGGGGTTGAAGTGGTAGGACACAGAGAGAGCTGACTCGTGTGGGTAAGCTGAGGAGAGTTATGGGTTAAATGGTGGCAGTTCAATAATCTCCACACTGGAATCACTGAACTGCCTGATAATGGAGAATATGGGTGATGGGTGGGTCATGACTTTCCCCTGTGTTTAGGTTTAATAAAAGTTGTGGCCTGCTGTTTAAAATCCATCCATGTATCTGTCCTTATTTTGCAGCTGTATGTGGATCAATGTAATTTTGTATCCAGAACAGCTATGCACAATGTGGGGTTGTAGTGCAAATGCTGTGTTTAAAAGTATATTGGCAGAAAAATCTTTAAAGGAAAAATGGGAGAACATAAGAGGAGGCAAGCAGAAAATGTGAAAACAAGGCTCAATGAGTTATTGAGGGCATGCGAAAAAGTAAATGCCAAGGTAAAAACGCAAAGAAAGTGTATATCTATCTGAAACCATTAGTTAAAGTTATGTTAACTTTGAATGTGTTAAAGAGAGACATGGGGGAGTGTGATCTAGGGTAATGGTCAGTTCAAGACCATTGAAAAATAAAATAGACAAGATCTTGAGAGAAGATAGGGAAAAAAGGTGAGGCACTGGATTAATCGCATTACTTAAATGAAGGATGCAAAGGCAAAAAGCAGGCCCAGCAACTTATTCTCTCCAAGACTAGAGCGAAAGATACTGGAATTTCCCTTCTCTGGAACTTCTCCTTGGCGAGCTACTGCAGTACCATTCTTCGGTACTGTCTTCTACATCTAAGCTTCCTGTAGTGTGCTCACCCAGTAAGACTTCCCCTCATACCAATTATATTATTTTTCCCTTCAAAAATTCAGTTCACCTATACTAGTTGAAATGTATTTAATAAATTACCTGTTACTAGTGTACCTAGGAAGTACATCTCATACTTCAATTATGGAGTGTCTGTTGCAAGAGAAGTTAATTTTTTTTCTGTATTGCTAGTACCTAGGAACAGCAGACAAGTATCAAATCTGGTTGTCCTGGCAACTGTATAGGCAAGTAACAAAGAAGGCAGTCCCTTAACTCAGATTGGTTAGGGCAGGGATCGCCAACCTTTGGCACGTGGCTCGCAGTTTATGCATCCCAGGATTGCATTAGCTCTTTTGGCCACAGTGTCACACTGGGAGCTCATGTTCAGCTGATGATCCACCATGAACCCCAAATCTTTTTCAGAGTCACTGCTTCAGGATAGAGTTCTCCATCCTGTAAGTATGGCCCATATTCCTTGTTCCCGGCTCAGGCTTTTTTGCTTCCCCAAGCGGCGAAGGAGAAAGAAAAAAAAAAGCCTCTATCAGCTGCACTTCGGCGGCAGCTCAACTACGCTGCTTCATTCCTCGGCGGCAATTCGGCAGCGGGTCCTTTGGTCCGAGAAGGACTCAGGGACTTGCCGCTGAAGACCCGAATGTGCCGCCTGTTAGGATATAGATATTCAGGCCTGTCCACAAAGGCCTAAACTTTAAGAATTTAGATATATTCTTATCACTTAGCTAGTTATAGAGGTATAAAAGAAATGATTAAAAATCACTGTCTGTCTGTGTAATGGCCTTTTTTTACTGTGATAGTCTGAGGCCTGGTTCTTCAGCTAAGCAGCAGAGGCCAGCCATAAACTGGGAAATGTATGGTTACATTCTCACATTTTAAACTAGTCACATTGAAATAAGGTGCTATTGGGCTGTTAGGAATAAAATTCTGTTCTGATATTCCTATCACCTCCAGAGAAAGGGAAGAGCCTGGAAGATGTAAAAGGAAACTTAGTTTGATAGCATCCTGTCAGGCAAGAACTCACTTATCAATAGCTGTGATGTAAAATTCTTATTTTTGTATTGTTCTATCACTGTAGTTTTTACTTTTCTATTGTTTGTCTGGTTCTGTGATTGTTTCTGCTTGCTGTATAATTAATTTTGTTGGGTGTAAACCAATTAAGGTGGTGGGATATAATTGTTTAAATAACCATGTTACACTATGTTAGGATTGGTTAGTTACATTTCGGTAAAATGATTGGTTAAGGTATAGCTAAGCAGAACTCAAGTTTTACTATATAGTCTGCAGTCCATCAGGAAGTAAGGGGGGGATGGGAACAGGGACTGGGGATGGGGTGAGGGAATTGGGATCATGCTTTGCTAAAGAGGAGAAATGGGAACGGGGATGGGAACAGGAACAGGGACATGGGCAAGGCTCTGTGGTGTTAGAGCTAGGAAGGGGGAACTAAGGAAGGAAACTGGAATCATGCTTGCTGGAAGTTCACCCCAATAAACATCGAATTGTTTGCGCCTTTGGACTTCGGGTATTGTTGCTCTCTGTTCATGAGAGAAGGACCAGGGAAGTGAGAGGATGAAGGAATAAGCCCCCTAACACCACTCCTTTCCATTGGCGGCCCCAAGCAACTGCTTCATTCGCTGGTGCCTGGAGCTGGCCCTGGTTCCCAGATGTATACATTTAGCCTTATTAAAATAAATATTGTTTGCTTCTGCCCAGTTTACCAAGTGATCTAGATCGCTCCAAATCAGTGATCTGTCCTCTTCTTTATTTACTATTCCCCCAATTTTTGTGTAAATAAAAAAATAATAATTGGAGATATTCCTATCTTCTAGAACTGGAAGGTCATTGAATCCAGCCCTCTGCCTTCACTAGAGGACCAAGTACTGATTTTTGCCCCAGATCCCTAAGTGGCCCCCTCAAGGATTGAGCTCACAACCCTGGGTTTAGTAGGCTGATGCTCAGCCCACTGAGCTATCCCTCCCCACATTTGTCAACTTTATCAGTGATAATTTTATGTTTTCTTCTAGGTCACTGACAAAGATGTTAAATAGAGGAGGGCTAAGAACTGATCCCTGCAGGACCCCACTGGAAACAGACTCTCTTTATGATGATTTCCCCTTTACAGTTCCATTTTGAGACCTACCAGTTAGCCAGTTTTTAATCCATTTAACGTGTGCCATGTTAATTTTTCATTGTTCTATTTATTAATTAAAATGTTATGCAATAACAAATCAAATGCCTTACTGAAACGTAAGTATGTTCTATTTATTAATTAAAATGTTATGCAATAACAAATCAAATGCCTTACAGAAACGTAAGTATGTTAACACTATTACCTTAAGCTTGCAATCTCATTGCAAAAATATCCAATTAGCTTGACACAATCTATTTCCCATAAAACGAATTTGACATGCATTAATTACATTACCTTCCTTTAGTTCTTTATTAATTGAGTCCCATATTAACATCTCCATTATCTTGCCTGGGTTCAATGTCAGGCTGACAGGCCTATAATTACCCAGGTCATCCTGTTTACCCTTTTTAAAAATTGGCACAACGTTAGCTTTCTTCCAGTCTTCTGGAACTTCCCCAGTACACCAAGATTTATTGAAAATCAACATTAACGGTCCAGTGAGCTCCTCAGTCAGCTCTTTTAAAACTCTTGGATGAAAGTTATCTGTACCTGCTGCTTTTAAAATGTCTAACTTTAGTAGCTTCTATTTAACATCCTGCAGAGATACTAGTGGAATAGGAAGTATGTTATAACCATACGAGGACACTACATCATCTGTTTTTTCCCCTAATACAGAACAGAAATATTTATTGGACACTTTTGCCGTTTCTGCATTATTATTGATAATTCTACCATTTCCATCTAGTAATGGACCAATACCATTGTCAGAATTCTTTTAGTTCCTAATATATTTTTGAAACTCCATCTTATTGTCCTTAACTCTGCAGGCCATAGATTTCAACTTGTGTTCCTTAACTTCTTTTATAAATTTTCTACAGTTCCTAACTTCTGATTTATATTCATTAATATCAACTTCCCATTTCTTCCATTTGTGTTATATATATTTTTTTACACTTTGCTTCCACTGTATACCAGACTGGTTTTTTAAACAACACAGCCATCTTCCACAATTGTGGGATTATGGCTTTTTGGACATCTAGAAAGGTGCCAAATACCCAAATAACATTCACACTTTTCCTGATTAAATACTTCCTCCCAGATCATTTGTCCCATAATTATTTTCATCTTTGTGAGATGGGAAGTGGAGTAACAAAATGAACAGAGTTTAGCAGAAAGATAGAAGTCTCAGCTCTCCAGTTGCCTCACCATTACCAGTTAAAGTTAGGAGATCATCATATACTTTAGTGCTCTCCCCTTCTCTCCCCACGCCCTGCAGCTTAAAGTTGGCAAATGTATGTATAATGATGCTTAGGACAGTTGTGGACCAAAATCCAAATCTTAGAGCTGAACACCTATGATCTCTGGGGGATTCAAATCTAGTTCCTGAGTCTGTGGATATGGCCCATCAACAGTAAGTTAATGAAGGGGAGATTTACAGCCAAAAGTATTGGGTATTAACCAACATTAATTCAGGGAAGTCTTATGGCCTGTGTTATACACAAAGTCAAACTAGATGACCACAATAGTGTTTTTTTGGCCTTATAATCTATGGATCTCTGAAACACTGGCCCCAATCCCACAAAGCTCTGGGCATTTTCAACTCCCATTGACTTAAATGGGAAGTTTTTCATCAACATCTTTCAGGTGACTTCCAGACTCTCATGGAATCAGACACGTTGCCAGATATTAGGCACAAATTCACCTTTGTTACATAAAACCCAAGCACTGCGATCATATGCCGGTGGAGCTGTGAGGAATCCACCTCTACAATCGAGGGCCAAGACACAGAGCTGCAGTGCAGATTCTTGTAGCTACTTCTCTAGCCTATAAGCACAAAGAGTATCTGCAACTCCGCTGCCTGTGGCACTAAAAGCATTTGGATCCACGCCATTTGTAACCCCCAGCTCTACCTATTACCTGAACTCTGGTCATCTCAACAACACCTTGCCTAGAAGCCTGTGCAAAGCCATCATAGAGGTATGCAGAGAAATGTGGAGGACCACCTATGTGACTGCTCTGGCGGTAGCTCTTCCCATACAGCCCTGACACTGGGCTTGAGCAGGGAACCTTCCAGAGGCCTTCTGCACCAGTGTGATTTCCCCCAAATAGCAAAACTGGGGAATTTAGTTCAGTTTAAGTACTGCAGGGATGAATGATAAGGTAAGAACAGAACCAATGGCTGTAGAAGGAGTCTCATTCAGCCAACTCAGTAGGAAGGATGGCCACCCTAATACAAGGCCCTAGTGCGAATTGAGTGTTAATAATAGTATGTAATACAGCTCTATAGACATGTAAATAACTAACCAGAGACTTCTTGGGAAACTGAGAGACATGCAGAGTCCCCATCCTCCCTAAAAGTCTATAAGTTGGCACTGAAGGAATTGTGAAGACAGCAGTCACATGTCTTAGGGCAGGTCTCAACTAGAACTAGGAAGTTCAGGGTACAAAGATCAGCGTAGCTGAAGGAAAATAGAGTTGGTTCTCCCTAGTTCTACCTACACCCCAGCAGAGAGACAAGAATCGAAGTCGGTCGTCCCACTCGCCACCCGCCCGGTTGCAGTGGTGGAGTACCAGAGCGCGAGCGAGCGGAGTCAGTAACTATGATCCATCAGATTAGCCGGCGATAGTTCGAACTCCGAGAAGTCGAACTCACCGCGTCGACCCGGCTGGTAAGTGTAGACTAGCCCTTAGTAATCAGACTGAGCAGTGGACCAGAATATTATGGGGCAGGGATTTTTACAATGCAGAGGACCCCTGCGGCTGTGTGTTATTCACCTGAGTTAAAAAGTTGCATCAACTTACTCAATTGAATTGCATTATAAAAAATGAAAAGAGAGCTGGAAACAGCTGTGCATTCCCTTGTTTCTACATCTATTATAATTATTTCCTGGGATGGGTGAACACAACTGTGTTATGACTTGAAACTAGGGATGTGACAAATAACTGATTTGGATTCAAGTTGTACATGAGTCCACTGACTCAGAAGATATTTGTTTTCATTGACTATCGCTCCAAGAAATGATGCGAATAAAAAAATTGTTGCTGTATAAAATGGGCCTGATTTTCCAAGTGTGTTGAATGCCCATAGCTCCCCCGACTCCAGCTGGAGATGTGGATGTCAATACTTCTAAAACTCAGGCCCTCCATGTTTAGACAATACATTGCTAAAGAAAATACATTGCTAACAGGGTAAACATCAATATACCAAAATGAAAATCAATCCTTGAAATAGCACAAAAAATGCTACCTAGACACTATATACAAATTAAGGCCTCAGGGAAGGCTCAGCCCTGCACTGAGAGTGATGTGGAGACGTGTGGCTCCAGTGGAATCCTAGATGGTCCCCATTCCCATCAGTGATGTCCCTGTACAGTGATGAGTGAGTCTCAAAGGTACCACTGGCCCACTGCAGATGGGCAGCCTATATTTTTGATAGCTTGTCTGAACCAACTGGCACCATAGGTGCTGGAATGAGGGATGCTGGGGGTGCTGGCACACCCTTTGGCTTGAAGTGGTTTCCATTTTACAGTTTGGTTCAATGTCTCTCAGTCCCCTTCCCTCCCACTATACAAATTCTTCCAGCACCCCAGTCTGTGACTGCAAAGCTGTGCATGAAATCCAACATTAGGCTTTTTGTGAGGTTTCCAGTACTCTCAGCTTCTGATAAGGACCAAAGTAGTTGCACAGCAGGCCCTCTAGAAGTATGTCAACATTTCTGCTGCCAGGGGAATCTTGCAGTTCAGATGCAAACAAAAGAATCATAAAAATAAAAGTGACCACAACATTTTTTGAACCTCAGCGGAGGTTCAGTGTGAGTCTGAGTTCATGCAAAGCGTTGAGAGGTGAGGCTACTTCTTATTTTGTCTTAATAGAGGCTTACAAATATTCTACTATAGGATTCAGATCCTCAGCTGGTGTAAATGGGCATAGCTACACTGAAATAAATAGAGCTGTGACTATTTACACCAGCCAAGATCTAGCCCAAGGACTTTTCTTCAGCTAAATCTATGCAGTCTAATATTATATGTGATTCTTTATAGCCACAATGACTCAGATTTACCCCAACATTTAACTGAAGATACCATCCTGATCATGAACTTATTACCAGCAGATGGGCGAGGTAAGTGTAAAAGGCAATACTCTAATTGCAATTACTTTGAATTCTCAGCTTTGTTAGACAGAAAACTTACCTAATGACTTCACATCCATCAGCCAGGGGATTCAAAGTCACTTGCTGATGGATGTGAAGTCTTTATGTAAGATGTCATTAAAAGACATGTAAGCCCTATGGACTGAAGCTATCAAGGGTTGGGAGCTCACCCCTGACATCTGTTCATGAACAAAGGAAAGAGTGGATACAAGCTTTAGAGGGAAAGGAGATTTCTGCCACCATCTATTGATGAACACGGGAAAGAACAGAGAAAAGGTTCATTTGTATAAGCTTTCTACCCAGAAATCCTCCAAGTGACACACTGGGGAGTCACAATACAACTCCAAATGTGTGGGGTGTGGGACTGAACTACCAGAGAAAAATGGAAGAAAAATGGACTTCTACCTTGTGACAAGGACTCTTCTCAAGGGCCACTGATCTGCCTCCACTGAAGACTCTGTGAAGAGACAATGCACAGCTGACTCCATAATGGAAGATGATGCTGCAGAAGCTAAAGAGGGTAGTAGCAGAACTGCGTGAACTCTGGTGAGGCCTTCTCTACCCAACACCAATTAAATTGAAATCAATACAGGTGAGTTAAGTGGCTGCACCTCTGGAATGGACCAGGCAGCATTTCCTCTAGGGGCTGGAGACAGGCCTGTCCAAGTGCATTCAGAGACTCTGGGACTATGCTACTCACTGACACCAAAATGTAAATGGGGTTTAGCAGAGGGGAAAGAGTGGAAGTGACAAGTTAAAGGACATTTGTTTATCAGACATTCACATCATCAGGTGGGAGACTAAATTAAAGGAATACTGCCAAAGATACCACGAGGATGTTTTTCAAGTTGATGCTGTGTTCCCTTTCCCCCCCATAAAGTCTTTCCTTGTTTCGTACACAGACTCAGTGTTTATCAGAAGGGAAAGTATTGCCTGTTAAGGTCACCCAGGAGAGGTATTTAGTTTTTCCCAGGTGTCTGAGTGGGGGCTTGATCCAGCATTGTGTGTTAATTTTAAGAAGAACCCCTAAATTTCTGAATGCAGCTTTTATTGCTCCCGACAGAACGTGGCCAAAGGGCTTCAGAAAACTGAGCATTTTCCTAACACTAAAATAACGTTTGTGTTGAAGCTCTTGGTTTCATTAGATTTGTTCTTCAAGGTAGTGACTCTGCTATTTGGTGTAGCACAGAACATGTTGTTGGCATGCACCAAATAAGAGTAATAATTAACGAGTGGGTATATGCTTTACTGAGGCTGGGTGGGTATTGTCTCCTTTGAAGGTTAAATCCTGCCCTCTGAGGAGTGAGGAGAGAAAGGAACACATGGCTCTAAAGTGGAACGAGAGACAGAATTCTGCAGAGAATGAATTCCCTTCTACTTTAGAGCTAGATTCTGACTTTAGGCACAGCCTGCACCAGCCTGGGAATAGTCCTGGGTCAGGCACTGTGTCCTGAGAGTCAGGCCTAGTGGCTGGAGATCAAAGCCAGATGTAGGGTCGGGACTGGGCAGAGGGTACTGCTGGAACCGAGATCTGGGGACAGGTCAGAGTCAGAACTGAGATCACAGTCCATGGACAAGCCAAACCAGTAGGAGCCCAGGATTCTATCAGGAGTCCAGACGGAGGCCAAAAGTTGAAGTTGGGTGGTCAGAGACCACGGGGGCCAGGAGGCAGAGACGAGGCTAGAGCAGGCCAGTAATAGGGATGGAGCAAAGTCAGAGTAGGGCAAGGACTAGAGCAGGGCCTGGGTCAAGGGCAGGCTGGGAGTCTAGAGACTCTGCGACACTGCGAGGCAGCAGAAACATTCCCGACCGGGTTGCATAGACTGATCTTGCAGCTCTGGAGGGGTTGGGGAAATATCTGGGCCTGGGGGTCAGCTGACCCAGTCTCTGCTCAGAGATAGGATGTTGCCATTTGCCTGAAGGCTGAGTCACTACCGACTGTGAGAAGGATAAGCCAGTGCAGCTGAGTTGTGGTCACTTGTCTGAGGGATGACTCACTGCAGCTCTGTCGGAGGGGCAGCTGAGCAAGCAGCCCTGGTTTGGCTGTGGGTTTCCCTCACATCAGGTGGCATTACATCTGAGATACACATATCTGAGTCATAAGTTCTTCCCTGCTTCCTCCTTGCTTCCAGAGGTAAGGAGTTATAATTTACTGCTGGTCTATACCACCCCAAAACGACTAGTCCTTGCTAATGGCTCAGCTATATTGATCAGCATGTATAGGAGCTGGATAGGTGTGGAGACAATGCTGCATTCATTCTCTGCCCCTCTACACACCTGCTCTAGGAAGGGAGTAAGTGGATGTATCTCCAGCCCATCTGGGCCCCACGTTTTGATGGCCTATGTACAGATGTAAGGCAGTTCTTACTCTTTTGCACGGGCATGGATTCCATACCACACTCCAGCTTTTAATGTTTTAAATACTTTATTGGGTTAAATGGAGAGAACCTGCTAATAAAAGACATTTCTTGGGTTTAGAACTTCATGTACTATTAAGCTTTTTTTGCTGAGGTCCTGATCCTTGTGGGGAGGGGATGAAACACCACCACCACCTTGTGCTCTCCATAGCAAATAGAAGGTTTTTTTGCACTTCAGAGGTCTGTTATTGTTTGCATGTCTCTTGAAGAAAACATTCATGTTAATAAAGAACATTTCCCCTTTTAAGCACCCTGAAGCTGATTTCTCATCTATGAGACTGTAAATTACTTTTAGAGGTTAATTGTAATGCAAATCTGCTCATCATAGGGTTCCAGCAGCCAGAAAAAAGTGATAACATTCCCTTCTCCAGTGGCAAAGGCACATAGGACACCTTTCCATTTCTAAAACCACTTTGAGATGATTATATGCCATATGTTTCTCAAAGGTAGCACATTAAATGTAAGAAACCTCCATTAAATGCAACGTTAAGGTTGCACAATTACAATGTAAAAATGTCAAGAAACGTAAATGTTAAAGTGCCCACAGCAACGTTAATGGGCCTATTTTGCATCTCCTCTATGTTTGATGCTATGCATTTAAAAATGTAGTGTACAATTATGCAACCTTTTTTCGTATGAATAGTTCTTACCCCTGCAGTAGCCCTGTTGACTCATATGTGTAAGATTTTCAGTATCAGCACCAAAACCCGCAGTATTCAGTAGCCAGGTATTCATTTAATAAGAAAAACATGGATAGCAAACACTACGTAATATAGGCCAGATTGTGATGAAAATAGCAGATTTCAATGAATACATCTTGCGGTCTTAACTATTACATTTGTTAACAGCAAACATATATTGATTTCTTTTTAGCTTTATTCAGGACAGATTCAGTTTGTGCTAGATTCAACTTACGCTGCACCACTGATACTTCCTTCATCTCCTTGCTATTTCCAGGTGCATCACTACTGAAAATATCCTACTCAACTCACTCTGGTCCCTCAATGCATGGCTTCAGTCATCAATAGCACTACCCCTGTGAGCCACAGTGGGATGGACTGGCTCTGGCAAGCACTCACTCCTGCTAAGCTGTGCCTCACTGGGGGGTGGGGCAGGAGACATGTGTCTCGGGGAGGCATTGTGCCCAGTCAAAGGAATACCACTCTTTTCATCTTTGCAGAGGCTAATGCCACAATTGAATCTAACCTTATGGATTCCTTGCACGTGGAAGAGCCTAGAGAAGTGAGTAAGGACTGCCATTTTGGCTAGACTCTAGGTAGTGTTTAGAGGGCAGGTCTTTCTGCTCTCTACTTTTCCTCATGCAACTAGTAATGAAGAGTCTCTTTCTTAAGACTGCAGGACCAAGGTTAGTTGAGGGGCCTTGCATTACATTGGCTGTCAACATTCCATCATGTTGCATATTCCTACAAACGGATGATATTATAGTGAAGGGATGTAAAAAGTCTTCTGGAATAGGAAGAGGACAGATTGTTTTTGGCTGTGTGGTTTTCTGCTTTTTGTTCTTATAAAAGTATTCTCATAACTCTTTAAACTTCAAGGTCAATATGACCACCGAAGCCGTGGGACCAGCGGACCCTCCGCAGGCACGCCTGCGGGAGGTCCACCGGAGCCGCCTGCCACCCTCCCGGTGACCGGCAGAGTGCCCCCTGCGGCATGCCGCCCCTCGCACGCGCTTGGCATGCTGGGGCCTGGAGCCGCCCCTGGTAGCTAGTTTAGGGAGACAGTTCAAAAGATTTCACCTGTGTTCATGAGCAAGCAGGGAACTATTAACATGCAAGAGTATGGTATTAATTTAGATGACACTGGTGATTTAGTATACTACCTTGAAACTATAAAGTGCAACAAATTTCAGTGAGGTAACCACAAAATTTAAAGTGGCAAAGGATTAGTTTATATACTATTGTTTCCCTTCAGTAGAACATAATTTCTATCTTTTCTAGTTTTGTAAGCAAGTGTAACCATTCTCCTAGACATTCCTCTTAACACTACAAAACAGAACTGGTTTGAGCTCTCACTCAGTAATCTGGGAAACCTTAACACCACCCCGGGCACATCTAGAGGCAATACTTCACCACTCGCAACCACTGAGTCTGTGTATAACAAAAGATAACTTTTATTAAAAGGGAAAGAGAACCCAGCATTAATTTGGGAAAATGCCACAACCACATTCAAAAGCATACAACTATAAGGAAATCTGACCTCAGAGTGTGTTGGGCAGTGTCCTTTTCCTCTGTTTCCCACCTGGTGGTGGGAAACTCCAGTGACCAAATATCCCTTTAACACATCACTCCCCCTCTCCCTATGCTGCACCCTACTCACAATTCAGGGTCCTGGGCTAGTGAAGACCTAGGGTCAAGAGATGCATTCATAGGGGTTCACCTTCCACCCCTGTGGATGGGAGGCATTGAGCAATGCCTCTACTGCTGCCACTGTTTCTCTATATGCCATGTTCTCTGGTTCCATCACTAACCATGGGTGGTGGGTGAACCCTGGGCCCCAGAGGCTAGCTAAACTAATTCACTGGCTGTTATCATCAAGCAGCCTCCAACTCCAAATTAAAACTCAGTATTAACCTGTCTGGACAGGACATCAAGCAGGTAGCAACTGTCAAATACTTGGGAAGCATCACAGCCAGCGCTGGAGGATGCTCCAAAAATACAGACTCAGGCCCTTCAGTGGCCTCTGTGAAGATGTCATGACATCAAGCTTGCTACGAAGCTGCAGATCTGTAGAACCCAGATTATACCAACTTTATTGTACAGCAGTGAAATGTGGGTGCTGAGGAAGGCTGAAGAGCACCAGATTGATATTTTCAGTTCTCATTGTCTTCATCAGCTGCTCCATAACAAGTAGCAGTACATGATCAAAAATGAAGATATTTGAAGCTGAACCCTGCAACCGCCTCCATCAGCACTGGTTTGGTTTCAATGGCTTTCCCGGTACATATGATATGACTGATGGAAGACCAATGAATTCCAAAGAGTGTTTACCAAGGACGAACGCTACATTGCTGTCAGTCACATGGCTGCCAAAAGGTTCAGTGGTGTGATAAGATTGCCAGTGATGGACATAAATTGAATAACTAGCTAAGTCCTTAAGGTGGTCTGGCTAGAGATTGATCCAAGTGGCACTTGATCTGTAAGGAGGCTCTGTCCCTTTGGGATTTGCCATGATGATGATGACAAGGGGCTCTGTATCCAAAAACTGAGACACCTAAAATCAGTGGACACTTTCCAAAACGTGGTCCCTAATTAACAAAAATGAAACAATACCCTTTCCTACTAAATTTATTTAAACCTGAAATCTGTTTTAATAGTAATTTCTAAAAAATACATCTTTCTGAATTTGAAGCTAATACATCATCCTGTGACTAAGTCCACCTGGTGAAGTAAATCATTTCTATTTAAAAGAAAAATGACTTATTTTATTATTCCTAACATATACACACAAGTCAGAAGAATTCTTTAAAAGCTACCTTACAATATTAAAGACCAAAGAAATCCCTTGGCAAACTAAGGGTGACCGGATCCATATGATTGGTATATGATGGAGTAGGTGTCCTGTGAACTATGTTCAAACATTGTGAGCCAATATTGTAATGTTATAAAGATGATATTTTAATATGACTCAATCACACAGAGCAAGGTAATCTTGAATGAGAGGGATTTACAACATAGCCTTTTAATGAGGTTCTGAGCAGACTCAAATCCCTCAGAACCAATGAGACCTGCTTTGTAAAAGAAAGTGAACTGGAAGCACTTACATTTAGTTTATGAATATTGTTCCCAGCATTGCCCAGAAAGGAGAGACTTAGCAGCAGTTACAGCTGCTGCCATCAGCAACAGGGGGTCGGGAGTGGGCAGTTCATTATATAGTCATATAATATCTTTGCAATAAATGCATGTGATAAGGTTTATTTCAGTAGATTAATCAAAGTGGCAGTGTTTTTTAAACTTATTATAAATATAGTGCATTTACTTCTATGTCTTCAGGCCCAAATCCACAAAAAGTCCTATATTTTACAACGCTTAGTGTTGCAGCACCCAATGGAATCTGCAAATCCTGAGTTAGGTGCCTAGCCCTACAATGCCGGAGGGAAGATAGGAATCTAAAAATGTGATCCACAAAAGCCAGCACCGTAGGTAGGAAGCTGCCTAAACTAGCCAATAGCAGATGTCAAGAAGAGGGGTGTGTCAAGCCCCATCAATCTCAGGGGAGTTAGGCACCTATGTCAGGGCTGGAGGGAGGTGCCTATCTCA
The DNA here is from genome assembly GCF_016161935.1 of Mauremys reevesii. Taxonomy (NCBI): domain Eukaryota; kingdom Metazoa; phylum Chordata; order Testudines; family Geoemydidae; genus Mauremys; species Mauremys reevesii. Next base: position 83,147,808 of record NC_052623.1, read on the forward strand.
CTTGGGATCCACGGCTGGGAAAGCCCTCTCCCAGGATCAGGCACCTAAGCTGTTTCTCCCAGGAATAGTGGTGGTGTATGCCTAACTCCACAAAATGGCCGAGTGTGGGGCGGGAGGAAAAGGAAGGCTTCCCTTATAACCTTTCACCCAGTGGTGAGGTTACTCACTCAGGATGTGGAAGACCCCAGTTCAATTTCCTCACACAGATGCATCTGATGGGAAAGGGGTTTCCCACCTCTCAGGTGTGTGCCATAACCACTGGAAAGTAGAGTCATTCTCACTCTCTCTCTGGCCTAACACATATTTAATTATTTATACGCAGTGGAGCAACTGCAACTGGAAAGAATACCAGACTATGCCATAGTCCAGTGGGTAGGGCACTCAACTGTTAGGGCACTTCTCCTCATCAGGCAGAAAGGGGAATTGAATGGAAGTCTCCCACTTCAGCTCCATAAGCACTGGACTAAGTGATAAAGGAGGTAAGGTGTTAAGTGTGCTCTGAGCATGCCTACCAGTTTGGGCCCTGAGATAGGTGGGTCTACATCTAGATTCACTTGGTTTGAGGATCCTGCTGTGGCTTAGGCATCAGATAGGTGCTAGCGTTCAGGAGCATGCGCACTGCTGCCTCAGAGACAGAATCTTAGGCACCTTGAGGACTTTAATGGTGGAAATTTAGGCATCTCTGGGGTTAGAGGGCAACTTAGCAGGGATTTTGATCATCTGGAAATAAGGTGTAAATTTTTAATGGTGAGAGTGATTAATCATTGATATAATTTACCAAGGGTCATGATGGATTCTCCATCACTGATAATTTTAAAATCAACATTTGACGCTTCTCTAAAATGTACGCTCTAGGAATTATGTTAAGGAAGTTCTATAGCTAGTGTTATGTAGGAGGTCAGGCTAGATGATCACAGTGGTCCACTCTGGCCTGAGAATCTATGAATCTCAGTGGCACCAAAAAGTAGGACTTAGACACCTAACGTGAGAGTTACGTACCTATGTCTTTTTGTGGATCGAGGTCTCAGTAACTTTGCATATATGTGGAATTGCGTACAGGAGAATATAAGAATTATCCATACTGGATCAGACCAATGGTCCATCTAGCCCAGTATACTGTTTTCCAACAGTGGCTGGTACCATATGTTTCACAGGGAGTGAACAGAACAGGGCAATTTATTGAGTGAGCCATCCTCTGTTGACCAGTCCCAGCTTCTAGCCATCAAAGGATTAGGGACACCCACAGAATGGACTTGCATCCTTGACCATCTTGGCTAATAGCCATTGAAGCTCCATGAACTTATCTAGTTCTTTTATGAACCTAGTTATACTTTTGGCCTTTACAACATCCCCTGACAAGAAGTTCCACAGGTTGACTGTGCATTGTGCAAAGAAATACTTCCTTATGTTAGTTTTAAACTTGCTGCCTATTAATGTTATTGGGTGACCCCTGGTTCTTCTGTTATGTGAAGGGGTAAATCACACTTTCTTATTCACTTTCTCCATATTCATGATTTTATAGACTTCTATCGTATCACCCCTCAGTTATCTGTTTTCCTAACTGAACAGTCCCAGTCTTTATAATCTCTCCTCATATGGAAGCTGTTCCACATCCCTAATCATTTTTGTTGCCCTTCTCTGTACTTTTTCTAATTCTAATATTTCTTTTTTTTTTTTGTGATTGGGCAACCAAATCAGTATGCAGTATTCAATGGGTAGACATATTTTCTGTTTTATTACCTATCCATTTCCTAATGGTTCCTAACATTCTGTTAGCTTTTTTGACTGCTGCTGCATAGTGAGCAGATGTTTTCAGAGAAATAGTCACAATGACTCCAAATGGCAACAGCTAATTTAGACCCCATTATTTTGAATGTATAGTTGGGATTATGTTTTCCAACGTGCATTACGTTGCATTTATTAACACTGAATTTCATCTGCCATTTTCTTGCCCAGTCAGTCAGTTTTATGAGATTCTTTTGTAACTTCTTCATAGACAGTTTTGCACCTATCTTGAGAATTTTCTATCATCTGCAAACTTTGCCACCTCACTGTTATCCCTTTTCCCAAATCATTTATGAATATGTTGAACAGAACTGGTCCCAGTAGAGCTCTTTGGGGGGCCCCATTATTTACCTCTCTCCATTCTGAAAACTGACTGTTTATTCTTACCTTTGTTTCCTATCTTTAATCAGTTACTGATCCATGAGAGGACTGTCCACATATTTGTTGGCACCCTCAAAGAACTCTAATAGATAGAGGCCTGATTTCCCTTTACAAAAGCTGCGTTGACTCTTCCACAACATATTATGTTCATCTATGTGTCTGATAATTCTTTTCTTTACTACAGTTTCAACCAGTTTGCCTGGTTCTTAAGTCAGGCTTACTGGCCTGTGTCAGGATTGCCTCAGGAGCCTTTTTTAAAAATCAGTATCACATCAGCTATCTTCCAGTCATCGGGTACAGAGGCTGATTTAAATCATAGTTTACATACCACGATTACTAGTTCTGCAATTTTATCTGGTTCTGGTGACTTATCCCTGTTTAATTTATCAGTTTGTTCCAAAACCTCTTCTACTGGGACAGTTCCTCAGATTTGTCACCTAAAAAGAATGGCTTAGGTGTAGGAATCTCCCTCACATCCTCTGCAGAGACAACTGATGCAAAGAATTAATTTAGCTTCTGTGCAGCAGCCTTGTCTTCCCTGAGTGCTCCTTTGGCACCTCAGCTGTCTGGTGGCCCCACTGATTGTTTAGCAGACATCCTACTTCTGATGTACTTAAACTTTTTGCTGTTAGTTTTTGAGTCTTTGGCTAGTTGCTCTTCAAATTCTTTTTGGCCTGCCTAATTATACTTTTACATTTGACTTCCTCTTACTATATTTTTAAATTTGGGGTATACATTTAATTTGAGCCTCTTTAAAAAGTTTCCATGCAGCTTGCAGGCATTTCAGTCTTGTGACTGTTCCTTTTAATTTCCATTTAACTAGCCTCAAATGCTACTGTGACTACAAGGAGGTTAAATTTAATTACATTCTGGTCACAAAAACAGAGTGGTTCAGCTATATTTAACTTTTGGACATTTATCTTTGTGACATTTAGGACTAAATCAGGAATTGCCTCTCCCTTTGTGGTTCCAGTACCAGCAGCTCCAAGAAGCAGACCGTTATGGTGTCTAGAAAATTTATCTCCACATCCCATGCTGAGGTGACATCTTTCCAGTCAATATGGGGATAGTTGAAAGATCACCATCCTGCTCAGGTGGTCACTAGTATAATTCTACTGCTGTACTCTTATTATTCAAGGATGGAATTTGTGTCCATAGAGATTCTATGGTACAGTTTGATTCATTTCAGTTTTTACTATATATATGACTCTATGCTTTTTTCACATAGAGTGCCACTGTTCCACCAGCATGGCTACTCTGTCATTCCTGTATATTTTTGTACCCCAGTCCTACTGTGTCCCATTGAGTACCATCATTCCACCATGTTTCTGTGATGCCTATTATATCAATATCTTTATTTAATACCACGCATTCAAGTTCACCCATCTTAGTATTTAGATTTATTTCATTTGTATACAAACATTTATAACATTTGTCAGTATTCAGTTGTCTGCCTTCATGTGATGGAATTGAACGAGATTTTGTTTCATTTCACTGTTTCTCTTCAGTCCCTACCTGTACTTTATCAACTTCTATCCTCTCCTCTTTACTAGGATATAGAGTGTCCCATTTAATAAATCCTCCTTTAAGGGATGTGTCTGTCCAAACTACGTGCTCTTTCACACCTGTTGGCTTTTCCCCAGGCCTTAGTTTAAAAACTCTCCTACAACCTTTCTAATTTTACATGCCAACAATCTGGTTCTGTTTTGGTTTAAGTGGAGCCCATCCTTCCTCTATAGGCTCCTCCTTTTCCAAAAGGTTCCTCAGTTCCTAATAAACCTAAATCCCTCCTCTGAATACCATTGTCCCATCCACACATTGAGACCCTGCAGTTCTGCCTGTCTAACTGCTCCTGCGCGTAGAACTGGAAGCATTTCACAGAATGCTACCATGAAGTTCCTGGACTTTAATCTCTTACTTAGAAGCCTAAATTTGGCTGCCAGGACCTCTCTCCTATCCTTCCCTATGTCACTGGTACCAATATGTACCACAATCACTGATTCCTCTCCCACACTGCACATAAGTCTGACTAGATCAGTGGTGAACAAACTACAGCCCATCAGGGTAATCCGCTGGCGGGCTGCCAGACCGTTTACATTTGCATGGCTGCCCACAGTTCCCAGTGGCTGTGGTTTGCCATTCCCTGCCAATGGGAGCTGCGGGAAGCAGCAACCAGGCCCGCACTGCTTCGCACTAAGCAGGCAATTCACCATGTGATTCTCCCAGTCATCACAAAGCCAGCTATCTATATTTCTAATAATCTAATCCCCCTTTACTATTACCTGTCTCTTACTAATAACAGGGGTCCCTCCCTCAGAGAGGTATCCTCAGTGTGAGAGGATACCATGACATCACCTGGAAGGAGGGTCCCAACCATGGGAATATTTCTCTCCACTCAAGCTTGATGCCCTCCATTCCCAATACTTTTATCATGCTCAACAGCACAGAGGCTGTCAGACTGGAGGTGAGACCTCTTTACTGTGTCCCAGAATGTTTCATCTGGGTACCTCTCTTGTCCCTTAGTGACTCCACTTCAGCCAATCTGGTCGCAAGAGTCTGTATTCGGTCTCTGAGGGCCATAAATTCCTTGCACTGAACACACACATACGCCACTTGCCCAGAAGGCAGATGATCGTACATGCTGCATTCCGTGCAATAAACTGAATAGACCCCACTCTGCTGCTGGACTTCTGTTGTATTATTTTTACTCTTGCAGGGGGTTGTGTTTGTTTGTTCATTTATTTTTTGGGAGGGGGCATTTATTGGGCTATGTTTAGAAAATTTGTTAGTTGTATCTGACTCTCCCTCTCCTTCTTTAAACTCCATGGCAAAACTCCCCTTTTGTTAGCTCCTCTGGTTGTTTAGGAGCTGGCTTTTTAAATGCTTGAGTTAGCCTTGTGCCCTCGTCAAGGGATTCTGAAGGGATTAGGGATCAAAGGATGGCAGGCTAGAGCCTTGTTAGGAATCTTTCAGCCTTACCTAGCAGTCTGCAAGACTCAGCACATAGCCCTGAAAACAGGCCACACTATAAACTTCAAGCAAGCAAGCACACAAACAACAAACTCACCCCAAGGTTCATGTAGTCACTCCTCCTTCACCTGGAGAACTCCCTCACCAAACTCCTGTTAGCTGCGACCATGCGCTAGCTCCATATGGTCTTCTCTGGTGTCACACTGCCACACCTGCAGTCAGCAGAGTTGTTTAAGTTGAAGTTTAAACAAAGTCAAGGGTGCCCAGAGCAACTGACAGATGATCTTTCAATTTGTATAAAATTGAAAGAATTAATAAAATACTAAACTATTGTCTGGAGACATATCTACAATGTGTGAGTTTCAGCTGATGTGGGAACATGAACTATGAATTTCTTGACTTGTGTGCGTGTAAAATATCAATCTGAACACTTTATAATGTAGTTTTTGTATTGAATATACTGTATCATTCTAAAAATACTTGTGGAGAAAGAGGCACTGTTAAATATGTAGCAAGAAAAATAAAGTATACAGAAGGTATTTTTCTTGGGTTTGGTCCATCAAAAGTCAATTTTCTTCTAGGCCCAAGGTTGAGCCAAAAGCATTTGTCAGTTAAGTTCTTTATCTGAACAATTTTTATGACTTCCTATTCTAACTTATATTATTTAATCACTCAAGTTGACAAGCACAAATATTCCATTTCTTTGCTAATACAGCATTTTTCTCTGACACTGTAGATGCCAAGTAGAATTGTAGGGTTTGTTTATTTGTTAATTTTTGTAAAATCTAAAGCAGTTTTATAAGTTGGAAAAAAAGAAAAGCTTGTTCTAATAAAAATATCGACTCTAATGCTTGATAGTATGGAACCCAAAGAAACATTATACCCTGATTTTTCTTCCATTAATTTAAATTTAGGGATTTTATAATTAAAGCCTGAAGGCTAACTTTATTTTGCTTATAAAATACATGTTTTTCCTTTTGTAGGTTGTCAAAACTGAACACATTCAGATTAGAACTGTCTTGTCAAAAGGGGCTAGGCACTTCAGACAGTGGGTATGGAACCTTTCACAGCTAAGTAGTTGGGTTGAAACTAGGGCCCAGGTCCAGCAAAGCATTTAAGCAAGTGCTTAACTTGCCAGTGTTTCTAATCACTTTTAAAGTTAAGTGTGTGCTTAAGTATTTGCTGAGCTGGGGCCTAGCTCTGTAACTCAAGGATTACCATTAGATGTAACTTCCTGGCTGGCAGTCTCAGCAGAGAAACAAAAGGCAGAGGTAGGTGTCTAAAGTTGTCCTTCCAGGTGAGGTTTGAGGCATGCCGATGGGGCAGCATGGAGAAACTTGCATTGTCATGACCTATGCTATAACAATATGCCTGTTCTGTGGCTAAACAGAAGACTCCTATTGTCAGAGCTGACATTCTGGCGCTTTCCAAAAGAAAATATGCTTTTTTGAAAAGATCAAAGGAAACCTAAGAATATTCAATCCATGTTTAATAGCCACACAAAGAAATACATTTTTAAATTGAACAATACACTAAATACTCCTTACATTTTCCTTTGCTTTCTTCTCAACACTGCTAAGCTGATTATTTACTGAAATTTATGCCAGCACCAAGCTCCAGGATATCATGTTTATTCTCCAAGTGTTTCTATATAGTGCTCTGCACAAAGTAAAAGCTGTGCTCCCATCTGGTATAAATTAAGAACCAGGCTTAGTTTCCCTGTGGCAAATACTTGAACAATACACATAATTTCTCCAACCCTGGCCATGCACCTGAGGGTTGCTTAGTCAGCACACAAAACATATTGTGGGTTGTGTGAGCCCAGCAAGATGCTTGTCTAGCTTCCATGATCACTTGAAACAGACCACAAAAATGTAAAGAATAGATGTCAGTCTACATATATAGGATATGTCTACACTGCATTGTAAACCTGGGTCTGTGGGACCCAGGCTTGTCGACTAAGTGTTTCCAAGCCTGTGTTTGAGTGTCCACACTGCATTGTAAACCTGGGCTTGCAATTGCTGGACCCAAATCTCACAGCTGTGCTAAGGCATCCATACTGCACTGTGTAGACCATCTGAGCTGGGTCTGCAGCTTGAGCTATGTCTACACTGCAAAATGATACGTTTTGGACCTGAGTCACCGCAGGACTCGAGGTCTGACCCACCTCCCCTAGCAGAGTCCTAGGACCCAGGTCCTGAGTGCTTGCTGACCCAAGCCAGACTGATTTGTACGTGGATGGAAGCGGGTGCTTGAGCTCAAACTTGAGTCACAGCCCAGGCATAGTGTGCAGTATAGACATGTCTTTTTTGAGAGTTGTATAAAGTTAATGGATAAACCCAGGAAAACAGGAATACATTTAGCATGCATGATCACTTGAAAATGTTTGTTTTCTCTTATTTGCCAGGCTGGTGAGAGTTTACTGTAGGAGCTTGAGCTTAATTAAAGTTGCCAGAGCATTTACAAATGGCATTAAAAATAGGGCAGAACAACATAAGAAGAAAAAAAAAGCATTCTGGAGGAGGAAGGATTCTGATGTCAGTATTCCAGTCATCTGTGCATTGAGAAATGTCAATGGCACGTGTACCATAATGAGGAAACTGAAATAAGGCAATGTGCAAAAGTAAAGCCTACCAATTTATCTCCTAACAGCAGGGTCTATACAAAGTATCCTTGATACTTGTTGTTTAGTAAACCAGGTGTTACTTATAGATCTACACCATATTTCTCATCTGTAGTTTAACCGTTATTAGTAGAGGTGTCAAAGATACTAGGATCAATGCCAGTGGAGCTATTTCTACTAAACTGAGGATCTAACCCAGATGATTTGTGTTATTACTAATAATCAATTGCATTGTAGTACCCCTGAGGCCACAGTGTGCAATGCACTGGATGAATATATAATGAAAACATGGTGCCTACCCTAACATGCTTACAACATATGGAATTTGTGGGTTTTTTCATTAGCATTTTTGAGTCTGTCAGGTTGCCTTTTATACAGCTAACACAAGATATGGTCTTAGGTAAGTCTTCAGTTCCTGCCTGACTAAAATATGAGACAATCAGATCCTACATTTGTTTACCTCACCTGAGAGGACAAAAGTCAAATCTAAATTTCAAGACGTGTGTTTGCCTAATGCCAAGGTATTTCTGTTTATTTGTGTTCCTGCAAAGCTGGAATGCACAGCCATTATAATTATGATTCTTGATATCAAGATTAACTTCTCCTAATTGAAGAACACAAGAGAAAATAAACAGAGCAAATGATTTGATGAATGTATGCCATGTTTTGTAAAAACAGTCAAGGCTGGAAAGTGCTGCTATGATGTAAGCAGATTCAAATCCAGAGAATTGCTCTTGCATTGTAAATGGATATTATGCTACATACTACTCACCTTTATCAGTGCAGGTGCAGTAGCATCTTCTGGATAAGGCATCTCCATTTTAAAATAGTAATTGGTTAGCAGAATCATTGACGTTGCCCTGAAAACACATGGGATAGATTCTGATTGGACCAAAGGTCAGTAGAGTTATTTTGGATCTACATGGAGGCAATTGAGATAAGCATCTGGCTTGCATAACTCTAAGCAAAGGCTTAAGGATCTTTCTGAGTTGAGTCTATTGATACTTTGTTTTGTAAGTAGGGTTCTAGCAGACAAACTGGCACTGTTGTAATATTGAAACTATTTGGAAGGTCGTGGGAAAACAACAGAAATTGTATAAGTTCAGAGCTGAGCCACAATTTTCAGGAATGAGTTACTAAAAGTAGATGAAGATGCAGAAAGAAGATGGACCTCTTCTTTGTCTGCCGTAATTTTATGCTGTCTGGGACATTGTACTCTTCAGAGTTCTGCCCTCCTCCCACGTCTTTCGTAGCACTAAGTTTTCTCCCACCAATTTCAGTGGAACTGCTTGAAGAGTCAGGTATAGTGATAGTCAATGTGAGAAGCTTGCCAAAACCTAGCACTTAGGTCATATATTTTTCTCAGCCATAGTTCTCTTTGCATTTCCAGATTATCACCATTAAGGCAGGGATGCTTGAATGACATCTTTAAACTTGAATCAAATAATCTACTTTTTTGTGTGAGGGAAAACATGATGCTTTCTAAGGCAGCCACATAAAACGTCCCCCACATCACAACAGAACTAAGGTATCTTTCAAAGTCATGTCTTAAGGTGTTCAGTGTCTTTCTCAGAACAGTGATAATCTTTCATTTGAAGAATAAAGTTTCAAGCCCTTCTGGTTGCAAAGATAGCCTTTGCTCTGTAAATCAATGTATTGCTGTCTTATGTGCTGTGCTCCCAGACAGGCTAAACTTGGAACCAACAGTGTGCTGTTTGCTTCCTTCATTTGTCTTAAGGGACAGGAACTTCCAAGCCCATTATTAACCCTGAACATGGCAACGGTTTTAAGCAAATTGACCTAAAACTGAAAGGCCCAGCTAAAATTGTGGTGCTCTTAGTGTGGGGGCATAAAGATGGGTGGTACTAGGAGCTGTCCTGTGAGGGGGTCAAGATGGATTAGATAATATCTTTTATTGGACCAACTTCTTCTGGTGAAAGAGACAAGGTATTGAGCTACACAGAGCTGAGATGGGGATGGCACGTTTCTTTTGCTGACCTTGCCTGCTAGCAGGTGTGATGATGAGGGCTGGTCAGGAAATTTTTAACAAAACATTTTTTGTCAGGAAATGCCAATTCTTCAAAAGCAATTTTTTTGTGGGAAATGGTTAGATGTCAAAAAGGCTTCCTCAGGGATGGGTGGAGAAGAAAGAAAACAAGAGAAAAAAGAAGAGCAAGAGAGAGCTCAACCTCTAGAATAGCCAGCAACTGAGCTATTAGGGCACTGATCACGCATGTAGGTAGGGTGACCAGATGTCCCAATTTTATAGGGACAGTCCCAATATTTGGGGCTTTTTCTTATATAGGCACCTATTAACTCCCACCCCCTTTCCCAATTTTTCACACTTGCTGTCTGGTCACCTTGCATGTAGGAGACCTAAGTTCAAATCTCTTCCCTGCTGATTCAGGCTAGGGACTTAAACTCAAGACTCCAACATCCCAGGTAAGTGCCTTAACCACTGGCCTATTGCCTATTTTGGGATGAAGCTCAAACTCTCCTGCTGAAGCTGTTCCAATTTGTATAAATAGTTAAATATCCATTGTCCAGAAAGAAAGAGAAACTAGTGGTTAGCCCCATGGTTAGACTCAGACTCGAGTTCCTGCTCTGAATCAGGCAGAGCAGGGATTCACATATGGGTCTTACGCAGCCCAGGTGAGGGGCTTACCCATCAGGCTGCTGGCTACTTTGGAGGTGCATCTCTCTCGCGCTAATTGTCCCAGTTTGGAACAAGATTTTTTTTTTTTAATTTCAAAGTTTTGGGAGAGATGGGCAAACCATTTCCCAGCCAGTTCTGACTGTGATGCCAGCCAATTGCTGATTAACATGGTAATGTATTGTTTTTTATCCCTGCTTTGGGTATAAGGATCATGCTAAAAGCTCTCTCTTGAGAGTTCCTGTAGGGAAATCCTAGGAACAGCTTAGCTTGGTAAAGAAAACTTAGGCCTTCCTGATATGCAGAGCATCAGCTCTCAGGGGATTTGTGGAGGAGCTTCCATAAGATCTGGAAAAGTAGGGGAAAGAACATGCCATGTCACCAGCCCAGATGCACTCAGTCTGGCTCTTCACCCCATGTGGTATTGGAAGAGATCATCAGGGCCTAAAATTGGAAGGCCAAAGTTCAAAAATAGTAAAATACCACCACATATTTATCTCAGAAGTGCCGTACAAGCGTTATTAAATTAGTCACAGGTTGTCTCCTCTATGTGGAGCTTTTAGTTTCAAACCTCTTCATTTCATTATGACATGTTCACCAGCCTTGTTAATTAAAAAAAAAAAAGAAAATAGCTATTTTGCATATCAAACAATATTCAGGGGCCATATTCAGTCTTTAGTTACCCCCAGCAAAACCAACCTGGCATCATCACAAGCAACCAAGTGCAAATCTGGCCCCACTGCTTTTGCCACTTTTAAAAACTATTATTTCCATGATTATGTGAATTGCACCATGACTTTTACTAAAAAGTTGACAATAAAACTGCAACCTTCATAATAAAGTAGATTCTGTAAAGAAATTGCAGAGTTCATATCTTGAGAGTCTAAATGACCATAGCTATTGCCAACTCTATGTCCTCCCTCGGAGTTATCTGTTTGCTTTGATTTGGTTTGACTTGTATGGAAGTAACACTTATACTATGTCATGCTGATTCAGTGAGACAGCTAGGTCTCAAATCTCTTCTTCCTTTCTCTTGCTTTCATTGCCGTATTAAGGGTATGCATTATGTGAATACTTAAGATAGATGTGCTAAGTCATACCTCTGGTCACTAATTTCCTGCTAATACAGCAACAAGCTTTAGAGATATCTTCATGTCAAGAAGACAATAATTCCACATGCCAGATGTTGACAGTGACCCTCTTCCTCTTTGCAAATTGTACAATCTTTGAGAGTCAGACCCAGCACAATTGATTAATCACCACTAAATTCCTTCTGTCCTGGGATGACTGTTTTACCATATACAGAAGCAAGCCTGATTTCTGCCTCAACTATTTTTACATTCAGACTCATTGTGGTTTTGAGATTTCACTTACAGATTATTTGCTGTAGAAACAGACTTCACTGAATGGGGAAAAGAACTTTATCTGAGAATACATTTCAATGGATTACTGGATTGTAAAGACAGGGCTTCTGAACCTCAAATGATAAGTAATTGACTCAACTGATGGTCTACAATATTAATGTGTCATAAAAGTATATCAAGTAAGGTCTTTTATTAAAGCTAACGATACACTAATAATTAATATCATTGTGCAATGTATGTATTAATACTATATGAGGAATTTTGGATACTCACTGATATTATACTTTAAAGTCTGTGACCAAACAAAGGAAGAAACAGATTTTCTCCCAAATAGGAGGGAAGGCAGCTATCTACCTGTCTCCAATGTGAATTAAGCATTATGAAATTAAAATATTTACATACAAATCAGCAGGGGGATGGAAAGTCCACAGAAAGGGAAAACAAGCACGAGGTCATCTTTCACCTAGGAAGACAAGGGAAACAAGCACCTTGTACTTCTGTGGAAGGTTCTGACTGATGTGAAATCAGCCAAGGATGGACAGAGGAAAGATTGGTAAGAAATCTACCTTAAATCAAGACTGTAAATTGTTAAGTCTTAGCCACTACAAAGCGTATTTTACTTTTATTTTCCTCTAGCCATTTTCGTCTTTATCCCTTATACTTAAACTTGCTTAAAACCTCTCTCTTTTTGTTAATAAAGTTGTTTTACTTTTAATCTAAACCAACCCAATGTACACCAATAATATTACACTAGTAATAACAATGGCAACAAAAATCTGCTTATGGTTCTCTCCAAAACTGAAAAGCTTAATCTTTAAAACCAGCCTTCAATTGCATGCACTCAGGAAAGAGATCTTGGATTAATTGTGGAGAGTTCTCTGGAAACATCTGCTAAATGTGCAGTGGCAGTCAAAAAGCTAACAGAATGTTAAAAACCACTTGGAAAAGGGTAGATAATAAGACAGAAAATATCATAATGCCCCTATATAAATCCATGGTACACCCACCCTGTTAATACTGCATGCAATTCTGGTCATCCCATCTCGAAAAAGTTATATTAGCATTGGGAAAGATACAGAGAAGGGCAACAAAAATGATTAGGAATATGGAACAGCTTCCATATGAAGAGAGCTTAAAAAGACTTGGACTGGTCAGCTTGGAAAAGATACAACTGAGGGGGGGATGTGCTAGAAGTCAATAAAATCATGAATATGGAGAAAGTGAATAAGGAAGTGTAATTTACCTTTTCACATAACACAGGAACCACGGGTCACTCAATGAAATTAATAGGCAGCAGGTTTACAAAAAAAAAAGGAAGTATTTCTTCACACAACAGGCAGTCAACCTGTGGAACTCATTGCCAGCGGATGTTGTGAAGGCCAAAAGAATAACTGGGTTCAAAAAAGAGTTAGATAAGTTTATTGAAGACAGGTCCATCAGTGGCTATTAGTCAAGATGGCTGATGACGCAAGCCCATGCTCTAGGTGTCCCTAAATCTCTGACTGCTAGAAGCTGGGACTGTATGATATGGGGTGGATCACTCGATAAAGTGCCCTGTTCTGGCTACTCTCTCTGAACCATCTGGCACCGGCCACTGTCAGAAGATGGCATACAACACTAGATGGGCCATTGATCTGACCTAGTAAGGCTGTTCTTATGTTTAATGCCTTTTATACTAACCTCTAAAATTCTTTTTGGAAAACCCATTGAATTTCCCTGCCCTTTTCTGGGATTGTGTCTGTTATTTTTCTCCTCTCTCATGGTCTTGGGTTCTTTTTGAAAAACAAAGTCTTTCAGAAAACTCAATGGTGCTGACATTAGTGACAAGATGACTCTGCACTGCAGCGGCAGTGTTGACACCAGCCTTTTCTAAACCTCAATTATCCCATTCACATAGTGGTAAGGTTTTTCATGTATTTTAAGGTTTGCTCCTGACTGCAAGTATATTGTATGCATGTAGGCACACAATATGAATGAACACATGACAAAAGCTGCAGAAAGCTCTCAAGCTTTAAGGGCATGTCCCCCACCCCACCTCCAGGTTTCCCAAAGGGGCAGAGCAGTTTGCTGTAGCTCCACTCAAGAGTTAAATTAACATGTGCTTTCAAATACAGCACTTACCCTAAGGGAAAACATGTACAAAAATGAAGCAAACACAAATATCCATTACTGTACACATCTGCCTTTGAGAAGTTAACAAAAAAAATACCCTAGTTCTCTACTGACATTAGAAGGCTTTGGAATCTCTCCAAGCATAACAGTTATACAGGGAGAACATTCTAAAATATGGTTTTTAAACAATTAAATAAGAACAAAGACTTTGGCAGGGTACCATTTATTTTGTACTTCATACCCCTTTGCCTGCTCCTGTTACAATAATAAACACAGGGCACAGATGCCAGGCTGCAAGAGGTATTTGTCCAGCGGGGACCTCTAGCTTCCTGGCATATTTGTCAAAAATTAGTTTTGGTGGCTTTGGTGTTGCCTCTTTGTCTGTCACATCAGTAAGTGTTTGCATTAGTCTATCTGGGTTGTTTGTGGTCTTTGTTTAACAATGTTGCTTTTAAGCTATTTGCATATGTATTTGTATATGAAGTTAAGGTGCAAAGTAAATCCAAGAAACCCCAGCTCCTGGCATGTGTTCGCTCATTAACCTGACACATCCATTCCAGCACACATTCTGCTCTTTGTTCTGAATCAGGGGGATAAGCCATTTAACCCAGGGCCTGTGGTCCACGGAAATTACTTATGGATTGTATTTTTAGCAGTTGTTCCTACTATATCTCCTTGTAATTATGAACACAAGGTCTGCCAAGATGGATTAGATCATTGGATTCATCTAGATCATTGGATTCATCTAGTCATCCTGCCTCTGGCAGCAGCCCATGGCTGATTCTTTAGAGGAGTGAAAACTCTCATAAAGCGCCTAGCCAGCTGTACTAGACTGTGCATTGAAGGAGATTCCTTCCTCATCCATGCATGTGATCAGTTTTTGTCCCAACACATGGGATTTGATGGAATATTCAATTTGCTATCATATGCTTTCAATTCAGATGTTTGACTTCCTTCTGAATGCTCACAGGCTCAGTTAGAGGTGATTGTTTCCTTTAAACAGGATCCTACTATTACTGTGGCCTAAGATTAACTGATCTATTACTGTGGCCTGAGACCACTGAGGGTATGTCTACACAGCAAAGAAAACCACATGGCTGGCCCATGCCAGCCTATTCGGGCTCAGGGGACTTGGGATGTGGAGCTGTTTCATTGCTATGCAGACTTTTGGGCTTGGGCTGGAGCCTGACCCTCTGTGACCCTCCCACCTCACAAAGTCCTAGAGCCCAGGCTCCAGACCAAGCCCAGAAGTCTACACAGGAATGAAACAGTCCCTCAGCCTGAACCCCACGAGCCTGTGTCACATAGTATGGAGCACCTGAGGGTTTTCTTCGCTGGGTAGGCATACCCTAAGACACTGCTTGAAACATTTCCTTCTTGATTATCACCACCAATAATAGAATTAGGCCCCAGTTTTACATTTGTGCAGTCCATTGTCTTATACTTTGCACAAGTATAACTGATTGGAACATAGTGTAACCCTTCTGCCAGGTGGCAGCAACAACGAATGGGTTAAAAATATCTAGCTGTTCCTTTTCTAAAATAACTACAACAATAGCTCAAGTCACCACCCAGAGTTTTACTCACTTTTCAGGCTGTAGGGGAAAAAATCTCTCCCTGGTCACCCTTAACAGGTGGTTCTTCCCCACACTCAATCATCTGAGTCTACTTTGGAATATAAAGCAAAAAAAAAATTGTCTATTACAGAAATGGGATACAGACAAAAGAATATGGAAACTCAGTATGCACATTTCAATAAAGATTAAGAAAACATTTGATCAATTCCCCTCCAGTCTCAATAAATGTCCAGTAGCTGGAAGATCAATAGCCTGACCACCACATTTCCACTCACCTGAAAGCCCACTCATGATTGGAATAAGTTACAAGTGGTAGCCAAGGCATCCAGCGGTGGCACTCCAGGCTGGTCTGGCTTAAGTCCTGTCAGATCTTCTCAGCCTGGTCCTAGCCTGAGGTGCAGCCACCTGGCCAAAGTCTGTGATTCAGCTTGCCCCAGGACTGAATGGGTCAAGGCTTACCTTTGCTGGCCTAGACATGGAGTCCTTTTTGCCCCCACTCTACTAGTTTGCTGCACACTGCTGTCCCAGGCACTCCTCACCAAGAATCAGCTCTGCTCTGTGAGTCCAGACAGGACTCTTCATGGAGTCAACTCTGCTCCCTAGCTTGCCGCTGGTCTGGTCAAGCCTCATAGAGTACAGAATCTCTAAACCCAGTGAATCCCACAAGTACATACTAATCTCTACGTAATATTCTGCATACAGGCAAGTAGTACCATAGAACTGAAGGGGTTACCAAATCAATATCTTGTATGTCCCCAAAGACAGATGACAAACTAATCCCCCAGTCCTTCCTGGATAGATTTCAATAAGGCAGGAATTAACAGGAGCTGGACTTTGCTGTTAGTCCATAATTATTAATTTGTTATTATCAGCATCAACATCATTATTAGCAACTCATACTGTGGTAGCACACAAAGGCCCCAATAAGGATTTGTGCTCCATTGTATTGGGGTTGTACAATCATGCAAGGACATGTGCTCTACCCCAAAGAGTGGAGTTAGGGGAAAGGCTTTAGAAGTGAGTTCAAGGTAGTAACTAGGTAGATAAGTGGCCAAGAAAGTCAATGACAGTGGGGAAATAGTGCTGTGTGACCAGGAATATGGCAGTACTGAGGGAGAAGAGCACAAAGATGTAATGATGAAAGTAGATCTAGTCATAGGAGATGCTCCAGAGGTGATCAACATAATGAGAACAGGAGAAGAAGGAGATACTGGAGATGAATCAGGCCTAGAGGGAAGGAGTTGGCAGTGGGAAAGAGAGGCAGAAGAGTTGAGAGCGGAATAAATCTACAACACAGTCACACAGGATTGGCAGCAGAGGGCTAAAAATGGTAGAAAAGTCTGGACGTTAAATATAACAAGGATAATAATCATAATACCTAGGTCTTATACAGTGTTCCCTCTAATTTTTCCCAGGCATGTGAAAACTGTCACACATGATGTCCATATTGGTGCACATAACAAAATTCATGTGGCAGTGGTGGGGCCAAGGGTTTCAGAGTGTGGGAGGGGGCTCAGGGCTGGGGTAGAGGATTGGGGTGTGTAGGAGGGTGAGGGCTCTGGCTGGGGGTGTGGGCTCTGGGTTGGTGCTGGGGATGAGGGGTTTGGGGTACTGGCTGCCCTGGGGCTATGGCGGGGAGAGAGGACTCCCCATCTCTCTCTCCCCACAGCAGCACCTGGACTGGGGGGAAGAGATGCCTCTCTCCCCACTGCAGCCCTGACTGCCTGCACAGCACTTAATGGGCTGCTGCACGGCCATGCAGCAGTGCAGCTCAGAGGGACCTTAGGTCTTATATATTGCTTTTCACCCATAGATCCCAGAGTGTTTACACAGGAGTTCAGTATCATTATCTCCATTGGGAAACTGAGAGATAGGAGGGAAGTAACTTGCCAAAGGTCACCCAGAAAAGCAGTGACACAGCCAGAGTCTCTAGAGTCCCAGCCCAGTGCAGGTGGTTATACTGCCTCCAATATTCAGGGATTGGTGGTCACAGAGGAGTTGAATGGGATGAGAAATGTGGAAGGAAATGAACTGGCAGCTAGAGTGCAAGAGCTCAGCCACAGCAACTAACTAAAGACACCAAGTTTCACTATGATCCGGGACTTATGAGCTAAAGATGCCAGATATCAGTGAGGCATGAAAAACGCCTTCTATCCTGTGTTGACTGGAAAGTCAGTCCCGCTGCTTTTTGAAGCTGGACCTTATGGAATGCAGTCTGGTTTCAACTCCTTCGGGTGACCATGTGTTGAAGATTCTTAAGATACACCAACAGACTGAAAGGCAATGTTCTCTTTGTCATTAATTATCTCCATGGAATGCCTCCTTTATGGCCCTTCTGGATGCTGTGGGTTTCCATTCGACTTGGTCAGCTTTGAAGGAGGAGGAAAAGGATTGCCGATACTGATTTAAAGCTCAAAGCAAACGCGAGACTAGATTTTCAAAAGAGTTCAGCTCTGATTTAGGCACCTTTTGGAAAGTGCCCAGCACCCAGCAGTTGTAACATTTATGGTTAGATTTTCAAAATAGCTCAAACATCCAACATGCTGAGATGTTCTGAAAATCTATCTACAACTGTGAGTGCAGAAACAATGAGAAGCCTAAAAGCCATAACATATTCACTTGAAAAAAGCTCCAAATTTATTTGAAATTAGATGAAATTCTATGGCCTATGTTACACAGGAAGTCAAACTAGGAGACCTAATAAATTCCTTATGTCCTTTAAAATCTATGAATCTATGAAAGTTTTGCAAAACCAGTGACAACTAAAATACAAAAATATGGAAAGGGGAAAAATGGTGCTGATTGTACTTTAAAATAGGGTAGAGCTATGCTGATGGTTTTTAGGGCTGTTTTCATTGGGTTTCTATGAAGCTTACATTATGAACTGTAGTATCTCATTTTGGACCCAATCCTGCAACCCCTCTCTGCTACTATTTATTTCAATTGAAGTTCTGTGCAAGAAGGGTTTGCAGGACCAGGTTCTTTGTTAAAAAAATGAAACAAAACAAAACAAAATAAAACCCCTGCTGTTACCGGGTTTGTTGTATTGTCAGTGAAAATAATAATTTTAATTAGAAAGTTTCTAATTTATGAAAAATCTAAACATTGGTGGTAGAGTTCTAAAGCCATTTATCTAAACACCTAAGACTGTAGCCATTTAAAGCTCCTCTATTTCTAATAAGAATGTCACACTTGCAGGAGTATTATTCTATTTTGTAACTGTCAGTTCTGGTGCACCGTGCCACAGGTTAAATGCACACAATGAAAATCTCTTTCCTCCCCATTGCCAGGTCTGTCACATAGTACAATAGAAGTCCACAAAAACACAATATGATTCAGAATATTTAGGCTATGGCTATGCAAGCAAAGTTCATTCAAAATTGATTTTCTTTCAGGCATCCCTGATAACCCCCATTTCAATTGCTCACTTACTGTATAGCTGTGCGGACACTTAAGGAAGATGCAAAGCAATGCAGCCTGTCTGGGACATGAAGGAATGTAAAACAGGATAATCACAACATCATCAACCCAATTCTCCAAGGTGGCTGGCCAATAATGCTGTTCTAATTGAATAACTTATCCACAGCTATTTCCCCTGGGAGATCCTAAGGCTTAGGCTCTCTGTGTAGGCAGATGGTGTAGCATACACAATGAAACCTGTAATTTTCTCTCACCACTGGGCATGTTAACAGTGGGTTGTTTTTCCCTTTCTGCTAGTCCATTAATATTTTATTTTAACTATTTTCCTTAAATTATTATGTGCCATGAAGCAGAGGAGGAAGAAATCCATGATACACATCATATCTGTTTTACAGCCAATTCACTACTACCCCATATTCATTAAAGTATCTCCTTTGCTAATTCATCCATTGTCTATGTCATCAGCAGGTGTGTGTAGAAAGGAAATAGTCACAATTACAACAACAGTACATGAGTCATCATAGCCCTGAATTAATAAATAACAGCAAAGCATAAAAATAGTCTTCAAGTAGATTCCATAACTGCAGTTCTTAAAAAAATGTGCATCAGTGAAGGTTAACAGAACGTATTTCTGAGGCTGCAGATGGTTGCCCTTACGCCATCCTGATCTTGCATTCTGATCAACAAGTCTTAGCAATTTATTGTGGTCTCCTTATTCTTAAAATGTATAAAGGCAACAAAATCCTCATCAGCAAAGGTGGTTGAAAGGAAAATGCAGCCCAGGAGGGCAAGGCAGCAGAGACAGCCCATCAGCAGCCTTAACAACATGACAGATGACAGCGCCAGAGGCAAACATAGGAGTGCCAGCAGAACAGCCTGTAGAGTCTGCCAAAGAGCCAGATGCAGCTACTGAAAAGATATTATCCTTAGCTTAGCATCTGGGTCTTGTTGTGGCCAACTATACTTCATGTACTATGTGTCCTCAGTGCTGACCCCCAACTATTGGGAAAGGTTGAAACAATGAAGAAAAGCTTTCATTCTATTAATATTATATTGAAATATTGGTTGGATAAAGAACATGACAATTAAAACATCCATTTCTATCAAATATAAAGATTAATTTGCATTTATAGTAGACATCTTGTGGGTATGCATATGCTGCTATTCTCCCCCCCTCCACCCTAACAAGAAACAGGCTTTCTTAGGTAGGGCAGGTGAACATTCCTTATTTGCAGCTATCATTCGGAAATATAGATATAGCCATTCAACCATCTCAAATAAATACCAGCACCTTGTAAATCTACATGCAATGGAATACTGGCATAGAGCAGCAGTATTCTTTCGCTATAGAAAGGTACAGTTCTTTCAAAACAGTGAGATGGCTAAATCAAAAACATTTCAAAACCTTGGCTTGTAGTACTAGACATCAAATAAGGCTTTGTCAAAGAATTGGTGTGACAATTAAAGTGACAACTAATGATATGCCATCTTAGAAAAGATAATTGCACCCATTGTTAGACACTTAGCAGGTCAGAATACACGCACATCCTTTCAACAGTGGCATTCATCCATTCACCCTGGCATCCTACTCTAAGTGCAGTATTGTGATGACAGAGTTATCATTTTTCCTTTCATGGAAATTAGGAACATTCTTTTTGTATGATTCTGCCCCATATGGAAGAAAGCACTGTTTTTCAGTGTACGAGAAATTAGCTCGGTCATGCAAAATAGAAATGAAGCTAATGAAAAGCATTCTTTAAGTTTATAGAGAGAAGGGTGAAACAGGGGAAAGTCTTTTCTCCTTAATATATAAAATAATCACTAAGAAATACCTTAATCAGATGTTTCTGGTTGTGTTCCTTAGAAAATATCAACTGTAACAAATGATTAATCCTGAATACAAATCTTCTTATCTTTATACATAAAATCAGACCATATTGCACCTTCCCACTCAGTGGGGCTGAGGTTACAACCATCAAAAACAATCTATTCAGGGAAAATGGGAAAGTTATGGGGGAGATGAAGCTTTTGCATAGTCCATACATACTTCTACAACTAATATGTTAATCACTTACTATTTAAACTATAAAGCCAAGTTTTTCAGATATTTCTAGTTAAACACTAATGAGAAAGATACAACATGCGATTCCCAATCCAAGGTCCATAGAACACTCATTGGGGAGTTGCAGAGCATCTCTTGGTGGTTCATAGAAAGCTGGTAGGTCACATGATGCTGACTCCTCCAACTTCTTTCCATTCGCTTATACAAGCAATCAGACAGGAAGATCACAACAGCCTGCACAAGAGGCTAGAAATGAGGACTGAACCTATTTTGCTGTTGGCAATTGTTGTAGTTGTCACAGGGACGTTATGCAAAGAGGATGTTACCTGGAAGGCTGGGAATTGTGTGGCCCATGCAACCATAAATAGGTAAAGAGGAGGCACGTGGGATTATTTCTATTAAGATATGGTCCACCCTCAGAAAAAGTTTGATGACCCCTGGGGTAGTATATCAATTATGCTTTTGCTTTTTAACTTTAATTGAGACAATTATGGAAACTGGAACTATAAACAGCTTCTCTGTGCCACCATAGTATCAGAGGGGTAGCCGTGTTAGTCTGGATCTGTAAAAGCAGCAAAGAGTCCTGTGGCACCTTATAGACTAACAGAAGTTTTGGAGCATGAGCTTTCGTGGGTGAATACCCGAAGTGAGTATTCACCCACAAAAGCTCATGCTCCAAAACTTCTGTTAGTCTATAAGGTGCCACAGGACTCTTTGCTGCTTGTGCCACCACAATGTTCCTCAACTGAGTTTTCCAGGGTCAACTATACAGAGGAAAATGTAGTTTGGTTTTCATGCCCATGTGATTCTTTGGCTCTTAATAGCTAAACAAATGTGCCAATTAATTCCAGTTGTGGTTGTGGTGTTGATTCTTATGATTTTGACACTTCCTTGGACTGAGAGACCACTAGGCTCATTTAAAAAAAACCCCACACAATAGTGGCTAAATCTTGTCCATATTTTCACATTTGATGCAGGCTATAATGAAAAGTTTAATAATTGGCTACTTAAATTGCCAAACTTGATCATCCAAAAATATTTGGAACTGGTACCAGTCATTGCCCTTCATCCTTAGAGATGTCTTTCACTGAAGTTAGCTGCACTTGGTCTGATTAAACAGAAGCAGAGGGGATTAGCAGTGCTACAATTTAAAAACAAAGTGTCTCACTGAGATGAAAACATATTGGAAAAATTGACCCATATAAGTACACATTGGTACCAAGAAAATACCCAGAGATAAGATAAACTGAGCCATCTGCTTACCTGAAAGTGTGGGCTGGATGTGTTGCTCTGCAAAAAAAAATCCTACATAAAACAAACCTGTTAATAAATAGTCTGTAGTCACTCTCACTGCCTCCCTTTGTTAGTCTCATCCTTTTTATTTTTTATATAGGACCAGATGTGCAATCTGGGAAGTTTTCCAGATCCATTTTTTGGAAGTTAGTTTTCAACATCAACAATACGAGGTAAGGTGCTTTTGCCTGAAATTATGTTATCAGCAACTCTGTAAACTAGAGTTACATGAAAACTTTTGCACTTGAAGCAAAACTTACAAAATTTGGGCTTTTTGGCAGTTCTTCACTAGGAGAAAATGTCTTGCGATTTCTTGACATTATTTTTCTAGGGGAAAAGACCCACTGTCTGAATTACAGCCCTGCCAACCGCAGAGCAGAACATATGGGCCCAGATCCACAAATGTGCTTATGGCCCAGTTTTAGGCTCCACGAAATTCCTGCTTGGCTGAAGCTGAACTCTGTAGGCACCTAAACTCACTTGGTACCTAAGTTTTCAGGATAAAAGTTCTTAAGGGCCTTATAATTCTGTCTCTGGCCATGTTCACTGTTGCCTCACTCCTGTCACCTGGATGCCTAACCCAGTGTGATCCATGTACCAGGGAAAGATAGATGGAGGAACACTGACCTCACCTGCAGTAAGTGTGCTCAGAGGCCGCCTAATTCCCACAGAACAGCCAGAAGGAGGTGCTCTCTTATAACCATTCACTCAGGATATACATCTCTCATCAGCACCTCCTCTCGGCTGTTTTAGGTGACTCTCAACCTAGAATTGCAATGCCTACATCCATTTATGGATCCAGACCACAGGGCCTGAGCCAGCTTATATTGAAGTCAATGAGAGTTTTTCAAGGGACTTCATTTAGAGTTGGAGTCGATCAATAGTAAACATGTCTGGCTCACAATGGTCTGGTCAAACCAAACATATCTCAGGCATAAAATGTACAATACACATTTTTTAAAAGCTTCTTTAGGGGCCTCCTTTTATTCCTCTCCTGATTCTGCGTGATTATTTGGGGCCAAGCTGTTGCTAGCCCCTATGTTTCCTTATGGAAAAGAACTATTGAACTTAATAGGGAGAAAAAGCATTAGGGTTCTATAGAAAAGTAGCAGAATTCTATAGAAATTATACTAAAGACTTATAATGAGAATGATAACCTGGAACTGGATGGTTCAAAAAAAAAAACCTGTGGGAATTTGTTGTAAGTTCCACAGGGCTGTTCCATAAAAGATGGTACTACCTTCTGCCATTTCTCAACTGGCATTTGGTGCCTTAGGGGGCCATACCCTTCTGGAGTAACTTAGAGCAGCCCATAGCTTTCTTTCGGTCATGCAAGGGTCAGCTTACACAATCAGGGGATCATAGCCATCTTCCTGACAGTCCCTCCTCCCCTCAGCCCCTTCTCGTGTCCAGATTTTGGCACAGGAGAGAATCTACCTCCTTCTGCATGAGTTACTCATGATTTTCAGTCCTAGAGATTCAAGACATATTATGTCCATGCTAGACTAAAACGATATCTTCTAAAAAAACCGGCAAAATCTCCTGGGATTTTTGTGCATACAGAACAGTGTGATTAGAAGAAAAGCAGTCTGATGTGTGTGTCAGGATGTATTATGGTCAGGGGAAATGTGTGTGTTTGTAGAAGAGAGAATACTTTTATTTGTATAAACAAAATTGGAGAAAAGTAGAGAAAGGGAAATACTATTGGGAAAAACAACAAACGAGATAATTATAAACTATAAGCAGAGGGACAAAACAAATAGCAATACTAACCTGTTTGAAGGTGATGCGATAAAACCTGACAAAAGCACATCATATCTGTCTGCCGGGTAAAGAATCCCCAATGGGTCATTACTTGGACAGTTTAGGGACTGATCCTGCAAATGTCTACACATTTGAATAGTTTACTAATGGAAGTAATCCCATAAAAGTCAATGTTTTATAATCCTGTCACATTCCAGCATGCAATCCAGACCAGTGAGAGATTGTGCCCCTATCTAGGTGCCTCACAGCTGTTGTAGCTCCCAAGCTGGGCTTCTCACAAACAGCCTAACAGCCTGCAGCTCACACTCCGTGTGTCTGTGTATAGCCACAGCCCTGCCCTAGCAGCTCTGACCCCAGCAGCCTGTCAGCAACATTCGAGTCACATCCTGGTTTCCACCAGCCTTGGTTACTTCTTGCAGGGTGACCCCAATACACTCCCAGTCCTGAATTTTCCCCAGAACACGTGTTGTGCACTGTCCAGCCCTCTCCTGGGCAGTTCAGATATTAGAGGTCCGTTGCTCCTGGAAGGAGTCAATATGCAACAGTTTGCTACTTCAACTGGAGTTACCCAAACAGTTCAACACTGGATTAGTTTATATTAAAAATAAAATAAGTTTATTTAACTACAAAGAGATAGATTTTATGTGAGCAGAAATATAGGGAATTAAAGTATAACAAAGCATTACAAACTAGATGTGGTTCCAGGTAAAATCCTTAACACATCTTCCCAGCAACATTGCTAACCAAATTTTCATGTCAGAATCCCTTCCCAAGTCAAAAGGCTGGTTCCTTTATCCTCTGAGGAGAAAGAGAGAATATTCCCAGGATATCTTTGCCCCTCGCTTTTATAGTCCAGTTCTGCTTTGAAGTAGGTTCTTCTGAGGATTACCTCTCAAAACAAAGTTTATTCAAACAGTAAAGGAGACAAGATGGAGTCTGGGGGCTCCATGCTCTTTCTTCTCCACTGTGTATGCTGAAATACAGATTTTCCTTGTCTCCCTCTTGCTGTCTCAAGGACTATATTTACTACTTATATGTAAACTGAGGTAAACACATATTCCTATGTTTAGGACAGATCTATTTAACAACTTTGCCTAGTCAGAGCTAATAAAATCATATAGGGGAAATTCATAACTTTACATATAATATTGGTACTTACATTTCAGCATGATATTATTAACCATCAAGTTATTAGTTTTCAAATGATATATCACAAAGCATTTTCTGTAAATAGATTATTACAATAGTGTGTAGGGTGAGAATACAGGGGTGCTTTTGGTCACATACGAAAAGCCATACTGGGTCAGACCAATGGTCCATCTGCCACAGTATCCTGTGCTCTAACAGAGGGGAATGCTAGGTGTTTCAGATGGAATGAACAGAATGGGCAATCATTTAGTGATCCATCCCCTGTCATCCACTCCATGCTTCTGGGAATCAGAGACTAGGGACACTCAGATCATGGGATTGCATCCCTGACCATCTTGGCTAATAGCAACTGAAGAGCCTATCTTCCATGAACTTATCTAGTTTTATTTTTAACCCCGTTATAGTTTTGGCCTTCACAACATCCCCTGGCAATGAGTTCCGCAGGTTGACTGTGAGTTGTGTGGAGAAATACTTCCTTTTGTTTGTTTTAAATCTGCTGCCTATTAATTTCATTGGGTGACCCTCTGGTTCTTGTGTTATGAGAAGTAGTAAATAACACTTCCTTATTTACTTTCGCCACACCAGTCATGATTTTATAGACCCTCTTAGTTGTCTCTTTTCCAAGCTGAAAAGTAGTAAATAACACTTCCTTATTTACTTTCGCCACACCAGTCATGATTTTATAGACTCTCTTAGTTGTCTCTTTTCCAAGCTGAAAAGTCCCAGTTTTTTTAATCTCTTCTCATATGGAAGCTGTACCATACACTTAATCATTTCTGTTGCCCTTCTCTCTACCTTTTCCAATTCTAATATATCATTTTTGAGATGGGGTGACCAGAATGGCATGCAGTATTCAAGTTGTGTTTATATTGGGGCATTAGAATATTTTCTGTGGTATTATCTACCCCTTTTCCTAGTGGTTCCTAAAATTCTGTTAGTTTTTTTGACTGCCACTGCACACTGAGTGGATGTTTTCAGAGAACGATCCACAATGACTCCAAGATCTCTTTCTTGAATGGTAACAGCTAATCTAGACCCCATCATTTTATATGTATAGTTGTGATTATGTTTTCCAATGTGCATTTATCAACTTTGCACTTATCAACATTTATCAGTCATTTTGTTGCCCAGTCCCCCAGTTTTGTGAGATCGCTTTGTAACTCTTTACAGTCTGCTTTGGACTTAACTATCTTGAGTAATTTTTCATCTTCTGCAAATTTTCCCACCTCACTGTTTACACCTTTTCCCAGATTATTTACGAATATATTGAACAGCACTAATCTCAGTACAGATCCCATCCTTGTCCACATGTTTGTTGATACCTCAAAAAATTCTATTAGATTGGTGAGGCATGATCTCCCTTTACAAAAGCTACATTGACTCTTCCCCAATGAATCATGTTCATCTATGTGTCTGGTAATTACTATAGAGTCAACCAATTTCCCTTGTACTGAAGTTAGGCTTACCAGCCTATAATTGCCAGGATTGCCTCTGGAGCCTTTTAAATAAAATCACCATTTGGGCATTAACTATCTTCCAGTCATGTGGTACAGAAACAGGTTTCAATGGTGATTTATCGCTGTTTAATTTATCAATTTGTTCCAAAACCTCCTATACTGACACCTCAACCTGGGACAGTTCCTCAGATCTGTCACCTAAAAAGAATGGTTCAGGTGTGGAAATCTCCTTCACATCCTCTGCAGCAAAGACCGACACAAAGAATTAATTTAGTTTCTCTGCAATGGCTTTATCTTTTTTGAGTGCTCCTTTAGCACCTCAATCACCCAGTGGCTACAATGATTGTTTGTCAGGCATCTTTCTTCCGATATACTTAGCAAATTTTTTATTGTTAATTTTGAGTCTTTGAATAATTGCTCTTCAAATTCTTTTTTGGTCTGCCTAATTATACTTTTACTCTTGACCTGACAGATTTTATGCTCCTTTCTATATTCCTCAGTAGGATTTAACTTCCAATTTTTAAAGGATGCTTTTTTTACTTTGTTGAATAGCCATAATGGCACTTTCTTGGTCCTCCCATTATGTTTTTTTTATTTGTAATATATATTTTATTTGAGTCTCTATTATGATGTTTTTAAAAAGTTTCCATGCAGGTTTTTTCACTTTTGTGACCATACTTTTTAATTTCCATTTAACTAGCTTCCTCGTTTTTGTGTAGTTCCCCTATTTGAAGTTAAATGCTACTGTGGTGGGCTTCTTTGGTATTTCCCTCTCCCCCACAAGGATGGTACATTTTATTATTCAATTTATTTATTAATGTATACATTATTTTTAATATATTTATTAATTATATTAGGGTCACTATTATCAAACCAGATCCTGTGCTCCACTTAGGACTAAATCAAGAATTGCCTCTACCCTTGTGGGTTCCAGGACTAGCTGTTCCAAGAAACAGCCATTTATGGTTTATAGGAATTTTATTGCCGAATCTCATCCTGAGGTGACATGTATCCAGTCAATATGGGGACAGTTGAAATCCCCAATTGTTATTGAGTTTTCTATTTTTCTACCCTCTCTAATATCCCGGAGCATTTTACAATCACCATCACCATCTTAGTCAGGTGGTTGGTAGTATACCCCTACTGCTATATTCTCATTATTCAAGCATAGAATTTAAATCCATAAAGATTCTGTGGTATAGTTTGATTTATTTAAGATTTTTAGTATATTTGACTCTATGCTTACTTTCATATATAGTGCTGCTCCCCAACTAGCGTGACCTATGCTGTCATTCCTATATATTTTGTAGCCTGGTATTACTGTGTCCCATGGATTATCATCGTTCCACCAAATTTCTGTCATGCCTATTATATCAATATCCTCATTTAAAACCAGGCACTGAAGTTCATCCTCGTATTTTGACTTCTGGCATTTGTATACAAGCATTTATAAAACTACTCCCAAAGACAGAGTCATGCAGGCATTTGCAGAATCAGAGCAGTGCTCTGACTTACAAGAAGGATGCTCCAGTGGATAGGGTACTAGCTGGAGACATGGGTTTAATTCCCTGCTCTAGTACAGACTTGTATGAGGTGAGATAAGTCACTGACCCTTTCTTGCCTTAGTTCCCCATCTGTAAAGGGGGAATAATAGCATTTCCCTATCTCCCGGGGTATTGAGAGAACAAATATATTACAATGATGGAGATTCTTAGATACCACAGCAATGGGGGCCATATAAATACCTAACCAATACAAATTTTTACTAGGTTACTTTGGACCTGATCTAAAGTGCATTAAAGCCAGTGGAAAGATGGACATTATTTTAAATGGGCTTTAGATCAGGCCCATAGTCAACATCTTTTTGGGTTAGAAAAAATGTCATCATTTCAATTTAGATGATTTTCACCCTCAAAATTTTGATTTTCCTCTCAGAATATAGCAGAGTTCCCCCCACCCCCGCTGCCAGTTGTTTCTATTCTTAAAAAGCTGAAAGCAGAGCTATAAAAATAAAGAGGTACATTTTATCCAGAAGTCTTTAATTTACTCTATAAACATTTCATATTAGAAAGATTCGGACATTCATCCATTGATACTGTAGGCCCACGATTTCTTACTCAGAATGTGCACCTAGGAAGAGAGATAACTAGAACTGTGTGAAAGAGTCTTAATGAAAACCCCAATCAGACAACACTCCTCTCTACTTTGGGGATTTGCTGCAAGCCTGAAACATAGTTCTGGTTTGCTACTGGGTCAATCTAGGCCAAGTTTCAGGCAAAATGCAGGGATTTGTTGTTTGGTTCAGATTTGTTTGGATGTGGAAGCAAAGAATGGACACCATGAACCTCCAGGAAGTGAAACCAAAATAAAAATGTCTCACAAAACCAGCTGAGATGTGAACAACTTTAGCTATAATATGTTAGCCGTCTGGAGTTTAGTGTAGCTGTTAGTAAAGGCCCCCCTTTATTATATGCCTGGTGGGTGTTTTTCGCTATCATTGCCTACCAAATATCATGTGGCATGGTAATTTGTGTCAAAAGTAACAATCGAAGGAAATAAAATTGTTTATGCCTTTCTTTGCTTCTTTATAAAGATATATTTTTAGTACCTTTTAAACTTTAGATTATTCAGATATTTTTCAAGTCTTCACTTCCCAATTTTGTATGGAAGACCTCAGAGGAAAAAGTGGAAATCATAGAATCATAGAAGATTAGGATTGGAAGAGACCTCAGGAGGTCATCTAGTCCAATCCCCTGCTCAAAGCAGGACTAACCCCAACTAAATCATCCCAGCCAGGGCTTTGTCAAGCTGAGCCTTAAAAACCTCTAAGTATGGAGATTCCACCACCTCCTTAGGTAACCCATTCCAGTGCTTCACCACCTCCTAGTGAAATAGTGTTTCCTAATATCCAACCTAGACTTCCTCCACAGCAACTTGAGACCATTGCTTCTTGTTCTGTCATCTGCCACCCCTGAGAACAGCCAAGCTCCATCCTCTTTGGAACCCCGCTTCAGGTAGTTGAAGGCTGCTATCAAATCCCCCCCTCACTCTTCTCTTCTGCAGACTAAACAAGCCAAATTCCCTCAGCCTCTCCTCATAAGTCATGTGCCCCAGCCCCCTCATCATTTTCATTGCCCTCCACAGGACTCTCTCCAATTTGTCCACATCCTTTCTGTAATGGGGGGGGGCCAAACTGGACACAATACTCCAGATGTGGCCTCACCAGGAAATGTTTGAGATCTCTCTTCCCAAGTGTTTGTTAGACATTGAGTGAAATTAGCAAAAAAACCACACCAAAAAAACAAAAAACACCACCACAATCTAAAAGTTGTCATGAGTCTGATTAAAATAACCCCTTATTTCTCAATTGCTGAGGTTTCAGTTTCTTATGATGACAGAATCCCACTAGATTTTCAGTCACCAACAGAGTTCTCTGGCAAAAACAGTGTAGGCAAGTCTTAATACTTCTATTATGAAAAATAAACAAAATACTTTAACCTTTCAGCTCTTCCATATGCATTGAAAAGGAGCATGAAACGACACCAGTTCAGCTCTCTCTCTCTCTCTCTTTTGCAGGTCACCTTTAAAGTAACCAACAGCAAATCAAACAAACAATGAGATAGCTAGGCATACAAAAGGTAGAGCTCTCCTGCAGATCTCCATCCTCCCCCACACACAGTTTCCACAAATTATCATGCCTGTGCATGTCTATGTATAATTTAATAGCCAGCATGATACAAATTGCATTATCTTTAGTTGCTTTTGTCTTCATCCCTCCCATCCTTAATCTTTGCTTGTTGCCACCATTTGTCTAATCTACACTGTAAACCCTTAAGAACCAGCCTTACATTTCTAAAAGGGCTCGTGATTTGGGGTGTCTCAGTGTGTGGCTGCTCAATGAGACATCTTTAAGGTATTTCATTTTCAGGAAGTGCTGGGCACCTACCCTCTGAAAGTCAGGCTCCTTTAATATTTTTCTCAACTTGGGAACTCAAAAATTGTGGCACCCAAAACCACGAGTCATTGCTGAAAATTAAGCAGGTCTCTTTTTCTAGAGCATCATACATGCTCACTGTGTAGACCTATATCTTTGTTAAGCAACAATCATCTAATATGATGCAGATACTCAGACAGCTCTTGTTGTTTCTACCGAATCTGTCATCTTACATATCCCTGAGTGCATGGATGAAGCAAGAAGAGTGACGCATTGAGGAAAACAGGCTTGAAGATTCATGGGAAACAATTACTCAGGAACAGAGGTTGTTGTTGTTTCTTTTCCAGATACATTCTGTGAAATTCAAGAACTCACTGAACAATTATCTTTGCCGTAAAGAGGACCTTTCACCCCCTGGAGAGCTTTGTCATTAAGGACCAAGTAATGCTCTCCTGCCTATGCATCCCCTCCAGGAGACGTAAGAAAAGCAGAAATCTTGAGCTGTGATGAATCACCTTGGTTGTTTTCTTATGTGATCCTAATATTTAACTCAGTGAAGCAGGATTTCTCCTGCCCCAGGCAAGGTGGCCTGTACTTTGTGCTTCAGATTAAGGAACTGTTGAAAATGCTGGAGAGTAGACTGAATAACAGAGAGAAAATACTGAAAATGTAATTACTGAAAGGTCAGATGAGCTCCTTTATCTTCAGACTATTTTGTTTTAATTCAGAGACTGAATTTGGCAAGGAAAAAAACTAAGAGGTAGGAAACCTACCGAACAACCAGGGACGTTGTTAGGATAAATACATTGAAGATTGTGTGATTCTCAGTTACTGTGATAACCGGAGACCTTTTAACCTTAACTTGCTTGTTTCAACCATGAATGAGTCTTAGACCTCAAGCCTGTAATAAACTCAATATGGGTGGACACCTGTGCATGTGTGGATGACCTTGATTTTAATGGGGCTTGATGCTGGGGTCCATCTATGTTAAACTCATAGCAGGATTAGGGACCAAGTCTGAAGATTTCCCACATTACTGCCAAATCTCTATCTAAAACTTTATTCCATAGTCTAACATTCAGCTATAATTAGAAATATTTATTATGTGTTCATCCCACAATGTGGGATGGAGATGCAACAAGCCATAGTTCTGTATTTACACACAAAAACAGGCATAGTTCCTGCCCCAAAGAGACAGTCTAAAGAAGACCAAAAAGACACACAGCAAGACAGATCAGAGGAAAAGAGAATAGGAAACATGTAAGGTATGACCAGAGGGTGATTGGCCATGTCCCATTAATACAAAGCTAATGACAATAACTTTTCCCCCCTAGAGTAGTTGATGCTACAGGAAAAAGAATGTTGGGTGAAAAATACATTCAAAGTTCTCTGCTGCCTTTCGCAGAAGATGAATACAGTTTTAAACTGCGGCTTTATTGTTTGTTGGCAAAGTGACTGCCATGCAGGGACTGAAAACTGCAAGCATTGTCAGACATACTTTTGAAAAATTGAACTCTTTCCTGCACAGGGGATTAGTTTAAACTTTTTTATAGCATTCGTTTTTGTGATTCTTTACTCCACTCTTTACTGCTGCTTCATCTTGTGTTTGCTTTATGAGGTTATTATTTTTTATACATAGCTCAAGTACAGTCTTTAATAGGCTCAGAGAGACAGGTATTTGAAAATCTAAGTGTAATAAAAAGACAAAACATTTATTAACAAGAAGAGATATGGTGGGAACCTTTTTGCTGCTTCAACGCTCAGCTCAGTTCCCAATGAAGTCAATAGAAAGATTCCTATCAACGTATATGGAGTTGGATTGGGTCCCTAATTAAGGAAATACTGTCATTAATGGGGGAAGCTGTGATTTAATGGTCTGAGGACAGACTGAGAGTCAGAATACCTGGGTTCTATTCCTGTCTGTACCATTGTATGACTCAGGAACAGATTTTGTTCATTAATTTTTACTCAGTCAGAAGTCCCATTGTAACTCATCGATTTTAAAGCCAAAAGGGATCATTGTGATCATCTAGTCTGACCTCCTACATAAAACAGGCTATGGATATTCCCTTAATTAATTTCTGTTTCAAGCCCAATAGCAGTGGTTGAACTAGACCATATCTTTTAGAAAAACATCCAGTCTTGATTTCAGAATTGCCAGAGATGGAGAATCCACCATGACCCATGGTGTGTCATTCTAATGGTTACATTCCCTCACTATTAAAAATGTACCTTATTTCCAGTGTGAATTTATCTAGCTTCAACTTCTAGCCACTGGATATTGCTATACCTTTGTTGGCTAGATTACACAATCTTTATAATAAAAATTTTGATCCCCAGGTTTTATAGACAGAAGAAGTCCCCCTTAACTTTCTCTTTGTTTAAGCCAAATACTGTGGGAGCCTCAAGGACCTCAGTGTAAGGCATGATTTCCAGTCCTTTAATCCAGTGGTTCCTGAACTTTTTTCCACCAAGGACCCCTTTGGCATTTGCCTAAATTGCCTGGACCCCTGTCATTTTTTACACATAAGTTTTATGTTACTATTATTTATTCTATTAGTTTAGTTCATTATTTAAAAATATATTGTAATTAAAATAAGACTTGCAAAGGAACCAAAAGTAAACAGTTGGCCATTATTACAAGGCATCACCTCACCCTTATTTTCACTTTAACTAAAATTATGATTGTGGTGTAATTCTGAATGAGCAAGTATCGGTGCTATCAGAACAGTGGCACTGGAATGCTTTTTATAGTGGGGGTGCTGACAACCAGTAAAACTATTCCAAAACTTTTTAACTCCTGCCCCACCTCCTCCAGCTGAGGCCAGGAGCAGGGCCATGTCTCCAGGAAGGGGGGACACAGACAGGGATAAGGGGGCCGAGGCTGGGGTCATGGCTGGGAGCAGGTGCAGGTCAGTAGCAGAGCCCTGCGTGCAGGACTAGCAGCTGGGAATCCTGCGTGTGGGGCTGGGAGCAGGGCCAGCTGCTGGGACCTCCAGGCCTGGGGCCAGAAGCCATGATGCGGGACCCCATGTGTGTGGCCGGGAGCATGGCCAGCAGCTGGGACCACACCTGCAGCCCAGAGCAGGGCCAGGAGCTGGGACCCTACGTACACAGTGGGCAACCCAAACCCCACATAAAACCTGGGGGTGCTGCAGCCCTTACTTCCCGTGCCCATGTATCAGAATGCCCCTGCCAGCATGGGAATGCCCCTGTCAGCGTGGTCACGGCATGTGAGATGCTACACTGTGCAACGGATGCCATTTTGAGAACAAAATAGTGTCTTCCATGTGGCCAAAGTGTCAGAACACTGTTCTGGTCCACAGTAGAATGCCTTGAAGGAACAGAACTCTGCATAATCCATGATGGACCCCCAAGAGTCCAGGAACCCCACTTTGGAAACCACTTTAATCTTTCATGTGGCTCTCCTTTAAACCTCTCTAATTTGTGAACATCCTTCTTGAATTGTGGACACCAGAACTGTATGCCATCAGCAGTCACACCATTGCCAAATACAGAGGTAAAATAACCTCTCTATTCCTACTTGATATTCCCCTGTTTATATATCCAATGATTGCATTAACTCTTTCTCCTACACTGTCACACTAGGAGCTCATGTTCAGCTGGTTATCCACCTATGTCTTTTTTTTTTTTTTGCTTCTCAAGATAATTCCCCATTCTGTAAGGATGGCCAACTTTCTTTTTTTTTGCTAGATATATACATTTACACTTGGTTGCATTAAAATGCATATTCATAGAATCATATAAATGTAGGCTTGGAAGAAACTTTGAGAGGTCCAAACCCCCACCCCCCACCCCCATGTTGAGGCAGGGCTACATATCCTTAGAGTCTTAGACCATCTCTGACAAGTGTTTGTCTAACCTGTTCTTAAAAATCTCCAGTGATAGGGTTTCCATAACTTCCTTTGGAAGCCAATTCCAGTTCTTAACTACCCTTGTAGTTAGAAAGGCTCTCCTAATATCTAACCTAAATCTCCCTTGCTGCAGATCAGACCAGTTACTTTTTGCCCTATCTTGAGTGGACATGGAGAACAACCCATCGCAGTCTTCTTTACATTGGCCCTTAACATATTTGAAGACTTATCAGGTTCCCTCACAGGTGTCTTTTCTCAAAACTAAACGCCCAGGTCTTTAACCTTTCCTCCGAGGTCAGCTTTTTAAACCTTTCTGTCATTTTTGTTGCTCTCCTCTGGACCCTCTCCCATTTGTCCACATCTTTCTTAAAGTGTGGTGCCCAACAGTGGGCATAGTATCCCAGCTGAAACCTCACCAGTGCTGAAAAAAGTAGAACAATTCCTTCCCGAGTCTTAGATACGACACTCCTGTTAATACACCCAGAATATTAGCCCTTTTCACAACTGTACCACATTGTTGACTCATATTCAAATTGTGATCCACTATAACTGTCAGATTCTTTTCAGTAGTACTACTGCCTACCCAGTTATTCTCTATTTTGTATTTGTGCATTTGATTTTGCTATCTAAGTGTAGTACTTTGCACTTACCTTTATTGTATGTCATCTTTTTTATTTTAGACTGATTCCCCAAATTATCAAGTTACTTAGAATTCTAATCCTGTCCTTCAAAGTGCTTACAACCCCTCCCAGCTTGGTGTCACTGGCAAATTTTATAAGCATACTCTCCACTCCATTATTCAAGCCATTAATGAAAATATTGAAGTGTACTGGATCTAGGACAGACCCCTGCATGACCCTACTAGATATATCCTACCAGTTTGACAGCAAACCATTAATAAGTACTCACTGAGTACAGTTTTTTAATCAGTTGGCATCCACCTTATAGTAGTTTCATCTACACCACATTTCCCGGGTTTGCTTGTGAGAATGTCATGTGGGATCATGTCAAAAGATTTACTATAAAAAAAGGTCAAGCTAAAACACATCTAAAGCTTCCCCTTTATCCACTAGGCCAGTTATCCTGTCAAAGGAGGAAATTAGGTTGTGTGCTTGCACCAAATTTACCAAGCATTCTTGGTCACTGTATCAGAGACCTGTCCTATTCGTTACTTAACACTCCCTCAATCTGTGTCACCTCAGCAAACTTTATAAGTAATGATTCTGTTTTCTTCCAGGTCATTAATGAAAATGTTAAATAGTGTAGGGCAAAGAACTGAACCCTGGGGAGATGCCACTAATAACACATTTGCTCAGTGATGATTTCCCATTTTATAATTACATTTTGAGACCTATCAGTTAGCCAGTTTTTAATCTTTTTAATATGTCATAGTGATTTTCTATCACTCCATTTTTTTAAAATCAAAATGACATGGTACCTAGTCAAATGCCTTATAGAAGTCTAAGCAAAATACACCAACACTATTTACCTTTATCAGCCAACCTTGTAATCTCATAAAAAATCAAGTTAGTTTGACCAAATCTATGTTAATTAACTATATGAACTTTCTTTACTTCATTAATTGAGTCCCATAATGGTCATTCCATTATTTTGCCTTGGATCAATGTTGTGGTGATGGGCTTTTAATTAATTGTAATTAAACAGGTTATCCTGCTTACTGTTTGTTTGTTTTTTGTTTGTTTCATTGGGTGTTGTAAGGTGCTGCTAAACCAGAGCTAGGGGATTAGACTCAAGCATTCAATCTTCCTGTTCTTCATGTATCCCATTTGTAAAATGGGGATATTAATACTTACCTAGCTCTGTAAAGGGATTTGAGATCAATGAATAGAAAACACTATATAAGTGCAAAGTATTATTTCTCTGCATTATTATTGTTATGTTTAATGACAGTCATTTCAGTTTATGATAATCACAGAACAACAGTAAAAGAAAGATTAACATCTCAGGCATATAGAACCTACATTTCTCAAACCTGTCTTACAGCGTGGACCACTAGTCGGGTTGGACATTATGGCAAGTTTCCAGGTCTTGAAGGCTTCAACTGATGAGGCTGTTCTTTGGAGCATTTTCTCCTTGGGGCAGGAAAAATTGAAAGATGAACAATTAGATGGCTGCACTGCTCTGAGCTGTGTGCCCTGATTAGTAGATTCTATCTGACACAGAGGCATGTCAGTGCTTGCAGTGGTATCTGCTCCTGTCACTATCAGCATTCAGCAGGTGACATTATGGAGGATAGAACTCAGCTGAGATGCCTAAGGAGTTAAAGGGAGCTGGTTGAGGGGGAAAATCGATATAACTGACAACACCAACAACAAAAAGGCTGAAGTGTGTAAGCAAACAAAAGAGGGGTGGGGCTGTTGGAAGTGATGAAGTCAGTGTACCACAGCATGGCTACTGCAGCTGGATCAATTCTAAGATAAAAATAGCTGCTTGTATCCTCTGCCTCTGCAGTTCTAGTACAGATATCTCAGCTAGAGAGCCAGACAATGTAAATCTTCCTTCTTTTCCAAAATGAGAAAGAAACAGATACCCAAACCAATCAGAGCTAAACAGGATGTTCAAGAAAATAATCTTTCTCTATTTCTCTGTGCCCCACACTCCAATAATCCTAATGATATTGTTACCACTACTGTGTTACTTATGGTGTGTTTAAGGTAGTGCCCACACATTAACTTGTCAGGGACTTCCCACACATTCTCTGCCCTGAGTTACTCACAGCATAAGGACATAGAGAAATGCAGACAGAGGGTAAGGAAAGGGGGAAGAGCACATAGGGATTTTATATTTATGTAGCATCTTTTATCCAAGAAGTTTTACTGACATTAGTCTTAACTCCCATCCTGAAGGAGATTGGTAATTATTTTTTGTATCCATGTTTGGCTGGGTAAGGTCATGCCAAATTCTGATACCTTTATTGATGCTGAATAGTACTTTACACCAGGAGTAGTTCCAGGAAAGTAAATGAGAAGTACTTCTGGTGCAAGATGTAAGTGTACCACAATCTGGCCCCTAGTGACTTGACCAAGGTCACACAGCAAGTCAGTAGCAGAGGGAGGTAATAACAATATTTCAGATGTACTGTAAAACAGTAATTGTTACCCAAAGATGTCAAAACATTCCACGAATGTTCACCTTCAAAACTCTGCTATGAGTGCAGGAAGTGTCATCTCCATCTTACAGAAGAGTGAGCTGAGGCACAAGTCTCCTCCACAGCAGAGCCTTCAGGATCTTCATTGTCCAGTGGAGCTCTGTGGTTGAAGAGGAAACATGAAATTCTGAGGGCAGAACCCTTCAGCAATGATCATGTACCTGGGCCCTGCTCCTGTGTACGCAGAGTCCAAAACCTCATCCCCCAATGATATATATATATGGGAGCCATATATGGTTGGTTAAAGAACCTGTAGAAAGATTATAATTTTTAGTAATTTTTAAAAACCTCTTTCATAAGACTGCCTCATATGTGGGAGTAATGAACTAGTGCAGCCTTAATTTCCACTGACAGATTTGGCCCTAAATGACAAATCCAAGATCACACAACAAGTAAGTGACACAATTGGGAATAATACCCACATTTCTGGATCCCAGTCCCAGGCTTCAAACGAGAAACCCAAACTTGCTTCCTGCCACTAGGAAAATGGAGGGAAATTTGGTGAAAATTTTACCTGCTCATGAAAAAGACATGAGCAGGTAAAAAATGAAATTGATTTTCAACCTCTCTGTATTATTTTAATGGGGTTCCAAAGAAAAGCTTCACTTCTACCATTATAGTTCAATCAGAAGGCAAAGTCCTCACTAAGGTCAGATTCTGACAGACCTGCATATATATATAGCTGGGATATATGTGTGTGTAGAGTTGGGAAAGGGTGAGAGAGGAGGGAGGGATTGGGACAGAAAAGGAGAGTTCACAAGGGTCCTTCTCCAACCTTCCATACCCCTGTACAAATGTAGCCAGACTTCAAGAACTTGTCAGAAATGTAGTCACAGCCACATTGTGATGTGTGTGCCAAGCCACAATGTGGCTTTTGAGTTATGGTGTCAAAAAGACACAATGTTTATAGAATGCATGTTGTCACAATGAAAATGCTATACTACCTAAGATTCAAGAATGTGGTGTGCTATGTATTTATTATTGGTAAGAGGCAGAACTGCAGTCCATAAAACATGTTCATTAGGGGGTGGAGAAAGAAAATGAAATCCTCTCTGTGTTAATTTGTAAGGAACTAGAACATAAGAATGGCCATACTGGGTCACACCAATAGTCCATCTAACCCAGTATCCCGTCTTCCAACAGTGGCCAAAGAGTAAGTGACTTGCCCAAGATCACACGGGCAATCTGTGGCAGAGGTAGGCACTGAATGCTGATCTCCTGTATCTTAACATAGTTCTTTAAACACTAGGCCAGCCCTGCCTTTCTACATTGTGGATGAAGCAGAACTATGATTAGCATGGTTAAAAACCTGCATGGTTAAAAACTGGACTGATCAGTTAATCAGGAGTTGTCTAGTTTAATACTTGTGTAAGACAAAGAGTACGTCCACACTACCCACCGGAATGGAGGGTAGCGATCGATCTATCTGGGATCGATTTATTGTGTCTCGTCTAGACGTGATAAATTGATCCCCGCCACGCTCCCTGTCGACTCCGGAGCTCCACCAGGGTGAGAGGCGGAAGCGGAGTTGACAGGGGAGCTGCGACCGTCGATCCTGCGCCGTGAGGACGGGAGGTAAGTCAAAATAAGATACGTCGACTTCAGCTACGCTATTCTCATAGCTGAAGTTGCGTATCTTACATCGATCCCCCCCTTCCCAGTGTAGACCAGTCCAAAGTGACAAACACTGAGCAAGTAATGCTGTGGCTATAACAATACCTGCCTGACCTGAACTTCCAACCCTCTCACATTCGCAGCAGGCCCAGATTGTCCCATCCCAATTTATCTCATGGCTAGTCAATGAATCTGCATTATACAATACAGAAAGGCACACCATAGACTGCAAACATCCAAATCCTTTGTTAACAATACTTAGCATTTATAAAGTGCTTTACATCTGTGGAGCACAGTATAAACATTAACTAATTGATCAGCTAACAGTTGGCAATTTAGTTCATCCCTAAAGAGGGGGTGAAAATAATGTGCATATGGAATAAGAATATAGTATGTCACAAAGGACACTTCACTCCTGTATTCTATATTGTAAGTCACTCTACACGCTAGTTATTCCCAGCAATAATGGTAAAAGCACCTACATGAGTATATAACTTTTCAGAAAGGCCATGGCCATTTAGGAATTTAGGGTTGTCATTATGCTACACCAGGGGTCGGAAACCTCTGGCACATGGCTCACCAGGGTAAGCACCCTGGCGGGCCGGGCCAGTTTGTTTACCTGCCGCGTTGGCAGGTTTGGTAGATTGCATCTCCCACTGGCCGTGGTTCATCATCCAGGCCAATGGGGGCTGCAGGAAGCAGCACAGGCGAGGGATGTGCTGGCCGCGGCTTCCCGCTGCCCCCATTGGCCTGGAGCAGCGAACTGCAGCCAGTGGGAGCAGCGATCCACCGAACCTGCCGACGTGGCAGGTAAACAAACTGGCCTGGGCCACCAGCGTGCTTACCCTGGCGAGCCGCGTGCCAGAGATTGCCAACCCCTATGCTACAATCTATTCTAATTGTAGCATCATGGTGGCTGGAGACAGAGTTTAGATCCTCCTGCTTGAAATGCACAGGTCCCCACTACTTAAGCTATATAAAAATCTCTACAAACTCTTAGCAGTTTAAGGCAGAGGTTCTCAAACTGGTCTGAGGACCACTTGCAAGTGGCCCCTGGACAGCTGGCTGGTGATATCATATTCTGTGTGCAGTGTTAACCATTCAAATGCATTAAAATAAATGGGAGGAAAGGTAGTTCTCATGACAGTAAAGGGAGAAGTGATGTTCTACAATACAGAACTAATCTCCCACTTATTTAGCACTTCACATGGAAGCACTGTCCAAACTCCAGATATTAACAAGCAAAAGGCTAATTGCTGCAATTGTTGTTACAAAAGTCTGGTTCTCTCCATATACAATGGAGTGGTAAAATACCAATGAAAAGTTATGTGCCTGATCCAAAGTCCTGTAAAGTCACTGGCTGTCCTTCCATTGATCTCAATTGTCTTTAGATCAGACTCCAAATATTGATACAAGTCAAAGCAATGACATGACTGTCATATTTTCAGGGGTCTGTGACAGGGTGCTTGATAGATCCAGGAAGTTCTAACCATTAGAGACTGCAGATGGGAAATAAGTGGCAGACAACCCTAAGGCAAGAGAGAACAATTTTTCTCCATCTTTCTTATGGCATCCTTTCAAGGAATTGAAGACCGCTATCATGTTCCCTCCTTAATCTCATCTTTTCCAAAGTAAACATACTCAGTTCCTTCAGCCTTTGCTCATGGCTTGCATTCCATCCCTTTGATCATCTTTGTCATTCATCTCTGGATCCTTTCCAGTTTCTCTACATCCTTTCTATACATTGGTGACTAAAACTGGGCACAGTACTCCAGCTGAGGCCCAACCAACACCTAGTAGAGTAGTACTATCACCTCCTGTGACTTGCATGCTGTGCCTCTGTTAATGCAACCCAAAATATACTTTATCAGCTAAGAGACTGTCAAA
This sequence comes from Mauremys reevesii, assembly GCF_016161935.1. Taxonomy (NCBI): domain Eukaryota; kingdom Metazoa; phylum Chordata; order Testudines; family Geoemydidae; genus Mauremys; species Mauremys reevesii. The sequence goes on from NC_052623.1 coordinate 83,188,897, forward strand.
CAAGGGCGGTTTCCTTCTAAAACTCTCTCTAACTAAAGCGAAAGGGGCCAAAATGCTGTTAAAATGAATGTCTTACTTAATATTTTACATTTCAAATACTGTAATGGTTGTTCCTTCTTCTCTGTGTCTTTACAATATTAAAAGGACTTTTAATGGTGTTTGCGCCATGGTACTAAACAGACTGAGGTCTCTGTATATCAAACCCCGACTCTTATTTAACACTATTTAAGGTCGGATAGTGACTGGCTTATGTTAACATCTTTGGTCAATTTATTCCATCTAAAATAATACAATACACCCCAGCTGAAGACTGCGTCTGAGGGGTGGGGCCCAATACCACTAGCTATGCAGCAGGTGCCTCCCCTCAGTCCTCTGCTCAGGTGCGTAGAGGCTGAGTTTCCTTCCCTGGGACAGACCTCATCTCACATGAAGACAAACAGAAGTGGTGTCGGGGAGGGAGAGGCATACTCAGCACAGCAGACAGCTCTGATGAGTGTGTCTCCTAACTGCCCCCAAAGACTGGGGAGCGGGGAGCTTTGGTATACTGAGAGTCCCGTGTGAGTTATGCTTAGGGCCCAGAATGCTTTAACCCTTCCCGGTCTTCTCCATACACCTGGGCCTTTCCCAAAGTTCAGATGGGGTGAATCTGGGAGTTTGGTTTGGGCCCATTCCTAGAATATATAATACACATTTTTTAAAATAAATTTTAAAAAGACTGATTAGAAATACCTCTTAGTGTTGTATCTCCATTTAGTGAGGGCCAGATTCTGATACCTTTACTCATGGTGAATGTTGCCTTACTCCATGAGTAATCCCATTGACGTCAGTGGATCTTCTTGTGGCGTAATGTACTATTCAACATGCTGGCTCCCTCAGTGGGGCATCCAATTTAATGGGCCTAATCTGATGTTAACATACCTGTTTGATGTTCAGTCGCTCAGATATCACTGTGGTGAGTGTGTCGTAAATTTCAAAGGTAATTTAAAAAGAACCCTCCCTGTCAATGGTACTGTTTATATTAGTAAAGGCTGCAGGATCTGCCACTTATTTCCCATCTTCAGTCTCTGATGGTTAGAACTTCCCATCAGTAAAGGGGCACAGGATGTAACCTATGGAAATATATGCTCCAAATGAGATCCCTGCATTCCTCATATGTATACAGTGGAGGAAGAGATCCCAGCCTAGTCTCAACTGACTATTCACAGTTGATCCCCAGGGGAAAGCATCACTATTTTAGCTGTGTACACTATTTCTCTGCATTCACTTGGCTAATTTATAGTTTTTCAGACCATTTTTTCAGTTTATTAGCCAAGAAGGAATAGGGACTTCTCTGTGATAAGCCATAAGGTTTTAATTTAAACATTTAAACAAAAGATTTGACAAGGTAAGGAAACTGTTTCTGTGCTTGTGTCATTTAAATAAAGATGGTTAAAAACAGCATCTTTCTTCGGCATAGTAAAGTTTCAAAGCTGGACTAAGGCAATGTTCAGCTGTAAACTTTTGAAAGAACCATAACATTTAGTTCAGAGTTACAAACATTTCAGAGTTATGAACAACCTCCATTCCTGAGGTGTTTGTAACTGTATAACCTTACACACTTGTGCAGTGCCTTGTATTATTGTGTGCCACTCCTCTGTGCATAGAATCATAGAACTACGCCTGGAAATGACCTTCAGAGGTCATCTAATCTATCCCTAGTGCTGACGCAAGACCAAGTATAACAAGAGCAAGTATGCCAAAAAGAGTCTACGGAAGTCATTTACAGGAAAACTACAAAGCAGCAACGGGTGCCTGTGACTCAAAGAACTTCCCAATGCCAGAGGGCAAGGGGATCCCCACTCTGTAGCCATGAGTCTTAGTTGGCCTCACCAACTGAGTGTACCCAACTCACTATTGTCATAATCCATTTCTAAAAGGAGTGTGTCATGTATCACATGTAAATTGGTAACACACTGGTCATGGATATTATTGCATGGTGTATGTACAGGTGATATATGAAAAGTTATAAATGTGCTAGAAATATGTTCTTAAAATGTATTTTGTCTAAGGCGGGGTGAGCCTTAGACAAAGGAATATGGTCGTGCCTGCTTGAATGTATCTCAAATTAAAATTGAGACAAGAGACAATGAAAGTATATTTACATAAAAGATAGACAAAACCATCAATTAGTGAGTGGGGGAGACAGCCACTTAGGTATCTTGACCAGGGGAGGAGACTGCAAAAATTAACATGGCATCAGATTCCTCATGGATACAGTAAGATGAGCTCCCAGGGGTTCAGGTTCCTGACTTTGAAAACTAAGATAAAACTTTAAGGATAAAAGCAGAGAGAAAAAGCCATTTGGCATCCTTCACCTGAAGAGACAAAGAAACTAAGGGGCCTGGGTCAGGTCTGTTGTGGATCCTGTCTAAGAACTGGCCAGCCATCCTGGAAGAACAACTGTGGTGAGAAAACTATTTTGAACAAAAGGCTTTAGTTTGCTAACTTGGGTTTTAGTCTTAGAAGTGTATTTTACTTTTGTTTGTTTGTACCGTTTCTAACTCAATACCTTTTACTTGGTATCACTTAAATTTCTGCTCTTTGTTAATAAAAACATAATCTTGTTTTATTACACAATCACCTCAGTGCCGTGTTTCAAACCAAAGAGTAAAATCCTCAGCGAACCAACAAGCTGATGCTGTCTCTTAAAGGAGCAGCACACTTGATAAGGTTTTGAGATTGCGACAGTGACCGGGTTGAGCACTGCAGAGGAGACTGTTTTGGGGAGAATCAGGGCTGGAAGGGCTGTTGATGTGACCTGGTGGAAGCCAGGGTGAGGTTATTGTGCTGGAAGCAGGCTGCTGGTGTCAGGGCTCTGAGCCAAAATTGCACAACACAGAAGCAGCCAGGATTACAGGACAGGCAGTGCCGCAACCCCTTACAGGTCTCCCAATTATCACAGTACCTAAACAACACAGACTGTGTAAAACACAGCGTAATAGTGACTATTTGCTGGTTTATGTAGGGCTCCTAAGCCTGCAATGTAGCTGACTGCCTTATTGCTTGAATTGCGCCAAAGGAAGGCTGGGCAACATGCATGAGTGCAAAGTACAAAGAACATTCATTTTAGCCCCCTTTTTCCTAGCAAAGCCCCCAGGAGCCTTTTCTCTGCCTCCTGAATTTCTCAAGTTCCTGCAGAGGTTTTGCCTCAGCATCTTTGCACCTTTTCAAGATCTACAGGAGCTGAGGCAAGGGCTCTTGTGGATTATTCCACTCGATGTGCAAAAGGGCCAAACCACGCAGACTTTGCAATGGGAGGGCTTTCTGTATTTTCTCCACTCCATCACTAGGCATGAGAATATGCAAATGTGTGATGTAAAAGCCTCCTTAACTTTTGCACATCTTGACTCTTCAGTGCTTAACTGTGTAACCTTAACTGTTGTCTCAGTGAAATATAGTCAACTTCTAAAATATATTAATAAATACATTCTCAATTTGGGTGAGGTAGAAATGCTTGTTTTTGCCCTGCAGTCCTTTTGGTTCCACCCAGGCTGCTCATGCATTCACATTCTGATTACATCTGTCGGTGTCACACTCTTGATATTTTTGACATTTGTGCTCTCTAGCCCAAGCTGTATATATTACCTTAAAAACTGACATGGCATAGATTAGTGTGTTAGACTACCAGAAACTGAATTACTTCTCTACTGCATTGACTGTAGAACTGTTGTAATCATTTCAGTTTGTTTTCTCACACGGGCTGCATCTGTACTTAAGAGCCAGATTCCACCCAAACGTGCCCCAGGGCTGGTCCACCTCTTCCCTGGTACCCCTACACAGTAAGTAAGCATAGGTGTAGTCCTTGAATTCCCTGATGTGGATACACCCTATCGTACAAGATACAAAGGGACAAGGAGAGGTAATGAAGGGGACGTGGCTGTGCTCTGCCTTCCACTGTCTTCCAGCTGCACCCCCTGAAGCAGTATAGCAGTGGCCGCATTCTCTGTGCATGCTGGGAATCTCCCTGAGGTAGAATTCTTCCCAGAAGTTCAACACCTACTTATCCTGATCCTGCTGCTGCTGCTCTGTGCAGGCTGCTAGAATAATCAGAGGGCTGCTTTCACTTACGCTAGGCTACAATAGCTATGAGTGGTAGTAGATGATCGGTACAGTGTTGGGCTGTCCCAGCCATGTGTGATGGCCTTTGGGGTGAGGCGTGGGAAATCCAATGAATGAGGGGTTGCTTCATTGATGCCCTATAACCTGGGGTGCCATACAATGCTTTGGTGCTGCAGCTCCCAACCTGAGATGCTCACAGCCAGCCTACAAGCATGCAAGTCACACCCTGAGTGTCTGTGTACTATACAGCCCTGCAGCCTGTCTACAGCCTCATGTCAGCTTCCACTAGCCTCGGTTACAACCAGAAAGGTGACCCCAACACACTCCCAGTCCCAAATTTATCCAAAACCATGTGTTCTATAATGTCCAGTCCTCTCCTGGACAGCACAGAGAAATAAAGCCCATTTGTACCTCTAAAGACACAAAAGCATCTCACAGCTTATTAACTTAACTGGAGTCGTTTCACACTTCCATTTAAACACAACACTGAGTTGGTTTACAGTAAAAATAAAACAAATGTATTAACAATAGGTCATAGTTTAAGTGATGCTAAATAAAAGGAATAAAGTTAGAAAGGGTTACAAGCAAATAAAAGTGAAAACACACATCTAAAAGTCTAAAACAATCAAGCAAGGCACAAGCTTTGTTCAAGATCTTTTTTCTCACCTATATTCAGTTTCCAGAGACTTCAGCCTGCCCTTGGTTGAAGGAAACATCTTTCTCAGCTGGCAAGAGCTCTGTTTTCTTGTGTGTGTCTAGTGATGGATGCCAAAGATGGCTGATGTCCTTGCTTATATCTCCGAGAATTCAATGACTTTGGTTCAAGAGGAAGGATGCCCTCATGCTGTTCTTTCCTTCCTGTGGGCTTCCGATCCTCCTGTATGTAAATGGGATTCCAATGTTTTGATTCCACCATGCTTAATTTATATAGGAGACAGGTAAATAGTTGCCTTCTCTCCTGTTTGGTAAAGAACCTGTTTGACCACAGACTTTAAAACATATCATTTTGTATCCACATTTCTTCATATACTGTTAATACATCCGTTTCACAGTTATATTAAACACCAATGTGTCATATGCTTTCAGAAAAGACCGCACCATATACTTTTATAATACAGTAATGTTGTATAAAACCAGTTGATTCAATTGCTTATCACTTGAGATTCAGACCCCCAGTCTTTATAAATTAGTACACCTTTGAAATGGATTCTTCTGAGGGTAAACCCTCAAAGTAAAGTTTATTCAAGCTCTGAGGAAGGTGACATAGAGTCTGATGGTGAAGGAAACTCCATGATCTTTCTTCCCCCACTTCTGTTTGCTGAAATGCAAACTGTGCTGTTTCCTACCATCTCCTCTCCATGCTGTCTTCAGGTCCTGTTTACTGCTTATATGTAAACTGAGGTAAACATACATTCCTGTGTTTAGGATAGACCTGTTCAACAACTGCCCCAGCACACTTTAGTCATAATTCCAGCATATATTCATAACTCAAAACATATTGTGTGCATACATCATGCATGAATATTAATGATCAGTGATTTATTAGTTTTCATATGATACCTCACAAGGCATATTTTGTACAAAGATTACTACAACCATGTGTAGAGATGCCTAGTGTCACACTGTGTCACTTTTCTTCTATTAGCAGCAGAGAGGATGTGTGGTTAAAGAGTCCCTACACATCATCTCTATGCCATGGGGTATGTGCGTGTGTGTGGGCGGGGAATCAGCCTTCCACTGGCCTGTAACTTCCTGAGCCAGTTAAGCCAAAGACAAATTATGCCAGTGTAGCAGTAGAAAGAAGACACATCTTTCCCCAAATTTCAACATTCAGTGCTCCTTCTATTTTGGCTCTAGTCCTTTTCATAAAGGACTTATTCAGTAAAACTCTTAATCCTGTGATTAACTTTAAGAATGTGCTTGAATCCATGGACTTCAGCAAGACTTAAGTGCTTTGCTAATGTGAACCTAAAAACCCTTCACAAGAACTCATTTTTATAATAGCTTTACTTGTTTATAATACTGGAAATATTTCTACTCTGTTCATATTTAAATAAAACGGAATAGATTGTTTTTGCTCAAACTTTTTTAAAAAATTGCCTTGAGAGAAACAATGCCTAGCAACATTCATTCTAAAACTTTCCACTTTTTGAAAGTTATAAGCACCTAAAAACAGATTGTTAATATAGTCTAAGCATTTCCACTCTAGCTACTCATGCAATTATAAACTTTGCAAAATGTTTAAGACTCTTTGGTAATAAAAGGCTCCATGTAAATGTAAGATGTCATTGTTTAGTGAAAATCTTACATGAGAACGTAGTATAAGAAACTCCAAAAGTAACTTTGACCCCTCTTTGTGAAAATATTCCTTTAAATGAAAGCACTTGAATGAGCTGGTAATTTGAATGACAATATTGTTTCACACCTTAAGTAATAGAATAACCCAGGGGTCGGCAACCTCTGGCACGTGGCTTGCTAGGCTCGCCAGGCTCGGTCCAGTTTGTTTACCTGCCGCATTGGCAGGTTCATCCGATAGTGGCTCCCACTGGCTGCGGTTCGCCCTCCCAGGCCAATGGGGGCAGCAGGAAGCCGCAGCCAGCACATCCCTCAGCCCACACCGCTTTCCGCTGCCCCCATTGGCCTGGGACGGTGAACCGCGGCCAGTGGGAGCCGTGATTGGCCAAACCTGCTGACGTGGCAGGTAAACAAACTGGCCCGGCCCGCCAGGGTGCTTACCCTGGTGAGCCACGTGCCAGAGGTTGCTGACCCCTGGCCTAGAGTGTCTCCTTATTACTATTATGAAATGTACATATAAAAATAAAGAAAACCAGTTTAATTCACCCAGACTGACTGGGTTTAGGTAGAAATATGTTGTCACTGACTGCCAGTCACAGAGTGTGTCCAAAACTTAAGCCATTTCATAGTACTATTTATAACATACACCCTAGGGGACCACTAATAAAGGAAAAACAGTGCTTTGTAATCTTCTACCTTTTCTTTTTTGCCAGAAGGCCCTGATTTAACTTTTATAGCTTTCCTCTATAGGACCCTGCATAGCTGAACTGCCTCTGTTTTGCTTGTTACATCCACATGTTACATCTTTTCTAAGTTTAGATGGGAAATTCTTCAGGGCAAGGCTTGGGTCTTTCTCTATATTGACACAGTACCCAGGACACTAAGTCTCCAATTGTGGGTGCTACCACAATACAAACAATTCATATTTATGGTGTTGTGTCCAGACAAAACAATCCAGTCATTTGGGGAAGGATGCCACAGTGTGATGACTCAATGTACCTAAAGAAACAGCAAATATTTTAGGGTATTGGCTGGTATTTGCAGATGACCAGCATTTTTAATTCTGATCCATGCAGATTCCATACTCCTGTATATTAATATATAATGGAAATCATTTGAAAAATGTTTCCAGTTTGAAGCAATTTACTCCAACTTACTGCAATCTAATGAATGCAGTCCCCAGTACAATGCTGTTAGTTACAGGAAATTGTTGCAAATAAATACGCCTTTTATAATGTGCTATTGTATTGCAGTACCAGGAACCTTTTAAGTGAATGTTACAATCTTGATAGATTTGCCACACTTCAGCCTGCTGTTAGTGACTGTAGAAATAAAGCAGCCACTCTTGGCTGGTGGTCTGGGAGAGGGTTTATTTGTAGGGTCTCATGTGATATAGGCAGCACTGTACTCAGCTGTGGCTTGGCACTAGCAGTAACCTTGGTTTCAGAGACACCTGCTTTTTTTTCTGGCAATAACTAACTTCTCTGCTTTTCAGCCTGCTAGATCACTAACAATTTGAACTGACTGCATTTGGATCAAAGCATTTTCTTTCCATGGACAAGACAAAAATATGGCAAGTATGACACTTTGAAAAGATACATAGGACAACTACAGTTATCAGAACAATTGCTTGTCGTCATGTCTTGCTGGCCAACACAACTGCTTGCTAACAGACTAATTGGGTTGTAAACTCTTTGGGAAAGGACCGTGGCTTCCTACAGATTGGGTATAAACATGAAAAATAAAAAGGCAACATCTTGTTGTACAAAGTCTCTCATCCACACTGCTTTTGACATTTTCACAGCACAGCTGTATAGACTGCTGCAATCAAAGCCCAGCTGATGACTCAAATTCTGAAAACCTACCTAATAGCAATATTTCACCTTTACATAACGTGGTATACAAATAATGGATACAGTGAGTTAAAGCAAGTATATCACTCACTTCAAGGACCAGGCTGATGTCATGAACCTTTAGATTATCCTTCAACTAATGAATGGCAGCTGAGCCTTTTATATTACCTCATATTCATCCTGGATAGTCTCTCCATATGTATCTAGAGGAGAACCTTCCTAATTAGTCCTAATGACTGAGAAATCCTTTGTAAATAATTGAATGTTGTGAACTGGTAAGTGACCAAACACAATGAATCAGCAACATTTGAGTTTATTTATTTAGAAAATGGTAGTGTACACAATTAATTATATTTCATAGTGTATTAGAGATGGTTTGGTAAAAATAATAGGGTCAGATTCTCACTTACACTACAGCCATTTTAGGCCACCCTGGAAGGGCAAAAGGGGTCATAAAATGGGCATAAATTAGTTTTACACCCACTCTAAGGCCCTTTTGCCCAGCCAGAATAGTGTAAAGAGGCAGGAGTGGTATGAGAATCAGGCCATAATGAAGACAGAATACAAGCTATATCTGTCAAATCTTCACTGAGAAGTAGGGAGAGTGCTGCAATTTGGTGGGAATTATAAAGTGCTGTTCTACTGTAGTTTTATTTCCATAATACAGAGGTGGTTGTTATTACTAAGGCCTGGTCTACACTAAGAATGGGGGTCGAACTAGGGTACGCAAATTCAACTACGTGAATAGCGTAGCTGAATTCGAAGTACCCTAGTTCGACCTACTCACCCATCCAGATGTGGCGGGGTCGAACTCCACGGCTCCCCCGTCGACTCCGCCATCGCCGTTTGCAGTGGTGGAGTACCGGAGTCGACCGCAGCGCTTCCGGAGTTCGAACTATCGCGTCTAGATCAGACGCGATAGTTCAAACTCCGAGAAGTCTAACTCACCGTGTCGACCCGGAAGATAAGTGTAAACCTATCCTAAGTGTTGTTTGAGTTCTGGTACTACCCTGGGGCCTTGTTGGTTATGCCTACACAGTCGCCATGAGTAAATCTTACAGCCCAGGTCAAAAGACTTCTACTAGGGGGGCTTGGAGCTCTGAAGCTCACCCCCACATCCCTAAGCTTGAGACCCTGAACTCCACCCTGAGCCGGACAGTCTGGCTATTTTTTGTGAGCTAGCGTGATCCTCACTACTACAAGTCTGTTGACCTGGGCTGTGAGACCCACTCCCAGCAGCTGTGTAGAAATACCCCTAGATGTCAGGGCCCCACTGTGCTAGGCACTGTACAAACATGGTAAGTAACGGTCCCGAGTCTGAAATACCTACTAAAGGAGAATATATAACAGTGGGCAAAAATAAAACACAAACAAACAAGTGAGCGAAGTGAGGGAGGGAAGACTGGGTAACAATAAAAGCAGGACATTTTAGCATAGACTAGGTGTGTGTACACAATTTGTAGCCAAAAAGTCATTATTTAAAATGTTGGTTGAACTTTGAGCAATAGCACGCCATAGATTTCCCTACCATCTGGGGACATTTAAATACCAAAATATCATTTCACAAGTACAGGGAGTAAACTGTTTCTACTATTGTAGACCCCCTAATTCAATGTGCTTTCATGAAATCCATGGGACAGCTCACCTACTTAAAGTTAACCATGAGCTTATGCACCTTCCTGAACAAGAGCCTTAGTATGATAGCAGCCTATTAAAGCACTTCATACAGATATTGGTGCTAGTCTGTCATATAGGAAGTCAAATCCTACAGTGAAGTGTGTGGTATAAAACCCTACATAGAATAGAATTACTACATCAGACCAGATTACATGGTTATTTTCTTCAAAGTTTTACCTGGCTGTGTACAGTTCTGCAAATAGATTCAGTTAGGAAATACATTCACCATTTACTATGATGTATTTATGAAGGAACTGAAAGCCTGACAGCAGAGGGATGTTCTAATATTCTCTTGTTACCTGTGACTATTTTTTCTCTCACATGTAGCTGATTATTTTGTGCTGTCTCTGGCAAACTAACTAGTCAGGGTGTGTCAACTGTGGAACAAAGGTTCACGTACATGGCTTCAAAATGTAGAAAGGGAAAGAGTTATCTGAACATTTTAGCATTGTGGCCCAGTGTATTTTCAGAAATAAGCTTTCCATCTAACAGGATGTTCAGTAGTGTTCAACCTGTATCTGCCTGATATCCCCCCTCTCTTCATGTGATGTTTATCACCCAGTAACAAGGATTTTCTGGATTTTCATCTGCTGCACAGAGCAACTAAGAATTTACACACGTTCATTGGCCTGATTTTCAAAAGCTCTGAGGTGCTCACAGCTCTAACAAGAGTCACTATGTTCTTTGAATACTCAACAGAACCCTTGAAATTACAGGCATTGTATTATGATACAATCTTGCACAGCAGTCCTGTGATTCATACACTGTTCACAATTATAAGAAACATGCAGCTACTTGTGGCCATCCATATGTAGTGAATAGATGACATACATCCTGTTCATTAAGGACAATATTCTGGCCTTAAATACATCCATGTAGCTCCTGTGGATTCAAAATGAAATCACCCTCCCACCATTAATTCTTCCCACTTCCAATGTGTGATGGTAGGCCTTTTGAGGGTAGGAGAATGAAGTTCAGTGGTTTGCTATCAACCACCCATTATTGGAGTCACGCCGTTAAAGGATAACAAAGTATGAAAAGGCAACCTGCATATCTGAGATTGCTCCTTACAATATTCCTGTTACAGCTGCTACTCTCACAAGAAGGGGGAGGAGGAGGGAGAGAAAGAAAGAGAGAGAGAGAGAAATCCTTGCATAACTGAGTAGCTAGGAACAGGTTCCCAGAGTAGAGGCTTATTCTGCCAAGCCAAAATTCACAAAGGGCCCGATTAAAGTCAACAGAAGCTGTATCATTTACTTCAGTGGGAATAGTGTTAAGTGGAAAGTAGTCTGTGGTTCTGTTGTCCAATACGTGCATCATTCCTTCTGATTATTGTGTAGTTTGGTTGTCAGGCCTTCATTTACTTTTTTATTTTATGCTCTTTGAAATTGAAGGTCTTTTTTTAAATTTTTGCTTAGGGTTAGGTATACATTATTACAGGAAATAGAATTCACTTTAGCTATGTTTGCTCCTCTTTCATGATTACGGTACTTTCTCAGAGTTTTCTGGCAAATGAATTTCGTAGAAGGAATGTCCACTGAAACTGTCAATTTATGGATAATATTTGCCATAAACAAGTTTTGAACTCATAGAATGTGAGTGTTTGCACTGAAATCTTATACTCAGCCAGTCAGAAAACAGAATTATACCAAGTATCCAGTCAAAATTAAACAGTCCAGCTCAAATTTTTCATCTCTGATGCCAAATACTGCCAATGAACTGCTCACACTCAATTACTAGTCCAATAATTGTAGGCTGGAATTATTTGGTGAATAATACACTCAAGTAGTGCATGAACATAAGGAAGTTGTCTGCTACTTGTGGACCAAACAACCAGAAGAAAGATGAATAAAGTGTTTGCTATGAATTACACTGATAACTAGTTATTTCTGGCACATGCATAGAAACATGGAAATAAGGGTTCTAGGTTCCCCCATTGTTTTTGTCTATAAAAAAATGTGTATATGTAGGAACTTTACACTTCTTAAGCACTAAGGGGGTAGGAAGACCGCCCCCGAATTTAGAGCGGCTGAAGTGGTTCCTACCCCCCCACACACTCGGTCAGGAGACACACTGATTAAGCGCCGACCAGGTGTTTACCACTGGAACACGCAGTGCATAAAGCACCAATCAGGAGAAGGGGCGAGAAGTTGGACTGAGTTAGTACATGCGCATAATAGGATGATTTATGTAACCGATTATAATAAAAGGACGTGGAAAACCCCCGTTCGGGGCGCTCCACTGGAACAAACTGACGGACTTGGCTTCATTTATTGCTACATGTATACACATATATTCCTGGATATTCTGAATGGTGACAACCTTAGATACACTTTAGAAAGAAATGTACACACGCCTAACACTGCGCCCACTCGTCGATCAAAAACCGTTTGATATCAAGGAAAGTACCAGCAGCATTGTACTGTAGCTAATGGGAGTATTTTGAAGTTCATGATATAGAATACCTGCCATCATTTGACACATTTAAACAATACAAATAGAATTTCCATATTTTTTTAACCGTTTGTAAAACTAGAATTGGGTCAAAGAGTTTGGCAGCTCACAAACAGGATTTCTGTACATTGGTATATACTATACATGAATCAGGAGGGTTTTTTTAATACTGTTTATGTTCACTCTTGAAAATTTAAGCACGGTGTCTGCTAGCTGACTGCTCCCTTTTCATCCAACCAGTTAATAAAAAAGGAAGAGATGTCCAATGCATTTTTATCACAAAATCAGGCCCAGAGAAAAATTGTCCTATGGTAGCAGATATAGATGAGATATGCCAATATCACCCTGTCTCTTCACAGCAGCAGTGGGATTCAGGAGATGGATGATAGCTGTCCTTTCCACTATCAGAGTTACCATTGCCCTGGATTCAGCAAAGTAATGCTGAAAATTCCATTGGCAGTTCCTGCAGTAATGGCTTCAGAGCTCTGGGAATGGTGATAAAGATGGAGGGTGGGATTAAGATAAACCCACAGAGGGCAAGCATGATGGGAAGGGTTGTATTTTCTCTTTTTGTAACATTTCCTGTGTTCTCATATTATTAATGAGACCTTGAGAACTAGTGCACTTTACCACTATCAGAAACAAAGACCAGAATGGCACATGGCCAAGGACCCATAAGCAAAACAGGAAACCACAAATGTCTGCAGGGTTTCTAGTGGTGTGAGAAGCAGGAAACCTGGATTCTATACCACACTCTGCCCTGACATGCTGTGTGATCCTGAACAAGTCACTTACTGTCTCTGTGACTCAGTTTCCTCACCTGTAAAGTGAGGATAATGGTACTTGTTCATCTTTGTAAATCATTTAGAGTTATGTGCATGAAAAGCAATGAATTATATGGGTCAAATGCTGCTTACACTGGTATAAATGAGTAGTAAGTCAATAGAACTACTGATGTAAATAAAAGTGGCAGAACCAGCCTTTATGTGTCAAACCTTCTGCATCTGTGGATTCTCCAGAATTAAGGTATTTTGACATCCTTCCAGAAACAGTCTCCAGGACTGATGTGATGATAGCAGCCTTCACAGTACAGCATCCATTCTGAATTACTGCCTTTGGAATAACTGAAAACAGCCTGGAGATTCTCAACCCATTTGTAATAGCATTAGAGCTGAGTGAAAAGACAGAATTCCCACCACATGAGAAATTCCAATATTTCAGCATTCTTTTTTATCCTCAATCAGGATGAAAAGTTGAAACGTTAACATTTTTCATAGTACAAAAAGTTCAGAGAAATGACTAAATGTTTTGTTTTGTCATTTTTGACTGACATGTACCATTTTGATATTCCCAAATCAAAGTGATTTGTTCTGGTTTTCTGAACCCTTTCTAAACTTTTTGGTTTGAGTCACTTCACCGTTAAACTGCATCTTCTGATGATGCTACACTGCATCATGGAAATTGTAGTTCAGGTGCCAGATGCTCTCCTCTGAGCCAGGTTCACTGGATGGACAACATCTGCTACGATGCACCCACGGTCATGTGACTCCCATGATACATCATGCAGCTCAGTTAGTCGGGAGACTTCTTTGTGTCATGGAAGATACAGTCCAGCCAGAGAGCCCAAACCCCAGGAAACAATGCAGACATGAGATGCTGAAACTAGAACTCCCATGAGACAATGCAGCCACATAGGGAAATAAAGTTTAATGTTGAACTGACTCAAAATGAAATGTTTCAGGTCATTTCAACAAACCCAAAATAAACTTGCTGAAAAAGTGATCATATGAAAACTATAGGCTATTGATTCAAAGTCATATGTGAGAACATAACCAGCAATTTATGGAAATGTCACTGAAGCAATTTTTTTTTAAATAAAGGATCAGTGTCTGTGTTAGGACTGAGTGAGCTACCCATGAGTCCCCTGTATCCCTTGCTATATTGTGAGCAGAACTCATGCTGTACTGTTTCCTTGGTCACCAACATAGCTGCTAATATCACTAGCTCTGCATTTCTATAGCTGGCCTCTCCTTGTATCTTTCTCCATGCACACACAAAAATCCATTCAGTCAGCGAACTGGATCTTCGTCTCTGTGGCAAACCAATAGGGCACAGAAATACAGTCTCTCATTTTGTTGTTGTGTCTCATCTCTGCACTCAGGCCCTAATTTAGGAAAACATCCTTACTCAGGACAACAGTGATCAACAGTCTTAACATTAGTTGTGTGTTTAACCCACACCAAAGACATGAATTAAGACTTATCAGAAACTTAGGTGCTGTCCTGAATTGGGGCTCCAGTCATTTCTGATCTTCTCTTGTACTTCATTGTGTTCTGTTGGTCTCAACAAGTATAGTTATAGGAGCACATACACTGAATAATGTCCTTTCATGTAGATTGTAAGTAGATAACTCATCATTTTCCTTTATGTATTCAGTGAGTTAGAAAGCAAATTTTAAAGGACTCACTAAAAGGCAAACCTGTATCTATGCAAATTTCCCCCAATGTAGGTTTCAGATGAGTGCCTGAGGTAATAGAAAATTAAGACACCACAGAAATCAAATGTACAGGCCTAGAAATAATAAAGATAAATAAAGTGTCCCTGATGGGAAGTAAATACAAAAATACAACATACAGACCAGCTTGCCAATTGCCTTAGATAATTAAATAGTATTACCTCAGTACTCACTATAGTAAATACACAGTAGGAATATATAGGAAATATTGCAAACAATGAGGTAACCTTGGCTATTTACCTAAGGCAACCTTAGAACATTTTTAAGAGTGATTACCATAATAGGTCAGACTCATTCCTGTGTCTAAAAGATACCAGATTCTTTCCGAGGAGAAATGATAGGCCAAGGTCATTACTAGCTGACACCAGTTCTGAGTTGGGTCCAACATTCTAAAATAATCAGCTTTTACAACAGTGGAAAAGTCAATTCAGGCTACCGTATATCCCCTGCTGGCCACATTTTGAGCATTTCTTATTAATGAGTGTAAGTACAATGTTGTAATCAATTATTGATATCTTGTTGCCCATGCCTGTGGAATGTAAACATTTTTCATTCCATCACAGCCACTAATCTGCTGAGGGATTTGTGTGTGTTTGTTCAGAAAACCTATATCATGTGAAAGCCACTTATCATAGTGTAAAAAGGAAGGATATTAGTTATTGTCATTAATGGAAAGCCTCTCATTTTTATTCATAAATGCTCATGAGGTCTAATATCATGCTGCTCCACCTGGCACTTTTAAAAACATTTGTTTGGAGGTGTCTGCATTTGTTTACTGAAGTTTCATTTGTTTGGCTTCAAATAATTTCATTCCTAAAGTCTGTATTCTAGATGGGTGAATGGCGTGTATGCAACTGCTATACATAATAAAAGCATTAGATATTTTAATTTTTATTTTAATTAGCTGGATATCTTTATTTTTCTCTCAGAGTATTTAATTGAAATATTACTGAAGTGATCTAGAAACACATTAATAATACAACTTCATTTCTCCCTTGTAAGGCATTCTGTAGATCAGTCAGTTTGGTCCTAATTCATCAAAGCACTTAAGCAAAGGCTTAATTTTAAACATGAGTAGTCTCACTAAAGTCAGTAAGGATTTAACTTTAAGCAAATGTTTAAGCTCCATTTGCTTCAATGGAACTGCTAAGAGACAAAGTTAATCCTGTGTTTATGTGCTTTGCTGAATTGGGGCTGCACTGAAAAGGGACTGTCTTATTCATATGCTTAAAGTTACTCATGTGGTTTCCTGAATTTAGGCCATTGGGAGGAATTTTCAAAAGCATTTAATGACATAAGCACAAGTCTCACAGGCAGTTTTAAAAATTCCACCTGTAATATTTGTATTCACTCTGAAAGTTATAAAGCCCTATCTGTGTGCTTGATATGTATTATGCTGCTGTGGGAAACAGATCACCACTTGACAAACATTGCAAATACATTTAGTATTGATTGTAAAAAGATCCAGGTTGATATATAAAACGAAAGGAGCAACCATGGTAGCTCTCTAAAACCAACAGAGATATTGTTTCTTCTACATACTTATCTGGACTTTCTTTCACGCTGAAGATAGGCATTGTCCAACTCACACCAATGCTCTACCTAGTCCAGTATTCTATTTCTGGCAGTGGTCAGTATTAAACGCATTAGAAACCCCCACAGAGAATGATTTTGGAACAGTTTGCCAACATCAATTAGTAGCTGGCTTTTTATCCTAAGTAAGAAGGTTTACATCTCTTATTTTTAAAGGATATCCTATCTCATTGGCCACAGAAATCATATTAAGTTCTTGACCTCTGATGTCCAAGGGCAGAGAGTTCTATTGCTTAATTATGTATAATTTCAAAAAAGCAATTTCTTTTCTTTTCTTTTGTTGATTTTTTTCTTGTATTATGAAAGAGGGTAAACAATACTATCCAATTTACCTTGTCTAAATCAATAATTATTTCGATGCTTTTATCATGTCCCCTCTTATTCATCTCCTCTCTAAATTAAGAAAGGCCATTCTTTTCAATCTCTCCCCATTCCTGTTGTCAGAAACAAGAATTCACCATGGAGTGTTAGAATAGAGCTTAAATTTGCCAAATCTCTTCCTGCATGAGTTAAAAGAAAGATTAAGAGAGAAGGAGATTTGGAAACAGAGAGCATTATTAGTTAGACCCTTATGGATTATGTCAGTGCGCTGTAGATCGTAAGAAATACACAACATTGACATCAATACGTTACATAATGATGTGTAAAGTACATATGCTCTGTAACTGATGTAAAAGTAGACAAGTTGCTTTTCTTGAGCTCTCTAACTATAATGAATTTAAGCGTAGTTCGTTTCCATAGATACCTGTATGGTACCAAACATTTTGGGGAAACACGAAGTAATCCATTACAGTAGCAAATGATTAATTTTTGGTTTTAGACATCCTCACCGAAGCACTCCCTGGCAGCATTGTGCAGTGCAGAGCCACCCAGCCTCAGTTTCCCAACTGGTCTTTCACTGCTCTTCCCAGCCTCCAACATCTTCTGGGTTACAGTGACTTAGTCCTATAGTTAGGTCACTTCCAGTTCTGCTCCATCTAGGACACTCAAAGTCCAAAACAAGGATGAAGCAACACAAACTTAAACTTTTCCCTTTCCTCCAGGAGATCCTTCCTCCCACAGGGACAGCCTCATATCTGCACTCTCTCTCCCTGTCTGATCTCCTCCAACTGACCAAGGCTCTTCTTTTTAACTCCCTTCCTGGAAGCCTGCCTTTTGCTCAGTTCAAGCTGACCGGTCCTTCAATAGCCCATTACCCGGTTCGTCCCTTACATGGAGGCTTGTGTGCCCCATTACATTTGATTACAATTTTTTGTTGTAATACACTCAGGTATCAATAAGAACAACTTCAGAGCAATTACAGTGTAACTACAGTGTTCAATATTATAGCATACATGTAACAAAAATCTAAATACACTATCATTACTTTGTAACTATAGTCTATTCAGTGTTCTGGTAGTAAGAAGTGTATCCAATCATTTCTAATTATATGGATTTCATGTAACTATTTTCATGTGCCACAGTATCACTCTACCAAACCGCTCAGAGTCTGATGGCAGGAAATGTTTATCGATTAAGAGACAGATTTTCAAAAGAGCTCGTCACTCAATTGCTCCCAATTAGGGTTGGGTTTTCTAAAAGGTTCCACTTAGGCCACTTAATGAAGTGGCAAGATTTTCATAAGTGCTCAGCACACATGATTTCCAGACATCTCGGTGGGAGCTGCTGGGTGCTGAGCACTTTTCAAAAGTCTGGCCACTTCACTTACATGGAAATCTTTTGAAAATGTTCCCTCCGATATGGAAGAAGGGGCCTTCAGAAAATCTGGCCCTAAGAATTAAATGTGTACACGCTTTGGCTACTGTGCACATAATCTTTGAATCTTGAAAGCAACAAAACAAATTAGGGAACAAATCTGGCAGCACACCATGTTCAATATATGATGCACAGTGTTTCTTTATCTTCTTCAGAGTGTTTCAAAGCCAGGCTATGCAAGGATGTGCAATGGCCAGAATCATATCTGTGCTGGTATTGTCTGTTTTTGAAATAATTATTCCATTAATTAACCTCAAAATGGTAGTAAATGTCAGACATCGGTTGACCTAGTGGCATTTAGACCCTGATCCAGATGCCACCAGTGCTGGAATTCAGGCTTCAGACTTTTATCCAAAGTCTGCTCTGAATCTAGCATCAGAACTGAACTCAGGAGGATGTGCACCCGTGCATAGTTTCCAATATTTACACTTGTATCATCCATTCACTCTTGTGGCCACCGCCCAATCACTACCTCTCCCCCAAAAGGGGCACTCAATTTTCCATTGATGGCTTCTGGGTAAGGGAACTCAGGCCTCCACCTTACTTTGGTCTTTCCAGAGGGTTGCTTGCTGGCTGGTTCCCCACCCAGCTCATTCTGGGAGACTGCTAGCTCAGGCATCACCTTCACAATCTAATAGGAATCTTCCAGCTAGGACTGGTTGGAAAATTGAGTTTCATTGTAACAAAAGTTTTCATGGAAAGTGTCTGCTTTCCACAGAAAATGTTGACTTTTAATTGAAAGCAATGTAAAAACTTCAGTGTTTTGTTTTTATCTGAAGCAGGAAATTTCAGCCAAAAGATAAAAGCTTTAGCTGAAAACTAATTTTTTTTATATGGAAATGCCATTGTGGTGCTTCATGGGAGTCCAGATGCCTCATGCTCTCCCATTCTCCTCTATGGCTTGGCTACCTGGCCACACTACACCACCCATAATGCACAGCAGATATGGGACTTCCATGATCCTTTGTGCAAGAGGGGAGACCATAGTGAGGCAAATAGAAAGGAGCACAAACACTGCCAACTTAAGTGCAAGAGTGTAATAAGAAAAGCCAAAGAGGAGTTTGAAGAACGGCTAGCCAAAAACTCCAAAGGTAATAACAAAATGTTTTTTAAGTACATCAGAAGCAGGAAGCCTGCTAAACAACCAGTGGGGCCCCTTGACGATCAAAATACAAAAGGAGTGCTTAAAGATGATAAAGTCATTGCGGAGAAACTAAATGGATTCTTTGCTTCAGTCTTCACGGCTGAGGATGTTAGGGAGATTCCCAAACCTGAGCTGGATTTGTAGGTGACAAATCTGAGGAACTATCACAGATTGAAGTGTCACTAGAGGAGGTTTTGGAATTAATTGATAAATTCAACATTAACAAGTCACCGGGACCAGATGGCATTCACCCAAGAGTTCTGAAAGAACTCAAAAGTGAAGTTGCGGAACTATTAACTAAGGTTTGTAACCTGTCCTTTAAATCAGCTTCGGTACCCATTGACTGGAAGTTAGCTAATGTAACGCCAATATTTAAAAAGGGCTCTAGAGGTGATCCCGGCAATTACAGACCGGTAAGTCTAACGTCGGTACCGGGCAAATTAGTTGAAACAATAGTAAAGAATAAAATTGTCAGACACATAGAAAAACATAAACTCTTGAGCAATAGTCAACATGGTTTCTGTAAAGGAAAATCGTGTCTTACTAATCTATTAGAGTTCTTTGAAGGGGTCAACAAACATGTGGACAAGGGGGATCCGGTGGACATAGTGTACTTAGATTTCCAGAAAGCCTTTGACAAGGTCCCTCACCAAAGGCTCTTACGTAAATTAAGCTGTCATGGGATAAAAGGGAAGGTCCTTTCATGGATTGAGAACTGGTTAAAGGACAGGGAACAAAGGGTAGGAATTAATGGTAAATTCTCAGAATGGAGAGGGGTAACTAGTGGTGTTCCCCAAGGGTCAGTCCTAGGACCAATCCTATTCAATTTATTCATAAATGATCTGGAGAAAGGGGTAAACAGTGAGGTGGCAAAGTTTGCAGATGATACTAAACTACTCAAGATAGTTAAGACCAAAGCAGATTGTGAAGAACTTCAAAAAGAACTCACAAAACTAAGTGATTGGGCAACAAAATGGCAAATGTAATTTAATGTGGATAAATGTAAAGTAATGCACATTGGAAAAAATAACCCCAACTATACATACAACATGATGGGGGCTAATTTAGCTACAACGAGTCAGGAAAAAGTTCTTGGAGTCATTGTGGATAGTTCTCTGAAGATGTCCATGCAATGTGCAGAGGCGGTCAAAAAAGCAAACAGGATGTTAGGAATCATTAGAAAGGGGATAGAGAAAAAGACTGAGAATATATTATTGCCCTTATATAAATCCATGGTATGCCCACATCTCGAATACTGTGTACAGATGTGGTCTCCTCACCTCAAAAAAGATATTCTAGCACTAGAAAAGGTTCAGAAAAGAGCAACTAAAATGATTAGGGGTTTAGCGAGGGTCCCATACGAGGAAAGATTAAAGAGGCTAGGACTCTTCAGCTTGGAAAAGAGAAGACTAAGGGGGGATATGATAGAGGTATATAAAATCATGAGTGATGTGGAGAAAGTGGATAAGGAAAAGTTATTTACTTATTCCCATAATACAAGAACTAGGGGTCACCAAATGAAATTAATAGGCAGCAGGTTTAAAACAAATAAAAGGAAGTTCTTTTTCACGCAGCGCACAGTCAACTTGTGGAACTCCTTACCTGAGGAGGTTGTGAAGGCTAGGACTATAACAATGTTTAAAAGGGGACTGGATAAATTCATGGTGGCTAAGTCCATAAATGGCTATTAGCTAGGATGGGTAAGAATGGTGTCCCTAGCCTCTGTTCGTCAGAGGAAGGAGATGGATGGCAGGAGAGAGATCACTTGATCATTGCCTGTTAGGTTCATTCTCTCTGGGGCACCTGGCATTGGCCACTGTCAGTAGACAGATACTGGTCTAGATGGACCTTTGGTCTGACCCAGTACGGCCGTTCTTATGTTCTTATAGTGCATTCTGGAAGATGTAGTACAGCAAGGCAGCCCAGTCCATAGAGTAGAATGGGATATTAGACATCTGAACTACAGTTCCCAGGAGGCATGTGATGGCATTTCTGAATTTAAGTTTTCAATTTTCTGCCTAGATATTTTGAGCTTTTGACTTTTCACCAAAATGTCAAAAATTTCCATGGAAAATACCTATGAAAAGGATTTTTTCTTCATTTTCATCAAAAATTTCCATGGGAAACCAAACACAGACATTTCCTGACAAGGTCCACTTCCATTCGTTTCGAGGTGTCTGCATTTGTTTACTGAAGTTTCATTTGTTTGGCTCCAAATAATTTCATTCCTAAAATCTATTTGGGACTATTAAAATGTTTAGTTTTGAAACATTTTGTCTTGACTTTTAGATCATATTAAAATGGGATATATTATATACATCATAAATCATACCATAATATTATTTTTAATATATTAAAATCTTGACTAAATGAATTTAAACATTTTGTCTTTTTCCCTGTAGAACATTTTGATTTCAATAAAACTGTATTTTTATGGCAATCTGTTCTGTCAAAAAATGTGATCAGCCCTAGTTATAATAATGTGTGCATGCCTACGTAGATGAAGTGACAGTATTCAAGTGTTTGGGCCTCTTCTTTCAAACCCTTCCATTAATAGTCACCCTATAGCAGTGGTTTTCAACCTTTTTTCATTAGCAGACCCCTAAAAATTTTTGAATGCAAGTGTGGACCTCTTTAGAAATCTTAAGACCCAGACTGAAAACCACTATTCCACGGTAACAGCAACCTTTCAGAGACCCTTTAAACATAGTCTGCAGACCCCCATGGGTCAGTGAAGCACAGGTTGAAAACCATTGCCCTACAATACATTGTAATCAATGAGATTCAATGGGAGTAAAAATTACAGGATTGAACCATTTATTAGTTTCCTAATTTGACTAAGCAAGGAGAGATGTATTCACCAAGAAGATGTCTTTGCTTTTGACAGTAAAAATAGAGTTCAGTTCCAAATGAGCTGCACATGTTCATTTTGTTAGTGATCATAGTTGTTATGGATTTATGCAACTATGATTTATTACTCAAGCTGGTTGTAAAATGAAGGTTCCTCACCCTTGGGAAATTCAATTTTTTTAATCAAAAATCAGAAAACAAAAACCTTTTTTGTTTTTTTTCAGTAAAAAGACAAAGTTTTCTGCAGAAAACAAACACTTTCACAAAAATTTCTTTGCTGAAAAACAATTTTCTGTTGAAAAACAGCTCTGATGGAAAATTTTGACCAGACTTAATTACCTTATCTATTTTTGCTTTCAGGAACACTGCTGGCCCTCCCTCTCTTCTCTGCGCTACCTGTGAGCACTACATAGAAAGACCCTTGCAACTAGCCATCTTAGTTCCACTACAATACAAAAATATTTTAAAATATTTATTATTTTGACTTCATGCAGATACAAGGAAGAATCATTGTTACATTTTAAATTACAACACAGGAAAAATTAAAATTAAAACACACTCTTTTTTCCTACAGTCTAGATAATCTCTGGTGAAACAAACTTCAACAAAAAAGCAAAACAAAGCAAAGTTAATTATGTTGCTTGGAAACTCTACTAAAAATATTATCAATGAAACATTGTAACATGTTCCAGAAGTTGATCTCAGTTGTGTATCACACTGTAACAGGGGTCTACTGGCCCTTAAAACTGGGGAGTGAAATCTCCAGGGCCATATTTTCCCATTCTAGGGTGTTTTTTTTAAAGACAGATTTGTGGGACAGAGGAAACAAAGAAGTCCTGGGGTGGCAGTTTGTGGTTTTTGGGAAAAATCCAGGCTTCTGGTTCAGCCTGAAGTGTAGGTGGATCACTCAGCCAGCCTCTGACCAAGGGAATATAGTGTCATGAATTGTGGGGATCTGTAAGTCACTACAGCAAAACATATTGGGAAAGTGAGCAGGAAAAAGGGAGCTTCCACCATAAATAGTGTAACATGAATGCAACAAAGACTCTGGCCCACTGAATTTTTCAGTGGATGAGTACTATGGAAGACACACTAAGCCTAAGAGCTAAGGTGAAACCACTAACTCAGTTTCTGTGCAGCCTCTTGAGGCCATCTAATTATATCTATATATAATTTTTTTTAAAAAACAAATCTCTGAAAGTTAAAGGCAATGACAGCAGCAGGAGAAATAAAATCACTCAAGTGGAAAAGAAGCTGTTCTTGGAATTATCATAATTAAATTATAGCCGTTATGAGGGTAAGCAGAAACAAACCTGCAAATCACCCCAGTACCAACCACTAAAATATAAGTTTTCTCCCTAACTCATTAATTTCCCTGCATTCGTATTGTCAATTACAATTAATTAGAAGGAATTATTAATCAGAAATTATTTTTCCATTATTGTATTGGAAAACAACATACTCCCTTCTAAAATAAAAATGTGCAATGACATTACAAATACTTCAATGTATTTTACAGTAATGGTAATCTAATATGATCAATTACTAAATATACACACATATGACTAAGCAAACTACTTAATAATGTTATTTAACACATCTCTATTAGATGGCAATATCAGCCTCTTCCTGGTGGGGAGGGGAGCTGAGGTGGTATAAACTGGAAATTGAGGGGCTGCACTCCATAACCCCAAGGCCCAGCCCCTCTCTATGGCCCTGCTCCCTGCTCCTCCTCAGGTAAGTGCCAGTCTCATCTCCTCCTCTCTCACCCCACCCCCTGAGGCCCTGCCCCGTGGCCAGGTTGGAGTCCAGAAGCTGGAGCTAGGCAGTGTGAGTCATCTGCTGTGCTGGCTGGTGCCATGGTGCAGGTGGCTGCAGAGCTCCTCTGTCTCCTCCTTCTGCAGCTGTTGGTGCCCAAAGCCCCGGGGCTGCAGCTGATACTCATGTCCTCACCTCCCTTTGACTGTTTTCAGCTGGTAACAGCTGCCTGGGCAGGGGGACCTGGCTCCAGGGCCAGCAGAGCCCTCAGGGAGCAGCAACTGCAGGGGACAGAGCCCAGGAGCCCAGGCCAGAGCAGGTCAGTCTAGGCAACTGTAGGGAGCCTTGGAACCTCCCCCTGTCCTGGGTGGCATTCCCCGGCTGGGGGGCAAATGGGCCAGGGGCTGCTCTTGGGCCCCCTGGTCTGCTGCCCGGGTTTACGCCTCTGCTACTGCTGCCTTCAGAGCTGGGCACCTGGCAAGCTGCCGCCGCCCTCTCCACTCTGCCTTCAGAGCTGGGCACCTGGCAAGCCGCCGCCGCCACCCTCTCCACTCTGCCTTCAGAGCTGGGCACCTGGCAAGCCGCCGCCGCCACCCTCTCCACTCTGCCTTCAGAGCTGGGTGGCCAAAGAGCGGCAGCTGCTAAGGGGTGGCTACAAGGAAGCTAAGGCTAATTTTGGGGTGGCTGTACCCCCGCAACCACCCCAGTACCACCCCTGACCAATATTGTTATTTATAGTGTTAATAGAAATATTGGTAGTGAAACTATTTGATTTGGTTAAACTCAATTTTACAGGTTTAATATTTTTGTTTGAAAAAATTGGAATGGGATAGGAAAGATGATTAGCTTTAATGACCGACAGCAAGCTGAGTAGTTGCTCAAAAATGCCAAAACAAGTGAAGCACAAGCAAAAACTCATGTTCTGTGTACATTAATAGGCCTTAATTTTAAGACTTTTAATCTTAAAGATGGGACTTAACAAAAAAATCAAGGTCAGATTAAGGGATATGTATTATAGGCCTGGGCCCAGCGCTCCAGCTCCTTGAGTCATGTGATTACATGAGAATCTCATATTTTATTTTTTTTTACTAGTAGGTTTCTAGTCCCCTTAGTTATGCAGAAAAGCTTGAAAATATGACCCAGTTTAAGCGATGCAGTGATGTCTGCCTGAGTTCCAAAAGAGTCAGGAACAACAGTTCTGAGAGGTGGGGACTGCCTCGTGCATTCCAGTAAGGTGTTAATGCCAAGACCCACTGCTCTGAGGAGGGCTCTGCTATCACAGCTCCAACTGGGGGCTCATCAGTGGGCAGCAACAGAGGGGGGTGGGACGACAGTCCTGGGTGTGTGGGCTGATCACAGGATGACAATGAGCCATAAATGTGAGGCAGCTGCTTAAAAGACAAATATGATGCTAGGGTGTTTCACGCAAAGCATTTCCAGTAGATATAGAGAAGTACTAATGACATTGCACAAGGCATTGGTAAGACCTCATTTGGAGTACTGTGCACAGTTCTGGTTACCCATGTTCAAGAAAGTTGAATTCAAACTGGAACAGGAGAAGAGCTATTAGGAAGATCAGGGGAATTAAGAGCCTATTTTAGGAGAGGAGGCTAAAAGAATTTGGCTTGTCTAGCAGAGCAAAATGAAGGCCGAGAGGGGATATGATTGTTCTCCATAAATATATCTGGAGAGTTGTGACCAGGCTTTCTGTGGGATTAAAACATTCTTATACTCTTTACAAATACTATATAAATTATCTAGCAGAGTGGAATAACATCTAACCACAGTCTATATGAAGTTACAGTTATGCTTTCTCAGAGCCCCTCTGGGCTATGAACCCAACTCCAATCAAAACCGGTGTTTGGCAAGAGAAGAGTGCAGGGGGCCCACACACTCACCTAAACAAATTCTTTTCAGTCATTGGGAAAATGTAATATGGACCCACAGAGGAGTAGGCTCTCTTCCCTTTGCCACATTCGGAAAAGGAAGAAAATGTGGCCTCATGCCTTTCTGAGACATGAGGAGGTTCCCTTATCACTTCTACTCTAAGTGGGGGCAGGGCCATGGTGCAGGAACAAGGCCATAGAATGGGGTCATGGTGGCCCCCATTTCATGTTGTGACTAGAAACCTGGATTGCCAAATCTGACCCTGATGAAAATCCTGGATCTGGACACCCACAAATTTCAGAAAAGTTTGGATCTTTATCTGAATTTTGTTCTTTGGGCCCATCTCTATTAAAAATTGCTATTACAACAGCCTCTAGAGGACAATCCTTACTTAGCAAGGCAATCACTTGATGACATAATCAGCCTTTTCCATTTGTAATGTAGGTTATCTGTATATTACTTTGATCAATCAGCCCTCACAGAGGGAATGCTGATCACAACACATCAGTTGTGTTGTTCTAGCCAGTCCTTCAGCACCCACTGTGGCCAGGCTGTCAGTGACACCAGACATCCAATCAGCATAGCACACCGCAGCCTAGAACCCCTGGGTGATCCACCTGTCTCAGTCTCCCAAGTAGCTAGGACTACAGGAGCACACCACCACACCCAATACATATTACCACATAGTTCATAATCTCTAGGGGTTCAGAAAGAAAATACAGCGTGAAAAAAGGAAGTGCTAGCTAGCAAAAGACCTGGTTAGGTGAATGATGTGCTGGGAAAACCAAATCACAATGAAGAATGTTAGTAGTGGGATTATTATTGGCAGATGCATGTTACGTAACTCTAGACCAGGGGTTGCCAACCTCTGGCACACAACTCGCCAGGGTAAGTACCCTGGCAGGCCAGGCCAGTTTGGTTACCTGCCATGTCAGTTCACCGCTCCAGGCCAATGGGAGTGGCAGGAAGCCATGGCCAGCACATCCCTCGCCCGTGCCGCCTCCCACAACCCCCATTGGCCTGGGATAGCGAACCGCAGCAGTGAGAGCCACATGCCAGAGGTTGTCAACCCCTGCTGTAGACACTATGACTAGACCTCTGCTCTATGGAAACAGTTTGCTCAAAATGTCAGGGTCTTTTGTCTAATTTTCTACAGAAATGGGGAGAGGAGCTGTAGTTACTGAGTTTGCTTTCTTTTTCAAGAGCAGACATAGTTATAAAATATTTAATATTACAGTCCTGACCACTGTTAAGCAGAGCGAACAAGAGGCTGAGTATGGGAAACCACTGAGTTCTGGCAACAATAATGCATACTATGGATTCCAGACATTCATTAAATAGGGAAAGAGAAATTCACATGTTCTAGGGTTTACAAATTCTCTGTTCATTCAAACAATGTTAATACAAAAATAGAACAAACTGGAGATGAAACTGTGCCTCTGTGGAGGCTAGGGTTTGAAACCTGTTAATGGGTGAACTTCAAATGGTATCTAGTGGCATTTTTGGATTATGAATATCACAAAATCAGGCTCTCTCATTAAATTTGCAGAGCTTCCTCATTTTCAGCCACTGAAAATACTCCAAGAACAGTTTTCCCCATATTTCCACTTTTGGTTCTAGCTGAGGCCAAGAAGTACAAAGATCTACAGATAAAATTTTAAATTAACAAAATATTTTCTCAGGTTCATAAACTTTAGTTTTGGTTGAGTTCTAATCCCATTCAAACTGGTTCACTTACTTCTATGTGAAATTGAATCTTTGCCCCGTCTAGTCCAGCAAAGTTTGTGAGAGATGCAAAGTGTTAAGATGTCTCCTTACAACAAAGTATATATTTAATATCTATTTATATTTTATACTGTATTTTATTCTATTCATATACAGATACATCTTTAATATCTATATACCTGATAGAAGAAAGGAAGATAATGATGGAATCTGCGACAGAGTGATGGCCAATGATCAGCAAAGGAAAACAGGAAGCAAAGATTTAAGATGGCACAGGAGACATGCAAATGTTTCTATGATTCTCTCTGTAACCATGGGAACTACACATGGTGAAAAACCTCACACAGATTTTACATCAGAGTAATTCCATTGGTTCAATGGAATTACTTCTGATTTATATCTAGTGACTGGTGAGAGATGAAGCAAGCTTAAGATGGAAAGACAGTATTTTAGGGGGTACAACCAGGCATAACTGGGAGGAATTGGAATGAAACACATAAAAGTCAAATGAAATAGGAAGATCAGGAAAACATTCCTAAGAAATCAGTAAGGCTATAGTAACGATGTCCATGGAAATGGTGGAAGTGCCAGTATTTGAGTAATTATGAGTAAAGTGAGAACTGGAAAAAGTACTTGGAAATATATGGTAGGAAGAATACTCCTGCAGTTTGAAGAAAAATGGTTCTGTCAGTGTTCAATGAGTCTGAAAAGGTGCTCTTTTTTATGGATATAGAAATGGTTACAGAACATTTTGGTGTTCTCAATATTTAGCCTGAGCTTTGAGGGAAAACACCCCAAAATTAGGGTCCACTTTTATCATCAAATGCAATCATTTCTGTTCTTTCCACTGTTCCGTAAGGATTCTTTTTTTAAAAAAAAATCTATTTCACATATTTGTAGATTGCTTTCTAACTCAAAAATTGTTATTTCTTCCCTCTATGGACCACAACAGTGACTCAAGGAATTTAGCCAGACAAAATGAGACAGATGTGTTAACCAGATGGATGCCAAGGAAGTGGCTTGGTTTCCCAAACAATGACTGTGAAGGATGGAAGGATAAATGAACTGAGTCTTGGCTGGATTGATTGAGTTAGCAGAGTTCATTCTTTTATTCTTCTATAAGGAAAAGCTGACAATTGTGCATTCTAGTTCTCATACACTAATGTATTGATTAAGGGGCTAATTGACAATTTGCAAACTCTGTGATTGTATATTTATCACTCAGATACCCAGTTCAAAAGGATATGAAAGAAAAGATGTAGATTAAGATGAAGGAAACGTGGGATTCTGTTTTTATTTTAACCTTCTATTGCCTACATTTTCAAAACTAGTTAGTGATTTTCACTACCTCCAATCTGAAACACCTTAAAAGTACCTGATTTTCAGAGGGTGGATGCTCACCATTTTCTGAAAACACATGCCTCTAAAAGGTTTCAAGTTGAGATATCCCAACTCATTAGACACTTTTGAGAATTCAGGCTTAAAAGCCTGAATATTATCTTTTATACTTATTGGTAATGTGGTTACTTAGCTACCTAGGCTTAATGAAATGAGAGCATTCTCCCTTTAAATTTGTATCACAACAAGCAGTGCCTAAAGCATATTTCTCATCCCTCATGTGTTAACCATGAGGTAAATGGTGCTGAAGTGTGTCAAACTGAGGCAGTTCGATTATTTCATGGTAGCAGAATCCTTTCTGATGGGTCACAAATAAAGCTGCACAGTTCAAAAGAGGTGGACAATTTATAGTATGAGTGTCCTTCTGTTTATGACGATTTTCAGAAAGAATCTAATCTAATGTAACCAATTTCTTGCCTTCATTATCCCAAAAAAGTTACTTCATGGGCAACAGTAAAATGTATCTTCATGACAAATTAGATACTGAAACAGCTACAGTACTTATCTATGAAGCATGGCCATTTTCACTCTAGAAGCTCAGAATTATAGCACACATGAACCCAATACTTTCCTTCCTATGGCTACAGTGAAGCTACACCAAGGAAGAATTTGATCCCATATTTCTAATCTTTGTTTCTGACTATTGACTACATACAGTAAGAATCTCAGGGAAATGAAGGAGGAAGATCATTTTTCTCACTGTCTTTCCCACTGCTCAGACCTGTCAGGCAGTTACCATCTCTCTTGTACCTAAACTTCCCACCACATTTAAAGATACTGGAAAGGCAGGGAACTTAAAGAGGGTCAACTAAAATGAGACTGTGGCCTGTGAAGAGAGACTAATGCAGTACATCTAATATACTTGGACTTCAGTAAAGCATTTGATATGGTACCACATGGGGAATTAGTTACATTATGCAAGGTAAGGATTAACACAGGTACTGTAAGGTGGGTAAGGAAGTGGCTAATGTGAAGAAGACAATGGATTGTGCTGAAAGATGAACAATCAGACTGGAGGTAGGTTACTAGTGGAGTTCCTCCAGACTCAGGCTTGAGACCAATCTTATATAATATTTTTATTAATGACCTTGGCACAAAAAGTGGGAGTGTGTTAATGAAATTTGCTGATGATACAAAGTTGGAACACTTC
Organism: Mauremys reevesii; assembly: GCF_016161935.1. NCBI lineage: Eukaryota > Metazoa > Chordata > Testudines > Geoemydidae > Mauremys > Mauremys reevesii. The sequence continues at coordinate 83,219,049 of NC_052623.1, forward strand.
ATCAGTACAGAGGAGGATCAGAACATTATACAGGAAGATATGGATGACCTTGAAGACTGGAGTAACAGAAACAGGATGCAATTTAATAGTATAAAGTGATACACAGGGTCTAATTATAAGAATTTCTGCTAGAAACTGAGGGCTCATTAGTTAGCAGTGAAAAAGGAGGAGGAGACAGTCCTGGGTGTGTGGGCTGATCACAGGATGACAATGAGCCACAAATGTGATGCAGCTGCTTAAAAGACAAATGTGATTCTAGGGTGTTTCAGGCAAGGCTTTTCTAGTAGAGACAGAGAAGTATTAATGCCATTGTAAAAGCCACTGGTAAAACCTCATTTGGAATACTGTGCACAGTTCTAGTCACCCATGTTCAAGAAAGTTGAATTCAAACTGGAACAGGTGCAGAGAAGAGCTATTTGGAGGATCAGGGAAATGAAGAGCCTATCTTATGAGAGGAGGCTAAAAGAACTTGGTTTGCTTAGCTGAGCAAAATGAAGGCTGAGAGGGGATATGATTGCTCTCCATGAATAATCTGGGGTATTGTGATTGGGTCACCACTGCAGGGGTGTCGGGCAATGATGCATCTTAGTCCCTCCTGTTCTCTGGCTGTGGTATAAAATAGTTTAGTCTCTTGTGATTTGTAATACTTTGATCTAATTTTGGTATTTGGGTTTAGTGTGGGGGTACTGGGTGGTGTTGGTGACCTGTGATACACAGGTGGTCAGGCTACATAATCTGATGGTTCATTCTGGCCTTACATTCTATTATTCTAAGCTCCAATGCTTCAGTCTTGTATAGACAAAGTTTCCATTTACAGAAGACTCTTTAGCAACCTCTCTTTACAATTCAAGGTATATTAGGGAGTGTATTTTTTTAATCTTACAGAAGGAATGAAATGACAGAATATTAGAAGCCTGGAGCTAACTGAGATCTGTAAGTCTGTAATCAGTAACTATGTAGGACAGACATTGCTGACTAATTAACTTCATAACTAAAAGGAAACAGGTGATGTGGAAAGTGACAGGACTGTGAAACAAACTATGCTGGGGTACTGAGTTACATGGGTAAAAGAAGGGATGTCCCTGCAATTTCTGGAAAAACTCTGAACTAGAACTCTCAGCTGGGCGGATCCTCAGTTGGTGTAAATAGTGAGGCTCCATTAGCTTCAACAGAGATGTGCCCTTCAGTTTTCAGTGCCCTTCAGTTTTCAGGCTATCTGCCCCTACACAGTGGGTATAACACAGTGAGTCTAAGATATCAGATATGCATCTGGACTTGTAAGTGACCAATCAGTGAAATGTCAGAAATCTGACTCATGAGCCATACATTTCCCATAGACAGTTTTCACATCTTGGTTCTGATACCAGTCAGCAATGTGTTTTTGGGGAACCAGGGCGCAGTGTCTGGCCTGTCTGACTCATGAGAGACAACCCCCACCTCCATCCCAGTCTCTGCTTGAACCAAGACCGATCAGCGGAAAGGCTCGCAGAGAGCAGTGAAGGGCGCTGGGAGACACACCTAGACCCCTCCTGACAAGGGTGACAACATTAAGACATCTCTATTTGCATACAGAATGGAGAGCAGAGACAACTCCCCTAGCCTCATCTGCATGAAAAATGGGACAGGGATTATCATACAGAATGAAGAACAGAGAACCTCACTGAACTCTGGGACCAGAAAAAGCAGGGAAGCACTGCATCATGGGAATCTCTGCTCTAGATGTTAATGAACCTATACCTGCACATACCCAGCTCAGCAGTTATCAGACTAATTCTAGTAATGAATCATTGATTGATATCCAAAATACTGAAGCAGCCTAGTTGCGTTGTGAGCTCCCTGGAAGAAAACACCACCCATAGCCAAGAGTGATCAGCTCCTATTGTCCAGCCTAAAGAAAACCCTTGAGTCATCAGTTTACCCCTAAACAAATCTAGTGTTCTCCCTTGAACCATTGATGTTTCTCTACAAAAACCCCCACCTATGTTCAAGTAAGTGTTCTGAGGCTTAGATCCAAACTATGCATCAGTTCCACTCGGACTCCATCTCCTGACTGATTGTGCTGGGGGGTCTGCCTGTCTCCAGCACTCAGGACCCTGAGCTACCACCATCACCGGGGAACCCCGACCAGTTCAAGCCTCATGGAGTGGGTGAGATTCCCCCCCCCTCTCTGTTTTCCTTTCTCCCTTAGGTATTAACCTTTAATAATGTATGTTATGTCGGTTTGGCCCTCCTTGTGTAGTTATCTCAATTATTCAATAAATAACTTTTATGGTTAAGCTGGTTGCTTCTGTCTCTCTTGCTGAACTTTACTCTTTTGTGTTTTTAGCTTCCCCCATTTACTCTACAGCAACACTTCTTTTACCTAAGCTAAAGATCCCTGCAGCGCCCAAAATACTGTGGGGTTTGCTCATCAAATAGGTTACTACCAGTACAACTGTGATATGAGAGTGGGGATAGGGACGTGCTGAATCTGGGACACATAAGGGTGGCAGCTTGAAAGTGCTGCTTGACCCAGTCCATTGAGCCCAGGGGCACATGAGGAGCAGCTTCAAAGTGCTGCTTCATCCAGCCCATTGAGTCCAGGGACATATAAAGGGTCAACTTGAAAGTGCTGATTGACCTGGGCTGCTCAGACTTGCTCTGTTAATGTATGTGTGTATGTGTGTTCGTCTGGGGCTGGCACTGGAGGAACCCAGCCCTGGGGAACCTAGGTCCAGCAGGATAGCTCCATTGGGAGGGGACTTGCATAAGGGAGAAGTAGAGCTCCATATTAAAACACACATGGCACAAGCAGTACATTGATAGAATTACAGACACCCCCACCCCCAGAAGAGTAACCTGAATAAATGGGCATACCCCAAAGTAACAGGCAAATCTGGTAACAGTTCTGTCTGAGAAGATCCCCATTTTTCTTAGTTTGGAGGAGCAAAGATCATGTGACTTTTTTTAGCAGTAGTCAGTCCATGGACAGAGTAGTTCAGCATAGTTGTTTGCAAACACTGTGAGTCAGAGCCTACAAATACCTGTCAACAAAGTACATGAGGAAAAAGGCATGTGTGCCATTCAGTTGTAAGGATGGTGTTAATCTATCTCTCATTTCTTCTCAGCATGAGTCTGAGAGATATCACCATTCTCCCTAAAGGCCGGTCTACGCTTAAAACACTGCACCACTGTAGTGCTTTAATGAAGACGCTGTACTCCGACGGGGGAGCTCGCTCCCATTGGCATTGTTAATCCACCTCTGTGAGAGGCAGTAGCTATGCTGGTGAGAGATGCTCTCCCGCTGACATAGTACTGTCTACACTGGCACTTAGGTTGGTGTAACTACATTGCTCAGGGGATGGATTTGGTGTGACCTAGTTATATCAGAGTAATTCTGTAGTGTCGATGTGCCCTAAACTTGCTCAGATGAATCACTATGAAATGAACACTGTGATTCATCTTCTATATGAATTAAAATGTTTGATTCTCTAATCAAGATTAGGTTTGTTACTAGTAGAACTAAATGCACCTATGGTATCTTTATGATCAAAGACCTTTAGTTCTCTAAGGCTATGTCTACACTGCAATTAAACAGCCCTGGCTGGCCTGTGTCAGCTGACTTGGGCTCAGAGGGCTCAGGCTGCAGGACTATAAAATTGTGGTGTAGATATTCAGGTTTGGGCTGGAGCCCATGTTCTGGGATCCTCCCCGCTCACGGCATCCCAGAGCTCAGTCTCCAGCCTGAGCCTGAGCATCTACACTGCAATTTTACAGCTCTGTAGTCCAAGCCCTGGGAGCCCAAGTCAGCTGACATGGGCCAGCTACGGGTATTTAATTGCATCATAGACATACTCTAAGAAGAGCCATAAGCCAACATTTTCCAAGTTAGTTGACTAAACTTGGTTCTTAAATCCATATTTAGGCACCTACATAGGTCTGGACTGATTTTTAGAGGTGTTGAGCACCCACAAATCTCACTAATTTCAGTAGGAATTGGGTGTGCTCCACACTTCTGCAAAGCAGTCCATTTATATTCAGGCAACTAAATGTCAATTTGGGAGCCAATTTTAAGATATCCTTGTTTGAAACTTTGGGTCCTATAACCTGAGGTTGAATCATAGAATCATAGAATCGGCGAACCATGGCCAGTGGGACCACGATTGGCCGAACTTGTGGACACAGCAGGTAAACAAACTGGTCCAGCCTGCCAGGATGCTTTTCCTGGAGAGCCACGTGCCAGAGGTTGCTGACCCCTGCACTAAAGGAACACTTTACTTACACCAGACTCAGAAGGGATTTATCTGTATTATGTCTTGGGCTGTAGTAACTCATGTCGACTGTACAGAACAGTGGATAGGAGAGGGGGACAGGGATGGATGTAGCAGAAAAAGCTGGGAAGTGCAATAGGTGGGTGAACTCATATGAACGATCTTCTCAAACTCTGCTGCATCAGTCTATCACAGAGATTGTTTTTTGACTGCTCAAAATTAATATATGTAAGATTGCTTTCTGCAGTCAGTAAACACTACTTTATGGGATTTGTGTCCAAGAAGGCCATATACATTTTCAGTTGGAAGGTTCTCTTTAGTATGTATTATCAAAAAAGTTTTAAATTTGAGATATTTATTAAAATATTGAAGGTCTTCATTGTCTTTTGCCTACCTACCCAGATCTATTCTTATAGAAATCCCTTCCCTACAGTACTGATGTAGAGGCAACTAATAGTTACTCTTAGTCCCATAATGTGTTGCAAACTTTGAAATAAATGTGCATAAAAAGCACAATTTCATTTTAAAATGACATGGCTTAAGAGGATCTCAGAACACAACCTCTCCCCCGACGTCTAACACCCCCCATCCTACTAAACACAAACATTCTGATTTAGGGTTCAAGCTCCATATTTAATTCATTCTAAGCTTCTATGCTTCTATGATCTGCTGCATGGTATATAAAATCTTACAGTGTTTGCGATATCTGGGCAGGCTGCAGGAGGGAGTTTTACCTTTGACTCTTTAATTTTCAGGCATTTGTCAGTTCCAAGATAGATCCCCTGGAGGTAAATTTTCAGACTACTGCACTGGGAATTACTGTATGCATGCACACAATTATAGCTCATTAACAATAATGGGAGTCACCTGCCTGCTTTCTCATGCATCATGATGAAATATGACCTCTTCATGTTATTTTAATAGTGCTAAAACATTAAGGGTTTTTTGCTGACCATCCATATAGGTGTATGACGATATCTATCCATAGGTTCATCATAACACTCAGGTACTACGGTATGAGCTTGGTACAAGAACCTTTATAGAATAGAACATTAAAATAACATTGTAAACGTTCTATGGGGTTCCAGATGCTTTACATCTGTAAACTAATATTTTTATACATTCATATTAAAATCTACTTTGCAACTGCTATTTCTCTCTCTTGTCTATGGACCCTTGATAAAATTTGTAGTTATCTTGCCATGAGTGCACAGAGAAAACACTGGACACTTGCAGACTTGATTTCATATTGCAGAAACCCTGGGTTTTTATTAACACTGGCTTCTCCTGCATCTGTCACATCCTATTCAAATTTACTGAGTTGAACACAGATGCTATACTATGGAAAATAATGGGAGATAGAGAGAGGGAGAAAGAAAGCCAGCCTGGGTGTGTATTTGCTGTGTTGCCTAGCCAATGTATCCAGGAATTTTCTTGCTCTGCCGGAGGCTTTTATCAGTCTGCTAGACCTGGGATGCCGCAGAGAGTCAGGTGTAACTGCTGTAAATGCAGAAAATTGCATAGAAGAATAGATTTCAGTACTATATTTTACCAAGGGCGAACAGCACCCAGAACCTTCAAATACAATTACGTTTTTTTAAAATTACCCTACACACAGAGTATATGTTAATGTTAATATATGAAATAAGAATCTTTAACAATGCATATTATATATTTTCCTTTAGATAGAAAAATATGCAAGGATATTATAGTCAATTGCTCTGATTTATTGTGGTCACCACTGCATTGTAGCAGAAGTATTTGAGTAGACATTAGTTTCAGTTACGCAGAATAGATTTGATATTCTTACCAAAGCCTATCAACTTTCCTTCTGTAGTCGAATAAAATATATATCTATATCTCTTGCATTCAAGTAAAATATGCAGATGGTATCTGCACCTATGGATATAGATATGAAGAACTATATCCAGTCTAACATACATACACAATACAGAAGGAAAGCTGATTTTGTATTGTGGTGAGAACAACTAGCTTCTCAATTTCTTTCTTTATATTATATATATGTATCCAAAGACAATGATACAGCTGAGATATTGTCTAGATTTTGCATTAATAGTATACTTTAAGAAGTGTACAAAGGCTATGGAGACATTATGCTTTACTGACTGGTCCTACATATTCCAGTGATTCTGGAAAAGCTTACATTCCTTACGTTTAAAATAATTTAGAATATTTGACTTTTTAGAACAGGTATACCAGATTTAGAAACAAAAAGGCTGATTGTGGATCTGTTGCTGATCAACTACTTGTGCAAGTAAGGACTCACCACCAGCATAAATGAGGGTTCCCCAAGGGCAGCAGCAAGCACCGGATTGTCTTTCTGGAGTTCCATGCTGAAAAGCAAAAAGGCTGTAAAATATTCAGGGCACACTTCACAAAGGAAGTAGAAGGTTTAGAAGTGGAGAACTGATTACTGATACCTTAGAATTTATTGCTGTCATTAAATCCCAACTTTACAATTACTCAATAAAGAACTGGATAACTTTTTATAACCAGAAAAAAATCACACAATACATTTGCTAGGAACACCCCGCCCCCTGCCCTGGCCATAATTTTTCCATATTCACAGTATAAATTTTGTTCCTTATCAGTGAAATGTGGTCCTGTGGGAACTATGTAGGACCAAAGGGTCATATATTTCTACCATTCGGTAGAACTCTGTTCTAGTGATGTTTCGTGAGAAAAGGCTGTAGTAACAGAGGAGATCATTGTAATTAAGATGAAATTTTCTGGAGACAAATCTCATCCATAATACTGATTCATAGAAACATAGAATATCAGGGTTGGAAGGGACCTCAGGAGGGCATCTAGTCCAACCCCCTGCTCAAAGCAGGACCAAACCCAACTAAATCATCCCAGCCAGGGCTTTGTCAAGCCTGACCTTAAAAACCTCTAAGGAAGGAGATTCCACCACCTCCCTAGGTAACCCATTCCAGTTCTTCACCACCCTACTAGTGAAAAAGTTTTTCCTAATGTCCAACCTAAACCTCCCCCTCTGCAACTTGAGACCATTACTCCTTGTTCTGTCAAGAATCTAGATGTCACTCTGCTTCTAGACCATATGCTACCATAAGAGCATGCATTTCTTTACCAAATTTGGCCGACAACCCCTTCACTGCTTTTTCTTTTTTCACTAATCTAGAAAAGGTTCATTAGAGCATTCTCTTCAAGCTCAAAGACCTAATTCTGATCACTTTATTCACACAAGTAGCGCGTAAAGATAGCAGCATTTGGCTTCAGATGTACTAAAAATGCCATCATGGGATTCCTGGCTTAAAGTGTCGTGGACTTCCACATTAAACTTGCTCAGTGTACATGTAAAAAAGTTCTCTCTCTCTCAGAGCCACAGACTCAACCAGAGATCTGACATTAAAGCTGGGTTCTATCCTTTTTGTTCATCATCTCTAGTAATACAATTCTGCAATCTATCCAAAAAATTCTGCCCTGCTCCTCCTTTGAGGACTATGAGTCAACTTATTCCTTGGCAACTTTTAAACTATCTTCTTACGTTCATTAGCACTGTTGTAATTCAAGCAGTGTCAGTCTTTCCAATATAAACTTGTATTTTCATGGCTCTATGACTCTGCCATAAATATTTGCTCCAGGCTGAAAGGTCTCAGTAGGGAAAACACTTTTTAATAAAATTTGAGAAATCTATTATGTCATTTACAATTGATTGTGAGATGCTCTTGCTTGCATTCTTGTAATTTAAAACCCACTTTCTTTTTTAAATATGGAAACTCTGGTTCATAACATGGACAGATTTCTTTTTACGGCACGTAGAAGTCACTGATACAACTGACCACAAAGGTTTTGTTAACCCACCTGCCAACTCCAACTAGGGATGATTACTCTTGAGTGTTTCTGGTCTTTCCACTCAAGAGGTTGTTTGTTGATAATTACTCATCTGCCCTACGCTGTGTCATGGGATTGTTGTCCTGATCAATATGTATTTTATGCAACTGGGAGAGATGGCTAGATGACGGGCTGTCAGATGGAGATGGGAGATGGCACTCAGCTCTATCTCTCTTTTTTCAATCATTGCACAAAGCAAACCCCAAATGTTCCATTTGTCATCACAATGCCAGCCCAACAAGCAGGGAGGAAAAGTAAAGGAAGAAAAATAAAGGGGAAAACTTTGATCTCAACTTGTTTCTCATTGAAGTACATTTAATACTTTATTTTTCAGTCTTGAAAATTGACTGTAACTCAAATTAAATGGATTACATTTGGTCATTTTACAGTGTTTTCTGTGAGTTAGACACATGTAGAATTTTAACTAATTCAGAATTTTCCTGTATTATGTTCTTTGACGTTGAACCACCTTTTTCTTTGTTTCTTGTCACAAAATGACAGTGATGTTCTCCTGTGACTCCTATACCATCTTACTGAACCGCTATCAAGATTTTCCCTCAGATCGCAATGATGCAGTTGTCTAATTTACCTAGTACCTGATCCAACTCCCATAAAAATCAGTGGCCCATGCTCTGTGCCAGATAAATTTTCTGCTCAGTGCAGCAGTGTGTGAAGGCTATCGGGGAACTGGTTATAGATCCTTGATTTTCAGGGCTGATCTATGTTGCCTGAGCTGCACAAAGGTGCTAGAACAAAACAGAAAATCTGTTCTGGAGTCTTTCTATTGATTTAATGGGAGTCAGATTAACCCTCTGGTCCTTGCTCCCTCCCATTATATTCATTTGAAATTTGCCTTGAGTAAGGATAGAGCATTTATTGCAGATAGCAAGAGTCATCAACTCCCACTGAAATCAATGGGAACTGATGGAATTCAGCCACTCCAAGAGGTGTTCAGAATATTGCAGCATAAACCCTTTGGGCCGAATATTTTTCCCATTGGTTCCTTAAAGAGCATAAGAACAAAAGAACGGCTACACTGGGTGAGACCAAAGGTCCATCTAGCCCAGTATCCTGTCTTCTGACAATGGCCAATGCCAGGTGCCCCAGAGAGAATGAGCAGAACAGGTAATCATCAAGTGATCCATCTCCTTTTGCCCATTCCCAGCTTCTGGCAAACAGAGGCCAGGGACACCATCCCTGCCCATCCTGACTAATAGCCATTGATGGACCTATGAAGTGAATGTGGCAGACTGACAATATCCCAAACATACTTTATGGAATTAAGATAAACTTTATTGAATTAAATTAAAATTTATTGGATTAGGGTTAATACCTTTGGGGTCCATTGTATTAAAAATGCAATTGTGTATGTGTTACTGTATGGACCTTCTTCAGTAGGGAGGGGAATGGTCATGTATGCATATATTAGTTCAAAGTGCATTCTCCAGACAAAATAAAAGGGGTGAGGCTAAGCTATTTATCCCAAAACTGGCTCATGGCCTTCTTTCTGATCCAGCAAATAGATAAGACCCCTGGTCCATGGAGAGCCCCAATCCGTTGGGAAGGGTTGGCAGGACTGGACCTACTGAGGCCTCATAAGACTGAGTGCTTGTACTTAGGTGAAGCTGTGATGAACTTGTAACCACAAGGAATCCCCTTTGGTGGGATGTTGAAGGACGGCTCCTGCCAGAATCCATGTTAGGGTGATGTCTGGTAAGCTTATTAGCATGCCTGTAGGTTCTTTTATTGTTTTTAACATGTTTTCTCTATAGTGCTTTACTGTAACAAAGGTAAGTCTTGCATAAGAAGTGCTGTGTGGTACCTTATAACTGTAGCAATTATACCCATTAACCATTGTAAAGAAAAAGCAAGCAGGTTCTGTTTGGACAGCCTATCTCTGTTGAAGATAACATAGTGTAGACCAGTGGTTCTCAAAGCCAGTCCGCCGCTTGTTCAGGGAAAGCCCTTGCTGGGCTGGGCCAGTTTGTTTACCTGCCGCGTCCGCAGGTTCGGCTGAATGCAGCTCCCACCGGCTGCGGTTCACCGCTCCAGGCCAATGGGGGCTGGGGAAGTGGTGTGGGCCGAGGGATGTGCTGGCCACCCTTCCCGCAGCCCCCATTGGCCTGGAGCGGCAAACCGCGGCCAGTGGGAGCTGCAATTGGCTGAACCTGTGGATGTATCAGGTAAACAAACCAGCCCGACCTGGCAAGAGCTTTCCCTGAAAAAGTGGCGGACTGGCTTTGAGATCCACTGGCGTAGACAAGGAACTGTGCAGCATGTAAATACACTGGTTGGAAGGGAAAGGGATGCAGACTTCCACCCAAGACCAGGAACAGCTGGGGAGCAGGAAGCTTGGGAGTGGATGCCCTTGCTGGACCACTCAGGAGAAATACAGGTACAGTTAGGGTGACCAGATGTCCCGATTTTATAAGGACAGTCCCGATTTTTGGGTCTTTTTCTTATATAGGCTCCTATTACCCCCCACCCCCGTCTTGATTTTTCACATTTGCTGTCTGGTCACCCTAGGTACAGTTGACCTGAACTCTGACAGAGAGTTGATACTGTGAGTTTTTGCTGTTTGATTGCATCCAAAGTAAGCTGCTTGTACAAGAGGGTTACCAAAGCCAATGTGAAGGCTTTGTTCCCAGGCATTCTTTCAAACTCAGGCAAATTTAGGAGGAGTGAGGCAAAAGAACTTAAACGGTATTGAATTTTTGACTACATACGGCAATGTTAAAAATTTCAATCAATATTTTAAAAATAAACATGAGGGAAGGAAAGGAAGAAACTTCCCTTCATAAAGTCCTTACCTTTACAAAAATGTGTACACTGGCAGTCTTGCAATAATAAAGAGAAATCAGAGGGGTAGAATGTGAATCATGAGACATTCTGCTTCTGTAGTTCATTTCCAAACAGAAGGAGCCAATATAAACCCCGTGGAGTTTATCATCTGATACCAACAAATCCTGTTTATGAATTACAGATGCTGCTATAACACTTAGAAGTGTGGGGCCATATACTCACGCTTGCCCAACATCAACATAGCTGCATTAAAAAATCAATGGAAATACATTGATTTACAGTAGGTGGGGATCTGGCCCACTATCTCTTTAGGTACCAGTGTGGCTTGTGAATATGAGAATTTGCAGTTGCTTTACAAATAACTAGTTATAAGGCTTTTTACATTTCTTTCACAATAAAGAACTATTTTACCACCTGACAACCTCAGATTTTTACATTGTGAAACAGATGGTCAAAGAGCACACACTGAGGTTTACATAAATTTTGGTGAATCTGTTTTGCCTTGCTACATATTCTTGTGGTTATTTTGGCACTTGGCTTGGTGTGGTTCCTGTGCTGTGAAATGAGTTCCGTTGTTAAAGCAGGAGGAAGTAGCACGGCAAAGCGTGGATGCATTAGAGGAGTTTTGCTTGTTAAAATCACTTCCTTGCATATGTTCCTGCTTGATATGCCACATTTAAAATAAGGTTCCATCAGCAATTATAACTAAGAACAAGGTAACTGTAAGCAAGTGAAGTTCCCATCCTTCTCTGAAGGGAATTTACACAGTCAGCATACACACCAAATGTCCCCTCTTTGTGTGGTTTGCATTTATTGGTAGTTGAAACAATTACTCCACAAAATAAATTTCAGTTTAAGCTTTCTCCTCCAACACTCGCTGGTCCCATTCCTATCCTATTCCAGACCCTAGTTCTTTCTGCCCAGACAATTGTTTCCATGCCTATCAGAATGAGTCAGCAGAATTTACTCTCTAACTTTGTGCAGGGTTCTAACTGTTGCTGACCTGACTGGTCAAAAGAAGAAATTTCTCACTGTGTAATGGCATCAGAAGTGTCTAATTCAACCTGAGGTTTGTAGTTGGTCTGTGTATCCTTCACCTCCCATTGAACCCACCAAGTTTACAGAACAGATGAATAGGAAGAACATATATATTTTAAATGATACATTTCTGCAAATATAGATGTATATACTTCTTTATTAAAAGGCCCTATAGGATCTTATGCATATTTATAAATGTGGCCTTTTATAAACATCCAAACATACACAAGCTTTCACACCTCCTCTATTGCTGATTGTGTTCCTGTAAGCTGAACTGCAGTTTAAAAATTATTGGTGTTAATTTGAGTGGAGTTTGCTTGCAGGATAATTTAGTAAACTAGCAGATCAATCGCAATTAGATTATGGACTGCTCTTACACAAAGTAATAAAGTATACAGCATCTCATACAAATCAAGTAATGCTATCAAAGCACAGGCTAAGTTCAATACTACAGAGTTCACTTCATTTAAAAATAGTTAAGTGATACTTGCATGGCTCCTACAATATGCTAATAGAGTAGTTAAGGGTCTGAATCTAATTGAAAACTACATTTAGGATTTTAAGCATAACACTCAGAGAGGCATTGGTGTGAGAGTGCAAGTTTGTCTGTGTATTGGAGAAGGCAGGAAAGTGGGAAAGGAGGGCTGCGTTATTTTGACTTCTACCACTGCAAATCATATGGATAGAATATCTTCCTTAAATTAACAATAGAGACCATTGCTATGTTTCATTGGCCTAGCAACAAGAAAATTGGGAAACTTCAGTCACTATCTTCCATTAATTTTCATGTAAATAGCTATGCATCTTTAAATAAAGTGTAACTTTTCCACAAGCAAAATTGAAGTGATTGCTGTTCTAATGAATGTTCCACATCTGCCTTGCTTTGAGCTTCACACACAGCAATTGCATGTGTTGCAATGTTTTACAGTTATTGTGACTTTTTATGCTGCTTGGCACTGAGCAAACATATAATTAAAAGATTGTCCCTGTCCCAAAGATCTCATAATCTAAATATAAGACAAGACAACAGGTGGAACCAAGCAGACTGGGGACACAAAGAAACAATGAGACAATGCTGGTAGTTTTAGAATCCCACTGAAACTTTTGGGGATTACTGACACGATCAACAATAAATCTGCTGAAAAGGTAATACAACATGAGGCAGGGCCACTTCAGACTAGGGAGTCTCATTGATGGGGATGTCAGAGCCCAGGATGGGAGGAGGAAGCCCTGGCAGTATGGTTCTGTCAGAGCTGTGCTGCTGAGGAACTGGAAGGGGAAAGGGCACTAGAGCTGGCACATAGGCATGGGTTCGACATGCAGCCGGCCTCTGTTCCAAGTGGATTTCCTGAAGTATCTAAGGATCTCAAGGTAGATGTGGGACCAAGGGTAAAACCGCAGCCCTTTCCTTTAAGGGGTCAAACCTTGCCTCACCTCCCTTTCCAACACTCCTGATGGAATGGTTTGGGGAACATGGTGTGAGGGGCATTTTAAATATTCCTCCCCCCTACTCCTTTCCCGCTGGTTTTACCAGGCATAGAGAGTCCACACCATTGACCTGCATGTTTCCATTACAAAAAGTGCTTTATTAGAGGACAGCAAAGTAGCCTCACAAGACCCCTGTTCCTGAAAGGTACTAAACACTCTCAGCTCACCATGAAGCCAATGGGATTTGAAAACATTCAGCTTTTAAAAGAAATGCTCAGCACCTCAGAGGAGAGGGCCCAAAATCTCATGGCATCTAAAGGGGAATCATTTTAAATTAATTTATGTATTTAGTCCCCTCTGCCTCTCTCGGGCACTTACAGAAGTGAGCTACACTTTAGGCCAATTCATTCTCTGAGAGAAACTTTGTTGTATCTGGATTTGGCCTATTATTATTTTTTTCTTTGACAATAAAGCCTACCTCTCCTGGTCTGATTAACCTGACAGTTCTGCATGTACCGTAGCTTCTTATCTTCAGCCTCTCTTTAATACTATATGGATGTGACATTCTCTTTCCATGCCCCTAGAGTCATCCTAGAAGATTATTTTAACATTCATTGTGCTAATTTTATCATACAGCAAACATTTGTGCAATACAATGTAAGCAAACAAGTTTTCAAAGCCCTAAATAACCAGTAATTCAGCTGATAAGATGTAATGACAGAACCGCAGCGATACAGTCTTCTTGCAGACCTTACTGATGAAGAACATAAAGTGCCTCTTATACTAATGCTCCCCAACAGAGTCCCACTAATGAGCATTTTTAAAGGGGAAAACAGTGCAGTTGCCACCACTGTCATTGGTTCCATTCACTGACCTTTCAATCAAACAATTAATGCAACATCTTTTTTTTCCACTATCAAGTTACCAGACAAGTTATTTGTCTTTTCTTTCTCTCATCACTCCCTTTCAGTCCATGTCTTTTCATCTAATGGCTTGTGGGACTACTATTTGTTCTTGGGCTTCTAACCTTGGGCTACCTCGGTCTCAAAAAGTGGAATATCTATTGTTGGTTTCCAAGTTTAATGCCTCCATATGCCCTTAAACTCTGCTTTGTTGCCACATTCTTCCATTGTCTTTCATCCCTGTCCAAATCCAGTTATTCAGTGATCTACCTGCCTAATGTTTTTTACTCAGCTTATCACTATGATACCTGATGACTTTATATCTCTCTACTGATGGTGCTCTTGTTCTCTATAGAGAAATAGGTATATCTTCCACACTGGACTGCCTTGATGTCCTGGGTAGATATTCTAAACCAGTGTTTCTCAAAATGGAGTCGCCGCTTCTCTAGGGAAAGCCCCTGGCGGGCCAGGCCAGTTTGTTTACCTGCCCCGTCCACAGATCTGGCCGATCATGGCTCCCACTGGCCGACGTTCGCCACTGCAGGCCAAAGGGCGCTGTTGGAAGCGGCGGCCAGTAAGTCCCTCAGCCCACACCGCTTCCAGCAGCTCCCATTGGCCTGGAGCAGTGAACCGCGGCCAGTGGGAACCGTGATTGGCTGGACCTGTGGATGGGGCAGGTAAACACACCAGACCAGCCCGCCAGGGGCTTTCCCTACACAAGCGGCAACCTCAGTTTGAGAAACACTGTTCTAAACACAGATCTCTCCCTTCTCCTCTTTCTCCCCCAACACTGCTCTTTTTACCATCTGCAAGACCTCACCTGCTTGCTTCATTAAGTTCACTGAACTCCAGTTACCTGGCTCAGCACTGTCTGCTCATTTGCAATCACTCACCAACGCACAACTGCTCTCTCAGCCTCTCCCCCTACAAAATAAGTTTCCAGAAAAAGCCTATTAAACAGATCCCCACCCCCAACCAACCTTGCTCACCAAAACAGCATTGCGTCCAGCGAGAATCACTCCACATAGAGGTTCTATACTGACTCTACTTTTGTAAACTTGCAGGAATCATTCAATGATTTCCCATCTACGGTTGACTTTTTAAGATGAATATCTACAGGACTGTGCCAAAGGAAACAGGTGCCATTGCATAGAAAAGGAAGGACAAAAATATTCAGTATGGATCCCTCCATTATAAATTACATCAGGCTAGTTACTCTGAGAGTAATAAAGAATGCTGAGAACAAAGCAGACCTCTCTTGAAATTGTTTTCATTAAGAAGACAGATCTCACATTACTGTATTCCTTTTAACAATCATATCTGCTCATTCACTCAGCTCAAAGTCCTTTTTATTACCATTTACTCTGTTTCTTCCTCACGTCCATTAGAGTGGAACCATCCTGGAACTCACTTGTCCATTCACTATTTTAAAATGGTAGCTCTGCATATGCACCATACTCCAGAACCAACTAAGATGGCAAGTGCTCTGAGTACCATGTTTAAAATGTTATTATAAATAAAACACAGGGTGGGGAGGGCTGTCATAAACATGTAGCTAAGAGTAGCACAAAATCCCTCCTTTACCTGTAAGGGGTTAAGAAGCTCAAATAACCTGGTTGGCACCTGACCAAAAGAACCAACAAGGAAGAAGATATTTTCAAATCTGGTGGGGGAGGTTTTGTTTGTGCTCTCTTTGTTGTTCTCTCTGGGACAGAGAGGGACCAGGGCAGGAAAAAACATGTCCTAAAACCCTGCCTGAAATAAACATCCAAGATTACAAAAATTGTAAGTAATAGCAAGGAAATGTATTAGCTTATCTTTTCTTTTAGCTTGTGAATTTTCCCTATGCTAAGAGGGAGGTTTATTCCTGTTTTTTGTAACTTTGAAGTTTTGCCTAGAGGGGAATCCTCTGTGTTTTGAATCTTATTACTCTTTAAAATTACCTTCCATCCTGATTTTACAGAGGTGCTTCTTTTACTTTTTTTCTTTATAATAAAGTTCTGCTTTTAAGAACCTGATTGGTTTTTAGTGTCCTAAAAACCCAAGGGTCTGGTCTGTGCTCATCTTGTTTACCTATTTGGTTGGTATATTATTCTCAAGCCTCCCTAGGAAAGGGGGTGAAGGGGTTTGGGGGGATATTCTGGGGAAACAGGAACTCCAAGTGGTCCTTTTCCTGAATCTTTGTCTAACTCACTTGGTGGTGGCAGTGATACCATCCAAGGACAAGGAAGAATTTGTGCCTTGGGGAACTTTTTAACCTAAGCTGGTAGAAATAAGCATAGGGGGTCTTCCATGTGAGTCCCTGCATCTATACCCCAGAGTTCAGAGTGGGGAGGGAATCCTGACAGGGCTTATAGTGGGGCAGCTGCCCCACTCCTGGGGAACAGGGTTAAAATCAGCCAAGCTAGGCTGATTGGGGAAGCAGCCACAGCTGGGGCCACACCCAATCAGGCCACAGCTGGCCCTATAAAAGGGCTGTAAGCCAGAAGCTGAGTCAGTCTCTCTAGCTCTGAAGAGAGAAGGACCTGGCTGCCTGGGAGAGAAGGGTACCTGAGGTAGAGTAGTGCTGGAGAAAGGCAAGAGGAGCTGGGGAGCTCCAGCCTGGTAACTCCCCAGGCTGCAGGCCTTGTGCAAGGCCTAAGGAAGATACTAGGGCTGCAGAGGTGCAGCCTGGGAATAGGCAGAGGCAACAGGTCCTTGCCAATGATGAGTGGCCTTTACAGACTGCAGTTTGCCCCAGTGAAAGGGGGCTAGATGATGACAGGCAATAGCCACTGAGGCAAGGTGGGTTTAGAGGATTGGAGGTTCCCCTGGGAGGGGAAACCCAGAGAAAGGGGGTACTGCTGGAGGCAGAACCAGTGGTGAGCTGGAGCTGGTTTGCACCGGTTCGTGCAAACCGGTTGTTAAATTTAGAAGCTAGTTTAGAACCGGTTGTTAAAGGGGTGGGCAAACTCTGGCCCACGGGCCACATCTGGCCTGCAGGACCGTCCTGTCTGGCCTGCCTGAGCTCCCGGCTGGGGAGGCTCCCCCGGTCCCTCTCCCGCCTTCTCCCATCTCGCAGAGCCTGGCACCAGCCCTCTGGACTGCTCCTGGGTAGCTCTGCAGCTCCTGCCACTTTGAGTGGCATGGTAAGGAGGGGGCTGTGAGCTCCAGCGGGCCACGTGGCATCCTTACACGCTGCCCTGAGCAGCATGATAAGGGGGCCAGTCCAGGGCTGGGAGGAGGGGTGGGTTAAGGGGCAGGAAGCGGTTGGAGGGAGTGGAGGTTCTAGGGGGGAGGTCAGGTTATGGCGAATGGGGGGGGACTGGGTAGGCATGGGAGTTCCAGGGGTCTGTCAGGGTGGTGGTGGTGGATGGGGTTGGGGCAGTCAGGGGACAGGGAGCCAGCCAAATTGGGGGGGGGGGGCTGGGAGGCAGTCAGGGTGTGGGGTCTTGGACTTGTACTCACTGGGCATCGCTTAATAACCAGTTCCCTACCAGCTTGTCAGTGGCAGTTCGGCGGCGGGTCATTCACTCACTCTGGGTCTTTGGCAGCACTGAAGGACTCGCCACCAAAGTGCCACCAAAAACCCAGAGCAAGTTAAGGACCCACCACCAAAGTACTGTCAAAGATCCGGCAGGGAACCAATTATTAACATTCTGGCAGCTCGTCACTGGGCAGAACCCCAAGGTAAAGAGGCACTGGGGTCCAGGAGGGACATGGGGCCAGCGGTAGGTGAGACACCAGCCTGCAGAGGGCGCTCCATATGCTGGAAAAGAGCTAATTCACAGACAACCAGCAGGAGGTGCTGCACTGGTGAGTTGTTGCTTCGTTATAGGGTCAGATTCTGTCCCATAGCTCTGTCCCCTTTCTGCTACTCTGGCAGCAAAAAGGGGATGGAAAGCTATCCTAACAGAGCAGATGTAGAGGATTCTCTTACTGGCATTCGTGGAGGTGCTTTGGACAGATCCAAGTGCATCCCCATGTGAAGGAGTAGTCCCTAGGGGACCACTCTAGCTGCTGTAATTTAGAGAAGCCTAAAAACTGCTCTTTTATTATTCTAGAGACTGGTGACTGAGACCCACCTCCTCACCACTACTACACAAATACTGTGGTCCTGCACCAAGTACAACTTAGCCAGACTCAAGGATCTGGCCAGGAAAGAATTGTCTATTAATAGCATCTAATACACAGATTAAATAATATGTTGGTGTCACCACCATAAACATAAAATTGATTAAATTTAGCAACAGTTAGGAGAAGAGGGACATTTCAATATGAGTGCACAAAAATATCTTCTTTAGTGATATGGGCCACTAGGATAAAACAATCTATTAGCATTAACACTCACAAACCAAATCTGAAAGCTGACATAATAGTTCTGAACATCAGTGAGCCAGCACAGACATAGTATACACCCACCGTCATTGAATTTCCATCTCACCTCCACCAGCCAATAAAAATGTTCTAATATCTTGTAATTCTGGGTCTTAATAGCCTCTGGCTGCTGAGAGAACAAAAGTGGGAGGCAGAAAAATGAAGCTCATTCTCCCATCCTAACACTTCATAGGCCTTAACAAACACTCTGTTGATTTAAGAATGATCACTCTGGATAGACATTTGGGAAAGGAATTCTGCAGTATAATAAAATTAAGACATTGAGAAATTAAAGAAGCCAGCAGGTTTCAGAGAAAAGGACAGACAAGCGATGTCCTCTTTCCTGAAAAATGTTCTACCAAGTAAATAAGCCCCAAATGCCTCTATTAGCCCTGATAGCAGCCAGCTGGAGTCTTTGTCCTGCTCACATATCACACAACCACAGGCATTGGCTTTGGGCTATCTAGTTCCAGCGTCTCACAGCTGGAACTTTTACAAATCCAATGGAAGAATTTTTTCAAGATTTCTGGAGGATTTTATATTTTTTTCCCACAAAAGATATATTGTCCTGTTGGTGATTACACCATCCATTTGACTAATTATTTCCAAGCAGTGATGTAGCGTACTATTTTATCCTGATGTACATCCCAAAGCGGACACTACATGGTTTGCTGAAGATAATGTTCCAGAAAAAAATGGCTAAATATCAGTGATTTATTTTTTTCAAAAAGCCACTACGCATAAACAACCCCTGGAAGCCTGTGGAATTGTTAGAAGACCAGTAGGAGTCAGATTAAATCATAGGTACCAGAGTCATATGATGTCAGAATCTCTGCTTTTATTAACACTAACCAAGTAAGTCTCATAGTCCTGAAGAAAAGCCTAAAAATGTGACTCACGTGTAATGGCCATGTCGATCCTGATGCTGGGTCTGCAGACAGCTTCCGGCTGAAGGTGGCACAACAGATGCTAGAGCTGGTTAGGAAGTTGCCTGGCCCCATGCTCAAACACCAGAGCAGACCATGCCCCTGGTATTTGGGGGTGGGGGACACTTTGCCCGTGAGACTATGTTGCCATGGTTGGGAGGCCAGGTGCCCCCCCCGAGCTGGAATGGAGGGAAAGAAGACTATCACTGTTGGTTCAGAGGGGAAGAAGGCCCCTGGGCAGCTGGGGAAGGCAGAGGGAGTCCTCCCCCAGCCACGGCTGCGGTCTCCTCTGGGTCACTGGGGAGGCAAGGAAGGGGTGCAATAAAGGGAAGCCAAGCTGCATAAGGAAGGGGATGGGGGTGGAGCTGCTGGTTCCAGTGCTCTGCAGGATGTGAGGGAGCCTCACACAGTACTGCTTCTCCTAGTAGCAGCTGGTAAAGGAAAACTGTGGAAGCCAGTCTGTAGCAGAACCACCCGAGCTGTGAGCTTGGCATCAGTCTTAAATGGTTAACAATAAACTAACTCAAGATTTGGCTGTCTGTGCCTTTAAACAAATAACTCTCAGTCACAGTGTTTAATTCAGGGCCCTGGGCTAATACTGACAAGCTCCTCACTCAGCACTGCACTTCAGAGGAAGTAGGCAAGCCTTCTTAACTGCTCTGCTGGTTCCCTATTGGCCAGTGTCTCCTTCTAGCCTTTCTAGGCCTCTGGAGGACTAAGTGTCATTAATAACCAGACCTGACTGGGTTTTCTTTCAGCAGGTGGTGTGAGGGCACTGATGCCTCCTGCAGAGGGCAGAGAGGTGCTGATAGACCCAGTCACAGAGACCCAGCCACTACCACACCAATCATGGGCTAAGGCCATGGTACAGGAGAACTCTCGTGTGGTTTTGCCCATATTTGTCTTAATCCAGGCCTGAGATCAATAAATAACATAAAGAATGAGTGGCAAGAGCAAACCTGAGACTGTCCCTGAAAATGCATACACCCTGTGGCACCTTACATTGCACTTAACACAAAAGTTTAGAGCGGGTGGAGGGAGGGCTCTATATGGATCAGAATGGTCCATTTAGAAACACAAGCTGTGTGTTTTTGGGAGGGGAAGGTTGTCTTCCTTTCCACACGCTTTACCAGCCACAGCCAAGAATTCCAGCATCTCTTTCTAGTAGATTTTTACCATTTCCTTTTTAAATTTGTATGATGGAATTACTGCTGGTGAAAAGGGAAGGAATAATAACATTTAAGATTAAACCTTTTCATTTTGAACCAAGATAAGATAATACTGAACTTGGTTATTTTATTCTGCCAGTCCGATCTCTGAAATAATTTCTGCAGTAACAGTGTTTTTAGTCATTTCTTTCATTTTTTTTCTGTCATTATTGTTGATTTTGCTGAGGTAATATTGAAGCAATATTTCTTATGGTATTGTGAACTATTTTCTGTTGTAACCTCACTATAGCACAATTAATAATAGCAGTGGTACCTAAAAGGCATTTCATTACATATTTTTAAAATATTATTAATGAGACTTTAGAAAAACAAGAACAACAAATCCAGTTCCTTTACTGTACTGGACATGCTTCCAGCTAGACCAGTATTTTATGTACCATGGACCAGTAGAAAATCTCGTATCATTGAACTATTGATATACAGCACACATAAATATTTTTCTTCAAAGTCATAAGATGTTTGCTCAATGGAAACATTCAGCTGCAAATCTATGAATAAAAAATTTAGTCAAGATTTATCCTGGCCCGTGCTGATATGACTAATTATCTCCATTAGCTAGAATACATTACAATAAACTTAGCAATACATATTTTATCAATATTATTCCCTTTTACTACTCTCCATGGCCTAATATTTTTTTTTGTTTGGGACTAGTTCATAATTAGGCTTGACAGATAGTTTTAAAAAAATATTTTCACAGATAATATTTTTTATTTTTAAGCATTTTTTCCAACTTTAATGTATTTTAAATTTTCACAGTTGTGCAAAATTGTGTGTGTGTGAGAGAGAGAGACAATAAGAGAGGTCAGCGAATGCTTATTTAATTACAATAGACCTGAGATTTAAAAAGTTGAAGTTTATAACCATTAAAACACACATTGTCAACATTACATATCAAATATACAAAGTAAATATCCTTAAATCAAACTCTAATAAGTTCTCAAGGAGCATTTTTCTTACTTTGCCTATCTGTAAATTTCGATTATCAGTAGAAATATTTTGTGTTTGTGTGTGCATAGTGAAATTGACATTTACTTACATTTATAGATAAAAATCTAAATCCTTCCATGTCTATTTATAATTTGCTTTTCATGCACCAAGTCCTTATCATGACAGTCTGTGACAGTCCATTTCAAAGGATGCACCGCATCATTAATCAACAGTAATGAAAATAACTTGAGATTATTTGCTTTGTGCACTCACTTTTTTGTTTCTAATGCATTTACCAATGAAAGCTGAGCTCAAATGTAGCTGGCTTGACTAAATCAAGGTCAGAGAGGTCAAGTGACTAAGGTCATAGTGACTAAGGCTTTCTCTATATTAGGAACATTTGGCTAAAATCTCCAGTGTTACTCCCACCATTTCAGCTTAATTGGTGGCAACAATGTTGGAAGCACTGGCACTGACAAGACAGCAGCAGCTGCTGGCATTGTAAGCACCATCTCATGTAGACCAGCTATGAGAGGAATTAGGCAACCCGGTGTGTGAAACACCATCAGACGTCTGAAGCTCTGTCTCTAGTAGTGCTCCTACTATTGCTGCTACTGATGGAGCTGAACTGATGGGAGCAGAGGTTGGAAGTTTTAGTGAAAAAAAAAAAAGGTAGATAAGTGGCTCAGGTAGTAGTAGCTGGATGCCTTTGCCTCTGTTCTTCCAGCCCTTTTGCCATAAGTAATAGACCACTTTCTGCTCCCAATTTGTTTTCTGATGTAATAAAGTTCTTAAGTAATTACATTTTCCTTACTACTAGACCAACTTTCTGAAACCTTTTGAGCTCCATATTAGTAAATAACAAGGAGCATTTCAGGACTCAAAACAAATTCATTTATTTGGGAGTAAAGAGGGATATGGGGTACTAACAGCAGATGTGAAATTAGCCTTATTTCTATTCTTTCCGCTATCTAATGATCCCTACAAAAGACATATTCTGTATCCAGTTGATCTTATCAGGGTTTCATGTGTGCCATTGAAAACAGAATTTGGTTTATAGGCTATAGAGCAATCCAGTCTTCACTCATACTGACTGATTCCTCAGGCAAAGTAGAACATGATTTACCTCCTTCCCCTAAGATCTGTGTGTTTGGATTACTTTCCTCCTCATATATTAAGCTTGCATTTTTTTGAAGTTGAATTTCATTTTGTCATTTTCTTCCCATATTTATGACCTCTCTGGATCCCTTTGTATTATTTTCTCTCTTCACTAGCATTTGAAATTTAGCATCTTCTGCAAACTTCAGGAACAGACTCTTTATCTCCACTCTCCTGTGCCATTAATGAAGATGTTAACTATAATGGGTTGAACACCAGTCCCCATGGACTCTATTACACAATTCCAAAGCAATACATTTCTGTTTATCGTTATCCTTTGTTTATGATCTTCCAGCCATTTTTCAGTTCACAGTGTCAGATCCCAGCCAACTTCAATTAACTTTGAGAGCAAGATTTCATGAGAGATGATACTAAGTATTTCAATAAAACTCGAGCATATATATTGTTTAATTCTAATTTTTCAATGCTAGCAACAACAAAAAAAAGCAATTGAGTTTATTAGGCAAATTTGATTCTCTGTGACCCTGATTCAGCAAAGCACTTAAGCACATGCATAAGTAACATTGACTTTATTCCTGATCAGCGATGGAATTGTTTACATACCTAAAGTTATGCACACTCTTCACTGCTTTGTTGAATCAGGTCTATATACTCATGATACTTATTCTAATATCACAAAAATTATGTAAGGTTTTAAAAGGAGAAAAAGGTATCAGTCATATTAATCAGGATTTTTCTACATTGCCAGCCAAATGAATATGGAAGAAAGTATTTATGGCAGCCAGAGGGCTAAACATTCTAATTCGTCTATTTGCTTTTTTTAAAACTATTTCCTATGCAATAAGTTGAATGTAACAAATATTTACCAAAAGTCAGACATCTGTATTTTCCAGATTTGTGAATCTTTCACAATGTATGCACTTCCATCATTACCATGCTCCTAACATATTGCATACCATATGCTTTCTTAACACCATATCTCCACAAACATATCAACATTATGCAAGAGTTTCTTCCATTTGGAAGGGGGCTTCTGGCATAAACATAGTCTAAAAAAACCATAAGCAGACAGAGAAGACCTATTTAAAATGTTTCATTTGTTTATTACAGAGACAAGGTGGGTGAGGTAATATCTTTTATTGGACCAACTTCTATTTGTGAGAAAGACAAGTTTTCAAGTTTACACAGATCTATTCTTCAGGTCTGGGAAGAATAGATGTAAGAGCTAGGTATTATTATTAGGGCTCCTTTATGCCAATCTAGCCCTTTTACCCACCATAGAGGGGCTGGAGTGTCTTTACAATAAACAAATGGTTTTTCCTAGAATTCTCAAAAGCATGCAGAGAACAAGTGCAACCAATGTATTGACCTTAAACTGGTGTAACACAGGGAAATCCAGTCCCATAATTTAAACTGCTTTTTTTGATGGTTTCTAAACTTCCCAGAAAAATTGAACTTGAGACGTTTACACATGACATGTACATTTAAGTGGAATCGGAAGAGTCTCATGACTAAATACTAGGTTTGAACAGATCATTTAGCATGAGTAGTTAGCATATATTTCAAGGGACCATTCAAGGTGAAATGGTCCATTAACATCTCTCCAGTCATGGGCAGCATGTGCACCTCACATCTGGAGAGGCTATCCCCCTGCACCGCCTCTTCTGCCTGAGGCCTCATTCCCCCACTCCTCCACTTCCACCGTCCTGCTCTCGTCAGCCGGACCGCCGGTGCAGCCCTGAACCCCAGCCAGCATCCAGAGCAGCCACGAATCTCGGCCGGCCTGCCAACACCTGGAGCAGTCCAGAGGAGCCCCAAACCCTGGCCAGCCAACGGGTGCCAAGCCCTGAGCCTGGGCCACCCAGAGGAGCTCTAAGCCCCACCATGGCCCAGCCCCAGGGCTGTAGCAGGGAGCATTAGCAGAGGTTTGGGGAGGCTTAGCTTCCCCCAGCCTCCATTACCCGCTCCCCATGCCTCCAGTTATCAGGAGGAAAGGAAGGAGCAGGGGGAGAAAGCAGCCAGGGTGAGGGGACGGTTGTTATTGGGTTAGTGATTGTTGTAATAAGCCATTAATCCAGTGTCTTTATTCAGTCCATGAGTTTTAGTGTCTAGCAAAGTTATAAATTTAAGCTCCCAGGCTCATCTTTTGAAAGTGTTGTGCAGGTTTCCTTTGAGGATGTGTACTGATAGGTCAGATACAGTGACTGCTCTGTGAAAAGTGTTCACCCGCAGATGATATGATGTTTTTGTCTTTTATCATTTTCCTGTGTGAGTTCATTTGAGAGCATAGTGATTGTCTGGTTTCACCCACATAATTGCTACTGGGGAATTTAGTGCACTGTATGAGGTACACCACATGTTGTGTTACCTTGTGGATTGACCAGAGAAAACTAGATTAACAATAATAAGGAGAAATCATGTACCTTAGAAAGAAGATGATTAGGAGGGGATGCAAGAACAATGAAATTGAAAGGTGGGATATTCAAAACTAATAAAATAAATACTTTTTCACACAACATATGATTAAATTGTGGAACTCATTGCCACAGGAAGTTGATGAGAACAAAATTTTAAAGATTCAAAAAGGGCTTGGGTATTTATATGGGTATCCAGAATCTCCAGAGTTATCACAATTAATTATGGCAAAAATTATTAAAGGGTTATGCAACTTTTTGCTTCAGGCTTAAATCAATAGCTAATTGTTAGCGAGTAGGAAGACACCTATGTGAAGAGCAGACTGTAACACTGGTAAACCAAGTGTCAGCTCTGGCCAAGGCAGTAGGTGTTAGCTGAGAATTGACAAACTCATAGCTGGAAACCAAATCAACTAATCTATATGTTAGTTTTGTTCAAAATAGATATTAATATTATAAGAATGTATTTAGTGTTTAGACCAGGGGTGGGAAAACTTTTTGGCCTGAGGGCCACATCTGGGTGGGGAAATTGTATGCAGGGCCATGAATGTAGGGCTGGGGCAGGGTGATCCAGTGCGGAAGGGAAGGCAGAGTGTGGGAGGGGGTGCGGTGTGCAGGAAGGGGCTCAGGGCAAGGGGTTGGGGGCTCAGGGCAGGAGGTTGGGGTGCAGGAGGGGGCTCAGGGCAGGGGGTTGGGGTGAGGAGGGGTGCAGCAGGGGGCTCAAGGCAGGGGGTTAGCAGTCTCAGGGCAGGGGGTTGGGGTGCAGGGTGCAGGAGGGGTTTGGGATGTGGGCTCTGACCCAGTGCCACTTACCTCGAGCAGCACTGGAATGGCAGTGGCGCTCAGCAGGGCTAAGGCAGGCTCCCTACCTGCCCTGGCCCCATGCTGCGCCACTCCCAGAAGCAGCCAGCATGTCCGGCAGTGGCTCCTGGGGGTGGGGTGGGGCAGACGGCTCTGCCACATGCTACCCTTGCCTGGGGATACCACCCCCAAAGTGTCCATTGGCTTCATTTTCCCATTCCCTGCCAATGACAGCTGCAGGGAGCAGTGCCTGCAGGCAAGGGAAGTGCACGGAGCCCTCTGCCGCCACCTTCTCCCAGAGGCCGGAGGGATGTGGTGCCAGCTGCTTGCGGGAGCGATGTGGGGACAGGGCAGGCAAGGAGCCTGTCTTAGCCCCACTGCACCATGGGGCTGGCAATCCTGTGGGCCAGATTGAAAGACCTGATGGGGCAGAGCTTGTCCTCCCCTGGTTTAGACTCCATGAAACGCTTGTAAATTGCTGCATGCATTAATCTCACTTGTATGTCTGTATTCCATGCTACAATGTAAAATAGATGTTTGTTTTATAATTGTAAAAATGCCTGCTCTGAACTCAGACAGGAAGAGTGGCTCCACCCACCCAGATTTTAGAAATGTGTCATGACAAACTGCTCGCCAGGCACTTTGGCTAGGCTAAAATGTGGGCCTTGAGTTCACAGAGATTTTGGTGGCCAGGCCTGAGCTCTTCAGTCAAGAAATACGCAAAATCCTGTGGCCTTTGTGCTTGAATCAAGAATCCATTAAGCCACTTGTTCTATTCCAACCCTTGCCCAGCCTGACCCTGGCTGTCTCTAGATTTCACGATGGAGCTGCCCTGCTCTCATTGGTGCTAGTTGTGATCAACCTCTTGACCAAAGATGGTGCATTTCATTTCCTGCTGCACAATTCCTACCTCCCAGGAAACAGCGCACCTCTTTTTGGAAACTGTGTTCCAGTTCCACAGATTGCTGACTGGTATTGAGTCAGATTAATGCCCACAATTCATCTCTTGCTTTTGGTGTGAATTTTTAAAACTTTTTGACATAGACCCCCTTATCTCATTGGTGTATCACCCTTAGACTAACAGGTAGATGGAACAGGTCAATGAGACCCTTTAGCATTATCTCCAGTGCTTCCTGGACTACCTTTAAGACGATTGGGTCTCTCTGCTACCCTACACAGAGTTTTCATACAATAATGCAACTCCTGCCTCCACGCATTCTATGCAAACTATGATTTACATCCATGCTTTCAGCCAACCATGCCCACAGGTTCCCCGGTACTTGTAGTGGTAGATCTGCACCAACCGCAACAAGAACTTGGGGAACATTTATGGACCATTAAAGAAGCATATAAGCACCATGCCAACCAGAGCTGCCAGACCATCTTTGACCTCACCAAGGGGACAAGGTCTTGCTGTTAACTTGGAACCTGAAATCACCCTATCCATAAGCCAAATTGGATCACCAACTTGTCCCATTCCCAACCCTTGGAAAAATCACTCCAGTAATGTTCAGGTTGCAGCTACTTGAGTTATTGAAGTCATCTGGTTTTCCATGTCTCCCTCCTCAAGCCCTAAACAGAGAACCTATTTCCAGCTTTCTCCAACCCACCACCACCACCCCTAGTTTACCAAGAGCAACAAGAATACTTGGTCCAGCAAATCCTTGACTCCCAGAAAGTTAATATGTTTTATGAGGCTTTGGAGGTCTTGGTTTTCTGCAGTCTCCAAACTTGTGCTCAGTAATAGTCAGGTTCTGTTTCTGGCCAGAGAGATGATCATTTCACTAAGTGATATTATCAGCTGTTAGAGGATATCTGTTCTGTCTCTTCACAGTGCACTAGTTGTTTTCTGTGCACTACCATAGTTTACTAAGGATTTTATGAGTGGAAGCAGCTCAGATATTTGAGAAAAGATGGAGGTGGAGTTACCAGGCATCTTGTCCTTATCTGTATAATGATTTTATGCATGTGTACAAAAAATATCGCAGAGAACAGTCTGAATATCCTCAGGCAGAACATAATCTGATTCATCCACATTGCCTTGCTCCATTAGCAGTTTCTTCAAATGATCACACAAAGGTCTTCACAGATAAGATTCAGAGGCTCACTGGTTATCTTTGTATGCCATAGAAATGTGAGAAACTTGAACTCCTGTTGACTATCCACCTCTGATAGAATATGTGGTGTCTCGCGTTGATGAAAATGTCCATGGTTTTCTGGATTCCTTGAATAGCCATGGTTGTCTGGATCCACTGGCTACCTATGATACTGAATCCTGCCCACCATGTCTGCATAAAGCCAGAGGTGCCTTTATTGACAAACATAATCCATGCTTTGATTTTCTTGGGGCAGAGGGAGTGACCATCCTCAGACATGTGGAGGTCTGCACCCCTCCTCAAGAAGCCATCCCTTGTCAGTAAAATTATATCTCTCTCTCTCTCTCTCTCTCTCTGTCCAAGATTATTGAGCATCATGTTAATAAATAACACAGGTTAAAAAGGCAGGTGTTGTGTCTGGTTACAGATTTTCAGTAAAAACTCACTTGTTGGAATTAGCATGAAAATATTACTGGAAAGCACTATATATTATGGGCAGGCTGCACCTTTATTTTTCCTGCAAAAATACCACATGCCCTCATGACCACAAGATTCGACTACTGTGTTTCCCTTTTAGTAGAACTGACAGCAGAGTTCCTTTGCTGCTTACAGCTATCCATAATATCAACTGCAGTAGCATGCCTGCTCTCATGTTTGAGCACCCATGATCAGGTTGCCTCCCATGGATTCTTTATGCTGGCTGCCTATCAAGTGAAGGACTGATTCATTGTGCCATTAGAACTCTTAATGGTGTAGGCCTTGGCTATATGCAAGACCATCACATCACCCTGATTTGTAGCTGTACCCTGATGTATAATGTAATTTTAGGTCAACAGGTAATCATACTTTGGTAGTGGTAGCTCAGGCTGAGGGATGTACTGGCCGATGCTTCTAGCAGCCCCCATTCGCCTGCAGCGGCGAACCGCAGCCAGTGGGAGCCGCGATCGGCTGGACCTACAGATGGGGAAGGTAAAGAAACCGGCCCAGCCCACCAGGGGCTTTCCCTACACAAGTGGTGACCCCAGTTTGAGAAACACTGCCTTATAAAAACTTGTAATGCTATTTATTCACATACACCCCTCTCATGAATGCACATATTACAATCCAAAGATCACCTGAAAAATTTTGTATGGCTTTGGTAGAGATTTTGGGAAAGTCATTGTCTTTGACATCCATACCCTAACCCATGGATCTTAATGACCAAAACTAGCACCCTGAATTGCTCTCAGATGCAGCTGGAAAGTTGTGTAATTTGTCTATACTGAGCTGACCCACTGAGAGAAGGCCTGTATTTAGCACTAGGCAAAACTTTCAAGCAATCTTTAAAAGTGTCCCTGATAACATGATACATTCTGTTTCACTATTTCTAAGGGCAGGTCGACACTTAAAAGGCTGCAGCCCCACAGCTGCATCAATGCAGCTGCACCACTGTAGTGCTTTAGTGAAGATGCTACCTATGCCAATGGGAAGGCTTCTTCCGTTGGCGTATGTAATCCACCTCCCTGAGAGGCAGTAGTTATGTTGATGGGAGAAGCCCTCCCGGTGACATAGCACTTTCTACACTGGGAAATCGGTCAGTATAACTGCATTGCTCAGGGGTATGGACTTGCCAAGTCTAGGAGAGCTGCCATTTAGAATTCTTGTGTTAAAGTGTTTAGATTTCAATATGTGATTGGATAATATGAGAATGTTAGGCCCTGGTCCTGAAAACTATTCATTAACATGCATAGTTCCATCAGTTTGGGGGGAGGGAGGGCAGGCGGAACAGCCATTAATAAGACAAGAGAACCAATTGAAGTTGAAAGTTCCACATTTATTCAAGAAGAATGCTACTTGACTTCAAGGGGGTTACTCATGAGAGTAAGGATGCCAGGGTCAATCCCTAAATTTATATCCACTTTTCATAATATAATGTTATCTGGGACTGTCACACCTAAATTGATTTTGATTTCAATCTTCGATAATTTTGTGACACTGAGGTTTCTTATCAGGGTTTACTCAATAAACCCTTGAATTCTTCTTATTATAAATGTAACATGCAATGTACAGCGACACTCAAACCAGAACCCCAGACCCTGGGAAATCCAGATTCAAATCCAGTTCTTGAAGTTTGGACCCATCTCTGTAATGTAATGGATCTGAACCAGAAGAATGAACCCAAACATCCCTAACCTTTGGGAAGTTTCAAATTCTGATCTGAATCTAGATCTTAACTTCATGGTTTGGGTTCTCCCTAATCTAATACAAAACATTTAGCTACAGAAGAGTTTTCGATCAGATTCAAGGATTGTCTCATGTAGCCACCACAAGTACAGTATGTGAGCATTTCTGAGCTCTTGCCTCATGCACAGGATATGTTGTGAATCATGCTTTTTGAAATGAAAGGCAAGTCTTTGCTGGAGACCTGGCATCATGCCACTATTCCAGAAACCATTACAAATGGTCTTCTTGGAACATAAATAAATGAAAAATCAGGACTGCACCACTGCTAAATGCCATGATGTTCTGCTGTATGATTTAGCACTGTGGCAAGTTGGCTGAGGAGTGTGTGTATCCATTCTGAGCCTATACTCTGTGAGACTGAGTCTGGGTTTACATTATGTAAATCCGTTGACTTCATAGTTATTTCTGATTTACACTTATGGCGATGAAAGCAGATTCAGCCCCTGCCTGTTTAGTTGATCCATTCAGATGAATTGTCACATTTCTGAAATAGGCAAAAATATTGCTTGTTCATAAGAAGCAGAAGGATGGTGAGACTCCATAAACCTAGTAAGTCCAAGATTAGGCCTACTAGCCTTAAAAGTGTCCCTTTAACTTCTTTCTGTTACCACTGGCCTCTGATAAAAGTGATCACTTTCATTCCAAGGCACAGCAGTTTTACCATTAGCAAATATTGTGCACCTTTTCCCTGGCAACACAGACACACTGGCTACGATTTGTCAGCCTGCATTTAAACAAAAATCACTTCCAGTCCCAGCCTACAAGAACTGCCTATTTAGCTCAGGCTCCTGCTGTTTCCCCATCAATCTCTCCATGGTTACAGCATAAGCCTTCCTGTTTATTTAACTCCATAAGCTCCTTGTGCTACTTCTCCCCTTTCAAATCCCCGTCTGCTTGGGCAAGTGAAGAGTCTTTAGCCTTGAGGGATGTTCTTATCCCTTTTAGTGTCTATTTTTTTTTTAAATGTAAGAACTGCCTGGCCACTGCTGCCCTTGCCATCATTCCACTGCAGCACTCAGCTGTCTTCCTGGGAAACAGTATATGCGTGCAACAATTGGTGCCAGGCTCGCGTCAGGCACAGTGAGCTTGACCGCCTCTTCATTTTTGCTGCATACCTAGTAGTGAGTGGCACTGCTACACATAAGACACACGTTAGCTCCCTTTTGGAATAAAAAGAAAACCTTTGCTGGATATCTGGCTGTGTGCCTCTGTGCCATGGTCCATGCTGTAGGTGCTTTGGATAATGCTTGTAGAAAAACAGATGGGCTTCATATAAAGTGACATGTGCTTGTTCTAAAAGAACACATGGCCTGTGTGTTGCTGATATAGAATTCTCTAGAGGGCAACATTATGTGACTAATGCCCTAATCCAGAAGGTAAGAGAAAGGGTACTTTGCATTCACATCCAACCAGGTGTGTTGTCTTAGTTTCCTTACTCTGGAAGGAAATGAGATTCAGTGAGTGTTTTGCATTTCCACCCTAATGGGAAACAATCTGGGGCGGGGGGGAATAATTCTTGAATATCATGCATTATTGCTTTCTTCCAGGTAGACTCAGCTGATCTTGGGGCAGGATGGCTTTTCTCCAAGTGGCCAGAAAAATCTAAAGAGTCAAAGTGATGGTGAACTTAGAGCCTTCATCAATAAATTCATACAGCTGCTCCCACATTGCTAAGATGTAAAGCAGTGTTTCTCAAACTGGGGTCGACACGTGCAGGGAAAGCCCCTGGCGGGCCGGGCCGGTTTGTTTACCTGCCCTGTCCACAGGTCTGGCCAATCGCGGCTCCCACTGGCCGCGGTTCACTACTCCAGGCCAATGGGAGCTGCTGGAAGCGGTGCGGGCCGAGGAACTTATTGGCCGACGCTTCCAGCAGCCCCCATTGGCCTGCAGTGGCGATCCACAGCCAGTGGGAGCCACGATCGGCCAGACCTGTGGACAGGACAGGTAAACAGACCGGCCCGCCAGGGGCTTTCCCTACACAAGCGTCAACCCCAGTTTGAGAAACACTGATGTAAAGGAACAAGGACACTGAAATCAGTGGAAGTTAGGAGCCTAAATACCTTTGTGGATCTGGGCTGAATGCTTCCTAAATGCCCTAGAAATGACACAGAAATAAAGAGAAGATACAAAAATCATAATGTTTTGATATTTTATTAGAATCTCAGCTGTAAAGACAGATACATGAGTGGGAATACTGCATAATTATGGAAGATGTAAAAACTGCAGTCAGTCACAAGTGATTATTGTGAATTTATCTATGTTCCTGACATATAAACAGACAGTGACAGTAGCTGTGCTCTGCAACAACAGTTGACTAAATTTAGTGAGCATAGGGCAATCCTGTCTAGTGCGCACATTCACTTTGAAAATGGAAAACTTTGACTAGCAGTTTCACGTCTCCCGTGTTCCTAGCCCCAAGATGCACTGGATGGAAATGTTGGGTTTATCTGAACGCTGAGAATACCTGCTAGTTTGATCATTAAACCAGCAGCTTTGCCACAGCCCTGAGACACCCCCCAACAACACACATCCTTCACTTCTCACACACTGATATTTTCAGCTGGCAGCCAGTTTCATGCTTCTCTGCTCCCAGGATCTTCAGAGCACCAGCCTGTCCCCAGGCTGCCTGTCTGTCCCCAGTTCAGAACTTGTAACTAGGAAATGCTGCTCTAGTCTCAAAGAAGTTTTAAAAAGACCATTTACTTTGTTCTGGGGCCTGATGTATCCCAAAATGCACTACACAGTCATGAGGAATCCTTGTTCATGTTCAGACTTTTGAATGCTTAATCAGAGCTTGTTCAAACTACCTCACCTTTTTCAGTTTGAAACATTCGTCCAAAACCATCACAAAGCCTCCTTTCTCCCAGTGCATCAGCACTTATGTTTCAGACTCCAGTCAAACAATACACCAGCATCGCAGAGGTTGGTGAAAGTGAAAATGTTACATGACATTTTTCAAACCTCAAAAACACATTTAGGGTAAACTTGGATCAGTTCTTATTGTATCAGAACCTGTCGCCCATCCCTAGAAGTCCAAACAAAACAGCACATACATCTTAAAATGCTGCTGTTACCCAGCAGAATGAAACATAGATACTATTTTAATCACTGTTCCTATGCTAAGATAAGAAGTAAGGTCCACCTCCATCCTCATTCCTTAAATGTAGACACTCGTTCTAATTTGTTCATGGATGAATTGGAAAGTACACACAGTTCAGCATGTGAATGTTTTAACATGCCATACACTCAATCCTGCTGTCTCTTATAATTCTTCCTTCCATTTTCATTGTGGATCCAGTTACCTGTACATTATACTCTGTATTAATGCCTTTAGTAGAACAATGTATTATAACATAATTGGGGTTTAGCTCAGGACTTCAAAACAAAGCTCAGAAATTTTTCACATTTTGCATATCAGATCACCATGAAAGCAATCAGTCTAAGGCAGGCAGAAAATATGACATTCTAGAAGAAGCTTGGGGCATGATCCCCTAGAAAATCAAGATAGATTGGTGCATTGTCTATGGATGAAGCAGTAGACAGGTTTGTGTTTTAAACTGAGAGTGCTGGATTTCAAAATTAAGCCAGGCAGGCAGAAGATTCTTCCTGGTTTCCAAAAGGTGCCATTTTTGTTATCGGTGTCTTTTTATCTTTATACAACACAATTATTTTCTACCTCTCAGCTGGAGGTTGCAGCTTCTTTGTGATGCTAATCCTGGCTGAAGCTTTTATTCTTCAACTTGTCTAGAGACAAAAAAGCCCCCTAGGGCGATGTAAACTCAATGGTCCTAAGAAACATGTCCATCTCAGGAAGTGACACACCATGAAAGGCAGATTCTTTATGCTTTGTCTGTAGGGAAAATATCCAATACCTGGACCTTTGTGAACAAAAGAAAATGTGATTGGCCCCAGAAGCTCGTCATATTAAAACAGATATTCAAACAGGTTATTTTACTGAGAAGCCATGTTTACAATAACAGAAATGGAAGCTCTTGCCAAGCCGTGGGAAATGGGTGTTTCCACAGCTATTTTCTGCAGGTTTCAGAGACTCTGCAATCCTCTCTTGCCTGCTTGTAGCTGCCTCTACCTCTAACTTCTCCCTCTATATATCTTTTCAAGGAGCATATGGTAGGTGGTATTACTCAGTTAACAGATGTGTCTTAACAATGCCTTTGATTTGTACTGTGCATGCAGGGGACTAGTAGTATATAAATGGAATTTGGTAGCACTTGATAAGGCCATTATACTGGCTATTTTTGTTATATGTCAGCAAACTGGTGGACTAAGAGAACCTAGAGCCATATATCTGACAAAGACCACGCTTTTATATGTTGACTACTGTAGATTGGCTGTTAAGACAATCTGATTTATTACCTTTTATACAGGCCCTCTGCTATGCTTGCACAATGGGTACCTTGGCAGTCCCTTTCATTATTATCCCATAATGGAGTATTTATGATACCACTGTTGACAAATGGAGACATATTTTACATCTCTGCATAGTAAGTTAAAAATCTGGAGAGACACGAGTTTAGTGTCAAGGAGTAATAAAATAGGTTTGGTTACAATTACCCCAGTGTGATCTCTGACTATGCTAGCAATAACCAAAGCTAAGGAAAAAATGCAAAATTACAAGTCTTCAAGCAGCCTGAGAAACAAATATTGTGTTAGTGAGCGATATCTCACAGTGAAGCCTGGTAATAGGGATATGTGGATACTGCAAACCATGATAGATACTGTAACCTTGTAAGGAAGTGTATATTTTCTCTTTTAATTACATTAGGCCTGATTCTACTCTCATGGGTGTAACCCCATTGGCCTAAGCAGAATTACCAGTTTTAGTGGGAGTGAATTAGGCCCATCAACTGTAATGTCTAATCTTCTTCTCACTATGTGTATAAACATAAAACAATGCCCCACTACCCTTCAGTTCAAAAGCAGATTTCTTTCAGAGTGAGTTGTGATTGCTATTTTGGTTCATTATTTGGTTCATCACTCACCCTCGTTGCTTTCCGCCGCCCCCATTGGCCTGGGACAGCGAACCGTGGCCAGTGGGAGCCGCAATCGGCTGAACCTGCCGACATGGCAGGTAAACAAACTGGCCCAGCCCGCCAGGGTGCTTGTCCTGGCGAGCCGCGTGCCAGAGGTTGCTGACTCCTGGTCTGGACTGTACTCCGATATGTCACAAAGGTAATGCTTAAATCAGGGGTGGCCAACCTCTGGCTCCAGCGCCACATGCGGCTCTTCAGAAGTTAATATGCGGCTCCTTGTATAGGCACCGACTCCGGGGCTGGAGCTACAGGCACCAACTTTCCAATGTGCCAGGGGGTGCTCACTGCTCAACCCCTGGCTCTGTCACAGGCCCTGCCCCCACTTCACCTCTTCCCGCCCCCTCCTCTCAGCCTGCCATGCCCTTGTTCCTCCCCTCCCAGAGCCTCCTGCACACCACGAAACACCTGATTGGGAGGTGCTGGGAGCAGGGGTGGGGGAGCTGATGGGCGTATTACTGTGGCTCTTTGGCAATGTACATTGGTAAATTCTGGATCCTTCTCAGGCTCAGGTTGGCCACCCCTGGTTTAAATGTTTGCTCTATAACTATAAAAATGTTTGCTAATTTAACCCAAGTGCCTAATTGGGAGATATTTCTTTAAGAGATCTATAGAGAAGTGAGTGTGGGAATGAGTTGTGTCTGGGTCATTGTTGCTAGATCAATGCACAATTAGCAATCCACACCCACTAGTTTCTGGAATTGGGTGTGGTAGTTTGGGGCCATGCTGAATAGGTTCCTTGTAGTTCAGGGGTTCTCAAAGTGGGGGTTGGGACCCCTCAGGGGGTCACGAGGTTATTATATGGGGGGTTGCGAGCTGTCAGACTCCACCCCAAACCCCACTTTGTCTCCAGCATTTATAATGGTTTTAAATATATAAAAAGTGTTTTTAATTTATTGGGGCGGGGGGTCGCACTCAGAGGCTTGCTATGTGAAAGGGGTCACCAGTACAATACTTTGAGAACCACTGCTCTAGCTGGATTAATAGACTCCACTGAGGAACAGTAGTTAGGGTAGCTGCTTTACAAAAGGCCATGTGACCTGAATGGGCTGGGAGAAGCTGAGCTATAGGAGCTGTAAGCAGAGACTATTTGCCCCTAGCTCTGCAGTATTTTGTAGCAGATTGGTGAGGTTCTTTAACCCTCCAACGGGGAAGCCCTGGCAGTCTTGATTATAAAATGGGGAAATTGGGAAGGAAAAGTGATTTCTTTCATTTTAATTGTATACTTTGAATGTTATTTGATTTTAGCCACACTGTTTTAGATTGTCTCAACCAATATTGTTCACCAACTCTTCTCTTATTTAAATGTGGTGATGGAGAAAGAGTCAACTATATTTTGCTATTCTCCGTTTTTTGTATTTTTGTTTATGTACTTAATCTGAGTGGTTGGCTAATTAGTTAGCTAATCTACTACCTGAGTGATTTCAGCAGAGGAGGAGGAGGAATCTGCGTGGATTCCAGCTAGAGGTTTCTACAAGCAAGAAGAGAAAAGATATTGTTGCAATGCTTTTGACTCAGCAGACCATATAGCTTTTGATGATTGAAGCCTGTAACTAAGACTCAGGCGAACTCAACCTAAGGTTTTTGGAACTCTGAA
This sequence comes from Mauremys reevesii, assembly GCF_016161935.1. Lineage (NCBI taxonomy): Eukaryota > Metazoa > Chordata > Testudines > Geoemydidae > Mauremys > Mauremys reevesii. The sequence goes on from NC_052623.1 coordinate 83,256,084, forward strand.
TTACTTCTCACCGTGTTTCTGTGTGGGGGCTGACCTGTTTAGATTTAATTTGTTTACTATGTTTATATATAACTGTGAAGATAATGTATGTAGATTATAAAGTAGCTTTGTTAGGTTGCAGAAATTAAGTTATGTTTCTTTATCATTGTCAGATTTTTACTAAATTTATTCCTTCTGTACTTTTGGACTTACTAGTATTTCCTTGCTGAAAATCCTCAGTGACTGAATTCTGGGTTTCTGTGTGCTTTTCTATGGGAGTTGGGTTTTCTTTTTTAGGCACTGGAATAAACTTTAGCCCACCCAAAGTTTCACTAAAACTGTAAATCCCCGCCAGTCAAGTGAGAAGCATTACCAAGTGTGAAATACTAGTTCACCACAAGAGGTGTTATCTCCTTCCCAGCAAAAGAAGGTCTACAGTCATCAGACAAGCCATTGTGAATAAAACCATTTCTTTGCAGTCCCCACAGCTCTGCAGAGGGTAGGTCCCCAAGCCCTTCTCCCATCACAGCTTGAACACTATGAGAAGGGAATAAGAAGGCCTGTTAAGGAGAACTTATTCCTATCCTTCTTGAACACAGAGGTGAAAATTTCTAAACATAAGTAAGTAGTCCCCAAATGTTTAGCGAAGCTTAGCCCTAAGACTATATACAGTTTATAAGACATATAAAGTTTGCTTATTATAGAAGTTTCTATTATCGTTTGGAATTTAAGACTGTAACTAACCTGTGTGTATGCTACCTGCTTTAAGCTTGTAAATAACTCTCATTTCCCTAGTTAATCAATCCTTAGTTTGTTTGCTTTAGGATTGGCTATAAGCGTTGCCTTTGGTGTGAGATCTAAACTGCAAATTGACCTGGGGTAAGTGACTGGCCCTTTGGGACTGGGAGTAACCTGAATATTTTGTGATCTTTGGAGTAAAATGACAATCTATCAGAGAGGCTGGATGGCAAGATAGACTGGAGTGCCCAAGGGGACTGACTGTGACTCCATGGTAAGGCTGTTATAGCACTTTAGGAGTTCACGCTTGTTACTGGGTTGGTGAAATCTAATTCTAGAATATACAATCAGTTTGGGGCTTGTGACCTACCCCTTGACTGTCTGCCCTGAGGTTGGCACTCACATTCGACAGCGTGACAGCATCCTTCTCATGACAATGTTGGCACGCAAGGCAGAAACTAGCTCCTCCATCCCTCTGTCATCAGCTGCTGCTTCTATCTGCTCTGCGCTGTTGAGACTGACTGTTCTGTCCTCCCTGCTAAGGGTTCTTCTTAAGTTTTCTCTTACGCGGCCTCATGTCCTCACATTAGTTAGGTTTCACCTCAACACTTCAAGCTGTGTGTTGGCATTTGGAGTACATGCCCAAAATGTGTCTAATACTTCCTTCTAATTCTAGTGAAGACAAGCTGCTAGTGGTGATTTCTCGGATTTTTGTCAGCGATAAAGTTTCTCCATCCAATGCCCAGAATCTTTCATCTGAATTTATTTTCAAAGGCAACTAGTTTTCTGTGTAACATTTTAATAGCTCCCTCAAGCGCTCACAACCATATGTTAGCACTAAGATGACTTAAGTTGAAAATTCAGTTTTATTTTGGTGCTGTATATCTTTGATTTCCATACATTGTTGAATTTTGTGAATGCCTTTCCTATCCCTGATGTCACCTCTTTCTTGAGGCTCTCTGTGCTAATTATTTCATGCTTCTCAGCAATGAGGCCTATCTTGTGCTCTCTTTCAGTCATCCAACCCCTGAATGTTGCTTTTGATCTGAGGGAACCAAGGGCCAGATCCTGAAAGTTATTTAGGCATCTAAAAATGCAGATAAGCTCTTCTGTAAATACCACTAGGCACCTAAATAACTTCAAGACACTAGCCCTAAATGACCATCAGAGCTCAATTAAAGTCAGTGTCCTGATCCTCCATCCCCCATGTGCATAAGTGCTACTCAGTATGAGCAGAGGTTGTGTGCAAGTTTAGGGGATATTCTTCAATATAATTGCAAATGTGTTAGGCTGTTTGTATAAGGAAGCTGAAACCATTGTTGTCTTGTGCAGCAATTAGGGATCAAGCTATATTCTAGTTAGTTCCAATGCTGCAGTAAAAGATACAGTAAAACAATGGATTTACATAACTCATTAGCTCTACAACATGATTCACGCTTCAAACACCACTTCAAAGGGACTGTTCTTCAGGAGAGTTTTCTGGTCTATCAGCCTGCCATTGAAATACCGCCATTTTTCCATTCACCTTGCCAGATCATCAGAGAGCACCCTATGTGCCTTGTTATTTAATATCCACAGTGGCAAGAGTAATAGGACTCTGGAGTAGGCCACACACTCAGGTTTCAGTGTCAAAGTAAAGTATCCTTGGAAAGTGCTCTTTTGATCAGGCATTTCATCATCTGATGTCCCATGAGAGAGGTTTTGCTGTCAAGAGAATACCTGAAACATAGTCTCATTTAACCTACAAGACAGGTACTATGATCAGTTCCAGGCCAGCAATTGTTATCACCACTCTACAATAGAATATGAACCCGAGTTTTTAAACAAAAGCATGGAACTGTATCAAAGATACTCTAGATGCATTTCTGTTTGTCACACAGGGAGTTGTTAAGCTAGTTAATAAAATACTTAATGATTAATAAACATTTAATAGTAGTTTTGAATGTGGTATGCCAAAATTAACTAACATAAACTAATTTAGTAGATGTTTCATAGACATGAACTATAACATACAATTTTTTGCAGCTTATAAATGGTGCTAAACACTAATACAGTAGTGTATTAATGCTGTATATTCTAATACGGTACATTATTAAGATGAATTTTACTACTTGCTTTTTTCCTTCTATTCCTTGGGTTACACTAAATATTGAACTTAGATTAGATTCAGTGATGATGCTATATTTGAAGGATTCCTATACTTTTTCTTTATAGTGCTTAACATATGCTTATATATAGAAATAGAAAAAAAAACCTCAGCATTCCAGCATAGTCACCAAACGTATCCATTTCCACAAGCATTAAGTTATGGTTAATACAATGTTGTATTATTTTACAATACCATAATTACCAGAGAATCAATTATAATAATACCTAGTTCTTATATAGTGCTTTTCAGCAGTAGATCTCAAAGCACTTTACGAAGGAGGGCAGTATCATTAGTCCTATTTTACAGATAGAGAAACTGCAGCACAGAGAAGTGAAGTGACTTGCCCAAGGTTACCCAGAAGATCAGTGGCAACACTGGGAATAGAACCCAGGTTACTTGAGCATCCACCTACGTTCTAGCCCAGTGTTTCTCAGCAGCTCCCATTGGCCTGGAGCAGCGAACCATGGCCAGTGGGAGCCGCAATCAGCCAGACCTCTGGACGGGGCAGGTAAACAAACTGTCCCAGCCGTCAGGGGCTTTCCCTACACAAGTGGCAACCCCAGTTTGAGAAACACTGGTCTAGCCTCTTTAGCAAGGTCGTGTGTTCTTAAACACATTGCAGCTGAAATCAGTGGGAAGGAAGGTTATCGCAGACACCGTCATGTTTGAGGTTTTTTTAATATGTTTAATTTTGCATTATTTTATTTTCCCAGAAATAGTACAATAATGTTAAGCTGAAGCAAATTCAAAGATATCTGTGGCCATTGTTTTATGTAAGTAACCCCCTGCTCCATTCATCAGTCAGGCATACAGGTCAGATTATTATGCATCATTTATGCATAATGTAGCAATTTTAAAATAAAAATTTTACTGGTGTGTCTGCTTATAGTAGAGAGGTTCTATTGTTTGATATTATAGAAAGGTTTAAAAAAACAGCATAGAGGAGAAAAGGGGAGAAAAAAACCCTTTCTTCTAAGCATTCTGCACACTAATAATTGAAAGTCCTTACAATGACCTGAACCAGATCACTAGATCAAGTTTTTGAAAAATAACCTGTGGTGTTGCTTCCCAAACAAACAACAACTGTTTCTGTGTCACCTGTGGAAGTCTGACAATGTCTGACACTCAGCTATTCCCGTGCTGCAGCAAAGGACTTTTTTGTTTTGTTTGGTTTGGGTTTTTTTTGTTTGTTTGTTTGCTTTTTGGCACTCAGAGTCCATGGAGATTAGAGTATCCCCATAAGTTAATTTTTCTCTGTGAAGAAAATGTTTATGGCACATTAAAGACAAGTAGTTTCATTCAAAGGCTTGCTCAACAACATAGAACAAGAGCCTGCAATTCAATTGGTATTATATGACTTTGTGTGAATTTGATCAAAGAAAACATAGACTCTGGATTTTTTAATGTGTAATGAATGCAGAGGTTGACTGCATTATGGTGCCAAAATATTAGAATGGCACTTTGCATCTGAGATTAGTGCGAATGTAACTTTGCTGTACTTAATTACTCAAATACTACATGATGATTTCCTATATAGTATTGCAATTGGCATAAGAAAATTAATAAATGCAAAAACATACTGTTATTCTGAACTTAGAACTGAACTTTTACTAGAGATAGAAACAGGACCTAATGGAGGTGAGGTTAACATATGTGTGCTTATTACTAATTATTGATCAGTCCCCCAAAATATGGCTCATGTATTGGCTTTCTGAGATGGTGTCTTGGTTTGTCAGATGTAAGCAAGGTGGGTGAGGTAATCTCTTATTGGACTAACTTCTGTTGGTGAGAGAGACAAGCTTTTTATTTTATTTTATTTTTTTTAATAGACCTTTCCACACACTTCCCCATGGATAAATACAGTGACAACACTAGTGATTGGAAGCCATTAAGGCTGAATAGTTCTAACTATCCATACAATGATGTAGCATCACAGAAACGTTCAGCTAGATGGTCTGGCTGTCAGATTCTGAAAAAACAGTCTGAGGGCTGGGTTACGCTGAAAAATGACTTCAGCACAGCTATGTCTCTCAGGGGTGTGAAAAATCCACAGTCCTGAGAAATGTCATGAAGTCAACCTAACCGCAGTATAGACAGCGCTAGGTTAACTCAAGAATTCTTCCATCTAGCTAGTTACTGCCTCTCGGGGATGTGGATTATGTACAGCGAAGAATCCCTCCCAGCGCGGTAGTGTATACACTAAAACTCTACAGCAGTGCAGCTGCTGTCCTGTAGCTGTGCCCCTGTAGCATTTTAAGGCTATGTACACACTACCACTTACATTGGTATAACTCAGAGGTTCTCAAAGTGGGGGTCAGGACCCCTCAGGGGGTCGCAAGGTTATATGGGGGGGTCATGAGCTGTCAGCTTCCACCCCAAACCCTGCTTTGTCTCCAGCATTTATAATGGCGTTAAATATATAAAAAGTGTTTTTAATTTATTGGGGGGGGTCGCACTCAGAGGCTTGCTATGTGAAAGGGGTCACCAGTACAACAGTTTGAGAACCACTGGTATAACTTATGTCACTTGAGGGTGTGAATAAGTCACCCCCTGAGCAACATAAGTTACACCAACCTAAGCACCGGTGAGGACAGTGCTATCTCAGCAGGAGAGCTTCTCCTGCCGACATAGCTACCGCCGCTCTTGGGAGCTGGAGTAATTAAATCGACAGGAGAGATCTCACCCATCAGCTTAGAGCATCTGCACTAGAGGCATTTCAGTGGTGCGGCTGCATCGATGCAACTTCACTTGTAGTGACACGTAAGTTTAGATGAAACTAAATACTTTTGTGGGGGCGGGGCTGTTTGTTGTATTAAAATCCTTTTCCCCGCTAATGCTTTATTCCAGTTGCCAAATAAAAATGTCTTTGTTTTAAGAAGGCTGTTAGTCACTATATCCTGGCCCATGTGTTCTCCAGGGGACCAAATGCAGGTACCTGAAACCCAGTTGGACATGCAGGGTGATGAGCAGTTATATACTGGGTGCTGTAGCCAGATGCTGATCTGAGAGTGGAAAAATCACATGATTTCACCTGAAAGCAAGTAAGGGCAAGAGATATGGGATGGGTGCTGGGCTACTGATGGTTAGTTCACTGGGTCCCAGCTCTTACCCCAGCTCCAACATCCCTTGCCAGCCATCACTCCAGCGCTGTGGGAGTTCACCTTTCAGTAGAGGCAGGGCTTACAGAGTCTTTATCCTCACTACTTTTCTGAGTGGGGAGGTTATGTCCTTTCCACAAAAAGGGTGGTTGGTAGGGGAGCCTGGGGCCTCACTCTCCACCAGGCTCCAACCCTGGGCCCTATGAGAGGCAGTGATGTCAAATACCCCAGTGTACTTTGCATCTGCCTCCCTGGGCACTTCCTATGACTTGCTTCCCACAAGGCCTCAAAGTCCTTCACTTAAAGTCCAACAGAAAATAACAAATAAAAACAACAACTGAAGCTGCAGTCTAGCTGGACTCAGCTGGTAGCCTTCCTTCCTTGCAGGCTAGCCCCAGATTCACATTGGCCCAAGTTTCTGGGTTGCAGTCCTGTTCTGTTTTGTTACACTGTCTCTCCATTCAGGGTTTCAAGCAGGCTGCAGTCCCTGATCAGCCCCCATTTACAGTCAGGCTCCCAGCTCAGGACTAAGCCACCCAGGCTTCTCTCAGCCCTCAGCCCAAAAGAAAAAGCTCACAACTATGTTCCCCCCAGGTCTCCTCCCTGAACCCCTCTTCTAGGGCCTGTGGTAGCTGCTGCTTGCAGGCTCCTCCCTTGCAGCAAGGGCTTCTGCTGTGCTCTTGTTCAGGACCTCCCAGGATCAGTCTGTCCTCTTATCCTGCTTGCCCTCCTTGAGAACTGTCTGGCTCCAATTAAGTTTCAACTCCAGCTGGAGCAGGCTCTGCAGGTGCAGTAGGGTGGAGTCACCTGGGCCTAGAACTGCTCCTTAACCCCTTCTGTGTCAGTGTGAAGTTCATATACCCCATTGCACCTGTCCCCTGATGGCATGCACTTGGAGATACCAAAAAGGGTAGGAAGGTACAGGTAGCCCTGCAACCTAGACAATAGGCCTTTGGTTTTGAAGTCCTTATTTGGGCTAAACTCCCAAATCAATAAGAGTTTTAACTGAACAAATACTGAGTAAGAACATCAAGACTGGGCTGTTAGTGATATTCTGGGTCATGTTTGTTCCTGATACAGAGGTGGGTGAGCCCCTTTTTTAGATTGTAAGCCCTGTGAGGTAGGGGCTGTCTCTTACTATGTGTGTGTACCATACATAGTTAATAGTCTTATGGGTCTGCTATCTTCATTGTCCCTCTTCAGAAAAAGAAACCCATATGGCTATTCTGTATCATATATGTTGCTTTATCAGCTATATGAAACACCTTTGATTGAACACCTCTCTGAAGACAGTAACATCCTCCTAATTTATTACAAAGTAACCCCTCCACCCCCGCTCTTTTTTTTTTTTTTTACTGTGAACGGCTGTGTGGCCATGCATAGCATCAATCCCATGAAAAACCTGCAGCTCAAACATTACTAATACACATTTTTATCCTGTAACTGACAGGCATTAGAAAGCTCCCAGGTAGCATACTTGCCAACTACTATTTATTCATTTTTAGCCAACATACAGTCTTTCCATGATATCCTGTAAATCCCACAGACTATACATATTTCATTGTAACTTGTCAGCATGCTCTGTAACTGAGAGTGCTTGAAATAAAATAAGAGCCAAGATCCTTAAAGTGAAACTGCTTTTAAGTTCAAAGCCCAGGCTAAAAAGATACATTTTTCCAGTTAGTCTGAATGGAAGCAAATTCTAGCCAGTTCAGTGGGAATGTATGGCAGACGACAAAACTTAACTCAAGTTCCTAAATAAATCTAAAGTCCGATGAAGGGATCTTAAAGTTTATAAAGAATAAGCAAGTTAACAGTATAAAAAGCATCTTGATATTGTTACCTCTTTTGGCCAAACGGAATGTAGACGAGGACGAGAGAGTGGGGACCTGACACTAAGTGAACCAAAGTGAAACCAGACCCAGCATAACTGTAACTGATCCAAGACTGAACATCTCAGAAAAGTAACAGATAGACCAAGATAATGTACTCAAAGAACAAAAGTCAATAATAAGATTCTGACAACCATTCTGTCATGAAACTAGTTTTCTCATTTTAGATTTAGCATTAGCACTAGTGTCTAGTCTTATACCTCGCCTCTTCAGCATAAGAACAAGCTTTTAGGAAATGAAAATACAATCAGAGGCTGGGGGAATGCATTATATTGTTATAGACATGTCACCCATATAGTAGAGTATACTCTGTCATGCTAACAGGATGAAATTCAACTTTGAGCAGAGGGCCAGCAAAGGACCTATGCACCGCTTAAATTGGACTAAAATGTTGCATAGGCCCTGTGCTTGTCATAACCACAGGGTGTATTTCACCCATAATTCATAATGTTACAAACTTTCTTACACAAATTCTCTAATGTTCTTTCTTCTCACATTTTCCAAGTACACAAGTTGTTGGAAGGTACAGCTGGAAAGATTTCATCTGTAACTCTCTGTGGCTGTGGTTTCCCAGGCAGCAATAATGACTGGTGAGGACTAGGTTCTGACTGAGTAACTGTGTTACAGGAGAAAATGGAATTCTGTATCATGGAACTTCTGGGAAACTAAGGGCTTAATGAACACCAAAATGGACTCTCCATACATGCAAGCAAAAATGGCAAGTGGATAGCAGGCACAAAACACTGCTGCTGGCTAGTACAATTACAACTGGAGGATCAGATTGGTGGAAATGGATAGGACTCCATTGTCTTCCACCCCATTGGTGTCTAACTTTGTCCATCTTTTCTAGACATCGACTCCACTAGTATGGCAACAGACTTACTGGCCTCCTCAGCAACAACTGAGCCCATCCCAGTTTTTCTCTGCCACTCTTCCAACTGGTAAGTTAGAGTTAATGATCCCACAACTGGATGCAATACTGCTCCATAAAGCAAAAGGGAGACCTGGCAGTATTTGCCTAAGAGATTCTTTGATACAGCATTATATGCCTATTATAATTGCTGGCATAGAAAAGCTGAAGTGGATGGCAGAAAAAAAAAGACAAAACTGACTGACAACTAGATGGGTGGCTGTATGTGGAACACCTGGGAGGCACTCCTCAAGAATCAATAAAGAATACTACAAAAATATCAAGTTAAAATGATGGTTCAAATCAAAATTGATGTAATTCCACTGACTTCAGTGGGGACATAATATGGCTGTAATTGGTCTAGTGACTTTATGAGAACTGCATAACTAAGTAAATGGCTACTGCAAGTCTTGGTAACTTTGTGTACTGATTTTACCATGCATAAATTGATTAGATTGGTTGTACTATTGTAATATAGTTCCTGTGTAACTGTCTATTTGCCAGTAACCCTAATACTCTCAGTCTGCTGCACTGTATTTATTCTTGAGGGGACTGAGGAAGGAGGTGAGGAGAAACACATAGGGGAAAGTTGTGGGGCATCAGAGCTCAGCTAATTCTGTGAACATTTCTCTCTGCTCGGAACTTGCCATTAGTGTGGAATTCTAGTAACAGACCACCATGAAGTTTATTTACTTACATTTTTATTTATTTTGATTTGTAAAATTGTATTGATTCAATACTCTATGCCCATAAACACATATTAGAATGAAAAAAATAGACCTTTGTCCCAAAGCAGTAAATAGTAAACTGTCCCAAATACCATAAACTCACCTCTTGCAAACACACTCTTCTCACCTCCACCCAGCTTCTCTGCCACTCACCAAGGAAAAGCCTGGTGGAACCAAGGAGCCTTGTAACATGACCTGAAAGTCAATGGATTTGGGTTCTGAGGAACCAAAGTAGGAAGCAAATTCCACATCTGAACCTTCCACTGAAAATGGCCTGACTGAAGGCCCCTCATGATTAAACCAATTGAGAAAAGGGCTTAAATCAACCTACAGGGCATTGACACAAAAAACTCTTTAGTGTGAGCAGGGGCGGCTCTAGGAATCCCGCTGCCCCAAGCAGGGCGGCGCGCCGCGGGGCGTGCTCTGGCGGTCGCTGGTCCCGCGGCTCCGGGGGACCTCTTGCAGACGTGCCTGCGGAGGTTCCGCTGGTCCTGCGGCTCCGGTGGAGCATCCGCAGGCATGACAGCGGAAGGTCCGCCGGAGCCGCCTGCCGCCCTGCCGGCAAAATGCTGCCCCAAGCGCGCACTTGGCGTGCTGGGGTCTGGAGCCGGCCCTGAGTGTGAGAGGGTCCTGTGCTTCATAGGCCAGCACACTTATTGGGAACTTGGGGTGGGGAGGAGAAGGCATACACAGGGGAAAGAGTGGGTCCTACAGAAGTTCACCCAAGTTCAGCCTGGCACTGCTCAGCTCTCTGTTCAACATTTATTTCTGCCTGGCTCTGTCAATATGCATTGCCTTACAGCATAGTGGCTAATCCTCAAAACTGACTACTACTTCCCCTCTTTCACTATGAATAGCAGACACTAAATAAATGAGGTCACAGATGACATTTCTACAGGCATTTGCAACACATATTCAAATTCTGCAAGATAAATATTCCATTGCATCCTGTGCAAAGTCTACTGAAAGCCACTGAACAGTACAATACATATGGAAAATATGGTGGCGCTCTGGTCCCCTTCCAAGTAATTGAGTGAGTCACCATGGTAACCCTGTTTCAGTTTAGACCTAAGGCACATGCATGGCCCCAGGTTTCTGGCTCACTGGTGTTAAGCTTGCTCACCGAGTGCATAATCACCTCCTAGAGGCTACTAACAAATTCCAGACTGTAATAAATTTGCTCCAGTAAATCCACAGATTCACTGGTATCTGCCAGGTTTCCAGCATGGTAACCACTGAATTTCCTTTCACTTAAAGGGCACAAAGAGAATCATTGGGTGCCTGATGAGCAGTTAGTTTTGTCTGGATGTAACATTACAGAAATGGATTTGGATGAAAAGAAATATAAGCCAGAAATATAAATCATCAATCTACTACTAAAGTCACTATAAAAACATGGGATTCTATCTCAAAGAAACAAATCTGTTTCCACTTCCTCTGTAAACAATATATGAAAATGAGGAAACAACTGTGTTTTTAACATCAGGGATTGTATAAAATATTGCAGCTGCAGCCCAAGTGCCACCACTTTGTCCCAGGATTTCTTCCAAGCCAGGAGGCTGTTCAGTTGTAATTAACATTTCTCATCCCAGTATCATTGTTGATGAGTCCCAATGTAGTCTCAAGTACAGCTGCCTGCTACGGTAGTTCATTATGAACAGAGGACCTCTACTGACTCTCTTTCCTTCTGCTCTACTTTTCACTTTCTTCAAAAGAATCACACAGTTTCCCTTTTGCCAGGCTTTGTGTGGTAGCTTCGTCATTGCTTACTCGATGATCTGCAGATTGACTGATTGTTTGTTTTTTGCTTAATCCTTTTTTAGCTTCATTGCCTTTAGGAGGTCTTTCATCTTCTGTTTAGATCTGCTGAACTTCATTTCTTCCTGGATTCATTCCACCTTAAGCTATATTTCCATCACCCTGTTATTAGTCCATTCAGTTTGGTGCTCAGATTAGCCAGATCAGATTCTGCTGCGATTCACTTTGGCTCTTTTGAAATCATTTGGCACTACTTCTCCTGCGTTCCTTGGAGCCACAGCGCAAACTAAGTGGAATGCTAAATGATTACAAGTTAAGTAATGATGTGAGCAAGTGTTTTGAGGACACATTATATAAAATGGGCAGCATGAACCACAATGATAACAAGCTAGTATGAGAGTCATTTAGAAAAATATATTCTTCAGTTAAATTCCTCTGTAATCACTAACAGAATAAACTAGATTATTTTAAATAAAAATCAATTATTATATTTGTAATATATTAATTCACCTTTTTGTCTCCTCTTGTCAGTAACAACATTCAAAATTGAGGCACAATCCTGCATTTATTGTCCACTCAAATTCCCCATTGACTTTAGTGGTAATTTAGGATGAGCAAAGAAAGGGGGCTCCATTATGAGTCCAAGATTTAGTTGCATTTTTTGCAAACACCTACAGAGAAAGGAAGAAATGGTGAATCACACTAATGGTTTATTAATAAAGCTTGTGATCATGTTGTCTATTATCATTTTCTAAAACACATCTCTCTGTTATCCACTGGGGAAATATTTTATTGTCCATTCAATGATATTTGTCAAAAAGTTTTTGCACGTGCAAATTCTATTGCTTGTTGTGCATGAAAATCTGGATGCCTAGTTGTGTGCACATGATACATGAAGTTCCTGGACTCTTAGCTGTGTGCATCCTCAAAGTTCCACACCTAGAAAGGGAGAATGAGGCAGATAAATTATACCCATATTTTCACCAAAACCAACCATAACAAACCTAAAGAAAACAATATTATTCTGCTTTACCAGCACTTCTCATTTCCTCTTCAGCAATGTGCCTCATATTTCAGGCATGTCTGGAAAACAGTATAGAAAGACAAGGTGGGTGAAGTAATATCGTGTATTGGACCATATTCTGTTGGTGAGAGAGACAAGCTTTCGAGCCACACAGAGCTCTTCTTCAGGGAACAACATAACTACAACTACACTGCTTAACACAGTATGACATTTTATACAGTAACAGCTCTCTCAGATATTATTGTTTATATATTTAATTGATTAATGCTAGGAGATGGGTTTTCCTTACACTAATAGGGCAATTGCTGCAAGAGTCCTCCTTGGTAGCATGAAATAAGTTTTCTCAATAGCAATGTTCAGATTTTTTTTAAATTGCACATTTGGAATCAGTTGAACATTCATCCATAGTGCTCAGTTTGCCGTGTAATTGTCCTAATAAGTTACCATGAAAAACAGTCAAGAAAAGACAGTTTTGAACCCATGGAGAAAGTCTAAAAGTAAAGTGACAGACACAAAGTAAGAAGGAAACTTCCTGGATAAAGAGAACATCGGGACAGGTTCCATTCTCAGTTACTCCAATTTTGCATGGATGTAGCTAAAAATAGAACTGGGTCCAATATGGTTTCCTGGAGTTAAAGTTAGGCAGAATTTGACCTAGGTCTAATGTCTGAATATCTGAATTCCTGCCTTAAGCCATAATGGAATCTACTCAGGAATCAATAATGCTTGGGGAAACTGACCTTAAAGTGCAATACAAGATATTAAACATTTATTTTTACCCTAGAAGACTTTATCTATGAGAAAAAGTCTCCGAACAGGAAGAGACAAAGAATATACAGAGATGTGCAGCAAAGGTCTGTCACTAAATAGAGAATGAGATGACTGAAGTTTTACAGCAGCACATCTCATCACCTATGGGATTTTTAGTTAACCAGGCTCATCAATCCCAGTCATGAACAACTGAGACCCTTTTGAACTCCAAGCTATGCAACCACCTTAGACATACATCTCTTAATGAGCAGCTAACATTACTCAGAGAGGTTAAGTACAGTAGTTTAAAACTAACTCAGTATCCCAAACATTTTGATTTCTTGGAGGCATAGCTTTTCCTAGGTTAGCTGCTTTAATAGTTTAAAAAGCATGTTTTCTTTTGACAGTCAAGAAAGAAGCGAATTTAAGGTTTGCCTGTTAAAGGTGTAAAACTCTGCATAATCCCATGGGTCAAAAAGTTCAGTACATTTTAAATATTTTGTTGCAACAAAAATGCATTCTTTGTTCCACAGTTCCACAGTCTGGAATATGAAATAAGGGGGAAAGAGAATCTCTTCTGTAAAACTCAAAGTGGAATCTGATAAGCATTTTCTGATTGTATGTCATCTGCTAGGGAGACTTCTTACAGAGTCAGTACAATCATATCTGCACAAATGAAGATTTTGCTAACAACACTTAGACACCAATTCTGCAATTAGATTCCTTTTGGAGAGCTACTATGCCCACACAGAGCCCCAGTGAAATCAGTGGGGCTTTGCTCAGGTACAGCATCCCAATCTACACAGATCTCCTTGTGGGATCAAAGCTGTGCTAGTCACATGAAATAGAAATCATGGGTGAAGGATACAACTCAACAGAAACAGAAGAAAGAGACTTTTTTTTTCTACTATCATTTTGCTTGAAATGATTCAGCCCTGCTGAAAGCAATGAATATGAATCAGAAACATTTATGAGCTAAGGACCCAACAGTGTCTGAAGTCATTAAGATCTTTTATATTTCTTGTTCATATCAGAGTGCCTGTCACTCTCCTTTGAAGTGGCTGTTGGTTCATAGAGCACCCAGTGGTCTCAGAGAAAAGGCTTTTTTTTTAATATAACAAACAACATTTGTTATTTCAAATATGAGATGACTCAGTTGAAATTTTTGATAGTATAAGTTATTCCAGGGCTCATTTTGTTTCTGTCCCCCTACAAACAATTTCTTCTTGACAAGGAAAACAAATGCCAAATCTCACTGGATGGAATATCTACACAAAAATATAGCTCAGCATTTACTGAAACCAACTGTAGTTCCCAACCTTTCATATTTTCAGAGAAGAGGCTATAATCACTGAGACATTTTCCAGAAAATCTGTTCTTAGGAAGCAGGATTTAGAAAGTCAACTCTTTTTCTTTGGCTGACTTCATATGGAGAAAAACAACCGGCAATCTATTTAAAATTGCTCAAAACATTAAATACTGTACTTAATAATGGTGTAATATTGGAACTCCACTTTTCTGGGCCTTTGTGAAGGGTGGCTGTTCAATACAGAGTGAAGGTATAAAAAGACACCTTTCACTTACGCACATCAAGCTTTATAAGGTGTTTAAGTGATGAATTGGCAAGTAAGCTATCATTCTAATTTGTTACATTGCTGCTTTTTGCTCCAGCAATAAAAAAATTTGAAATTCACAGTAGAGAAGTCACAAAGGCCAAAGTAGCAAAGACTAAAATCTGATGCTTCACCTTGGGGTAGGTCTACACTCAAAATGCTACAGGGGCGCATCTTCTGCACTGCAGGTGCCCCCCTGTAATGCTTCAGTGTAGACTTTCACTACAGTAAGAGAAGGGCTGTCCCATTGCTGTAGATAATCCACCTCCACAAGAGGCAGTTGATGGAAGAATTCTTCTGTCAACCTAGCACTATCAGGGGTTAGGTCAGCTTAAATACGACTCTCGGGGAGTGTGGATTTTTCACCCCTGAGAGATGTAGGTGTGCTGAAGTAATTTTTCAATGTAAACCAGTCTTTAGAGTAGCCTCCTATCAACCAAAATGCACATGGTATTACACCAACGGCCGTAAAAGAAATGTCAGTGAATGAATTAAAATAAATATTACCTGAAATAAACAAACCAACATGTTGCCACATGTTTGGAATTAAGCACATACATGATGGTTGGTCTAATTACACACAACTATAACTATGTCGCTTAGTGGTATGATATTTTACCAATATAATTATAGTGGTGCAAGTCCTAGCATGGACACAGTTATATCAGAATAAAGGGCCCTTATACTGATGTAGTTCTTCCCTTCCCATATGGAAATAGCTACACTGGTATAAAGCACCTTAATACAGTACTGATATAACTACAAAGGGGTTGTACAGCTTTAGCTATCCCAACAGCATAGTTAAAGCGGTACAAATTTCTAGTGGAGAGAAGTTCTAAGACTTTTCAAGAAAGAGTCTAAGTCTGCATCTACACTATAGGTGGTACAGCAGTACAGCTGCGGCATTGTAGCGATGCCCCTGTTAGTGCCATAGTGTAGATGCTTCCAGTATTGACAGGAAGAGTTTTTTCACTGATGTAGGTCAGGGGTCAGCAACCTCTGGCACGTGGCTCGCCAGGGTAAGCACCCTGGGGGGCCGGGCCAGTTTGTTTACCTGCTGCCTCCACAGGTTTGGCCGATCGTGGCTCCCACTGGCCGTGGTTCGCAGTCCCAGGTTAATGGGGGCGGCAGGAAGTGGCGCAGGCGAGGGATGTGCTGGCCACGACTTCCCATCACCCACATTGGCCTGGGCCAGTGAACCGCGGCCAGTGGGAGCCGCGATCGGCCGAACCTGCCAACATGGCAGGTAAACAAACTGGCCCGGCCTGCCAGGGTGCTTACACTGGCGAAATGCATGCGAGAGGTTGCCGACCCCTGATGTAGGTCATCCACTTCCCCAAGCACTGGTAGTGAGGTCAACAGAAGAATTATTTTGTTTACCTAGCCAAGTCTACACCAGTAGTTAGGTTGGCTTAACTGTCCTGCTCAGGGGTGTGAATTTTCTACCCCTCTGAACAACAAGCAAGGTCAATCTACATTTTAAATGTAGAACAGGCCTCAAGGCTTTGCAAAGGAAATTATGTGACTAAAGCAATCTTTCCTGTCTATTACTAAGAAAAAAATATTTTTGAACCATACTTTACATTCATTACACACACACATACACACACAAACAACTGCTTGGTGTGTTTATTCTCCAGAGTTTATTTTGTGTCAGTAAAGTATAATACATTTTTAATGTTCAATTAAATGTTATGATAAAAAATACATAAGCATGGTGTCACATCATTCTAAACTTGCCCATTACACAGTAAATTCCTATTTTATTTGCAGTTATTTTAAACAGGCATTTTACTAATTATAATGAACTCATTAATTAAATATATTAATGAAAATGACTAAGCTTCATCTCTGTCCAATGAAAAACTATTTGTGTGAAAAAGAATTGTTATATGGCTAATTTCATTTTAAAATGTGTATTAAAATCAAATGAAATGTGTTACTGTCATTGATTATGCCATCTTGAATGGAACAGTAGTACATTCTGCAGCTAGTTTGGGGCTCAAATGGGCATGATGCGTAGACAGGTGGATGGTGGAAGCTCTCCTTGCAATTGTGTGGCCCACATAACAGTCAAGGACAATGTATGGCCTTTGTGTTAGGGAGCACTCTGAACCCCCTACCTGCTTGCCCAGGACACAGAACACGCCACAGGAGACAGAGCTAAAACTCTACCCAATCTACATTCCAGAGCTCCCTTTTGAATGGTGCCACTCTGCACTGCCTCATTCTATGGCCTGCGAGGAACACTTGAGCCTATGATGAGCACATTTTTTATTTTGGGATTAAAGGGTCAAATCCAGTACTTAATTTGTGCGAGGGCTGAGCCCTGGCACCTCGAGGCTTGGCAGTTCATAGCCCCAGCACTTCTGGGCTTGCTGCATCAATCATGAATGTAAAAAAATTGCTTGAGCCCCAACACCTCCATCATTACAAATTAAGCATTGGTCAAATCCTCTACTACCCACAGAAGCAAACTTCTTTAATAATCACAATCTGCACGTCTATAGCATCATTAAGATGAGAATCTAAGAGTGTTTTACAAACTTTAATTAAACATAACTCTAGGAGGTAGGATATATTGTAAGTGCTGAGGTAATTCTTTGTTGCTATTGTTGACAAATTGTTTTTTGCCTAAAAATGCATTTATCAGGCCCCAAAACTATTTGTCAAATTAATTCAACACAGTTTCAACTGGTATCTTCCCCCTAAAAGAATTGAAATGTTTCATCTTGACCATTTTTAAATGTTTCATTTAAAAAAAATCAAAATATTTTGTTTCTACTTTTTGAGTCACAACAGCATTTCAGTTTCAAATATGGCAAATTAAAAAAAATACATAAAGGGTGAAAGGCATCTGAAAAAACTGAATCAAAACAACACACACACACACACACACAATTTTGATTCAAACAAAACATTTTGGTGGCTTCAAAACAAATCCAACCCTTCCCCCAAAATAAAATATTTTGAGTTGACTTGAAACACATCAGCTGATTTGAAATATTTTTTTCAAGTTTATCAATTTAATGGAAAAAATTGTTTTTGGTTTAAATCGAGAAAGATTTTTTTTCAGTTCATCTGGCAAACTGAAAAATACATTAGCCATGTTGCTCCAGCTCCATAGCTAGGACAATGACACGGGGAGTAAGGGTGGGGAGACTGGAAGAGGAGGCATGACAAGTTTATGTACTCACTGAAAAATGCAGTCTCAGACAGAAGCCATTTTTTAAACTTCATTTTTTTAAATAAGAAAAAATAAGATACATATTTATGTGATTGTTCAGTATAACAGTTATTCAAATATTTAAAAAAATAATAGATTCAGAAATATAAAAGTATAGCTCTTAACATGAAACATAACAACAGTAACATAAAGACTGTTCAGAAAACTAAAATTAAAGTCTTCTTGGGTAATGGTGTCTGAATTCTTCCACAAAGATATCCAGGTTCAGTTTTGAAGTTAAATCACTTTCATATGACAGGAGAATTAGGTTTCTCTTTCTTTCAGGGGTCAGGCTCATCCTTTGGTATGACAAAATTCTTTTCAAACAAGAAAAGGAATTCTCACAAACAGCAGTCAATGCTCCAAATAATAAGACCACTATAGACGTTTCAAAAATACATGGGAAAGTCTCATTTAATTCTTTGAAAGCACCTAGAACATCTTCAGATTCTTTGCAATTTCTTTTATATGTCAGTAGTTTAACTACAGCCATTTTAACTTTCACCACCTTCTCAATATTTAATCCAAGCAAGCCAAACAAAGCACACACTGATTCCAATCTCAAGAAGTCTGGAGGGCTGGTGGAATAGATTGCTGACAAGTTTTTGTGTAACTTAGAGTTCTTCTCAGAAAATCTCCTTTGCAATTCACCACTGGTTTTATCAATCAATTCATGGTAAATCTGGGACCACTGATGCTCATTTACACTTTGGGATCCTGGTAAGTGCTCAATGACTATAGAACCTTGACATTTTGGGGGAAATACCTTGGCTCTTTTGGTGGCCCATCTTAATGTTGATGCTTCATCATGTGTATCTTTCAAAACAGGGTGCTTGGAAAAAATCTCTGAGAAAAAAAACCTTCAAACATCTCTCTTTTGTTGAAGTTCTTCACAGGCAACAGTATTCAATTCAATTCCTTTAGCAAGGTGCATTAGTTCCTTTTGGAGGTAATTGTTCACAGGAGCAAAAACTTTCAGAATTGTTCTCATAATTCCTAAGAACAAGAATTTGGATGATTCTGTAACTTCCAACATCCCTCTTGCTTCAAGCTTTGAGTATTCCAACCATGACCGATACATGTACCACTTTTCACTAAGACACAGCACACGTCCAATTTTTTTTTAGGAAAATTAATTTCCAGTTGAGATGGTTTGTGAGTTCCAAGATCAAATGTATCAATGAATCATTCTTGTATATAACTTCACTATGTTCTTTATTATTTTCAGAATTAGATGGTGAGGTTGATTGAGTCTATGATATGGACGAATCACAAATTTGTCCATTTTGAAAACTGTTTGTAGCTCCTACTTCACCATGGGGGGGCCTGAGTCCATAGGTCAGCATGGTGTTGTCCTGCCATAAGGTATCTCTGTAGCATAGTAGGGTACATAAGCTGTTGCTTTTATGCAGTGACCAAGATACCGGTCTTGAGGGGGGTTTGGGAGGAAGCAAACCTGTCTTACTGTGGGCCCAGCCAATAGGAGGAAGCAGGTGGTAGATTTGAGTTTCCCCACCAGCCTCTATAGAGGCACTCTACTATTGAGTGGCAGTGGCTGCAGCTTGTACCTATCCACTCCCCTAACCTCCTGCTGGGGTCAGGGGAAGGGTAGGTCTTCCCCTTCACTCCTCCTCTGGGGGGATTCTACAGCTTTTTACAGCTGGCAGTGCCACTAGTCCTGTTTGCGGGGTGTTGCAGTGTTATGATACCTTCCTCTGAAGAACAAAGGTCTTTCAAGCAAGCCTCTGAGGCTACTTTCCTGACTCCCCAAACACAAGAAGCTTAATCTCCACTCAAAAGAGAATTTATTGGGGGTGAAGGAAAGGCAAAGCAAAGTAGAAACAGGATTTAACAATCCACAGTTGCTGGGTGAAATGGTACTCACAACCCTGTTATCAGTCAGTCTAGGTATTCCACTTGACTATCTGCAGCAGCATCACAGTCCCTAGACAGTCCATGGAAGGTTTCTTCTGGGCTCTAGAGGAGCATTCCAGTTCTCGTCAGTCCATCCACACTCTTCCTCCTCTACCTCAATTCAAAAGGAACTCTCACTTCTCCACTCTCCTTTTCCCTTCAGTCAGGGAGGCAGGGTCTGGTCACAGAAATTCCGCCATAGAGCCTTGTGTTCCCTCTTTCCTACTTTGTAAGCTTCCCTACAGAGGCCGTATCTGCAGACACTGTCTTACCAGGGTTTCACTTCTTTTATTATAGCAACAACATAATGCAGACTCCACACTTCACATTGCTGAAACATGGCCAATATCACCCCCACCCACCCATGCCCCACCAGCTACCAGAATTGTGACTATCACACATCTCAGGAACACAAACTAAGAAAATGGGAGGAAAAACTGGAAACATCTTATTTCTATGGGGGGCAAAGAATTTTCCAGGGGGAGAACGGTCCCCTCATGCTCCCTTTTAGCTATGGCGCTGCTCTGTTTTAATGATTATTCCCCATTTCATGGGGAGGAAACTGAAGTACAGAGAAAGAAAGATTTGCTTTAAATCACCCACCAAGTCAGTGACAGAGCCAATGATAAAATTCAGAACTCCTGATTTCTAGTACTAAACATTAAGAAAACAAAATTAAGAAATTCTGGTTTTCCTTTCAAATATTCAGCAAAGACTGGAGCTTAATTTCTGCAGAAATAAATTTATTTTATGGAAGAAACATAAGGAAGGACTTACACAGAAGACAATTGCTCTGATTTTAGTCCTCCCCTTTGTATATTAAATTACGGTGATGACTCAATTCGGTGCGATACACCACACTCAGGCTGGTCCTTCTTTCTAGACTCCCGGGTGACTTGTTAGTTCTACCTGATCTCAGAAACCATATTCCTGTGAGGCAAATCAGAAAATGAGATTCATTGATACCTAGATACAGTAAAGCTGTGTTATCCGGCATTTTGGAGGAATGTGGGGGAGGGTGCCGGTCAGTGTTCCCTCTAATTTTTTATGTCCATGTGCAGAATGAATTTTGTTATGTGCACCAATATGGAGGAGATGTGTGACTCATCACCTTCATATTGGTACAAATAACAAAATTCATGTGGTGGGGGTGGGGCCAAGGGGTTCAGAGTGCGGGAGGGGGCTCAGGGCTGGGGCAGAGAGTTGGGGTGCAGGGGTGTGTAGTCTCTGGAGTGGGGCTGGGGTTGAGGGGTTTGGGGCATGGGAGGGGACTCAGGCTGGGGCAGACAATTGGGTACAGGGGGTGAGGGCTCTGGCTAGGGGTGAAGGCTCTGGGGTGGGGTCAGGGATGAGGTGTTTGGGGTGCAGGCTGTCCCGGGATTGCAGTATGAGAGAGGACTCCCCACAGCCTTCTCTTGCCGCAGCAGCTCTGTGCAGCTTAGAGGGAACTTAGGAGCCAGTTAATCAATTATTCCAGTTAACTGAGAGTTATAATTTTTACCAATGGAATACCAATTTTCAAAGAATTAGAATACACTAAAATGTATAAAGTATAAAATACAGTAGTACAGTATACAGGTATTCACCAATCCAGTAGTTGTACTGCACTGCAGAGTGGTTGGTTTCTTGACACACACAGGTGTATTCAGGTAAAGTTTTCTATACAGTAGGTTATTCACCCAGATTACTAAAAATACGCTTAACACTAAAACTATACTGAGCATAATTTAATCTTTCTTTGATGATTCAGAAGGCACTTCAGGATCTTGCAGTGCCTCAGGGTCATCATTATCAACATCAATTATCATTGTAGATATAGAAGGTGTAGGAGATTGGGCTGAATCTGTAATGACCCTGCGACACACCCTGGAAGCTGCTTTTTTGAATAAATCCCTGATATCGGCTTGCTTACTTGTCTTCTGCCTCTTTTGCATAAAAGTAGAGTGTAGAATGGGAAACTGAATAACCTCCTGGGCAGTATACTAGTCCCAGTTACTAAATTGAAGATTTGTATTGGGAGATATCAGAAATGCTGGTTAATAGAGGTTTCCGGTTGATAAAGTGCTGGATGACACAGTTTTTACTGTATTTGGGGGAAGATCATAGTCACCTGGGATAGGAAGACAGGACCAACTTGCATTTAATTTTAGAAACAATAGTTGGTTTTCTTTTGCTTATTTGCAATAGAAGGCTAGAAATTGCAATAAATGCTGCAAAGCCAGAAAATAATTCAGGGAAAAAAAGAAATAAAACCAAGACAGTCTGGGTA
Source organism: Mauremys reevesii (assembly GCF_016161935.1). Lineage (NCBI taxonomy): Eukaryota > Metazoa > Chordata > Testudines > Geoemydidae > Mauremys > Mauremys reevesii. Next base: position 83,278,132 of record NC_052623.1, read on the forward strand.
TGATTTTGAAAAATAGACTAAAGGGTTATAGTTATTTGTACCAATGTTTCCATACCACTTGAAACAAGTTTCCAGGATTGGGGCCAAATATTATAAGCTCAGGGACAGATAACACACTCTCTGGTGACTGTGGCCCTAATGAGATTTGCCTGACTGGAGAAGCTGACTACCATATGAACATAGCAGGATATTTTATTGTAGTGTTGATAAATGAGATCAGCTAGAACAGGCAGAAAAATGGAAAACCAATATTTTCATGGTTTATCTTCCATGTAATGTAAGTATCTGTCACACAAAGTTATATCTGCAAAGGGACAATATTAATTTGTGCTCCTTATTCCAAAATCAAGAAACATGTTTTCTGAAATTATCTTGCTCATTCTATCTTTAGGTTTTCACAGTCACCAGTCCCTGCTGAAATTAATTTAAGTTCACTACCTAGCCAAATAGACCCTTTACTATGAAAGGAAGAAATAAAGAGTCCTATTTTCCCCTTTCTTTTTATTTGATTCCACTATGAAATACAAAGATACTCACAGTTTAGACACAAAGGTCTGTGGGCACAAAAGGCACCTAAATCTAAGTTTAAGCACAAAAATCCTAGTTGTAGGCTCCACTGCAATTCACAAAACTCCTCCTGGGGCCAAAACTTACTCAAAGCCTAAGTTTTTGCAGTAAAAATTTCCTTCAGCATCTATGTTTCTGCCTTTGAATATGCACACTGCTGTCTCTGTCCCTGTGACTTCCACGACCTCCAGGACAAAATTATAGCCTTAGTTATGGGATATTTTCATGTGGGGCTCCCTTAGTCTCTCGTATTGAAGTTGCTTCACTGTGGATAACCAATTAAAGAGTCATAGGAGAAGAAGGCTTGGATTCTGGGGCTCCCTAGTTCTGGGTTTGTGCTCTAACCACCAGGCTATAGCATCATTCACATGATTGTGCTTTCTCTCTGTGGCCCAAAGGGCTCTTCAAGGATTTAGCTTCAACAGGAGAGACTGAGGGAGCCCCATATCAGAATATCCCATAGCCCAATGCTTAGTGTATGCACCTGCGAGGTGTCAAATCCCTCTTGAAATCCTTTCTCCCCCTCAGGCAAAGGGAGCTTATGTGAATGCTGGTCTCCCACATCCTATATTAGTGCTCTAACCACTGTGATGAAATTATGAGAGGGCAGGGAGAAGCTGCAGCAAAAACAGAATACATGCCTAACTCTAAAGAGGGGCTCCTTACTGTGAATCACAAGCAGACGCGGGTGCCTCCCTGCAATATGGAATTCAGTGCCTATCTCTATGGCTATGTCTACACTTCCGCAATGAGTCGATCTACACTACGCAACTCTAGCTACGTGAATAACGTAGCTGGAGTCAATGTACCTTAGGTCAAGTTACTGCAGGGTCTACACCATGAGGGGTCGGCGGGAGAAACTCTCCCATCGACTTACCTTACTCTTCTCATCCGGGATAGAGTACAGGGGTCAACTGCATCAATTGGCAGGTCTTCACTAGACCCGCTAAATTGACCGCCGGTGGATCGATCTCAGAGCGTCGATCCAGGCTGTAGTGTATTCCTGCCCTCAGAGAGGTGCGAGGCTTAGCACACAACCCTCTCCTCAGCATCTGCTATTGGCTGTCTTAGGGGGCTCCCTGCTAAGCAGGCTGGCTTTTGTGAATTGCAGTCTTAAGACGCTCTTCCCATGCATTATGTAGGTAGTCTGGTGCCTAGCACAGGCTTTGTGAATCTCAATGTGTTCCTGTTTCACAATACTTATCTCCTTCTGTGCATTCAAGTCAGAGCATTTTACCAAATGTTAATAGCCAGAAGCAGCAGAAGCTAATGTGGTTAAAGTAAAGAAGTAAAGAACTACAGCCAGGATAAACACAAAGCATTTCAAACAATTAAAGATTGTGCAAAACAGAAAGATTGGGTGGATTGAAGAAAGCCCCTACTGTAACAGATAAACAAAAATGATTAGTAGAGCAAAGAAGGAGGACAGAAGTTTTTTTTAAGTATGTAAGCAGTCAGCAAGGGTGAAAAAAACATTTTATCCTCTTAAGCATGATAGTGGGAAATTAGTGCCAGTGGATAAAGAAATAACATTAAACATTAAATAATCACTTTGGATCTGTCTTAAGAATTGAAGAGGGTGGAGATCTGCCTAAATCAGGGATCAGATTTACAGGGATAATAGACAAGGAATTAGAAAATGTGCAGACAACATTAGAATTGGTTACAACAAGGTCAGAGACACTTAACATTGAAAGACACCAGATCCAGATAATACAGAGCACATCAGGATATTGAGAAAAGAGATGAAGCCACTCTGGTAGAGGTTTCACAAGTTCAGTCACTGAGGGCTTATCTACACTTTAAAGGCTGCAGCAGTGCAGCTGCACCAATGTAGCTCTGCTGCTGTAGCGCTTCAGTGAAGATGCTCCCTATGCCAATGGTAGGCCTTGTCCCATCAGCATAGGCAATCCACCTCCCCGAGAGGTGGTAGCTATATTGACGGGAGAAGACTTCCCACTAACATAGCTCGGTCTACACCTGGAGTTAGGTCAGTATAACTGTATTGTTCGGGGGTGTGGATTTTTCACACCTCTCAGCAACCTAGTTATACCAACATAAATTGCTAGAATAGACCAAGCCTAACAGAAATATCCTGTGGGATCTGAAAAAAGGTCAACACTGGAAATTTATGTCCAATGTGCGGCAGTCAAACAAACGAACAACCTGTGAGGATTCACAAGGAATTGGATGAAGAATAATACCAAAAATATTATAAAGCCATTATAAAAATAAAGGTGAATAGTATGTTCTCAACTGGAATATTTTGTTCAGTAGTGATCACCCTATCTGAAAAAGGATGTAGCAGAAACAGAAGTGTTCAGAAATAGCAACACAAATGATGACACAGAAAAGCGTTTTATGAGGAGAGATTAAAAAACTGGGATTATTTACTTTCACACATCACACAATTGGCTTGCAAAACCCTTTCCCATCCGATACTATTAAGGACTAGAAGTGGCGCAGGCGAGGAATGTGCTGGCCGCGGCTTCCCCCCACCCCCATTGGCCTGGGATGGTGAACCACGGCCAGTGGGAGCTGTGATCCGCCGAACCTGCTGACGCGGCAGATAAACAAACTGGCCCAGCCCTCCAGGGTGCTTACCCTGGTGAGCTGCGTGCCAGAGGTTGCCAACCCCTGGACTGGAGCTTAGCAGGATTCAAAAAAGGGTTGCAATTTGGATAGATAACAAGAACATCCAAAGTTGCAACTGCAGAAATAAAAAATAATAAAAAAATACTATAAAAAAGAAAAAAGGTTTGAAGGGGATATAAACTCTCATGCTTAAGGGTACAAGCCAGTCTCTAAATGGGTGCTAGAAAGAAGCTTTCCTTGTGAGTGGTTTTCCTCTGTCAAGGTTCCTTCCCCACTCTGAACTTTAGGGTACAGATGTGGGGACCTGCATGGACACTTCTAAGCTTAATTACCAGCTTAGATCTGGTATCGCTGCCACCATCCAGATCCCTCCGTCTGGAACTCCCCCTTTCCTCCCAAAACCTTCCCCCTCCCAGGGTAGCCTTGAGAAACTTCACCAATTTCCTGGTGAACACAGATCCAAACCCCTTGGATTTTAAACAAGGATAAATTAACCATCCCCCCTCCTTTCTCCCACCAACTCCTGGTGGATCCAGATCCAACCCCCTTGGATCTAAAAACAAGGAAAAATCAATCAGGTATTAAGAAAAAGGCTTTTAATTAAAGAAAAGAAAGGTAAAAGAAAACCCTCTGGGAGAGATTAGCATACCAGCTACTCTCACAGACAACAGATTCAAAACACAGAGGATGTTCCCCTGGGCACAAATTTAGTTACACAAAAAATACCCAAATTTGATAATTCCCTTAACGGTATCAAGACAAGTTACAAAGAAAATAAGAAAATAAACATAAACCTACTTATTCCTTTCTAAAACTTACTACTCTGATAAGAGTAGTACTCCTTGATCTTTTTCACTCCGACTGAAACTGAAACTCTAAACAAAGGAAAACTTCCCTCCTTCCTTTTGAAACATCTTGTTCCCCCATTGGTTCCTCTGGTCAGGTGTCAGCTAGGCTAGGGGAACTCCTTAACCCTTTACAGGTAAAAAAGACATTAACCCTTAACTATCTGTTTATGAAATCCCCTGTCTACCTAACTGTTCATTGCACCTTACTGTGAGGCATCTGGCATTTTGAGACAGGATAGTGAACCACTCATCTGATCCAGTACAGTCTGTTTGTATGGATGTATTATATTTGAATCTAAAGTTATGAATATTGACCATAAATCTGTATTTCAAATGTGTTGCTTCTGGAGTAATGCCCATGATGCAGTTTGCATCCAGTCTGGCCAGCACTTTTTGAATGGACTATTCAAATTGATGGCCCATTAACAAATACAATGGGCCATAGAAGAAGCTTTTCCCCACCACACTGGCCTTCCTGAGGACATTTTAACCAGAATATGGGTTAAAGCTCCTGCTCATTGAAGCATGCAAGGGCATGTGACTTGCTTATGTGACCCTGGACCCCATCTTGTACCTGTAATTTTTCATAAACTAAGAGTGAGAGTATCCCCTCCACATGGGAGAAAGTATAAAAGGCCCTGGAAGCATCTTCATTTTACCACTTGCCTGCTCATATATCTGGACTATGGATTTACAGCAGGGGTAGGCAACCTATGGCACAAGTGCCAAAGACGGCACTCAAGCTGATTTTCAGTGGCACTCACACTGCCTGGGTCCTGGCCACCAGTCCAGGGGGCTCTGCATTTTAATTTAATTTTAAATGAAGCTTCTTAAACATTTTAAAAACCTTATTTACTTTACATACAACAATAGTTTAGTTATATATTATAGACTTATTGAAAGAGACCTTCTAAAAACGTTAAAATGTATTACTGGCACGCAAAACCTTAAATTAGAGTGAATAAATGAAGACTCGGCACACCACTTCTGAAAGGTAGCCGACCCCTGATTTACACTAAAGGGAGCATTTCAGTCAATGGACTGAGGACCTTTCAATCTTTTGGAAGTCACCAGAGACTTAAGCCAGCAGTTTATTCCATCGCTCCTTCAAACCTAATACAGGAACTTTGCAATGATTGTATGTATTTAATTCCTTGACCATTTTAACTCTCTCTTCTTTCTTTTCTCTTATAAATAAACTTTTAGATATTAGATACTAAAGGACTGGCAACAGCATGGGTATTGGGTAAGATCTGAGTTATATATTGACCTGGCTATGTGGCTGAGCTTTGTTTGATTAAATTGATTTTAAATAACCATTCTTCATTAAGTCTAATGTCTGGGCAGTGAAACAAGGGCTGGGATACCTAAGGAGACTGCATTTGTGATTTCTTGTTAACCAGTGTGGGGAGACAGAAGTTAGCTTTTGTTACTGGTTTGGTGTATCTTATGGAAGAATAACCACCAGTTTGGCATGGGTCTGTCCCATTTCTCAGCAGTTTGTCCTGAATCTGGATTTCTCAGCTGTGACTCACTGAGGCATGGTGACACTGTCTCACAGACCATTGGTCTGTGACCAATTGTTAATGTCTGTGGCTTGATTGTGACTGGGTAACCCCTTCCTCTGTCAGCCATTAAAGAAGGCTGCAGGAAAGGTCTTGTCCTGTTTTTACACACACACACACACACACACACACACACACACCCTTGCAAAGATGCTTTCATTTCCTGGAGTGTCATCTCTAATCACTGCCTTCCTGTTTCTAAGTTATTTTACCTGTAGTTTTGTGCCAGTTCTCAAAGTACAGCTGCATTATGTTTTGCTTTGTACCGTTAGACTGTTCAGTTTCACATTTATCTTTCATTCATCCATGGCAGTAATACCTTGCCTTTGTATAGTCACTGTCACAGCTTGTTCATGTTGTATCCAGTATAGTAATTTGTTTCACAGCCATAGGGCTTGTCCTAGCTGGTAAAGCTGGATGAAAAGGAAGAGATGGATGAGGTAATTCACCTTCTCAGATGCTCACTAGCTGAGAGGCTTAAAGTGAGTAGCATGTATAGTCTGTCTCCAAAATCACTGCCAATGTAAAGAGCTGCAAAATCTACGGCATTGACTTTTGTTACATTTGGCAAGTGGCTTGTAAGGATTGTTACTGATCCATTTTGTCATCGTTTTGAATGTTTCTCCAACACCATGCTGCCTTGACAATGTTTTACCCTGTCTGTCTCAACTGCTACCTTACACACTTCTTTGAATGTTTCCACTAGCCTTGACTTAAATAGTTATAGTGTGCAAGGGGATAATGGAACTTATTGGCATTGAATAGGACAGGGGTCAGCAACCTTTCAGAAGTGGTGTGCCGAGTCTTCATTTATTCACTCTAATTTAAGGTTTTGCTTGCCAGCAATACATTTTAACGTTTGTAGAAGGTCTCTTTCTATAAGTCTATAATGTATAACTAAACTATTGTTAAAGCAGCAAAGACAAAGATGTGACATGCATCCGACGAAGTGGGTATTCACCCATGAAAGCTCATGCTTCAAAACTTCTGTTAGTCTATAAGGTGCCACATGACTCTTTGCTGCTTTTACAGATCCAGACTAACACGGCTACCCCTCTGATACTAAACTATTGTTGTATGTAAAGTAAATAAGGTTTTTAAAATGTTTAAGAAGCTTCATTTAAAATTAAATTAAAATGCAGAGCCCCCCGGACCGGTGGCCAGGACCCAGGCAGTGTGAGTGCCATTGAAAATCAGCTCGTGTGCCACCTTCGGCACTCATGCCATAGGTTGCCTACCCCTGGAATAGGGCATCTGTCTTTGGCCCACTCCTCCTGATCTAGTTTCTGTGTTCTCCAAATTCCCTTTCCTACCTCCCTTACTTTAGTAGTGATGGTCTGATGGACACTGCATAAATGTCTTTCTTACAGAATGTTTTGGTGTACTGTATAGTCTCCATTTATTTGCCTCGCCAAGCAATAGATTACATTGCTGCTGTATTCATGATAAAAACTCACAAGTATGTTAGTGTTCATTTTCTGGTAGTATGGAAATGGGTCACATTGGAAGGAATTAAAATTGTGCACCAATTTTGAATGCTGTTTGGCTTTCTTTTTCAGTTCCTTTCACTGCCAGATTTTTTTTCAGTCTCAGTTCACTTCTGTGACATTTAAAAAAACAAACAACTTTCCTTCTTTTGAATTAGGGAAAGATTGCCAATAAGTATTATGACTGTTACTCGGGATTACTTAATGACTTTGCCATCGTGATTTATCTACATCAATGTGAAACAAAGAGACAGAGCTTGATATGAAGAACAATTCAAATCATTTATAAGGAAAAAGTGACATTTTTACATTTGCCAATTTAGATTTATAAATGACAGTCAAAGTTCACTGAAGGTCAATGTAGCTTAATAACTAGGAACAAGTAACAGAAAACAAAATATGTTCCAAGGTGAAAAGTCATGCAAGATGTTTATTGGGAGAAGGGTTAAGGCATGAGAAAGAGAATCTTTCATTTAAATTAAAGAAGAAAAACTGTGATCCAGGTTGTTAGAAAAACAGAATGTAAAGGAGATTCCTTTCCTGCCAAGAATTGGGGGAACTGATTTGCACAAAATCGGGAGCTGACTGAAACTCAAACTGATCCTAAACTAAATCTTTGTTATGGTTTGAAAAGGCATATCAGAGTTTGTTTGTTTGTTTCATTTTTGTGTCCCTCTATACTTCCTGGTTCTTCTCAATGTCAGAAGTAAAAGCTCTACAATACTAAGGCCAGCCTATAAGGTGCCACAGGACTCTTTGTTGCCTTTTACAGATCCAAACTAACATGGCCCCTCCACTGATACTTAAGGCCAGGTTGTGAATCTCTTACTCACACTGATGAACAGTTAATCACTTGATCAGATTCACTGGCTTCACTTATGTGAGCAAGTGGGTCACAGTCTGGCTCTATAAAAACAGCTGTTTTGTCGAGTTTCCACCCTCTATGGAAGTGCTGAAAATCTCATGGGAAAGTGTTTCTGACTAAGGCTATGGAATATTCATATTCTTGTTTATATATATATATATATACACACACAAGAATTTGAATATTCCATAGTCATATAAAAGAAATAGATATATCTTACAAGCTATAAAGATAGATAGAAAGATAGCTGGCTAGATAGAAGTGACTAAATGGGTAAGATAAGGAATGCTTCCTGCAGGAATGAAAGACAAGGGCAGGGGGTAAATGATACAAAGCCCAATACTCAAACAAACACAGATAAGAAGTCTTTCGAAGTTTCACCTTCCTTGGAGAAGAAGCAACATGACTGATTTGGCCTGGTTCAAAAGGCTGAAGATGGCAAAGGACTTAAAACTATATAAAATGACAGCCCTGATTCCTGTGAGAAAAACACAGACATCTGAGAACGGACAGGCATGAGGCTGTGACCAACAGAAACAGGCCCTACAGGAGAAAATCTGCACATGGAAAATGGGTGACACCTGGTGTGATACATGAAGGTGGGGTAGCTCCCTTTTTATGGACACCCAGACAGCCAGTTAGCTACAAAATCCCTGTTAGTAGCTATTCCAGGGGTTGGCAACCTCTGGCACGCGACTCGCCAGGGTAAGCACCCTGGCGGGCCAGGCCAATTTGTTTACCTGCCGCATCTGCAGGTTCAGCCAATCGCGGCTCCCACTGGCCGTGGTTCGCCGCTCCAGGCCGACCCCTGAGCTATTCTCTACTTGCTTTACCTGTAAAGGGTTAAAAAAGTCCATAGGTAAAAGAAAGGAAGTGGGCACCTGACCAAAAGAGCCAATGAGAGGGCTAGAACTTTTTAAAATTGGGGAAAAGACTTTCCCTTTGTCTGTTGTTGTTGTTCTCCGGAGAGCTGCAACCCAAACCGGCAATGCTGTAGGCAGCTTTAAAACCAGGTATGAAAAAGCATCAACTCATACCTCGAACCAACTTATCTGAAACCCCAGATATGTAAGTAAATCAAGGAATGTCTAGGAAGATGCGATTAGGGTTATTTCTTTTATTTCTTATTGGCTTGTGGGCTCCTCTGTGCTAACCCAGATGCTTTTTTATTTTGCTTGTAACCTTTAAGCTGGACCTCAAGAAGGTTATTCTTGATGTTTAATTTTTTTAAGTGAGTTTTTTAAATCTAGAAAAAGCCTAAGTTCCAGATGTATTTTCTTGCTTTTTGTTTTTAATAAAATTTACCTTTTTTAAGAACAGGATTGGATTTTTGGTGTCCTAAGAGGTTTGTGCACATGTTTTTAATTAGCTGGTGGCAACAGCTGATTTCTTTGTTTTCCTTTCTCAGCTCTTCCTCAGAAGGGTGGGTGAAAGGGCTTGAAGGTACCCCACAGGAAGGAAATCCCAAGTGCACCTTCCTGAGTTCCCAGGGGTTTTGCATTTGGGTGGTGGCAGCATCTATCCATCCAAGGTCAGAGAAAAACTGTAATCTTGGGAGTTTAATACAAGCCTGGAGTTATCAGTATTAATTTTTAGAATCCTTGCAGGCCCCCACCTTCTGCACTTGAAGTGCCAGAGTGGGGAATCAGCCTTGATACCTGGTAAGCTAGGCATGTGTATAAGCTGTTTGTTGTTTTTAAGATATGTTTTCTCAAAATTCTTTTGTTCTGAATAATTACTACTTTGCTTTATGAAAGTATGCTGGACATTGCCCCTACAAGGACAGAATTATAGGTGTCAGACCTGCTGAGAAGATCATAGTGCATTGCAGGGGTCTGTAGCCTAAGGCTCTGATCTGGAGCAAGAGAATTGTTGGAGTCTGTCCCAAGAAAGAGGATGGCAAGAGCCCTGAGAGCTAAACAAGATGTCCTTGAGGACACCACAATGGGGGTCAGAGGTACACTTAATCCAGGAACTGTAACAGCCTGTTCTCCTGGGACTTCAGTCTCACTTTGCAAACCCAAGCTGTATAGATTCGTAGATTTTTAAGGACAAAAGGGACCATTAGGTCATCTAATCTGATCTTCTGTATGACACATGCCATAGAATTTCTCCTAATTACCCCTGCTTTGAACCCAACAACTTGTGTTTGGCTAAAGAACACCTTCCAGTCTTAATTTGAAGACATCAAGATATGGAAAATCCATGCCTTCCCTTGGTGATTAGTTCCAATTAGGGTGACCAGACAGCAAGTGTGAAAAATCGGGACAGAGGGTGGGGGCTAATAGGAGCCTATATAAGAAAAAGACCCCAAAATCGGGACTGTTCCTATAAAATTGGGACATCAGGTCACCCCAGTTCCAATGGTTAATCACCTTCACTGTTAAAAATGTATGCCTGCTTTCTAATCTGAATTTATCTGCCTTTCATTTTCAGCCTGTCATAACTATAAAGGGAAGGGAACAGCCCTCCTGTGTACAATACTATAAAATCCCTCATGGCCAGAGACACCAAAATCCTTTTACCTGTAAAGGGTTAAGAAGCTCAGGAAACCTGGCTGACACCTGCCCCAAAGGACCAATAAGGAGACAAGATACTTTCAAATCTTGGTGGGGGGAAGTCTTTTGTTTGTGCTCTTTTTTGGGGGGTGGGGGGTTGTTCGCTCTTGGGACTAAGAGGGACTAGACATCAATCCAGGCTCTCCAAATCTTTCTGAACCAGTCTCTCATATTTCAAACTTGTAAGTAACAGCCAGGCAAGGCGTGTTAGTCTTATTTTTGTTTTCTCAACTTGTAAATGTTCCTTTTTGCTGAGAGGATTTTACCTCTGTTTGCTGTAACTTTGAACCTAAGGCTAGAGGGGATTCCTCTGGGCTATATGAATCTGAGTACCCTGTAAAGTATTTTCTATCCTGATTTTACAGAGATGATTTTACCTTTCTTTCTTTAATTAAAAGCTTTCTTTTTAAGAACCTGATTGATTTTTCCTTGTTTTAAGATCCAAGGGGATTGGATCTGGACTCACCAGGAATTGGTGGGGGAAAGGAGCGGGGATGGTTAAATTCTCCTTGTGTTGGATCGGTGTTCACCAGGAACTTGGTGAAAAAGTCTCTCAAGGCTACCCAGGGAGGGGAAGGTTTTGGGAGGAAAGGGGGTGTTCCAGACTGAGGAATCTGGATGGTGGCAGCGAAACCAGATCTAAGTTGGTAGTTAAGCTTAGAAGTGTTTATGCAGGTCCCCACATCTGTACCCTAAAGTTCAGAGTGGGGGAGGAACCTTGACACAGCCATTGATTTTTGTTATGCCTTTCTCTGCTAGATTCAAGCAATCTTCAGAACCTGGTATTTTCTCCCCAGGAAGGTACTTACACACTGCAATCAAGTCACTTCTCAGTCTTCTTTTTCATAAACTAAACAGACGGAGATCTTTACGTCTCTCCCTGCAAGGCATTTTCTCCTTTTCTCTTTCCTGCACCTTGTCCAAATGTCGCAAACCCAAACAGCTGAGATGAGAAGACTGTTTTGTATGCTTAGCCCAACTGAACCTTTTAAGGTTTACCCATCACTTACAGTGGCTTTGTGAGTCAGTGGCTAGGCTTCACCTATAAGTGTGTGTGAAGTACCAGCTTACAGACGTTAGAAGGAAAGGCAAAATATAATATGTCCTGTGGAAATAGAATGTTAAGAGACTCTTGGACACATCTGTATAGGCGAAAGGTCTACAGCTTTGGACTGGTAAATTAGAGTAGGTTTAGAGCCAGGAGAACAGTTAAAAGATTGGAAAACATGCCTCGTAGGGACTGACTCAAGGAGCGCCATCTATTTAGCTTAACAAAAAGAAGGTTAAGTGGTAACTTAATTACATCTTATAAGGACCTATATGGAGAACCAAAAACTGATAGTGGACTCTTCAGTCTAAGGCCTTGTCTACACTACAAGACTATTTCGAATCTACTTAAGTCGAATTTGTGGATTCGACCTTATGAAGTCGAATTTGTGTATCCACACTAAATACACTAATTCGAACTTCTGAGTCCACATTAACGGGGCTGGCGTCGACTTTCGAAGCGGTGCACTGTGGGAAGCTATCCCACAGTTCCCGCAGTCCCCGCTGCCCATTGGAATGCTGGGTAGAGCTCGCAATGCCTGCTGGGGGAAAAAATGTGTCGAGGGCGGTTTTGGGATACTGTCGTCATTGAACCATCAATCACGCCCTCCCTCCCTGAAAGCGCCGGCGGGAAATCTGATCGCGCCCTTCTCTGGTCGGTTACAGCGCGGACACCACAGCACTGCGAGCATGGAGCCCGCTGCGATCATCGCTGCACTTATGGCCGTTGTCAACTCCTCGCACCTTATCGTCCACCTCTTCCACAGTCAGCTGCTGAGAAATCGTGCGAGGAGGCTCCGGCAGCGCGGTGAGGAGAGTGGCGCAGGCCTCTCACAAAGCAGGGTACGCCGCGCCGTGGAGATCATGGTGGCAATGGGTCAAGTTCATGGTGTGGAACGGCGATTCTGGGCCCGGGAAACAAGCACGGACTGGTGGGACCGCATAGTGCTGCAGGTCTGGGATGAAACAGAGTGGCTGCGAAACTTCAGGATGCGTAAGGGCACTTTCCTTGAACTCTGTGACTTGCTGGCCCCTGCCCTGAAGCGCCAGGACACACGGATGCGAGCAGCCCTGAGTGTGCAGAAGCGAGTGGCCATAGCCCTCTGGAAACTTGCCACGCCAGACAGCTACCGGTCAGTAGCGAACCACTTTGGCGTGGGCAAATCTACCGTGGGGGTTGCTGTGATTCAAGTAGCCCACGCAATCGTTGAGCAACTGCTCTCAAAGGTAGTGACTCTCGGAAACGTCCAGGTCGTCATAGATGGCTTCGCCGCAATGGGATTCCCAAACTGCGGTGGGGCTATAGATGGGACTCACATCCCTATCCTGGCACCAGCCCACCAGCGAGTACATTAACCGAAAGGGCTACTTTTCAATGGTGCTGCAAGCACTGGTGGACCATAGGGGACGTTTTACCAACATCTTCGTCGGGTGGGCGGGCAAGGTTCATGACGCACGTGTGTTCAGGAACTCTGGTCTCTTCAAACGCCTCCAGGCAGGTACTTTCTTCCCGGACCACAAAATAATGGTTGGGGATGTGCAGATGCCTACAGTGATCCTCGGGGACCCGGCCTACCCACTAATGCCCTGGCTCATGAAGCCCTATACAGGCGCCTTGGACAGTGAGAAGGAACTCTTCAACTACCGGCTGAGCAAGTGCAGAATGGTCGTGGAGTGTGCTTTCGGACGTCTCAAGGGGAGATGGCGGAGCTTACTGACTCGCTCGGACATCAGCGAAAAGAATATCCCCGTAGTTATTGCTGCTTGCTGTGTGCTCCACAATCTCTGTGAGAGCAAGGGCGAGACCTTTTTGGCCGGATGGGAGGTTGAGGCAAATCGCCTGGCTGCTGTTTACGATCAGCCAGACACCCGTGCCGAGAGAATATCCCAGCGGGAAGCGCTGTGCATCCGGGAGGCTTTGAAAGCTAGTTTCCTCACAGAGCAGGGTAACCTGTGACTGTCCACTTGATTTTAAGAGAGCCTGATCATGGGCCAGTGTCTGTATGTGTCGAGTTAGATCTGAGCTCACAAACCCGGTTCTCCAAGTTTCCCCCACTTCCAAAGCACGTTTTAAAACTAATGAAATGTAACAGTAATTAATAATAAATCTTTCGTTGACTTTGCATTTCTGTTCCTGGGTTGAAACATGGAACCAAACAGAGATGGGTACGGTGTGAAATGATGTACAGACCGCTTGTCCAATACAGGACGGACAGCCTCCTGCTCCTACATAGGTCTGTGGGGTGGGGGACGGTTTACAGTGATTGTGCATGTACGGGTGGGTTTGCAGGAATGGGTGGGTTTGCAGGAAGGGGCGAGGGGTGCCGTCTTTGGATAGGGGTTTGCATGATGGCTGTGGGCTGTGGGTTTGGGCGTTGGAAGGGGTGAGGGGTGTGGGGGAAGGGTGAGTATCTGTCCCTGGATGAGGGCTCTTTTTGGGGCTCAGGGCAGCGGAGAGGCTCGTGGCTATGGTCGAAGTGCATGGTAAGGGAAGCCTGCCTTTACATTCGGGGATGGCAGGCGCCAGGACCCTGCACAAGCATACACATCAATGAATGACCCGGGGCAGCATACACCACACAGACTGACCCTGGTGCCTAGTGACTGCAGTCTGTGTGTGCCCTGCAGTTGACCCTGCCCCCAAGTCTGTACCCTGCTAATGTGGGCTATGCACTGCAATTGAAAATCCCCCCCCCCCCCACACACACACAAAGTCTTCTGACACGAGAAACGTAATGGAAACAGAGAGTAACAGCAAACCGCTTTTAATAATGTTATACACAGTGGGGGGTTGAAACTTGGATTTGGGACTGGGTGATCCTGTAAGGGAAGAACTTCTACAAATTTAGAGCGCGAGAGGTGTCTTGTACATTAGCGCTCTGCTGCGGTGCAGTGACAGTTCTCACGGCCCCTACCGCCCCTCCTTCTTGTAACTTTGGGTGAGGGGGGGACAGGACTTCTTGGCGTTGGAGGGCGGTTGCAGATGCAGTGCAGGGGGGCTCTCTCCTCCTGCCTGCGGTCCTGCAGAACATCTACAAGGCGCCGGAGAGTGTCCGTTTGCTCCCTCATTAGACCAAGCAGCGTTTGAGTCGCCTGCTGGTCTTCCTGCCGCCACCTATCCTCCCGTTCGATGTGTGTGCGATGCTGCTGACACAGGGTCTCCCTCCACTGTCTCTGCTCTGCCGCCTCTGCTCTGGAGCAGGCCATCAGTTCCTGGAACATCTCGTCCCTAGTCTTTTTCTTTCACCGTCTAATCTGAGCCAGCCTCTGCGAGGGGGATGCCGGGGCAGTCCGGGAAAGAGCCAAAGCTGTGTGATGCGAAAAAGTAAGTGATTTCCTTGAACAGATACATGTTTGCGAACAGTGAACACAGTCTAGTCAGTTTCTGTGAACAAGACCATACAGGGCACCTAGTCTCACGAGATCTCAGGACAAGTTCGAGATTTCGGAATACGCTTTCAGTGGTTGCGGTCTTGCACAGGAGAGACGCCAAGCGGGGAGGGACAGCTGAATCCGTCTATCAGCCAGTCCTGGTAAGCCTTACAGTAGAGTCTGCTTAACAGTTAATGGATAGCTGTGCCCTCCCGCTAAAGGCAATCTGGAAAGCATAAAGTCTGAGCCTTTTCCAGCCCCTCCCGGCAGTGCACAGGAAAGATCACTGTATGCTTTTCCTCTGTGGCCTCCAACACGTGGCTGTTAAGCGAGGGTCATTCTTATGCAAAGTAAAAGTCTACCATTCACAATAGTAACAGTACACTAATTGCCCTAATTAGTTGCAGCACTTCCAGAACGACATTACCCTGAGGCGTGTCACTCGGAGTCAGAGAGAGCGGATGCTAAGAGAAGCCCTGCACAGACCAGGACCATATGCAGCAATGCTGGTGGAGGCGATGGTTCCTATGTACATTAGGATGTCCTGGCGCGGAAGAGTGTGCTTCCACGGAGCACCCAACAAGGCACCTCTCCCCAGGAACCTCCTGCGGAGGCTTTTCGAGCACCTCTTTGAGAGCTTTGTTGAACTGTCCCAAGAGGATTATTGTTCAATCCCTATATGTGTGGACCTACTTTTTATATAGTTTTACATTGAAAAATTTTTATATAGTATTTCTATTTTTTCTATACCTATTTTATAAAAAATAAATGTTTACACGTCTATAGCACTTACCGCCTGATCCTTCCCCTGATTCTGAGTCCGGGTTAACGGCAGGGGAGGGTTGGTAGGGGATCTCTGTGAGGGTGATGAAGAGATCCTGGCTGTCAGGGAAAGCGGGAGTGGGTTCGCTGTTGCCTGCGCCGTCCTCCAAAGACCATTCCTCATCTTCCCCATCGGCGAACATCGAGGAGGAACTGTCCCGGTACACTATTCCGTCCTCGGAGTCCACCGTCACTGGTGGGGCAGTGGTGGCAGACCCACCTAGAATGGCATGCAGTGCCTCGTAGAAGCAGCATGTCTGGGGCTTGGCTCCGGAGCGTCCGTTTGCCGCTCTGACTTTTTGATACCCTTGTCTTAGGTCCTTGACTTTCACGCGGCACTGCATCGCATCCCGGCTGTATCCTTTGTCTTTCATGGCTTTCGAGACCTTCTCGAAGGTCTTTGCATTCCGCTTGCTGGAGCGCAGCTCCGAGAGCACAGACTCCTCGCCCCACACAGCAATCAGATCCATGACTTCCCGGTCAGTCCATGCTGGGGACCTCTTTCTATTCTGGGATTGCCCGGACTCCTCTGCTGGAGAGCTCTGCATCGTTGCAGGTGCTGTGGAGCTCGCCCCGATGTCCAACCAGGACGTCAGATTCAAAGTGCCCAGACAGGAAAATGAATTCAAATTTTCCCGGGTCATTTCCTGTGTGGCTGGCCAGAGAATCCAAGCTCGGACTGCTGTCCAGAGCATCAACAGAGTGGTGCAGTGTGGGATAGCTCCCGGAGCTACTAAGTTCGATTAGCATCCACACCAAGCCTAATTCGAGCTAGCCATGTCGAATTTAGCGTTACTCCACCTGTCGGGGTGGAGTACCAAATTCGAACTAAAGAGCCCTCTAGTTCGAATTAAATGGCTTCCTGGTGTGGACGGTTGAGCGGTTAGTTCGAAATAACGCTGCTAAATTCGACTTAAAGTCCAAGTGTAGACCAGGCCTAACAGGCAAACATGTAACAAGATCCAAAGCCTGGAAGTTGAAGCTACCCAAATCCAGACTGGGAATAAGCTGCCGATTTTTATCAGTGAATCTCATCTTGACTGTATCACAGGTTGATAACAGTAAGAGTAATTAACCATTGGAACACCTGTCCAAGGGTTGTGATGGATTCTCTATCACTAGCAATTTTTAAATCAAGATTAGATGTTTTTCTAAAAGATCTGCTCTAGTTCAAACAGGAATTAATTCAGGGATGTTCCTGTGGCTTGTGTTAGACAGAAGGTCAGACTAGATGATCATAGTGGTCTCTTCTGGCCTTAGACTCTAAGAATCTATTAAGTACAAATTACCCCTAAACTAAATACAAGAAAGAGGTCCTAGATGGGGAACCTCACCACAGAGGAAGGTGGGTAACTTTCCCAGAAAACTCCAACGGATTGTATGAAACTGATGAATTAAGAAGGACAAACTGCTGCTTAAGAAAATGTTCTCATCCCATCTGTGCTGCAAATGAATAGCTTCTCTGAGAAAAGTTACTGAGGAGATAACCAAAAAGGTAGAAAGGGGTGACTTATTTGAAGTTTGGTACAGAATGAAGTGCTAATTAAATTAATCTGAACAATCCTTCACATCGTGGAAAAGAAATAAACTTCAGTGATTTAGGAGCAACACTGACTCATGCAAAGAGATGTGAAAGAAGGTACAAAGAACAGACATTTAAGTAGGAAGGCATGGAACAGTCAAACCTTGTGTCCCCTTAGATGTGGAATGAGAAGCAGAATTTAAAAAGCACATAGAAATAGTCTACCCGACTGTAAGCAAAGATACAGCTTCCAAGGATTCTTTCACTCTTAAAGTTTTAGTCCTATAGAAATTTTAGGACTGATATGATCTTGCAATTTCCTTCACCTCTCCCAGTAGCTGGGTTTCAGGGAGATGTGGTATGAGACAGAAGCTGGGGGAATGGGAAATTGAACAGTGTTAACAGCGTTCTTGGGGGGGAAAGGCTGCCTGTTGCCAGCTGCAGGGAAAGCTGATGGACTAGCACTTCTCCATACATGTATCATATGTACATGGTAAGACACACATCTACCCAACAATGGAGGCTAAGCTGGGGGTTCCGGGCCAGAGACATCAGCTACATGTCAGGGTAGTTAAGGATTTTTCATGGCCAATGATGCTAGGAAGAGGCTGGCAGTTTCCCAGCCCTGGTGCAGAGGAAAATAGCACAAAAGCTGGTGGTGAGGAAAGGTGTCATGAACCCAGAGCAACAGCCTAGGACAGAGAAAACCAACAGTCACTCAGAAAAGAAGTGGAGGGAGCTGCAAGTTTGAGCTGAAATAGCTGCAAGGTGCCATGTCATAGGCGGCCAGGCCTAATGGTCAGAGCAAGGGTCAGGGGCCAGGAACTGGAAGTCATAGACTAATTCAGAAGTCAAGGTAAGGATCAGAGTCTGAGTCAGTCGCCAGGGGTGGAGCATAGAAACCCTGAAGAAGGAAATAAGGCTCTATAGAAAGTGGTCTTGTAAAGGTGTGGACTGTAAAGCTTGCGCTAGGGGTGAGTAATGTCTTCAAGGGGAAGGAGAGTCACAGGGTTTTGGCTCCTTAAAAAAGGGAGAGCAGAGCCTGTGCACCTGTGATGGGTCAGCTGTGAGGTCACCTGGTCCTAGGGGCCAGAGAGACCTGGTGTGTTAGATCCAGGGAGATGCAAGAAGTGGGAGTAGCAGAAATGCTGCCAGAGTCCAAGGTGAAGCAGTGGGAGCCTTCTGGGGAAAAGACTCTCTTGGGAAAAGCCTTGGGTGACAGAGCTCAGAGAACACAACACAGGTGCAGCAGGGAGGACTAAGAGGTAAAGGGGAAAATCCCCTAGGAGGTGTAGTTTAGGGTGGGCTAAGGAATGGTTTTGGTAATTTTGAATAGGGAAAAGAAAATTGCCTGGAAAGACACTGTGTATGTGGCAGTGAACTGGGAAGAAGGTTGTTACAATCCTGATATTATACTGTTATGTGAGCTACTCTGTGTAGTTTTTATTTAAATAATAGCAAGTCCCAAGGCTGCAAGGCATAAATTGGCACAGAATTTGGCCCACCATTTGAGGAAGGTGAAAGTAAGCTACCTTGTTGTCAGTTTTTAAGCAGGATTGATTTCAGCTGGGTAGTCCTGCAAAAACTGATAGCTCAACATGGCTCACTATTTAAATGACTATGGCTCACTTTTCTCTACCTTGGGCACACAGATGCCTATTTCAATATTGCCTTTCTGGGCCCTGTTTTCTACCCTCTCTTCACCTTGCTGGTCCTGCAGACCTATGCAGTGAATATTCAGATTGGAACCATGGAATATTTGCATTAATCTGTTCCCCCCGTCCTCCACTCTTGTGCAATAAAGGAGCATATGGGTTTTGATTATATTTGTAAATATCATGGGCCCAATCATGAATCAGTGTAAATTAGGAAAAACTCCACTGAAATCAGACCAAAATAAGATAATTTCACCCCTTATCTTTCTGTTGCTCACTTTCTCCTCCCGCCCCAATTTGGCTTAATTAGAGAAGTACTAGAGTACAGCCTCAAACAAACTAGTTTAATTGATTCTGCATGAAATAAGATTGCCAGATGTCCAGTTTTCGACCAAAACATCTGGTTGAAAAGGGACCCTGGCAGCTCCCGTCACCACTGCTGACCGGGCCATTAAAAGTCCGGTCGGCGGTGCTGCGGGGCTAAGGCAAGCTACTTCCTACCTGTCCTGGCACCACACTGCACCCTGGAAGCGGCCAACAGGTCCGGCTCCTAGGCAGCGGGGGGCCCACAGGGCTCCATACACTGCCCCTTCCCTGAGAACTGGCTCCACACTCCCATTGGCCAGGAATCCCAGTTAGAGCCCTCACCCCCTGCCCCAGCCCAGTAAAAGTGAGTGAGGGTGGAGGAGGCCGAGCCACTGTGGTGGGGGAACATAGTGAGCAGGACCTGAGGCAAGGGGTAGGGCCTTGAGGCAAGGAGGGGGCTATGGTGTTTGGTTTTGTGCAATTAGAAAGTTGGCAACCCTAGCATGAAATTTTAAAAAATACATGTTTTTAAATTTTACACTTGGTGCTGTGTCTATGTTTTGTTGAACTTAAAAGAATTATGGAAAATATTTTGTCAGAGACAAGCGTGAAATTAAAAAGTGTTAAATGGCTAAGGTCTCTACTTTGTCATTTTAAATAACAGTAAGACCTCCAACTATCCCCTAGTAAAGACTTAATAAAAGCTGTCTATAATGTCATAACAGACAGGACAACATTGTTACATCAAGGTATAAATCCCTTGAGTGCTTCCTGATGACCAAAGAACTCTGTGTTCATCCTGCAAGGTTTCCCATGCACCAAAATGGTATGAATGGCATATGTTACTTGTATAATTAAAATCTGATTATATTATAATGTAGAAATTAACTTTCTGCAAGTGCCTCATTATTTCCTGTTTCATCTGCCAAATGCAAGAAGTAAATTTTATTGTGTGAGTGAATTAAGTCAAGACATGCTACCAGATTGGTATCCTGAACAGAACTCATTTACTGATGCATTTCATTCTTAAAATATGTACAGATGGCTATGCTAAATTAGACATAATAAATGTTCATTTTGTTGTAGATCACAACTCATTTATAAATAAAAACAATCTTGATAATGTTTGGAGCCTGATTCTGGTCTCTTCTGCAATGATTTTACAGTAGAACAATATTACTGACTTCACTGGATTTATCTCCCATTTGCACTAGTGATCAGTATTGGGCTCCTTGTGACCAGTTCCATGTATATAAAACTTGGTAGTGATTTAAAAATATTCCTTCAGGCCAAGTCTCCCACTGAAGTAAAAAACCTACGTAGAGGCTTCAAGACTGGGCCTGGAATTGCCAAGAATACCAGAGTGTTGTGAAGTTCAAAAGATGACTAAAATTTGCTACTCAGCCAGAATGTAGTGTTATTAAATGCTTTTATATTTTACTTTGCAGTTGTCAAATGACCTTTTCACATGAAGGAGCTACTAATATTCAGAGATGTTTTTCCCAGTTCTGGTTCCAGTGATGTCATGCAACACAATACCACCATTACATAATTTGTGGCCTGTCTTGCCTCCCTTAAGTACTCCACCTGATTTGGTTCATGAGGGCCACATCAGTGAAGGTAAATTCCATGTTCACTACGGAAAGCCAGTTCATAAACAATAGATGCATTCATTTTTCTTGAGCCTTTTTTCCCCTCTTTCGTGTCAACTGACTGACCATTTTCAAAGAATTGATTGCTAACTGGTGAGCTAGAGAGAGGCAAATAAGCTTAACTACTCACACTATCTGTTAAATATCTAGCACTCATGCAAGCATTTAGTGCAGTTTGAAGGATGAAAACCAGAATGTTCAATGTAGAATGAAGAATTATTGCACTGTGACATACCTTTGCAATGTTGACTAGATGGCAAAAAAACACTTACTGTGTGCGTGTGTGTATATATTTAATTGTAGTATGTGGGTAACAGGGTGCCCCTGCATATCTATCCCCTTGGCCCTGCTTCTCACAGACAAAAGGACACTCCAAGCTGGTACAACTTGCATGCTCTTTGTGTCAGTTTCCTACTATATACATGCTATTTACAGTAGCTTGGCCTAGTGCAGGCCTTGTCAACAACAGCACAATAGACATCGACATCTACCTCTCCCTCGGCATCCTACTCCCTTCCTCCCAGCCCACTTCCTCCCAGCCTTATAGCTCCTGCCTAATGAGGCTGGCAGATGCAGTCAGTGATTAGGCAAACCTAGGCTAATTTACCCTGCCCCAACCCATTTTCCGTGACTGGAGTTGGCCTGGCAGGAGCTGATTGAGGCTTCCTCAGCAGCCCCCTGCCACAGTGCGATTACATTCAGATTCAACTCTTGACTAAAATATTATACATTTCATACATGTAAACAATATTTAAAATGTTGCTCTCAAAATTATCTAATTTCACTTGTATAAAGTTTCTATTGAGAGCAGCATCTTCATACTGCATTTGAGGTATTTTAAAATGTAAGGTAATAAACACTAGCATGTCAATTGATTTTAGTCTGGCACCTAAAATATTAATCAACAAGCTGCCTGTATGGTGAAATATAGACACTAGGGCCAGGTCCTCAGCCAATGTAAGTGGGTATAGATCCATTGACTTGACAAAGTACATGTCTCACATCCTTAGCTGCCCCAGGAACTGCTCAAACTTTCTTCTTTTAGTGTCCACTCTGTATAATTTACTCAAATCCCTTCCACCAACACCTATACACTTCATCACAATAGTCCTAATTCCTATAACCATCTAACCTGACAGGAAAAGAGCTCTCCTTACTTGGGATCTCCTTTGATCCATACACTGCTGGTGCTGTCCTCCCACCCTGACCCTGCCTTTTATCAAGATAGTCAGCCAATTAATTCCTTAACCTACTCAGCCTCTCTATCTGATTAGCCCCCTATTTCCTCAATCAGCCATCACTGGGGAAACTGAGGCTACAATGATCAGGGTGCTGACTCATCTGTCAGGCCTCAGCACTCTGTTACAGGCAGGGGCGGCAAGGGGGCGGCCAGCTGGGGCGGGCGGGCGGCGGGCTTGGGGGGGGGGCTTTTGAGGGGGGCGGGCTTGTTTTTTTTCGGGGCGGGCATGATGAGGGCGGGGGGGGGCGGGGGGGGCGGGGGGGGGGGGGGGGGGGCGGCCGGGGCGGGCGCTGGGGGGGGGGGGGGGCCGGGCCGGGGGCCGGGGGGGGGGGGGCTGGGGGCCGCGCCGCGCGGGCGGGGCGCGGGGGGGGGCGCGCGCCGCGGCTGGGGCCGGGGGGGCGGGGCTGGCGCGCCGGGGGGCGGGGGGGGGAGGGGGGGGAGGGGGCGGCCGGGGGGCGGGGGGGGTGGCCGTGGGCTCGGGGGGGGGGGGCGAGGGCGAGGCCCGCCGGGGGGGGGGGGGGGGGGGGCGAGGCCCCGGGGGGGGGGGGCGCGCCCGCTGGGGTAGGGGGCGGCGCTCTTCTTTTCTGCTTGGGGCGGCAGAAATGTTAGAGCCGGCCCTGGTTACAGGGACCTATGCTCATTTATACCAGCTAAGGATCTGGCCTAATTCTGTTGCAAGGGTTTTAATAGTTTCCATGTAGGGTTATTTTTCATATGGTCTTCGTGCAGTGTTAGTTGTGAATATTTAGAACCACATTCAGGGTAGCCACTATGGGGCATATCGAGTAAGGAGGTAAGAGTCTGTGTAAATAGGAAATAAAGAGACTGGCATTCACCCAGATTGCTGTGTCCTGCGTCTCTAATCTGTATATTTTCATATTAGATTATGTTTGCAGAGCTATAACTAAAAGTTGATAACACTTCCAACATCAGCCCCTCTTTTAGAATGAAAGCAACCAGTGAGAAGGCCTCACCCCTTCCAAACTCTTTGCCTTTTCCCACTCCTCTCACTTCAGGAAGTTGTATAGGAAACTCCATGAGATTGACCTCATTGAGTTTTCCTGCCACCCTGGTCCCCTGTTGTGCGTGGACACATGCAAGCACAAATTGGAGGAAGCAATATGGCATGTCTTAAAATATTCTGCACATAGAATATCAGGGTTGGAAGGGACCTCAGGAGATCATCTAGTCCAATCCCCTGCTCAAAGCAGGACAAACCCCCAGACTTTTTTTTTTTAACCCCAGCTCCCTAAACGGTCCCCTCAAGGATTGAACTCACAACGCTGGGTTTAGCAGGCCAATGCTCAAACCACTGAGCTATCCCTCGCCTGCTGCATTAATCTGCATATTAATGTAGAATTACTCTGAACTATAGTATCTATGGACACCATAGTAAAGGAACCATTGAAAGCCACCACTGCAAAGCTCTGCCTACTGGGTGAGATTCTGTGCTGTGCCTCTAGAGGAGATGCAATGCAGAACTTGCAGCCCGGGGGAGAGGAAGCTAAAGTGATTTAAAGATACTTTTGCACCCTTCCAATGCGGGGCCACTGTGGAGGGTGGAAAGGCCTGCAGAGTAACTGAGACAGCCCTGGTGGCTTAAGTGACAGTAGCCTCCCTGGGCTACTTTAAGGGCCATAGCACTACCCCAAATTTACACCATGCTATGTGCTTTGGCCCTGCCCTCACCACACCCCCATACCAACAGCTGATGAGGGGGCACTCAGAGGGGAGCCTTATGGCTGTCTTCCACAGTTCCCCTGGCTTGATAAGAGCCTTTTAAGAGCCCCTTCATGCCACTCTGGCCTTTTTTACATGTCTTTAAAAGGCAAAAGCGGAGCTGAGGATCTCGCACATT
The DNA here is from genome assembly GCF_016161935.1 of Mauremys reevesii. Classification (NCBI taxonomy): domain Eukaryota; kingdom Metazoa; phylum Chordata; order Testudines; family Geoemydidae; genus Mauremys; species Mauremys reevesii. The sequence continues at coordinate 83,302,091 of NC_052623.1, forward strand.
ATCTCCATAATATGGACTGATATGCTACACCAAAGAAACCACTATGAAATAGTCTGTCAAAGATCTGTACGTCTTCATGTTTCAGATAGATACATTACCCACAGCTGTGACTAAAAACTCACACTTGATAAATTGGTTTTAAACGTTTGTTTGCAAAAAGTGAAGGATTTAGCATTTAAAACTGACTTTCAAAACCATGTATGGAATCTGGGCATTTGAATCCCATGGCAGTCTAAAAAATCCCCTAAAAATGTTTTTACTGTGGCCTGAAATGACTTCAACAAGCTAAAAAAGCTCTATCAGTCTATGTATCCCTCCCTGACTAAGACAGCTTAACTGGAAGCTAATAAGCCAGATCCTCTGCTGGCATAAATCACCAATGAAGCCCTAAGTCTTGACTGTTTGAGACTGATTTTTTTTTTAATACCTCTTGGGGTTGCATGACTTCACCATACCCAGATTCAATCTTGTCATTCTGGAGTGGCAGAATGGAGTGTCTCTCAGTATCCTCATGGAGAGTGCCATGCTGAGCTGACTATTGTATTCCCTTCAACTACTGTATATCTACCAGTGGTGACTGGTGATATCTGAAACTTCCATAAAGCTTGTTTTTAAACATTTCCTACTAACTTCTAGGTCATTTGCAGTAGCCTATCACTTACTGTGGTCTCCCCATTCTTCCCAGAAGAATGTCCTTGCTTGAACTGATTGACTGCATATTTAACTTTATTGGAAGTAATGCTTTCTTATGGATGTCAGGCAACTAATTTCTTCAATTATTTCTATATCAGTGTCATTCTTTTCTTGCATTACTGTCACTGACTACAGTAAACCTTCTAATATTACTTATTATCAACTCCAAGGATAGTTAACTTGATTCACTCTCCTGTTCAATGAAAATTATCTTGGGTTCTATTTGACTGACACTTTTTTCATCACTCAATGATACATTGTTTTATATAATTGGCTCTGGAGTCATTTCTATTTTTTCTTAGCCATCTTCTCTTCATTAGCTTGGTATGCTTATGTTTTACCTTCTAAATAAATGTGCTGTGATTTGTACTATAATACCCAGCAATTTAAATTAAATTATTCAGACTGCATATGTCAACTTCCTTCCTTTCCCACACAATATATTCTTTCAATAGCTACTTGTGGTGTCCATTCTTTTCTTTACACAGAACTCCAGCCCTGACCTGTAGGAATTAAATTAATTCTTTAGTCCTGTCTTCAGAAACTTTTATGGGTAGTGTAACGGGCCTGCTCACCCCCTGCGGCGCCTCAAGCTGGTGACTCTGGGGAATTAGCTTGGTTTCCAGCACGGAGTGCCCTCTCAGGCCAGTGATCCATCTGTTCCCTGGCCCTGAGTCCCTTCCTGGACCCCAGTGCCCTTTTACATGGGGTGCTGCCCCCCAGCAGTAACCCCTTTCTCTCAGGGTCTCCCCTCCCCAGGGAACCCCTACCCTCTATCCTCACCTTGCCTCAGTGTATGGCTACTGCCAGTCATTGTCTAGCCCCACATCCTGGGGCAGACTGCAGTATCAGCCTACTCATCACTGGCAAGGAGGGTTTGGACCTGCTGCTTTGGCCTACCCCTGGGCTGCCCTCTGCAACCCCCAGTACCTGTTAGCCCTCTGCTAGGCCGCAGCCTGGGGCTTTCTAGCCTGGGGCTCCCCAGCCTGTCCCCAGCCCTGCTCCCCTCAGGTACTTTGTCTGTAGCTCCCTGCACCCAGGCCCTTATTCCTCTTCAGGCAGAGGAAGACTGTCTTCTTGGGCTTCTGGCTCACAGCCTCTTATAGGGGCCAGCTGGCCCTGATTGGGGCGTGGCCCAGCTGCAGCCACTTCCCAATCAGCCCAGCTTAAAAGCTGCTTTCTCCAGCCACAGGCCCTTCCCAGGGCTGTATTTAACCCCTTCAGGGCTGGAGCAGGGGTCTACTCAAAATTCCCAGTTTTACATGAGATATATAGATAAATTTACTACAACCGACCATGTTAATTCCCTTTACTAACTAATTGTGCAAGTATGGAAGTTGTTTTGTTGCAAACACTTATCTAAGATAACTGACAAGTTTTAAAGGCCTACTGCTGTATTTCCAGTTCTTATTCCAAGTAAACAGTAGTAATTTTCTCTCTCATTCCTGGCAGAAACAAAATGAAAACTTTCCTCACTGCTGAAGGAGGGTAGGGAATCACTTTATTTATCTAAGGTGTCATAAGTGCATCGACAAAGCTTCAGTAATTGCCAGTGTTGCCTCCACAATAATTTGATTCATTTCTGATGCTCACTCAGTTTTGCTGGAAATTTCCCACCTGCTTTTCCCTAGCTATTTCATCTGCAAAAATGACATTATTATTAGAGAGCATGTCCATCATAAATGCCAAATTGCTTTTCTTCTCTCTCCTCTTATGTATGCAGACTTTCAAGTAAGTGCTATTCATTTTTGTAAGCATTGCATCTATTCTATATTGAATTATAGCATTCCTTGCCATAGTATTTCTTTTGCTCCATTCATACTGTCACTCAATTCCTTTCTTCAGAGAGAAATCATAGTCTTGTTGTTCAGGCTCAAGACTGAAATACAAGAGCCCTGAGTTCTTTTCTGAGCTCTGACCCAGTTTCATGCATTACTTTAGGCAAGTAATTTAACCACTCCGTGCCTCAGTTTCCTCATTTGGAAAAATGAAGATTAAAACGCTGACTTACTGTATCTCAGAGATGCAGTGATACTAAATTTATTAATATTTATAAAATGCATTGAGATCCCCATATAAAACAATATGAGTGCAATATTAGTCATGATCATATATTCCTACCTAATAATTCCCAATAATCCTATTACTTCATAGACTGTGGAGAGAAAAATGGATGATGGGTAAAACATCTTTTCCTCTTATTCTGGCCTTGCTAAAAATCATATTCTGAATATTAAATATATTTATTTTGTAACCATAAAACATTGTTGTTCTGTATTCTTTACACTTTCTTCATTTTATGCCAACCCTGTTATAATTATTCCTCTTCTATCAGCCTTACAGATCTTTCTCCTAAATCAAAGCTGTTCCACTGAACATGTGTAAATTCTTCCCACAGCAGTTCAGGAAAATAATATTGACAACAATCCACCTGTTCAGAAATGTATCAGAGGGGTAGCCGTGTTAGTCTGGTTCTGTAGAAGCAGCAAAGAATCCTGTGGCACCTTATAGACTAACAGACGTTTTGCAGCATGAGCTTTCGTGGGTGAATACCCACTTCTTCGGATGCAAGTAGTGGAAATTTCCAGGGACAGGTATATATAAGCAAGCTAGAGATAACGAGGTTAGATCAATCAGGGAGGATGAGGCCCTGTTCTAGCAGTTGAGGTGTGAAAACCAAGGGAGGAGAAACTGGTTCTGTAGTTGGCAAGCCATTCACAGTCTTTGTTTAATCCTGAGCTGATGGTGTTAAATTTGCAGATGAACTGTAGCTCAGCAGTTTCTCTTTGAAGTCTGGTCCTAAAGTTTTTTTGCTGCAGGATGGCCACCTTAAGATCTGCTATTGTGTGGCCAGGGAGGTTGAAGTGTTCTCCTACAGGTTTTTGTATATTGCCATTCCTAATGTCTGATTTGTGTCCATTTATCCTTTTCCTTAGAGACTGTCCAGTTTGGCCGATGTACATAGCAGAGGGGCATTGCTGGCATATGATGGCATATATTACATTGGTGGATGTGCAGGTGAATGAACCGGTGATGGTGTGGCTGATCTGGTTAGGTCCTGTGATGGTGTTGCTGGTGTAGATATGTGGGCAGAGTTGGCATCGAGGTTTGTTGCATGTATTGGTTCCTGAGCTAGAGTTACTATGGTGCGGTGTGCAGTTGCTGGTGAGAATATGCTTCAGGTTGGCAGGTTGTCTGTGGGCGAGGACTGGCCTGCCACCCAAGGCCTGTGAAAGTGTGGGATCATTGTCCAGGATGGGTTGTAGATCCCTGATGATGCGTTGGAGTGGTTTTAGCTGGGGACTGTATGTGATGGCCAGTGGAGTCCTGTTGGTTTCTTTCTTGGGTTTGTCTTGCAGTAGGAGGCTTCTGGGTACACGTCTGGCTCTGCTGATCTGTTTCCTTATTTCCTTGTGTGGGTACTGTAGTCTTGAGAATGCTTGGTGGAGATTTTCTAGGTGTTGGTCTCTGTCTGCAGGGTTAGAGCAGATGCGGTTGTACCTCAGTGCTTGGCTGTAGACAATGGATCTTGTGGTGTGTCCGGGATGGAAGCTGGAGGCATGAAGGTAGGCATAGCGGTCGGTAGGTTTTCAGTATAGGGTGGTGTTAATGTGACCATCACTTATTTGCACCGTGGTGTCTAGGAAGTGGACCTCCCATGTAGATTGGTCCAGGCTGAGGTTGATGGAGGGGTGGAAGCTGTTGAAATCATGGTGGAATTTTTCCAGAGTCTCCTTCCCATGAGTCCAGATGATGAAGATGTCATTAATGTAGTGTAGGTAGAGAAGGGGCGTGAGTGGACGGGAGCTGAGGAAGCGTTGTTCCAGGTCGGCCATAAAAATATTGGCATATTGTGGGGCCATGCGGGTTCCCATAGCGGTGCCACTGATCTGGAGATATATATTGTCATTAAATTTGAAATAGTTGTGTGTGAGGATAAAGGCACAGAGCTCAGCAACCAGTTGTGCTGTGGCATCATCAGGGATACTGTTCCTGACAGCTTGTATTCCATCAGTGTGTGGGATGTTTGTGTAGAGAGCCTCTACATCCATGGTGGCTAGGATGGTGTTTTCTGGAAGGTCACTAATGCATTGTAGTTTCCTCAGGAAATCAGTGGTGTCACGGAGATAGCTGGGAGTGCTGGTAACATAGGGTCTGAGTAGAGAAACAGAACTCAGATTTCACAAGCACCAGAGTTTCTGGCACAAGAAGTTACATTTGAATCCCAATGAAGAGAGAGGATTTTCCATGGCTACCAGTACAGAGTTCATATTGATCCTAGAAGTATTCACTAGTAGACAGATTCTGACAAACTTACACATCTTGATTTCAGTGGGAGCACTGGTGGAGTAAGATATTCCTCCTGCATAAAAGTAGAAGAACCCACCCCTTAACACTGCAGTTTACTGCTTACTTCCAGACTCAAAAGCATCACTTACTTCTCATGGGAAAATGTTTTATATTTTTAAATTCAGAGAGTTTTAAGGTACATTATGTACCAAAAATGTCTGCATGTCACCCGGCTCCTTGTTCAGACCAGTTTAGGGTGGGACAAGCAGGTTTTTGTTGGTTTCTTTGTTTTACACTTGGATTTAATCCACGTAGGTTTCTGAGACAAATCCATTAGTTTTGCTTGAAAACAGTTCAGGGTGGTCTACACATATAGTTTCTTACGCTGATTTCATTATAGAAACCAATATAGTTAAATCATTACAAAACTGTAGGTAGACCAGCACTAAGGGAGTTCCCTTTTATAACCCCATAAAATAACCACTGAAGATAGAGACAGAAGAATAATTAGTGTAGTTACTTCCATTCACTCTTTACTAGGTCATTTATCAGAACTGAACTTTTAATACATGGGAAAAGTACCTAGAGCCCAGGATGGGTGGTTTGTAATGTAATGGATATATTTAAATAAACAAGATTAATCATTTTCCAGTAGCCTAATTTTCAAAGTCTAAATCTTTTCAAATAATGAAAGCCCCCTTACATTTCATAGTAATGACAGAACTGCTTTATCTTCTGATTTTGGCCCAAACTACCATGGCGCATCCTTCCAAGACTCAGATTGCATTGTCTGTTTTCTCCATTTCTGAGGAGGAGATCAGTCATGTCATTCTTTGCCAAGCTCTTTTGGAGCTTTCCAGGAATAACTGGAACTGGGATATCTAAAAATCCTGGCTCCTCTTTCACCAGAGATGCTGAGGAAACTGAACTTGATGGGGAATTTAGTGTATAACTCACCTCAGATACTTGTGGAAAGTGCAGTGTTATCAGATGAATGGACAGTTCCTGCTTTCAAAACTCTGCAGCAGATTCGTTAATGATATTGTGTACAGTGTAATCAGCATACTAGAGTCATAATGTCCTGCCTGTTCATTTTCTGATTTTCATTTTAACAGCAATCAATCTTTAATAATGCATAGTCTTGGGGGTGGGGACATTAATAGCCATATTACCCAATATACTGTTTTGTTACTCAGTGATCTCTAAACCTAAATTAGTCTTATTAAAGCTGGCCAAATGATTTAGTGCAAATAATATTTTCATTGAATTTGGCCCGTTTTGCTGCAAATATTTACCAAATAATTTTTGCAAACAAATTTCAGCCAATAAATTGTTCACATCAACTATTCTGTATTCCTGGGGTGGGAATGGTAATCTAGTCCCATGTTACTGTTCCCACTCTCTGACTGGATGACTGAATTTTTAAACAAGCACATAAACTGACATACACTTCCTCTATGAAGTTCTGAGTGAATAATTATACATGCTAAAATTAATGAAACTTCTGGGATTTGCAAATATTTCCATGAATGTCCAGCTACTGATCCTGCAAACAATGACCCAAGCATGCTGCTTTTATTCACAAATCACATTTTGTATCTGTCAGTCAGTTCTGGCTTGTCTTAAAATTATGAGCAGTTTTCTGAAAGTTGTGGAGACCATATCTGCTTCCCTTCATATGATATGGTTTATCTCCTCCTTCTCTTGTCTGTGCTACCTGTACCATTGGTCCAGTAGATAGTGCTTTGGACTAGGACTCAAAAGACATGTGTTTTATGTGTTCCTAATTTGGCTGCTGACCTGCTGTGCCAGCTTGTGCAAGTCAAGTTGTCTCTGTTTAGACTGGAAACTCCTTGGGAAAGGGTCTGACTCTCGCTATATGTTCGTACCACCTCTCTGAGACTGGGCCTTCGAGTGCTACTGCAATGCAAATAATTAATAATAGCTGTCTGTGAAATACACAAATGGAGAAAACTTATCCTTTGACTCTTTAAAAACATTACCCTGGAAAGGGGGCATGAATTATAGTAATCCAGTGTCAGATGAAAGCACTTTGCATTCACTTTAAGGTTCTTCTACAGTACCAGAGTAAATGAGAATCATATGCCAAAAGCTTGGATTGCTTTTATGCCTCTGTCTGTCTCCATTGCAGATGGAGCGGTTAGTAAAGGCCCACTTATACCCATATTTCATTTTGTACAGGTGTCATCTGAAGAAGAAAAAAGTGCTCCTGAGCAGAACAGTGTGTCACACCTCCATGAGGCAAAGCGGAAACAGGTTCCTGTGTGCTACCGACACTGACTCCTGTGCTGGGAGATGCTTCTTCTGATTTGTCAGTCTTCCTTTCAGTCACCTGTAGAGAGTGGAGGACCCATTAGTATGGATTACCGGAGCTACTCACTGAACAAAATTAGATTTTTGTACCCACTGGGGGTTATGACTGAAGAAAAACAAGAATTCAAGATCAATGCAGACACTGAATGTGTTTTGGAAATGTGTATTGTTAATCTCTTTTGTATAAGGTACAGGAATATGAATTCAATATTATTAATCATGTTTATTGTGGTAACACCTAAGGATATTGACGATTGGAGCCCCATGGTGCTAGGCACTGTATAGACAGAGGAAATAAATAACAAATAAAAACCTACATTATGAAAATATTAATTCTGATAGATTATTTGCCTAAGTATGAACAGTAAGATCCAGGAGTGGTCATAATGTAAAAGTGAAAAGAAGGTAAGTAAAACAGGAATCAAGGGATGGTCCAGATTCCACTGAAGTCATTAAGAGTTTTGTCATTGATTCCAATAGGAGAAGGTTTTAGCCCCCAGACCAGCAGCCAGCCCCTATAGTAACTAAAGAATGGTAGTTGCACGGCTTAGTTGTCCAGTATGATGACACTTTAATCTGAATGCTTACAAGACTTTGAAAAGTGAAATGCCAGTAAATAAGAGGCCTTTCATGTATACAACCTCTCAAAGAGGGTTGGATAGTGGTGCATAATTTTCCATCGGGGCATATATTTCAAATGCATAAAATTAATCTATTTGGTTAGAAACAATGCAGAAAAGGAAGAAGAAAAATCCTTTTTCAAAAAGATAACAAAGAGCAACCCTATTGGTTTTGCATTTACTCTTTGCTTGAATCACTAGCAATAAATAATTTAATCTAATAAAGCTATCATAGTCATTGAAACCATAAATCACCATTTTTACAGTGTACATCTAAGCACCTTTTTTACTGCTCCAGTGTTTTGAATTAACTGAATAAAACTTAAAAGCATTCCCCTAGAGATTCACAAGAGAGCTGGGCTTGGCCTTTGTAAACAAAATCAGATATTGTCATAAAAATGCGCTTCCAGCTGCTCCGGGGAAACTATCATCCATACAAATCTCAAAGGGTTTCTCTTAAAATGTGAACTTGTGGCCTTCATTGCAGAGAGAAGAAAAACAGAGACAAAGAGAATCAGGACCCTGGTGTTTGTCTTTTCCCAGCAATCATAATGGAATTTTTTTTTTTAGTGGGGGAGAGGTGTCAGGAAAGGGAGGGAGGGGTATAACTGGGGAGGGAAGGGGATTTTGCCTATTCTCAACAACCCATGAAATATCAGTCATTGTCAGCTAGGACACTATAATAAGTGACTCAGATTTTTAAATGACACAGTTTAATAAATTCAGGGTGATAAACTTCAAGCTCATAAAAGTCTATTACTATCATAATAAGCAATAATGTTTATTACATATGCAAAGAAGTGTACAAACATGAGCTAATTATTCCTCACAATATTCCTCAGAGGTAGGTAAGGAAGCATTTGTGTCCCCATTTTACATATGGGAAAGCTGAGGCAGAGGAAGTGATTTCCCGCAGACAACATGGAGGCAAGGTAGCAGCAGACTCAATTTAAAACTTAAGATATCCCAAATCCCAAAATTGTTTTTGTTCCTCCAGCCTGCTTAGTCTTTTATTCAGACTGAGCTCTCTTTGCCATACTATAATCAGGGGGACTTCTGACACTAGGCGATTTAGCTGTCCATTCCTAAAATGGAGCTATTGGACAACAGGCCCCCATGCTGTTCCAATTGAAGTTTAGAGTTTTGACAATGACTTCAAAATAAGCAGGATCAGGCCAAAGGCTTCAAAGCAGTTTGGAATGTCAGGGTAACTACAACAATCAGACCCAACATATCTGCTCCCTATTCTAAATCTCATTTTTCTACTTCATCCGATTTTTTTCCCCATTTTCTTCCTGGCCTGATGTGTAGGTTGAGAACTGAATGAAAAGAACCCAACTCCTGCTTGTATCACTCACCTGTGTAGTCCTATTGAAGTCAATAAGATTACTCAGTGGAGGAGATGTATTTAGGATTATTAACTTCCCTTGTTTTCAGTAAAGCTGAGAGCTCTTGGGAAAACACATCTACAGAACAAGAGTTTTTTCAGTCAAAAGTCACCAGATGTGACCTAAAACTTTCCAGACAGTTTAATTTTCTTCATGAAAATGGTACCATTTTCACGTAACATCAGCATGTAAGAGGATACATTTTAAAAGACATGACTAGATCCATGCTAGCAGGTCTGCCAGCTGCTTGAACAGCTCTCTGCTCGTGATCATTGCTCCCCATTTTAAGGAGTAGCACTACAGCTGTTATCAGGCAACACAGCAACCAGGCAGTGGGTCAGGAACAGATCAGGCTGACAAATAGCCACAGTGTGTAGCCCTGCCCAGAGAGGATTTTACCTACCTCTGGAGATACCTGGGGTTATTTTATTTAATTATTTTACATGTTGGCACCACTTACATAGCTTGCCATGCCAATAAAGTCTCACTGAATTGAAAAACTATGTCACAGCATTCCAGCTTTTTGCATAAGATTTGTCCCAGTGGCCCCTAAAATATTGGGCATTGGAATGCTAAGCATGGTTCTAAACACTGCAGGGTTCACAAATATTTAAAATTTAAACTATAAAGAATGTTTACTGTAAAACAGAGGCCAATCTATTTATTTATGATATATAGTCCTGGTCTATACTACAAGTTTAGGTCGAATTTAGCAGTGTTAGATCGATTTAACCCTGCACCCATCCACACGACGAAGCCATTTTTGTTGACTTAAAGGGCTCTTAAAATCGATTTCGGTACTCCTCCCCGACGAGGGGATTATCGCTGAAATCGACCTTGCTGGGCCGAATTTGCGGTAGTATGGATGCAATTCAACCGTATTGGCCTCCAAGAGCTATCCCAGAGTGCTTCATTATGACCGCTCTGGGATAGCTCTCAACTCTCAACTCAGATGCACTGGCCAGGTATACAGGAAAAGCCCCGTGAACTTTTGAATGTCATTTCCTGTTTGGTTAGTGTAGCGAGCTGATCAGCACAAGTAACCATGCAGTCCCAGAATTGCAAAAGAGCTCCAGCATGAACCGAATGGGAGGTACCAGATCTGATCACTGTATGGGGAGATGAATCTGTGCTATCCGAACTCCATTCCAAAAGACGAAATGCCCGAATATTTGAAAAAATCTCCAAGGGCATGAAGGACAGAGGTTATAACAGGGACCAGCAGCAGTGCTGCGTGAAGCCTACCAAAGAAGCAGAGAGGCAAACAGATGCTCTGGGTCAGAGCCCCAGACATGCTGCTTCTATGATAAGCTGCATGCCATTCTAGGGGGTGCCCCTACAACTACCTCACCCCTGTGCTTCCCTCCTCCCACACCGCTCCTGGGCTGCCTTGGCAGTTATCCCCCCATTTGTGTGATAAATTAATAAAGAATGCATGAATTTGAAACAACACTGACTTTATTGCCTCTGCAAATGGAGATCAAAGGGGGAAGGGGAGGGCAGTTGGCTTACAGGGAAGTAGAGTGAACCAAGGGGGCGGGTTTTCATCAAGGAGAAACAAACAGAACTTTTACACCATAGCCTGGCAAGTCATGAAACTGGTTTTCAAAACTTCTCTGATGCACAGCGCACCCTGTTGTGCTCTTCTAACTGCCTTGGTGTCTGGCTGCGTGTAATCAGCGGCCAGGCGATTTGCCTCAACCTCCCACCCTGCCATAAACGTCTCCCCCCTTACTCTCACAGATATTGTGGAGCACACAGCAAGCAGTAATAACAATAGGAATATTGGTTTCACTGAGGTTTAACCAAGTCAATAAATTGTGCCAGCGAGCTTTTTGATGTCCAAAAGCTCATTCTACCACCATTATGCACTTGCTCAGCCTGTTGTTGAATTGCTCCTTACTACTGTCCAGGCTTCATGAGCCATAGGAGCTAGGGGTAGGCTGGGATAGGTGTGACCACCAACTGGGAAAGCAGCCTGAGGCAGAAGCCTCCAGCTGGCATGATATTCCAGGCAGGACTGAATCTCCATTAGATGAAACTTAAAGAAGTGAATGACTTGAAGTCATTCCCATGTCTGCCCAGGCACCCCCAACCAACCTAACCAAAGTTAGCCAGGAGCACCCATGGGACAATGATGATGGTTAGCAGTCGTATTGTACCGTCTACCATCTGCAAGGCAAGGCAAAGGGATGCTGCTACGTAGCACTGCAGTACCGCATCTGCCAGCAGCACCCAGGAGACATATGGTGACAGTGAGCTGAGCGGATTCCATGCTTGTTGTGGTATGTCATCTGCACTGGTAATCCAGGAAAAAAGGTGAGAAATGATTTTTTGCTGTTGCTTTCACAGAGGGAGGGAGGGAGGGGGGCCTGATGACATGTACCCAGAACCACCCACGACAATGTTTTTGCCCCATCAGGCACTGGGAGCTCAACCGAGAATTCCAATGGGTGGCGGAGACTGTGGGAACTGTGGGATAGCTACCACAGAGCAATGCTTCGAAAGTCGATGTTAGCCACGGTACTGTGGACGCACACCAGTGACTTAATGTGCTTAGTGGGGACACACACAATCGACTTTATCAAATCGATTTCTAAAAAATCGACTTCTATTAAATCGAGCCAATTTTGTAGTGTAGACATACCCATAGAGAGAACTCAGAGGGATCCCAAACAGATTTTTGGGAAAAGAAGATCTCTACCTTCCAGCTTGAAAGAGTTTGGGATAGTCAGATCTGAGAGTCTGGAGAGGTTAGAAGGTCCTGACACTAGAACCTGGAGACTACTGGGTGTGGGAAAGGTGGCACATCCCAGAAGTTAGTCACATGTATGTGGAGTCAGGATATGCCAGACACAGGGCATTCTAAGAGCAACTTCAGTCGTAATTTTGCAAGTCTGGGATTCCCAAAGCATTCGCAGACATCCACTGTAAGAACATAAGAACATAAGAAAGGCCGTACCGGGTCAGACCAAAGGTCCATCTAGCCCAGTATCTGTCTACCGACAGTGGCCAATGCCAGGTGCCCCTGAGGGAGTGAACCTAACAGGCAATGATCAAGTGATTTCTCTCCTGCCATCCATCTCCATCCTCTGACGAACAGAGGCTAGGGACACCATTCTTACCCATCCTGGCTAATAGCCATTTATGGACTTAGCCACCATGAATTTATCCAGTCCCCTTTTAAACATTGTTATAGTCCTAGCCTTCACAACCTCCTCAGGTAAGGAGTTCCACAAGTTGACTGTGCGCTGCATGAAGAAGAACTTCCTTTTATTTGTTTTAAACCTGCTGCCTATTAATTTCATTTGGTGACCCCTAGTTCTTGTATTATGGGAATAAGTAAATAACTTTTCCTTATCCACTTTCTCAACATCACTCATGATTTTATATACCTCTATCATGTCCCACCTTAGTCTTCTCTTTTCCAAACTGAAGAGTCCTAGCCTCTTTAATCTTTCCTCATATGGGACCCTCTCTAAACCCCTAATCATTTTAGTTGCTCTTTTCTGAACCTTTTCTAGTGCTAGAATATCTGTTTTTGAGGTGAGGAGACCACATCTGTACACAGTATTCGAGATGTGGGCGTACCATGGATTTATATAAGGGCAATAATATATTCTCAGTAGGCCCAAGATCTACTGTGGAAAAATAGATTCATTTTATTTTAAACAGACAGCTTCTACAAATAATCTCAAGCCTTTTCTTCCACCAGTAAGTAATTTACCTGATTCCCACTTAAGGCAACACTAACTAAACAGTATCATCTATTCCTTTGTTCTACCCTACCTTAACTATACAGTTCCTTCCAAGACTCATTTTAAGCCTTGACTAAGAAATACAGCTATTTTCCCCCTCAATGAATCCACATTTTCCTTCAGTTAACACAGACAGTGCCTGATCCTTTCCCCGTTGAAGCCATAAACATTCTCCCATTTACACAAGGGAGAGCAGAATTGGGCTTCTGTTTCACATTTAAATAAAACACTTTTCATAGTGATTTTTCCAAGACTGGCTGATTGTCACTCTGCATTGACTTCAATGGATGACCCCAGCCTGGAGTTGCAGGCTACCAAACCAGAACCCTCAGCATCCTCAGCGACAGCAGCAGTCCTTTCTGAGATAACCCTCAGGGACGCCAAGCCTGAGGGATGAGCATTATAGACAACACAAGCTTTTGAGAGCTTGTTCATCAGCACTTGAAACTGGTGAGCATCTCGCATAGCAGTTTGATTTTCAAAGACCTTTCTCAAAAAGACAGAGAAGACAGAATTTTGGTAATAAAGGGAAATTGTTCAGGATCATAATTAATTTTAGTGTTGAGACATATACAGATGCATGGGTTCTGATAAGAGGTAGACTAACATATTTATAAAAAATAAAGAAAGGTTCTTTTCCAATACAATTTTATCACATTTAGTTTTTAAAATCCTGTATGATTTGGACTTTGATCATTTTATTCCTGACTCATCCTATTTATTCTTAAGTGTCCAGTCATGTTTTCTATTAAGACATTTTATATCTAGATATAGATATATATGGAATATATGCTGTGTAGTGTCACTGCAATTTCATTTACATGAATTTAGCATGGGTGCATTGATTGAGAATAGTAAAGCTATGATTGAATTCAGCAGATGACGTCAAATGTATGTGAGTAAAACTTTTACAACACTGTACAACATCAACTCCATATACGGCTCATATGTTGTAGAAAAGCTATTTTAGAAAAAAATAACAAGTATTAGGACTTTTTTGTAGACTATTCCTTTGCCTTTAAAACAAGCTGTCTGATACAAAAATATCCAGAAATGGCCTCTGGTTTTCAGTGCCAAACTTGAGAAAATCTAGGGTCTTATTTTCAGAAGTGAGCTGCTCTTTCTTCCGCAGATGCACCTACAACTCCCACAGACTTCAAGAACTCTGGGCAAGACAACAAAATCTTTCCGTGCCTCAACTGTCAAAGGGACTAATACTTTTCTGCCTCATAAAGGACTGGGTGTGTGTGTGAAAATTAAATTCATTAATGTATCTGAAGTGTTCAGAAACTATGGTGATGTAACTGTGATGGAATACACCCCTGTATTCACACCCTATACAGTATTGTACCAATCTGTGTACAAAATATGCCTTATGAGGTATCATTTGAAAACTAATAACTTGCTGGTCAATAATATCACAGTAGAATGTATATTGCAACATTATATGTAAAGTTGTGAATTCTCTCCTGAATGAAGTTGGTGGCACATGTTCAAACTCACATACCACCCATTAGGCAGAACTAGTCAAGCATGTCTTGAACAAAGGAATGAATGTTTATCTCAATTTACATATAAGTTATAAACAGGATCTTAGGACAGCAAGATGGGGAAGAGAGGAGACAAGGAAAATCTTCATTTTAGCAAACAGAGGTGAGAAGAAACAGCATGGAACTTCTGTTACCATCAGATACCACGTCACCTCCTTTACTATTTGAATAAACTTTTCTTTGAGGGGTAATCTTCAGTAAAATGCATTTCCAAGGGGGACTGAAATAAGTGAGGGGCAAAAACACTCCAAGGGATCTCTACCTAACCATCTCTCTCTTTTCCACCTCATAAAACAAAAGATACGGCCGACGGATTTTGGGAGGAGAGCCTGACCTGAAACTTGGTCAGCAATGATACTGGGAATCTATGGTAAGAACTTCACCTTGAACCAAGTCTAGTTTAGTAAGTTAAGTTTAGAAAGCATTTCATCTTTATTTCTCTAGTAACTATTTCTGACTCTAATGCCTCCGTATTTGTACTCACTCAAAATCTCTCTCTTTGTAGCTACATAAACTTGTTTTATTCTTTAATTAAAATGAACCCCGTATTATGAATTGTTTGGGTAACTCCCCTAAAGGTAGCAAACTGTTGTATGTTGATCCCCTTAGAAGGGCAACGGATCTAATATATCTAGACTGTCCAGGAGAGGTCGGGACAGTCCAGAATACAGGTTTTTGGGGGGAAATCTGGAAGTAGGAGTGTGCTGGGGTCACCCTGCAAATAGCAACCATGGCTGCTGGAAGCCAGAGTGTGGCTGGTGTTTGCCAACAGGCTGCTGGGGTCAGAGCTGCTGGACCAGGGTGGTGGCTATACACAGACACTCAGGGTGTGACCTGCAGGCTGTTTGTGAGGAGCCCAGGTAGGGAGCACCAGCAGCAGAACATTGTGAGGCACCCCAGATTTCAGGTCAACTGGTGACACAGACCCTTATTGGTCTGGATTGAACCCCTGAATGTCAGTCACCCATAGAAAAGCCTGAATTCACAGAAGGGACAAAACACGTCTATGCATTAATTAATTAATTAAATGGCTTAGAACTTGCCCACAAGAGGAATGACCTCGCTCCTCAAATCATACTACCAGCACTGTAAATCAATTGCGATGCGCAAGTGGGAGCCACTTGATTTAACAGGAAGGGGCCTGCTGGACTTAAATGCTTTAATTTAATTGAAGTCATTGAGCATAATATAAGGGTGATTTGGATGAAATTTAATGGCCTGTGATATGCAGGAGGCAACAGTTGATGATCAAATGGTCTCTTCTGGCCTGAAATGCTATGAAATAATGAAACTCAGAAATTTATTGCCCCTCCTTAATCCAAAAAAAAACACACAAAAAACAAAAAAAACAGTGACTGTTATGGCCTTTTCTCATGCTGCACAGCCCCTCTCTTGTCCCAGACTTTTGAAGTGAATGAAGAATTGTAAAAGAATGAGGGTTGCTTTCCTGTTTACTTTTTCTGCCTGAGGGTATTGGTCAGAGGGGTTGAGATGAAATTTCTGTGGTCATTTTTACATTCTCTGGAAGGGATTTCATAGTCTTAAGCCAGTTCTTGAGAAAGTTCTGTCAACTGCTTTCATGAATTTGACCCTTGCAGCTGAAACTTTCTGTGTTTCATCATCATGGGAATGCTTAATTCAAGATTAGATGTTTTAATAAATGATGGTGGAGCTATGACTGGAATATTGGTATAGAGGGGTATAACTTTTGTAGGAAGGACAGGCAGGATAAAAAGGAAGGAGGTGTTGTATTATGCATCAAGAATATATACATTTGTTCTGAGGGCCAGAAAGAGGTGAGTGGCAGACCAGTTGAAAGTCTCTGGGTAAAGATAAAAGGCGAAAAATAGGAGTGACAGGGGTCTACTATAGACCACCACATTAGGAAGAGGAGGTGGATGAGGCATTTCTAGAACAAACAACTGAAATATCCAAAACACAGGTCCTGGTAGTAATGGGGAACTTTAACTACCAAGATGTCTGTTGGAAAAACATGATTTCCAGTAAATTGTTGGAATGTACTGGGGACAACTTATTGCTTCAGAAAGTGGAGGAAGTAACCAAGGAGGACAGCCATTTTAGACTTGATTCTAAACAGCAAAGAGGAATGGGTTGCAAATCTGAAAGTGGAAGGCAATTTGGGAGAAAGTGATCATTAAGTCTAAGATTTTGTCACAGATATTTTTAGTAAAAGTCAGA
This sequence comes from Mauremys reevesii, assembly GCF_016161935.1. Classification (NCBI taxonomy): domain Eukaryota; kingdom Metazoa; phylum Chordata; order Testudines; family Geoemydidae; genus Mauremys; species Mauremys reevesii. The sequence goes on from NC_052623.1 coordinate 83,318,923, forward strand.
GAGAGGTCACAAGAAATAAAGAAAAATTCGCAGAAGCCTGTGACCTGTCCCTGACTTTTACTAAAAATATCCATGACAAAATTGGAAGCTGCTGGGCAGCTGTGGGGCCGGCTGGGAACTCTGAGGGCCCCCATCACCTGAGCTGTGGCTCAGAGCTGCTGGGGTCCACCCACCACCTGCGGCAGCAGGGAGCTGCAGGGATCCCCCTGCTGCCTGTGGGGGCAGTGGGTTGCTGTGGGGATTCCCTGCCACCTGCAGTGGCTGGGAGCTGTGGAGTACCCCTTCCACCCACAGCAGCTCAGAGCTCGGGGGCCCTGCTGCTTCAGGCAGTGGGGGTAACCTGTAGCTCCCAGGTGCCAGGGACTGAAGTCACGGAGGTCTTTGGAAGTTATGGAATCCGTGACTTCCTCGCCCTCCATGACAAAATTGTAGCTTTAGTGATCATGAAATGATGACTTCATTATTCTAAGGAAAGGAATGAGTGAGAGCAGCAGAAAAAGGACAATGGACTTAAAAAAAGTAGACTTTAACAAACTCAAAGAACTGGTAGGTAAAGTCCCATGGGAAGGCAATACCAGGGACAGAGGAATTCAGGAGAGCTGGCAATTTCCTCAAGAAGAGGATATTAAATTCACAATAGCAAACTATCCCAATGCAAAGGAAAGGTAGGAGGGAATAGTAAGAAACCAGTATGACTACATCAGGACCTCTTTAATGACCTGAATTTCAAAAAGAAACCCTACAAAAAGAGGAAACATTGACAAATTGCTAAGGAGGAGTACAAAAGGATAGCACAAGTATGTAGGAACAAAATCAGAAAGGCTAAGGCACAAAACTTAGCAAGGGACATAAAAGGCAATAAGAAGTTATTTCAGTACATTAGGAGCAAGAGAAAGATGAAGGAAAATGTAAGGACTCTAGTGTGGAAGAAGAGCAATAGCTGATGACATCAAAGAAGGCTGAGGTGTTTAATGCCCATTTTGCTTTAGTCCTCGCTAAAAAAGGTTAATAGTGACCAGATACTCAATACAATTAATATTAACAACAAAGAGGAAGGAATACAAGCCAAAAAAAGGGAAAGAATAAGTTAAAGAATATTTGGATAAGTTAGATCTATTCAAGTTGGCAGGACCTGAAGAAATTCATCCTATGGTACATAAGGACCTAGTTGAAGCAATCTCAGAACCATTAGCAATTATCTTCCAGAACTCATGGAGGATGGATGAGGTCCCAGAGAACTGGAGAAGGGAAAACATAGTACCTATCTCTAAAAAGGGAAACAATAATGACACAGGGAATTATAGACCTGTCAGCCTAACTTTGATACCTGGAAAGATACTGTAACAATTATTAAACTATCAATTTGTAAGCATGTAGAAGATACAGTAATAGGGTTTCAGAGTAGCAGCCGTGTTAGTCTGTATCTGCAAAAAGAACAGGAGTACTTGTGGCACCTTAGAGACTAACAGGAGTATAGGGTTATCTAGTTTGCATATCTAGATACAATCACCTTAGGCTTGAATAGGGACTGGGAATGGCTGAGCCATTACAAACATTGAATCTATCTCCCCTTGTAAGTATTCTCACACTTCTTATCAAACTGTCTGTACTGGGCTATCTTGATTATCACTTCAAAAGTTTTTTTTCCCTTACTTAAGTGGCCTCTTAGAGTTGGTAGGGCAACTCCCACCTTTTCATGCTCTCTGTATGTGTACATTTATCTCCTCAATATATGTTCCATTCTATGCATCCAAAGAAGTGAGCTGTAGCCCACAAAAGCTTATGCTCAAATAAATTTGTTAGTCTCTAAGGTGCCACAAGTACTCCTGTTCTTTTTGCGGATACAGACTAACACAGCTGCTACTCTGAAACCTGTTAAATATTAGGAAAACCTTTCTAACTATCAGGGTAGTTAAGCTCTGGAATAGGCTTCCAAATGGAGGCTGTGGAACCCTCATCACTGGAGGTTTTTAAGAACAGATTAGTGTGACCCTAAAAGCATCCCAATGCAAGAGGGCCAGGGGCTCACTGATATCTGGTAGTGAGTTTCAGCTGGCCTGACCAGTTGGGTGTACCCAATTCACAAATGTCATAATCTGTATCTAAAATGTCTCATGTAAGATATCAACAGAAAGCTAATAACATACTGATCATTAGTATGATTGTGGAGTATATGTATGGAGGACAAATTCAAAATTACAAACATATTGTGTATTATGTTCTTACAGTGTGTCTGCCAGACAGGACTGAAGTTACCCCACCCTAGACAAAGGAGTGTGGTTCTGCCATCTTGAAGGTGCTTCCAAGGTACATTAAGAGACCATGGGAATGCAATTTACACAGAAAATAAACTGTACCATCAAGCCAACAAGGAGTGGGGGTTAACCACTGAGCGTCACAGCACAGGGAGGAGATTGCAGGAGACAGATCAATTTGCATTTTACCAAACACCAGAGGGGGAAGAAACCAGCATGAAACTTCCTTCATGAGGAAACTCCATGTCTTCTTCCTCACAGCTTGACTGAATTTTACTTTGAGGGCACAGAGTGGGTAATCGTCAGAAGAATCCATTTCAAAGATTCACTGAACTACATAAGAGAGGGGCAAAAAAGCCCATGGGATCTTTCAATAAGACAAAGGTACTTTGGATTTTGTGGGAGATCCTGACCATAGGTGTGGTCAGCCATCTTGCTGGAAAGTAGATTGGTAAGGAAACTGCCTTGAACAAAGGCTGTAGCTTGTTGTATTAAGTCTTAGCCACTAGAAAGTGTTTTTCACTTTTATTTATGTGTAACCATTTTTAAAGCTCTCCTGTTGCTAATAAACTAATTTTATTTTTAATCTAAACCAACCTAGTGCTGTGTTTGATATAAGTGTTAGTTTATTCCATTTAGGGATGATCTGTGCATTATATCTCTTTCGAGAACCAAAAGAACCGTAGTTTAACTCTGGATGCTTGAGAAAAGGGCTGGACATTGCAAAGCACACTGTTTTGGGGAAATTCAGGACTGGGAGTGTGTTTGGAGTCATCCCTACATGAGGTCAGGGCCGCCCGGGAGGGGTGGGGGGGGAGAAATGGGGCAATTTGCCCCAGGCCCTGGGCCCCACAGGGGCCCCCACGAGAGTTTTTGGGGCCCCTGGAGCAGGATCCTTCACTCACTCTGGGGGCCTTGGAAAACTCTCGCAGGGCCCCCGGAGCTTCTTCCACTCCAGGTCTTCGGCAATTCGGCGGTAGGGGGTCCTTCCACCCCGGGACCCGTCGCCGAAGTGCCAGGTCTTTGGCGGCAATTCGGAGGCGGGGACCCCAGGCCCCCTGAATCCTCCGGGCGGCCCTGCATGAGGTAACTGGGTGATAGAGACTAGAGGGGGGCTGCTGTGTTGTAGGCAGGCTGCTGGTGTCAGAGTGCTGAACCAGAGCTGCAAAGCACACAGACTTGGGATATTGCATGTTTGTCTGTTAATTGTCTGTGTCCAGGCTGTGAGCCACAGCAGCAGAACATTTATGAGTTATGGGTCTATTACAGGAGTTAGTGAGTGAGGTTCTGTGGCCTGCAATGTGCAGGAGGTCAGTCTATTAGTCTATACCAGGCACGCAGTATTATGGGGCAGGCAGTGACCTACCCCGTACTGGTCTCGATTGCTACCCAGAATATTACAGTTAGACAAACATCTGTCAGGGATGGTCTAAGTGTACTTGGTCCTGTCTCTGCACAGGAGGCTGGGACTTGCTGACCTATTGAGGTCACTTGCAGCCTGCATTTCTATTATTCTATCCTCTAGTTCAAATGAGAATTAATTCAAGGAATTTCTGTGGCCTGTGCTATATGTGAGGTAGGGCTAGATGATCACAATGGTCCCTTCTGGCTTTATAGTGTACGAATAGGGTGACCAGATAGCAAGTGTGAAAAATCAGGACAAGGGGTGGGGAGTAATAGGCAGCTATATAAGAAAAAGCCCCAAATATCAGGACTGTCCCTATAAAATCGGGACATCCGTATGTATGAATCATTCCTGTGAAACTTGGCTACAAAGGGACATCACCATCTCTTGACAAGAGAAGTTCATTTAGAATTCTTGGTCTAGTGCCACGGAGAGCAATAAATATGAGCACCAATATCTTGGAATTAAAGCATCGTTCTCTGGGAAACCAATGTAGTGAGCCCTGGGTAGATTGCATTAAACTCTACTTGTAATAAGAAAGGCATAACACATTATCACTGCCAACTGGAAGAAAATATTTTTGGTAACTACTGTAGCTTGAAGTGTCCAAGTATAGTGCTGAGTCAAGTATTCTTCCTGGTCTGTGTACTTCCTTGATAATTGCTGAGCAGATGCTCTTGGCCAAAGTTGAAATCATGCATTGATGCTGCAAGATTTTGAAAATTATTTCCTCTTGAATCACCTCCATTTTAGTTGGACCTAATATGAAAGATCAAAGTACTTATCCAGACACTGCATAATTGAAAGATGGTATTGTCAGCTGTACATTAGAATGGTAGGCATAGCAGCTTGCTTACTTTTGGCATTTGAATTGCACAATGTCTCCTAATGGCTTCATATGTGTGTAGAATAGGACAGGGATTGAACTCTGTGGTACTCTACAGGACAAGGCTTTTGGTGAGGAGGAGCAGCTCCTTATCACAAACCTGCGGAGTTGAATGGAAAGGAATGAGCAAAGTCATCTGAAAGCAGTTTCCTGGATTCCCTCTTTATTCCAAAGATGATCTCAAAGGACCTGTTGGATGACTGTGATGAAGAAAGTAGGTAGATCCAGCACAATTTGTATGGCTGCTTTATCATTGTCCATATAATAAGGAGAACATTCACCAATATGACTAGAGCTGTCCTTATAATAAAACACAACAGACGTAGTTTAACAGAATGATCATGAGGCTTTATTGCGAATCATGTGATTATATTATTGTAACCTTTCTCCAACTCTGCTTCTCCCTCCCCTCTTTTGTTTGTTTGCATATGACCTTGCCTCACTCTTTCATGTCTGAATTCAGATTATTAACTCTACAGGGCAGGAACCGTGTATTTACTTGTCTCTGTGAATGATCTCACACTCTTTGGGGCCTTAAAAATAGTAAATAGTAATAGTAATCAGAGCTGAAGCCTAACTGAGAGCAGTGTGGGATACTAGCAACAATTAGATGCTACTAGGGATCGTTTTCCATTACCTTCTCTATGATCTTGCCCAAGAACGGAAGCTATGAGATGGGGTTGCTAGTGAGATAGTTGAAGTCCTTCAATGTTTCTCAGAATTGGTCAGATTATTGCACACTTTGGGAGATTACTTTCCTTGACATGAGAGTTTATATCATTAATGAGAAGCAAGCTAAGGTGTTCTTCATTTGTTTTCATTACCCAGGGAGGTGGAGGAATCTGACTCTCCTATGATGAGCTAGACTTCTTTTTGTGTTTTCAGTGCCTTATACTGTGTGATTGATTCAATATTAAAGGTTGTGTGAAGCAGAGTGGTGCTTTAGTCAGTATGCACATGTATATAGAGTATATATTTAGATTTATATGATAATAAATTACTATAACACACTTTGTAAAAATGCTAAAAATAGATTATTGTGAAGTGCTTTACGGAGCTGGTGGGAAGGGCACTGCACAAATCCCATTTGGAATTGGTTATACATATAGTGCTGTAGGCCCTGAAGGTTACATAGGATTTCGACAAGGTTTATTCACAACTGCCCTTGAGAGGTTTTGTTCTTCTTGCTTCATAGTGTTGAAATAAATGCCTAATGATGCACAACAGCTAGAACCAAACATTAATTTTAATGTATAGTGCATCAACCATTTATTTTAATACTTTGCATTATCAGAATTATCATTATAGTGCATCATCAGAATTTTGACTAACAGATTATTCTTTAGTTTCACATATACTAATACTAGTATATAATACTATGTAAATAGCAGCATATACCGTTTAGGGCCCCAGTTGTGTAAAGTACAGTGCACCATGACACAACTACTTAGAATAAGACAAAGAAGCCATTTTAAACTGCAAGGGGAACATTCTGTAGGTTGGTAGAGAGAAGTTATCTAAACTGAAATTTAGCAAAAACACCAAGACAAAAAATGACTTGTGGATGAGCCAAAAGATGATCCCGCCAACACAACAGATTCACTAATGTCAAGATTCACTATTGGCTCAGAAGAGAAGTGTGGCACCTTCTGAATCACCAGAACCACATCCTACAACACCCGAGCTTTTACTTTGAGATCTTTTTTCCATGCAGTGACTAACTCCAATTTCCAAAGGCAGCAAAGGGTGATATTACAGCCTTTCTTGCTTCATTTGTGAGATCTGAGGACATCAAAGCCCCAGGTGAGTGGCTGTAGGAAAGTCTTTAGAAATGTTCAGTTTGTTCAACACACCCATCCTTTGGTGTTAGCTTGTTCTGGACAGTACTACATACTGCTTTATAATTAGAATCCACTGAGATACTGCTTTATCCTTAAAACTACCTCATCTATAAAATGTTGAAATACCCACACCCACATAACTGAAAAGATCAAAAAATTCCCTGTACTAGAAACCATATTGTATAGAAAATGTAGGCCTCTTCCTCAATAAATACACTAAAGAAAATATGTATACATATTTGACTATACAAAATATATTAATGTAAAATGTTTTAGTCCTTCTAATCTAATTTAACTCCCTGCTAAACTAGCATAGGCATTTCAAAAAGCTTCTCTTTTAAAGGTTATATTATTAGTAATGCTTCAGATTAAAAAATTATTTCATCCCCAGGTTTGTTCACCCAATATATTATAGAACAAAAATTATTTTCAAAATGGCATTTGTCTGTGGAATTCACATACTGAAGTATAGTTATTTCCTCAAAACAGATTGTGAAGATGTTTGTTTGTTATTTAAAATCTTTTTAAAGGGGAGCAAATCAGTTTTCCTTTGTTGTTGTTGTTGATTTTTTTGTGTTGAACTGTATGCTATCATTCATGTGTGTGTGTCTCAACCAGGATAAAAGTAGAGAGAGTTTGTCTTCTTTTCTGGACTTCAATGTTTCCACACATTCCCACTAGATGAATCACCTTCCCAACCATTCCCTGGACCAGTGCTCACAGACTTTTCTAGCACATACCACTTGTTAGGGGAGAGATTCTCTCATGGAACATCTCCTTTTCAAGTGCCCCAAGCTGTGCCACCCCTGTTACAACTATGGTACCTGGTAAATGAGTAAAAGTGTATCAACTTTATTAACCCTGAAAACCAAATAAGTGATTTTTCCTCACTATTTAATCCCCAAGTCTTTTTCTTTTCCTTTTAGCTCCCTGTTATTTTTCTTTGTATTGAGAGTGGGGCCACAGTGAGCGCACATATATTGAAAGAAATAGGCATAAGGTCTTTGATTCAGGGACTAAGTCAATGGAGCAATGACAATTCACACTACCTGAGGCTCTACCACTAGATACACAAGGCAGATAAAGGATGGGAGGAGAAACAAAGGAACAGAGAGGTGAAGTGACTTGCCCAAAGTCATACTGCAAGTCAGTGTCAGAGCTGGGAATGTAATCAAGGTCTCTTGAGGCAAAGCCTAGTGCCCTATCAACTGGATAATAGCTGCTCCTTTCTTCATTGCCTCAAACATTGTCTTGTTTTTCTCCCCCTGTTATGATTACAATGGCTATGGTCTCAATTATGCCCCCCAGATATATCAACCTGCATCTTTCCATCTAGAATTTCATTTTGTTGTTATAAGTAGAATATTCCTTTTAGTGTTACTTTGTGAATGTTAAAGGACATTCCTCCTCTTTTTACCCATAGAAAAAGACTTGCCACTGCAGGAACTATCTAAGTGATGAGATTAGGCAAATGATGTTTAGGTTTATACAATAACTAAAGCATAAGAAAAAAGTGTCTGTGATGACAACCACATAGTTTTAAACAACAGTCAGATTTCAACATTTATAAGCTTTATGTGCTGTTCCATCTCTGGTAAATTTAAAGAGGGTGATCATATGTTGAATACAAAACCATTGCAACTTTCACCTGGAAGTTAATGTACCCTGAAAAGGAATACTTACAGATAATATAATATCATTCACTGAGGACTGAAAAGGGTTGGACTTTTTAAAAACATATTTTCATTTTTAACTCCATTGAGAGCAGAGAGTTTCTAGGTTTGCTTAATATAGTGAGCACCTAAAACAGAAGAAAATGTCCTGAAGGTACAATAGTTTACACACAACATCATTAGTCTCCTAAGAGATGTTCATTAAACTGATATATTTTTACAATCATCTCAATCACTTCTATAACAAGTTCATTTTCAAATGAGATGCTAGAGGTGTAAAGAAATCTACCTTAGTTATGGTACTTCCTCAATGAAAGAACAAATAGGGGGTTAATTATTTAAGCAGTTGATTAATAGGGGAGTATATTTCCTGGTAATTAATGATGAGCTGGTTGAAGGCCCAAGACAAATTAAGACCTCCAATCACACATTAACAGTCATTAATTTCCAGGAAATGCCTGACCTGGAAGTGCAGGTCTGCTCTAACCAGGCATTTCTAATGCACCCATCACTTAAAATCTATTTCATTTAATTTGAAATGGTCCTGTTTTCAGAGGCAGATGTAATATACTGCCATTATAAAGTGTGCTGTTCTGGCCATCCTGAAGAAAAATGAGACAGATAAAAGAAAATAGACATACAATTAAGAGTTATTAACACTAACAATGCACCAAACCTTACAAGTAGCTCTGTACTGAAGCACTCCAACACAAAGAGACTAAGTTCACCCCACATCTCTCACATCAGAAGTATTTTCCCTTCTGAACCAATATGTATTGCTCTGTTTTGCCTTCACCCTGTTTTTAGTTGACCAGTAAGGACTGAACCTCTCCTACCTATTACCCATTTTGTGGGGCACACATACAAGTTTGGCCTATCTGCTGCTATTTATCCATATGTCTGCAGGCAGGTCTACACAGCGAAGGTCTGCACAGGGTAGATCTACACAGCGAAGAAAAATCTGCAACTGGCCCATGCCCGCTGACTTGGGTTCAGGCTGCGGAGCTGTTTCATTGCTGGCCTCAGGCTGGTGCTAAATCTCTGTGACCCTCCTGCCCCACAGTGTCCTAGAGCACAGGCTTCAGCCCATAAGTTTACACAGCAGTGAAAGAGCCGTATAGCCTGAGCCCCTGGAGCCGGAGTCAGCTGGCACAGACCACCCACGGGTTTTCCTTTGCCGTGTAGACATACCCTCAAACTGTGATGTCAATAAGGCTCATTAGAAAACAACAACTCTGTTTTTTCACAAATTTGAGGTTTATTTGTTTCTATTCTGATGAGGAATGAAACTGAGACATTTTGGAAAAAAAATTGTGAAAAAATGAGCAAGCCCCAGAATAGCTGATAACCATGCTAGAGAGTCAGTCAGTCTCTCCTGCTGGAGCTGTTCCACACTGTGTAGATAACTAAATATTCAATGGGCCAAAGAAAGAATTATTCTATAGACTGATGGCTATGGTACTCCTCTGAGCTGTGGGAGACTCAACTTCAAGTTCCTACTCCAAATCAGAAAAAGCAGGGATTTGAACCTAGGTCTCCCATCTCCTCTGTTAATACCCTGTTCTCAGATTAGTCTCAATTTCTTTCTCTGGTTTTGACCAGAAATCCCCTCTTGGACCTGAGGAAAATTTAATCAAACTAGATATGTTCCTATGAAATATTTTGGCTTCACATAAATGACATTTATTGATGGAACGTCATCAAAAAAAATTTCAGCCCTCTCTAGTTTTCAGTTCTCCTGAGCTAAATGTGGTCTGACCTGGTCAGCAAGTGAATTGGAGACTTCCAAAAGAAAACTCTGGGTTCTCCAAGTGCTGTTAGTGATTTAAGTAAGTGGAACTTGTCCATCTAATAGTGTACCCAGTATGGGCTAAGGAACAATTCCACTCAACTTAACTTCTCTACATTTCCAGCTAAATATGATATTCACTTCTTGTCCTGAAATCTGTGTGACAGGGGAGAGATTGCCCTACCTGATTTTCAGCAAGGAGAGGGTTGACTGCCTGGGTCAGACCAGAGTAACAAGGCAGGGCAGTTATTCTTATGTATTATTTATATTGCAGTAGTGTCTGCATGCCTCGGTCTGGATTGCCGCTTCATTGTGCTTGGTGCTGTAGCTCGTGTACTGAAACCTTAATCAGGCTCTCAGAGGGAATACCGAAAATTCTGTGAAATCTAGCCAATTAGGGAATGCCTTTAGGAAGACAGTGCTCTACATCCACTTGTCAAATGGCTTAGTTCTAACCAAAGCTGGTTTTCCCCTCCCTGTTTGTTTTCTAATTACGTAAATTTCTTTCCCCATCTTTTTTTTAAATTGAGGGTTGGGGGAGGGATTAGTTTGTTATAAAATTTTAAAACCTCAGGAAAAATCCTTGAGAAGGAAGACTTATTGACTCACGCACTGTTTGTTGCTGAAACAACTGATCCACCGCCTTACACTTTTTATATTACTGGGAATATTTAATAGATACCCGCTTGTTTTCTAAGACTGTTTGAATTTCATTAGTGGGTGCTGTAATTCCTACATGCACTCTGTAGAGTGTCTAGGGTGAAAAGTGTTACAGTAGATCAATCTAGCTGATTCATATAAGTTTGTCTCCTGGCTCTATTTTCTGTTTTGTATCAGGAGACTGACTGACTTCACACAGATTTTGACACACACTTCTGCTTTTCCCATTATAGACATTTTGTCTTATTTGTAGCCGGCGGAGTCATGTTCAGTGGCTAGAAAGAGGCATTGCAGTGTCTCATCTTGGAAGGTCACTGAAGAACAGACCAAAACAAGCTTTCTTATCCAATCCCTGCCAATTTTCAGTTGAATCCAGAAGAATATATGGAACTATATTTCTGGACCTAGTAGTAACATGCATGTGAGAAGGGAACATACTCGCCTTAATCCTGAACAAAGAATATAAGGGTCATTTTCATTATTCATAGGAAGAAATAAAAGTGCAATTTTCATAAAGATTCTCAAATTTGCCTTTTTTTTTAAAAAATCATGTATATGATCTAGAGGAAAAAATTTAAAAGTACTTAGGTTCTTACATCACATTTTTTAAAGTGACTTAAGGGGGCTTTGAACCCTAAATCTGATTGAAAGTTTATAAGAATTAGGTTCCTAAATCACTTTGGACCAGATTTTCAGTGGTATTTAGGTACTGAAAAATGCAGATAGGTTCTAGTGGGATTTTTAAAAGTGGCCAAGCAGGTTAGGTGCCTAATCCCATTAATTTCATTGGTGCTTTCTGACCTGTCTAACCAGTGGTTTTCAGATGCTGCCTTAGATTACATCACATCAGAAAAATTAGGATTTTGTCATCTATTACACTAATTTTCCTAGTTCTGATTCTATGATAAAGTCTCCCTAACCTATGGATCAAATTTTCAAGAGCACTTAAATGACAGACTTCTAGTGCCTACTTCACTTGTGAAAATGGATGCAAGGTCCCAAGTCACTTAGGCACTTTTGAAATTTTACCTTAGGACTGTTGTGAGTGCCTTCAATGCACACAGAATACTCATTGTTTCCTCCTATTCTTAAGGTCCTTTTCTTTTGCCTTCAGGATGAAATTTTTGCTATCAGGTAAATTGTATTAAGACAAAAAGCTGGCCCCACCAAACAGTTTTACTCACTGGCATATGAACACTGGAACACTCTTTTTTTATATCATTCCAGAACATCAAGCAGCTGAACTTGAAACCACCGTTGAAAGAGTATTGCCAGTGGTATGGTTCAGTTCCTGCAAATTCCATCCTCTAGAGCGGTATATTTTTGGGCACTAGGACTGAGAAACATGAAGTTAACTACATATAGTGCAAGGGAATGAGTATCAAAATCCATGCTTTGCTTACTCCTCATGACAGGAGGTTTCCAAATATTATAAGCTCTTTGGGGCAGAGACCATCTGTTTGTTTTGTGTTTGTGCAGCACCTAGCATAATGGGATCTTGGCCCAGACTAGGGCACCAAAGTACTACCACAATACAAATAACTAATAATCACAAGAATGGCTACCATATTTTCAATTTGATTGGCCAAAATTATCTAAACACTGACACATGATTGCTGATATAAAATAATACTGGAATCGTGTGAAGTCCTCTATGGCTTTGCAGTTTCATATCCATAAGAAGTATGATTCAGACCCCTTCTCGATGGAATGAGGCTATCACTGCTCACTAGCAGCTTTTCTTCTCACAAGGGTATGGTAGGAACCCTTAAATATTGTACTATATTCCAGTGGTTCTCAACCAGAGGTCCGGGGAGGCCGCAAGAAGGTTTCAGGGGGGACGCCAAGCAGGGCCAGCATCAGACTTGCTGGGGCCCAGGGCAGCAAGCTGAAGCCCCACCTCATGGGGCTGAAGTCTGGGGCCCTGAGCCCAGCCACCCAGAACTCAAGCTGAAGCCTGAGCAATGTAGCTTTGTGAGGCTTCCTGTGGCATGGGACCCCAGGCAATTGCCCTGCTTGCTACCCCCAAATGCCAGTCCTGGCTTTTATATGTGGGAAAACAGTTGTTGTGGCACAGGTGGTCTGTGGAATTTTTAATAGCTTATTGGAGGGGGGCTCAGAAAGAAAAAGGTTGAAAATATATTCAAAGGTTCTTCCGTTGCCAGCTGAATTCTCCACTGAAGGGAATTTTGCTGTAAATGATGGAACCTTTCAAAAGTAAGGAACCACTGTAGGAAAGTGAGTGGAAAAGTGTTAATGTCTCAAGTTTCATTTGTGCCTCAACAAGAAAGTATGGCAGCGTAATAATTTTAGAGCTCTGTAGTTTAAAAGCATCAGAGAGACCTCATGGTATAAAGCAGGGATTGGTAACCTTTGGCACGTGGCTCACCAGAGTAAGCACCCTGGCGGGCTGGGCCAGTTTGTTTACCTGCCACATCCGCAGGTTCAGCCAATCGGGTATCCCTCCAGGCCAATGGGGGATGCGGAAAGAGGCAGCCAGCACATCCCTCGGCCCATGATGCTTCCCACAGCCCCCATTGGCCTGGAACAGCGAACCACAGCCAATGGGAGCCGCAATTGGCCAAACCTGCGGACACAGCAGGTAAACAAACTGGCCCGGCCCGCCAGGGTGCTTACCCTGGCGAGCCGCGTGCCAAAGGTTGCCAATTCCTAGTATAAAGAGTTAGATTTGTATCAAGTCTTGTGCCCAAATGTGAGTTTACCACTGATTTATAAGTAGAGCGTGTATGAACATGTGCTGCTTGCAGTTTGTTATTCACTGGGCAAACTGTTGTTCACTACCAAGTTTTCTAAGTAGAGAATGGACAGTCAAAAGCATGTAAGTGCTTACTGACAGCATATTCCATTGCACTTGATTTTGCCGACTCACATTCCACCATTCTACAATACATTATATCATGTGATATGTTAACAAAAGATATCAGAATAGGGGAGAATAAGAGTCCTGGCAAGAAATAGAGAACTATACAACAGAATATACCAGAATCTATGCCCCCTTGTTTAAAGTATAATAATCAACTCACAGGACATTTGCTTGGGCTTAATAGCTGGATGGGAGAGTTGATGGACTGATGTACAGCTAAGGTCCATTAGCCCCAATCGGTCATTAATTCTCAGGAAGTGCCCTTTGCAAAGGTGATATACATAAACATTAGTGATAATAAAGGGGCAGGTTATTACATGTCCCAAATCTCTAACCTAAAAAAGAAAAATCCATTTGCTAGGTACGTATAACAGTATCGTTATTTTTTAATCAAATTTCCAAATTAAACAATTTTTTCATGTAAAATTCCACCCCCCTCCATTGTATTTTCTGCTTTCGCTCATTCTGCAGTGCAAAACTTGTTTTCACACTTGACTGGTCAAACAAATATCTCCAAGGTGTTTGGCTATCAAAGTCTATTAATGTTTTTCTTCTTGTTTTCTGTTTCCATGTTGACAGCCCCTGCCAAAAGCAACCTTTAGAAAATGCTAATGTGGGTGGCAAACTGCTAATTTTTCCACATGCAATTAGGGTGTCAGACACTTGCACAAAATTGGTCACTTTTTTCGCACAAAAACATTTGCAACAGCAAAACATTTGCAACAGCAATATTCCACTGGCACTCACTGCACAGCTGATAGAAATGTGCCAATTTTTAGTCTGATTTTTGCTGAGGCAGGCTCTGTCTTCATTGCCAAAAAATGGGTCTGTTTTTAATCGCAGGATAACTAACATGCATTAGCTGTCCTACAGTAAAACTCCAGTGAAGACAAGGCGCTGTAGTTTTTACTGCAAGGTAGCTAAATGAGGTCAATGCTATACCCCACCCCATGGTTCACCCCCTGGTAAAACTACAGTGCCTTGAATCCACTAGGAATTTACAGAGGGATAGCTAGAATGTGTTAGTTATCTGAAAAAACCCTCCATCTTTTTAGCAGTGAAGAAGTAGCCCAAGTAGATTCCCAAGTCATCTATCCCTATTTTCTCTCTACACTTAGTCACTCATGGCTAGTGGCTTACATTCTTCACAGCTACAAATTGTTTGCCTGGATGGTAGGAGTGGAGGATGAATCAAGTTTTTATGAAAGGATGAAGGAGCTTTAGGCTTCCCCTGCCAAAATTTAAAGTGAACCCCACCACAGACTGGTTCTTGCATTCCTTAGGTTGATCCTATCATCCTACCAACTTCCAGGGGGGTCATGCCCCCCAAAGCAGCTGCATTTGAGTGAATCAATTTCATAGTGTTTCCTGCAAATATGTTATGACCTTGACTCCACAAACTTTAAAAAGGCCAAGTTATATTTACATCTTACATTCAATTTCTCTAGAGATCTTGCCCTCTCACTTCTGGCCAGGCTGGCTGTCTTCCAACATAATCACAGAAAGTTGATTCACTCATGCCCACAAATGCACTTAGCCCTGGAACGTAAGATGATGGATAACTCTGTACTTTAAGGATGCTAACATCTAACAAATAACTTTATAGTAATGTGATGTTCAAAGTAGCTATTATGGAAACTTTGTTGATACAGTTAACACTAAGCCTCCAGGGGAACCCCAGGACCCACATGGGTCTTAAGGATTCTGCAGGGTTTCAGGCTGACTCCCTTTCTCCCCATAGAGAAAATTTCTCCATGGAAATATGTGGATGGAACTCCCTGACAGGAACTTTATGGAGGTTTTTTCTCTCCCTGCTCCCCGCCAGCAGGTTTCCCCATGGGAGTGTGTGATGTGGTACCTATTTAACTGATAAATTATTTAATTAACATATTGCAGAGATTTTGTACAGTACAAAAGAATTACTTGATTTAATTGCAGCAAATAATTTAAAAAACCTATTGCAGGAAATGCTTTCAGAAAATCTCTTAATCAATATAGAAGAAAGAAATTACAGAGAATACTGGGTTTTGAATATATCTACCTTGCCTCAGATTTTCTTGCTTCACCGTCTTCTAGTGTCAAACTGGGAATAAATTAAGCAAACCACTGAAGTTTTCTACCACCATTTTATGATTGGGAATGGGTAAAACAGTTTAATTATAATAAGAAGCCCTTGTCTCATTGAACCAAACCTCAAGTGAACCATTTTAGAGATTTAGGAAAGGTCAGTTAAGGACCCAGATCCCAACATGGATTTGTATTGCCACTTCAAATCTGGAGATAAGTCTTATGATGTTTCTACACTTCTGTCTAATTCAATTAATTCCAAATCAGTATAGTTATAGTTATACCAATCATCATTAATGTTCAATTATATTTCCCCATTTCCTTACTTCTCAGCATTCATTCACTGTCTCACTTGAAAGTTTCCTGAGATATGGGGCATAGCATAAGAGGGTATAGTGTCATTGAACTGTGCCCATTTTCATTTACATGGAATTTGGTGTGGAAGATTAAACTTAAATTGAGTTCCCTTTTTCTCTTAAATAGAAAGAACTTCCATTGATTCCACCAACGCAGCTGCCTGCCTGTAGCATTCCACTATGTTGATTTCTTGGGGTTTTCCCCCCTTTCAGAGGACAGAATACATTATATTCTACTGTGGAAGAATATTCTACTTCAGAAATTGCAATTCCCTGATTTAAATCTTTAGCTATGAGCAGAATTGCTGCATGGAAGTGCCATGGGCAAGGAATTAAAAAGATATTCAAGATCGGAATTAGTGAGAATTTCCACTCAGTCAGTAGACTTCAGCTTGGTTTTCATTCCAACACATATGGGGCTTCATTCTCCTCTCACTTACATCAGCTTATTTCCATTGTGCACAGCATCTCTGAGCTACATCAGGTGCTCCCATTTGACTAATTAAGAAAGTGGGGCTATAAAAGATCAGGGAGACTGGTAACAGGGAGAACCAGTGAGTCAGGGCTGCCTGGGAGGAGATGATTGGCAGGAGAGGAGAGTTACCAGAGCCAGAAGGTGTTTCCTGAGGGAAGGCTGAAGGCAAGGAAAACAACAAGGGGGTTTGCTGGCTGACCACCCCAAGCCAGAGATCCAAGGCTGAAGGTAGGAGGAGGATGAGCAGCAGCAGCAATAGAGGGAGGTGCCTGTTGGTTCTGACCCACAGAGCTGAAGTCAAGGGAGCAGTGGAGGGACTTACCCACTGATGTTTCCAAACCACAGAGCTGGACCCAAGAAAACAGTCAGAGGGCCAGTGGGGAGTGAAGGATGTTCCCCTGGTGAGCATGATTTCCCCTCAGAGAGGCTGCAGGAGTTCCTGCTGGAAAGAGCAGAGTTGCACTCCAGCTTGAAAGGCTATGGTGACTGTCCTGGCAGAGGGACAGAAGATCAGGAGCTAAGTGTGGTGGATGATGCCAGTGTAGGATAGTGGGACATCGTGCTATGGGATTCTAAGGACTAGATGCATTAGGATGATAAATGGATTACACTGGGGACTTCTGCACTGTATTTTTGATAACAAATTGGCCCTCCCTAGGAGGGGTATTCTTCAAGCAAGAAAGGCTGGACTATTTCTGGACTCTGAAGGAGGGAAACTGAGGCAGATGCACATGTTGTACCACAGAATGGTACTCCAGTTGGGGCCTTTGACACATTGACTTCATTGATTTAGTTGGGGATTGGTCCTGCTTTGAGCAGGGGGTTGGATTAGATGACCTCATGAGGTCCCTTCCAACCCTGATATTCTATGATTCAGTGGAGTTATTCCTTAGTGACAGAAGCAAAAGGAGAATCAGGCCCATAATCTACAGAAGCTTTTTTTTTTTTACTGCTCCCTGCTTCTTTTTACTCTCTTCGCAACACAGTGCAACTCACTCTGCCCTAGCAGTTACTATATAGCAGTTACTAGAGCAATCAATCAGAAATCTTTGAAAGCAAATAACTTAAACCCTTGAACCCGATAACTGTTTTCTGACCTTGGGTTTACTAGCGGGTAGAATGACAGATTCCTTAAAGTGATAACACACTTTTGCTTTTCCAAAATACAATTTATCTGTATAAGCTGAACTTTGCAACAAAGAAAAATATAATCCAGCCAAATAAAAACCTAATGGTATATGGCAAAGTAAGTGAAATGTGTAGGGAGTACCTGTGATTCAATCAAGGCATAGTATTACTTACAGAAAGGTAAAGAAAGCTTAGAGAGCTATCTAAGGCAATGGCTAACAGACTGGACGAGTCTTAGGCTGACAGTGAAATAATGTGATGACAGCATTTAAAACATCTCATTGCCCTCACTTCAGATTTTGAAATGTGAATGTAAGAAGATTAATTAAAGGATTTGCACTGAGATAAATTTCTCTCTAAATCTTCTGATCCACTCCGAATCTATGAATAAATACTACCCTTCCCATAATTAAATAAGCCTATTCTGTTGCATCATACTTAGTCAGCAATAAATGGCTCCAGCGTGATTAAAACTGTGTAAATGACACCCCTTGCAACAAAGCCCGTTGCCAACTCTGTCCACATACCTAGTCAAGGGACACCATCATAGGACCTAATCACATCAGCCAAAGCATCAGAGGCTTGTTCACCAGCACATCTACCAATGTGATATATGCCATCATATGCCAGCAATGCCCCTCTGCCATGTACATTGGCCAAACTGGACAGTCTCTATGCAAAGAATAAATGGACACAAATCAAACGTCAAGAATTATAACATTCAAAAACCAGTTGGAGAACACTTTAACCTCCCTGGTCACTCAATTATAGACCTAAAAGTCGCAATTGTTCAACAACAAGAAAACTTCAAAAACAGACTCCAACAAGAAACTGCAGAACTGGAATTAATTTGCAAACTGGACACCATTAAATTAGGCTTGAATAAAGACTGGGAGTGGATGGGTCATTACACAAACTAAAAACTATTTCTCTATGCTAATTTCCCCCCTACTGTTACTCACACCTTATAGATTCATAGATTCTAGGGCTGGAAGGGACCTTGAGAGGTCATCGAGTCCAGTCCCCTGCCCTCATGGCAGGACCAAATACTGTCTAGACCATCCCTGATAGACATTTATCTAACCCACTCTTAAATATCTCCAGAGATGGAGATTCCACAACCTCCCTAGGCAGCTTATTCCAATGTTTAACCACCCTGATAGTTAGGAACTTTTTTCTAATATCCAACCTAAGCCTCCCTTGCTGCATTTTAAGCCCATTGTTTCTTGTTCTACCCTTAGAGGCCAAGATGAACAAGTTTTCTCCCTCCTCCTGATGACATCCTTTTAGATACCTGAAAACTGCTATCATGTCCCCTCTCAGTCTTCTCTTTTCCAAACTAAACAAACCCAATTCTTTCAGCCTTCCTTCGTAGGTCATGTTCTCTAGACCTTTAATCATTCTTGTTGCTCTTCTCTGTACTCTGTCCTTTCTCAACATTTTTCTTGAAATGCGGTGCCCAGAACTGGACACAATATTCCAGTTGAGGCCTAACCAGTGCAGAGTAGAGTGGAAGAATGACTTCTTGTGTCTTGCTCACAACACACCTGTTAATGCATCCCAGAATCATGTTTGCTTTTTTTGCAACAGCATCACACTCTTGACTCATATTTAGCTTGTGGTCCACTATAGCCCCTAGATCCCTTTCTGCTGTATTCCTTCCTAGACAGTCTCTTCCCATTCTGTATGCGTGAAATTGATTGTTCCTTCCTAAGTGGAGCACTTTGCATTTGTCTTTATTAAACTTCATCCGGTTTACCTCAGACCATTTCTCCAATTTGTCCAGATCATTTTGAATTATGACCCCATCCTCCAAAGCAGTTGTAATCCCTCCCAGTTTGGTATCATCTGCAAACTTAATAAGCGTACTTTCTATGCCAATATCTAAGTCGTTGATGAAGATATTGAACAGAGCCGGTCCCAAAATAGACCCCTGTGGAACCCCACTTGTTATACCTTTCCAGCAGGATTGGGAACCATTAATAACTACTCTCTGAGTATGGTTATCCAGCCAGTTATGCACCCACCTTATAGTAGCCCCATCTAAGTTGTATTTGCCTAGTTTGATAAGAATATCATGTGAGACCTTATCAAATGCCTTACTAAAGTCTAGGTATACCACATCCACCGCTTCTCCCTTATCCACAAGACTCGTTATCCTATCAAAGAAAGCTATCAGATTGGCTTGACATGATTTGTTCTTTACAAATCCATGCTGGCTATTCCCTATCACCTTACCACCTTCCAAGTGTTTGCAGATGATTTCCTTAATTACTTGCTCCATTATCTTCCCTGTCACAGAAGTTAAACTAACTGGCCTGTAGTTTCCTGGGTTGTTTTTATTTCCCTTTTTATAGATGGGCACTATATTTGCCCTTTTCCAGTCTTCTGGAATCTCTTCTGTCTCCCATGATTTTCCAAAGATAATAGCTAGAGGCTCAGAAACCTCCTCTATTAGTTCCTTGAGTATTCTAGGATGCATTTCATCAGGCCCTGGTGACTTGCAGGCATCTAACCTTTCTAAGTGATTTTTAACTTGTTCTTTTTTTATTTTATCTTCCAAACCTTCTCCTTCCCATTAGCATTCACTATGTTAAGCATTCCTTCAGACGTCTCAGTGAAGATTGAAACAAAGAAGTCACTGAGCATCTCTGCCATTTCCAAGTTTCCTGTTACTGTTTCTCCCTCCTCAATGAGCAGTGGGCCCACCCTGTCCTTGGTCTTCCTCTTGTCAACTGTTGGAAATGGGCCATCCTGATTATCACTACAAACGTTTTTTTCTCCTGCTGATAATAGTCCACCTTAATTGATTAGTCTCATTAGAGCTGATATGGCAACACCCATTTTTTCATATTCTATGTGTATATATATCTTCCTACTGTATTTTTCACTGCATGCATCAGATGAAGTGGGTTTTAGCCCACAAAAGCTTATGCCAAAATCAATTTGTTAGTCTCTAAGGTGCCACAAGTTCTCCTCATTCTTTTTGCTGATACAGACTAACATGGTTACCACTCTGGAACCTGGATATATGGATTTCCTTAATAACAATGTAATTATTTAGACCACTGGTTAATATTCAGTCTAATGCAGAAACAGAAGCTGATCCTATGCTTTACAGAAGAGTTGTCCAATTGAAAAACAACTTGCCAAAGCACAAGCATGCCCGTAAACATCCTTTTTCTATAGTTGGCTAAAGTGAAATTATTTCCACTTGTTATGAGACAGCATGGAATGACAGATTAAAGTTATGATTGAAATCCATTTTGGTGGCTTCCAGTCTTACGTTGAGGCCAGATTCTCTCAGATCTGGACAGAAACTGAGAGAGTCATTTCTAGTTCACATATCTCCATCCACTCCAGCAACCAACTACTTGCTCTAACAGTCAAGAGAGGTTTTGAGCATGAATGATGTTTCTGTGAGGAGGATTGCAAACCTGCTGGGACCTGTAATGCTCTCAGAATAAACAGTGGATGGAGATATAAAACAGCGGAAACTGACTCAGCTTGACAGATGACAGTTAAACTGAAAGTGATTGTCACCAAATCATATGATGTGTTCTATAGTGTGACATCCACTCAGGTACAATACAGACCTATAAGTAACTGTGTCACCTCTGCCCTCTAAACAGGGGTGCCCTTTAGCCTGCTTTGCTTCTGTAGCCTCCCACCTGCACTGCTCACAAACAGCCTCCAGCATGCAAGTCACTCCCAGCTAGCCAGTCAGCCACACCTTGGCTCTTACCAGCCTTGGTTATATTGCAGGCTGGTAAATGCTAACATAGTCCCAGTCTTAGATTTCCCCTCAGAAATGTATGTCCTATACTGCCCAGTTCTCTCCTGGACAATACAAGTTTATATAAAGTTCGTCATTGCTTTAACAGAAGTAATATACACATAACTTACACACCAAATGGAGTTTCCCAAACACTTCAATTTAAACATCCTGGATTAGATAAAACAAGTTTATGTAGCTACAAAGAGAGAGATTTTAAGTGAGTACAAGTAATGAGGCATAAAAGTCAGAAATAGTTACAAGAAAACAAAGTTTAAATGCAACTGGTGCCCAACTTAAACTATATCAGATTCAAGCAAAGTTTCTCACCATATGCTTTCAGCAATCATACTAACCAAACTTCTGAGGTCAGGATTCCTTCTCCAGTCCAACGAATGCTTCCTTTGTTGCTTCTGGTGCCATGAATACAGTGGGCAGGGAGAGAGAGAGAGGAGAGTATCTTGGAGTGTTTGTTCCTCCTTTTAATACTATCAGTCCCCCTCTTGAAAAACATTTCCAGCTGAGATTCAGGAGACAAAGACACTAGGCTGACAAAACTCTTTGGTCAGAAATGGAAAGAACATGCTCACAACAAAATAGAATGGTGTGGCATTCGTGTAGGGACAGAAGAGGACAAGCCGGACAAAGGTGACAAAGGTGATAATGATTTTAGATCTTTCTTGTTTTTTAATCAAAATGGTGTGTGGTACCATGATATCAGAAATCTATGTACATTACTTACTATTACCTTTAGCAACCAAATATGTAATCTCATAAAAAAAGATATCAAGTTAATTTGATAGGATCTATTTTCCATAAACACATGTTGTTTGTCAAGAATTATATTACCCTCCTTTAATTCTTTATTAATAGTCCCATATCATCTGCTCCCTTATCTTGCCCAGATCAATGTCAGACAGTCACACCTATAACTACCCAGTCATCTCATTTACCCTTTTTAAATATTGGGACAACATTAGCTTTCTCCCAGTCTTCTGGAGCTTCCCCAGTGTTCTAAGACTAATTGAAAAATCAGCATTAACAGTCCAGCAGGCTCCTCATCCAGCTCATTTAAAACTCTTAGATGCAAGTTATCCAGACCTGCTTATTTAAAAATGTCTAACTTTAGTGGACATTTAGCTGCTATTTAACATCCTCCTGAGATACTAGTAGCCTAACTGTAGTCCAGTTTTTTTTAATGGCAAAAGTGGATTTGAAGAAAGATTATGAGTTAGATTTATGGACGTTTGTGGGGAGCTCCTTTGAAGCATGAGGGACAATATGGGAAAAACACAAAGGTGCTTGTTTTGACCATTTACCAAGTGGAAGATGTCACTGACATAATGGGCTAATCGGGGTCAGGAGTTGACATGTTCAGTAGGGAATGAGGAATGACAGGTAAGGTGGGGACAGGCCAAGAAGGGCCTTGAAAGTGAAAACAAGTAGTTTATGGCTGATGTGATAGAAAAGAGGGAGCCAGTGGAGGCACAGGCGCCAACTTTCCAATGTGCTTGGGGGGGGGTATTCGACCTCCGACTCTGCCCCACCATTTTTCCCCCATGGGTGCTCCAGCTCCAAAGCACCCACGGAGTCAGCACCTATGAATGGAGCTATTCAAAGAGAGGTGGGTGACAACCAAAGTGAAGAGCTCAGAACATGATCTTTGCTGCAGCATTCTGAATGGATGAGAAGGGAAAGCTTGCGTGTGTGAAGGCCAGAGAGAAGGACATTGCACTAACCAAGATGATGAGAGCCTGGAGGAGAGTGTTAGCTGTGTGTGTGGATAGAAAGGCTGTATCTTAAAGATGTTATGCAGAAAGAATCTGCAAGACTTAAATATAGCCTGGATGTGAGAACCCAGAGAGAGGTCCAAATCAAACGTAATGCCCAGGTTACAGGCCTGAGTGACAGGCTGGTGATGTTGTTATCCACAGTATCGAGAAAGGAGATAGGGAGGTGGGCTTGGAGGAGAGATTAGAAGTTCTGTTTTAGCCATCTTGAGGTATAGTTTTTGGCCATGAGGAGATATCAGACAGATCAAGATTTTAGGTTGGACAGAAGGAAAAATGTCTGGAGTAGACAGGTGCATCTGTATATCACCAGCATAAAGATGGCGGTTGAATTTGCGTTTATGGTGAGATTACTCAAAGATAAGGAGCAGGGGGAAATGAGAAAGGGGACCAAGGATAGAGCCTTGTGGAATCCACAGAGTTGGAGGAGGGATGAGAAGGATCTTCCAAAGGACACACTGAAAGAATGATTAGAGAAGTAGGAGGAGAACCAGAAGAAGACAGTCACAGAAGCCAAGGGAGGACAAGATTTCAAGAAAAGGAGCGTGGTCAACTGTGTTGAAGGCAACTAACAGATCAAGGAACACAAGGATGGAATACTGATTTTGAGCTTTGCTAGGAAGAGGTCATTATAGATTTTGACAAGAGCAGTTTCAGCAGAGTGCAAGGGATGGAAGCCAGAAAGGAGAGGGTCTAGTTACTCATGTAACTGCAGGAGAGGAACTCCAGACACAGTGACTGTAGACAGCATGTCCAATGAGCTTAGAAATGAAAGAGACAAGGGACTTTAACGTGAAAAGTGATTGAGTGGAATTGATCAAACACTCACTAACTATGTAGCTTCTGATTCCAAGTATTGTTATTGATAAATTGGGGAAGAAAGCAAGCAGAAATGAGGTCAAGCTCAAACTAGAAAAGCACAACCTTCATGAAAAGAGATTCCCTACTTATAACCTCCTTGATGTCTTGACACTGAGGATATCTAGAGAATATGGAAAGTGGACAGTTCTTAGATAATGAAATAGAGAAATGGCAAAATGACCACTTTAGAAAACTGTTCTTGATGCACATTTAAAAGCCGCTGGCTTGTTGGCAATTGTAGGCAATCACAGATTCATTAGTGAATTGGGAAGCAGAAGAACTGTAATTTAGTTCAATTTCCACAGCACAGGTGCCAATGTACAATCTCTAATAACCTTTGCTACAAAACAATCTTACCAGCTATTTTTGTTTAGGGTTGTAGGTTCTTTTCCCTGGAGCCCAATGAAATGGATTTTAATACCTTATGGGACCCAAAATCCCTTCCACAAAGCCCTTCTCAGACATTCCCTATTCTAATTGCCAATAGATATGTTTGTTTAACAGGCTGCAGCACCAAGTGAGATGAAGCATCTCATTTCCCAGAGCATTGCTGGCTAACAGAAAACAGAAGTAATGTACAATACGTTACAGTAATTAGCATGAGCTTATGCAGTTAATCAAAATCAATAAAAGAAATATGTAGCAAAAATGAACAGACTCAAGCATTTGAATTGAGAATAATATAGTTTAAAAATTGCCAAATTCAGTCAGCAATTCAGCATGATCAATATAATGTAGGAGACATTTGACCAAGATTTGATTTGCATCTGGTAGTCTTGTTGATGTGAAATATTGTACAGACTTGAATCCAGATGTGAAATTATCCTTATTGGGTGGGTTTTTTTAGTAGTGGTGTTTTAACACAGTGATCAGACCAGATGGAACATAAATCTTTTTTCCCTTTCTTTTTTTTTAAACCTATGTCCTTTCAAATTCCAGTTTCCATAACAACTTGATTTCACTGTTTTTTGTTAAATCATCTTTTCTATATCACACCTAGAACTTTTCTTTAGTTAACTAAAAGAAATTGCATTTATCACTAATTATTTGCTGTCAAAAAAACCTTCAACATTTTTTGTAGTTTTTTTCATTTGGCATGTTAAGTATCAGGAATAAATAGACAGAATGATCATATAAACTTCCTCCAAAACAATAAAACAGAAGGACTCCCAGCAGAAAGCTTGAGAATCTCATCCCACATTTACACAGACTTCTAATGATATTTTTAAAGGACATTTCTTTCTATGAAAATTAAATAGTGGTGGTAATTTCACAACATTAGAGGTTTGTATATATGTCCCTCTTTGTTTAAATGGCCAATTCAAATTTTCTTTTATAACAACATAAAATCATATTGCAATAAAATACCTTCCCTTTGGTTTCCTTTATCTATTGTTTAACATCTATTTGACTTTGTCGGGAAGAGAAGAAAGACAGTGGGAGGTGTGATAAGTTAATACCAGGGAAGAAGGCGCTACCTAGCAACATTTCTCTGGAAACAAAACCTCATTTGTCAAGCAACTCTAAAACAGGGGCTACATTGCCCAGGGGATTGATAATGGCATACAGTGCTTTTCACTAGTAAGTCACTGATATAAATCTTGTTCAGGTCAGCAGCAACTGAACATTATTACCATCTGACAGATGTACGGTGACCTGTATGAACTGAGCTGATGGTCTTGATCCAGTTCCTTGTGCGGAGGTGTCTGCATCACAATTAACACTACGTTGCAACAAGGAGACTAAGGACTGAATAGGTGGTGGACTGAGGCTGGATCCCATGCCTACTATGATTTGGAGCTATAGGCGAATTAGGCGGTCGCCTAGGGCGCCAAGTTAAATGGGACACCAAATTTGAGGGGAAAAATCTAATTAAAAAATAAAATAAAATGAAAAATAAATGAAAAAGATGAATAAAATACAAATAAAATAACAAAGATGTCGTTATTTCAATTCTTGTTCATTTCTCTACATTTCTGAGAATTTATTAATAAGCCAAATCTTTTATTTACTGCAAAAAAATAATATTTTAGCAAAAATAATTTCAGTTTGCCACGAGGGGCAAGATGACCCACTCCACAATTTTGATAAGCAATAACTCAGCCACAATGAAACACATCTGCCAGTGGCAAGAGCTGCAATGCTAGTGACACCTAACTCAAATATACTTCAATGTCGCATAGCCGGAAATTCATGTACA
Organism: Mauremys reevesii; assembly: GCF_016161935.1. Lineage (NCBI taxonomy): Eukaryota > Metazoa > Chordata > Testudines > Geoemydidae > Mauremys > Mauremys reevesii. The sequence continues at coordinate 83,344,968 of NC_052623.1, forward strand.
GCAGAGATATCACGAGTTGATACATGTCAAATGGTCATTTTAACACACGTCGCAGATGGTTAAAAATCAAGTGAATACTGTGGAAAATTGTGGTTTTGGTGCCAAAGAATAAAGAATAATATCTTTCAGCATTATAAATCTAAAATGTGAGTATCTTTAAGCGTTATTAAACCTCAGCATTATTATCGGGCTGTATAATTATGAACTGTTTCTTTGTTATAATCGGTTCACATATAATAAATAAGGTCCATAAAAAAAAGTAACAGTGTTAACGCCTAATAGACTACGAAAGTGATGATGTCACATTCCAAGCGGGTAACCATGAGGAAGGGGATTACTTCCCAAACAACCAGTGTCGGGTTATAACATAGAAAAAGGTCATTTTGTTTCTATGTAAACGCAGTAACTAACTGTTTTAATAGGCAAGTGAGTGTATGTTACTAATCATTGAACCTTTAAGCAGTGAAAAGATGTCTTGGGATGGCTGCAATGTGGTTTAAATCACCAACCATGTGGTGGGTGTGTCAGCCATCCTTAACGCTATAATGCTTGCAGTTGGGAGCACAGTACATAACAATATTCAAATGCCCCATGGCAGAAAGAGGAAAAAGAAAACCCTCAGGAGCTTAGTATCGTAAACCGAAAGGCTGAGAAAGAAAAGGACCGAGCAAAACAGCAGGGATCCTTCCTGAAATATCTTCTCTTTAATTCAAATAAAGATGGAAGCAGTTCACAGCATCCAGATGAAGGAATTTTACTTGGAGAGGAGGTGAGCTCACATCCACATGGAAGCACTTTGGAACATCAAGATGAAGGTATATTACTTCGAGATGAGGGTAGCTCACATCCACAAAAAAGCAGTTTGGAAACTCAAGATGATGGAAACTTACTTCTAGATGAAGGCAGCTCACAGCATCAGACTGATATGGAAGTGAAAAAAAATTATTCACCTTCAGAGACACATGCAGAAATTGAAGTAAATGAAGTAGAGGGAAGAAAGGATGAGGAAGTTACAAACAAATTACAATATGGGGACCCAGCTTCATGGCCCAGATGTGATGACAGTGTGCGGCAAATTCTCGTGGAACATGAAACTGAACAAGTTCATGAATTTCCCTTCCCTATGAATGGAAATAAAAGAAAATTCTCTGCTCAGCATTACAAGAGGAAACTCATTAATGGGGAAGAAATTCATTAAAACTGGTTACAATATTCAGTGTCGAAGGACTCTGTGTTTTGCTTTTGCTGCAAGTTGTTTAAAAATCAAGCAATTGATACATCACTTACTGAAAATGGTTCGAAGGACTGGAAAAACATATCTTCAATTCCCTCTTCACATGAAAGAAGTACAGAACATTTGGAATGTTTTCAAAATTGGAAAGAACTTGAATTACAATTGAAAAAAGGAAAAACTATCGATGAAGAAAATTTACGTGTGATCAAGGAAAAAGAAGAATATTGGCAATAAATATTAGAGCGTCTGATTGCTTTAGTGAGAGTTCTTGGTGGGCAAAATTTAGCATTCCGCGGCCGCAGTAGAAATAAAAAATTATACACTCCAGGTAATGGAAACTTTTTAAAATGTGTTGAATACCTAGCTTTGTTTGATCCAGTCATGAAGGAGCATTTCCGTAAAATAACTGATCATGAAACGCAGGTTCATTACTTTGGAAAAAAATGCAGAATGAACTGATTAAAATCCTAGCAAATGCCATTAAATAGAAAATTGTAGAAGCTACCCATTCTGCAAAATACTTTTCAATAATACTGGACTGTACACCAGATGTGAGTCATGTTGAACAAATGACGATGCATCCGACAAAGTGGGTATTCACCCACGAAAGCTCATGCTCCAATACATCTGTTAGTCTATAAGGTGCCACAGGACTCTTTGCTGCTTTTACAGATCCAGACTAACATGGCTACCCCTCCGATAAATTACGATGATCATTCGTTTTGCGGATATGGAAAAGTCTGCAGATGAAGATAATGTTGAAGTGCTCATAAAGGAACATTTTTGGGGGTTTCTGAAGGAGACAACTGGAGCATTTATGACTGAAACTATTCTACAAGAGCTTGAAACAATGTCATTATCTGTTGAAAACGTATGTGGCCAAGGCTATGATAATGGGAATAATATGAAGGGTAAAGACAATGGTGTGCAAAGGAGAATGATGGAAATCAATCCTAGGGTCTTTTTCGTTCCTTGCAGTGCTCATTCTCTGAATTTGGTTGTCAATGATGCTGCTAGATGCTGTTTGGAGGCAAGCAGTTTCTTTGACCTGGTGCAATGTGTTTATGTATTTTTCTCAGGCTCAACACGCCGTTGGGAGATTCTGACTCGCCATATGAATTCTCTACCTGTGGAACCACTTAGTGAGACAAGATGGGAGAGTAACATTGATGCTTTGAAGCCACTTCGCTATGAACTTGGAAACATTTATAATGCCCTAATTGAAATGTCTGATGATACTACCTTTACTGGATCATCTGGCAACACGGAACGTTCAGATGCAGAAGCTCTTGCACGTGGCCTTTCCAGGTTCAAATTTGTGACTTCACTCATTTTGTGTTATAATATCCTTTTCGAGATTAACCTCACTAGAAAGCAGCTTCAGCAAAAAGAACTTAAACATACATTCTGCTATTCAAAAACTGCACCAAACTAAAAATATTCTGGAGGAATTCAGAAATGATGAAGGGTTCAAAAGAACACTGGTAGATTATCTTGAGCTTGCTGAAGAAATGGACTTTCCAACAGAATTTGAACCAGAGCCAGTTCGCATTCAGCAAAAGAAACAGCAGTTTTCGTATGGAGGATGAGAAACACCCATTCAGAACCCAAAACGAAGGTTCAAAGTGAATTTCTACTTCACAGTCCTTGACCCTGCTATTCACTTGGTTGATGAAAGATTTCAACAGATGCAGCAACTAGAGTCAATATTTGGCTCTCTATATGAAATCTAGCTTGCACAAGAAAACAGCAAAACAGATAAGAGAATTTTGTATAAAACTTGAGTCGGCATTGACTCATGAAAATTCAAAAGACATTGATGCTACAGATTTGTGTAGTGAGCTTCAGGCTTTTTCAAGACGATTTAAGAAACATCCCACTCCTGAAGAAGTACTGAAGTTTGTGAAAATAAACTCACAGATAGTTTTCCAAACTTTTTTATAGCTCTACGCATTTTTTTAACTTTGCCAGTTTCTGTAGCTAGTGGGGAATGTAGCTTCTCAAAGTTAAAATTGATAAAAACATATCTGTGTTCAACAATGGTGTAAGAGAGACTTGTTGGACTTGCCACAATGTCAATAGAGTATGAAATAGCTGGAAAACTGGATCTAAAAGAACTAGTAACTGAATTTTCAAAACTTAAAGCAAGAAAAGTCATGTCTTAAGAGCACAGAGTATTTTGTAAATACAGGTTAAAGTTCATTGAAGAATTTTCTTATTTCTTTCTGTATTGGATGTGGTGGTAATGGCAGTTAAAGCAGGATAGTGTAATGGATGATTTTGGATTTGTAATATAAATTATAATTAACATTTTTAATATATTTTTATTTGAAATTGGACTGAAATATCATCTAGCTGTCGTGTACAAATCTATTCTGAAAATTTTGTGTCTCTATTTCATCTGATCTCAGAAACATCGGTTGGACAGACAGACAGATGGACAAACCAAATAATTAAGCTTCTGTTTTAAAAAAATGCTTAAAAATATTAAAAAGGGAAAAATGTTTCCAGTTTACCAAAAACCTCAGCCTAGATCTGCCCTTGGGGCTTGGGGGTGGGGGTGTCGATTGCATGGTTCGCCAATGGCGCCAGTTGCTGGCAGCTAGCCTAGGGCCGCCCTTGCCTTTAACCCAATTATTTAAAGAGATAAGATATAATCCACTTTTCAGGGGTCATCTGCTAAATCCACAGATGAGTCTGCTACAGCCCCCAAATACAGAGCCTGATTGTTTAGCTCAAGCTAATTCATGCTTTCATTTTTCGAGGTCCCTAATTCTATCACTAGTGCTGGTCAAGATTGTGCCACATAAGTGGGGGCTTGTGCTAGATTTGAACTGCTTAGGAAAAATTCCTCTATCCAGAAGAAGCATTTGAGACATGTCCCCTGCTGTGCCTGATCCAGAGTATATGGGTCTGTCCTAAATCCTGGCTCTTCAGATCAAGTTATAGAGCTTTCAACTCTGGAGGTCCCTTGCTCATTCTCCAATGCTAGCCAAGATGGAAACTATTACAAAGCTTCTCACTCCCCACATCCAGTAACGCCATTTTAACCTTGTTTCCCTCTTATATTACCATGAGTTAGATAGATTAAACCTGATCTGTCACAGCCATTAATACTTTAACTGTAACTGTTATATACTTGAACAAATTACTCACAAGCAAGATTAGTGACATTTGAAAGAAATTTTCTTCAATCAGAGGATTCAAATGAAGATAGTTAACAGACAGGATTTATTGGTTAAAGATTTAAGTGATCTTCAAAAATCCATAAAATACAGCAGTTTCCCTTTAGGAAGTTCCCAGGGAGAAGCAATTCAAAGCACTGAAAAGCTGAACATAGAGATACGCAGTTACTGAATTACCTGCAACACAAATACTTTTAAAGATAAATCCCATAGTCTTTCAGCTGTTTTTGCTCAGCAGGCAAAATACCTCTAGAGGTTCTAGGAAGGAAAAAAAACATACATATATATATATATATATATATATATATATATATATATATATATATATATATATATCTTTTGTCACTTCATCTTTTGTCAATTGCTTCTGCATGCTTGTGACATGTTGATAACACTGTGTAGCAGGGTGGATCCTGCGCCTGCTGAGAAGGGGTTTAAAAAGTGGCCTGACAGGGCTTGAGAGCGGTGGCTCTCAAGGCTGAGCTGATTAGGGAAGTGGCTGCAGCTGGGGGCCACGCCTCAAACAGAGCAACAGGGCCTTATAAGAAGGCAGGGAAGCCAGAAGCCAGACAGTCTCTCTCTGGCTATAGAGAGAGATGGGCCTGCCTGCTTAGGAGCTTGAGACTGGATACCTGAGTGCAGCAGGGCTGGGGAAGGCTGAGGAGCTGGGGAGCTCCAGCCTAGAAAGCCCCAGGCTGTGGCCTAGCAGTGGGCCAACAGGTACTGTGGGTTGCAGAGGGCAACCTAGGTGTAGGCCAAGGCAACAGGTCCAAACCCAACTTTGCCTGTGCTGAGTAGGCTGATACTGCAGTCTGCCCCAGAGTGTGGGGCTAGACAATGACTGGCAGTAGCCAAATACTGAAGCAAGGTAGGGATAGAGGGTGGGGGTTCCCTGAGACAGAAAGGGAGACCCAGAGAGAAAGGGGTTACTGCTAGGGGGCAGCACCCCATGTAAAAGGGCACCGGGTCCAGGGAGGGACACGGGGGGCCTAAGAACAGGTGGATCACCAGCCTGCAGAGGGTGCTCCAGGGCTGGACTGAGCTAACTTCCGAGAGCAACCAGTAGGAGGCGCCGCAGGGGTGAGTCGACCAGTTTACACACTGGTCTACAATTTTTGAGAAGTCGTCTGCTTCAGAGATAAAATGTGCTATTTATTATGTATTTTGATGTGCTGAATTCAAATATGACAATTAAAACAACTGATTGGCTACTGTTTCTAAGGTATTTAAGTTTTTACATTTTATGTCTATGTATATTGTGTAGATAGTAGAGTTTTAATCATAAATTGTAAACCTAGGTCTTTTCATGTGTTTATGGTTGCTTTACATGATAATATTTCACCAGTCCTGTTTATGTAACACTTTAAAAATCAGCAAAAGGGTTATATAAATAAAATTTATTATGAAACAAAAGGCAAAAAAACTTATGTACATAGTTTAGTCCTATTCAGTGTCTACTCGGCGCTTCTTGGCTTGTCTCTTGTATTCATTAAATGGAGCATCTCTTGTCACTGTCCAGCAATAGTCTGCAAGCATTGATGGGCTCCATTTGCCCTGATAGCTTTTCTCCATTGTTGCAATGTCCTGGTGAAATCACTCGCTGTGCTCGTTGCTCACTGCTCTGCAGTTCGGTGGAAAAAAAATCTAGATGAGAGTGCAAAAAAATGTATCTTTAGTGACATGTTGCAACCAAGGCTTTTGTATGCCTTGAGGAGGTTTTCCACCAACAACCTGTAGTTGTCTGCCTTGTTGTTTCCGAGAAAATGTATTGCCACTAACTGGAAGGCTTTCCATGCCGTCTTTTCCTTGCCACGCAGTGCATGGTCAAATGCATCATCTCAAAGAAGTTCACGAATCTGAGGACCAACAAAGACACTTTCCTTTATCTTAGCTTCACTTAACCTTGGAAATTTTCCACGGAGGTACTTGAAAGCTGCTTGTGTTTTGTCAATGGCCTTGACAAAGTTCTTCATCAGACCCAGCTTGATGTGTAAGGGTGGTAACAAAATTTTCTTTAGAAGCAGCAAAGAATCCTGTGGCACCTTATAGACTAACAGATGTTTTGCAGCATGAGCTTTCGTGGGTGAATACCCACTTCTTCGGATGCAACAAGTGGTGGATGCTGAACACTTTCCCTCCCAGGCTCCAATGACTGTCGGAGTGGCCAATCTTTCTTGATGTAGTGGGAATCTCTTGCACGACTATCCCATTCGCAGAGAAAACAGCAGTACTTTGTGTATCCAGTCTGCAGACGAAGCAAGAGAGCAACAACCTTCAAATCGCCACAAAGCTGCCACTGATGTTGGTCATAGTTTATGCACCTCAAAAGTTGTTTCATGTTGTCATAGGTTTCCTTCATATGGACTGCATGACCAACTGGAATTGATGGCAAAACATTGCCATTATGCAGTAAAACAGCTTTAAGACTCGTCTTCGATGAATCAATGAACAGTCTCCACTCATCTGGATCGTGAACGATGTTGAGGGCTGCCATCACACCATCGATGTTGTTGCAGGCTACAAGATCACCTTCCATGAAGAAGAATGGGACAAGATCCTTTTGACAGTCACGGAACATGGAAACCCTAACATCACCTGCCAGGAGATTCCACTGCTGTAGTCTGGAGCCCAACAGCTCTGCCTTACTCTTGGGTAGTTCCAAATCCCTGACAAGGTCATTCAGTTCACCTTGTGTTATGAGGTGTGGTTCAGAGGAGGAGGATGGGAGAAAATGTGGGTCCTGTGACATTGATGGTTTAGGACCAGAAGTTTCATCCTCTTCCTCGTCTGACTCAAGTGAGAATGATTCTGGTGCATCAGGAACCGGCACTCCTTCTCCGTGGGGTACTGGGCGTATAGCTGATGGAATGTTTGGATAATGCACAGTCCACTTTTTCTTCTTTGACACACCTTTCCCAACTGGAGGCACCATGCAGAAGTAACAATTGCTGGTATGATCTGTTGGCTCTCTCCAAATCATTGGCACTGCAAAAGGCATAGATTTCCTTTTCCTGTTCAACCACTGGCGAAGATGTGTTGCAGCATATGTGTGGGGCCCACCTCTTGTCCTGATCTCCAATTTTGCAGCCAAAATAAAGGTGATAGGCTTTCTTAACCATAGTGGTTATACTGCACTTTCGTGATGCAAAAGTCAACTTCTGCTATGTTTGTGGTGAAGTATCTGCACTGCTCACACAAGTACGAGGCATCTCTGCTCACTTTGGCTAAACAGAAATGTGTCCCTTTGCAAAATCAAACACTGACAAATAAGAGAGCACGAAACTGTATGATTTCTAGAGCTGATATAGGACAATTTGTTCAGCAGAGTGATGTAAGCTTCGTTATGATTGCATCATCCATGACTTCTAGGAATAACATGATGCAATTCATATCATGTATGACGCAATACCAGCTTCAGATTGCATCATTCATTGTTTTGCCTAAAAAGCAAGTACTGTCCAAACCCAGTCATAGATTTATTCATAGATCCAGTCAAAGATGTATTTTAGTCATTTCTGGTTTATATTGAGATCCCTTCCCTTTATAACTCACTTATCCTCTGCCATTCCCAAGTCAAGGGTCGAATACACTGACCCAATAGCATAACTTGAAAACTAGAGCCAATCAACAATTTTAAGCATCATTTTCGTTCTCAGTGACCCAGAATTAGTAAAGTTTGACTACATTTATTTCAGAAGCATTTTGGCTGTAGAGCAGTGTAATCCATTTTGTTGCTCTGTGGGAGAGTGATATTCTGACACACAGGTTTATACTAGAGGTGAAAGAGTACTTTACATATCATTTTGAAAATGCTCAATTATCATGGGATTGAAAGAGGGGAAAGGGTTTACTATGTTGTCCCACTCCTAAAGGTACAGATTACAGTTCAAGGGCTTGATTTCTTTTCTTTTGCAACAGAACCAGTTGAGGTTAAGTTCTATTAGAAACACTGTCTCTTTAAGGTTGATTAGAGGAGGAAGTCCAATGTTTGAAAGTTCACTCCTCTAGATAACCAATTTCATTACAGTATTAGGCCCACCTGGCTATTGTTTTGGGGACAGTTTGGGGAATCTGTCTATATACATTTATTAATTCCATTTGATTTTATGAATTCTACTGCTGACTATAGCAGCAGGGATTAAATCTTCCGTCTTAGGTAACGCAGATATTGTCTGAGACTTGGTATCATAGGCACCGACTCTCTAGGTGCTCTGGGACTGGACCACCCACGGGGAAAAAATGGTGGGTGCTGAGCACCCACCGGCAGCCCCCCCCCCATCAGCTCCCCTTCTGCCCCCCAGTGGTTGCCACCTGCTGGGGGCCCTGCTGATCAGCACCTCCCGTTCCATTCCCGTGCCTCCCACCTGCCACGAGGAGCAAGGGCGTGGCATGATGGGGGGAGGGGGTGGAATGTAACAGGAAGAGGTGGGGCAGGGTGGAGTGGGGGAGGGGCCTGGGGTAGAGCCAGGGGTCAAGCACCCCCAGGCACAGTGGAAAGTTGGCGCCTGTGCCTGGTCTACACTACGAAAATCCGCATCCTTGAGCAATGTAGTTATACTGACCTAATCCCTCTCTGGGGCAGACCACACTATGTTCACGGGAGAGCTTCTTCTGTTGACATAGCTACTACCTCTTGGGGAGGTGGAATACCTAAGCCAATGGGAGAAGCCCTCCTGTCTGTGTAGGTAGCATCTTCACTAAGGTCTTCTCTACACTGGCAAGTTTCTGCACAGTAAAGCACCTTTCTGCGTTGTAACTCCTGAGGTGTACACACTGCCAAGTCACTTAGTGCACAGAAAATGCACAGTTGCAGCGCTGAAAAAAACTCAACCCCAATGAGAGGCTTACAGCTTTTTGCACCAGGGCTACAGCTCCAGGGTGCCACTGGTCGATTACAGTGCTGTGATTGACCTCTGGGAGGTGTCCTACTGTGCCTGTTCTCACCTCTCTGGTCATAGGTTTGAACTCCACTGCCCTCAGGTGACCAACCATGACCCCCATTCCTTAAATTCCTTGGGAATTTTGAAAGTCCCCTTCCTGTTTGCTTGCTGACACATGTAATGGTTTCAGCGCATCTTTCCAGGTTACCATGCCTGCTCCACGCACCAGGCAATCCCCGGCTTGGAGCAATGCCAAGCTGCTGGACCTCATCAGCATTTGGGGAGAGGAGGTTGTTCAGTGTAGTAAGTGCAGGCCCTGATAAAGGCCCAGTATGAGGCCTGAGGCCTGAACTAAAGTAATGGTCAAGACTTTGCTAACATAAAGCAAAGTTAAGCTGTGAGCCAGAGGCAGGCCCTGCTCACAGAAGCAAGGAAAGGGCTGATGCTGCAAAAAGATACATACCTAAAAGGTACGTAACACTAGATATCAGAACATTCACATACTTGCACATTCCACACAGATAACAAAGAACAGGCTGGCCCATCCCAATGACAGGGGCAAAAGGGTAATATGATGGATAGAGTTGTTTTGATCGAACCAACATGTACAAGGTGGAAGGCGGCACCTAAATACGTAGAGGGGTTGTACCTTGCTACATAGAAAGGTGGCCCCCTCAATAAGTCAGGTGTGATGTGTAACTTGTTTGTATCTGTGTATAAGAATGCATCCTTGGGGCGGTGCCTTTGTCCAGCTGAGGGGGCAGTGAAAAGTCCCGCCACTGAGCCGGGTCCATTGCTAAGAGGCACTTTCTCGTAGTATGCCCTGAATTAGGCTAAGAAACCTACAGGGAACTGCCATTGTGTCCGAGGTCGCAATAAACCTAGCCGACGTGACTTTGCATCTTACTGGACTCTGTGGTTATTGGGGGTTCTCGTCGGGTCTGCTGTGTCAGCTATCTGCGCAGAGCTGGGGCAGCACACAGAGGGAACTCACGCACACAGCCGAGTGATATCAACAAGGAGAAAGCAGAGCACCACACCGGTACAACTCTGACAACACCAGAGTTATGTCCAGCTTTGCTCCAGCCATAGGAATTATGATACCTACGGACAGATTTCAAGATGTAGGACAGAAATTGGCCATGACCGGGACACATTGCATTGCATTGAAGGAGCTGCAGAACGCCTATCACAAGGCGCAGGAGGCAAACCACTGCTCTGGTGCTGCGCTCATGAGCTGCCGGTTGTACAAAGAGCTGGACATAATACTCTGTGGCAACTCCATCTCCATTGTGTAGGCTACTGTGGATACTTCAGTGGCCCACATGCCAGTCAAGGGTGGACTGAACCAGGAGGAGGAAATCTTGGATGAGGCTGTGGAGGGGGTGGTGGACCCAGAGGCAGAGGACAACTTGGAGGTCAGAGATGCATGCAGCCAGGAGCTCTTCTCTACCCCAGAGGAGGTTAGTCAGTCACAGCTGTCAGAGCTTGGCGAAGCACAAAGAGGAGAGGAGGCCCCTGGTAAGTGGCTTTGATTTGGGGAATCACTGAAGCTAGTTGTTGGGGGCAGGAGGGTTGCAGAAATCAGGCTTGTCTCCCACCACATGCCTCGTCTGCGCAGCGGAACAAGCTGTTGATTGACTTCCCCACTTCACAGGAATCTCCCTCAGATCTCCAGGAAACTCTTGTGGAGATACTGGGAAATCTGATGCTGCAGGTTCTTTGGCAGAGCTGCTTTGTTTCTTGCTCCATTAAGGGTAACTTTCCCATGCCACTCTGCCATCACGGGGGCGGAGGGGTTGGGAGGGACCATTGCTGCACATAGACGAGCTGCATAAGGGCCAGAGCAGAAGCTGCAGTCTTGGAGAAGACATTCCCTTGATTCCCTGCTCACCCTCAGCAGCGAGATATATTCCGTAATGAACACAGCTTGTAGAAAATGTTGGGATAGTAAAGATTATAAGGCCTCCCCTACAGTGCTGGCTCGCCCCAAGAGCCACATGCCCAGCGTACAGTATGGTCCTGGAACACTGATTTCCCCTGCCCCTGCGGTTACTCACCATTTTGTTTCTCTTGTGGCTCATGTGCGCTTGCCTGGGGTCAGCCAATTAGTGCCAGATATGTGAATAGTGGCTGTGTTTTAAATCACTTAATTAGTGGTCTGTGTGTTGCAAACAACACTGCTTTTGTAAAATGTTGCATTTTGGCTTCAGAGAGATATGACCTTGGGAGCCCAGCCTCTTTCTTTGTTATCACTGGCTGAACGGCTGCGCAGAATTAGGAAGAGGCCATGAAGAACTAAAGAGGACTTTCTGTGTGATGTCATGATACACTCCATGGCTGAAAAACAAGAATTGAAGGAATGGAAGGGCAGCAAGAAGAGGGACAGAAAGGAGAACACGGCGTGCCAGAACAAAGTCATGGAGCAGCTCTTAAACATTATGAGCGCCAAGCGGACACGCTCCAGGTGCTACTAGCACTGCTAACCAAGCAGCTCCGTGCCCACCCTCCCCTGCAGCCGCTGTTGCAAAACTCTTTCCCATATGCCCCCCAGACACCGCCAACACACTCTTATCAACCTCTTGGCTCCAGTCTGTACCCGCTGCATTCCACTCCTCCCTCGTCACAGTCCAGCACTGCGGATTCCCACTGCACTCAACACCCATCCCTCTGCAGTTTGGCCCTGCTGAAGTACAATACCCACTGCACTGTACTCCAAAGGAGAAGTTTGGATAGGATATCTGGACATACACAAATCTTTAATGGTACCAGGACCCCACCTCCTCCTGGGACCCTCCCATCCCCCTCAGTGCTGATGTGGTTTTTGTTTGTCTCTCTCCTCTGGTTGTTGTTTTTTTAAAAAAAGAATTGTGTTGGTTTGAAAGCAATCTTTATTCCATTAGCTGAAAGCAAAAAGCCCTGCAAAGCAACAGGCAATTTTGTTAAACTTTCATAGTGCATCATCTGCACCAATCACAATCACCTCCTAGAATTACAAGCACTGCACTCCCGGACACAGCAACAAATATTAGTGGCTTTCAGCTTCAAATTGCTGCCTCAAGGTATCCCTGATCCTTATGGTCCTGCGCTGCGCCCCTCTAATAGCCCAGGTATCTGGCTGTTCAAATTCAGCCTCCAGGTGCTGAGCCTCAGTGGTCCAGTGCTGATTGAAGCTTTCACTCTTCCCTTCACAAATATTATGGAGCGTACAGCACATGGCTATAAGCACAGGAATATTGTCATCAGCCAGGTCCAGCCTCCCATATAGGCAGCACCAATGGGCCTTTAAACAGCCAAAACCACACTCAGCAGTCATTCTGCACTTGCCCAGCCTGTTGCTGAACTGCTCCTTGCTGCTGTTAAGGTGCCCCATGTGGCTTCATAAGCCACGTCATTAAGGAGTAGGCAGGGTCTCCCAGGATCACAATGAGCATTTCGACTTCCCCTACAGTGATCTTCTGGTCCGAGACGAAAGTCCCTGCTTGCAGCTTCCTGAAAAGGCCAGTGTTCCTAAAGATGCATGCGTCATGCACCTTTCCAGACCAGCCTGCGTTAATGTCCATGAAACGCCCACAGTGATCCACAGGCGCCAGGAGAAACATTGAGAAATACTCCTTCCGATTAATATACTCGGTGGCTAGGTAGTCTGGTGCCAGAATTGGAATGTGCGTGCCATCTATCACCCTCCACAGTTAGGGAAGCCCATTTGTGCAAAGCCAACCAGAATGTCACGCACGTTGCCCAGAGTTATAATCTTTTGGCGCAGGATGCGATTAATGGCACACTTCTGTCAGCATGAGTCCAATGATTGACTTTCCCACTCTGAACTGGTTAGGGACCAATTAGTAGCAGTCTGGAGTAGCCAGCTTCCATGGTGCAATCTCCATGCGCTTCTCCAATGGCAAGGCAGCTCTCATTCTCGTGTCCTTGAGCTGCAGGGCTGAGGCAAGCTTATCACACAGTCCCATGAATGTAGTTTTCCTCATCCAAAAGTTCTGCAGCCACTGCTTGTCATCCCAGATGTGCATGACGATGTGATCCCACCACTCAGTGCTTGTTTCCTGAGCCCAAATGTGGTGTTCCACTGTGGTCAGCACTTCCGTGAATGCCACAAGCAATCTCATGTCGTAGCTATTACCTGTGGCAAGATCAATGTTGAACTCCTCTTGCCTTTGTAGTTTAAGGAATAACTCTACTGTCACTCGTGATGTGTTAGTGAGAGCAAGCAGCATATTGGTCAACAGTGCAAGATCCATTCCTGCAGCCCGAAAGAGGCAGGGTGCGTAGTACACAAACCATTGAAAGATGGTGCCAAATGCAGACAGAAGCACGGGAATTGCTGGGATGCAAAGCAATGCATCACGGGGCATTGGGACAGGACCCAGAATGCCCCATGACCACCTCTACCTTCCCACAACTCTTAGCAGCAGAAGAGATAGAGATGCTTTGTGGGATAGCTGCCCAGAGTGCACCACTCTGAATACCGCTGCAAGTGCCACAAGTGTGAACACGCTATTGCTTAGGCAGCTGACAGTGTGAACACACAACAGTGGTTTCCCATCAGCGCTCTCTGCACAGTGCTGTATCTGCCAGTATAGACATACCCTAAGTGCTACAACAGTGCAGCTGCAATGCTGTAAGTGTAGCCAGGGCCTCAGAAACAGAGCCATCAACAACTGAATAGCCGTGCCCTAGCAAGGCAAAGGAGGCTACAAAGAAGCCATTAACTGTTATTGACCCTCTGTCTGCAATCCAACAGAGGAGAATGGGGGAAAACCCCAGTGGAAGGACAGAAGGGACACAAGGTGTCAGACACTGCTTTGAAAAAGAGACACTATCTTGCCAGAATGAGAAGATTGAACAGGAGGTGCCCTGAACCCAAAATGCTTTCAGGAGTGGGGAGGAAACTTAAGGAGGGAATTATATGCAGATGTGTGTTGTTTTTCCTTAGAGCTGCAACTCTCCCATCCTTTTTTAAACCAGTAAAGTTCTTGTGCAAAGCCTGTGCGTTCTTTATTTAAACTACTATGTGGTGCCCAACGAATTAAACTGTAAACTTGAATCCCCTGGTAATAGAATAAGTGGGCATAAGGAATCCAAGGGCTGGTCTACACTGGGGGGGGGGATTGATCTAAGATACGCAACTTCAGCTACGTGAATAGCGTAGCTGAAGTCGAAGTATCTTAGATCGATTTACCTCTCGTCCTCACGGCGCAGGATCGACGTCTGCGGCTCCCCCTGTCGACTCCACTACCGCCGTTTGCGCTGGTGGAGTTCCGGAGTCGATGGGAGCGCTTTCGGGGATCGATATATCGCGTCTAGATGAGACGCGATATATCGATCCCCGAGAAATCCATCGCTACCCACCAATACGGCGGGTAGTCTAGACGTACCCCCATACTCCCTCACACAGGCTACATTGCAGATAACCCTCTGTGGGGTCACTGCCCCCCCCCTCCTCCTATGGAGCCATTTTGGGAATGGGTGAGTGGTCAGGGAAGGGGCAGGGCATTCTCTCAGACCCCCAGGCACCAGCCAGCACAGCTGGAATAGACCCATAACAAATTACTTTCCCTTTGAGCAAAGAGAGAGTGAAGGAGGGAATTATGATTCTCATACTCACTCCCTGGTCTGCTGCTGCGATAATGTAGCTATGTGCTGCCCCTTGCTAGGGAGTAAACTCTCAGTCTCTCACACAGAGAGAATTTCAAATTGTAGCCAATTGTGAAATTTACTTTTCATATTGTGTAGGCTACTGCAAACTGTGACTCACACCTTATACACTCAAAATAGAATCAAATTTAACTTCCAGA
The DNA here is from genome assembly GCF_016161935.1 of Mauremys reevesii. NCBI lineage: Eukaryota > Metazoa > Chordata > Testudines > Geoemydidae > Mauremys > Mauremys reevesii. The sequence goes on from NC_052623.1 coordinate 83,360,080, forward strand.
CACTATCCAGCCATATGAGCTCAGAATATGCTTTTAAATCTCAAGCACTAAATGATCACAGAAAGCAAACACAAAAGGGGGATGATTATTTTGCATCTCAATTCAATTAATATTCCTGGACAATATTTCCCACTATTTGCTCAGCTTTAATATGTAATCATTTTACATTTATATATATAGTACTTTGTATCTTACACCTTAGCAAGGGCTAACAGGATTACTAAGAGCCCATATAATAAAGAAAGAGATAGGTAATCTTTGCTCATACATCAAATTGGCATCCAAGAGAGTTAATTACATAGGCAAAGAAGGGAGAAGAGATCTTTAAATATTAAAACTAACACAAGAAATATTCCCAAAGTATATACATAGTTGCAGTACTGAATTGGTCAGGAAAAGTATTGTGAAAGCCAAAAAGCATTTATATTGAATCTCTCTGTATTGTAAGATTTGTGCTTCCGAGCATCTGTGTAGGTGGTGAATGTTGTAATTATATCATAGCTAATTTTAACATAATTATCTTAAAATATTATCTTGCCTCAGACAGAAGATGCTATTTTTGTGCTGGTTTAGACACTTACACCAACTCGAGTTTTTCACAATGAGGATTTTCTCCTGCCTTTTTATCATAAATTCTCTTTCACCTGGCTGTGACAGGGTTTATTTTAATGTTCAACCCCACTCATAAAGAATTAATTTGGTATTCAAGCTTCAGCCACACATTTCCTTTGGGATTCCATTGTTGGTTAATATTAATGTTCACTTAAAAGGAAGCGCTGCCCTATTGTCTTCACATTTACTAAATGTGAAATTCTAGCCCTCCAAAAGGTAGGTCAGGGTGATGTGATGCTACATCTCTTTGTCCTTAGGGTTTGGAGACTGAACCTTGCAGCTGCCAGACAGAGTTGGGGAATCTGATCTCACTGCCTGACTCTGTGAGCTGTAGGATTCTAATCATCCAAGCAGGCAGGAATTCACCTAGGCAGTTCAGCTGGTAGGAGCCCATCTGAAAGAGAAAGATAATCATTACTGTCATCCCAGAAACATGAAGGTCTTCCTAGCCGACAGAAATAGATTCTAGTGGCACCATGAGCATAGCCCATTGAAAGGAGAATTGTGATTTGTAAAATGTTATGGGAGCAACAGAGCGGATTTAAATCAAAATCAGTGGTGTTTGATTATTTGATAGCTATTTTTGAAATAAAATTGTTAGGCTTTTTGCATATCAAGATAACTTAAAAATCAGGCTGATGCACTAGCTCTATACATTTAAACTGAGAGTTCAATTGAAATAGCTATCACCCCATAAAACAGTTTATAAATGCTTGGCAAGAACAAAGAAGATTTGATACCAGCATATCCACGTGCTTGACTACATTATGATTGAAATTGAAATAACATCTTTCACTGACAGGATCAGATCAAGGATCCACTTCAATACCACAAAAAGGGAAAAACAGACAAAGAACAGAGCCAGGCATAAAGCATACAGTGACCTTTGGTCTGAAATAATCTCCTTTTTGTGGCTTCAGGTGCACATACACGTATGTGAAAGAAAGAAGGGTTTCAGGATTTAATTTATGTTTGTATGAATTTGATGCTTATGGAAATGGAGCAAAACTGCCAGTGACTTTCCTCCCTGCCACTGCTAATAAATAGCTAACTTTAGTGGATACCACAGTTTGCAGAGGGGAAATTTATTTGACGTATGCAATCCAGTCAAGCCAAGCCAGAGCGTTCTTATCAACAATGTTCAAGGAATGAAGACCTCCAGGAAGCTGTGTCATTTTGCAGTCCTCAACAATGTGTGTCATGGTTTGTGGCTGCCTACATTGACATAATGGACTGTCTCTATAAACGCAACCAAGGCGGAATGCAAAACATCATACCCACTCAGCTAGCATTAACTTTTGCATGGAATCCACACGCAAAAGCCATTGGTGGTGTGACAATATGCATTCCCCTTAACCAGCATTGCTCCCTGTATGGAGGAGCTTCTGTGAAGTTGAAAGAAAGAGACCTTCAATAATACAGAGGTGACATTTCCCCACTTTGGGGCCCTCTAGGAGTGAATCCATAGGATTTTCATCATCTTGAATCATGGAGAGAGACAGGGTAATTTGTGCCTGTTTTAAGTAACAGTTGCCTGAGAGCATATATACTCTTATTCAATGTAAAGGTGATGGTTACATCAAAATTAAGTTTTAAGTTGTCCTACAATTCTAAAAAGAGTCAGATATTCCGTTTGGTGGCTCGCAGAGGTATTTTTTTTAATCAAGAGTTACTAATTCCAGAAGAGTTTAAAGAAAAAGAGGAAACAAAGCTCACGATTACACACACACACGTAATCCCAGTGGTGCTTACCGTAACAAAGGAAAATTGAAGAGCAAAAGACTTCATGAGGATCACTAAGAACCTCACTATACCAATCTAATTTACCTGGGAAGCATGGACACTACGGACCTGCAGGGCCGGCTTTGGGAAGTGCGGGGCCCAATTCGAACAGTTTCAACAGGGCCCCGGCAGGGCTGACTAAAAAAAAAACCCACACATGTAAAAAAACACATAGAGCTTGTACTCACCAGGCGGTGCTCCGAGTCTTTGGCGGCACTTCGGCGACGGGTTCTTCACTCGCTCCAGGTCTTCGGCAGCACTGAAGGACCAGCCCCCAAAGTGCCGCTGAAGACCCAGAGCAAGCGAAGGACCCTCCGTCGAAGTGCCACTGAAGACCCGGAGCACCGCCAGGTGAGTAAAAATTAAAAAGGTGCCTCTAGCCAGGGAAGGGATTCTCACTGGACGCGGGGCCCTCTTAGGCGCAGGGCCCGATTCGGGGGAATTGGTGGAATAGGCCTAAAGCCGGCCCTGCAGACCTGGATGCTATAGCAAACTCAAAAATAGGCAGATTGATGCTGTGTATGGTCTCGGGTCTTCTAGGTTCCAGTATGATCATTTCCACTGCCGAAGTAGCTCCATGGCAACATCTGCACTGAATAATGGAGGATAGCTAATGTGACACCAATTTTTAAAAAGGGCCCCAGAGGTGATCCCGGCAATTACAGATCTGTAAGCCTGACTTCAGTACCGGGCAAACTGCTTGAAACTGTAATAAAGAATAATATTGTCAGACATATAGATGAACAAAACTTGTTGAGGAAGAATCAACATGGTTTTAGTAAAGGGAAATCATGCCTCACCAATCTACTAGAATTCTTTGAGGGAGTCAACAAGCATGTGGAACAAGGAGATCCAGTGGATATAGTGTACGTAGATTTTCAGAAAGCCTTTGACTAGGTCCCTCACCAAAGGTTCTTACACAAAGTAAGCTGCCATGAGATAAGAGAGAAGGTGCTTTCATGGATTGGTAACTGGTTAAAAGATAAGAAACAAAGGGTAAATATAAATAGTCAGTTTTTGGAATGGAGAGAGGTAAATAGCAGTGTCCCCCAGGGGTCTGTTCTGTTTTGGGTGACTGGGCAACAAAATGGCAGATGAAAATTAATTTTGATAAATGCAAAGTAATGCATATTGGAAAGCACAATCCCAACTATATATATAGAATGATGGGGTCTAAATTAGCTGTTACCACTCAAGAAAGAGATGTTGGAGTTATTGTGGATAGTTCCCTAAAAACATCCTTTCAATGTATAGCAGCAGTCAAAAAAACTAACAGAATGCTGGGAATAATTAAGAAAGGGATAGATAATAAGACAGAAAATATCATATTGCTTCTATATAAATCCATGGTACGCCCACATCTTGAATACTGCTTGCAGATGTGGTCACCCCATCTCAAATATGATATATTGGAATTGGAAAAGGTTCGGAAAAGGGCAATAAAAATTATTAGGGGCATGGAACGGCTTCCATATTAGGAGAGATTAATAAAACCAGGACTTTTCAGCTTGGAAAAGAGACGGCTAAGGGGAGATATGATTGAGGTCTATAAAATCATGACTGGTGTAGAGAAAGTAGATAAGGAAGTGTTGTTTACTACTTCTCATAACACGAGAACTAGGGGTCACCAAATGACATCAATAGGCAGAAGGTTTAAAACAAATAAAAGGAAGTATTTCTTCACACAACGCACAGTCAACCTGTGGAACTCCTTGCCAGAGGATGTTGTGAAGGCCAAGTCCATAACAGGGTTAAAAAAAGAACTAGATAAAATTCATGGAGGCTAGGTCCATCAATGGCTATTAGCCTGGATGGGCAGGAATGGTGCCCTTAGCCTTTTTTTGCCAGAAGCTGGGAATGAGTGACAGGGGATGGATCACTTGATGATTACCTGTTCTGTACATTCCGTCTGGAGCACCTGTTACTGGCCACTGTCGGAAGACAGGATACTGGGCTAGATGGACCAGTAGGGCCATTCTTATATTCTTATGAAGAATCCCAACAGTGGGAGGTTTTTCCCAGATGGCAAGTATAAAATTCCATTGTACATCAGAATTAAGTGCAGTTTAATTCTTTTGAGTACTCTTGTCAAGTGTTTAGTTGCGACTGTAGACCCAGAGCAGCCATATTAGAAATCTGTGCATCTCATAACACATCTAGCAGGTATTCACACTCAGGAGATGTGTAAAGATGAAATGGTCTAACTTGTACATGCAGTGGACAATCTGATACTCAATTGCCCTGTTATGAAGGTCCATTCACTCCTCATGAGAGGTTGTAAGAATACATTTCCACTCTGCAAGCCAAATCTTGCCCAGTTTGATTTCAGACTGACCAGGCCTTAATCTGAATTATTACAATGAAAGTTTTTAGTCAAACTGATTGCTGAAGCTGCATGTTTTATGTCAAGGGTCAGCAGCCTCTGGCACGCGGCTCACCAGAGTAAGCACCCTGGAGGGCCGGGCCAGTTTGTTTACCTGCCGTGGCCAGCACATCCCTCCCCCACGCTGCTTCTCGGCACCTCCATTGGCCTGGAACGGCGAACCGCAGCCAGTGGGAGCCGTGATCTGCCGAACCTGCCGACGCGGCAGGTAAACAAACTGGCCCGGCCCGCCAGGGTGCTTGCACTGGCGAGCTGCATGCCAGAGGTTGCCGACCCCTGCTTTATGTTGTATTTGTTCAGAACTTCATTCAAATTATGTGCACCATGAATAATGCTTGAAACTTTTTAAATGACTCTGACCATACAGTGTCAATAGATATTCTTAGTGTAGAATCCACTAAGCTTTATTGATGATTTAAAACAGGTTTTCAAACCTTTTTTTCATTTGTGGACACCTAAAACATTTTGAATGGAGGTGTGGACCCCTTTGGAAATCTTAGACAGTCTGATGACATCCAGGGGTCCGTGGACCACAGGTTAAAAAGCACTGATTTAAAGCATCATCTGTCTTTCACAAGGTAATTTATGGCATCATTTGCTTTCCCACCCATGATTTCCTCCAATTAGGTAATATTATATTTTTCCTAGACCTTATGGGTTCATATATTAAGATTTCCTGGTAGTGGGTAGACACAGATTGCACTGCAGGACTATTACCACCACAGAATCAGCCCATAATTACCATTATTCCAACAGTTTGATTCTGCACAGCTACACAAGGTCTCTCCGCACCCTCTCATTCTCCTTTGTACATCAAATGAAAACATGTTGCTATATTTGTTCAGCACTGACAAAACATCTTGGTCTCTCAAGCCCTTCAGGCTTTATACCACAGCCCCTTAAGTTCTTAGAAGCACATACTGTTTTAGAACTCCTGTGTTAGTCGTCACCAGAGAGCAGAGCCTTCCTTAATTATAAAGTAGCAGATTGCAAGAAACTGGGTTTTTGTTTTTACACTTTCCCTTTTCTTTTAATTGAATTTCTCAGAAAGGACATTGGCCTCAATCAGATTTCTGGAAGGGCCCATGAGATGGACATCTAATCAATCTTTTGTGGTTCGTGGAGTTTATATTTGTATTCAAGAGACAGCACCTCCTTGCCCTAGGGATAGATGCAGGCGGTATCATTACTTACTGACATTTGCTCTCCACTATCAATTAACACTGGAGTTTCATCCAGTTAGGTTTTTTTTTAAATGGACATTGTATCTGCTTCTGAGTAGTCCAAGTCACATTTGTGATATGTACATAGGGATGATTTCTTGTTAGCAGAGGAGAGAGCAACAACTATGGCTAGAAAAGAGCATCTGAAGCCTACGCTGTTGACAATAAGTTCATGCCTGATCACACTGAACAAAGACATCAAAAGCAGCACCAAATCTACATATGAATATTCATTTTCTGAACTCTGAGTAAAGCACACCATTCTCAGCATCTTTAGACAGCAGCAGCTCTTACTGTTAATCATAGAATATCAGGGTTGGAAGAGACCTCAGGAGGTCATTTAGTCCAAGCCCCTGCTCAAAGCAGGACCAATCTCAAACTAAATTGTCCCCTCAAGGATTAAACTCACAACCCTGGGTTTAGCAGGCCAATGCTCAAACCACTGAGCTATCCCTGCCCCCCAAATCCTAAACCCCTGTTATGTTAGTGGTGCCTCTCAAAGTCAAACTCAGGCAGGAAGCCAGAAGTATAATGTAAATCCAAGTGCAAATGGAATCTCACCCTGCCAGAGGTTCTCTGTACCAACAAAAGAGTGTCCTCACACCCATGCGCTTCATGGTAGAAGAACCACTGCCTTCAAGACAACGGTTATACAGTGAAGCCAGGGATAAGCATGGAAGTTACTTGGTGATGTAGGTCTAATGATCTGGCTAAGAGGGGCTGCAGTAGGTTATATTGGATCACTCAGTGAGGCACGATCCCTTCCCAAACTCCTTACACAACAGGAGAATTTGAACTAGCATTTTAGAAAACAGGAATTATGTGTATCCCATTAGAACTTTCAGGGCTAAAGCATATAAGTCTCTAGTCAGACTAGGGATATTTCCCTTACTCGTGTGTAGATGTGGGTAGTTGATATTTTTAAATATTTGCCCAGAACAAAATAGAGAACTGTTTGTCTCTTTCCTTTTCTCTATAATCTTTCTTAAGAGAATGTTGTACAGAATATTTATTCTTCATATATGATTGAGTTATGATGATATATACAGTAAGACTTTGGTTTTCCTGCATTGTATGGTTTCATTAGCTATACATTTCATTTCATACCAACTGCTTCGCTTTCTAAAATTCCCCCTTTTTTACTACTTTCAAGATTGTTTCCCCTAATCAGAATGTCAAGGAAGTCCTTTGTATTATGGGATGCTGAAAACATCTAAGTGTGAGAGCATATTACTGGCCATAATTCACATGAACAACGAGCATAAAAATTCTGATGCCTTGTTCTCATGACAAAAGCCTTAATCAAAACTTTATTATCTGCAGGATTTTTGTACACCTTTATTATTAAGAAAAACATTTTTGAGTACCAACTTTATTAATCCTAGAATATCAGGGTTGGAAGGGACCTCTGATGTGTCTATAGTGAGAGGTACATTTGTATAGGTACATCCCTTTCTGTGGGTGCAAATTACACCCGCTAAATGAATTGTGATACAAACTAAGTTGCTAGAGGCACAAATATTCAGGCTTGCACATGCAGTTCAATTATGAGTGCAAAACTTCAGGCACAAACTTTTGGGGCACAACTTGACCCTGCAAAAGAAAGGCTAGCCTTTTGAAAGTTTGCTCCTGTGTGCCACCTGTCCGTTGTCCAGTCTAGAGCTCTAAAAAGGGTGGGAGGAAATTCACCTGTGAAACTAATATATACAACCAAAACTATTATTTGTTGTTTTTATTACTAATAAAAATAGGGAATACTCAAACTGAATTGATAATATTCATTAATTTCTGTATTCAAGAACAATAAGCACAGTAATTGCAATCACTATGGCACACAGATAATGAAAATTACAAATAAAAAATGGACAATGAAATATTTACTGTATTCTACAAAAAGAAAAATGGATAAATAGGGAAGAGAGAAAAAGCAGGCATCTTTTCCCTCTTTCCTAGCCATATGCCAGAAGAAACATCTTGAACTATTCCAATTTGTCCCTGTTGCTTTCTAAACCATACTTCATACTCTTTGTCTTTCACCACAATACCTCAGTGTCAACCCTCTTTCTTTCACAAAACTGCAGCAGGTCACATCCACATCCAGACAAAAAGTCAAAAGTTAAGCTTGTTTACATGTTTTTAAGATTCCACACCCATCAATCCAAGGAAAACAGCTTATTTTTCTCCTTGTATGGGAAGGCACAAAAGGCTTGCCTTCAAATGTTCTTCACTCTTTTTGGTGAAGAGGGTCATCTCTTGTGTAATCTTTATTTCTTCTCCTAAGTGATGTATAAGTAAGCACACAAAATACTCAAACAGCCTCATTGGTTGTTCACTTACACTACAAATACAGTGTCAAGTGTAAGAGAGTGCAACCTTCCTGATGTATGACAGACTCATAACATTCCTATTAGATGGGCTACAAAGGTGGTAGGATCAAATCTGGACCAACCTTTTCTCTCTTCATACAACTGATCTCTCTGGGGAAAAGTACAAACATATATAACATCAATTGTATCTATGTTTTTTTCAGTGGTGGAGGATTCATCGTCTAACGCAAATATTTAATCCAGTTGTACCATTTTTAAATGCCAACACTGAAGTCCATCTCTCATAGATGCCTACATGATAATACTGCAGCATATGAGCAAGAGGAAAACATTGGTAAGGGGATTGTAGCGAGCCGGTGTGGCTCCCCTCCTGCCCAGTGGAGGGAGCACCTAGCCAGAAGCCTGAGGGGGCGGGGCCAAGGAGCGTCGAGCCCGCCCCTCCAAGGGTGAGGCGGCGACCCGGAAGTTTAAAGGCCGGCTGGCAGAGCTCAGTAGGAGGCCAGCCGCCGCAGGGAGCAGACGTGCCACAGGGAGGTCGCGACTGGAAACCTCAGGGACCCAGCTCAGCCGCCCAGACTGGCTGGAGCTTCCCCATGCCTTCTACCTGGAGGAGCCGCTGGAGCCCCCGGAGCTTCCCTGCGCCCACTACCCAGAGGAGCCTCCGGAGCTTCCCCGTGCCTTCTACCTGGAGGAGCCGCTGGAGCCCCCGGAGCTTCCCCGTGCCTTCTACCCAGAGGAGCCGCTGGAGCCCCCTCACCCCTGCTGCTACCCGGAGGAGCCACCGGAGCACGCCTGGCCAGACTTCCCTGAGGAACTGCCGGACCTGCCACCAAGCCCTGGCCGCAAGGAGCCCATGCTGGTGGACTGGCCGGGGACCGACGCCACGGACCAGGTAGGCCCTGAGTGGGAGACCGGAAGTAGCCCGGGGGTAGCTGACCCCAGTCAGTCTGCAGACATACCCGAACCTATGCAGTGTGTTTCGGTCAGGAGCCCCACTGACCGGTCAGCGGTGATAGCCGCTGCTAGGGCCCCGGGCTGGGACACAGTGGAGTGGGTGGGCCTGCGTCCCCCCTGCCACCCCACTCATGGGTGGCAGCCTCCCCCTCACCCAACGCTCAGGCGTAAGAGCCCGAGCTTAGGTACAGGATTGATTCGTTGCTCAGCCCTGAGCCAAAAGGGTCTAAGCCTTGTGACTCTCTGTTTGGTGCCCCGCCCAAACCTAGGGCTGGGCCCCTTTAGACTCTACTGCTGCTCAGCCCTGACCCAGAGGGCCTGAGCTCCTTGAACCTCTGTACTGTTGCTCAGCCCTGAAGCAGAGGACCTGAGCCCCTTTGGCCCTGTATTGTTGCTCAGCCCCGAAGCAGAGGGCCTGGGCCCCCTTTGACTCTGCAGTTGCTCAGCCCTGCCGAGGGGGCCTGAGCTCCTTAGACTGTACCTTGCTGCTCAGGCCCATGCCAGAGTGCCCACGCCTTGGGGCTTTGTGTTTGTAGCCCAGGACCGCCGGGGGACCAGACGTCATGTAGCAAGCCGGTGTGGCTCCCCTCCGCCCCTCGGAGAGGGTCGAGCCCTGGTCACACACCTTTACAGGGATACATTTCAGTTTGATAAAATATTATTTATGGTGGGTACAGTTTTCAAAACATTGCATCCCATTTTAGTCACTCAGGGCCAGAATGTTAACAGGATTTAGGTGGCTAGTAGGATTTTTAAAAGCACCTACTTATATCTTAAAGCATCTAAATATCTTTTAACATCTGGCCCTTAGGAGCCAGGGTACTATTACTTTCAGTGGGACTTGGACAGCTAAGTGCCCAAGTCACTGTTGAAAATGAGATTTAAGCTCTTAAGTCACTTAAGCACTTTTGAAAATTTTACTTATGGTGCCTTTCATCATTCACTCTACAGATGATGTACAGCAACATGGAAATGCAGCCACCAGCTGATGTATAATACATGGGGAAATTTTGGACAGTGAAACCAAGGCAAGCCCCCTGTTAGTCAGAAAACTGTCATGCATGTTTTAATGTCCATTGGATAACCTGGTCCAGTGTAATATTGGCTGAATATGGCCCTGTATTATTTGTCCTATTCTCCTGGCAAATTTCCACTGTGGGTGATGACATTCTGGCAACCCAAATTGCACTGAAATTTTAATGGGTGTGACACTGTTCTTCATGTCTTAGTCTAAAGTCCTGTATGCTGGTGCTGTGCACTATTAAAGATCTGCCACATTCAAACCCAAAGGTGTTTTGCAGTGGAGAGAAAAGTGATCCCTATATATGTGTAATTTGTGCCTTCGGATTTCAGTTAGAAAGCTACTATATAAACATAAGTTATTGGATCTAGTTTTGACTCTCTAGACCTCTGGATCATGGAGAACCTCTAGCACTCCAGCAGTCACTGAGGGAGCCATTTTGCCTATATTATGCACATAGAACTCTGAGCCAAAAAGTGGTAGCCAGCCCCCTTTCCTCGGGCTCATAAGTATAGCCAGCCACTAGTGTCCTGGTAAAGGATCTTTGTGCACTTCTGCTCTCCTGTAGCACACTTCTGAGGAGTCAGCCATCATTCAGCCCAGAGCCATTATAGCAGTATATTGCTACCCAGAGAGTAGACCAGGGTTAACGTGATTGAAAACAATGAAAAATTAAAATATGTTTGCCTAAAATTATTAAAATATTTAACACACAAAATGTGCATAGGGAAGAAAGTCTTCTGTGTTCAGTCTTATACTGCACTGTGAATATAATCTCCTCCCAGATTTCACTCAAGCATTTGAAGACATCCAACTTTAATTCATTTATTCATTCGAGTTCACCTTGAACTTGCTATAAACCAGTGGTGGGCAACCTGTGGCCTGTCAGGGTAATCCACAGGCGGGTGCCAGACAGTTTGTTTACATTTGCACGGCCACCTGCAGCTCCCAGTGGCTGCAGTTCACTGTTCCCAGTCAATGGGAGATGTGGGAAGTGGCACAGGCCGCAGGGACATGCTGGCTGCCACTTCCCATAGCTCCCATTGGCCAGGAACGGTGAACTGCGGCCACTGGGAGCTGCAGGTGGCTGTGCAAATGTAAACAAACTGTCTGGCGGCCCGCTAGTGGATTACCCTGACGGGCCACATGTGGCCCATGGGCCGCAGATTGGCCACCACTGCTATAAACACTTTACAATAAACGATAAGGTGTAGTTTACAAGATGCTGTCATGGATATTAATAAAACTGAGTGCTAAAAGCCGAAGTCATCTTGGCCCCAGATGGTCAAAAAAAGGAAACACTTTACAGCAAGGGAATAGAATCATAGAATATCAGGGTTAGAAGGGACCTCAGGAGGTCATCTAGTCCAACCCCCTGCTCAAAGCAGGACCAATCCCCAACTAAATCATCCCAGCCAGGACTTTGTCAAGCCTGACTTTAAAAACCTCTAATGAAGGAGATTCCACCACCTCCCTAGGTAACCCATTACAGGGCTTCACCACCCTCCTAGTGCATTCATCCTCATCATTCCTTCACTGTAATAATCATAACCAGCAGCACTGTATAAATTAGAAGTGAAACTTATTAATGGGCAGACTGTGGAAAGCCCCTTTGAGCTCAGTGATGAGATTGTTTCCTTTCTGTATTTAAGATAAAGATTTACAATATTACACAAGTTAGAAAATTAATGGTGGTGATGATACCATAGACTAAAACGATCATCTTATGCTGTGAATATGTGCTTTGAGACACAATTTCTGAACAAGGCCCCTGGAACAGCAAATTGAACTCATCTCAGTTTGTCATTATGCTTACCGGAATTTTATTTGAAGCATTGCTTCATTTTCCTGCGTGGGAGGTGCAGAAATGCTAGCTAGCCCAGCAATACAACTTTTAAGGTCACTTCAAGAAAGGAACCTTTTCCTATCAAATGCAAAACATGAATCTCTAACTTACTCAGGTTCACTCCTGGCAAACATTTCTTTCACAAGCCTAAGACAATAAGGCCAACATTTTCAAAGTCAAGCCACTTTTATTTAGATGCCTACATTTTAAGTTAGGAAATCTACAGATAAGTTTCAAGTATCAGAGGGGTAGCCGTGTTAGTCTGGTTCTGTAGAAGCAACAAAGAATCCTGTGGCACCTTATAGACTAACAGACGTTTTGCAGCATGAGCTTTTGTGGGTGAATACCCACTTCTTCGGATGCGGGTATTCACCCACAGAAGCTCATGCTGCAAAACGTCTGTTAGTCTATAAGGTGCCACAGGATTCTTTGCTGCTTCTACAGATAAGTTTGAAAATTCAGTCCTCTAGAAGACATATGTTTAGATCCTTGCTAATATTTAAACACTTCTGCAACAGGGCAATCTGCCCCTTTAATAGCCCAGGAGGGCAGGGTGGCAGGGAGCAGCAAGAGATGCCCAGCAGACAGGTGCTGGGAATCAGCTGGCACAGCTGATTAGCCCATCAAGTCTGGACCACACTCAGCTGGACAATATAAAGGAGACCTCTGCGCCATTGGAGTGGAGGTTGGGAATTAGGAGAGAGGATCCTCTCTGGTAACCAGAGCAGGCAGACCCCACCTATGGATCACCCCAGGATTGGAAAGGGCTACCAGAGGACTGTCATCTGAACCCTTAACCAGAATGCTTGTGTACTTTTTGCACACTTCTTTCTTCATGAAAACAATAAACAGAGCCCGGAAGAAAGAGACAGACCTCTAATTTGGGCATGGTTGACTGTCCATCTTCAGCTGGTGAGTAGGGCCACCAGTGTAACCCCCTGCCCTCCACTCCTTATACAATGGTGTCTTGTTGTGCTAAATTTAATCAGAAGTCAACTATGTTTACTCCATGTACTTCCATGATGACGCTTGTTAAAAAAATAGTGTTAATTAAATTTGTGACTAACCTCCTTGGGAGAGAATTGTATGTCCTCTGCTCTGTTTTACTACATTCTGCCTTATATTTCATGCAATAGCAGTCTCTGATGATGACCCAGCACATGCTGTTCATTTTAAGAACACTTTCACTGCAGATTTCACGAGACACAAAGAAGGTACCCATGTGAGATTTCTAAAGATAGCTACAGCACTCAACCCAAAATTTAAAAATCTGAAATGTCTTCCAAAATCTGAGAGGGACGAGGTAGGGAGCATGCTTTCAGAAGTCTTAAAAGAGCAACACTCTGATGCAGAAACTACAGAACCCAAACCACCAAAAGAGAAAATCAACCTTCTGCTGGTGGCATCTGACTCAGATAATGAAAATGAACATGCGTTGGTCCACACTGATTTGGATGGTTTTTTAGCAGAACCCAACATCAACATGGATGCATATCCCCTGGAATGGTGCTTGAAGCATGCGCATCTGGCATGTAAATATCTTGCGAAGCCGGCTACAACAGTGCCATAAGGACACGTATTCTCATTTTCAGGTAACATTGTAAACAAGAAGCGGAGAGCATTATCTCCTGAAAATGTAAAGAGACTTGTTTGTCTGAGCAATTGGCTGAACAGGAAGTAGGACTGAATGGACTTGCAAGCTCTAAAATTTTATGTTTTATTTTTGAATGCAATATTTTTGTACATAATTCTATATTTGTAAGTTCAACTTTCATGATAAAGAGATTGCATTACAGTACTTGTATTAGGTCAACTGAAAAATACTATTTTTCTCTTTTTATAGTGCAAACACTTGTAATCAAAAATATAAAGTGAGCATTGTACACTTCGTATTCTGTTGTAATTGAAATTAATATATTTGAAAATGTAGAAAACATTCAAAAATATTTAAATGGTATTCTATTGTTTAACAGTGCAATTAATCACAATTAATTTTTTTAATCACGTGATTAATCACGATTAATTTTTTTAATCGCTTGACAGTCCCAAAAAAGTCATTTATATGTACAAGCCCTGAGTTCAGTTTGCTATGATTTGGGAGGTCATGTTATTTGTTAATCACAAGTATTTAGAAACATTAATGAAAGTGCAAATGTTTGACTTTTTGCAAAGAAAAGTTGAAAATTCATATGAGGTGTACATTATTCGTTACCCATTATTATCCACCTTAAAATGGTTTCATGTTTTTCTAATAACAAAAACTGGACAGGGTGGAAACAGCCCAGTTCAGATTCAGAAGCCTTCACAATGTCTGAGGCTATGGCTACGCTAGAGAGCTAACAGCGGGGCAGCTGCACCGATGCATCTGCGCCACTGTAAGGTCTCTAGTGTAGCTGCTCTAAAACGATGGGAGAGAACTCTGTCGTCTGCTTAATTACTCCAGCCGTCGCGAGTGGCGGTAGCTATGTTGGTGGGAGAAACTCTACCACTAACATGGCGCTGTCCACACCAGTGCTTAAATCAGCATCAATTTGGTCGCTCACTGGGGTGGCTAATTCACACCACCAGTGACATAACTTAAGCTGGAGTGTAGCCATAACCTGTAAGACAGCTGCTGTAATTCATACAGTAGAATAGTGGTCGCAAGGAAAATGAGTTTGCTGTTCTCAGCCCAGTTCCAAGTGGGAGCTAATTCATGTTTTCCAACTAAGGTTTATACATAACTACAACTGTTACAAAATACTACGGTTTCCCCCTCTAGTAGAAGACGATGCCATTCCTCACCATGTACAACACATGCACAGGGCAAAGAAGTGCACTCTTTTGAATGTAAAATATACATACCAGGGAACTCAAGAGTAACTAAATGTCCAGCTAGTGGACATTATCAGAAGCCTTATAGAGACCTATCACATTCCAGGGTGCAATCCAGACCAGTAAGGGAATGTGTCGCTACTTGCCCTGCAACCTTGGATGCGTCACAGTGATATGCTTTTGTAGCTCCCAACCTGGGCCGCTCACAATGAGACAAACAGCATGCAGGTCACACCCTTAGTGACTACGTACATCTGAAGTCCTGGTCCAGCAACTTTGACCCCAGCAGCCTGTTGGCAAACACCATACACAATCCAGCTTCCAGTAGCCTTAGTTACTACTTGCAGAGTGGCCCTAACACACTCCCAGTCCCAGATTTTCCACAAAACATATTTTCTACGCTGTCCAGCTCTCTCCTGTACAGTCCAGATATATTATATATATTGCCCCATCTTAGCATAGCCTGCACTAATATCCACCTTTATTGTTATCTAGTTTTAGATAGTCTTTGTGATATAAGATAATTCCTTGCTGTTAGAGAAGTTGCATTCTGGATTTGAGTGAAGGCACTCTGAGTCTACAAAGCAATTTTATAATGTATCACTTTGCATCCTCTATGACAGTGAAATAGGGTCTGTCCTTCTGCTGAGTTCATAGCAATGAAATAGATCAGGGGTCAGCAACCTCTGGCACATGGCTCCCCAGTGTAAGTACCCTGGTGGGCTGGGCCACTTTGTTTATCTGCCACGTCGGCAGGTTCGGCCTATCACAGCTCCCACTGGCCGCAGTTCACTGTCCCAAGCCAATGGGGGCAGCAGGAAGCCGCCGCCAGCTCATCCCTCGCCCGCGCTGCTTTCTGCTGCCCCCATTGGCCTGGGATGGCGAACCGCGGCCAGTGGGAGCCATGATCGGCCGAACCTGCTGATGCAGCAGATAAACAAACTGGCCCAGCCCACCAAGGTACTTACTCTGGGGAGCCGCGTGCCAGAGGTTGCCGACCCCTGGAATAGATTTTTAGACATTCTTTGTGTTGGTTTTTGTTTCTGGCAGCATTTTATGCCACCAAAACTCAAGATTTTTTCCTTCCTGCTTTCTTCTATGCAGGTTGTCCAAGAGCCATGGTGATCTAAATGGACAAGGGAGTGGGAAAGGGCACTTTAGGGTTAGAATGCTATAGCGGTAGTGTGATTATGGTGAAACAATAAACACTAACTAGTTACATCAGCTCTCCTTAAGCCTTGTTGATCTTAGTTACAGTCTGGGTATGGAACAGAGACTGCATTGGTAGATGACCTCCTCCTGGAAATGGATGAAGATCAGTTGTCCATGCTGAGATCAGATCAATCAACTGCCTTTGATACCACAGATTATGAGGTGGTGTTGATCAAAGGGGGATGGATGGAGCTGCTTGGAATTGACTTTGTTCCCTCCTTGCAGCACATTCTCAGAGGGTAGTGCTGGAAACCTGCTCTGGGCATGCACTCATGTGATGTTCTGCAGGTGATCTTAACATCTCTCTTGTTCAACATGTATATGGGGTCACTGGGAGAATAACTGAGGAGACATGGTCTGTGATGTTTTCAGTATGTTGATAACAACTTTACTTACCATTTCATCTGACTCACCCAAAACAGTTAAGGTTCTTATTCAGTGTCTGTGTGAGAGCTAGATGAGAGCTCACTGAGGCTAAATTCTGACAAGAGCAAGATATTATCTTGTTGGGGGAAGCAACTACAGAATACAGCAAAAATTATATTTGCCCCCTTGACTGAGAATCTGCATTCGTTAGTCAGGTTCATAACCTAGCTGGATTGCCAGGCCTTCCTTGAAGCTGCAAGGTAGCTGCAATAGTCAGGTCAGCTTTTGATCGTTTATGTACAGCCAGGAGGTTGTGACATTGCTGTCAGATGCAGACCTTGCAACTGTTACCCCCGAAATTATACTACTGAGATGCGCCCTATGTAGGGATGCACCCTAAATCCAACCACAAACTGAAACTAGCACAGAATGTAGTGGGTTGATTGGTAAGTACAGTATCTCACCACAGACATCTTAAACCAGTTCTCCATGATCTGCACCTGCTTCCTGTGGGTTTCTGAGCGACATTTAAGGTGTTTGTTTTGACTTCTAAAGACCTAAATGGCTTAGGATCTATCTGCCTGAGAGACTGCCTCTCTCTCCATAACACACAGACACAGCAGAGATCAGCAGACACACTTGAACTGGATACCCTCCTGGCGTGCACAGGAAATAATTTCTGGCATATCACTGTCCATGAGGGCCCCATTGGCTTGGAATTCACTCCCTCCTTTGGTCTGACATAACCCAAGCCTGATGGCCATCAGGGCACATTGCAGGGATCATCTTTTTGCTCAGAAATAAACTGTAAGGGTAGGCAATTGTGGGAGGAGATGAGGGATTTGAGTTTTTAATTTGCTTGGCTGACTGGAGATGGGTTGTATTAAATTGTACTGCTGCACTTCGGGTACTCTTACTGTATTTTTTATGTGAACCAAGGGTGCCTAAAAGCATTTGAGTAGTGCCCCTTTTTAGCATTTCCGTAAATCTAAATACATAAAACCATTGGAGTTGTGCCTGAATACCCCAAATGAGATTGGGGCCCCATTGTGCTAGGTAGCATACATGTGCTTACATGTCCCAGAAAGCTTACAATCTAAATTGACAAGACAGACAAAGAAAGGAGAAATTATTATTAGCCTTAAATATACAGGTTGGAACTGAGAGACAGAGAAATTTTTGACTTGATGGGAGTCACAAAAGAACTGTGTGGCAGAGGCAAGAATTGAACGGAGGGCTCCTGAATCCACCTCTGATGGTGGAACTTCTTAAGTCACCCTTTCTCCCCAGACCGAAAGAGTCCATAATGTGCCAAGTCATCAAAAATTAACACACTTCATTACTGCCATCAGGGCTGTGGCTGCATCCATCTTTGGAAATAGTATCTCAAAGGTATTTTGGGGACGAACATTTCCACAACGTAAGTTTAGTTTAACAGTATTTCTATAACAAGCCCTCCAAAAGCAACAGGGGAACAGAAGCAAACTCTCAACAACCAGCAACCTTGTACAAGTATCCATCAGTGAAAGGCATCTAAATTAAAATGTTCAATGTACTGTAGCTTAAAGAGAAACTCAGCAAGTCTAGGGATCAAAGGCCAGCAGTTCATGGAATGGCAAGCAGCCAATAGAAGAAAGACCATCTTACCTAGCAGTCCTAAGTAAGAAGCACGGATGGAAAGAGGCGCTGCACACAGAAATCCAGGCAGCAAATATATCGACAGGAAACACAAGTATGGACAAGCAGAGAAAACACTGGGAAAACAAGAAGCAAGCAAGAATTTGAGTAACTGCTTCCCTCCTCCAAATAACAGCAAAGAGCAGCCCAGCTTTGCTCTCCTAGTGCCTGATTGCCTTTAACTCCTTTAGTGTCCTATACAAAGACTAAGGACAATCTCAGTCCCCGTGTGCAGGGAACTCTCCCTCTGTCCTCTCCTGACCCCCAGGGTGAGAGAATCACCTCAAAGAAGGTGGGGAGGAAGTGGATGGAGGGATACAGAAGGGGCCACTGCAGCAAAAAGACTCCAACACCATAGATGACCTTATGATTAGCGCCACTATGGGATGGAACAACTGCCCTTGTTCCTTTGAGTCTGACTTGGCAATAAAGGTTCCAATTCAAGGTGCCCTGCAGCCCTTTTGCACCAGCACAGAGGGCACAATGGGTCCACAAAGCAGCCAGACATGCCCACAGGGGCATACGGTACCTCAGTGCAAAAACCCTCTGCTGGCTTTGTGCCAAATCCCATCAAAGACCCCATGTGCATAAACTGGCTAGGGGCATTCTGGCATGGATTAGGGCCCATAGGAACTATTACAACAGGCATAAGATTTAGAACTATCTAACCTGCCCAGAGGTCCAAGCAGATCCCTAGTGGTCCCTGTGCCCATTTCTCTATTAGTTCAGGGCTGAATTCCCCCCCCCCCTCCCCTGCCCAGGAGAGTTAATATAACCTCTATACGTGTTTTTACATGATTTCTACTTAAGTGAATGTGTTGAATTCTTGAAAGATGGGTGTTGTGTTTCTTGTCCTGTTCTTGTTTGTTTATTCTTGCTGAACCCTTGAAATGATCCTAGATGCACATGGTCTTTGTGAAATAAAAACATATTTCCTCACAATCAGATGTGCTGTGTTTTGCAACAGAATGGAGGCAACATACCCTCCAACAGAAGAAAGGAAAGAAAACAACTCCATTGCTCAAAGGAAATTCTTAGCTGGTAACACAATTCAGGCTTATTCTCAACCTACATTCAAGTAGGATATGACAATGAATTACAAGTATTTCTAAGACGCAGCATCTGCTTATATATATATAATCCATAAAAGGCTTCCAAATGCCCTTAAATGAATCCTCAATCTTCAATAAATTTGAGTCCTAAATAAATCCTCTGTTCCTTAATCTAAATGCAATCTTCTTATAATCATGGCTTGATCTCAGTAAGAAATTCCATTCTTCTTCTTGCAAGGAGGGAGTGGGGGTAAAGTAAAGAGGGAAAAGGAAAATTAACTCAGTTTGCATGATTTTGCCTTTTTTCCTAAATTAAATACTGCATAAAGATTTATCATAAGTGCATATAGCTTCCAAGGATTATAATGGTAGAATTTTGCTCCATATCTGCATTCACTTTCCACAGGATAAAGTCTCCTTAAGGTATGAGACAGGAGTTAGGCCTCAAAACTTTGATAATGGTAGAATTTTACACCCAATTTGCACAGATGAAAATAATTACTCTAAGTGTAAAGCAATAGAAAGTGAGAACCTTTATTTTCTAGTACTCACAACTATATATGAATTCATGTTTCAGTTGGTGGCATTCTTCCCTCTGAATCAGTATTAAACCTATATATTATCATACCATTAGGGGAGAAAGTATTGCTAGAAATATGTAAAAGAGGTTGTGATTACTGGTGTATACTAAAGATTTTATGTTACTTTTGCAATTATGTTACTAACTCTGGTTTTCTGAACTCAGGTAACTATGTTTAGCCTAGCTAAAATCCACCTTTCATTCCTCACTTGCCCTCAGATTGTTTCAGAGTGTTTTGTTATACACTAACACACTACTATATGTCACCCTAGAAGTAGCTGCTTTTCTGTAGTCAATTAAATTATTCCTGTTTGAAATTGAGCCAAAACAAAACACTGGGGTCAAATATCCCCAAACTTTGGAGAAGTTGAGATTCAAACTGAATTTTGCAGCTGGCTCCTACAGAGCTGGAAAAAGAAAAGAAAAACATTCCAGAATTTAACAGCCCCAAAATTTGGGGAAGTTTGTAACAGGTGCCTCACACCATTTCTAATGTCTAAGGAGAACTGGATGGAACAGTAGGAAAGTATTTAGCAATCTTTTGGGATGAAAGGTGCTCTAAGAAGCAACACAGTCTTTCCCATTAGTGTCAGTAGGGAGGGGTGCCGTGTTAGTCTTCTGTAGAAATAGAGCACAAAAGTGGCATTTTATAACAGATAGATTAAGAGATGATTTGATGTTTTGGGAATACCCTTTCTTCGGATGCAAGCAGAAGAAGAAGTGGGTATTCACCCACGAAAGCTCATGCTGCAAAACATCTGTTAGTCTATAAGGTGCCACAGGATTCTTTGTTGCTTTCCCATTAGTGGTAGAATTAAGTTACTGGCTAAATAAGGGCATTTTGGGAAACCAGGGTTTTCCAAGATAAATTACTGAAAAGGCTAAGCACATGTACTGTAAGTATTTCACTATTTTAGCTTTAATTACACCTGAGCTGTACAATGGGGAGGTCCTTGGGGCAGTAGTAGGCAAAGAATCCTTCCACCATGCAGTAGACCGTTTTGGTGGCCATTAACAGGAGCCCAATACAACCTCACTACCTCCTTTGCACCTCTCTCTATGGGGGGAAGTGACTAATGGATACCCACTTGTCACAGGGTGCTTTTCACTGCCGGAGCACCTCCTTGTGGCCACATCTGGGGATTAGTTCCATCAGTCTGATGCCCCCACCTGCAGTTGCTCAGGCTCTCTCTCTGGTCCTCTCAGCATTCAACTTGTCCCACTTTGTGGGTTGGTCTTCCAGCTGGGTCACTGTAGTTTTCCCTTCCAGGGGAGTGTGTGGGTATATCAAAATCTCTCAGGACCCATTGTCCCAGGCAGTCTTCCCATTCACTGCCTTTTAACAGTGCCACTTCCCCAGTGGCTAGTAGGAACCCCAGGACCCTACAACAAGCAGTCACAGTCTGCAGAGTCCCAGCCCTTATTGTTGTATCCCTGGGCTACTTCCTGCCTTCACTCACTCTGAAAGTAACTGCAGCCTAAATCCCTGCAATCTCAATCAAATCTCAGCTACTGGGTTTTATACACGCCCCTCCTGCTCCTCTCCAGCTGAGCTTCATCTCTAAGTAATCCTCATTGCTCCCTGGCTCCTCCACCAGGCAATTAATTGGCCCACCTAGCCACCTTAACCCCTTCAGGCCTTGCGTGGAGTGGATACCCCATCAAACCACTGCAGTGGATCCAGTTGCACTGCCCCTTTCCTCTATCCCAAGGATCGGCAACCTTTGGCATGCGGCTCACCAGGGTAAGCCCCCCAGCGGGCCGGGCGGTTTGTTTACCTGCCATGTCCCCAGGTTCGGCCTATCGTGGCTCCCACTGGCCACGGTTCGCTGTTCCAGGCGAATGGGGACGGCGGGAAATGGCTGCCAGCACATCCCTCAGGCCGCGCTGCTTCCCACAGCCCCCATTGGCCTGGAGCGGTGAACCGCGGCCAGCAGGAGCCACGATCAGCCGAACCTGCAGATGCAGCAGGTAAACAAACCAGCCCGGCCCACCAGGCAAGCCTTACCCTGGCAAGCAGCCTGCCAAACCGATCCCTGCTCTACCCAGTCACCTTCGCCAGTGCGGTGCAGGAAGGCATCTCACACCTCAGCATTAGGTGTGCAGAAAATGACTTTCTAGTCCTGCAGTCACCTATAACAAGGTCCTCCACGCTCATGGGGTAGAGGGAGGGCAACATTTGACCTCTATAGAACTTGTCTCTGATAAGAGTCCATTAGTAGTTCAGGTTATTTTCCCCATGATGAGGCAGACTGAGTCTCAAATCAGCCTCAGTCCTTCTGTAGTTCCAGGTAGCCATGTACTCCAGCCAGCCTTGCTTAGTGGTATGAAATAACAGGAACTGAAAACAGGCCCCTTTCAAAACGAAATAAAAGTTTCAGAATTCAAGCCATTTTCTAACTGCTCTACTGGGTAACTAGCTGTAAAGAAACAGCTATATTGGAAACTACAACACAAGCATTTCATTGCTCTTCCTCTGTTGTAGTGCAGTTATACTGATAGTAGAAAATCACAGCCAGGCCTCTGGAAAGCTTGTAATTCCATTCATGAAAATATGTCAGTTGTTTTCTAAACTTGTAGCAATTTCAACTGTTGAATTGCCAGAACTGTTGCTGGTACGTGTATTTCACAAACTTCTATTGTGACATATGATTGTGTCCACTCAGGGAATGAGCAGCAAGAATGTCAAGTGATGTGCTTTCACCTTAGGCATATAGGTAACTGGCAAACAGACTTCATACCAAAGGGTTTCTAGGGAAAGCACAAAGTACCAGCAAGGGTCTATCACACTGAAGCCTTACATTGTGACTACAGTGGGGTGAAGCTGTCAAAATCCACCTTGAACTCAATTAAACTTAGAATGGATTCAAAGTTCATTGTGCTTGTGAATTTCAGCAGTCTTGAAAAGTTCAAACATGGGCTGAGCTTCGCATCTGGATTCATGTATCCACCCACCAGTCACTCTCCCCTTCCATACACACACCTTCCTGAACTGGTTTCTCTTTCCTCCAGCAAAAAAAAGCCTCCAGATCACTGACATCAGTGGAGTTACACCACAGTAGATGTGCATTATAACATCTAAAGTATTTCTACATAGAGTCCTGGGTGTGATTCTCCACTCTTTTATACTGATTTTATGCTAATGTAATTCCACTGAAGTCAATAAAGTTACGTTGGTATTGTGTCAGTGTAACAGAGATGAGAAAAACTCTGGTTACAATGAAGTCTGAGGTAGAAAAAGACCTTTTATCAAGCAAACCAACAGCTAAAAAAAACACAAACTGAAGACAAACTTCATACACCCGTCTCTTATATTGATGTCACTTCAGTTCCCTGTGGCTCTTATTCATTTTTCTACATGAAAAGATGCCAGAAAAAACTTTTACTTGTTAAAAAAAATTCAAGTCATTGTTTTAAGAAGTTTGACAGTTTCAATACAGTTTGTCTTTTCTAACCCACTTTATGTATTCTTGGCTAGTTGGATTAATCATTCAGTTGCTCCTTCCCCCTTCCTCACACCAGGTCCCACAAGTCCTTGACTGATTCATGCTTTACTGCTGTGCAGCATGGATAATTGGCCACAACATGCCTGTTGGTACAGTAGGTAAGCACATCACCACCGTTAAAGTTCATTTTATTTAACTTGTTTTGTTATTTAACAGATATACTCAGACTAAAGTGCAAATTTGTAATTCACAAAATAATCTGGAAAATGGTGTTTATCGAGTTGCAAATATATAAGTGTTCTCTGATTTCTTCCAAGCTAAACTTTCCAGTCCTTGTGAAAGAAACCTCCTTACGCCACCCCCATGAAGTGGGCCATAACAATGGTTATCCTTGTGGTATTGATGAATAGGCTACTGCAAGAAGAACTGGGAAGGGCAGAGGCAGGGCACCACTCCACCCTCTACCATGTTGGCCAGCAGAGCTGGGCAGCCAGGAGAAGTGTATGGTTCATCCCTCCGAAGGATAGTAACAGCATGAAGCACCTCTTAAAAAAAACTAAGAGCTCAGGAGACACTTGAGCCCCCCAAAAAGAATGATTAAAGAACTAGCAAACATGCCTTTAGTGACAGACTGAGAGTTCAGTTTATTTAGTTTAACAAAGAGAAGATTAAGGGGTGAATTGATTACAGTCTAGAAGTACCTGCATGGGGAACAAATATTTAATAATATGCTCTTCAGTCAAGCAGAGAAAGGTATAACACAATCCATAAGGCTACGATTTAGTCACAGAGGTCAGGGAAGTCACAGAATCTGTGACTTCCAAAGACCTCCATGACCTCAGCCCTGGTAGCTGGGAGCTGCAGGGTCCCGCAGCTTCCCGCAGTGGCAGGGAGCTGTGAGGTATCGCCCGGCACCCAAGGCAGTGGTGCCCCCAAGCTCCCAGCCGCCACGGGTGGGGGGGTACCCCACAGCTCTGGCAGCATGGGGGATCCCTGCAGCTCCCTGGCCACCAGTGCCAGCAGGGGGACCCCCGCAGCCAGCTCCTAGCCTGCTATGACCCAATTAACAGGAGCACTGGCAAGGAAAAGTGCTTGTTCTCTTCAGCCAAATTAGACTGGGCCCAAAAGTGAGAGGGCTCTTTGCAGCCTCCCCTTCTTGTGCAGTCACACAGGAATCAGCCACAGTTTGACCCGTAAAGTACTCTGAGCTAGGGCTAATGGGCCTGAGAACTATAGCGAAGGGGGTTCTCTTAAAGGGAAAACGATATGCTTCAATGCTCATTCTCCTTCTCTTAGGACTCCATATTACTCCCATTGTAGTCAATGGAAGTTTTACCATTTTTAATGGGAGCAGGAGCGGGCCTTTGTCTCGTATATTTTTAAGGCCAGAAGGGACCCTTACATCTAGTCCGTGGCGAGCCATGTGCCAGAGGTTGCCAACCTCTGATCTAGTTTGACCTTCTTTGTTAGGCAGCCATAACACTTCACAGTCCAATAACTTGTGTTTGACAAAAGCATATCATCCAGAAAGGCAGCCAGGCTTGATTTGAAGACTTCAAGAAATGAAGAATGTGCCCCCTCCAATGGTTAAGTACCCTCACTCTTAAAAGAGTACCTTTTACTACCTTATTTCAGATTTGAATTTAGTTTGGTCTCACTGGACTTGTCTTACTCTCTAGCTATCTCAATGATCCCATGTCCTACATGTTACTGTTGCAGTTTATATAGTAGCCATTGTTTAGTAAGATCTTATTTTGCAACTTCCCACAATGATTGTTAGATCTTTGTGAAACAGCAAAATTTTGCACAAAATATTTTATGAAATTTTCCAGTTTCATTTTGCACGTGGTAAACATACATGTTTGCATGTTTATGAATTCTGAACGCTCATATATTTCAGTAGTGAAAACAGTAGAGGTTAGCTGCTCCAACCCAGATTTTCCCCATTTGAATTTTTGTTTTGCATTGTTCTTTCTCCAAGGATTTAATTTTTTATTTCCTCATTTAATTGTATGGGCCACATCCTGATCCTATGATCATGAATGGCATAACATGTATAGCTTTCAGAGAGACTATCCAACCCTATTTTATAAATCTGTGTGTGACAAGACTATTTCAATGTATTTTCATATTTTACTTGCACTTGTCTACCTTCTAAATGGCTTTGGTGGAAAAAGAAAAAGTCTCTCTAATGTACAGACCTTGTATGTACGCACCCCAAGCATCATCCCTAGAGTCAGATTTTATGACCAAGTTATCAGTTCCTGAAACTAGGTCATAGATAATGATGTTATAGCATCCTTAGCATTTACATTGTAATTAAGAGCTGCTTTCATAGTGGAAAAAAGAAATAGACTCAGCACTAGGATTTCTAAGAATCTGTCTTACGGTTCTCAGTAATAAAAATACCAAAATTGTTCATAATAAACATTAGAAAAGATGACTGAAGAGTATCATGAAGCTGAATACTGTTGTTCAGCACTAAGAAAAAATATTAGCAGGAAGTCAAGATATCTGAGTTCATAGGAAAGTTGATAGAGTTTTTCCTATAACTTGTCAGTTGCATATGATGAAAATAAATCGGGGTCGGCAACCTCCAGCACGTGGCTCGCCAGGATAAGCACCCTGGCGGGCCGGACCAGTTTGTTTACCTGCCACCTCTGCAGGTTCAGCCAATCGTGGCTCCCACTGGCTGCGGTTCACCGCTCCGGGCCAATAGGGGTGGCGGAAAGTGGCATAGGCTGAGGGATGTGCTGGCCGCTGCTTCCCCCCGGCCCCCGCCATTGGCCTAGAGTGGCAAACCGGGGCCAGTGGGAGCCGCGATCGACCGAACCTGCAGACACAGCAGGTAAACAAACTGGCCAAAGGTTACCGATCCCTGATCTAGGAGACTAGCACCAGAGAAATATAGGAACTGCCATACCGGTTCAGACCAGCAGTCCTTCTACTCCAGTGTCTTGTCTGAGAGAAGTCAGTACCAGATGCTTTGGAGGAAAAGCATTAAAACTAAATTAATGGTAATCCGGGGCCCATATTCTCATTGAGAATCATACCTAAATACTTGGATTCTGCAACAAAGTGATGCAGCAGACAGGAGATTTTGAGGAAGAATCATTAATTCTTTTTTAAAAAGAGAGTTTTTACACTGTTCACATTGCTATTTCTGCAGAAGTCATTGGGGAAAAAGATGTGGATTTTGACAAAGAGCATAGTTGAGATTTTCTGGAACCCAAAGGGGCTTTGAGGTTCATTGGGATTTTAGGATGAATACATTAAATAGATATTTATGCTGAAAGGATCAGCAATGAAACAGTTAATGGTGGCATTTAAATTGTTGTTGTTGTTGGGTTTCAGAGTCAACATCCTATTTATGTGAATGGAGCAAGTCATGCCTCTCATAGTTTTTTTCAGGCTGCCTGTAGACTCAGGAAGACAACATTACATCAGCATTAGTTCATATTTTAATGTCTGTTTCACAAACATGTGGAGTAAATGCATATTTGTTTTTAACAATGAAAGCTTAGATTCTGGAGCCCAGTTCTAAAAGCAAGGGATGGATTCTGTGGCAAATTCCAGAGCTGTAGAACTGTAGAATACGTAGGAATCTGGTTATGATGTACTTAGTACATATTCGTACAACATGAAGGAAAAGTGCCTTTCCAGTACCCGTTATTTGCACATTCTTTTGGGAATGTTGGTGAGACATTCACCACCCACAATAAAGGTTGACTAGAAGGTCTCAAGTATTTGTCTGTCATGGTCACTTTGACCATTTCTGAAGACTATTTAGTTTCAAAACCATCACTTGCTATCTTGATAAACTAAGATTTCCACGTAAATCTCAGCACTAAAGGCTCTATAATCTTCCTGACCTTCAAAGTGATCACATACCCCATAAATCCACAAGTTACATTTTTTTTAAATTTCCAATATATGGTATGAGTGCTGTTTTACTTGTCTTACAGGACTGTAGAAGAGCATCTAAAATGCTTTTTAAAAATCATATATTATGTTAAACCTAAATCCCACAGATTACTCCTCTTAAATTAATAGTAAGAATTTTTTATATTAATTTAGATGTAATAAATGAGCCAAAGATGTTATCACAACCCAGTCATTGTCCAACATTAAACTATGTTAAACAAGGCTTTTGTTATACAGAGACATCAACCTGATTAATACCCTGGCAAATACACCATTAAAAATCCTTTTAACATTTTATTAAAGATAACGAAAAGGAAGAACAGTTAAAACATTTGAAATGTAAAGTATTAAATAAGCCTTTCATCTTAACAACACACCTTGTTCCCTTTTCCTCTGGCTGGAGAGAGTTTTTAGAAGGAAAAACACCCTTGTTTGACATTCTCTTAGATGGTAATAACTGTCCTTTTGGGGAAAAGAGACAAGTTAGTTGAGATGAACAGGCACTGTTGTTGTTAAAGTCAGATTCTGTTTAATCTCCGATGGTATTTGGGATTCAGCCAGAGCTGGTAGAGGTGGCAATGTCATCTGGGTCCCTCTCTCTGGCTCAGCCTGGATCAGAATCTCTCAGGATCAGGATGATGAAGACCTGGGATCCCAGAAAAAGATGAAGGTAGCAGTCATGATAGTGAAGCTCTTAAAAGAAGAGAAGCCAACTCTGGAAGAATTCAAAAAGTGGGTATCAATGAAGAAAATTAACCTCTCCTTAAGAACTCTGTGGAAGCCCCTCAAGTGAAAGCTCCATGAGGTATAGGCTCTAGGAGTATTTAGAGATGGGGCTCAGGAGCAGCATGTCTTCCTTCTGCATTCTCCTCTCCACCCTCTGCAGATATCTGATCTGCTATCTGAATGGGGGCTAATGATGCTGTAAATTGAAACAGTGGCTGAGCACTGGCAGTGTGCTGGGTTCCAGTCATGCCTCATTTCCCCTGGTCTTGACCCTATGCTGGCAGTAGTCAGGGGATGGCATAGGGAGCCTCCACGATGGCGCTGTAGTGAGGCGGTGTGGTTCCCCACCGCTCTGGGGAGGGACGAGCCTCTCCAGACACCAAAGTGGGCGGAGCCAGTGAACCCTGCACCCGCTCCCCAGAGGTCAAGGTGCAGGACAGGAAGTATAAAAGCCCAACCCCAGAGCTCAGTAGAGGTGTGGCTGCCGGAGACGCCAGATGCCTGTGGCCTAGCTCCCTGTTGGGAGACTCCGGCAATCGGAGGTCCAACCCGAGGACTGGCCAGACCAGCCTATGCCTGATGCTGACCAGAGCCTGGAGAAGCATTCAAGCCTGCCCCTCGCATGTTACCCAGAGGAGCTGTCAAGCCTACCGCTCGCCAGTTACCCTGGGGAACCCATGGTGCTTGACCCCTTGGAGGACACCGTCCGGACGCAGGAACCTGTAGAGGGGGAGTCAGGAAGTAGTCCAAGGGCAGCCGACCCTAGTCTGGCTGCAGCACTGCCAGGGCCTATGTCAGTGACAAAGCAGCAGGCCCTCTGCCACTGCTAGGGCCCCGGGCTGGGACGCAGTAGAGTGGGTGGGCCTGCATCCCCCCTGCCACCCAACATGTGGGTGGCAGTCTCCCCCTCTCCCAGGCCCTTCAGAACCAGGCCCTGGACCTGTTGTATAATTGTTTGCTCAGCCCTGCCTGAGGGCCTGAGCTACTGACTCTTTGCTGCCCCTCCCTGACTCAGGGCCTGGGCCTGCTCGTTAGATAGCAGCTGCTCAGTTCCTGTCTGAGGACCAGAGCACGGGACTCGCTACTACCCACCAACCGGGCGTGAGTAACCATTTGTTGTGCCTCTATTGCTGCCGTGGTGTGAGACCCCGCAGCCGAACTAGTTCCCCTACCCAACCGAATGGACATAGCGAGGCGATGTGGTTCCCCACCGCCCCGGGGAGGCACAAGCCCCAGCTGAACCCCTCTACAGGCTCTGTACTACTAGAGGATCCCCCTTGCTTTAGGAGCAATTTCTGTTGGCACAATGATGCACAAAAGCTATGCCCAACCCCAGGAACTGTCTGAAAGATCCATTATTAATTAATAAGGGGAAAAAACACAGGTGAGAAGATCAGTTAGAAGAGCCACAATATAACAATTTTAAAACATAGAAAAAGCATAGAAAGAACAAAAGCCAGACAAGCTGATTGATAATTATATATCAATTAATCAAATGAGTATAAGAAAGAAGAGTACTGGTGGGATGCTGCATTGGCATGTAAGCCATAATACATCAAGAGCGGAATGTTCTCTGTTACATACAGTAATTGCATTTGATCAATTCAAACAGAGCCAAATAGATTTAATTACATTTTTTTTAAATTACTTCTAGGCAGAGTCTTTGTACATTAAAATAGTTCTTGACTGCAACTTATAATCTAGTTAAAAACTTCTAAAAATAGCAGTTTCGAACACAAACCACTGGCAGAAATTTAATTACCACTGCAGTATCAGCACCAGTATAGTATGAGTAAATGGTATACTGGGAATACTTAGAAATGAAAAAAAGAAGGTAGAAAAAAGAGGCAAGGTAACCTTCCCAAATGTGATTCAGGTAGGGATCCTATCTCTGAATTCTCAGATTTGTTGATGTTTATGTACACAAGGGAATGTTCTAAAGTTTCATTTAACATATCATTTCTGCAAACTGTGCGGTTTTTCTTTCACTATGTTGATTTGTGCCAGCTAGGAAAAGAAGATCCAGACCTTAGCTAACCAAATGATTATAAGATTCTGTGCTTTTGTTCAACAAAGCCAACCTTCTGTAACTATAAACACCACAGCTCATCTCAGTCACATCCAGAGAACTCTGCCAGTGGCTAATGGATATAAGTTGGGATTGTGCAGCACAAGTCGCAGTGTCCAGAGAAACTGCCAGCATGAGGAACTAAATCAAGTATATCATTTTCAACCCATCTCATTTCCAATATTTTAAGACCGCTGTAATGCAAAACAGATTTTCCTTTTGCAGAGCATGGACTAATCATTTTGTGTGACTCAGACACATTCCATCTGTGATTCTAAAGACATAAAAAATATTTCTGGAATAAGATAAGTTTCCCAAGAGGTTTGCATCACCATGTGAGTAACCCTTACCCAGAATCTTTAAAAAAGTATTATATTGTTTTCTCTTATGCTTGTAACGAGTTTGACTCTCCAATGGATCAAGTGAAGGTGACACTTGAAGACTGCTGGAATTACTGGGTGAATTCCTAAGGCTTGTGTTATGCAGAAGGCCATAATAGATCAGGGGTTGGCAACCTCTGGCATGTGACTCACCAGGGTAAGCACCCTAGCGGGCCAGGCCAGTTTGTTTACCTGCCACGTCACCAGGTTCGGCTGGCCGCGGTTCGCCGCTCTGGGCCAATGGGGGCGGCGGGAAGCTGCGTGGGCAAGGAATGTACTTCCCACCACCCCCATTGGCCTGGGACGGCCAACCCCTGTACTAGATCATAGTGGCCCCTTCTGGCCTTAAAGCTATGAAGCTATGAAGAAAAGAGGACACAGAGCCAGAAAGTTTTTGTATAAATAGGTATGTACTTATTATACCAGAGATGCAATAAGATACTTCAAGTATTGTATTTAAAATAAAACAGAGGCGTGGATTATTGGAAGGATAAATAATGCATACATTTATAATAGGCTACTATCAGTTTACTGCCTTTAACCACATATTTGGATTTCTTGACTGGAGACATTAGAAATTATCCTCATGTTTCTGTGGAAAAAAAGAGGTTCTTTTGTAATTGTTCACAAAATGGCAGGCTGTTAGACTGCATTGTAGGAGATTTGTTTTCAGACAAGTTTCAGCCTTCGAAGACTCCAAGCTTCTCCAAAGCAATTTCTTGAATACTTGCACTATGACAACATTAAGGAACACAGACCCAAGTTAGAAAGGGTGGGTTATGTGACTTTATGCCAAGACCAAGAGAAAGAAGATTACATCTGTAAATAATAAGCTAACGTGTCCTGTTGGCATAAAAAACTGCCAGTTCTCTTATGTGCTTAACCATTTCATTATTTATCATCTGAATCACTCTCAGGATACTTCAAAATGTTTAAGCTAGACGTAGAACTAAGCAAATAATTCAGTGAATAGTTTACTTGAATAATTTAGCCTTTTTTCCCCCTCAGATTTACTCATTATTTGAATGTATTTTCCTTCTCCCCCTCCCCTGCTGGCCCCACAAATGTATTACTCAACAGAATGAATTTTGCGGACAAAGGGGAACACATGAAGAAAACAGTGTATGACAGTGGTTTCCCAACACATAACCTGATTCCTGTAATGTCTCAACCTATTGGAGAAAATGCTCTTCCAAGGTAATGAAAGCACAGATAGGGTTAATTGGAGTTAGTCCCAGGGATGAATTTGGCTATACATTTTTACTCATTTGCTGTAAGGACCTACTCAAAACAACAAAAATGCTCCGTTCAATTCTCCCTTTGGGCAGGTTACACAGCAGAATCTCTTCGGAGAGCCAACACTAAGACCTTTCAGCAATAGGTAACATAAAAACAAATGGAGCTCTTCATGGACTTCAAGGGCACAAGAGTGCCCTAAAAAAGGAAATTGCTCCTGCTGTAGCTGTAGTCTGCTTTTTCTATATAGCAAGATACTGATTGTCACCATGCCTCAGTGGATCATGGCTAAGAATGGCAAATTCAGGACCAACTGCTAAGAAATAGGGCAGACTCACCCCACTGGTGGTTATTCTATCATTAGGTATACCAAGCCAGTAACAAAAGTGAACATCTGTCTCACCACACTGTTAACAAAAAGCCAAAAAATGCAGTCTTCTTAGGCAATAGCCCTTGGCTCACCATCCAGACACTGGAATATATGATATGTGGTTACTGAAAACCAATCAGATATAGGGTCCTTCCAATCACAAGAGATCAGACACTTAGCCAGATCAATATATAACTCAGATCTTACCCAATAACCACACTCATGCCAATCCTTCAGTAACCAAAAATTAAAGATTTAATAATAAAATAAAATAATAAAAGAGTTGTAAATGGTTAATAGATCATATATATACAAGTGATCATAGATCAGGATAATAGCAGTGATGGAATAAACTGCTGGCTTGCAAAAGTCTCTCTGGAAATTACCCAAATATATTGGAGGTCATCAGTCCTTGTTCAAAACTTCCTTGTTAGAAATCCAGTCCAGATAAATGAAGCAGGAAATGAAAACAAAATAGAGATATCTCTAGGGTGACCAGATGTCCTGATTTTATGTGGACAGTCCAAATTTTGGGGTCTTTTTCTTATATAGGATCCTATTATCCCCCACCCCCTGTCCTGATTTTTCACACTTGCTGTCTGGTCACCCTAGATATCTCTGGGGTCCTTTTATATCCCTTGCCATGTGCATGGAATTTTACTGTCTCAAACAAAGCTCGCAGCCTCTGTTTGTGGAAAGTTACTGGCCCAAGATGGAGTCCAGGGTCACATGAGTATATCACATGTCCTTACATGCTTTCATGACTCACGGGATAGCCATATTTTTTTCTGAGATGTCCACATGAAGGCTTACAGGGCAAGATGAGTTTCTTCTATGGCCCGTTGTTAGAGTGAAGTGTCCTTAATGGGCCATCAACACATTGCTGTCTAGCCTTGATGTAAATCTTATCTGGTGAGTGTGTTACCCAGGAATACAACATATGTATAAGATACAAGTCCATGGCCGACATTCATAACTTCAGATACAAATATGATACATGCATATAAACAGGATAATCATAATTTGCATATCATAACTTTTCCATTAACAACTTACATGATATATTTTGTACAAGATTCATCGCAATTGTATAACAGTAGTAGCAACAATGATTAAAATGGTCATATTAAATCATACAGCTTCACACTGCTATACCACTATCAAAGTGTAAGCTTGTGGGAGGGATAGCTTAGTGGTTTAAGCATTAGCTTGCTAAACCCAGTGTTGTAAGTTCAGCCCTTGAGGGGGCCATTTAGGGAACTGGAGTAAAAAAACTGTCTGGGGATTAGTCCTGCTTTGAGCAGGGGGTTGAACTAGATGATTCCCCTGAGGTCCCTTCTAACCCTGATATTTTATCTTTTCCTGGGCAATTTTACTTAGGAACCATATCATGAAGCATTATTTTAAAGTAAAATTCAATGGTAGTGCTGAGAACCAGAAAAGGGCCTCTCCATCTGCATTAGAGCTGAGTTGGGAGGAGAGACCTCCTGGTGGAGAAGCCAAGCAGGAAGTGCACATAAGAAATCTACACACTGGCCCTGCATGAGATGGAGAGGAGATGAAGATGGGGGAAGGCAGATGGAAGGCCCAAGAATGGGCCATGGGAATATTATGCACACATATTCAGTGGCCACAATACACCATGCACTTGGCACAAAATGTCTGAAGCCCCTACTCCAGTGAGAGAATATCCACTGAAACAGCCACTGCATTGGAGGCTGCACTGAAACCCCTCATCCTGACCCCAGGATTTCACCTCTGCAATCCACCACACCACATTTGCACAGAGCACAACACAGGTTTGATTAGGGTGAAATTAATTTCACCTTTAGACAGCAGTCTCCACTGGTACCCAGTTAAAATGCTGAAAATGATAGCAAAGTTACAAGTTCGGTAATTTGGCCACATTCCTGATTCTCAGCACCAGAGCTGACAGCACATTTCTAATGACATTTAGTCACTCTTTCAGAAACTTCTTTTCAAAGACAGTAATTCATGGAGAAGCTGATATAGACAAGAATATTATGAACCATTTCAGCAGACCAAGCAGTAACCTTTACTTCTGTACATATTGTTTTAGAAAGACAGGTCAATATATTTGTGACCGCTTGGCAAAGGGTCCTTTGTTCTTTGCTGTTGGAATTAATAATATTAGAAATTAATATTAATATGGGAGTCCACCAGACACTAATGTAACCATAAATTCCTTTATTAAGTCCAAAGGCCAAATAGTATTCTATACAATTGCTCTAAACTTGCCTGATAGTGACTGCTTATTATTAGGCTATGTCCAATACAATAAAAAAGTGTTCATAAGCATCTGATCAGTATACTTACAGCAGGCCAGACCTAGGGAAAACCATCTCATCCTGGCATGCTCCAGCATGATCAGGTAAGATGTGACAAAGAACCCTAAATTCATAACTTTTTTATACTCTTCCACAAACAAAGATGCCAAAGCCAATTACCACTTTAGCTAACAACTAATTTAAGATTGTGCTCTAATTTTCAATTTTAAGCCAGATAAGATTTACAATCTCCTTTCTCCCAAGGTCTCTCCTCTTTATCTCTTCCCCTCCTTCCTGCTGACCAACAGCTTTTTTTGTTGCACCTGGGTTCACACTGGCTTTACTTTTAAGAAAACACTGGAATGCAGGGTGGGAAGGTCCCTGCTGGTATTTTTTAAGGCCTGGTCTACACTACGCGTTTAAACCGAATTTAGCAGTGTTAAACCAAATTAACCCTGCATCCGTCCACACAACGAAGCCCTTTATATTGATATAAAGGGCTCTTAAAACTGATTTCTGTACTCCTCCCCGACGAGGGGAGTAGCACTGAAATCAGTATTGCCATGTCGGATTAGGGTTAGTGTCGCCACAACCCTTGTTCAACAAGGACAAGTGCAGAGTCCTGCACTTAGGATGGAAGAATCCCATGCACTGCTACAGACTAGGGACCGAATGGCTGGGCAGCAGTTCTGCAGAAAAGGACCTAGGGGTTACGGTGGACGAAAAGCTGAATATGAGTCAACAGTGTGCCCTTGTTGCCAAGAAGGCTAATGGCATTTTGGGTTGTATAAGTAGGGGCATTTCCAGCAGATCGAGGGAAGTGATCATTCCCCTCTATTCAGCACTGGTGAGGCCTCATCTGGAGTACTGTGTCCAGTTTTGGGCCCCACACTACAAGAAGGATGTGGATAAATTGGAGAGAGTCCAGCGGAGGGCAACAAAAATGATTAGGGGGCTGGAACACATGACTTATGAGGAGAGGCTGAGGGAACTGGGATTGTTTAGCCTGCAGAAGAGAAGAATGAGGGGGGATTTGATAGCTGCTTTCAACTACCTGAAAGGGGGTTCCAAAGAGGATGGATCTAGACTGTTCTCAGTGGTAGAAGATGACAGAACAAGGAGTAATGGTCTCAAGTTGCAGAGGGGGAGGTTTAGGTTGGACATTAGGAAAAACTTTTTCACTAGTAGGGTGGTGAAGAACTGGAATGGGTTACCTAGGGAGGTGGTGGAATCTCCTTCCTTAGAGGTTTTTAAGGTCAGGCTTGACAAAGGCCTGGCTGGGATGATTTAGTTGGGTTTGGTCCTGCTTTGAGCAGGGGGTTGGACTAGATGACCTCCTGAGGTCCCTTCCAACCCTGAGATTCTATGATTCTATGAATTGGACGGTATTGGCCTCCGGGCGGTATCCCACAGTGCACCATTGTGACTGCTCTGGAAAGCAATCTGAACTCGGATGCACTGGCCAGGTAGACAGGAAAAGCCCCGCGAACTTTTGAATTTGATTTCCTGTTTGGTAGACGGGGTGCTGCAGCGCTAAACAGCAGCATCCTCTCTACTCCCCTCACCGGTGGCAGACGATACGGTACAATATGACTGATAGCCATCCTCGTCATCATCCTGTGAGTGCTCCTGGCTGGCCTCGGTGAGGTCGGCCGGAGGCGCCTGGGCAAAAATGGGAATGACTCCCGGTCATTCCCTTCTTTAAGCTTTGTGTCCTGGAGATTCAGTCCTGGCAGATGGTGCAATAGGGCTGGTAACCGTCCTCATCATAGCAGCTGGAGGCTGAGCTACTCTCCCCACCTCCTTTCATGTCTAATGGAGATTCTCGACTATCATAGAAGCGGGAGGCTGTGCTCCTCCCCCACCACCCTTTATTGAGTAATGGAGATGTCCTGCCTGGAATATCATAGCAGCTGGAGGCTGCCTCCCCCTCATTTTATCTCACTAAAAAGTCAGTGTTTCTTATTCCTGCATTCTTTATTACTTCATCACACAAATGGGGGGATAACTGCCATGGTAGCCCAGGAGGGGTGTGGGAGGAGGGAAGCAACGGGTGGGGTTGTTGCAGGGGCACCCCCTAGAATGGCTTGCAGCTCATCATTTCTGTGGGATCTCTGGGGCTCTGACTCAGAGCAGCTGTGCTTTCTGGTTCTCTAGTAGACTTGCCCCATAGTCTAGGCAGGACTGACTCTATTTTTAGACAAAACATAAAGAAGGGAATGACCTGGGAAGTCATTCCCATTTTTGTCCATGCACCCCCGGCCGACCTCAGCGAGGCCAGCCAGGAGCACCCATGACAGCAGCAGACGGTACAATATGACTGGTAACCCTCTCTGCTACCTTGCAAAGGCAAATGAATGCTGCTGTGTAGCACTGCAGTACCGCGTCTGTCAGCAGCATCCAGTACACATACGGTGACAGTGAAAAAAGGCTAAATGGGCTCCATGGTTACTATGCTATGGCATCTGCCAGGGCAATCCAGAGAAAAAGGGTGCGAAATGATTGTCTGCTGTTGCTTTCACAGAGGAAGGATTGAGTGACAACATTTACCCAGAATCACCAGCGACACTATTTTTGCTACATCATGCATTGTGATCTCAACCCAGAATTCCAATGGGCGGGGGAGACTGTGGGAACTATGGGATAGCTATGGGATAGCTACCCACAGTGCAACGCTCTGGAAATTGATGCTAGCCTCGGTACATGGACGCACACCGCCGATTTAATGTGCTTAGTTTGGCTGTGTGCACTCGACTTTATACAATCTGTTTTAAAAAAACGGTTTCTGTAAAATCGGAATAATCCTGTAGTGTAGACATACCCTAAGACAGATTCTTTTTTGTTTTATTTAAAACCATATGCTGTCACCCCTATTAGTCAGAGGCCTTCTTTTTAGAAACTTCTCAGTAATTTAGTAACTATCTCAGTAATTATTTTTTGAACCAGACATCCTCCCTACTCCATTCCCTCTGGTCTTATTACTCATTATTTTCAAGGACTTCCTTCCACTTGATAGTCATGGCCTATCTTTACAACACATATATTTTCTTCACCAAACTTAAGCTAACTCTAATTCTTATTTATTCTACACTTGCAAACAGCTCTCACCTCAAACCTGACAAACTCTCTACACCAAACACATGTCTTATAGGATATTTATCCATAAAGAGTAATCAGTATGGTATCTACAGAAAGCTCATAACTTGTCAAGACTCATAATCTTGTAAGTTGTATGTATGGATAATATTTAAGTAATGTATTTATAGTAAAAGATTTATGGACTTGGAGTAGAAATTAGTCACCAGGAAGCAATGTGTCTCCAGTAATGAGCCATTCAAACAAGAGGAAGACATCACCCCTCCATTGTCAGCCACTGAGGTAATGCGAGGTTCTACTGTCTACCATTACCACAGTCAATGGAAAACAATCAGACACAGCAAACAGTTGAAACCACTTGAAGGTAGAAAAGAAATTCTGTAACAAGGCAGGGGTTTGCTATGTCTGTGAATGAAAACAAAAGATTGTTTTGCTTATAACTGAGTGCAGGGAAAGGCAGCTTGGATTCATTCACTAAGGAAAAATCCTCATTTCAGTGCTTCCATGAATGTTTGGATCCTGGTTATTAAGAAACAAGCCAGATCTGCAATCAACTGAACTTTGTGGCAGGAGGGGGCAAATCTACTTTATTAAATAAAAAAGGTAGCTGTGGATAAGTGTAGACCCAGGTTCACATTTTAGGAATTTGTTTTTGCGCTGCTCTCTCTTGTTTCTGGCTAAATATGTATTCTTTCTTAAATAAGCCTACTTTTAATATACATGCTCACAAGTTGCTGTGTGATTTACAGGATCTGTGGTTTAAGATGAAATTGGTAAAAGGGGGTACACTGCAGCTTTAGAGAATCTGGTGCTGAGAATCAGGCATTACCATGAGTAGCCAGTGTCAGGGGCTGGGTATCACAAGGGAATTATTCCAAGTGACTAAGGGACTGGGTTCATGTGTTGTTAACCTGCAAGGAGAAGGAAGGGCTGGCATAAGCCCACAGGAGAGTGCCTGATTGGCTGAAAGGAGGACACTATCAGGGAGCTGACACCCAGCTATCACAAGAAAGATTCCCTCTCACTAGCGGCAGGGGATAACAAAGTGACTCACAATCCTGTGTACCCTGAGAATCATCAGAACATTACACAAACATTTCGGTTTCAATCAAGTTTTGAAATATAGAACTTTGAAGAGGAGTGTGTATTATCCTCAATTATCTCTGTTGTGCAGACTTTGGTTGGAATCTTTTATCTGGCAGTAGCAACTTGACAGTACTTACCTTCACTAATCTAAACTGAATTAATGCTTTGGAGACCATTTTGGCTCACCTTACTAAACATGTGCATGGTATATTTCACTAGCCATATCGTTAGTATAATTAGATTCGGATGCACAAATAGTCTGAAGATTTCTCCTGTCCCCTTACACGGGGTTTCCCATAACCCTCTGACCGAAGTGGGACAAGCATCTCCCAGTTTACTATGTACTTAGGGAGCTCTTTCTTGAATGCCATACTATCGTAAGGTCTCTAATAAGCTTTCTTAAATACTGGGTCCCCCCTGGCATATTAGTTACTGCAAAATTGTGTGACTGAGTTACCTCTAGACCTGGACCCTCTTGTTCTTCCCCAGAACTCATGAGCAAGCCTGGCTGGTCTCAATACAGCTTCTCTTCTTTGGGTGACCCCAATCTAAACCAGCTCCTCCTTCCTATGTAGCCCTAGCTTGGTCTGATTTCACACGTGACAACTCCATTTCCCAATTCAGAACCTTACTGCAATGGCTGCCCTTCCAGCATGGTGGGCAAGAGAAACCTGCATCCATTCACCTTACAGCGGAGTCACACTAATTCAGTCAGCTGCCTGTTTGCAGATGAAGAACCTCTCATTGCAAGTCCAGTTAGAACAAGCCATGGCTGAGGTGCTGGCACTACATGAGCAGCTGGCTTGGTCACAGACCCATTTACACACAACGTATATAGGAAGTACAGACCCTATGAGAGCTTCTTTGTGTATTCCTAAGGAGAGGCAGCTGCCCTGAAGACCTGGGGAGAGGACTCCCCTTCTGAGCAGGGCCCTGCAGTTCAACTACCCACACAATTTGATGACAACTTCCAGAAATATCCGGGTTTCCTAAGCCAGTGTTGGCTGCTTTTCCTGCTATATCCCCAAATATGCCCCACAGACCAAGCGACAAGTGAGCGACAAGTGATTAGCCTGCTCAGAAGTACTAGATTTGTTCTAACAGAGGGGAGGACCAAACAGCCCAGTACTCTCCAACGGGGATGACTTCCTCTGAGAATTGTTGCCCATCTTTGATGACCCACACCATGCCCATTCAGCAGAGGCTTCCCTCCAGAAGTTTAGGCAAGGGCTGGCTAATTCACATGTCACCCATTTCTGACTACTGGTGACTGATGTCAAGTGGAATGAGGCAGTGCAACTGCACCAGTTCTGGTGAGGTCTCAGCAAAGAGGTAAAAGACAAGCTGCCTCATGTAGAGAACCCTACCTGATTCAATGCCTTCATTGATTTCACCCTTCATATTGACACCCAGCTGTGTGAGTAAAAGAAGGATAGAAAGGGAGGCCCAGTGCAGCCACACCCACCCACTGCACCCACTCCAGTGGAACCAACCCCTGAACTGATGCAGGTAGATCTGGGTGACAAACATTTGACCTTGGAGAAAAAGGAATGTCATTGGCAATTTAACCTCTGTTTCTACTGTAAAGTGTTGGGAAATACCTCACTTCCTGTCCATCCAGATCAACATTGGGCAATGGATCAGCCCAGGCCCAGTTAGGGGGGTAAAACCTGAGCATCACTGGGTGCCAAGACACTAGCTAGTTTCCCCACCTTGAAAGAGAACGACCCAAAACCTACAGAGCCTCTCCACACTTACAGATACCACTGCAATTGTGTATCCTCAGGGAATTTATGTTGATTCCCCTGCAATTAACAATGATCGACTCTGGCACTGCCAATAATTTTATAGAGGTAAAGGTGGCCCAGACCCTACAAATTCCCCTTCAGCCCAAACTTTCACTGGACCTGATAAAAACAATCAATGAGTCACCCCTGTCATCTGGTCTGGTAATCCAGGAAACTGTTCTCTTAGAGCCCAGAGTGGAAGAGCACCACAAATTATTACACTTCAATGTGATCCACTCTCTGCATTTCTGAATAATACTTATAATAATAAGTAATTATATTACTTTTATAATAAATAATATTCTGAAATATACTGTGGCTGAAGCAGCATAGCCCATGTAACTCCTGGAGTGTGAAGAGTAGTTACTTTTCTTCCAATTATTACCAAAAACTCTGCCTGCAACCCCAGTGTATGCTAATCTTTTTTCACCAGGAAGGGACATTACCACCTGAGGGAAAACCCAGGGCAGTGGGGGACAGTCAGAGAGAAATTGCCTTGAGCCCAGAACCCCATATCTCCAAGAAATACCAGGAGTACACCAACCTTTTTGAGGGAAAAATATGTGGACATCCTGCTCCTGCACCAGGACAATTATTGTCCCATAGAATTGGAGCCTGGGGTAAAGACCCAATATAGACAAATATTCACCACGTCCAAACCAGAGCTGGGAGCACTGCACACCTATATCTAAGAAAATCTTGAGAAGAGCTTCACTTATCAATCTACCTCCCCAGCAGGGGGCCAAGTTCTTTTTGTGTGGAAGAAGGATCAGTCACTGCACCTTTGTGTGAACTACTGAGCCCCAAATCAGGTCACAATCTGCAACCAGTATCCTCTGCCTCTGAACACAGAATTGCTAGATCACATGCAAACAGCCAGGATCTTCATAAACCTAAACCTTTGGGGAATCTAAGAACCAGGGACAAGTTTGTATCCAGTACAGACATTCTGAATGCTTAGTAATTCCATTTTGCCTAACCGATGCCCCCACAACTTTCTGTGAATGACATGGTCAGGGACGTATTGGATCAGTGTGTTATCATTCATCTCAGTGATATCCCAGTGTTCTCAGAGAACCCGGAAAAACACTGTTGTCATGGCCAATCTATTCTAGAAAGCCTGTGGAGGCATGGGCTGTTTGCCACATTGGAAAAATGCCTCTTTGCCCAGTCTTCATTGAATTTTTGGGATACATCATCTAAAGGGGCATTCAGATAGAACCCCAAAAGATAGCAGCAATCCACCACCGGGGAGGTCCCGGGAACTCCTGTGAATTACAACACTACTTGAGCTTTGCCAGTGTTTATCTGTGGTTTCTCATCAACCCCAGCAAGGCTTGCATATTTTACTTCTGCAAGCTCACCCAACAGGAAGGAAATTACAAAATATTAGATAAGGAGCTGCTCTGAATTAAAACTGTGGAGTGGCAGCACCACCTTGAGGGACCTCAACACCCAAAGACCATAAGAACTTCAAGTATCTCCACAAGGGCTGAGTTTTAAATTAAAGGCAGTTAAGTGGGACCTCTGTTACTTTCAGTTCAAGTTCACCATCACCGCCCTAGCTGGGTCCCAAACGGGGAAGGCTGATACCTTATCATAGAATCATAGAATCATAGAATCATAGAATTCAAGATCAGAAGGGACCATTATGATCATCTAGTCTGACCTCCTGCAAGATGCAGGCCAGTGAACCCTGCCCCATGCTTCGAGGAAGGGAAAACCTCCAGGGCCATAGCCAATCTTCCGAGCATGCGGGCAAGACTCTCCAGCCAAACCTCTGGAAAGGTTATATCATACCAGGCACATAATTGACCTATTGACTAAGCCCGTTATCCTATCATACCATCCTCCATAAACTTATCTAGCTTAATCTTAAAGTCATGGAGGTCCTTGATGGTTAAAAATTTCAAGCCTGAATTTCCTGACTGACAGTTTATATCACATTAGCACTGAGCTGAAATAATTCTTCTCCTTCCTGGTATTTATCCCTCTGATATATTTAAAGAGTGTAATCATATCTCCTCTCATCCTTCTTTTGGTTAAGGAAAAAAAACGACTCCTCAAGTCTCTCCTTCATACGAAAGGCCTTCCATTCCTCGGATCATTCTAGTGGCCCTTCTTTGTACCTGTTCTAGTTTGAATTCATCCTTCTTAAACATGGGAGACCAAAACTGCACACAATACTCCAAATGAGGTCTACTAGAAATACCTCGCTAATGCAACCCAAGACCGCATTAGCCTTTCCACATCACATTGCCTACTCATAGTCATCTATCAACCAGGACTCCTAGGTCCTTCTCCTCCTCCGTTACTTCCAACTGTGCGCCCCCAGCTTATAACTAAAGTTCTTGTTAGACATCCCTAAATGCATAACCTTACACTTCTCACTATTGAATTTCATCCTGTTACTAATACTCCAGTTTACAAGGTCATCTAAATCTCCTGGAGAATATCCCGATCCTCTTCCGAATTGACAATACCCCAACTTGGTGTCATCCGCAAACTTTATCAGCCCACTCCTACTCTTGGTTCCCAGGTCAGCAATAAATAGATTGAATAAAATCGGACCCAAAACCGAGCCTTGAGGAACTCCACTGGTAACCCAACTCCAACGGACAGTTCCTTCAAATACCCTCTGCAGTCTCCCCTTTAACCAGCTCCTTATCCACCTCTGGATTTTCACTGATCCCCATCTTTTCCAATTTAACCAGTAATTCTTCATGACTGAAATCCAGATATATGAGATCCACGCATTTCCCTTGTCTAAAAAACCACTCTCTCTTTAAGATTTTTCCATGACCTTGCATACTACAGATGTTAGACTAACAGGCCTATAAT
The DNA here is from genome assembly GCF_016161935.1 of Mauremys reevesii. NCBI lineage: Eukaryota > Metazoa > Chordata > Testudines > Geoemydidae > Mauremys > Mauremys reevesii. The sequence goes on from NC_052623.1 coordinate 83,403,177, forward strand.
TCCCGGTCACTTTTTTCCCCTTCTTGAATATAGGAACTACATTAGCTAATCTCCAGTCAGTGTACAAATCCCGAATTTAGGGATTTATTAAAGATTAAATATTCTAGGATGAAGATTATCCGGATTTACTTCCAGTTTGGCTTCTACCTCAGCTACCGTAATGTCTACCCCCATATCTTCATTCCCATCGGTCCTCTATCACTATTCCTTAGCCCTTCATTAGCCTCATTAAAGCAGATATTGTGCCATTCCAAGATTATCCTAATCTCCACTCCATTTAAAGTTTTAAGCGGTCCCACTTCTTCTTTCTTGGTTTTCTTCCTATTTACATGGCTAAAAACCGTTTGCTATTGGTTTTAAAGATCCATCTCCACGCCTTTCTCACAGCTTCCCTGCACCTCTCTCTCAATAAGGTAGGTTTTTGCTGATCTCTCCCATTTTCCACTCCTGGTACGCTTTCTGCTTTTTTAATGACCCTCTAAGACGCTTGCTCATCCAACTCGGTCTAAAACTGCTACCACATGCCTCTGACAACTCCTGCAACTTCAACATCTGCCCTTAGATCCTAAATATGTTAGCCCAGTCCACTTCCTAACTAGTCGCCTTAATTTAGTAAAATTAGCCCTTTGAAATCATACACCCTAGTCTCAGATGCACTATTGATTATCCTCCCATTTATTTGGAAAAATTTTAGCTCATGATCCTCGAGCCCAGGTTGTCCCCTACAACAATGTCCTCAACAAGGTCCTCACCAAAATCAAATCTAAATGGCATCCCCCCTCGTCGGTTCAGCAACCACTTGATGAAGGAATTCATTAGCTATCACGTCTAGGAAAAGCTGAGCCCTATTATTATTACTAGCATTTGTTTCAATCTATATCCGGGAAGTTAAAGTCCCCATGATCAAGCAGTTCCTATTAGTGTTTACCTCCTTAAAAACATTAAAGAGCTCCTATCCATCTCTAAGCTAGATCAATCACTATCCTGGATGAGGCTCTGGTAGTTTTCTTCCCAATGTGACCATTGCCCAAACAGACTATTGTCCATTGCAGCGCTAGTTATCTCATTACATTTTACCTCATTATTGATATACAGTGCTACTCCCCCACCTTTACCTTTGCATCGGTCTTTCCTAAACAGCACATACCCTTCCATACCTGTACTCCAGTCATGGCTACCGTTCCACCATGTTTCTGTTATTCACCAGGAGCTCCAGTTCCTCCATTTTGTTACAACAAACATCCTAATTTTTCCTGTTGGGCTCCTCTCTAGGGACACAGTACTTCCAGTATGACTTGTAGATCTAGAATCTGTCCCCACTCTTCCTTATACGTAACTGCCCCCTCTGGCTATATCTGTTATCTTGTTGTCCTCACTCCCAATGTGAAAATTAGTGTCTAGTTTAAAGCTCTTTTAATCAGATGAGCCAGCCTCCCTCCTAGAAGTCTACTTCCTTCCCTACTTAGGTGGAGCCCATCCCTTGAGAACAGTTGTCTGTCCCCAAAAGCCTCCCAGTGCCCATACATCCCAAAGCCCTCCTTGTAACACCACTCCTCAGCCAACTATTAACCATCACGATCCTCCCCCTTTGGCGCCCTTCCCTAGGGACAGGTAGAATCCCACTGAAGATCACCTGAGCCTCAAACCTGGCATAGTCTCCTTGATCCTCTTGAAGGATGATCACCTCTTAGGATCCTTTTCAACCTCAGGTCCACCCATTTTTATTTTTTTACCCGGTACACAGCACACCCTTTCTTCGGATCCGCCTGGTCCCAGGGTCTGTCAACCCTTCACAGTATGGAATCCCCCCAAATCAGACCCTGCTGCCCGCGGGGGACAGCAGGGTCCTCTCAACCTATCCCCCGTCTCCCTGGTTGCAAGCTCCTTCCATTCCTATCATCCGCCATCCTGTATCTTCCTGCCCAAACTTGGGGCTACTTTTCATCGACTCCTCCCCTTTATCTATGGTTTTCTTTGGCCTCTCCTGTCAGTTACCGCTGCTGTACCCCTTCCTCATTCTCCAAACCTTCAAACCTGTTCCTTAGCTCAATTTCCCCTCACTGGCTCTCCTTTCCTTGGCCTCCTTCTCACGGTCACATGCTTCCACCGCCCATCTTCCGCCTCTGGTGGTCCCCCTTCCTTGGCCTCAGCCCCTGCTCCCCTCAGTTACTGCTTGCCATTGCTCCATCAGCCTCTCAAACCCCCTTCTATTCTCTATCAGGTTTCTACCTGCAGCTCTAGGCCCTGGATCTTTTCCTCCAGCAGCTCTATTAGGCTTCATTCATATATATAGTACTGGTCAGGGTCCCTGCTAGGACCAGGTACATACCGCAGCTGCTGCATGCTCTCATCCTCGGTGTGTCCTCTGCTGCTTGGCTCATGGCTGCTGGCTGTTGCTGTCTCCTCCTTCCACCTCCCCCTGCCAACTCCCACGCTAACTCCCCTGTTGGCAGCCCTGTTTGCTGCCTCCTGTGCCGCTGTGCCGCTGCCTGGCTGGGCGCCTCCCCTACTCAGGGCTCAGCCAATCCTGGCTCAGCTGCCCCTTCAGCAGCCTGCCCCTCTGGGCCTCTACAGCGAGATACAAACACTACACAAACAGACGCAAAGACACTCACCTGCTCCTCCAATGGCAACTCCCACGCTAACTCCCCTGTTGGCAGCCCTGTTTGCTGCCTCCTGTGCCGCTGCTCATGAAAAGAAGAGTACTACCAGGAGGGTGAAGAACTAACCGCCAAGCCACTATATCATCTCAAACTCAGCAATTCCCTTACTGGAGCAACTTACCAAGATCTTATTCCATCCATCTTGAAGGAGGACCCCCTCACCTGGGAACCACTTTCCAAGTGCTCAGGGACCCAGCTAAACCACTCCAATCACGATGGAGTAGGGTATTTCAATGTCTGTCCCTCCAGACCTCCCGCCTTGAGATATTACATCTTTGTCATGATGCCCCAGTGGCAGGACGTTTTGGTCATTGTAAAACTTCACACATAGTCTCCCACTTTTCTACTGGCCCTGTGTGAGGGACGACATTCAAGCCTATCCAGCATACCCAAGAGGAACTTAAGGACCAGCTAAAGAACATGACGAGAGCTTAAAAGTGGTATGCCAATAAGGGGTGCCAGAAGGCTCTGGCCCTCTCCATAAGCCAGAAAATCAGGCTCACTTTGAAGCATCCTCTGTCCAGCAGACCCTCCCACAAACTGGACCAGCTATGCCAGAAAGTCAACACAGTTGCTTTCAGTTACAGCTTCCCCAGTACATTAAGCCTAAAACCCTACACTGAGAAACCCTTCTCTGGCCATCTAACTCCTCCACTTTTAGACTGTGAAGAATATGGGGTGCATGCCATCCTCTATTCCAAATGCACCCAAGGATTCTTGTAGACAGGGATGTATATAGACCCAAAAAGTGTACTTGGGAACCCGCCTCCCATGTCCATGCCCCCAGCCTGGTAGGAGAGATTCATGAGAGTCATCCAGACAAGACCAGCCCAGTTCCATCCTGAAAAGGAAGGACCTGAAGAGGGGGGTGATGTAAGAATCTATGAAGCAGGGTCTGTGGTGGTTGAGGAAGGCATCATTTCCTCATTGCCATAAAGCACCCATGGAAGTTTGCCACCAAGAGTTACTGAGAGGTACTGCAGGAAGTCCTGCCCTAAGGTGCATGAGTGACAGCTCTCCATGATTCCCTGAGTAGCTGGCACTCCCCATATAGACCAGGAAGCCATTTCCAGGAAGTGTTTAAGCAATGCAGACCTCAAGTGTGCACTTACACACCCCTCATTGCGCTTCACTGCGAGTCACTTAGTTCCCAGACTTCTGGCTTTGTCCTAGGCTTGGCTCCTGACCCTGATCCTGGTTCACTTACTACCATTGCTGACTCCAGTGAAAGATCCTGGCTCAGCCTGACCCTGATTCTTGCTGCACGCTCTCAATTTGATAACAGTTTCTGACTTTGCAATTTTGAGCTGGCCTGGTCCCGGATTGATTTCAGATCTTCAGCTCCAATACTGAACAACTCACTCCGTGCTCACAGGTTTCCCACAATCCAGCCCTGAAAATGATTAGCTTTAATCATATTAGCAGTTCCATGCGGAAAGTTAAGCACTTAAGTTCTTTGCTGGAGTGGGACCTGTTTTTTAACAGCATTCCCTCGCCCTCCCCCGCATTGACTTCAAGGCCAGCAGAATCAAACCTTGTGCCTTTATGGGATAATAAACTACCCATTTGCTTATGTAATGTCACTGTCCCCTCGTCATGGGGTCTCTGGCATGATGTGGTCACCAACCTTAAAACAGTCCTTGGAGGTAGCACATTCTGTACCACTACTCAGGCTGGAGGTGCTTTGGGTTAGGCCTTCAGGCTCTAGCACCTGCTAAGTCCCAAATAGCACTCAACCAACTGTCATGCTCTTCCCAGAGCCCCTGAACACCACATTGCTGTGATCCTCTCCTTGTCAACTGCCCTTCCAGCAGCCACAGAACTTCCCCCCCTTCAGGCAAACTATGTCCCTCCTGAGCAGAAGGAAGAAAGCAGCAGCAGGTTTGCCCCAAGCAGATTCATTACACTCGCTTCTGCTGACCTACCGTTGAGCAAATTCATCTCACACAATAAGAGGAAGGGCTGAATTCTGCATTTGGATTCACACACATACGTATCCAATTGGACTCAAAGAGGCCATTCTTTGGACACGCAACAGTCAATCTGATTCAACGTGTTTATGCGATCAGATGTGGAAGTTCATCCCTAAATCACAGCAATAAAAATAGTGTGGCAAAGTACCTGCTTCTCCTCAGCTGACTCAGTCCCTTTTTGCCTTGGAGACACAGGCTTGGGCAAAGTAAAATCCTTCCCAGTCACGCAGGGTCTGGCTGATCTTCCTCTCAGTCAGTCCCTTGCTGTTTTTTCTCCCCTTCTGGGGACAGAGTGCAGTCTTCCTTGCTGGAAGAGGGCAGAGCCTTGCTGCACCTGTTCGCTGGCAGCTTCCCTGCTTCTCTCACTCCCTCCCTGTTTCCCTGCCAGGGAGGGTTTAAAAAGGTCACCAGCAATTGGGGCCAGCTGAACCAAATTAGTTCCCTGGTAACCCCTGTTCCAGCTGAGCCTAATTTCTCATGGCTGTCTCTCCTCAATGGATAGGGAGAAGCCTTTTAACCCCCCTGGGACTAATTCCTATCCCTTCCTTTGTAGCCATTTTGCCTGGGTTTGCCACATATCCCCCCCCCCCGCTCAACACTACGGGGTTGGGCTACTTGGGTCGGAAAGCAGTGCACCCTCGACAGGCCATCTGCATTGCCATGTTGGGTTCCAGACCTATGTCATACTTTGAAGTGGAAGGGTTGAAGCGACAGAAACCATCTTGTTACCGTCACATTTTTGTCCTTGTTTTGGAGTATCCACTGCAAAGGGGCATGGTCCGTGATCAGGGTAAACCTCCACCCAAGTAGATAGTAGCGGAGGCTTTCTGTGGCCCATTTTACTGCCAGGCATTCCTTCTCCACTATGGCGTATTTCTGTTCCCTAGGTAGGAGCTTCCTACTGAGGAAGAGGATGGGGTGTTCGTCATCTCCAACCATTTGTGAAAGCACTGCCCCCAGCCCTACTTCAGAGGCGTCCGTTTGTAAGATAAACTCCTTCCCCCAGTCCGGAGCTACTAGTACGGGGTCTGTGCAAAGGGCCGTCCTCAGATCGGCAAAAGCGGCTTCGGCTGCAGCAGACCATTTTACTATGTCTGGGCCCCGAGCTTTGGTTAGGTCTGTTAATGGGCATGCCCTGGTGGCGAAGTGGGGAATGAACCGTCTATAGTACCCCACTAGTTCCAGGAATGCTCTGACCTGTTTTTTACGGAGTGGTCGGGGCCACTTCTGTATAGCTTCTAACTTATTGAGTTGGGGCTTCACCACGACCCTCCCCACTATATACCCAAGGTACCTGGCCTCAGCTAACCTAATTGAACATTTGGAGGGATTTGCAGTCAGTCCTGCCTTCCTCAGAGTGTTCAGGACTGCTTCTACCTTCTCCAGGTGTGTATCCCAGTCAGGGCTATAGATAATGACGTCGTCGAGATAGGCTGCCACGTACTTTCCATGGGGTCATAACAGTTTGTCCATTAGCCGTTGGAAGGTAGCGGGAGCCCCATGCAACCCAAAGGGGAGAACAATGTACTGATATAGTCCTTCTGGAGTTGCAAAGGCCGTCTTCTCCTTGTCGGCCTTGGCCAGGGGGATCTGCCAATAGCCCTTGGTAAGGTCAAGGGTAGACATAAACCATGCCTTTCCCAATCGGTCAATCAGCTCATCTATCTTGGGTATAGGGTATGCATCGAATCGGGACACCTCGTTCAGCTTGCGGAAGTCATTGCAGAACCTCATACTGCCGTCCGGCTTAGGCACTAAAACCACGGGACTGGACCATTGACTATGAGATTCTTCGATGACTCCTAAGGCCAGCATCTTCCTGACCTCTCTCCTAATCTCTTCTCTCTTGGCCTCCGGGATCCGGTATGGCTTGATGTTCACCTTCATTCCGGGCTCTGTGAAGATGTGATGGTGCCCCTCAGTCGTCCTGCCTGGTTTTTCCGAGAACACATACTGGTTGCGTTCGATCAGGCTGATCACTTCTGACCGTTGTTCCGGAGTCAACTCCGAGGATATTCCCACCAGGTTGGGCTGGTTGCTTGAAGGGGATGGTGCCCCCAGCGCAACCACCGGAGCTTCTCTATCCTGCCAAGGTATCAGCAGATTTATATGGTAGATCTGCTCCAGCTTCCGGCGACCTGGCTGTCGGACCTTATAGTCGACTTCTCCTATAGCTTCTATTACCTCATATGGCCCCTGCCACCTGGCCAGGAGCTAGCTCTCCACTGTGGGTATGAGCACCATCACCCGGTCCCCTACCTGGAACTTCCGGTCCTTGCTTGATGATTGTAGTACGTCCATTGTGCCCCTTGGGCCTTCTCCATGTGTTCGCGCACAAGGGGAGCAACTCGGGCTATTCTGTCCTTCATCCCCAACACATGTTCCACAATGTTTCTCCCCAGGTTCGGCTGTTCTTCCCAGTCTTCTTTAGCCAGGTCCAGTATGCCCCTGGGGTGGCGACCATATAACAGCTCGAAGGGGGAGAATCCAGTGGAAGCCTGAGGGACCTCCCGTACAGCAAACAGTACATAAGGCAGCAGGGCATCCCAGTCTTTCCCGTCACGACTAATCACTTTCCGCAACATGTTTTTCAATGTCCTATTAAAACGTTCAACAAGGCCGTCGGTCTGGGGATGGTAGACTGATGTTCTAAGGGTCCATATGTGGAGCATGGTACATAGGTCCTTCATCAGTTTAGACACAAAGGGGGTCCCTTGGTCCGTCAGGATCTCCTTAGGTATTCCTACTCTGGAAAAAATTTGGACTAATTCTTTGGCTATGGTCTTGGACATGGTATTCCGTAGGGGTATGGCCTCGGGGTATCGAGTGGCATAATCTAGCAATACCAAAATGTACTGATGGCCCCGGGCTGACTTCTCTAATGGCCCTACTATGTCCACAGCTATTCGCTCAAATGGAACCTCGATAATTGGCAGAGGTACCAGAGGGGCCCTTAAGTATGGTCGGGGCCCATGTATTTGGCATTCCGGACAGGAGGTACAATATCGCCGGACTGCCGCATAAATGCCAGGCCAAAAAAACCTCTGTAGGATCCGATCAAGGGTCTTATCTACCCCTAGATGAGCCCCGAACAGATGACTGTGGGCCAGATCCATTACTGCCCTCTGATGCTTCTGGGGGACCAAGAGTTGTTCTATAACTTGCTCTTGGACCAGGACTACTCTATATAGTAGATCTTTCTTAATCATGTAATATGGCCTTGGGCCCTTAACTCTCCCCTCCACTGGGACCCAATTTACCTCGACTACTTCCTTATGAATATTGTGGTATATGGGATCATTGGCCTGATCCTGAACAAAATTCCCACGTGCGGTCCCCATTTGACCAAATTCTGGGGGGTCTACCTCTGTCTCCCCCTCAGGGAGAGCCCCTGGGGAACCAGGCCCGACGATAGGGTTGTTGATGGCCGACCCAGTCCCACTGTCAGCCGAGCCCCTTCTTTCCCCTGCCAGCGTAGACTTCTGGTACTGGGTCAGGATCCTCATCCCCCTCCTTTTATCTGCCCTCTGTTCCCTCTGAGTCTTCCTGGGCTTCCCCGGCGGGGAGAACAAATTCTGGCTAAACTCATGGAAGGCTGGGGAAGGGTCATCTATCTGGACCACACCTTGGGTCCCAGGGTCATTATTTTCTTCTATCTCGTCCCCGGGGAGTAGGCCATCAAACCCCGGGAAATCTCGTCCGATAAGGACAGGGTAAGGGAGTTTCGGAACTACTCCCACCGTCAACTTAGTGGGGTTTCCGAGAACTTCTATGCTTACGAGGATGGTTGGATAATAGTTGACATCCCCATGCACACAGGATATTCCCGAGCGTTTGGCCCGGGATAGTTGGTCCTGCCTGACCAGCTTCCCCGAGACTAATGTGATTGCACTTCCCGAGTCAATTAATGCTGTGGTCTCTATACCGTTCATCTTAACGGGCCTAGTGTATCTATGCGGGACCATCGCAACCCCAACCAGACTTATTAGATCACATAGTCCCCCTATATCTCCCAGTTCACATTGCATAGGCTCTCCTAGCTTTGGGCATTGGGCAGCAATATGCCCCAATTTGCCACAGGCATAGCATTGGTACCCTGCTTGGGGCAGCCCCCTATTTTTCGGGCTGCTGGGATTTATCCCCCGAGTCTTTCTCCCCCAGTCCTCCAGCCTCTCCGGGACTGTCGGCTGCTCTCCCGCCTCCTTCTTCCCCTCCATTGTCCAGCCTGGCCCTAAGGCAAACCAGGGCCTCGGCGCAGAGACTGGTCTCCGATTCTGGCGCCTCCCTTCCTCGGTGGTCCGAGAAAGTTCTTGGGCTGCTAAGTGTCTCTCTACGAGAGCAACTAGTTCATCACAAGAGGAGGGATCATTTTGGCTAACCCACCCTCGTATGTCTGGCGGCAACCCCCTCGTGTACCTGTCCAATACCAGGATTTCCACTACCTTCTCCGGCCCATGGGTCTCGGGGCGGAGCCACTTCCGGGCGAGGTGTATCAAATCATATAGCTGGGACCTTGGTGCTTTGTCATCCCGGTATTTCCACTCATGGAAGCGCTGGGCCCTTATGGCCGGCGTCACGCCTGTCCTCGCCAGGATTTCCGCCTTCAGCTGGGGGTAATCCATAGCTGCTTCTGTGGTCAAGTCAAAATAGGCCTTCTGGGCCTCCCCACACAGGAATGGGGCCAGGAGGCCTGCCCACTGGTCTTGAGGCCAGGCCTCCCGCAGTGCCGTCCTCTCGAATGCGAGGAGATATGCCTCTATATCGTCATCTGTAGTCATCTTCTGTAAATAATTGCTTGCCCATAGCAGCCGGGTCCCCTGGGCCCCGTGGGTCAGCGTGGCCAGGGCTTTCAGCTGGTTCACTACTTCATTCAGGGTGGCTCGATCTTGGGCCACCTGGTTCATCAGCAGCTGGTTTGTCTCCTGTTGGACACGTACTGACTCTTGCTGAGCCGCCACCTGTACTCTGGTAGCCTCTTGCTGGGCCGCAGTGGCCTGTAACAACGCCTTCACTACGTCCTCCATTTTTTTTTTTTTTTTGTGATTTACCTTGCCCTGAGATGGCTTGCCACAGAGCCACACTCACTAGCAGATCCCACCTCTGACACCACGTGTGGCAAAGTACCTGCTTCTCCTCAGCTGACTCAGTCCCTTTTTGCCTTGGAGACACAGGCTTGGGCAAAGTAAAATCCTTCCCAGTCACGCAGGGTCTGGCTGATCCTCCTCTCAGTCAGTCCCTTGCTGTTTTTTCTCCCCTTCTGGGGACAGAGTGCAGTCTTCCTTGCTGGAAGAGGGCAGAGCCTTGCTGCACCTGTTCACTGGCAGCTTCCCTGCTTCTCTCACTCCCTCCCTGTTTCCCTGCCAGGGAGGGTTTAAAAAGGTCACCAGCAATTGGGGCCAGCTGAACCAAATTAGTTCCCTGGTAACCCCTGTTCCAGCTGAGCCTAATTTCTCATGGCTGTCTCTCCTCAATGGATAGGGAGAAGCCTTTTAACCCCCCTGGGACTAATTCCTACCCCTCCCTTTGTAGCCATTTTGCCTGGGTTTGCCACAATAGTCACAATTAATCATTGAGAAATAAAACTAATCGTCGATGTTTAATACAATAAATTTTCAAAATATCACTCTAATGTAAAAATTAAACTGTACTCTAACTGTGAACAGTTTGGGGGTGGGATGTTTTGGTGGGTTAAGTGTTTAATAAGATTTTTGTGATTACAGTACATCAGGAGGTCTGGTGTGACCCATGGTTATTATGGGCGTTACACAGGAATTTTCTCCCACTGTGTTAGTATACACAATATGTGGGGAGGATTCCTGCATACTATCTATATTAAACTATAGGTCACCAGAGTCCCTATGATTGGCATCCACAAAACCCCCTCCACATTATTCCACACGTCTATTATTCCTGCTTCATCATTCAAGTCACAATGTGTGTGGCTGAAGAAGGCTGACTGAATAGTGCACAAATGTACCAAGAAAAATAGATATTGCCAATTATGTCATCTTTCAAAAATGGTAGAACATTTCTTCCAGAATCCATAAGGGACTGAAATCATCTGGTGAATACTGATAATTACTTTCAGAAGGGAGTTCTCGGCACTAGTACCAAGTTCTTCAGTTCAGCTATGTCAGTAAGACAAACTGTCATTGCAATAGATTAGCAGCGCCACTGACGTGCCACAAAGCAGTATGTTCAGACTCAAAAGTTGGAAAGTCACTTCCAGATGAAATTTTGACTGGGTTTATCCTGTCCCAATTAGCGTTTTCCCCAAATCCACTCATTCCTTTTCTATGAAATAAATAGGACACAAGAGCCTGACCTTGAATGCAACAGAAAGAGCACAGAGATTCTCTCTCTTAATCCTGAGTAGTCTGGGTCCTCCTTCCATATTCCTCTGGGGGTGCACAAACAGCATGGGAAGGAGGCAGAGCCATGGCTCCACAGCCCTCTCCCCACCAACATAACTGGCTGGCCTCATAGATGGGGAAGTAAGAGGTGTGTAAAAGAAGCATCTGTGGGCACATGTGTTTCGCTTAGGCCAGCATAGTTCTGCACCAGCCCTTACTCCTGTCTGTGCCTAAACCGCACAGTCAAACCCTTATTCGGCACACACTCTATTTTTTTCTCCCTGAATGTAACAGAGAGACAATGTAATCAGATAACTCTGTTCATTTCCTTTGGGAGCTCCCCATTGCTGGCCCCCAATCTGCCACTCCTGCCTTCTTGCCTGTCTTTGCTCCCGCAAGCTATTAAGGGTGGGAATTTAGGCACATTTGAAAATCCAACCCTTAATGCAACATAATAATTGATATTAAAAAACAAACGTATAATATCTAAACACTACAGTGTTTCAAATAAAGAAAACAGGAGTTAACAGGGTGAGTCTACAATAGCTTAGGTCATGAATATTTACTGTTGTTAATCCCCACCCTTCTTCCGGCACCAGTACCCTTTGTTCAAAATCTTTTGTTGTCCTAGATCTAATTTAGGGCCTGATCCTGAAGACCTTACTCACTGCATGCGTTCTTACTCATCTGAGTAGTTCTACTGATGTCATTGGGACTGTTCATGTAAGTAAGTGTTTGTGAGATTGGACCCGTAGGGTATGTGTACACTGTGTACACTGCACTGTAAACCCAGGTCTGTGGGTCTTGTGCTTGTGGACTTGGTGTTTCCAAGCCCACCCAGACCCGGGTGGACCCAAGTCTCACAACTCTGCTAATGTATCCATACTGCACTACACAGACATATTGATTCAGGTCTGCGGCTTGCGCTGCATCAGCCACACTTTAAAATGACAGGGCTTGGAGAGGAGTCTCAGAAGGACTCAGGCTCAGACGGGTGGGTCCTAGGACCTCAGTCCTGAGTGCTTGCGGACCCCAGTCAAATAGATCTATGTATGAATGGTGGGGAGGTTAAGCTCAAACCTGAGTCTGAGCTTGGGTTCACAATGCAGTATAGACATATCCTAAGGGTACAATCAGACTCCTGTGGCTGGCCCATGACAGCTGACTTGGGCTCACGGGGCTTGGGCTGTTGGTATCAGTGGCACATTAGCCACTCGGCCCATAGGGCCCAGGCCCAGGGGCCCCAGCCAACTGTGGGACCCCAGCTTCTGCCACCATAGGGTAGGGGAAGCCCCTGCAGCACCCCCACACACACACATACACCTTCCCTGGCAGAAGCTGTGGGACGGGGAAGCTCCCCCAGCAGCCTCCCACCCCCTTCTCCAGCAGAGGAAGCCTCCAGTGCCCCCACCCATACAGGTCCCTGGCAGAAGCCGCGGGGCGGCAGGGCAAAACCTCTGCAGCCGACCCTGCTTTCTGGCAGAAGGGCCAGGCGGGGTGGAAGAAGCCCCAGCACTCTGACCCTGTGTGCGGGTGGTGGGGGAAGCCTCCACACCCAGACCCCCACTGCAGCCTGGGGATTGAAGGAGCTCTCACTCTGCATTGCTGCCCCGGGGCCATGGCACAGGGACAGAGCTTCTCTGGTCTTGGGGCCACAATGGGGGAAGGGGGGGCAGAAAGGAGCATACAGGTTGTGAGGTGGGCGGAATGGGGTGGAACAGGGGTAAGGCCCCCATGAACAGGCAGAAAGGGGTGGGTATGTGGGCAGAGCCATGGGCCCAGGGCCCCAGGAAATCTTAATCCGCCTCTGGCTGGGATGTTTCATTGCTGTATAGACATCAAGGGTTGGGCTGCGGCCCAAGTTCTGGGACCAGTTCTCCCACTTCTCAAAGTCCTAAAGCCCAGGCTCCAGCCCGAGCCCGGAAGTCTCCACAGCAATGAAACAGCCCTGCAGCCTGAGCCCCATGAGCCTGAGCTGGCTAGCACAGGCCAGCCACGGGTGTCTAGTTGCTGTGTAGACATACCCTCAGATTCCAAGTTCCTGGGTGTAGTCTGACAAGTTAAACTTGAGAAAGAGGGTCGGGCTTCAGGAAGGAGGACACTGAAGGCTCAGAACACAAGCTGGCACGAATCTACTAAAACACACTGTAGAGCCTGATCATTTAACACAGGCCTCTCAGCTTGCTTAAAGACCTCTTTCCTACCACTCTGCCAGCTGGCAGTATCATTGGTTGCTATTGAAAAGCAGGGGATGGGAGCTCCCATTTTAACTGTGACTTGCAGGGCATAGCAGAATTTTAAAAAATAAATAAATAAATAAAACTAAAGAAGACAGTGACTTTCCATTTTTCTTTTTTTTTTTCATTTGAAAATTTGCGTCTAACAACGTGATGAAACTTTATCAACTGAGCAGTCTGTCCTTCCACTGATTAACGTTAAATCTAGCTAACTGCATTAATCCCTTAGGAACTAAAGGGAGACGACTCTACAGCAGCAGCAAAGCAGGAGCTGATAAACCACAGCAGCTTTACCTCAGCTTGTCTGCACCCTCATTAGGGCTCTTACCACCAAAGAGGGATATGTCTCTTTAAGAGGACATCCCTTTGCAGCACTCAGGACAAACCACACCAGGTTTAGGGCTAGCAGGTCCCCACCCTGCACTAATAACTGTGGAGTGACCTGGCTGAAGGTTTTGTAATGAAATGTGTATTTATATATTTCTCAAGACACCCACTTGCTAAGATAGGCATTTTAGATGTGAAACAAATAAAAAGCATTTTGTTTTCACTAAAGCTTTCACATGCCTTGACCTTTATAGTGTAAATCTTTTATGCAAAGTTATGGAGAAGAATTGGATCGTTTTCTTCCATTACAAAGTCATACATTTTTAAACTCACAGCATGTAGGCAGCCACTGTCATGTAACAATGGGAAACTGATACATATCCACTGATGCATAAATCTCTGGAGTGCACACAGCAGAAAGAAAGCAGTAGCACCTGAAATAAAAAGTAAATTCCAAATCCTACAAAAGAGCACTTGGGAAAATATGTTAGTAACCTTCTTTCTTATCCCTTCCTGCTTCCTGTCCTACCACTTCACTTAATTCCTCCTAAACCATTGCTTTTGTCCAACAGGCATTACCATGGAATCATCAAGAGCTGGATATTTATGTTGGATGCTAAAATTGGGCCGTATCAAATAAGTCCAGGTAAACAAATCTGGACAAAAATCATATCACAATTTGGCATGAAATACTGTAAACAAGGAGGAGACTTTGACATGAGAGGCTATGCCGATATCTAGGGGGTCTTCTGACACCTTGCTCAGGTCACTCAGGACTGTGAGCCACTGTGTTACCCCTCTGCCTCAGTAAGGGTGAACTGTCTCCAAAGAGATAAAGCACACAAGAACCTGGATGACTGGCCTTTTTGGACCAGATAGAACTAATATTTTTTCCAGAAAATTTTAAAAAATGTTTGTATTTTACATTTATCCAAATTTCACACCAACATTTTGTGGGTTTTATGTGTAAAACTAATGAAAAACTGGGGAAAAAACAATTTATTTTAAAACCATTTTTAGTTAAAATTTTCAATTTGCAGTTTTTATTGAAAGAGACATTTTTCCCTGAAAACTGAAAAGGTCCCTGATGATGAACTTTTTTCTGTGAAAATCTATTCGTCGAATATGCAAGAGAGGTGCACACTGTGGGTAGCAGACACCCAATCCAGAGCAGAGAGGAGAATTTTTCCTATTGACAACAACAGAGAAAAATCTAGGAAGAGAGTGTACATTTCAAGAGTACCGACCCATTTATATCCCTTTTACAGTGCTTTCCATTTTCTTTCTTGTAAGCAGAGCTCATCCTTCCATCTCACATTCCCTTGTTTAACGTGCTCAAACAATTTAAGTTACTCATATACACTGATGGGTTCTGAATTGTATGTCATCTTTGGCAATAAGATCTAGGCATCACTGTGGGCAGCTCAATGAAGGCATCAGTTCAATGTGTCACAGCAGTCAAAAAGGCAAATAAGCTGTTCCCTTATTAATGTTAATGTGACCTAACAGAATATCATATGGAAAATCTCCTTAGAAAGCCCTCCCAAAATCTGTTCATGAAGTCACCTCCTTTAGTTTCATATCCTCCCTAAAACCTCTCTTCTGCTGTCTTGCCTATGAGACATAGGAGAGGAAAGGTAACAATTTCCCCTCTCTTTCCACAAGAACTATACTAAGAGGATGTTCTCATGCCATCCTGAGTAAGTGTGTGATATTCTACCTCAATCATTTATCTGTTAGTGACCCACTCTTGGTGCCTGATTAAAAGCCCATTGAAATCAGAGGGAGTCTGATAGCAGTTCTATGGTAGATATATACAGCTTGTATAAAGGTCTAAATACCAGTTCTGGGTCAGGACATGGCTCTAGACCAGAGGTGGGTAAACGACAGCCCGTGGGCCACATACAGCCCTCGGGACCATCCTGCCCGGCCCTTGAGCTCCCAGCTGGGGAGGCTAGTGCCTGGCCCCTCCCCTGCTGTCCCCCCGCCCCCACACCTACGCCACCGTGCAGGCAACGCTCTGGGTGGCGGGGTTGCACGTTCCTGCTGAGCAGCACGGCTGCCAGACATGCTGCTCTGAGCGTCATGGTAAGGGGACTAGGGGGTTATATAAGGGGCGGGGGGGTTCAAGGAGCAGTCGGGGACGGGGGATGAGGTGGGGCTGGATAAGCGTGAGAGTCCCAGGAGGCCTGTCAGGGGGCAGGGGTGTGGATAGGGGTCAGGAGACAGGGATCAGGGGGTTTGGAGAGGTGTGGGGTCCTGGGGGCGGTTAGGGGTGGGGGGTCCTGGGAGGGGGCGGTTAGAGGACTAGGAGCAAGAGGGTTGGATGGATCGGAGGTTCTGAGGGGGGCAGTCAGGGGGCGGGAAGTGGGAGGGGGCAGATAGGGGGTGAGGGCCAGGCTGTTTGGGGAGTCACAGCCTTCCCTACCTAGCCCTCCTTACAGTTTTGCAACCCCAGTGTGGCCCTCGGGCCAAAAAGTTTGCCCACTCCTGCTCTAGACTATGTCACCACGCCGATCTCCTCCAATAATACCTGTAAAGTTACAGAGTTATGGAACTATTCCCTGGAGGAAAAAGGAGAATCAGAAAGTAAGGGCGGTACAGGAACTGTTAGTTGCATTACCCAGAGAGATGGTCTTTGTTCATTCCCTGTAATTGAGCCACAATTGTAGAAAAAATGATAGACTCACTCAGTTCTTTTTTAAAAAAACAGTCTTGTTTCTCGTAGTACACTGGAGAACACATAACAGGAATTGTACAGACCCTTTTGCGCCTGCTGCTTCAGCTCTGCTTTGTCTCCACTGCTTGAGGCCCAATATTAGAAAGAGTTGCTACCTCTGGGGATGTTTTTATCTGTCTGGTCCTGTTCTTGGGAATGCAATAGGATGAAGTGCAGAAAGGATCACTTAATTTATTTCAAGGTGGTGGTAGTGGAGATGAGTGTGTGTGGAATACAGTATTTTTTTTTGTAACTGATCCTTCTCTATTTTCCTCTTTTTCTCATACTTCCCACTCTCCTTCCTTCACAGCATCCTTTTAGAGATCATAATAAAGGCACTACTTTACCAGTCACTTTTCCACCCTGTTTTCTATTTTCACCAGTGTAGTGAAAGAGATATTAAGTTTATTTCCACTTCTGTCCCATGGCTCTTTCCTTGATGAAGCACAACAATAATATCACTGTAAATGGAACAAAAGAGAAGCAGTGGGGTCACAACATTTGCAGGAGTGGAACTAAAGGTAAGACAGCTAAAGGATGGGTAGGAGCAGAAAGGAGCATCAGTATCTAGCTGCCTCTGCATCGTTGGAGGTGCTAGGGCTGCTATTACTTTCTCTGAAGAGGAGGTAATACTTCCACAAGTGCTACTAGCTCTTTTTTTTTTTTTACTCAATTCACAGTGGTCATGTTCTATGACTTTTAGAGTCATAGACTTTAAGGTCAGAAGGGCCCATTATGATCGTCTAGTCTGACCTCCTGTACAACGCAGGCCACAAAATCTCACCCACCCACTCCCGCAACAAACCCCTAACCTATGTCTGAGCCATTAAAGTCCTCAAATCGTGCTTTAAAGACTTCAAGGTGCAGAGAATCCTCCAGCAAGTGACCCGTGCCCCAAGCTGCAGAGGAAGGCAAAAAAACTTTTTTTTTTAATTTGTATGTCTTGCTGTAGTGTCACACATCCCACACACACCTGGGAGCTGGTTCTCAAAGTTGTATATTGTAAACCCTATGTTACCACACTGACACTTTAGAGCAGGGGTGGGCAAACTTTTTGGCCCAAGGACCACATTGGGGTTGCAAAACTGTATGGAGGGCCAAGTAGGGAAGGCTGTGCCTCCCCAAACAGCCTGGCCCCCACCCCCTACCTGCCCCCTCCCATTTCCTGCCCCCAGACTGTCCCCTCAGAACCCCGGACCCATCCAACCCCCTTGATCCTTGTCCCCTAAGCGCCCCTGGACCCCACCCCCTATCCAACCGCTCTGTTCCCAGTCCCCTGACTGCTCTGACCCCTATCCACACCCCTGTCCCTTGACAGGTCCCCCAGGACCCCATGCCTATCCAACCCCCTCCCCGCTGCCCCGTTCCCCATTCCCGCGCTGCTCGGCAGGAGTGCACAACCCCACTGCTCAGAGCGCTGCCCGCACAGCAGCAAAGCTGTGGGGAAGGGGGGACAGCAGGGGAGAGGCCAGGGACTAGCCTCCCCAGCTGGGAGCTCAAGGGCCGGGCAGGACAGTCCCGCGGGCCATATGTGGCCTGTAGGCCATAGTTTGCCCACCTCTTCTTTAGACCCAGAATCCTGAGCACTGGTACTAAAGTGTATCTGCCTGAGACACTGTTGTCTTCACTCCAGAGTAAACTGGAGTTATTGACACTGAAGTTACCCTATCACTAGTGAGAGTTGCCACACTGCAAAATAATATTCACTGCACAGAGTGATGGTATTTTGCAACTCTGACTAGGTGTGCTGACACTAGTTTATACCCTAAGCCATCCAACAAAGAAAATAAAACATAGTAGCCCCACCCTAACCTTCAAGTGACTAAAATCACACATTAATTTAAATTAACAAGTTCAAAACAGAGTGCAGCACCTAACTAGTCTTGCAACTTGAACTTGGGCTAACTAGGGGGAAATTACAGTCATCAGCAAGTGCAGTGCTGAGCACAGATTCAGTTAAATCTGGCCACGCTACCTGCAAAGCAATTTTTTTTACTCTAATGTAGCCCTTTTGAACTGTTCGCAAATCATTAGTGAACAGTCCAGGTTTCCACAAGCCAGGTTTCTGGTTAGAATACTTATAGTTACACTTAAAAATCACTTTCAGGGAACATACTGTGATCATTGCCCTAAAAAGTCATTGTTTTGGCAAACATTCCTGCCAGTCAGCTCCTGTGCTAACATTTCTGCAGAAAGCAAAGGCAATCGGTCTCATAAAACAGCCAGATAAACTGACCTGCTTGGAACCTGGCTCATGCTTAAGCCCTAGTGGGATCCTCAAACTAGGTGTTCTCCCACCTGTGGGGCTCAGTCTGCGACCCTTTCTTAAAGGCTAGCAACAGATTGCTGCCCCAAAACACAGCGAAGGAGGAGGTGCCACTTGGTTATATCCAATAGCCCAGTGGTTAGCACACTCTTGGTGCTAACTGCTGCTTCCCTAGATCACTTCCTATCAGCCCCTTTCTCCTACAGAGCAAAGTAAAGACATTAAACAGAATAAATCAAAAGTACATGTCAGAACTTCTGAGTATCAAGAGTCCCTTTTCTCAGCAGATCTGGTAGAGTCACAATAGGGCAGAGATCCAGGCAGCTGGAATTCCAGCAGTGCTCCCTCCAACCAGCTAAGAGAGTAGATCTAGTCATCTCCACTAGCTGCCTGCTACTAAGCTGGTCTGGTCTCCTTTGGAGCTCCTCCTTCAGGCCATACTTGATTTGCAGGTGTGCTGGGGGTTGGGGCAGAGGTTGCTTGGGCTCAGTATCACTCCTTAAGCCCTTGCTTTCACTGCTATTTCAGAGGCTGCCACATAAACAACATCTTCAGGCTTCCCCCTTTAAAGCTGGTGGGGAGGGAGAAGTAGGGAACGACATCTCCATGTTACAAGCCAAAGGACTGTCCCATCTCTCCAACCTCTGCTAAATCTTGGGAGCCCCTAGTCTTCCAAACCCATATTCTAAGCTGGGTCCAACTACCCCAAGCTTACAACCTCTCCTCAAAGCAAGGTCCAGCAACTCATCATCACCCAGCCTTCATCAGAGTAGACCCTAGGCTTCCAGGCTAATACCCAAAGAAGAGCGCAGCTACCTGAGGTTTCTCTAAGCTTGGAAATAATAAGCAGACTCATCGTTCAGCAGGACAATGAGTGCTTTGGTTTAGCTCAAAGACGTCCTGATGATTTCCAATTATCCTCTTCTCATGTTGCCTTACAGAGCTATGAGGGCACTGACAGGCCAATTTAAAAAAACAAACAGCAGGTCAGGGTCAAGTTGTGAAAATAACATTGCTAAGTGAACAATTGTTGCAGGGATATAGAATAAATTTATTTAATGAGTCCATTTCAGAATTCCCAATTAACATGTCACAGATTTAATGATGTGATTTGGTTAACACTTCAGAC
Organism: Mauremys reevesii; assembly: GCF_016161935.1. Classification (NCBI taxonomy): domain Eukaryota; kingdom Metazoa; phylum Chordata; order Testudines; family Geoemydidae; genus Mauremys; species Mauremys reevesii. Next base: position 83,422,844 of record NC_052623.1, read on the forward strand.
AGTTGGTTCCTTCTTATTTTTCATTTTTCCCAAAAGCACAATAATACCTTTTTAGCTTTCTGGTGCTAACACTTTTGCTTAGTACACATTTGTTGCCAGGCATACAAGGTTTTAATCAAGAAATGATTGATAATCACAGTTAAACAGATCATTAGCCTAATGACACACGAAACTATAGAGGAGAGTTGCTAACTTATGTACAAGTTTATTCCTTAAAGAGGAGCAGACATTTTAAGTCCAAATCAGTTTGCCACCCTTTTTATGGATTTATTCTTCTGACGGACACTCTAACACAAACCACTGAACTGCTCATGAATCTGCATAGCTGAAGAAACAATCAATGGTGCTAGCAGCAAACTAAGACCAGGACAGGCGTAGTTGAATGCAAAGAGTGTCATGCAAACATTTCACCCACAACAAGTTTGCCCATGTGTCAGGTCAAGTGTGGAATAGACCAATAACAGCATCCGTGATTGAGACTCTGAGTTGCTATGATAACACAAACAAATAATAATTCATAGACTATCCAGTAAGCACGATGTAGCATAAACTGTAACATTTGTAGTAACAACAATACATTTTATGACCAGTATTTCAAAGTGTATGGTTCGCAGTCAAGATATATTTCTATCAAGAACTGCAAAATTCTAGGCGCCTGGGGGGATATTCACTTCCTCCTCTTGCCCCTATGGCACTGTAACCCAGATCAATTCCAGTTTGGCTAACATGTCTATTAGTATATTTTTTAAGATTGTCAGAGATGACCAGAGCATTTGATGATGATCTTTTATTGTGGTTTAATATTCACATAAATATAAACTTTGAAAAGGACGTTTTTTAAAGCCTCTTCTAATGTATTGAACCATTTTTTCATGTTGTATATGGCTTTTGCACATTTACAAATAGATCAAAGCTTTAGATTGGCCTCAATCTCCAAGTGAAATAGAGTGGAGTTAAATATGGCAGAAATATGTTTTGGACAAAGAAAGGTCAGGACTGAGTGTACTCAGAATTTGCTAACAGAATAAGTGGCCAAGAGATCTCTCACCAAATTTCGAGCCAGGGAGACTTGTAGCTGGATTAAGAGAAAGTCTATTTTGGCCATTCAGTACTACATCTCAGCCAGACCCTTCAGACAAAAAGAGACAGCAATGACAGAATCAAAAAAAAGGAGGGAAAAGCAAACAGACGTGGGTGGAAGAAGAAAAGAAGTCAAAAGCATAATGTCTCTTAATGTATCCTGCCAGCAACATTTAGATAACACTGTGCTCTTCTCATGCTTTCCATTTGTGGATCTCAAAGCATTTTACAAACATAACATTCACTAAGGACCAGTTTGTGGGTGGCCTTCATATTGGTTTACAAGTGGAGGAAGAGGAAAGGAACCTTCTTCCTCTGCCAAGACCGCCTCAAATAAGGGAGATCACAATTACAGCCCTTTTGTTCCTTTAGCACAAAGACTGTCCCACTGGCTTTAGCCACCTCAAAGAAGTGGGAAGGAGTGTGGAAGAGGTAGGACCATTTACCCTATCAGATAAGAGGCAAAAAGCTGAGTAATAGAGTAAGAGAATAATACAGTAATCATAAAAAGATAAAAGTATCATTCAGATTCCTTATTTGAAACATTTTACACTTCCTCCAAACAAAAGACAAAATAAAAGGAAGATCGGGCTTGCCATTCTTGATGTTACTAATAAAGTCAAGTGGGGGGGGGAATTCCGCAAAAATCACAAGATATCCAAAGATTTTCAGACTTTCCTCATACATGATAAAGAAGCAAAATAGGCACCAGTAGCAATTAAAAATCTGGAAGTTGCTATTTTTTCCTTTCCTGAACAATAATTCTTGAGACAAGACTAGTCACAGTCATTGCTGTCTAGTAATGATATAGAATATTCCTGCATTTAAAGTAATTTGTCTGAAGGGTGAGTATTTCTTACCCTATCCTGGGCTTTTGAATCCACAATGTGGGACATGGTTGAATGATATATAGTTTCCTCTCTCTTAGTCAGCTGCAAGATAGGATCTCTGGAAACAAAGTAACTACCATAGAAAACAAAAAGCCTAGTAATAGAGTAAGAGAATAATACAGTAATCATAAAAAGAGAAAAGTACAGTTCAGATTCACAGTAGAATCACAGGGGGAAAACATCAGATCAAATATACCACCCATATAAATATGGAAAATAATGGTAAAATTATTTGATTATTTCACTAGTGCCTATTATCATGACAGCTAGGTGCTTTAATTACAAAAAAATGATAAACAAACAGAATCAGCTAATCAAAGTTAAATAAAATAAATTCATCTTGCATCAAGCCCCAAAGGTCACTAGCCTTAAGCTTGAAGACTGCAAGAGGGGTGAGTTCCAAAAAGAAGGGACCTCTTGAAAGAAAAAGCCCTGCCATTAGCCATGGAGTGTTCAAATTTAGGACCCAGTCCTGCAAACACTTACTACCTACCAGGCATTGTAATCTATTCCATGAGTAGCCCCACTGAAGTCAATGAATTCCCATGGAGAATCTAAGAGGAATCTGACACCATCTTTGTTACTTTTAGAATTAATTATGCTCTACTTAGGGCTATGTCTAAGACAGCACTGCAAAATTCTACTCACCCACTTGGCCAGGGGAAGAAGTTCATTTTCACAGGTGAGTAAAACGTAATTATTTTCTTTTTCTATTTCTTGCACATAAGTACCAATAACAAGTACTCTCCAGCCAGCCTTAACCAGTAAAGGATAGCACTCAGAAGTAGGCAGGCAGATGGGGCAGATACATTAGGCCAGGCTTCTAGGATGACATTAGGGAAGCATTTAAAAATACTTATGATAACTTTCTCCTCCACCATTTACAGTGATGCCTGGAGATAATGAAAAAACTAAATGATATTTTACACACTCATCAACATAAGCTGCTTGTTCTGGGCAACTGGGCAAGTCGAATTTTGCAGGGCTGCTATAGGGGTAGCCTAAGTAGAGGGCATTGTAGTAGCTTGGCCATCTGTAGACAGTGAAAAGCATGTGCTACAGTTATGGGGCTAGCTGCACCTCTGTACCCTTTTCGGTCTCTGAGTGCACCCCTCCAGGTAACATGCTTCTTGTCCTTACCTGCCTCAGAGTGGAATCACGCGAGCCTTCCACTGAGACTGGGATCTGGCTACTCCCTGTGTATCCCAACTGCTTGTCACCGTGAAGGGACAACTGGGTTTCGGCATCTGTGCTTCTTCCCTTTAGGAACCTGTGACCAGTGATAAAGTGATCAACAGCCTTCTTAAAACAAAGTTGTTGTTGTTTTATTTAGCAGTTGGAACAAAGCTTTAAAAGGAAAAAAGGAATTTTAAAAACAACAAGCAGCTGCCTACACACATACTTAGTCTCATCTAAGTTTAGACTTCAGTACAGCTCATTTAGATGGGCTTTCCTTTAAAGTTACAAGAACAGAACAGAACCGAAGGTTGGGAAACTGTAATGAATTGTGTCAGTCAAATATATAGACTAAACAATGTTGGAGAAATGAATTATATATATAATAGGAAAATATAAAGGAATTTTTGCTTTTGTGAGTGTCCCTGCTGATACTGCATTCCAGAACTTAGCTAAAATAGCTTCAGGGCTGTGTAAACCATGAAACCTGATTTTTGTACCTTACTTTGTAAAACCTTGGCCTGTGTAAGACAGTGTCATGAGGGATTTGCCAACTTCACCGTGACAAGCTAACAAACAAAAACTCCAGGCCACAAAAACAGACCAGTAAGATAGGAGCAACTGGATGGAGCCAGGGGGATTAACAGTAGAGAATAGATGACAGAAGTAGATAAATAAAAGTAAATTTTAGTAGGGAAAGCAAAAATATGTTAGTTTAGGTTAGTTATTGTGATTTACACATAAAAATGTTTAGCCAGGGGTTTAGAATGGATAAGTACACAAATGCGTCTGTGCAAAGTTACAAAACATGGTATAAAAGACAACAGTGGTTGACAACAAGCGAAAGGGAAGAACATAGCAGAGACAAGAGCTTTGAAAAAAGTCCTCCTGTCCCCAGGAGAGGTAATTTGATCAATTACTTTTCTTGCGTTATCTGCTTTTGCATGTACAAGTAATTTATAGGCAGTAATAGCATTGTCTTAAAACATACAAAATAACGGCTACAAGAAACTGTTTAAGCTTAAACTGGTGTGGATCTCATTTGTCATCCAAAACAACTTACATTATTTTAAGATGCCAAGCTTCTTTTGGGACCAAACCTGGTCTCAGTTTGTCTCCCAGAATCTGGCTCTTCTCTCTCAGGGAAACTAGGTTTTCTGAAAGTCCCCACCCGCAGTGGGCATGTCTGGGCCCAATTACATTAGTGCTAAATGGTCTTTGTTACAAGTCTTCCTTCTGCCTCAGAATGGTTTTTCCCAGTCAGGCCACCTAGGTGAATGCCCCATGATTGTTGCTTCATTGTTCATCGGTAGTTAGATCATTCAGCTTTATGATGACTGTCCTTGTAAATGAAACACCCTGTGGGTGAGGAAGTTGAAACTGTCTGCTCCCCACTGAGAGTCTAAGGCCTTGTCTACACTGCCACTTTACAGTGCGGATACTTTCTCACTCAGGGGTGTGAAAAAACACCCCCCTGAGTGATGCAAGTTTCAGCACTGTAAAGTGGCAGTGTAGACAGTGCACCAGCACTGGGAGCTGCGCCCCTCATGGAGGTGAGTTTTTTACAGTGCTGGGAGAGCTCTCTCCCAGTGCTGGTGTCGCGACTACACAGCAACATTAAAGTTCAGCAACATTAAAGCGCTGCCACGTTTTGAGATACCCCTCAATAATCCTTACTGCACATCCCTACATTTTTCACAGCAGGACAAGTCACCTGTGCACTCTGGGACTCCAGGAGCAATGAATGGATCCAATAAGACACTGTCTCATGCCCACCCATATTGTGAACCATTCTGGCCAAAAAATGGCCAAACACTTAAAAATTCACACTCAAAAATGGCACAGACATAGCCTCTTCCTGTTCCTCCTATAAATGTCGCATCCAAGAGCCACTTTCCTTTCACCCAGATTGCTATCTCAACCAGACAGTGGTTTCAGTCTATTCTTTGGTTTGCAAGATATTGGACCTTAAAAAAACTTGTAAATCTAGGACGCCAGAGCTAAACCTCTGATTAAATGTAACAGTCAATCTCTGCTTTCACAAGATCCACATTTGGAGGAAGAGAGGGAAGCATTTTTGTGGTAGGTTCTTAAGAAGAAAAGGTCAGTTGACAGCTCTTCAGAGGTTTGAAATGTTAGAAGCAGATCCACTGAAAATTAGTGGGCAGAGTTCAGGTAAGGAGCATGTCAAAGGTAGAAATTAAATGTAGTTTATTTCTTGGTTTCACAGTTTATACAGAAAGAGAGAGACATACTACACATATATCACATACTGTTCAGCTCTCAATGTTTCACCATGAATGGGAAATTAAATATATGGGCTCTTTGCTCTGCTAAGGAATCCCCCCTCCTTTTTTTTTCTTTTTGCCATTAAATAAGTTATTTTTACATTAATAGTATTCACCAAATGGAAATTTTTATTCTTGTGCTGGTTCAGTCTATTTTAATCCATTTATTTTTTCTAAACTATACTTCCAGAGAAAAGTATATGGAGCTTACTGAGATTTGTGCGTCTGGAAAGAAAAGGTGGCCTTTAAAGAAATTATGATTTTCATCAGCCCCATCAAGCTTTTTAGTTTAGTTTTTGGAGCAATGAGGGCAGAAGGAAATTATTTGCCAACTGGCCTCTTTCCTCTTCCTGAATTATGCACTCTACTCACAGCACAAATGTTTTCTTTTACTTTCAAAAATGGTGTCTTCTTCAGTGCTACGATAGTTGTTTGATAAAAAGATCTATTAGGGTAAGTGCTGTTTTTGTTTTATTTTTGCCAGTGAACTTTACCAACAGATGGCTCAGAAATGTACACTTCCAGAGAACTAGCTGGTCAATACACCGGTGAGAAGAATTTGGTTCAGACACCCAGACTTGTTAATGGGTGTAGAGGGAGCTTAAAGTGTCATTCAGTTTGTTGTGATTTTTGGCATGTTGGATGGATAATGTCAGGCTATGCTGCCTCAGGTTTCAAATCGGTAGTGATATTTGTCATAGGTGAGATCTGAACATGTACAGGATGCCAGATGTCTACAGCCACAGGTAGGTTGGTAAGCACTATTTTCTTAATTTTACGTAAGAGTAAGTGAGGCCCAGAAAGGTTACGTGCCTTGACTTTGGAGGACTATGGTCTGGTGGATTAAGCACACTACTGAGAATTGAGACCCTGGACCAGATCCTTACATGATGTAAAACAGAATAGCTGAGAGGTACAGTCATTTACAACAGGTAAGGATATGGCCCAGAGGTGCTAATCCTGGTTCTGAAACTCATTTGATGTGACCCCTTGAGTATATCACTTAATGTCAACGATCCTCAGCTTTCTGCATCAGCAAAATGAAATTAATGATCATCTAACTGTGTTGTGAATCCTACCTAAATAGTATTTATAAAGTGCTTTATACATGCAAAGAACGTACTTTAAGGTGAGTTAGTGGTAGATATGAGACTAGCTCCTCCTAGCTCCTATACTTGTAATCATTTGTCATGAGCAGGTATAGCCCCCTCCTCTGGCTCCTTTTTTTTTTCAAAATGTGTTTGTGAATTTCCATGCTTTGGGGGGTTCTCACTAATGTGATAGTAGAAAATATTCTATATGCAACTTTGTCCAGAAGTTAGGTAAAATTGACCCAATGGTGCATAAGTTTTGTGAACTTGAAAGTAGTTAAATTGTATAAAAAACGACTAGCAATTCACTCAGCTCCACATGAAAGGTCAGAAAGAATACAAATCTATCTTGCTTTCTCCTCACTTCACCAAATGTGATTTTATCAAGAGTGGGGTTGATCAAAGTGAGAAGTGAGTGAGCAGAATGTTCAGTAAATAGACATCTTAATCTCCTTTTTTTCAGAATGTAGATTATAGCCAACCTGTACTTACTGGCGTGCTTTACTCAATTAGAGTATATTCAAGGGTAAGTTTATTGAATTCTCCAATTTCTTTTTTAACTTGCTGTTAAAGATGCCTAAGAAGAGACATTATGATCTGTGTAAAATATTCAGAGTATGACTTCCTACTGAGACAGGCCTAGACAGCTCCGAACTGTCCAGGCAAAGCAAAGAATCAATAATTCTTAGAGGAAGTAGGAAGAGGAAGGGTTACTACAGTGGCAATTGCTTCAAGAAGAATTCTAACTAAAGGGACTTCCTGTGGAGAAAAAGCAATCCCCAAAATAGAGCTAAGCATCCCATAACTCAGTTTTCAAGAATTAACTCAAAACTATACATTCTGCTATCCACTTCTCAGATCTTTGGGGGGATAAGAAATGAAGAATTGGTACAAACATTTGGTTTTATACTCTTCCCTCTCTTCAGTAAAAAAAGTTACTGTGCCTTGTCTCCTGGAGACATTGACCTGACCCTAGCCTTCACTAAAAGTGTACGCTGTTTTAGCGCTTCACATATGTGATTCCCCAGGAGAGGTTTATAACGGTGAAGTGTATACTTTAAATATAGGGTTATATGAACAGCTGCAAGTATACCTGTTACATTTCTAGTTTTAAAGTGTTCAGAGGACCCCTATGTGTACTCCAGATAAAGCCTAGGGTGTAGTTTAAACATTGCTGATCTAATCATGAATTGTTTTTTCATGCTGTTGAGCAAGAGCAGGAATACAGAACTGAGCCAACTGCACAGATGGCCAAGTGGGGGGAGGCAAAGACAATGAGGATTCCATATGCCCATCTGCATCGCTGACTTGAAAATGCTCTAGGACCATCAGCAAGACCCACCCTGCTATAGAACAAAAATCTAGTGGAGTGTCTTCCTACTTCTCAACACCAGTTATGTAGTTCAAATCCCAGTGGCCACCATGGCAGAGAATTGTGAACAAAAGCAAAAGATAAGGAGGATACAATATGCAGAAGATGAGAAGGAAATGGTACAATTGGAAATAGTATAACTTCTCTGTAATGTTATGTTTCTCTTCGTTTTGGCTAACACTTCATCTAAAGAAATCTGATCTCATAGTGTCTTAAACAAAGATTTATTGGCTGATAGCAGAATCTGTGGGTGTGTGAAATACCTGACAAATACCTTAAGAAATTATTTATGGCTGCAAATATCATATCCATATGGGAAAGTTCATTTGCCTTGAACTTTTATTCAGACACTGAAGAAGCTGTTATTGATTTAATAGTCTGCAGGAATAAAAAGCAAAACTAAAAAAAAAAAAACCCCACACATAACAGGAGAAAAGCTAATTATGGTAATAAGAACAGGACATGAATAATTCCATCAAAAACCATTATTTACTTCTCTTCCTATATCATGATTTTTCCCCAGCCACAATACGCTGTTCATTAGGAGATAATTAGCTTTAGTGTGGAGCAGACTATAAATGCACTGTTTAAACCAAGAGCAGAAGAAATTAGTGTTACATTTCTTGTCAAAAATATTATTTTATTGATGTAGTATTACTGTATTACATCTAACAGGTTGCTAGACACGGAAGTAAGGCTGGGCACCTTTGGTAAGGATTCAAAATGATTTCATTAAGTAATTGATAGATGCAGCTAAGTGGATTTTTCGGGTTAGGCTTTGCATTCCAGACTATTTATTGGGTTATCTCTACACTACAAACTTTGGGTGAAGCAAGTTAGATGCAGTAAAGCCGCTGCAGTTAATATATCGCTTGTGCACACGCATACTAGGCTACTTGTGCTTTGCGTACTCACCAGGAGTGCTTGTGTCGATGCAAAATATGGTGCACCATGAGTAGGTATCCCAGTGTATCATGCACTGCCCTCTGGTGCAATGCCTTTTGGTGGATTTTTGTAATGTTTTGTGGGCTACAAATGCATCACGCTGGGAACTAGGGGTCAGATTCCCCTCATGCAACTTTCCTCACCCCATAATATGATCCATATCCCATAATTTTCATTTCTTTTTAAAAATTCTCACAAACCTACACAGCACTTGTTACTGCCCACCATCTCTGACAGAAGCATGGAGCCTGCATAGGTCTGCACTATTGTCATGAATATTGCAAACACAGGACAAATTATCCTCTGGTATTTGCAGAGTTGCAGGAAGCACTACCATAATGGGGCACAAGACGATGTCTTCAAGAAGAGATTGCTAAAGTACATAGTGAAAACCAATTCAAGGTTGGTGGTGGTATTCATGGAGGTGCTGCAGACAGTAGAGTGTCACTTTTGGCCCCAAGAAATGAGCACTGACTAGTGGAATTGCATCATAATGCAGGTTTGGGACAATGAACAGTGGACAGGGCCGGCTCTAGACCTCAGCGCGCCAAGCGCGCGCTTGGGGCAGCATTTTGCCGGGAGGGCGGCAGGCGGCTCCAGCGGACCTTCCGCAGTCATGCCTGCGGGAGGGCCACCAGAGCCGTGGGACCAGCGGACCATCCTCAGGCACGTCTGCAAGAGGTCCCCCGGAGCCGCGGGACCAGCGTGCTTGGGGCGGCCAAATTCCTAGAGCCGCCCCAACAGTGGAGGCAGAACTATTGGATGCAACAAGCCACATTCCTGGATCTCTGTGCCGAGCTTGCCCCAGCCCTCCAGAGCATGGACACCAGAATGAGAGCTGCATTGGCAGTTGAGAAGTGAGTGGCAATCACACTGTGGAAGCTAGTAACATCAGATTGTTACCAGTCAGTGGGAAATCAGTTTGGAGTTAGAAAATCCATGCTGGGGGCCATTGTCAGGTAAGTGTCCAGGGCCATTAATCATATTCTGCTATGCAGGACTGTGACACTTGGCAGTGTGTATAGATTTGCAGCTATGGGGTTCATGAACTATGATGGGATGCTAGATGGCCATCCACATCTCTATTTTGGCCCCAGCCCACCTTGCAACAGAGTATATCACCAATGTGGGCTGGTCAGGGAAGTTGCATGATGTTTGTGTCTTTAAGAACACAGGACTGTTCAGAAAGCTGCAAGCAGGGACATTCTTTCCTGGCCAGTGGATTATCATTGGTGATGTTGAAATGCCAGTAGTGATCCTGGGGACCCAGCCTATCCCTTGCTCCCCTGGCTCATGTAGCCAGACAGTGACCATCTCTATACAGCATCAAGGTACAGAATGACAGCTGAATGTGCTTTCAGCAAACTAAAGGGATGCTGGCAGTGTTTACTCACTAAATTAGATCTCATTGAGAAAAACATCATAATGGTTATAGATGCCTGTTGTATCCTGCATAATATCTGTGAGGCTGCCAGGGTGGAGAGCAGAAGTGGAGCAGCCAGCCAGACACAAAGGCTATTAGGAGGGCTCAATGCAGAGCTATGCAGCTGAGGGAAGCGTTGAAAGTGCTCCTGAACAGTCAGCCACAGTAATGTGCTGTGCTGGACAATGCTTTAACTGGCTCTGAAGTTTTAGGGGTTGTTAGGAATTGCGTAATGCTTTCTGTACATGTATGAATATCACAGACTTGTAATGAACCTGGGAATTTATGTGTGCTTACTGTACATCTATAATTATTACAGTGTGTGTTGCATTGAGCCTATGAGTTCTGTGGTCCTGTTCAATTACGATTGCTGTGTGCTTTTGGTAGTGCTAGGCATTCTGCAGTATACGTTATGAAGTAATAAAGATGAAATTATTTGCAAAAAAATTTACTGCATAACAAAAACAGTGCAAAGAATAATGTGCAATTAAAAACCAATATAGCGCCAAGTTATAAAATAAGTTGATGGAACAGAACTGTTAAATTAGAACACCAGTAAACGTTCATGAATTTCTGCCAAACACACACCAACCATGGTTCTCACAGCTCAGTGTATGTGAATCTGTGTTTTCCTTACAGTCCCCTGGGGTGGAGTGGGAATGCGGCCCCTGATGACACGTAGAATGGTGGGGTGTAGCAAGCTGCTGAAATGGAGTCTTCACTGAGTGCAAGGGGAGGTGAACTTATGACTGTTGGATCTGTAGGTCAGCAAGAGTCTGCAGTATTTGTGTTTGCTACCTGAAAAGTCCCATAATGTCCTGGTGCATCTCCCTCTCTTTTTCCTGCGGGGACACCTGGGCCTTTCTACTATCTGCTTTTGCCTTCTCCAAGCTGTTTGCTATACTCAGTCTCCAAGCCCTCTGTTCAAGGTCCAATTAAGTACTGGCTTGCAGGATCTCACTGAACATGTCCTCCCTAGTCTGCTTCTTTCTCCTCCTCATCGGGGTCAGGTGTTCTGCAGGTGTGGCAACAGCACCCCTCAAGCCGCCCCTGCTTATCCAAAGTTCCTTCCCCTGGATCAGGCTTGTCTGTGCTCAGCTGGTGGGACTGGCTAGATTGTGGTGGAGTCTCAAAAATATCCAGACTTGCAGTAAAGACCCAGACTCTACCCCCTGCATGCAGGGGCGGCTCTACAAATCACGCTGCCCCAAGCAGCGCGGAGCGCTGCGCCGCCCTTCCCCGGTCCCGCGGCGGGTCCCCTCTTCCCGCGGCTCCGGTTGAGCTCCCGCAGGCATGACTGCGGCAGGTCCGCTGGTCCCGGGCTCCGGTGGACCTGCCGCAGGCATGCCGGCGGGAGCTCAACCGGAGCCAAATGCCGTCCCCCTGGGAAACGGCCGCCCCAAGCGCCTGCTTGGTGCGCTGGGGTCTAGAGCCGCCCCTGCCTGCATGTTTCTCCTCCTCTTCTTTCTCCTCACTGCTCATGGCAGTGATCTCTTCTCAAGGCTCCACCACAGTATCCATGGTGTTCTATGAGATGCTGGTGAGGTCTTCACAAAGTTTGGCATGCAGCTTGTAAAAGCGGCAAGTCTGTAGCTCGGCACCAACCCCCCCGGCTTTCTGGTATGCCTGCTGCAGTTCCTTCATTTTCATGCGGCACTGCTGCTGATCCCTGTCATACTCCTTCACCTGCATCCCTTATGCAATCTTTACATAAGTATCCATGTTTTTATGACTCGTCTGTAGCTGTGCCTGCAGACCCCCTCTCTCCTCACAGGCCAAGGAGATCCAATATCTCCTGTCTAATCCAGGCAGGTGTGCATCTAGCCCCTGTAGCCAGCATGGTCAGTTGCGGAATTGTACACAAGGGAGAGTTGCTAGGTGTGCTCATCAAGCTGGGTAATCAGGGAAAGGCCTTTCAAAAATATGGGTGAGGGTTAAATGGGAGGATGGCTTCTGATCTCACTGACCCCCTGGGCTGTGGAGTTCACAACTGTGACCAGAGAAGTCATTGTTGGGCATCGTGGAGGACTATTAAGGTCAACACAGGACACACAGTGTCTACACTCACATAGTGTCAATACCAATACGTTGACCATGGCTTAACACTGTTCAAGGAGGTGGGGTTACTGCATCACAGTAATGGGGTGCTTACATCATCAGGAGACAAATTTGAGTGTAGACACATGCATAAATAGGCCGACCCCAGGCAATTTACATTGGCCTAACTTTGTACTGTTGACCAGACCTTACTGTTAACATACTGAAAGCAGCACCAACAAGAACCATGTGTTTTCTTACTTCACCTTCACTGCACTCTCTCCCTTTGCACATACTGGCAGCATCTAAGTAACATGCCTTGCTTCTCACTTGAGATTAAAAAGTAAAATTTACAATAATTAATATTAAGCTATCTACTTAGCAATTCGAACTGTACAAATATTAATTAATCCTCATACCACCTGTGCAAGGCAGGTAATTAATGATCATGGTCCCCATTTTACTGAAGAGGAAATTCGAAGCGAGGTAAGGTGACATTTCTAGCACCAAACAGCAAGTCAGTGCCAAAATCCCAATTATCTGCTCTGCTCTGTGGTAATTCCTCTATTTCAGGCTCTCTCTCTCTCTGTATTCAGTGGTAGCCATGTTAGTCTGTATCACCAAAAAATATTAGGAGTCCATGTGGCACCTTAGAGACTAACAAATTTATTTGGGCATAAGCTTTCGTGGGCTAGAACCCACTTCATCAGATGTATACTGTTAATTGATTTATCTTGTTAGACTGACCTCACACTTGGTAAAGCAACCCCCATCCTTTCATGTGTTTATACCTGCTCCTGTATTTTTCACTTCATACATCTGATGAAGTGGGTTCAATAAATTTGTTAGTCTCTAAGGTGCCACAAGGACTCCTCGTTTTTTCTCTCTCTGTATTATAATCCTAGGCTGCCACATGTCCTTGGAAATGTTGTGTGCTCCCATAAAGAAGACCAAGCTTCAGTTCCTGTGTTCTGAGCCACAGTCAGCATGGTCCAGGTACTGGCACTGAAGGAAAATCCATATATTATTCACTGGTGACCCTCTGCCAAACAAAGAGTGTGACTGCGATGGACTCTAAAGAGCATTGTGCCTGCTGGATTGATGTTAGCCATAATATGTGTAGTGTTTTGGGACGGAGTGGCATTCCCTTAAATTGGAGCAGGTTCAGAGAAGAGCCACGAGAATGATTAAAGAATTAGAAAATATTCCTTATAATAACACACTCAAAGAGCTCAACCTATTAAGCCAGCACATCCCTTGGCCCACTGCGCTTCCCGCCACCCCCATTGGCCTGGGACAGCGAACCATGGCCAGTGGGAGCTGTGATCGGCTGAACCTGCCAACGCGGCAGGTAAATAAACTGGCCTGGCCCACCAGGGTGCTTACCCTGGCGAGCCGCGTGCCAGAGGTTGCCAACCCTTGATCTACACAAATGTTTAATTCAATCAAGCAGAGAAAGGTATAAGACAATTCAATGGCTGGAAGTTGAAACTAGACAAATTCAGACTGGAAACAAGGTGTACAATTTTAATTGTGAGAGTAATTAACCATTGGAACAGTTTACCAAGGGAGACTCATGGTGGATTCTCCATCACTGACAATGTTTAAATGAAGACTGGATGTTTTTCTAAAAAGTTATGCTTTAGGAATTTTTTTGGAGAAGTTCTATGGCCTGTGTTATACAGAAGATCAGACTAGATGATCACAATGGTTCCTTCTGGCCTTGGAATCTATGAAGTACTTTGTGAGCCAGCTAGTGGCCCTCACTGTGTTCTATGTTTCAGAAGCCGCTGGAAACATACCTGTCTCAGGATAAAGTTAGCTTACAGCACAAGATTGTAAATTTTCTATTGGTCAGTAGGAATGCAGTGCATGCGCCATAAATCAGATGCCAGCAATCTTGTGCAGGACATAATCTAAGGTCTTTCCTGGTCTTGTTAAAACCTAATCCAGGGATTGGCAACCTTTGGCATGTGGCTCACTAGGGTAAGCACCCTGGCGGGCCGGGCTGGTTTGTTTATCTGCCGCATCCACAGGTTCAGCCGATCGTGGCTCCCACTGGCCGCGGTTCACTGCTCCAGGCCAATGGGGGCTGTGGGAAGTGGCAGCCAGCACATCCCTCAGCCTACGCTGCTTCTCTCTCCCAGCCACTTGCAGAATTTGCTGTTTTCACACTGGTATTTGAATTTAGAAATAGTAATAGACATTAAGCAAAAGTAATGTGTAGTAATCCCTTTACCATAGACTTTCTAAATCCTTTATTCCCCCAGGTTCGCAGAAGCCCAGTGCTGTAAAGTTAGGATATGTTCCTTATTTGAAGGATTAAAGGATTTGAAAGATGTGTCCTTTTTTCTCAACAGCACAGTATGTAAAATGTCCTAGATATTTTTGCAGAACTGCTTTTTTCTCTCTCTTGCACAGTAGAGGATGACAGACCTACAGAAAGTTCCCTATAAAACAGAATAATGGAAAGAACAATGTAAACTGTGCTTCATTTCTCTGCCTTTCTCAAGTTACTTTTAATGGGAAACATCCTGAAATCCTTGGGACACCTCCTGAACTTAATGCAGACAAAATTCTCACTGAAGCCAATTGGAGTCTGCCTAAGACAAGTAAGTATTGAGAAAAAAGAGGGTTAAGATCATCCTCACCCTCTTGAAAGCGGACTAGGTGGGGCGAGGGGGCAGGGAATCTGAGAGTCTACTAATGCTGATTTCCACAGATTGTTCTGTTAGGGAGGTGGAGTTTGTCCCAAGCCTTTGGGGAATGAGGAGTTGCTCTGTAGAACTAATGGACTTGGGAATCCAGTGGAGATCAGAACCCTCCATGTAGAGACACTATGCCTCAGCACGGGTTCGGTCAGCCAGGCCTGCACTACGGGGGGGTGGGGAGAAGGGGTGCAAATGGGATATTTCCTCCCTCAGCAATCTTCAAGGGCCCTCAAATTATTTTCAGAACGGCCAAAATATGTACCAAGTTACCCAGTGTTAACCAGTGGAACAGCAACAGATTGGAGAGTCTTCATCCTTTTTATAAATTACAAATCACAGCAAAACACTGCCACAGTAGCCAAATTTGACTTTTTAAAAGATTTTCATGGGGTATAACTAGCCCCTGGACTCCTGGAAGCTTGTTTGTTTTCTAAATAGTGACATCCAGGGGCCCCAAAATTGCCCCACGTAATGAGACCCTAGAACCAGCCCTGCTGATGGCCCCTGCTTGGCTATTCCCCACCCTGCCAGGGCTGCTTATTGGAGCCAGAGTTCTGGCATGCCCCCTGCTGGCTGAAAACCCAGTTTCTCCTGACAGTGCGGGCTCTGTGGAAAAATGAATTCTGCATGATGCTGTATTAACCTTTTAAGCAAATTCCCAAGTGGGCTGCTGTGCACCCTGCACAAATTCACCCCTTGCACACATGCGCTCGCTCAACCCTGCAGAGGTCCTCCAAACAAACTGGAAATGTCTGAATGGGTAAGGGAGGCAATACAAGGCAGCCTTAATCCATCTTTGCATTTCCTTAATCTTGCTCTGTCAAACCCCTGGACTAGTCCTCAACATAGATTAGAGCAGCCTCAAGGCTACTGTAATCTATGCTAGCTGCCCACAACACTCAAGGACCATTCTGGCAGGCAGGGATCACCGAGGCACAAAAGTGATCAGCCTCACCACCATGTCAACCTCAATCAGCCTCACCACCATGTCAACACTCATGATGTGAGGGCTTTCAGAGCTGCTACACCACCTGAAGATTCCCCTATACAGGGGGGTCCATCCAGCAACCTGGTAGGCCGGGCTTACGTCCAGTTGGTGCCATCAGAGTGGCAAAAAATGTCTGGAGTGCAGGGCAGGGTCTGGCCCTTAAAACCATATTCTGCCATAAGAAGCATAGACACAGGTCCCCCCTGAATGTAATGGGAGCTAGTCATACACATTTCAGGTCAGAATTTATCCCCTACAATTCGCAACGGAACCTTCTCCATGTGTTTTGTAATTTGTTCCTATTTTTAACTCTGACTTGAATAGCAATTCTGATTATGATGTGAATATTAATGGTGTGAAATTTGTCTAGCTTCCTCTCTCTATATTTGATGACAATAGTATTTTTAGAGGTGCTGATTCCAAATTTGGAACAGAATCCGAAAAAGAATATTTTTCCTGTTTAAGCACATACCTGCTACCGGTGCTGTTAGCTGTTCAAAATATTGAAATGTTTTCAGTTAATTATTTTCCTCTTTGCTGTGATTCTGTTTTGTTAAACTTAAGTCCCCAAGATTGTTGGGGTTCCCCCCATTCTGATATCAGAGATTTACGGTTGCTTTTCTGAGGGAAGGACACATTCCAAAGCCCTTGAGAGGAGAGATGGTCTTGTGGCTAAGGCAGTGGACATAGATCAAATCATGGCTCTGCTACAGATTTCCCAAAGTTCCCATGTGACCACAGGTACATTTTTAGGGCCATATTTTCAAAGGTAATTAGGTACCTAAAAATGCACATAGGCACTTAGTGGGATTTTCAAAAGCATCCAAGCTGGTTAGGCACCTAACTCCCATGATTTCAGTGGAAGCGTAAAAGAAAATACTCACCTCTGGAGCACCCTCTGGTGGCCTGGTCTGGAGATGCAGTTACATCTCTTCCTCAGTCGCCCCTCATGGACTTTCAATAAGTTCAGTGAGGGTAGTATACAGTTAACGATGCCCCTTTAGGGGTCCAGTGTATTTATTCAGCTGCCAGATATAAACAAGCCTTCTCCTTCTGTGGTAAATCCCCAGGCTTCTCCACTGCCTGGAGCTCTGCAGCATCTCCACTGCTGACTCAGGGTATCGCCCAGGCTTCCCTGCTTAAACAGCTTTGTAGTGTATCTCCTCTCGAGTTTTCTCTCTTTGTGTTCCGGAAGATGTTGCTCTCTCCAGGAGCTCCTGCTCTCCAGGGAGGCACCAGTGGAAGTAGCTTATTAGCCAGCTCCCCTGAGGAGTTCTCTCCCCAGGAGCTTCCTCTCTATATTCTGGGCTTCTGCCTAAGCCCTCATAATTCTTTAGAAAGCTCAGCTGTTCCTTAACTAAACTTAACTACTCCTATGTTCAGATACAAGTTCTGACACTGAAAGATCACACCCAGAAATATATAAACCTTAACTGCCCAGGCAATCTCTGATGACTCTCAGCCAGCAGCCATGGTAGCAAGTTTGAAGAGCAATAAGTTATAACCTTGCAGGTGGCCAGTGTCACACATGATGTCATTTAACAATAGTACAGCCATTTCCAGATGGAAACTAGAAAATGAAAAGATTAGTCAAAAAATTGTTGTTTGCAATACAACAGAGCTTACGTGTAGAAAGACGTATTTCTCACCATGTGCGCTTTTGAAAGGTTATGCCAATCAAAATCAGAGCAGCTTTCTATTAATAGAGCTGGTATTCCTAGATGGAGCCGTCTAATTTAGGTGTAATAATTGGTCACAAAACCTGACATTTCAAAATGAAATTCCTCCATTAAAAAGATTGTCAATGAAAAATTCCATCAAAAATTTGAAATTTGTGGAAATTTTCACCAGCTCTAATGACTTTGCATTTATGAGCATTTCTCAGCTCTACATTTTAAAGCCGAGGCTAAGTATTATTCCCATTTTACAGATGAGGAACCTGAAAGAAAAGTGCCCAGAAGTTAATCCACCCACCCCACTCATATAGTTGCCTAGTCTACCAAAGCTAGTGCTAGGCTTGTATTTGAACATAGAGTTCCTTGCTTTCAGTCCCACTTTTAGTCGACTGGACCACACTGCCTGTTGACACAATGTCACCGAGTAAGCCAGAAGCAGAGCTAGAGATACAACTCTCAACTTCAAGTCCAGCACTCTGATCACTGGACCATGCTGTCTCCTGATCCTACGTCTCTGTTTACAACAAGAGGCAAGATCCAGTCCAATTTTATTTAGCTATTTGTGTGCAGATTTAAGATTATTTTCACGTTTCTCAGCTTAATGTAGGAGGAAGGCAGCATTGAAAAATGTGTTTCTCCCTAGTACAGTACTCAGGTTTGCAGTTTCCAGTTTGCTCATTCTGCAGTTGGCTGGCTGGCTTATTCCTTTTACTGATTTTAAAACATTATTAAACTCTAGAGAGCTGCACAGTTCATAGCTTCTGTAAAATGAATACATTCCACCAGGGTTGGTTCTAGGGGTGGGAGAGCAAGGCAGATGCCTTGAGCACCAACTTCCAGGCAGCACCGTATCACTGCTTTTTGTGTTCCACTGATTGGCTAGCTATGCATTGGGGATTTTTTGGTTCAGCCACGGAGGATGTGGCACAAAAACGTTTTCTCCCCAGCTGGTAAAATGACTGGGGTGCACTCACTAATGGCCCATTTCATCTCTCCATTGTCCCCTTCAAAATCCCTGTGTGCCACCCTTCCATGCTCCTCTGTACATGTGACAACGTCTTTCCACTTACGCTGGGGAAATTGTTTTCAGCAGCAGAGGAATCCATCAGAGGCCACAACAGTTCTAGGCCCTGGACTTACATGTAGAAAGACGAAAGAAGTGGGCCTCAGAACATTCTTCATTAAAGAAGAGTATTAACAGACCGGGGAGGAGGGCCTCTTGCTTCTCCAAGAGGTGGTGACTGGATGGATTTGGACATCCCTCTTCAAAGATCTGCCAACGCAACATGACTACGGGTTCAGTCCCCCTCAACTGGGCTGGCCATCAAAGTCTAACTCCAAATGTTTGGATGCTTAACCAAACCTAACATTATTTTTTTCATATTTGTCCATCTCTTCCAATTACCACAGTGTAACAGCACGAAGATGTAAGGAGTCCATTTTTTATTTCAAAGAGTGTACTTGAAGGCCAAATTCTGATCTTGCTCAGACCAGCTTAAATCTGGAGTATCTCCACTGAAGTCAAAGGAGCTACACTAATGTAAAACCTCTATAAGACTGACCTAGGACCCAGTTGGTTACAGCGCTCAGATTCCCTGTCCCAGCCCTGGTTTACATTAGGGCAGCCTGGGGAATTCACTAACTTCTACCAGCTGGGCATGAGCAGAGCTTGAACCGCCAGCTGGGGGAGGCTGCCCCCAAACCCCACCCCTTCGCACCTGCAGTTGGAGCCCAGAGCCCACCCTAACCACTGCCCCTAACCCCAGGGGGCCCCCAGCTTCCCCTCCTCTGCCCCAGAGTGGGCAGCATAGGCCCAGCCTTCCCAGCCCTGGAGTGCTGGGAGGACGGGCTGTATGGCCCTAGCATCCCCAGCCGCGGAGCTCGAGGAGGGTGGGTGGCGTGGCCCAAGCCTGGGCCACCCCAGGAGACTGGAGCTACACCGAGTGGAAGCAGGAGGGAGGGGCAGGGGGTGGAGCATTGGTGGGGCCATGCTTGGCTGTTTGCGGAGGCACTGCCTACCCCAGCCTATGATACCCACTGTGCATGCAGCTGGATACAGACTTCATACACCAGCTGGGGAATAGCAACAACACAATGTATTCTGGCCAATCTCTGTCCTTGACCTGCACACACCCTATGCCTGTACCAAACACACCTTCTACACCAGACTGAGTGGAAGGAAGCAGATACTGAGGTCTCCCCAAAAATGAAGAAATTACCATCATGGGATTTGCATATAGTTTCCAACCCCTTTGCATTGGAAAAGGACAAAAATCTGTCCCCCAAAGGCTTAATTTAAGGTGACTCAGTGAACCCTGTCATTTGCTGCATTTATTTGAATACTAATTTCTTTGAACTGTTTAATGCCATAAAGATTAAACATCTGTATTTTCATAATTTTTGTATCTTGGCCTCACAAGCTTTTCTGTTCTGATAGAGTGAAGATCTGATTTCACAGCTGTCAATAACTTAAAAGACTCTGTTATCGAAGTCTTTCTTCCCCCCTCCCACTGTAACATTACAGTGTTAACAAGCACTCGCTTAGTAAACTGTCCTAACACAAAGCTAAGGACAAGTTAATGGTGTTATAAATTAGTCGTTATGTTAAATTATCAGTTTTCACAGTACAGTATTATTGCTTTATTGACTCCTACTTAAAGATTTATCACCATAGCTTGTATTGTGGTTACAGGCCACACAGTTGTAATGCAGCCGGGTGTAGTTCAGTTTATGCTCCTTTTTATGTTTAACTGTATTACAAACCTGTTGTGAACAGAGGGAAAAAAAGGTGGGGCCACAACGAATGAGAATGCAAGAGCCCAGCTACTGTATGGAGAGGATCAGCAGGATAGTAAAAAGTTGGGTGCGGAGGGAGGAGAACACACATCCTCCTCTTTCCCCCTCCCATGGTTGCCTCTGTGTTATTGTTCTGTCAGTTATATTATTGCCACTTGACAACTCATTTTCTTGCATGAGGGCCACTTTCAGCTCTCACTACACCAGCATGCATGCAGAGGAGCTCCAAATTATACACTGTGACTGAGAGCAGCATCTGGCCTCAGAGTTTTAAATCCGCAAACTCAACCTGGGAACATAGTCAAATTGTGCTACCCTGATACATGCAGAGTGGGACCCCTTCATGTGTAGATCTCTTCCCTTCTGTGTGGAAGAGGGGTGATTCATCCTCCTCTGTGACAGCACTGTCCCTTCCCCGGAATCCTGCAGAGAGTGCTCCTTAGGCTGGGATCCAGGGGGGAAGGAGATTGAACAGGCTAGGGCAGATAGCGCACTGTCTTGCAGTGATTGGAGGTGGGGCAGTGGATGTACGTTGTCCCTCCATTAAATCTGCAGAGATGATTTGGGAAAAGAATAGAGCCTGGGGGAAGGGAAGGTAATAATTGGAGATATACCAATCTCCTAGAACTGGAAGGGACCTTGAAAGGTCATTGAGTCCAGCCCCCTGCCTTCACTAGCAGGACCAAGTACTGATTTTGCCCCAGATAGCCCCCTCAAGGATTGAATGCACAACCCTGGGTTTAGCAGGCCAGTGCTCAAACCACTGAGCTATCCCTCCCCCCAAGAGTGGGCAACTTCCAAAGGCAGCCACATCCAGGGGACTTCCGGAAAGGCACTGCACTGCCAGAGAGTGGTGCAGGATAGTAGGCTCCAGAGCCAGTGCCCAGGCGCAGAACCTCTTCAGAGATGTCTCTGGCCTCCTATGGATCTTCTAGGATAAGTTGGGTAGATGGGTCCTGACGATCATTTTCGGAAAGGGGAGCAAACCATATTTTCCCAGCTAATGGAAGGTGAGAGAAATTTGACAGGGAAATCACCACTGAGTTTTCCTCCCATTAGCCCACTCCTGTGGGTTTCACTATGTGAGAGGATGATCCAGACTTTCCCTTTTTCTTTTCATCCCTGAGTACTTTTACATGCAGGGGGAGCTATACAGCATTACCATTCATTCCTGTCCATGGCTTGTTTCCCCATTAAGCCCAGCCTGGTTATGTCCCTACGTACAATGTCCTGCCATCTTGTCAGTGGTCGACCTTGTGACACTGTACTTCAGAGTAGCACCCTGAAACCCCCATATTCACCACTGTCATATAATTATAATATGTTTTGTACAAAGTATCACTTGTGAGGTATTATTTTTAAAGTCTTGATCTGTTGAACATTAATATCTTGGCAGGTTTCAGAATGGTAGCTGTGTTAGTCTGTATCAGCAAAAATGAGAAGTCCTTGTGGCATCTTAGAGACCAACAAATTTATTTGGGCATAAGCTTTCGTGGGCTAAAACACACTTCATCAGATGCATGGAGTGGAAAATACAGTAGAGAGGTATAAATTCACAGCATTTGAAAAGATGGGAGGTGCCTTACCAAGTGTTGTGGGTGGGGGGGGTCAGTGCTAATGAGCCAATTCAATCTACAACCTATCCTGAAGGCCGATCCCTCACTCTCACAGACCTTGGGTGACAGGCCAGTCCTCGCTTACAGACAGACCCCCCAACCTGAAGCAAATACTCACCAGCAACTACATCCCACACAACAAAAACACCAACCCAGGAACCAAACCCTGCAACAAACCCCGGTGCCAACTCTGTCCGCATATCTATTCAAGTGACACCATCATAGGACCTAACAACATCAGCCACACCATCAGGGGCTCATTCACCTGCACATCTACCAATGTGATATATGCCACCATGTGCCAGCAATGACCCTCTGCCATGTACATTGGCCAAACCGGACAGTCACTACAAAAACTAATTTTCCCCTGCTGATACTCACACCTTCTTGTCAACTATTTGAAATGGGCCACCTTGATTACATTACACTACAAAAGTGATTTTTCCTCCCTTCTTATCAACTGTTGAGAATAGCCCACTTCCACCTTAATTGAATTGGGTCCTTAGCACTGACCCCCCCATTTGGTAAGGTAACTCCCATCTTTTCATATTCTGTGTATTTATACCTCACTACTGTATTAATATCCTGTTGGATTGTATGTGCTATCATTAAATGTGAAGTTATTAAGTATTGCTGTAAGTGTCACTGAAATATGATGTGAGGTTGGGAACACCCACAACCAGCCTTTAAGGTACAACAATGGAGTAGCCAGACAGCAGTTAATGGCTCATCAACATCCATTAAGGAAAGAATACACTATCCCAGAAACTGTATACAATGGAGACTTCTCAAAGAGAGTATGTATGCAATGGAGACTGCTTGACCAATGGGGACTGACTGACCTGCATGTCACAGCATAGATCTTTCCAGCAAGCTGGAGGAAAGTATAAAGGAGGAGAAGTGACATCATCACTTGGCCTCTACCCCCGCCCCGCAAACTCAACTCCTGGAAGAAATCTCTGGAGGATAAAGACTTTGAACTGGAGAAGGGTGGCCCTGTGCTGGAATGCAGTTTCAGCCTGTCTATTGAGGATCTGTGTGACCTCTTTGTACCATCTGTCAGGGTTAGACACTGCTTGAGTCAAATCCTGTTTAGTTTGTAGAACTTAGACTGAGAACTTATTTTTAATTCTTAGGTAACCAACTTTGATTTCTATGCTTACTAATTATAATCACTTAAAATCTATCTTTCTGTAGTTAAAAATGTGTTTTATATTTTACCTAAAACAGTGTGTTTTGGTTGAAGTGCTTGGGAAATCTCAGATCAGTTTACAAAGGGAAGTATGTGTCTATTCATACTGAGGGAGTGGCAAACTGGATAATGAACTTACACTCGCCAGGCTTCTGACCAGTGCAAGATGATACATTTCTGGGATACAAGACTGGGGATCTGCAGGGAATTGGCTGGAGCCTCTCGATTGTTGGTTGATGAGGGGCTGGGAGATCATTCATGTAACTCAGTTGGGTGTGTCCCTGCCTGTGGATGGCTGTATAAGTGCATTAGCTGCCTGAGACTTGTAGCTTGACATCAGCATCACAGTGTGAGAGGCAACCCAATTTGTTGGGTTTGAGGATCTTAGCAGTCGCACAGTCCAGGTTGCACTGCAGGGACCCTGTCACAGGCTTCTAGTTCAGACTGACCTTGCTTGTGTTTGCATTATTTTGTTTGGCATCCTATCTTCTGTTTGCGTTCTGCAGTGTCCCCACCATCAAAATTTTTTTGATTGTAGCCAATCCTGTACCCCAATGATTTTACATAATACACCCCTTCTAACTTTCTTATTTGTCTCAAAATTATTCCACTTAACACTTGCCATCTTTCAAAGAATTCTTATCTCTACTGCCTCCACCCTTCTGATATCTGTTTCAGTCAGTGCAGTGGTTTTCAGGCCATAGAGTAATGGCTGTTAGTACACTGGTTTAGTTAGTACATTTTCACTTTGGTACCAAACAATGTTTTTAATCAGCCCACAATTTCTTCAATTTCTGTACAGAACTTGTAAGGCACATCTCCATTTAACCTCATCCTTGATGGAACCATCGGTACTGGTCAAGCTTCCTAGGTACACATAAGATTATACTTGTTCTATGATTTCATTGCTGCTGCATTTCAACACTTTATCTATTATGCCTTTTCAAGATACATCCACTTCAAGTTCTTGGCATTATTTGTAAGGCCAAGTTGACTAACCCAATTTTTCCAAGGTAGCAAAGGATATCATCATTAATTCAAACATGCCTGCCAGTTGTACGATGTCATCTGCATAAGTTTAGGAGCTTATCTCTAGATCACCCAAGGTCACATCCTCCAACTCATCTAAAATTCCTAATGTCCAATTTAAGAACATGATGAAATGTGACTGCCATTTCCCTTTGTCTCACATCAAACTTCAACTTGAACTAGTTGATTAATTTTCCACCAAGTTTTATGGCACTGCGGGAATCTTCAATTTTTATAATTGCAAATATCTTATTTGGAACTCCAAATGATTTTGCTTCTTTCAAACCAAATCAAATGCTCCCCTCCAAACCAAATCAAATACCTTTGTGAAGTCAATGAAAACAGCAGACATCTTTAATCCCCATTTTTGCTTTCCAAAACCACCCCTAATCAACCACCCCTAATCAACTGTCAGAGTGGGAACATTTGATCAATGCAACTTTGGCCTGATCTCAAGACACACTGTTCCTTGCCTGCTAATTCCTCTAAAACTGGCCATAATTTGTTGACAATCACTTTTATCATGATTTTCCTGGATATGACAATAAGCTTATACTTCTATAATTATACAGATTGACAGGATCTCCTTTCTTCAAGATTGGTACAACTATTGCCTTTAGCCAGGCATCTGGTACCTTCTCTAGCTCCCATATCTTCTTGTATATTTTTCTGATGCTTTGAAAGCACTTGTTCCACCAGCTTTAGCAGCTCTCTTATGCTGTCTATTCCTAAAACTTTCCCATTTTTAGTCGCTCCACAACTCTTTCTATTTCTTCTTGTGATGGTGGTTCAGTGCTGACATCCATTCAGCCTTGCAAGTTGCCTTGTGCACATGACCAGCTCCAGCTTTTTTGCCCCAAGCGGCGAAGTGGGGAAAAAAAAAGATAAAGCTGTGATTGGTGGCACTTCGGCGGCAGCCCTACCATGCCACTTCATTCTTCAGGGGCAATTCAGCGACAGGTCCTTCGCTCCGAGAGGGAGTGAGGGATCCGCCGCCGAATTGCCACCGAAGACTCAGATGTGTCACCCCTTCCCATTGGCCGCCCCAAGCACCTGCTTTTTTTGCTGGTGCCTGGAGCCGGCCCTGCCTGTGCATCTAGCATGTCTAAAATGGTTGTATCTGCATATTGTCAAAATGCTCCTTCCATAGTTCCAGCACTTATTTGGCATTTGGCATCAGTTCACCGGTAGCCTTTTCTACTTCTTGCACCATACCCTCCATCCCAAGGTCCACAAAATTAAATCCAAAAAAACTTTGCTATCACAGAGTTAAGGTTACCGAACGGTATGTCATGTCCTTCAAGAATGTCACTTTCAGCACTACATTGTTGTGAAAACCACAGAGTTAAGGCTGTAGGTACCTAAATTACCTTAACTCTGCTCCCCTGGAGCTGGCAGTAGCCACTAGGGATTATCTGCATCCACTCCAGTTGCATTCACTGTCTTAGGTCTAGCTGTATTGAATAGTGGAAGAATTTTCTGTAGCAGCTTGGAAGAGATGCAGTTGCAATCTGGGTGTCTGTGGCCCACTGGGAGTGTATGTGAGTCCTTCTCCCTAACCTCTGTGTGTGTGTGATCACAGGAAAGAGGTGCATGTGTACCCTGAGAGAGTCAGAATCCCTCATTTCAGCACTGCATTGTGTATGTTGTGCCACTAGCAGGGCACAGACATCTTCGTGCCATGGGGACTGTTAGGGGGAAGATGAGCAGATATGGTGTTCTTTCTGTGGAGTAGGTTAGGTAACTGAGTCTAGGTAACGCCTGTTGAGTACAGTGCAACAGAAGAATGCAAATATGTTTTCTGGGCATATGGGGCATTACTCAAAAAGAGCAGAGTTAAGGTTGTGAGGGCATGTACATAATTCTGTATTTCCTGGTTTTCACAAGTTTGAGTTTTGCTAACCTTGACGTTCTGGAAAGGCATGAAATGCACTGAGGCAACCTTAACTCTGGGTTAACACATTTTTTGACTTGTAATGCCCTAGCTTTTTTAACGGGAGGAGAAATGTTGTAGGTAGGAATTGATGGTCATTTAGGCACTTGTAATTATCACATAGATGTACGGTTCAGATGCTACTGTGGGCAGATAATGATAATAATACTTAGCTCTTTTCATCAGTAAACTCAAGGAAAAAAACATCATTATCTCCACTATATAGAGGGGAAAACTGAGGCACAGAGGTAGAGTGACATGGCCAAAGTCATTGCATAGCCCAGTCACAAAGCCAGGAATAGAGCCCAGGTTTTCTGAGCCCCAATCCACTTCTCTCTCTCCATTAGACCACATGGTTGCCATGTGATTGCTAAGTGCTGCCTCCTGCCCCCCCCCCACACACACACTTTGTTATAGTAGAATGGGAACAATGGTAAAAATTTGGAAGATGTAATTGGTAGCAGGGTCAGTGAGTGAAATCTCAGCCAAAGTCTATGTCCCAAGAAGTAACAGTTTTAATATATGTTGGTTACGGCAACTTTAAGCATCTGAGAGGAGACTGGTCCCACTCTCTCTCCTCCCCCACAATTTCCCATAATAGATAGCTCCCTTCCACCATTTCCATTACCCTTTCCTTCCCATCTCATCCCATTAAGCTGTTAGCATTTTAGAATCTTGATATGAACAAAATAAGTTGGGAGAATATCTGAACTTTATGAAATACTGTTTTTCAGGGTACTGTATCTTGGGAACCCCTTGGTCAAATGACCCCAAATGCAGCTCAAATTGCTAGACAGCCTCTCACTGAGACACAATAGATTTCAAGGCAATCTAAGTACCTGTGATGATATTAGAGCACTTGGAAGAACTGAGCTTTAAACAGAACAATAGTGTAGATCTTACTATAGTAGAACTGGTGGTCCACTATAATGCTGAAAGGGGAGATGTTTCAGGAGAGATAGAGGAAGGATGGAGAGAAGGGGCTCTACATATCCACCACAGGAGTCTCAGAGATGTGTGAAGTCACCCATTCATCTTAATGAGATGTTGTCCGCTGAATGAGAACACCTAGTGGAGATCAAGAGAGATAAGGTGGCTGAGGTAATATATTTTATAGGACCAACTTCTGTTGGTGAGAGAGACAAGCTTTTGAGCTAATATCCTGGGGCTGACCAGGCTACAACATTGCATGCTGTGGAGATGAATACAGCCTGAAATAATAGTTTTTGAGATGTGTGAACAGCTCCATTCATATCAGTGGGTGTTCCCATCCCCATGCCCCAGTGCTGGAGAGTCTGTGATATGCATGAAGCACGCCCATTCTCAGCTCTTTACCCCATTGCACAAAGAGACCCACAGCAGCAAGTTTCAGAACATGGGTCAACTTTGCCAAGTTCATGTACTGAACACTGGAGCCAAGGCTCTGAAACCTGGTGAGGTGAGAGAGTCTCAGAGCCCAAACTCCAGCCTGAGGAGGAATGTCTACACTGACATTTTTAGCCCTATAGTGAAAGCCCTGTGAGCCTGAATCAGCTGAGCCAGACTCTCAGATGCAGTGCTGTGGGTCTTCTTCCTCTTCTTTTTTTGCAAGGTAGCCATGCCCAGAGTGTTCATAGGGCATGCTCCCAGTATGCCTGTTCACAGCTTCACTCCCAGAGGGACGGGGCTTCCCCAGGTATCATCTCACATGAAAAGGGTAGGGAGATGAGCTGGCACACCTCTCCAGCAGGCAGAGAACCCCAGATATCACAGAAGGGTGTGGGGAGAGGGGTTCAGAAAACTCTTGAGGGGCCAGAACCCCCATATCTTAGCTGACAGGACATGGAAGGG
Source organism: Mauremys reevesii (assembly GCF_016161935.1). NCBI lineage: Eukaryota > Metazoa > Chordata > Testudines > Geoemydidae > Mauremys > Mauremys reevesii. Next base: position 83,450,917 of record NC_052623.1, read on the forward strand.
AGAGAGGCTCTGACCTCCCTTACACAGGCAGGGCCTCCAGATCCTAGCACATATGCAAAGGTAGGGAGAGTAGGCTCAGAATCACCAAGAGAGGCAGCTTCTCCAGATCTTGGCACAAACATGGGAGGGGAGATTGTAAGGCTAACAGGTGTCCCTGCCCCAGTTCTCCCTGCCATGCATGTCCATGTTCCCCTTCCCAGTGGCCCTCCTCTTTCCTTCTCTCCCACAAACCACCCCCACCATCCATTCCCATTTATTCCCTTCCTCATAATGTCCCACTTGCTGCAGCCCCAAACCCCTCTTGTCCCCACTCCTCTGCTCCCTAATTCCTCCTCTCCGCTTAGCAAAGGGGTAATGGGTGCCATGCACTCCCTGGGGGTAATCCTTAAACAAGGGCGGTCAGGGAGATGTTTCTCAGGATCCATTGGTCAAATGATCCCATATTTGGCTCACTACCCATACCCCATGCTCCTATAAGGCACACCAAATTTCAAGGCAATCTGTGTAACCATAAGGATTTTAGAGAACTGAGCTTTAAACAGAAAGTTCATTTAAACCTTAACTAAACCTGATGGTCCATTATCGTGAGGCTGCTTTAAAAGGAAGACAGAAAAGTCCACCTGAATAGGGAAGGTGGACTATGCGGCCAACAGGCAAGAGAATTTAAGCAGCAGGCCAGGTCCTCATCTCACGTACACCAGAATAAATAAGGAGTAACTCTGCTGGAGCCAATGGAGTACACTGGTGTATACAAGTGGAGAACTAGACCCTTTATACCTATAATTAAGCAAGTCTGAAAAATGGGTATTTTGGACATAAATGCTGTTAGACACCTAATTATGGTGGTATTTACATCAGGAAATGCATAAGTGATAGCAAACAGTTCAAAGCAAATTACCTAGTAAATAAACAAAAGCGCAAACTAAGCGTAAGCTATTAGAAAGATAGGATATAAATTAGCAAATTCTCAACCTGGCTGATGATATAAGCAGGCTTGCAGATTCTCAAGGCCCAAGCAGCACTTGCTTTGCAGCTTGAGATCCCCAGGTTTTCATACACCGGCTAGAAATCCCTTTAGCCTGGGTCGAGCACTTTCCCTAGTTCAGTCTTTTTGTTCCTTAGGTGTTTCCAGGAGTTTTATTGTGTGGGGAGTGAAGAACAACCGATGACGTCACTCCCTGCCTTATATTGCTTTAGCATATGGTGGGAACCCTTTGTTTTAAACTTGGTTCCCAGACCAGTTTGTGGAAAAATACAGACATCACAAAATGAAATCCAGAGTCATATGGCCTGGTCCCATGCCCTTGCCTACCCTGCTGAGTCATAGCAGCCATTACTTACAGGCTGTCTGGAGCATTCTCAGAAAGGCTTAACAAGTGGGAGATTCTCCTAAGCCTTATTGTTTTTCATAATGCTCCATTACCTTGAATAGGCATTTCACAGCCGGCTATCTAGACTGGGAGCATTTTGCCTAGTGGGTGTTGCCCAGGTGTAACTACATTTGAAATACAGATACATAGTCAATATTCATAACTTCAGATAAAAAAAATGATACATACATACAAATAAGATAATCATATTCAGCAAAGCATAATTTTTCCAATGACACCTTACATACCCCACCTTTTACAAAACGCATTATAATTATGCCATAATCATATCATAATAATATCACTATGAAGAATATGGAGTGCAGTGTCACACAAACCACTTTGGGATGTATATGAAGATTTTGAATCAAGTTATCACAAGATCAAGATCTGAGGTATTATTAAAATGTCATGGCAGTCAGGTCAAAAGACATAGCAATCATTCCTTAATTAAGGATGAAATTAGCTCCACTGAACTGGCTACTTCTTTCCTAGGCAGAGCTACTGTTCATATTCATTTTGTGGTTGTTTCTTTTTCCATTGTATTTAATCCTATCCACAGGGGAAGAAATCACAAAGAAGAGAGAAAAAGCAAATAGGCCAAATATTGTTAAACTTTATTTAAATTGCTGCTTCAAAGTGTTTCAAAGGATGACGGTATCTTCAGTAACAAACCTCCATGGTGATGCTAAAACCACACTCCAGCCACGAAAATTGTGGATACTGTCTTGAATCAGGATGAATTAAAAAGTTCCAAAGAGTAGAAGATAAAAATAACTTATAGCAGTTTGCATAAATTCTTATGTCAACAACATATAAAAGATCACTAACAAAAAAATCAATAGCCTTATTGATTAATGAAGCTACAGTGGTTTATTCTGTTCTCACTCATTTGTTTATCAGATTAATGATCAGAATATGCCTTTTGTCTGGCTGGGATAAGTTGGTTGACCGATTCATTGGTTGGCAGATGATGTTCCTAGTTAGGCTGCTTCATTCTTTAGACTGCCAGCAAAACAAAATTTATACATTCAAGCTAGCCTTAGTCTGAAAAATATTCACATCTCTGAACCTGAATATGACAGACTAACAATATTTTGTAATCAAGGCTGGCTCCAGGCGCCAGCTCAGCAAGCAGGTGCTTGGGGCGGCCAAGGGGAAGGGGCGACACATCCGGCTCTTCGGCAGCAAGTCCCTCGGTCCCTCTTGAAGGGAAGGACCTGCCACCGAATTGCCACCGAAGAAGAAAGCAGCACGGAGGAGCTGCCGCGGATCGCGGCTTTTTTTATTTTTTTAAAGCACATCTTGGGGCGGCAAAAACCCTGGAGCCAGCCCTGTTTGTAATATCCTGAACAAACCTTATGGAAATAAGATAAACTTTATTGAATTAAGTTACATTTTATTAAATTAGGGTTAATACCTTTGGGGTACATTGTATTAAAAATGCAATCATGTATCTGTTACCATGGTGTTGTATGTACCTTCTTTATTAGGAGAGGGATGCTAATGTAATTCCTCTGGTTATCAGCCCTTTGAAGTCACCCCCCGAAGAGGTTGGCATGTACTGATTCAAACTGCATTCTCTAGGGACCAACAGACAAAGAAAGGATTCTTGGATAAATAGCCTGGTTTTAAACAGATTCAGGGCCTTCTTCCTCATCCAGCAAATTGGGGGCCCTTTTGGAAGGGTTGGAAGGACTGGGCCTACTGAAGCCTCCTGGGACTGAATGCTTGTTCTGAACTGAAGCTATAATGAACCTGTAACCATAAGGAATCCTGTTGGGTGGGCACTTGAGAGACTGCTCCTGCCGGAGCCCATGATAGGGTTGGGATGATGTCTGTAAGCTTATTAGCATATGTGCGGGCTCTTTTATAGTTTTTAAATCTGTTTTCTCTGTAATGATTTTTTTAAGCTTAAGAATAAAATAGGCTTGCATAGAAAGAAATGTGTGGTAACTCACAACTGTGGGCAATCGCTCTTATCAGTCTCTGAAGAGAAAGCAAGGAGGTGTGCTTGGGCAGCCTGTCTCTGCTGGGAAGAACACAGTGAAGACAGCAGGCAGGGAACTGTGTAGCCTGGAAATGCCTTGGTCAGAAGGGTATGAGACACAGGTCTCCAACCAAGCGAGGCAAAGGCTTGGGAACTGGAAGGCAAGAGCAGGTGCCCCGGCTGGACCACTGAGGGGAAATACAGGTGCAGTTGTCCTGAACTGTGACACTGAGCACCACAAGCAGCAATGTACAATGACAAGATGGAAGCTACAGCTCAACACAATAGAAACATCTCTCTCTGTGGCAGTTAATTGGCTTGTGTCTGAAAGTAAAACCAAACACTTGCTACCCTTGCTGTATTACAGTATATACAGTGATAGTGCTTAACTGTATACAATTTGCAGTTAATCAACTTCAGTATGTGCAATATTTAAACTATTTCCTACAGTAAGTATAGAAAAGTACAAGGATTTAAGATAAAGGATGTATATGCTTAAACTGAGTAACTATGTAATCATGTTGCTGTAGCTCTCTTCTTTCATCAACCCATTTTTCTCCCCCTCATCACATTTTGTCAACCTCATTCATGTCAAGTCCCATAGATTTTAAGATCAGAAGGGACCGTCATGATCATCTAGTCTGACCTCCTGCACACTGGAGGCCACAGAACCTCACCCACCCACTCCCGTAATAGACCCATAGCCTCCGGCAAGATACTGAAGTTTTCAAATCATGATTTAAATAAGTTACAGAGAATACACCATTTTCACTAGTTTAAACCCGCAAAAACACCAGGATCTCAGCCAATCTGACCTGGGGGAAAATCCCTTCCCAACCCCAAATATGGTGAGCAGTTGGACCCTGAGCATGTGGGCAAGACCCACCAGCCAGACACCTAGAAAGAATTTTCTGTAGTAACTCAGAGCCCTCCCCATCTATGTCCCATCACTGACAGGTGGAGATATCAGCAGACACAGATCAGCTACATGCCATTGTAGGCAGACGCATCATGCCATCCCCTTCATAAACTTATCAAGCTCAGTCTTGAAGCCAGTTAGGTTTTTTGCCCCCACTACTCCGCTTAGAAGGCTGTTCCAAAACTTCACTTCTCTGATGGTTAGAAACCTTCATCTAATTTCAAGCCTAAACATTTTGATGGCCAGTTTATATCCATTTGTTCTTGCACCTGTAGTAAAGAAAGAGAGCCTGGAGCACTGGGCATGTTGCAAGATTTGAGGCCTGAGCCAGAGGCCATGTAGTAAAACAGATGCTTACAAGTTCACTGTCCAGTATATGAACTTGGCATAGTTGTTGTTAGATTACTAGGCATTAGATATTAATGTAAATATATTCCAGTTAGTATAGATACATTTTAATCTAGTACAAGATCAGATGATTTGACAACATGATAAATAGGGAAAAGGGGAGGTAACAAGCAGATGTTATGAAATGAAAAGGTGGTGCGTAAGTTGTGTGTGCTAGTTGTTTGCCTCAGCCTATAAATGTCAGGGTACTTCACCTTAACCCTTTGTCCAGCCTAAGGGGCAGCAGAAAGTCCTGCGGCTGACTGAGCTGAGTCCACTGTAACGAGCATACATCTGATAGTGTAGACATTGACCCCGGGAGCTAGTACTGCGCTTCACTAACAATAAACCTGGCCAAGCACCTTCACCACTCAACCATGCCTGCCGTCTTCCTTTATAAATAACATTGAGGTCTGCCAAATTAACGTGCCACACTTTCTACCAATACCATTGGAGCCCCAAGGACAAAAGCAGTGAACAACCTAAACAGCACTACCGAGGCAACAATATTCCAGCCTCCAGCACTTAACCACACTGGATAGTACTGTCGAGGTCTGCTGAACCTGCTATCTATGCAGAGCTGGTACAGCGTAGGGAAAGAACACACATACGCAACTTACAGTAGAGTCCACATTGACACTTAACTTAAATAACTCCTCTCCTTCCCTGGTATTTATCCCTCTGATGTGTTTATAGGGAGCAACCATATCTCCCCTCAGCCTTCTTTTGGTTAGGCCAGGGGTCAGCAACCTCTGGCACGCGGCTTGCCAGGGTAAGCACCCTGGCAGGCCGGGCCAGTTTGTTTACCTGCCATGTCGGCAGGTTCAGCCAATCGCGGCTCCCACTGGCTGCGGTTCGCCGTCCCAGGCCAATGGGACAGGGAACAGCATAGAACAGAGATTGGCAACCTCTGGCATGCAGCTCATCAGGGTAAGCACCCTGGTGGGCTGGGCCAGTTAATTTACCTGCCACATCCACAGGATCGGCCAGTGGCGGCTCCCACTGGCCACAATTCACCGCTCTAGGCCAATGGGGGCTGCGGGAAGTGGCAACCAGCACATCCCTCAGCCCACACCACTTCCCGCAGCCCCCATTGGCCTAGAGCGGTGAACCGTGGCCAGTGGGAGCCGCGATCAGCCAAACCTGCAGACACGGCAGGTAAACAAACCAGCCCAGCCCGCCAGGGTGCTTACCCTGGCGAGCTGCATGCCAGAGGTTGCCAATCCTTGTTCTGTGCTGTGCCTCCAGGAGCCCCAGGGAGGAGAACAAAAGGGTATATTTTTGTCACCTTTGTGCCCTCAGGATTCTGGGGGCTTCTCATTGCTCTAATTTACAACCTGAGCCTTAGGAAATCTCCATAGACCCCCATTCTACAGTCCTTCCCCTAGAATCCCCTGTGCTGGGATTTGCAGGGGCTAGGAAGAGCCCCAGCATACAGCTGCCTTGCATGGGGCATCTAGAGGGCAGACTGGGGTACAGAATCTGTCCCAGAAACACTGGTAAATATACAAAATATGAGCCTGCAAGCTGACAAAAATGCACATCCCTCGCCCGCGCTACTTCCCGCAGCCCCCATTGGCCTGGGACGGCGAACCATGGCCAGTGGGAGTCGCAATTGGCTGGACCTGCCGACGCAGCGGGTAAACAAACTGGCCCGGCCCACCAGGGTGCTTACCCTGGTGAGCCGTGTGCCAGAGGTTGCTGACCCCTGATGTAGGGTGTGAATATGGGGTATCTTGGGTCACAGAAGCATAAATAGGGAATATCAACTAGGAATAAAGAGGTTATTTTATCTGTGTATTTGTCACTGATGCAACTGCTGCTGGAATGCTGTCTGGTTCTGGTGCCCACAATTCAAGAAGAATGTTGATAAATTGGAGAAGGTTCAGAGAAGAGCCACAAGAATGATTAAAGGATTAGAAAACATGCCTTATATTCATAGGCTCAAAAAGCTTAATCTATTTAGTTTAACAAAGAGATGGTTAAGGGGAGTATAGAAATACCTACATAAGGAACAAATATATAATAACAGGCTCTTCAATCTAGCAGAGAAAGATATAACACAATCCACTGGCTGGAAGTTGAAGCTAGACAAATTCAGACTAGAAATTAAGTGTAAATTTTTGACAGTGATGGTAATCAACCACTGGAGCAACTTATCAAGAGTCGTGGTAGATTTTCCACCACTGACAATTTTTTTAAAATCAAGATTGGATGCTTTTTTCTAAAAGATCTGCTCTAGGAATTATTTTGGGAAGTTCTGTGGCCTGTGCTATACAGGAGGTTAGAGTAGATGAACACAATGGTCCCTTCTGGCCTTTGAATCCATGATATATAGGTGCAGTCAGGTGACCAAACATATGGGATATTCATTGTTAATTCTTCCCACAAATGTGAGGATGGAAAAAAAGGGAATGGGGAAAGAGATGAGTTAAGGCTGGACTGAAAATCATACCTTATATATAGCTGTCCTTATATGTAGTTTTCTATGTACCATTTGAGTGATAGTGACATAAATGGCAATTTCCTGCAATAAACTTAGATCAATAAACATTTTCAAGGGTAAGTAACTTTGGAGTCCATTTTATTAAATCTATTAAATTATGGCTATGTATTATTGAGGGCCTAGATGATCAAAGTACTACATTGAACAACGTGGCAGAAAAGAATGCACTTTTGGGACAATACCTGTGAAGTGGAATTCCTTGGAAACATCTAGGGCGAGGTGAATGCAAACCCCTTTGACTGGTTATTGATAAATGCAACCTTTGGAAACTGCACCCAGAGAAGAGAACAACTGCCTATAATCACCTGTTCCTAAAGTTTGGAGCTCAAAGGCCCAAGCTATATAAGGAAACAGGCAGATTTGCAGTCTGGGTGCTTGTTCTGAGCTGAGGCTGCTATGAACTTGTAACCACAGAAAAAACGGTTGGGTGGTGTGACACTGGCAAACCAGCTAACTTGTATATGACCCATAACAACTTAAGAGGTATTACAATTGTATCAGGACAATTCACTTGTATGTGAATTTCAAAGGGATGTATTATATCAGTAATCACTAACCCAGGGATCAGCAACCTTTGGCACACGGCTCGTCACAGTAAGCCCCTGGCAGGCCAGGCCAGTTTGTTTACCAGCCACGTCTGCAGGTTTGGCCAATCACAGCTCCCACAGGCCAATGGGGGCGGCAGGAAGCCGCGGCCAGCACATCCCTCGCGCGCTGCTTCCCGCAGCCCCCACTGGCCTAGAACGGCAAATTGCAGCCAGTGGGAGCTGTGATCGGCCGAACCTGCACATGCAGCAAGTAAATACACTGTCCCGGCCTGCCAGGGGCTTACCGTGGCGGGCCGCGTGCCAAAGGTTGCCGATCCCTGCACTAACCCATTCATTTGTAGTAATAGAATTCAAGATTAGATGTTTGTCTGTGTACCTGTATCCAGTTAGAAGTTTACCAAGGTAATCAAATTAACTTTTAGATGCTAAATCCTTTTCATGTCTTAGTTGCCTTACATTATATATGTGACCGTGCTCAGTTAATCTTAGGATCAAAGATGTGAGACACTGCAGGAAACTAATAATATCTACAGCTTATCTATCACTGTTATAATGAATGACCAGCTGTTGCCTTATGTGGATGAGTGTAACTAAATTACCTATGTATGCGTAGGAAAGTAAATGTTAACTTCAAAGTGGTGGATGAGTGTGTGCTCAACAAAGAAGAATTCTCAGTCACATACGGTTCTCAAAATACTTGACAGCTATAAAAGTGAAACCTCTGGCCTGATCCTGCATCTCTAGTCTGCAGAACTTTAATCAGGAAAAGATTCAAGCCGTAGGGCTGGGATCTACAAGTAGATACTTGGAATACCCTGTAAAATGCAAGGAAAGACTAAGAGACTCTACATCTAAGCTGCATTTGGATTCTAACCTTTTGGGGTGATTCCAGATTGATTTTTGCAAGCCAACAGATTCATCCATCACTGCTACAAATCTGATCTTCAGCTATCCCTCGATGTGAGGATGATGTCTGCCAAGGGGTTTCATTGATGAGTTTTTAAGTGGCTGAGGAGCCCAATTCTTGCCCTGCAGATTTTCCCACAGAAGTGACAGGTGTAATCTTGGAGGAGACGTAGTTGTTGGCTGGACTGTTGTGCCCTTTCTTTCCTCCTTTGTTGCTTCTCTGTCTCATGAGCATATCTGTTCTCCTCCAAGTGAGCTGTGGCTTGGTGCATGGTGTGGCACCACTGTGTTCCATTCAGAACATACTTGTGGAACAGCACAAATCTGATATAAGGGCCTTGCAAGCATTTGTAATGTATATAATCTTTTAATAATTCAATAACTCTCTTCTTTTATTAATTAATCTTTATTTGATTTATTAAGGATTGGCTGACAGCATGATGTTTAGGTAAGATCTGAAATATATATTGACCTGATGGTGTATCTGATCCTTTGAGCCAGGTAGAACCTCACATATAGTGAATTGGGTTTTCAGTAACCTCTCATTATATTAGACCAAATTTGTTTGGATGGGGACCAAGGGCTGGAATGCCTAAAGAGGGCTGTGTTTGGTTTCTTGTTAGCCAGTGTGGCGCTACAGAAGCTCTTTTGTTTCTGGTTTGGTGAATCTAATTATAGAATAAACCACCAGTTTGGGGGTATTGTCTGCCCTGTTTCTTGAAGTCTGCCCTAAGGTGGCATTCTCAGTGTAGTCCATTCCAGGCACCGGTCACAAGTGGTTCAAAGAACTGACTCCAACCAGAGCCCTGGCTGGTGTTGGGGGGTGATCTCTGGTAAGAACGTAAGAATGGCCATACTGGGTCAGACCAAAGGTCCACCTAGCCCAGCATCCTGTCTTGCAACAGTGGCCAACGCCAGATGCTTCAGAGGGAATGAACAGAACAGGTTATCATCAAGTGATCCATCCCACATTGCCCATTCCAGCTTTTGGCAAAGAGAGGCTAGGGACACTTCAGATGGTTTTGCATCCCTGCCCATCCCAGCTAATAGCCATTGATGGACTAATCCTCCATGAACTTATTTCCTTCTTTTTTGAAACCTAAGCTTATTAGCATAATTGTAGGTTCTTTTATTGTTTTTAAATATGTTTTCTCTGTAATGCTTTCATCTTAATAATAAATGTGCTTGCTTAGAAGGGCTGTATGGCAACTTGAAACTGCAGACAATTAAAATTTTCATAGCCTTCAGAGAGAAAGCAAAGCACAGACATTGGCCTGTTTAAACAGTCTGGTTTGCTGGGGAAATCACAGTGTAGGCTGCAAACTATGCAGCCTGGAAAAGAAAAACAATAAGGAGGGAGAGATACAGGTCTCTGCCCCAGAGAGGTGATGGCTGAGAAGCTGGGAGCCTAGAGTGGGTGCCCTCGCTGGACCAGGGAGGAGAAAATACAGGTGCAGTTGCCCTGAACTGCAATAGGGTTATCCATGTGACAGAGTGCAAAGCATTGTAATAAATGCAATGTATAATTCGCAGCTGACCACTTCGGCTCACTAATCCATATTTCCAGGACTATTTCTAACATAGCAAACCTCTTTACAGCTTTAAGCAGTTCATTTAGTAAAAATCTGGTTTTTGTTTTTTTGGGGGGTTGGTTGGTTGGTTTTTTTTAAGATTTCGTCAAATGTGGGTTTTTTCCAATAACGTTACACCTTCCGGAGGACAGGAATGGGCAACATTTAGTTCTGGAACAGTTACATGTTTAAAGCCTGGTATGTCATGACACAACAGGGCTGCAAACTTGAGCTTTACCCCTATAAGAAAGCCAGGAATCTCCTTTTCTAATGGTTTTAGATTTTTGTTCCTAATCCTGATTCCACATATCATAAGGTTCAGGACCTAAAAATCAGTGTTGTTCTGTATGGAAAGGCTGGTGTAGCTTAAGTAATGATTAAAGGTTTCCAGGTTTCTAACAATATATTGGTTATAATTTGTCTTCCCAGTCTTTGACTCTTATACAGCTGAAGCGTGGTACCAAGGAAGCCCAGAGGTGGTGAGATACTAAACAGAGTACCAATCAAAATTGTGGACACTCTCTCAAACTTTTGTAATATACTTTCCTGTAAAATGTCTGGCATACACAGACTATATGATGGTGTGCAGCACTCATTTGGGATAACTTGGTAACCCACTGGTAACTTCACCAACCTCACCAAACCATCGTGAAAAATATATTAAATCAGTTTTTTCACCCAAAACTCAAATCCAGCCAACTGCAAGAACACTTTAGCAACAATATTACACCATAGTTTAAGACAGAAAATTAAGAGTAAGGTATAAAGCTGCAGATCTGTAAGAAGTGTCTTATTTTACCAGAAAGGTTACTTAGAACTCTCCCACTTCTTAAATTAAAAAAACTATGTTGTTCTTTGCCCTGTTCCACCCTTCTGAAGTAAGTTCATACAGCCTACATTACCATAATATCAATAAGGGGACCAAGCGTGTTAGGCCAGGTAACCAGATAGAGGTCTAATTAAACAGAACTAGTTGCGAGTTTCTCTCCACTCATTTTCCAAAAGCCATCTGAAGCAAGTTAAAATAAATCTGACAAGACAGAGTGAAATAGTGACTGCCAGCATTCCTGGAAACATAATTCATAAAACACACTGACTCCTTCAAGGGGTCAATAAGGGGCAGAGAAATTAATCTTTTCTTCATTTTCATCTGTTTTACTATAGCGATGAAATCATACTCCTTCTATTCTTCTACAAGGTAAGAATCCTTATGCAAAGAAGACCTGATTCTGAAACCCAGTCTTGTTGAGTAGTTCTTCAATGAGATTTCAGTGTGATAGTTCACATGAGAATGAATCATTCAACATGAATAAGAGTTGCAGAATTGGGCTTTCAGCTTTTGGTGGTGGTTCTGTCATTTGCAAGCTGGCAATCACCCAGAATTCGAACTGTCAAGGAAAACATTTTTTTATCCGTAGTTCAGCAATCCTCTAGAGACTGCATGCCATGCCAGCTTAGGGCAACCTTTGCTTAACCTAAAAAACGCATCACAATAATACACTATCCTGTACAAAAATAATACAGGACAGGGCAGTTCACTATTAGAGTAGGAGCAAACAGAAATTTGAAAGACTGCATTGCACAAAGCTACCAAAATCCATCTTCTCATCTACTGTAAAAAAACAAACAACAGGTGTCATTACATAAAGGGGTCCTTTTTGGAGGTCATGTGAGCATTTCTTGACATTTCATCCATCATAGAAGGAATATTGTCATACATTAGAGAGCTTTCTCCATAGTTCTTTTTTTAGAAAGTAAATATTCAATCCTAAAAGAAGACATGAATTATGACCTGAGGTACTGTGTGATAAACTGGGAAATATCTTTATATTTAATTAATATTGTTATGTTCACGGCATATACACAGAGATATTAGATAAAAACAGAACATATTCTTGCTGGAAAGTAGCAATATAGCACTACTTTATTTCTTAGAATTCAGAATGATAACACGCAAGAACCAAAAAAAACAGAGAGAGACAAAGCAGGCTGCTCCCTAAAAAACAGCTAGACATTACTCACCCTACCTTACTCTAGGCTAGCTCTCTTCAACCCCAAAACTAATTTAGAGAATCATCTGCACACTAAGGACTGCATACTACTTCTCTGTTCAACTCTGGTGAGAAGACACCTAGAATACTGAATTTTTTTTTGTTCACCTCAGTCCCAGAGAACTGTAGAGAAAAAGTAAGGAGTTCAGAGACGAGCAAAGGATGTTGTTTACCTGTGTGTTTGTACAGCACCTAGCACAATAGGGCCCTGATCCTGATCAAGACTACGGCTATCTCAACAGTAAATCATGGATTCAATTTATTTTCACTGTATCTTCTCTAATTCTATTGGTGTTCATGACATTAAAACTGACTAGAATTAACTTTTGGTGCTAATGTGTGAGTCATATAAGATACGGTTTCATAGAAATTCAGATTTTGTTTAGCAATAATAAATATGTATTACATATAAGCAGCAACTGATATTTTGCATTATTATAGACTTCTATATTAAAAAAAAAAAAAAAAAAAAAGTCATCTTCATTATGTATATTAACATAAATGTGGGTGACTGGGATTAAAAAAGGCTCCTCCGCCCAGCGGGCAGCCCGCGAGCCCAGAGCTCTCCGGGTGACTGGGATTTTTTTAGCTCTGGGCTCCTCCGGGCAGCGGCAGCCAGCCCCTCTTCATTCGGCCCGGCGCTGGGATAAGGCTCTGGGCTGGCTCTGGGCGGCGGCGGCCCAGAGCCTCTGACTCTCTCTGCGGCTGGGATTTTAAAAGGCTCTGGGCCCCCGGCGCAGGCAGCCCAGACCCCTCTGACTGCGGCTGGGATTTAAAAGATGACCTTTGGTGGGGTCTTATTATATTTATAGTAAAAAAAAAAACCTATATTTTAACTCTAAAATTAGGGGGTCGTCTTATACGCCCCGTCGCCCTATACACCGGAAAATACGGTATTTATAATCTCATCAAGCATTTATATAGTTATTACAAGTACATATTTTTATTTAGTTAACAACTTAGAATACTATGCATAAGTCTTAGCTTTCTAGCCCAATTCTCTCCCTTTTTAACGGTACATAACAGATATTTAATATTCCCAAAGAGTACACTTCACTCTATATTTTGGGCTAAGCATCTCAACATCCCACATTACTGATTTGTGCTATTTTTTCCGTTACTGAATTCCAAATCACCACAGAATAGACTCCATTGCAGAGACATGAATAGCTGTTAATGGATCAGTGATTTATATTCTACCACAAGAGTGAGTGAGCATCACATCAATGAATCAATGTGTCCAAGAAAAAATATGGCATAAATTACAAACATGCTATCATAAAACTAACCCGATCAATAAATATTTGACACTTCCAAGCAGCCTGCACCAGCACTACTTCCAGTGAGAGGCACTCCACTCCGGCGGAAGTTAGAGGGGACGGCTGGGTCAGAACTGTTGGGCCACTTCAAAAAGCACCTTGTGCTGCATTTCAGGAGGAGCTGATCCAAGCTGAAGAGAAAGTAGAAATGTAAGAGGAAAGTAAAATATAAGATGAAAGAAACGAGAACAGGAGATGATCCACAACAGAGCAGGAGAGGCTTCATTTTTTAAATATGGAACCCTGAACTACAGATAAATAAATCTATGGGCCTATAATTTGACATGTTGATGTTGTTGGGCCTCTCACACTTTCATATGCTCCCTCATGGCCAAGTGTTTGATAACAGTGGCCTTACCTCAGTTTCCCTTTCAGTATCAATTCCAAAATGTGGCCTGTTAAGTTCAGTCTCACTTTATGACTCCAGCCGTCTGGCTAGGTCAGTTGAGACCCCACCCCCTTTCAGAGTAATAAGGGGGTCTCACCCCAAGGTCCTAAAGGTCTTGTGATAGGCCTCCAATCACTAGTCCTGGCGGACAGTTGGCTATGGCTATTTTAATCCATCTGTTAGGAGAATCTATGGAAAAGACCAAAGCCACAGTTGTTCCTGTTTCCATTGTTATAACCATTGGCATATTTCATCAATGAGGCTGAGGAATGCTTGGTCAGTATGAAGACCAGATTGTGTTCTTAACACTAAAGGTGGGGGCTATTCAGGTCAGAGTTCAGACACACAAGTGGATCGATGTAGTGAGCCTCACATTGTTGCTGCCCAGGATATACCAGTTTAGTTAATAACCTGAGGACTATAGTTTCCATCACTATCATAATAGGGCCAGCAAGACTGTATGCAAGACCTGGGGCAGGGACAATCTTTTTGTTCTGTGTTTGTACAGTGCCTAACACAATGGCGTCATGGTCCATGATTGGGGCTCCCAGGCGCTATGCTAATACAAATAATAAATAATATTTACTCATCAACTTACTTCTTTAAGGCTTCTGCAGGTCTGGGCTAGGCTTCAAGAAATTTCAAGCAAATTTGTGTCATCTGTCATATTGAAACACTTGACTGATAACTAGAGTAAAGCCAGATCATCACTGTACATTTGTCTCTATTTGTGTGTGTGTGTTTGCACAGCTATTCAGATGAGAAGAAACAAGGCAAGGAAGCCAAATTAAGTGCTAGTCAGTTGGTTTCGTTTTGTTCAACCCATTTAAGAACAGTTCACATTATACATTCCAGAAACTATTGTGTTCAGATCAGTCAAGGGTCTAATAAACATATGCTATCTTTTAATAATCTGTGAGCAAGCTGGATAAATCTGCTCGCAAATTTTAAATCTGGCAGAAGCTCATATGAAGGTTCACGTGCTTTGGCTTCGAGAAGAGTATCTACAATCTGGCTTTTAGAAATGCACTCATTGATTATTTCCATGTAGTATACGACTTCTGTATTGCAATAGTGCAATTTTTATGAACTTTGTTCCCTAATATATTCTTTACACAAGCCACCAAATTGACTGGAATCTTGCATGTATAATTGTGCAACATATTATTAGAGTGCAACACAAAACTATGGCATGCACTTACACAACAAGAGGGAGTTTTTTCCTAAGCCTTTATTATACTTCATTTAAAGAAGCTCCAACTACCATTGAAAAGCTTAGGCGCCAATAAAAATGACAACACAAATCAGACAAGTAGATATTTGCCATAAAAATATCACTGAGATCAATTCAGCAGAATAAGGCTTCAAAATAACTGTAATAAACAACATGTAAGACATACAAAGAATGTCCATTGATAAACTGCACTATCATTTTAATTAATGTTATCTTACAAAATTGTGAGTTTCTACCTGAAGTACTTTGATTAAGGTCCATCTTCATTTAAGTAACAGAGATGCTATATTTCATGCCTAGATAGCCGAGAGGATGTCAAGGTAACACGTTCTTGCCTTTCCCCACATGTTCTTATTTTTTAAAAAAAATGCATTTCCTCCATGAATATCTCCAGCCAAGACACTAATTTATTTTCAAAGGTTGTTAGGTTCATTTTCTGATGCTGATATCCCTCAGTGGCTACAAAGAACCAAAAACAGGGTGAGTGATAGAATAACGTTTATAGTAATCTTATCTGTCAATCCCTATTTTCATTGAATATATATAATGTTGATTTTACTATTCCTTCTTATTAGATTAATTTATATTTGGCATAGAAATTATATTATAGCCTCTTAACTGAGTGTTTTTGTTATTTAGATGAATTATATAACACATTGTATGCCTGCAGAATACTGTGATAAATATTTGCCAGGATGAGGCTGTTAAAAAGGATAATGTCAAATAAGCTATTTTCATTCTTCAGTAAGATGTTGTAAGAAGTTCAGGGAACCCAAAAGTCATATTTCAATTTTGAAAAGGCATTTAGTGCTATGTAGTATTCATTTGGTACACCTCCTTTGACACCTTACCATTCCTTCTCTGTTTCAATTGCTCTCCCATCTGTGTGTTCCTCCCTTAATAATATATGGAGATATACCTATCTCATAGAACTGGAAGGGACCCTGAAAGGTCATTGAGTCCAGCCCCCTGACTTCACTAGCAGGACCAAGCACTGATTTTGCCCCAGATCCCTAAGTTGCCCTCTCAAGGATTGAACTCACAACCCTGGGTTTAAGCAGGCCCAATGCTCAAACCACTGAGCTATCCCTCCCCCCGCTATATTTCAGAATGTTTTCATTTCCTCTGTCCTAAAAAAAGGCCCATTTGACTCCTCTTCCTCTCTAACCATAGTACCATTTTCAGTCCCCCTTCCCCAGATTTCCAGACTGAGGTGTCATGTGGTTGGTAAAATACCCTGATGTACTTGTGTGTGGTTTTGATAGGGTTTGCAATATAGACGCTATTTCTGTCTGTGAGCTCAACAAAGAAGCTCAACTTTTCATGTGTGAAAAAGGCCAGTTTTTCATCTCCAACATATGCAGAAGCTTCAATCTTCTCTTTCAGCTGGGAACATTGTCTTGGTGAACTGTGCCATGGTGAGCTTTAAGATGGATTACTATATTGCTTTTTCTTTGGAGAAATCCTAAAAATCACTTTCAGTGGAATCAAGAAAATTGGAACGGTAAGAAGAAAGCTGGTAATTGACTGGATACTAAGTTCATAAGGAAATCAGAAAATGGCTGTAAGCAAGGATGGGGAAATGTTAGCTAAAGTGTACAAGGGGAGAATTTATGGTGTCTTAGCCTGTAGTATAAACCATATTTTCAGTGGATAAGGTTCAGGAAACCAGTTGTAGCAGAGGCTGCATTCTATTGCCAGGAGCTTCTGGAAAGTGCATTTTCTAGGCATCATGGGTGAAATTCTAACCCTCATAAAGTCAATGGTAGTTTTCCATTGACTTCAGTGAGGCCAGGATTTCACCCCATTAGACTTGTCTTGAAGGGGTCATGGAGACACAGAAGCTATGTGTCTGCAGGAGGCAGCAGGGCCTAGAGAAGAGTGCAATGCATAGGAAGAGAACGGCATATGAGGAAAGCTGAATGTGGTAAGAAAACCAGAAGCCAGCTGCATGTAGGTAAGGGCACTGACTGGAGCTGTGCAAACCTGGCCAATAAAGAAAAAGCCACAATGTTTGTCTCTGTTTTGTTTCACATCCCAAAATGTCTCAGTATGTAAAATGGGGAAATTATGTGCCCTTAATACCTCACGGAGGACACAGCCCTCTTCCTTAATACAAAGACATAGTCAGTTTATTGGTCTTTTTTACATTTGTTTACTTTGGGAGGTGTATGGGAAACACATTTAATCTCACAACTGAGATAATAATACCAACATCAGTTAGGCAACAATTTTTCATCTACACATTGTTTCCAATGAAAAACTGGCTTTTCAACCACAATTAAAAATTTCTCAAAAATCATAATCAAAAATAGAACATTGCCAAATGTTCATTTGTGAAAACCAAATGTAACTCAGGTTTCAGTTTTTGTTAAAGAACCTATTTTTTTTTAAAGTTTTGTGGAACAAAGATTCTTTTTCTATATTGTCAAAAAAAATAGCAGCAGCATTTTTTGACCAGCTCTGCTGTTTTGGGCTCAATGAACCTCTCTAAAATAGATAAATATCATTCCCATCTCAGATGAGTGTCGGGAGACATTACAAATGTTATCTAGTTAAGTCTCATTATTGCAAAGTATTTTTAGAACTGGTCAGTGGCAGAGGTTAGGAAAAAAACCTTGGGAGGTCCTGGCTCCCAGTTGTGCGCTTCAGTTTCTGAATACATATGCCAGCCAGGCAGCTGTTGATCAAAAACATCCAAAGTGTGGAAAACATTTACTGCATAATTTTGTCCAAATGCTTTGCAAATGTGAAAACCGCTGCATGAAATACTATACTTTGGTGGAAGTTTCAACAGGTCAGTCGATTCCACCTGAAAGAAAACATTTTGCTATGAATATTTTCCCCAGATCTAGGAGTGACATGACGTCTCACAGGGCCAAGGGAAAAGCCATCATAGGCCACGAAAAGAGGTTGGAAGGAGCTTATAAGGCAATTCTCTGGAGGCCCAGAGAAGCCCTGGGCCAAGAGATAAGTCAGGCTTGCAAGAAGGCTGCCTCAGTGAAGCTGCAGCAGGAAGCAGGGCAGGACAGCAAACAAAGGAGCTGAGAGCTCAGCATGCATGAGACAGAAAGAGTCTGGGGAACCTAGCATAGCAGCCATAAACATAGAGACACACACGCTGTATAACAATTGGTATGGACTATGAATCAAACCCATTGCAGAAATCTTTACATGTTCAAAGAGCACATCCATTCATTAGCATAGTGTAGAGCAGGGGTCGGCAACCTCTGGCACGTGGCTCGCCAGGGTAAGCACCCTGATGGGATGGGCCAGTTTGTTTATCTGCCACATCAGCAGGTTCGGCTGATCGCGGCTCCCACTGGCTGCGGTTCACCATCCCAGGCCAATGGGGGTGGTGGGAAGCCGTGGCCAGCACATCCCTCAGCCCGCAGCCCCTATTGGCTTGGAGCAGCGAACCGCGGCCAGTGGGAGCCACGATTGCTGAACCTGCAGACGCGGCAGGTAAACAAACTGGCCCAGCCTGCCAGGGTGCTTACCCTGGCAAGCCACGTGCCAGAGGTTGCGGACCCCTGGTGTGGAGGGTCTCAGTGGGGTTGCCAGGGCTGGCATTAAGACTTGCTGGGGCCTCGGGCTGAAGCTGAAGCTTGAGCCTTGCAGCCCAGGGCCAAAGCTGAAGCCTCAGGGCTTCAGCTGTGGGTGGCGGAGCTCAGGTTACAGGCCCCTGCCTGGGGCTGAAGCCCTTGGGATTTGCATCCCCCCAAGATAGCAGGGCTCAGGCTTCAATCCACCCTCCTGGGGTCGTGTAGTAATTTTTGTTGTCAGAAGAGGGTCGCGGAGCAATGAAGTTTGAGAATCCCTGACCTAGTGGATTCTTTGGTGTGCTGAAAATCAGCTTTAACTGACATTTGGTAATATGAAGTTTGCACTTTTTTACCATGTCAGAGAAAGACACATAAAGGGTAGCTGTTCTATTAGATGCACTTTTCCTTTAAATATTAATGCACGAGCACCACAGTACCAGTATTTCTCACATCTTCTTCCAGGCATCAGCACCGGATGCCAGAAATGCAAATGAGCATCTGCCCTCCCAGCCCTTATTCTGGGTTTTACATAGTTGGGAGAATCTTTAGACCTTAGAGCATATTTATTCTTTGATTTCTTTTGGTAAAACAGTCTGTGCCTGGGTAAACACTGATGAAGGAATTGAGCCAAACTGTTTGTCTACAAAGCATTTTGTTTCTCTAGTTTTCAATAAGATTTACAGCAGAGTTTTTGTAAGAGGGTCATGCACCCTGATGAATCACTTTCATCCCACACAACAAAACTGAAACCAATGAATGTCCCATCCCACTTCCAAATTCAACCTGTTCAATTGTTCACACACATCACAATGATGATCTGTGCAAGTTCCTTTACAGTTCAGGCTGTCAAGTGCATTCAGTGCAATCCCGCCCACAATAGGCCCAATTCTGAACTCATACCAGTTTCGCACTAATTTCAGTGGAGTTACTCCTGATTGACAGCAGTACCTAAGAGCAGAATCAGACCCAAGGTTTCCATAGTCAATCAAAGAGAGTTCCATCTGTTACATCACTCCGCCTTACCAGTAAACATTTGAAAAAGCTTCATGTAGCAAGTTATTTAAAATCTTCCCCTTTAATAAGAATGCTGATATCCTCCACCTTGAAGGTGAGGCTATTCTTTTTGTGACCTTGGACTGCAGACGTCAGGTAGCATTCACCTCCCGAAGCCAACTCTGCTCGCTGACAGGAGCTTCTGGAACATGCAATTTCTAGGCTCCATGAGTGAAATCCTGGCTCCACTGAAATCAATGGGAGTTTGCCATTAACTTTAAGGGGGCCAGGATTTCATCTCATGGTTCTTGTCTTTGACAGAGGCTGGAAACACAAAAGCTGTAAGCCCCTCGCCTCATTCTTTTTCTGTCCCCCATCCAATGTTTCCAATTAGAGTGGGTTGTGGCAGGGTGAATGCCCCAGCAAGGTTTTTGCACTTGCTCAAATTTCCATAGGCCACAGTGACCGGGGCGGGGAGGGTGGCGAAGGGCATGTCATGATCATTTTTAAGAAGAGTTCCTGTACTAAATCAGCATGGTTGCTGACAGAGCAGTCCAAAAGCACTGCTCTGGCTGCTTGGTCACAACACCACTGAAATTTGACCAGGCCTCCCTCCCCCATACAAATGGCGGGGTGGCCAGGCCAAACTTCAGTGAATGTCATTGTGACCTGGTGTACAGGATCACAAGGCCACTCAAATTTGGCCCAGCTATTCCTCCATTCAGATGGAGGCCAAATGGTGTTGCAGCCTGGTGCATGGGATGTCTGCTCTTGTAGGGTGGAGCGCAGAGGAGTCTGCAAAGAACTCAACTCCTGGCAAGAGAAGGGAGGTTGGAAGGAAGGTGAGCAGGGGACTGCAACAGGGTCCATGCCTGTGGAGGTAGCAGGGACCAGAATTTGCTCTGCCCCCAAGAAATATCTCAATTGGTGACATGGCTCCCATCCCACTCTCTCCCTTCCAGCAAGGTCACCAAGGGGGAAGCAGTGCCCTGATGGTCCCAATCCAACAGAGTGGCACTTCCCTCCACTAGACTTTAGTGGACCTGTCAATTACAGAAGGTGCCTAACCACATCAGACCTCAGAGCCATTTCTGTGCCCTACCTCCTTCAGTTCAATGCTCTTCTCATGACCCACCCAGCTCTGCCACACAACTCCTGATAATTCCGAAAGGCAGTGAAGAACTCAAGCATTTAAAACTTTAAGTACAATTGCCTAGAAAATTTTAAGCACCAAGTGATTTAAATTTTAATTGCTAAGTGCCTGGTGGAGATCCAGTCTATTCTGATGAACATTGTTATATAGAGAACAGGATGGATCTCTTAAGCATCTCTCTATAATGGCAAGAGGAACTGTGTTATCGGGGAGGGGAGAGGAGTTCAATCTAAAGGAGCTATGCTGAAAGTCATATGCTGCCAGTAGTAAAACATCTTTGGAGTTAGACAATTATAATCTAGAATTTTTACAAACAAACAAAAAATTACATCCAAGAGAATATATTATATAAGACCTCATTCTGATGGATAAAAAAGAATTGATCAATTAAATAAACATTAGTGATTCTAAATTCTCACCTCCACCTTGTCTATATGCATTAGGATACAGTATATAACTACATAGTCACATACTACTTTTTCAGTGCATAGGAGGGATGCTTAAGAGGGCAGAATTAAGGGTGCACAGGATAATGAAAATCGTGCACTTCCTAACTTGCAAGTTCTTGACTTTTGCAGCCTAATTAATTTTCTGCTAGAGTAGCTTTTCGTCTGTAGTGTTCACATATATACCTTTGATATAGCACTCCTGTAACATTGTGCACCCCATTGGAAAGCCGAGTAGCTGCTTTTTCCAATGGCATAAAGTTCCCATATCTAGCTCTGCAGAATTTCAAGATATCCGATATTAAACCTATCATTGGTCCAGGATTGAATATTGTCTGTGCGGTGTGCTTTGAGCCAATATTATTTTTGAGGGGGGTATAGGGATTCTACATTTGGAGAAACTAAGAAAACATTTGTGGTAAATTGATTTCTTTACAAAAAATGGCAGACATTGGAAGCTTTTCAGAAGTAGAGAATGTTCAAAGAAGTCCCAGCAGAAATGCATTAGTGGGCAGATTATAGGTGAGGCTGTCAAATGTGCATGATAAGTGCAATGTATCCCTATCTAACTGATAAATTTATGGATGTTGACGCCAGTATATATTTATGTCAAACAGTCTTTGAAGGTAGTAAAATAAGGACATTGCATCTAACAGGTTTATTTCCCTCGTAATCTTAGTAAATATCATGGGAGGAGGGAACCTGTTAGTGCTACAATAGGTAACTGCAAAACCTTCAAATGTGCATAGCTTATAATTATCTGTCAAAATTAAATACATATTCTATCTTGTTTCTGGGTGAGTGTGCTTAATACAGTTACTGAAAAGATTCCAGGCAGCAGAGAAAATAGATAGAGGAGTAGTAGTTTGTAGATTAGATAGATAAATAGATAGATAGATAGATTCTTGCAGGCTTTTTGGCCTAGAAAAAATAATAAAAAAAAAAGAGCACAGACAGTGCTTTACACGCATTCTATAGAAAGGTTAGACTCATACAATCTATTCATTTTCTCTGTATGCATGCATCACTGACTATGTGTTGGAGTACACGGGATAGCTGATAAGAGAAGTCCTCAGTACTATGTAATAGATAACTGAAAAACCACAATTTAAATTCTGTAGGACTTTGGGGAAGAGAAAATCAATTTCATTTCATTCAAAAAATATTATTGTAATAGATTTTCTGCTGAGGTAAACTAATCCTAACCATTAGCATCATAATGTCTCTATTTCTTAAGACTTTGTTTCTCTGAGTCGTAAAACAAAAGGCTGCTGTATCATTTTCTTCCCGCTGCCCTGGGTAATGTTAAAACCACAAACAGATGATCACAGGAGACTACAGAATAAAATCATGGCAAAACTATCAACCCTGGGATATGTTTCTGTGAGACGCATACCTGAGGGATGCTGTTGGTCTCTCCCTCTTGCTTGTTTTAAGTTTGAATCCACGTTAAGTCAGAAAATTAAATAATTTGGTGTGCGTCAACTGCACTCCTGGTAGACCACGGCTGTTTCTCAGTAGGCCTATTCCATTATCATTTGACAACTTCTGCCAGGACCATAAACTTACATAATCCCAACCTACACTGTACCTGAGCTGCAGAATAGCTGTTTACTATAGTTTATAGGCCTATTATTTCTAATAAAACTTTTCAGGAGACAGTTTCATCCATTCAGCCTGGAGACTTGGGTTTTGGTAACAGTTGAAATGACTTTGGTGGTTTCACAATCTAATCTCAGTGCCCATTTGTACTCAACATAAAAATTCCAAAGAATTGAAGACAGACTATCCCAGTAGCACTTCAAAGGGAAACAAGTGCTTCCTCACCTTGCCCGGCCATTGTTCGTTGTTGACAATGAAGAAGGCATGCTCCTTTGAAATTATGAATGAATACCACCACAATAACTACTATGATTAAGATTCTTAATAAGGACCTGTCTTCATGAGTCCCAATGGGCAGCAATAAAAGTTTAAATGTGGGAGATAGAAAAAAAAAAGAAGTTGGGAGAAAACGGAAGGGGAAGGTTAACAAGAAGAGGGAGGAAGGGAGAGGAAGAAAGGGGAAGAAAGAAAGGGGACAGAGCAAAAGGCGAAATGACCATGTTAAACTGGAGAGAAACCTTTTGAGGGATGGTCTACACCCAGAAATTGCACCACTTTAACTGAGTCTGTTTCTAAATTGATATGCTTAAACCAGTGAACACTCAGATTGGGTTAAGAATGGCTAAGCATGATTTAGCCTAATTAAACTAGATTGACGTTAGCCACTCAAATTGATTTCTGAGTATCAACACAAGGGGGTTGCATTGATTTAGCTACATGAATTTAAAAACAAATGTAAAGTGGTACAATTTCTGGATGTAGAGCAGTCCTTATATGCCATAATTGCATATGCTTGCAGCACTAATAATAGGTGGTTATGGCCATTCTCCATTTTCAGTTTTGAAAAAAAAACTGTAGCTTAATGATTTTGAGGAGACAGAACTTTTTTTTTCTTTCTAATGAAATGTCATCTTTATTTTATTTTCCGCTTTTGCTTAATCAGCACAAATTGTTTAAATTTTTAATGCATTTTTAAGGCATTAAATAGAGAGCCAGTAACATAGCATGTGGTTCCATTCTTCATCCTCTTCTTTGGATAGCCATCAGAGAATAACGTCTTGAGGCAGAACCATCTGCTTACATGGATACTTCCCTGGGCTTTCGTATTAGTTTGATTGTCTCAAGGTCTGCCATGTCCTTAGTATGCTGATGGTGTGCCTGGACTTTGCTACAGACTGATTTTATGTTTACTATTTTTTAAAATAGCTTCATTAGATCCCTTGTGGGGCATATATAAAACCACTTTGATGGAAAACACTTGCTGGCATAAGCAAAATCCAATGAATTTGTCTTTTAGGATTTTATTTCTATTAAAAATAGATTTGTTACTTAAAGTGTGGTTCTATTCTGTAAAAAAAGACTGTGTAAAACTGGCAAACTCTTATTCCATAGATCTGCTCCCTGTGTGCAATCAGGGTTGGGGTTCTTCCCTTTGGTGACAAAAATAAGTGTTGAATCACCTTTTTTTTACTCTTCTTGGCCCAGCAGAGCAAACACAGAAAAGAGAGAAGGAGCCCAACTCCGCTGCTTATTGTGTATCGACAGAATAGTTGGGCAAGTTCCAAACAGGTACACTTGTGCAAGCCCCGTGAAGACAATGGGGGGTGGACACATGTCCAAGAGGGCAGAATTCGGCCTGCACTTTTTTTTTTAATTAACCAGTAGTGATATGAAAACAAGAATGCACATTGTGTGCCTTTCAAATCTCAGGCTGAGTTTGCAGCGTTGGCAGCTGGAAAACTGGACCTTTTAACTCGTAAATTGAGCACGTTTGATGTGGAAATTAACAAGAGGAAAAAATGTGGAACCACATGGTGTCATTTTTCAAATTAGAACTTCATTTCAAGCCAGAGACTATCACAGGGTATGCATTTCTAATGGTAAAATTAAAAGGAAAAAACTAAACAATATATGAGCAATCAGAGTATTTGTGAGATGTTATCACACATATAAGTAGGTTCCTGAAGCTAAGAATTTGGGTTGCTCTCTCTTCATTGTCTTTCTGCTCCTGTATATTTAGCAACAGTCGTGGTACCTTCCCACTCCCAGGAGGGCAAATGAATAGCTGTCTCCAGTGTCCATAGCCATATTGAACCTCAGACAACAAAAGTTACCCTCCTCTGCTGAGACAAAGTGTAGAAAAACCAAGTTGGCCTGACCTGGGTTGAGGAAGATGACAGAGAAAGAATGTTGCTAGCTCTGCAACATACTACCCATTCTCTCCCTCTCCCAGTGCCCCAATCCAATACAAGCTTCTGCACAGGTGTTGCGTGGCGATCGGCATTTTAAAGGGAGAGGAACTATAGTACCAGCCCATACCACCAGATCATCATGGCATGCATTAGTTCTGCGTAAACACTAGCCAATAATTTCCATGGGTTTCCCCTCTCTACTATGACTTACCCTACCCCAAGGGGCACTGAGGAAACAGCAACTAGTGAAGGACCTTTTGTGAAGGGAGTGGGAAGAGAATGGGTTGCAGTTTGGAGGCACAGGGCCTCTGTATGAATGGTCACATATTACTGTGGCTCTCAAAGAATCTGTGGTTTTTGTAGGCGGTAACACCTGCCACATCTGCAGGGATCAAAGCTTTGTGACTCTAGGTGGCAATTCCTGGCTAAAGGAATGTGAGTTATCTCGGTAGTTAGCTAGATGGCACTAGACCTCATGTTGCTGTAATAATGTGAGCATTTAAAGTACAATCCTTGCTTTCCTAGAAGAAAAAAGATTGTTTAACTGTTGCTGTGTCCTAATTACAGTAATTAACAATGGTCTCTGTGATAGTCGTTTGCCCAAAAGCTGAGGGAAAAGTTTCCTTCTCACAAACCTCCTATTGACAAAGAGTGTACTACTTGCTATTCAGTGGCCTGATTTGAGAATGTGATAATTTGCTTTAAAACTGATTGATCATCTGGAGAAAATGTATTGATAGCTAATCTACATGATTAATATTTTGGACAAATCAACTGAGATAATTTTAAAATCATATTTAAAGTTTCCCCCTATTTAAAATTCAACTGAACAAGGCATTAGAAAAATATACCCAGGGGATGATCCTGTGCCAGCAGGATGATGGACTGCTGCTTCCTGTATCTTATTTAAGTTATTCTGTGATTCCTTAGATGGTCATTGACCCTGATGGCAAGATTCTTGCCACACACTGTATAAAATAATTTCCTTCAGAATGACCTATAGAGAACAAAATCCTCCTTTGTAGTAGCTAAAGTCTGTAAAGCACTGGTAAATGCAAGATTGCTAGAGTAGCTGTCAGGGGTGCAAACACACACAATGGAACAAAGCTTCACAGACTATTCTATAAAAAGGGGAATGGCAATAAATACCATGTAATCAGGTTTTTCACTTTTATGACTGACCACATCTATCTAATACTAGCCCCTTGGCCACAAAACTGCACTATTTAAATGGAAGCACTGGACAACATCATAAAACGACAAGTCCTTTTCAACTGCCTCATATTCCCTGACTGATATTTTAAGAAATAAAATAAAAGAGTTGATCAACATCGAGTGTAAGCTTAACCTGGCATATTGAAGGTTGAATTGTGATTATTGGCAAGCCATTGCAGAAATTGAACTGTTTTATAGGAAAATCACACACACACACACACACACAAAATCAGTGAGTATACAGAGGGGAGTTTTGCACCTCGAGAAAGTTTTTTTAAGCCATATTAAAGATTTTGTTACAGTGAGAAGAGGGAACTTGTCATCTCTACAGTCATTCTTCCTCTCTGAACCCATAACATCCCCTCTGCCACACCTCCCACAGATATCTCAGTAAATAAAACATGCTTTGTGAGTGGGTAGGATTTTTCTGTCGTCTATCATTTATAACAGTCCATCCCCAAAGTATTGAAGAGCAGAAAAAAATATCTGCAAAGTCTGGAAAGCCCAAAAACAATACATTTTTCAAAATTTCTGAGCTTCATTTTCTCTTTCTCTGTCCTGATATTGTGAAGTATTCAAAAGGAATCTGCACTATGACAAGTGGCAGAGTAAAGACTGACAACTCAAACAGAAATATTTTTTTCTGTCAAACTCGGAGGAAAAGTTCTACATGTGAACAGAAATGGGTAATAAACCCCCAATGCCTGATTTTTACTGGGACCTCGGCACTTGGCCCAGATTCTCTACTGCATTCATAACCCCATCACACTGTTCAAGGGGTACTAAGGGGCTGTAATCTGGCCACATAGATCCAGCAGAAAATGGCCCTGAAAGAGGGGAATCCCTCCTGGCACAAGCATGCAGTAGCCAGATCCTGTGCCTGTGGTCCATTCCCCCCTCTCTTGCAGTGAAGGGGATGTGTTGAGGGATGGAGGGCGAGTGCACACAACACCAACCGCCACTGGTACAGGATAATTTAAGAACTCTTGCCAATGGCATAATTTAGAGCAGCACAGAAGCTCATCTAAGTCACTTCAAGGCAGAGACAGATCCTCAGACTCAGGAAATCTTAATTGGATCCCCGTTATGCCCCTTCTTCCCTCCCCACACCATCCCACCCCACACACACCAAGTGGCACTGGAGAGAATATAGCTATGTAATTTTAATTCTTGCAGACACAGCTATTAGTACTGGAGAAGTAAATACACAGCTGGACAAAGGTCTGAAAACAAGGCCTATGTATCCATATGCTTGTGCTGATTTCTGCTAAGATAATGATGTGCTGGAAGGAGCTCATGGAAGCTCCTGGTTACTATTCAGTTTCCCCACCAGAAGGAGCTGTGCACCTTTACACAAGGCCATCAACAGAAGAGACATTTTAAACTCCAGTTCTCTCTACAGAGATGAGGTGGGTGAGGTAATATCTTTTATTGAACCAATTTCTGCTGGTGAGAGAGACAAGCTTTCAAACTATGCAGAGCTCTTCTTCAGGTCTTCTCCTCTCTATAGACCAGAGGTGGGCAAACTATGGTGGCCCGTGGGACCCTCCTGCCCGGCCCCTGAACTCCTGGCCCAGGAGGCTAGCCCCCGGTCCCTCCCCCACTGTTCCCCTTCCACCGCAGCCTCAGCTCACTGCGCCGCTGGCGCAATGCTTTGTGCAGCAGGGTTGCGAGCTCTTGCTGGGTAGCGCAGCTGCAGAGCCCAGCCTGACCCCAGTGCTCTGTGCTGTGCCGGGCAGCGCAGCTGCCTGTCCTGCTGCTCTGGGCGGCGTGACTTTAGCGCCAACAGCCACTGGTGCTCCAGGCAGCACAGTAAGGGGGCAGGGAGCAGACGGGGTTGGGTAGAGGGCAGAGGAGTTCGGGATGGTGGTGGTGGTCAGGGGGTGGAGGGGTGGATAGGAGTCAAGATAGTCATAGAGCAGAGAACAGGGGGGTTGAATGGGGGTAGGGGTCCCAGGGGCACAGTCAGGAAGGAGGGGGGGTTGGATTGGTCAGTGGGGGGCAGTCAGGGGACAGGGAGAAAGGGTGGTTGGATGGGGCTCCTCTGCTCTCCCCTCCCCTTTGCCTTTCACTACAGCACAGCAAGTGTGGAGGAGCTGGCAAAGGGAGATCAGAGAGGAGATAGCTGGCAACATATGACAACATCAGCTGACCTCAGCTCATCAATCCAGTGTTTGGAGATGTGGGAGGAGGTAAAGTTCAAATAAAACTGCTCATTAGGTAAGGGATGGAAGAGGGCGGGGGGAGAAACACCCTTTGCCACTGAGAATAGCAGAGCCCTAGTTTTTAGCATGTTTCATAAATCAGTTTATAAAGAGTTTACACCTGTCTAGCTGGCCAGAGAAAATGGTGCTAGCTTGCTAGCAACAACTGCATTTAAAATGGGTCTAACTAATGTGGATTGAATTAGAGCACATGTAACAGTAAACTCAAGCTGCAAATATTGACCCCCATCATGTCCTGGAGGTACATCTTTTTGTAACTAACTTTTGTAAATATCATTCTATTACCCGCATCCCTGTGTGTCACACTTTTATTGCAGTACACAACAATACAAACACACTATTTATTTTTTTGTGCTATGGATCATACATACCCCATGTGAGTACTGGTTCTTTGTTTAAAGTATATATGTGCTATACTAATGTTCAGCCTAAACAGAAAAGAGGGCTGAATTCTCCTGCATCTGATAGAGCTCAGCAACTTTCTGCAAAGACAAACTTTTATGGGTGGGTTCATAAGGCTGCTGCTGAAGAGCAAATGGTTTGCTTTTGGAATGCACCATATTGCAGTTGTCAGCTATTTTCAGAACATTTTCCTGAAGCCTCCCATCCTTCAGTTTTCAAGATATCCCAGGGCCACCCTACAAACATTTCTCTCTCACACAGCATTTCAGATGACACAAGTTGAGCACTATGCTCTACTTCCCATATAATCAGCATATTTTCTTTTCAGGAACAAAGCGTAAACATTTCTAGCCTGTGCACTTATGGCCAGTTGTTTAAATGTCCTCAGCACTCAGCAGCTCCCATTGACATTAATGGGAACTGCTAGGTGCTGACCCCTTGAAAATCTGACTCAACGTATTGCAAGTTGGTTTTGGCAAGTGAGGTGCCTCCTGGGTGATTATGAGACAATGTGTTTATTTAAACTGGAAAATGATAATAGAGTCCCAGTCCCTCATCTTTCCTGTCTACAAGCATCCTCTCTCCATCCTCTGCATCTGAAGAAGTGGGCTGTAGCCCACGAAAGCTTATGCTGAAATAAATTTGTTAGTCTCTAAGGTGTCACAAGTATTCCTGTTCTCTCCATCTAGGAACTTATAGCATACCCATCCCTCTGGTATCTGAGTGCCTCACCATGGTATCTGAGCACACAGTCTTAGTACAAGGAAAAATGTAGTGGGGGGGTTGTATTGTTGTTATTTTGGAGGGAAGGGGGCTTCTTAATAAAATACTGGCAACAATTCCCGACTAGTGTCATGTGGGTTCTGAAAACACAATAATACCTTTGTAGGTCTGGGAATTCCCCTCCCTCTTGCCCTCCACCCCCTTCACTGTTTGGTTGCAGATGAAGTTAAAAATCAAAATCTTGCTGCTGGAGGGAATAAACTTTACATCTGTTCCCAAGCTCAGAAATTACTGGAATCAGATTGTTCATGGCTCTACAAGGACATTGCCTTGTTTTAACAGTCAAAGGCTAATGCCAATGCTGTCTTCTTCCTGTTGTAGCTATAGTACTGCTTTTCCTTTTTATCTTAGAAAATTATTGCACTGCATTTTGGTCAACAAATTAGTAGGCTGTATTATGTGGTATAGCTGCTTAATTATGCATATAAGTATTCATTTTATCAAACTATACCTTTCAAGTCACAGGTAAGGCTGTTGCTTACATGAATTAGCCTGATGGAACACACTCATGTATCAATACAAGGCAATACTTAGATCACAGTATCACAGCATTCATGGCACATTACATCAGCATGTCACAGTGAAATGTGATGGCAATGCAACAAAATGATGCTATCTTGTAGTGACATTCTATCAGCCCTAAGATTTGTATTCAGCTACATTCCACTAGCTAAGTTCAGGATCACCCCCATCAAAATCACACTCATCCTAGATGAGTAACAGCTCTAAGGTGCATTTCCAGCACAAGGTCATTACCATATAACACTTGTTGGCGACCTGCCATTCTGGTACCTTAAAATTGCCCCTCTCTAGTAACAGTGAATTCCTGCAAAAAAGTACTCCCTCCCTCAGGTTGAGCAGAATTTTAAAGCTATAGGACTATGTTCAATGGTATAATGGTCTCAGGGCAGTTCACATGGTGAACTGCCATCACAGTTGATATCCTTCAGAGAAGTCCAGACCCAGAGGCCAAAGACTGAACTACCCTCTCACTCATAAATTTGGCCCACTCACTATGAAATGAGGCATCTGGATGGGATGGTGCATGGAAACTAGCACTGCCATTTCCTGTGTGGCACATGTTCTGAGGCTTGACTAATTCAGTTTCCAATGCCATCAGTCTGGCTCTTTCACAAATGGCACTGGAGACTAAAATATGCCTATGAGATCACCTTAGTGTTTCAATTGCCTGAGTTGCACTGAACATTGGAGGGTTACTTGTCAGTTATCACAGTCCTCTTTTTTCTATGAAATGAGTCCATTTTGTTGGACAAAGAATGTTATGCTTCTCAGAAGCAACTAAGCTCTAAATGATTTTCCTTTTTGGCCCATTAGCCTGTTCCTGCTGTTAAGAAAGGACACCCCTGCTCATGAGTTAAACATCCACAAGTGATGAAGAACGCTAGAGAGTAGCTTGGTTCATCTCCATTTTGTCCACATTTCGTATGAAATTTGATGTCCTTGCAGATGACAAATTACATAAAAGTCCTTGAATTATTGCCAAGCAATGTCTTGGAGGGTGGCCTGTGTGTTGTGTAGCAAGCCAGATGGGCAGGACAAAGGCTGAAGCAGAGAAGCAAGATAAAAATAAGGGAGGGCAGGACAATGGTAGAGTGATAATTAAATAAAGCAGCAATACAAGACACTGAGGACTCAGTTCTGTCTTTAATTACATGCATGTGTATCCTACGGACTTTAACAGAAGTTACACTAGTCCAACTGAGCACAGAACTGGTCCACTGAGTGCAAACAATGGTGTAGTAAGAGCGCCATTCTTCAACTGGCCAGACAGCATCCGAGAACTCGATGAAATAACCACCAATGGCTTTAATTTAATGAACTTCATTGTGAGATACTTTCATCACCATCTTTGTCCATCACTCCACTAAATGGCAATAGCATTGCTTTAAAAACAACCACCACCACCACCAACCAGAAAAGGTTTTTTAAAAGATGGGCCACAGCACAAGGCTCAGTTTAGACAGAGACCTCTCTCTCCTCCCAATGAAGAAAAAGGATGGCTTTTAAGAAGCAGTTTCCTAGTGTGAAAATTAAAGACAAGGGTTCCTCCCTCCTACTTTTAAAGGTTTGACTGGGTATGATCTGGTAATCCTGGGTTCAGTTACAATTCACCTACAATTCCAGTATATTTTGGGAGATACACATTTTCTAATATGTGGAAGAGAAATATTTTCTCTTTTTTGCAGCTCTTACATAAACTATTTATTTATTTTTCCCCGCTGACAGATTTTTTTTTCCTTCAGCAGGGATATTAAATGTAATGGGCCAAATTCTTCTCAGTTACACCACTCTAATAATAAATAACAAATGTGTAAAGCACCCCACCCTCCACAAAAGTGCTCGGGGTGGTGAACAACAATCATAAAAACAATTTCTCATTAACTAATAAAAAGAACTACCCCAACCTCAACAAAAATTCCAAACAAGGGAGAGTAAACAAAAATCAATAAGAACAATAAAATAGCAACAGTGGTTGTAATTTCAAAACAATGCTGAAAAGAATAATCATTTAGGTATTTTGAAATGTGGGGAGAGATAAAGAAAGCCAGATTTCAGCAGCGAGCAACTTCCACACTATCAGGGCTACCACAGCAAACGCTCGATTGTTCACCGACTTCTGGCACGATGGCGCTCCAGGCACCGAGTGGGATGTGAGTGCAAAATTGTATCAGGTGGCGGCTCCAGGAGAAGATCTCAAATCTAGCCAGGGCCATTCTTCCAACCTAGTTTTCTGTTCTTACCATCAAATAAAATCTGTTTATAGTTACTTTTGGATATGAATCAATCTAATAATCACATTGGTTTCTCCATTTACAGAAAATGAGCACGTTTGATGGATTACCTGATTTTGTGGCCTTCATAAAACGCCATTTTCTATTAAATATAGAAAAACAGGATTTATTACTAAAATTATTAGTTAAGATGCAAAAGCAGATTGTGACTATGATCACTACTTCCTTGTAATCCTAAAAACCAAGGAATATCTATCCTACTGATAGAAAGAACTTGTAATCAATGTATTCATAATGGACTAAATTCATCCCCAGCGTAACTCCAGTAGTCAATAGATTTACATCAGGGATTAATTTTGCTCATAATGTTTAGGTATTACATGGGTATAAATTAATGTAATCTGACAAACATATTGGTGATTAGCTCAAAGCCTACAGTGAAAGTCCACCATAGCCACTAACACTCTGTAGAAAACAAAAATTAAACAAAACCCATAACCCTTCATTCTCTCATCTGCTATATTTTATGTGTTTGTGGTGTAATGAATTTTATTTATGGGTCCATCCTAAAAATCCTTATCCCCAAAGTAGTCCTTATTCCTGAATATTCCTGATCTACTGGGATTGTCTGGGGGCAAGTTTCTGCAGGATTGAACCAGTAGGCCCCAATCCTGCTAATGCTTGACTTCAATTACACTTGACGCAGTGACTACTCACATGCATAAAGTTAAGCAGGTGCATAAGTGAAGGACAGAGCCTTAGTTTATAAGCCTCTAGGAGCAGGAATGTTGCCTTCTTACATGTTTTGTAGAGAGATGAGCACACTACGGGGGATAAAAAAATCTTTTATGTATTTCTATGAAAATTTAATAAAGAGATAATGTTTTAAAAAAATTAAAAAGAGCCCTCTGTCCTCAGTGAGACTGGTTTGTCATCACTGCACCGCCGTCAGACACACTCCCATGACTCACAAGTCAACTGAGGCCAGTCCTGCCTCCATAGCCCTCATCTTATCATCCCATGCTGAGTGCTAGGCAGAGAATATATGACACCTTAAAACCAAGACACAGCTATGAGCTGACAGTATTACCGGTTCCTGTATATATATTAAACTGAGACAGAAATCAGTGAGCAGCTTCAGTTAACCCGCAGTGTAATTCATCATGCTGTATAGCAATGCAGCGAAGGCAGAGGGGAATCTGAATTTAATTGCTACAGCAGCAGAGGACCCTAGCAAATAGAGAACTATGAAGGGCAGGGTTTAAATTCATTCAGGAGCACATCAGTATTTAATACCATAGTCAAATATCATTCCTTTACTTCATCCTACCATTCCAGCAAAACAGAGGGTAGTCCGTTTTTTGAAAGGCAGAAAAATGGAAGGGGTTTAGGGGTGCAGAGTGTGAGAAGCAGAGTAAGGCTACGTCTTCACTACCCGCCGTATCAGCGGGTAGCAATCAATTTCTCGGGGATCGATATATCGCGTCTCATCTAGGCGCGATATATCAATCCCCGAATGAGCTCCTGTCAACTCCGGAACTCCACCAACCTGAACGGCGGTAGCGGAGTCGACATGGGGAGCCGCGGATGTCGATCCCGCGCCGTGAGGACGGTAGGTAATTCGATCTAAGATACTTCGACTTCAGCTACGTTATTCACGTAACTGAAGTTGCGTATCTTAGATCGATTTCTCCCCATAGTGTAGACCAGCCCTAAGAAACAAACAGACACAAGGTAAGGGCCTGATCCTGACATTTTTACTCACATGAGTTATCCTTATATACACAAGTACGTTCCACTGAAGTCAGTGGCACTGCTCTCATGTGCAAGGATTTCCTGTAGGAGTAAGAGTTGTAGGATCAGGCTCTAGTATTTTAAAAATGAAAAACAAATCTCTAGTACATCCCATCTCCTCTTTCTCACACACACACACACACACACACACACAAAAACACGTATTGTAAATGCAGGCTTTGTTGCTGCTTCATGTTTTAGAATCACCAGTTTTAAAACCAAACCCAGTTTAAATTATTTTTAAAAAAATGCTTGAAGGTATGGTTAAAAAAATCCTGCGAACCATTGGTGCACATCTAATTATGTAGAATAGTTAGTGCTGTGATAGTAACCATTTAAAGGCAATGATGATTCTGTTGCACAGTAGGGGAAGTACAAAAAGGTCTGATTTTCAGGAATACAGAAAGTGCCAAATGAATGTGACTTGAAATAAAATTCAGCTTTGATGCTGTTGGAAGCCAACCCCGTGCCCTTCTGTTTTGGAGTACTGCACCACCACACCCATAGGCCTCCATTTCATGTTTCACCCTAGACAGTCCCCAGGATACCACAGCTACAGAATTCCCTCCCATTAGCTGCAGGAATCCAGGATATCCATGGCAACCAGTCTCTAACCCCAGGGAGAAGGCAGCAGAATTGAAAGGCTCCATTCTGTTTCTACATCTACAGCTCAGTAAATTGACAGCATAGTAGTTTCCTAAGCTGCATTAGATTAGGATGTACATTTCTATCTTTTCTTTGTTTCCCTCAGCCTCTGCAGCTCTCAGCATAGGGTGGTGAATTCTTCACTGGAGTGTTTTCCTAAAAAGCCCTCATACTGCTAATTTTGCAGGATTGGTTTATGTATAACAAAGCATACTTTTTCCTGACAGTCTTTTCACACTCCTTCAAAATTAGTATTTAATAGGTATGCCTGGCAAATTACTGACAAACATATAGGCTCCAACCATGCCAAGTCTTTTGTAGTGCGGCTCTTATAAACCAGGCAGCTACATAATAAATAGGGTTTTATAACACAATTAAATTGCAGGATCAAATAACTGTAATCATTATAAAGTGATTGTTTATGCCACAGATATTTAGACAGGATAACAGATTGCACATTGCTTTCTCTGTCTTTGCCAGTGTAGCCTGAATAGCTAATTTGCACACCATGGCCCTGTGGATTTGCAGCTGAGACCCCAATGGATTTGCAGAAAACCTGTCAGCAATAGACCATTCGGTCCACAGACTCAAAGAACTCACTGGTATAGGCTTTAACATTGATTTCTGGTCATTTGTTACATCAGTGGCACCAGAATAACAGGACGGCCAAAGAATTCTGAACTCTGTTCAGGAAGTTTTTTGATCTTTTGTTCATTATCTGATATTTTTGGATAGCTGGCTAAATCTGAGTTTCATTTAGGATTTGTATTCCTTGAATGGCACTTTTTGTTTCACTCTGTGACACTTCTTGCCAGCTTTTTAAAGAAAAAAAGCAGTTTAATGTGGGTATAGCCTCACCGAGCAGTCCTGACTCCCTGAGCTTGCAGCAAGTGATAACAAACCTCTGTGTTCTGTCAAGGTTGGTTCTGACTTCCGTAATGCATCACTTTAAGGGGGACTGAAAGTCAGACATCTTAGCTTATCCCTTCCAGGGGGAGAACAGTGAAAAAGGCTTTTGGAATTACACACACAAGAATTTGACATTCCTTTTCCTAGTTCACACAAAGTACAGTATATCTATGCATACTTAACAAAGCACCTCTGGTATTAATGAAGGGCAGGATACACCATTAAAAAATGTGATTCATGCAGCCTTCCTGTCTCACCCCTTAAAAAGTTATTAACTATCTTCGTTATATCTAAGGGTAATGGCTGGCTAGAGTTCTTGCTATCAACTTTTTTACTTTGCCGGCACTGCAAATTAGGGCTTCAGGTTGTCAGCAAAAAATTGGTTTGAGGAGCTTGGAGAAGGAAAGTAGTAGCTGTGATGATGTTTGCATAAGAGCTAAAAATAGAATCAGAGCGACAGTCATGCCTGTACAGGGAGCTAACACAAGAGCTACATAGCCTCGTTAAACCCTTAGGGCTTATAATTTACTGTGTTATTATTGCCCCTTTTTGACCAAAGCGGCTAGTCAAGTTTAAGGCCCTGGGGATGTTCCAGATGGAAATAGTAGTTGATGGAGTCTGGTATTTTCTTTGATGCAGTCTTATGTATGTACAAGGAATTTATGAAGACCTGTGTCTCTGAACACAGAAGGAGCCAAGAAAAAAAGAAGCAGTTTCTTAGCGTACATCCTCAAAGCCTCTTTAGCCAACGCCAGATCCTAAAGCTCTTGCTCTCTAGCTTTTTCCAGGGTCACACTGTGCTTACAGGCTCCTGCTTGACTTTCTTGTTTCTCTTTTTCTCTCTGTTCTTGTTTGTTCTAAATTTCTGTGTGAACTGTTACCCCACCCCACCCCCACACACACAGACCCAAAACAATACTCAGCCAAAAGTTACTGGGAAGGTTCACTCACACACCTTTTGTCTTAGGTGTGCGTTTAAGCTTCCATTTATATCAATTGAAGGGTGAGTGCACACCTATCAATCTCAATGGAGTTCTAACTCAACCCATAACTAGGTTTTGCTCAGCTCAAAATACCACCCCCATCTCTGCTTTGCTCAGCATCCTGATAGGCCTAAAATTGTTACACCCAACAACCGATCCCAAAACAGAAAGAAAAGAAATAATTTAACAAATTTAAAATGATACAAGATTTACTGTTCACATATATACAGTGGCTTTCTGTCAAGATGTTTTCACATCATTGTGACATACCCAGGGTACAATCCAGACTGAGCAGCTGTGTCATCCCTGTCCTCCAACCTGGGGTGCCAATTACACTACTTTGCTGCTGTAGCTTCCAGACTGGATTGCTCACAAACACATGTACTTCACCCCCACTCATGTCTGTGTGCATGCTTCAGCCAGCCAGTCAAACCAAGGCTCTTACCAGGCTGAAGTATACTGAGGTGTAGCCCCAACACCAATCCCAGATTCCCCCGCCCCCCCCACACACCCAAAATGTATGTCCTGTACTGCCCAGCCCTCTCCTGGACAATACACATTTAAATAGGTCTGCTATTTCATCAATTGAAAAAGTATGCACACATTTTGCTATCCCCAAGGGAATTTCCCAAACAAACACACTGGATTAGATAAAACAATAAAATTTACCACAAAGAGATTGAGAATACAAGTAATAAAGTGTAAAAGTCAGAAATGGTTACAAGGGAAAAAAAGATAAAACGCAACTAATTTCTAACTTAACAAACTATGTGGAACGCAAAGCAAAGTTTTCCTCACCACATGCTCTCCATCGTCTTACTGGCCAAATATCTTCTGTCAGGACCCCTTCTTCTGTTAAGCGTCTGCTTCCTTTGTCCCTTCACATGCAGTAAACTGATGGACAGAAAGTGAGAGAAGAGGAGGGGTGTCTTGGGGTGTTTGTCTCCCTTTTTGTAGGGTCAGTCTCCCCTCCGGTTTGTTTACTGGCCGCATCCGCAGGTTCAGCTGATCGCAGCTCCCACTGGCCATGGTTCGCCGTCCCAGGCCAATGGGGGCTGCAGGAAGTGGCGCGGGCCAAGGGATGTGCTGGCTGTTGCTTCTTGCAACCCCCATTGGCCTGGAGCAGCAAACCACGACCAGTGGGAGCTGTGATTGGCTGAACCTGCCGACGCGGCAGGTAAATAAACCAGCCCAGCCCGCCAGGGTGCTTACCTTGGCGGGCCATGTGCCAAAGGTTGCCTATCACTGGTCTACAGGAAAGGATGCCCCCTGCTGCTTTTCCTCACCTGTTGGAGGTTCTTTTGTTTCCCTTCCTGCTTGATGACTCTGTTTACTGCTTAAGTGCAAATTAAGCAGAGCACACATTTCTTTGTTTGAAACAGACCTGTTTGCCTCAGTTTGGAACATGTGTTAAGAACAGCATACAGTGGAATGTTATACATACAGTGTTGCCACTCATTTTATCAGGAGAATATTGACCAGCAAATTATGACTTTTCAGATGATACCTTGCAAGAATACATACCTTATACAAAGATTATTACAATCGGGTGTGGACACAGGGGTACATTCTGTCACAATCACCAACCCAAAATGAATTTTATTCCCATCTAAATCTCTGGCTTTTCTCTCTGTGGATTTCTTTTCAAACAGCCTCTGAGGAGTGACTATTGTTGCTGTGGAATTTGGTGACTGAGGCAAATATTGATTGCTAGCCTCTGTTTCAGGAAATGGTGCAAGAACATCACTGGAAATGTGCTCCACCAGTGCCCCCACAAAATACTGCAGCAAAGGGTCTCTCTCTGTTTTTTTTTTCTTGGGTTTTTTTTGGGGGGGGGGGGGCGGGCTTCTTAGCAATGCGAGCATCACATTCCCTGCACCACTTTTCTACATCCCTATTGTGTTTTACCCAATAGAAATTCTCCCTTCGCTTAGCTTAGGCTTTTGCAACCCCAGAAGTGTTCAGTGGTTTTAAGATCATGACAAAACCTTGGTACCTCCTTTTTCAGTGTATCTGGTACTACCAGCTGGCACTTGTATTGCTCAGCCACTGATTTCTCCCATCTCTTCTACAATATTTCATCTGTGAAGTCCAAGTTTTCCCACAGTGACCGGAAAGCTTTTACTGGGGTGTTGTGAAGGGACACTATATTCCAAGGTGGCTGCATTTGTTGACTGATTTTCCAGTCACACACACTCCTGATATCAGGATCCTGTCTTTGGTTTTTAGTTGATCTGGGATCCATTCCTACTACCTCATCCACATTGCTTCAGTGGATGGACCAGGACTATGGGCTCTGGGAATTAGAGGAGTGGAGGGACACTTATCCCCTTGAGCATCTAATTCATTGCTTTCCTGCTCAAGGAAGTGCTTGCAATTAGCCACTCACAAGGCTGTCTGGACAAGAAACCAGCATTCTCGTGCTCATGGCCAGACCTGTGTGTGATTGTGAAATCTTAGCACTGCAGTTTTTCCAACCACCTGGCAAGCTGTTCCTCAGGATTCCTGAATCTAAAAAGTCATTGCAGGGAAGCATGATCTGTCTATAGGTTTAACCCAGGGGTCAGCAACCTTTCAGAAGTGGTCTGCCGAGTCTTCATTTATTCTCTCTAATTTAGCGGTCCCCAATGCAGCACCCGCAGGGGCATCTAAATGCGCCCGCATCCTGGCCGGCAGTTGAGCATCCGCCGAAATGCTGCCGAAATTCAGCGGCATTTCGGCAGCAATGCCTCTCGATGACGCCGCTTGCCACTGACAAGCGACGTCATCGAGAGGCGTCGCTGCCGAAATACCGCCGAAATTTGGCAGCATTTCACCGGATGCTCAACCGCCGCCACGGTCCTTTGTCTGGCACCCATCAGATGAAAAGGTTGGGGACCACTGCTCTAATTTAAGGTTTCGCTTGCCAGTAATACATTTTAACGTTTTTAAAAGGTCTCTTTCTGTGAGTCTATAATATATAACTAAACTATTGTTGTATGTAAAGTAAATAAGGTTTTTAAAATGTTTAAGAAGCTTCATTTAAAATTAAATTAAAATGCAGAGCCCCCCGGACCAATGGCCAGGACACAGGCAGTGTGAGTGCCACTGAAAATCAGCTCGCGTTCCTTTCACATACTGCAATAATTTCTCTCAGGGGCTTAGACTTTTGCTATAATAAACTACCACGCTTTCACGTTGCTTGTGTCCTTGTGTCAATAGTGCCGCCAAACCATAAGCACTAGCATCTGTGTTCAATATAAAAGGGGGTTTGAAATATGGATAGGCCAAGACAGGAGCAGTCACCAGAGCATTTTTCAAACACTGAAAATGGTAATCACACTTTATTGACCACTGAAATAGTTTCCCTCTCACTCTACCTATGCACTGGTTTTGCAATATTAGCAAACCCAACAATAAACCTTCTGTAATAGGAGCAGAGCCCTGTAAAATGTGAGTGTTTGGGGAGCTGACCAGCTCTGGCCAGCCTCAATTGGTCCTGCAGTATTTCATGAGCTGTGAATCACAAAGTAAATCGGTGGTGCCTGCCCTGCTGTGTTCCAAGGAAAGAAATAATTCATTATTGCTGATGGCATTCAAAGGGTAGCTGCACATGGTGGACTGTTGGTACTGGGCTCAGGAAAGAAGCACTGAGTGGTGGGATCACATTGCGATGCATGTATGTGATGAGCATTGGATGCAGAACTTTCAGATGCATAAATCCATCTTCCTGGAACTGTGTTCAAGGACACCAGAGTGAGAGCTGTCCTCACTGTGTAAAAGCGAGTGGGGAATCGCTCTATGGAAGCTGGCAACTCCAGACTGCTACCAGTCAGTTACTAATCAGTTTGGAGTTGGAAAGTCCACTGTAGGGGCTGTGGTGATGCAAGTGTGCAGGGCCATTAATCACATCCTGTGATGAATGACTGTGTCTCTCGGTAATGTGCAGAAAATACTTGATGGCTTTGAGGCGATGAGATTCCCTAATTGCAGCAGGGCGATAGATGGATCACGTATCCCAATTTTGGCCCCAGACCATTTTGCGATGTACATCAACTGGAAGGGCTACTTCTCCATGGTCTTGCAGGTGTTGGTGGATCACTGGGGCCATTTCACTGACATCTATGATGGTTGGTCAGGGAAAGTGCATGATGTATGCATCTTTAGGAACACTGGACAGTATAAAAGGCTACATGCTGGAACTTTTTTTCCAGACCA
Source organism: Mauremys reevesii (assembly GCF_016161935.1). Lineage (NCBI taxonomy): Eukaryota > Metazoa > Chordata > Testudines > Geoemydidae > Mauremys > Mauremys reevesii. The sequence continues at coordinate 83,491,943 of NC_052623.1, forward strand.
GAAGATTCAAATGGGGAATGTGGAAATGCCCATAGTGATCCTGGGAGACCTCACGTACCCTTTGCTCCCATGGCTCATGAAGCCTTACACTGGAAACCTAGATAGCAGCAAGGAGCACTTCAACAACAGGCTAAGCTGGTGCCGAATGACCATTAAGTGTGCCTTTGGCAGATTAAAAGGGCGCTGGTGCTGCCTTTTTGGCAGGTTAGACCTCAATGAGGAAAATATTCCGATGGACATTGCAGCCTGCTGTGCTCTGCATAACATTTGTGAAGTGAAGGGGGAAAAGCTTCCCCAGTGGCGAAGCGCTGAGGTAGATCGTCAGGCTGCTGATTTTGAGCAGCCAGATACCAGGCAATTAGAGGGGCACTGCGTGGAGCTATTCAAATTAGGGAGGCTTTGAAGGAGCATTTTGACAATGATTCCCAGTAATATGTATTTATGTGATGCATTTGGCCAGGCAATGTTTACTTGCTGCCTTGAATGACCCCTGTAGTGCTTGCTTCCTCCGAGTTAATTATACTGAGCAAATATTCCTGTCTATAGTCACTGTGTTTGAACGTTAGCACTAATTAACATGTGCATGGCACAAATAAAGACTCATTTTATTTCAAGGACTAAAGTTTAATAACAGGACAAAACACAAAAATGTTGTCAAACAGGAGACATGGTAGTGAGGAACAGTCTGTCAGTTATGGCTCTCACAGCTGTGTGTAACTCCAGCTTTCATTGTGAAACCAGCCACATGGTTAGAGTGCATGGGGTATTGCAAGGGACTAGGAACATGTGAGGAATGTGGTGGGGGAGTTTGGGGAGAGCATGGAACAGAGTTCTGTGTTGGCTGCAGGGGGAGTTGTATATGGATGTGCTCAGACTGCAGTGTAATGAAGGACTTGAACACCTTTGCATGGCCCTCTAGCAGCTTTATCATCTGCTTCTGCCCTTGTGTCCTTTCTAAGCTATCCAGCCTGAGTCATTTGTTGATTGTCTCCCTCCACACTCTTGTTTTGCTATGTGCTGCATCTAGCGACTCCAGCACTTTGCGAAACATATCTTCCTTACTCCTTCTGGTTAGCCACCTTATCTGATGGAGGTGCTGCACCAGTGTGGAGGAGTAGGCCCTCTAGGGCATATTTGCATAAGCCAAAGAAACAATGATCAAAGGCAGTATGATGAGTTCATTCACAGCCATGAATCAAAGGTTACACACACCTCTTTCTCACTTTGCTCGCACACAGCTCGGTGAGAGTCCAAAATATGGTGAGTTTGGTGGGAGGGTGCACTTGGGACAAAGGGTCTGTGGGGCTTATGATGAGGGTCACTACGTGGACCTAGGGAGAGTATTCTGAATATTGGCACTCTTTTCCACAGGCTGGGGTAATCACACCCACTCTCTCTCTCCTGAGGGTAATCCAGGATGCAAGAGTGTATCTCCTGCATGCATGTGGTTTCAGAGTGGGTCTGTGTGCTGCTTGTCTGTGTGCTGCTTTGTTCCCTGCAGAAATAAATTGCCAGTTTGTGCAGCAAAGTTTCCTATGGCAGGGGGAGAAACAAAGCAGTTCTGCTAAGGAACCTTCAGCAGAGGATTGCAGAATACCTACAGGAAAATTTCCTAGAGATCACGATGGAGAATTCCCAGGACATCCCAGTGTACATTAACAATTTTTATGCTGGGCCGCTACTGCATAGGCTCATTTGTTAACTTCTGTTCCTTATCCTTCCTCTACCATATAACAAAATTCATGAGAACTTAATCTCCTCTCACTGTGTAGTGTCAAAGCAAATGCGTGCTTACCAGAGCTTGCGTCCCCTGCTTCAGGCACACCAGAGCTGGAACTCTGGGATTGACTAAACCTCTCCAAAGTCAGAAAGAGGTCCTGACTCACCATGTCCCTGGATGACCCTGTTGTGTATCCCACATCCTTTTCCAGCTCCACTTCCTTTTCTACCACTTTGTCATCAGGGTTGATTCTGCTGGCTGCTGCCTCCAGACCCCCACAAAGTATCCACGGAGCTCTTGGTGGTTGAGCTGGGGTCACTGCTGAGGATGGTGTGCAGTTCCTTGTAGAAGCGGCATGTCTTCAGCACTGCACCTGAGTGACAGTTGGCCTCCCTTGCCTTCTGGTATGCCTGTCGCAGCTCCTTGGTCTTAGCATGGCACTGCTGTGTGTCCCTTTTGTGCCCCTTCTCCTGCATCCCACTAGCTATCAGCCCGTAGGTATAAAAGTTCCTATGGCTGGAGCAGAGCAGTGACTGCACAGCATTCTCTCCCCACAAACCCAGCAGATCCAATAGCTCCAGTGTACTCCATACGGGAGCACATCTGTTGTGGAGATCCAGCATGTTCAGCTGGGAAGATGCTGTGTGAACTGTCCAGGATGAGCAAACAGGAAGAGGAATTTCAAAAATTCCTGGACCTTTAAATGAGGGAGGGGTGCATGTTTGTGTACCTTCAGGGCAGCGGAGTTCAAATTGCTGACTAGAGTGGTCATGCTGGGCATTGTGGGACACCTCCTGGAGGCCAATTAGGGCAACATAAACAAGCGCAGTGTCTACAGTGACACTGCATCAGTCTAACTTTGTTGCAAAAAGCTCTATGCCTCTCACCGAGGTGGTTTTATTTTGTTGACATAGGAGAGTTAAATCGGCAGGAGGAGCATTGTAGCATGCACATCCCTACTGTTTTGTTGACAAAACTCTGTCATGTAGACAAGGCCTGAGAATAAACAAGAACAGAAAGAGAGAGGGGGAGAAGCAAGAAAGTCAAGCAGGAGTCTATAAGCTCAGTGTGACCCTGGAAAAAGCTAGAGAGACTTTTTGGGTCTTGTGTTGGCTAAAAAGGCTTTGGGGGCTGTAAGCTTTTGTTCTTGGTTCCTTCTGCATTCAGACATACAGGACTTCGTAAATTCCTGGTAAATAAACCAGACTGCATCAAAGAAAATACCAAATTCCATCAGTTTCTACTTCCATCTGGAACATCACCAAGGCCCCTGAACTTTAACTAGCTGCTTGGGTCAAAAAGGGGGCAACACTGGTGTCAGGTGCAGGATCCATTTTACAAAGAGATAGAGGGTCTTCCTGTTGAACCAAGCTGGAACACATAATGGAGGTGCTTGCAGAAATAAAAAATAGCCAGCACTATTTAAAACAAGACCTGGAACACAAGCTAGAGGCTTCACCAAAGGAATTAAAGCAGTAACTGTAGGATTCTTAGAAAGGCCTGAGGGTTGAATTACAAATGAGTGTCAAATCTCTGTTGGAGCAACAACTACAAAGAATCTGGACTGGTTGGGAAGCCCAGCTGCAAAACTCTCAGGCTGGAAAGGCAAGACAATCAGGTTGCTGGTCATCGCATTGACCTGCCATAGGCCAGAAGTTTTTCCATGAAGTAGTGGGGACCAGGTAAGATTTAGTAACCTTGGAACTTGGTAACAGAGATAAACTGCAGCAAGGAGTTAAGGAGCTGAAAATTCAGCTCGAGAAGCAAATCACAGTGGAAGGCAGCTGCTTGGATGAAGAATTGAGACAAGCAGAGGACTAGGGTAAGACTGGACATTTATGACCCTTTTCTACCCTGTTTGTAATCCACAGAAGCCCAGAGGGAGGAGGTCAGGCTGTCCCAGCTCAAATAATGCAAATCTTGATACCTTTAAGGAAATTATCCCTAGGAGGCTTATTCAGCATAATGCAATGTTATAGCTCAAATCAATGGAAGGGAAGATAGACAGAAAGGGGGGTTACTAGCTGTCAACTTGGGTGGCTCAGCTCTGGAGAACTTATCCCCAGAGAAGAGGATGGAGTTATCCAGACCATGTACAAGCCCTTCACATGCGGTATGGAGCTAATCATCAATCTGAGCTGGCCAGGGCACAGTTTAGAGCTAGAAGGAGTTGGAAAGAAGAAACCTCACCCGAACTGGCAGAGGACCTGCAGAGACTTGTGTTCCTGGATATTATGAGGTGTTCCAGGATAGACTGGCAATGGAGCAATTGATAGATGCTCAGCTGGACTGAGACTTGCAAATCAAGATCAGCAAAAGGAGGCCACAGATACTTTGAGAGGCTTGGTTTGCCACTTGAATCTTTCTCTGTAGCAGTTCACCAGAACAGGAAGCAACTGCTAGTGAGGAAGAGTGAAGCTGATCGCCATAAGCCCTGTAAGTACAGCTCTGTGTCTAATATGTATGTTGAAATAGGTGTGTAAGGATCTATGGGGGCAGGTCCTTGGTTTTGGAACATCTTGAACCCAGGATGGCATGGCTGCGGCCCTGGGTCTCTAACACTCCCTTGTCACCACCAAAGGAGCTAGACAGAGCAGCACCTCAGGCTTACCTCCCAACACCAGCTCCTGCTCTGACCGCTAGGTATGACTGCCTATGCCCTGGTTCCTAACAGGGGGAGACAAATCTGGTTCATGACAATTTTGAACTATTAGAACAGATGATAAATTTGGTTTTTAAAACAAGGGAAATTAGTAATGCAAAAATGAAAGGAGACAGTTTAGATAAATGCTGGCACAGTGACAGAACTGGCCACAAAAAGGAGGATTGTTATAAATTGAAGGTAGGCCAAGACTGCCTGTCACGGGTGTCTAGTGAAAGCCCCTCTCTCAGTTTGGGAAATGGGGGAAGCTGAAGGGGCAGAATTTGGAGGTACAAGCATCAACCCCACAGTTTTTGTTTAGATCTGAGCGGTTCAACAACAATGGGAGTTGGGCTATTGAGTTTGTAATAGGATCTGTGGTGTGTATAGGAGATAGTTAACACAGGCTCAAACTTATTTTTATTAGACCATACAGGCTCAAAAGATTGGATCTCTAAAATTTGAGTAAGAAGTCTGGGCTGCTGAAATAATGGATGAGCTAATAATTGGCTTGGATTTCATTATGGCTAATAACTGTGATTTCAGTGCCAGGACAGGTGTCTGACAAACTCAGTCTGTGGAAATTCCCTTTAAAGATATGGCCCAGGAGAGACATATGGTTTGTAGGCAATTGGTTTTCAATTAAGGAATTGTCCTGCCCCCTAGGGTAGAAACCGTCATAACAGCTACATGCTGTGATAGCTTTCTAGCAACAGGAGTGGGGCTGAATCCCCAAGCCCCAGCAGGTGCTTTCCATGAGCTGAAGCCCCAGCAGGTGAGCCCCAGCTCTCAACCTTCTGAAGATTGTCATATGCAGTTCCAAGGGTCAGTAAGTTTGGCCACCCCTGTTATATATCATGTATTAGTCCTTAGTATGGAGAGAATCCCACCCTTTGAGAATAACTTACTGACTTGGATGTACATAGCATTTACTCTACCATTGGCTCCAAAGAGATCCAATGCAATGTCAGCAAACAGTAACACCTAATACTGTGCACACAAAATGCATCTAGCTCTAGATAGATAGTCTGCACAAGTCACAGACTGCCACAGGACTGCTCTAATGTACACCACTAGCATAAAGTATAAAAGGAGGGATCTCTGCCATCCCCTTCTGCACCCCCAGAGTGTCCCCTGTGCTGGAGGTGAAGCAGGGAGTGCCAGGCTGGGTACTAGATTCCCAAGATAACTTACTACAATATTTCAGAAGCACTAAGATAAATGAGAAACACTGTATGCTTTCATTTAACTGTATACGTCTTGGTTATACAGCAGCTGTACTCAAACTTCCAGCCTCATCTGCCTCTGCAACCTGACCTATGCTATGGCAGTTAAAGTTCTTGGCTGCCTAGAGAAGGTGTGTAAAGTTTAGGGATGTAGGGAACACAGATGAATCAGTCTCTACAAGATTAGAATCAGCCTTAAGATTTATCTAAAATTTCAACCTTTGGCTCAGAACAAACCTTAACAGTCTGGGGGAGAGGGAGAACTAGAAGTGGAAGCACCAAGCTACCACAAGAAAGGTTATTTGCAATCTAGCCCAAACCTCACCCCTTCCCTTTGTTTACTAGGCTCCAAACAGCTTGAGGCAAAAACCTGTCATTGTATTGGTCTGTGAAGCATCATGCACACCCATAGCACGGTATAAATAATAGAACACTACTAGTAATAACCACAGTAGAAATCCATTGTGAAAGTCTGTTCTTTGGAGGTTTCTAGACCAAAACAAGTCCAATGAATTTAGAAAGCTTCAGATAACCATCCAAAGGTTTTCCAGGACTTGAGGGATACACAAAGATTCACCAAGCATCATAAGTTGGATTTGCAGACTGGGACAAAGATAACAAAAAGAATACTTTTTGCTATATATGTAGCCATTTGATTTTGACAATACATTTTCTATTTTTCTCCCCACTGTTTTGGAAGGCATTGATGTTCTGTAAAAAAAAGTTTTCCCTGCCCAAAACTGAGCTTCTCCTCCTGCTTGATCCTGCAGTGAAGTCAGCATAATCCATTATTATGATACCACAGCCCGTTGCCATGAAAATGATCGCAGTGTCAAATTCAGCATTGTAACTTTACTGCGGAATGAAGAAGGAGAAGGTGACAGGGCTGTCAGAGTGAAAGTAGTGGATTAATCAAACAAATCTCTGATAATTAGCCAGAGGGGCATGAAAAGAAAAAGATCAAACCTTAGAAGGTGTGCAGTGACACAGGTCAAAGTTGTCCCCAGTGTGAATGTCCTTTATGAGATGACTTAGAGCATTTAAGTCACAAAAGACATGTCTGCACAAAAGGTGTAAAATATGGAAAATTTTGCTATTAATTAGGGTGTGCCCACAGCAAGATCATTTCAGTTGGATTTGCTTCATTTCAGAAACATCCAGTTCAGCATGCTGTCTGTGAATTCAGAACAGAAACCCAAATGCATTTCTTCAGTGGCAGGGCTAGCAGAGCCATATGCATTCTGGGTAACAGTCAGGAGGATGCAAAATGAGACAGGAAAGATACTTCTACTTCCAAAAATTTAGAGACTAATGGGAGGCAGCATTGTTTAGTGTAGAGGACATGGGCTTGGGAGTCAGGAGATCCAAAGTCTGTCTCCAGCTTTGATGGTGACTCCATGTACCTCAGCCTGGCTGTGCTTGGGCCTAATGATACTTATTTAACTTTATGAAGTGCATTGAGATTGGCAGATAAAAAGCGAGAAGTATGGTTTTCTCCATTTTTGCCAGCACTCCTTTATCAAGGTATGAATCTAAGATGTTTGGTTAGGATGCGATAGTGCATAATAAAGTGAAATTAAGTTAACCATTTAAGTCCATACAAAATGCTGCCAGCAGGATCCATTCTGTGCCCATTGGCTTCCTTTCATCTGTTGTAAGAAACTCAAGCTTGGAGTCTTGCCCTCAGGATCCTGCATTCTCTGCCCCCACCCTGCTCCTTATTACATTGCACCTCATCCCATCTGCTTGGCCAATGATGCCAGTCTCAGCAAGCTGATTGTCCCCTGATTGATCAAATATCTCTGTACTTCCCTCCATGTGCTCCTCTACTTGTAGAGCATCCTGCATAAAGCCAATCCTCAAAGCCATGGCACGCTTCTCATCCAAATCCCTCCTGCAGAAGCACTTCAACCATGATGCCTACAAGTAACTAACTATCCGATAGCACCATGGTAGAAATCAATTGGAGTAGCCTACATCACTTTATACATTCTATGTAAACAACACCAAACAAACCAAAAGCCATGTCTTATTTGACACAGCCAATCACATACATCACCTTACTTGTTTGTTGTTCCCTTTTCCTCTACCAATTATCTCCATCTTGCTTTTGTCTTTTCTAGAGTAGCTTCTTTGGTGCAAAGATCATGCTATCTTTCTGTAACACATTGTGGGAAGTCCCAGAAACAATAAAATCTAAACTAGAAAAATCAATATAATCCAAAATATGAAACACATTACAGAGTGGAATAATCTTCCAAAGGACATATTGGATTCTCAGTTGCTGGAGACATTTAACTATTGAATGAAATGCACTGGTCCCTCTAAATATATTATATATATATATAATGCACTATACTTTCCCATATTTTTCTTCTTTGAGTCTATGATATACTCCAATGAAATTCCCAGTAGTTAAACTGCTAATTAATGAAGGTCAGAACATATGGATAATATAAATGATAATTTTGTCCCTTCAGTGACATCAGGATCCTTGCACAATTTTATTTTATTTTCAGCTTCAGCTTTAATGAGAACTAAAGCTCTTCATACACTTGTGACTTTATGAGCTACTTTATGGGCCTGATGCAAAGCTCAGTGAAATCAATAGACTTTGGATTTTGTCCAGTGTGAATATATCAGTGGATAAAGTTTCTGCATGGCTCATATCATTTCCAAACTATCCATCATGTATCTTATGGCCCTGATGGGATGAAGCAATATGGTGCATAGGGGCCAACATCCCCAGAAGGTTAAAGACCTTCAACTAGCCTGCAGATTTAGCAACAGGGAGGAGTGTCTATGAAATTACATTCTAAGCAAATAGCCAGTTTAATTGAACCTCATCACTTGAGTTTGAATTAGTCCAGATTAACATTTTAAATGAGATAATTTGTAGCAGATCCAAGTAGGTGATCAATCACACTTTATCTCAGTCTTTCCAGGGAAAGAGAGTGAATGAGGCTGGTGCATCAATAGAAAGAACAAAGAGAGAAACTAACAGAAGTGCCAACTTTGCTTACCTGAGCTTCTGAGTAAAGAGAGGGAGATTTTGGAGAGTCTCCATTACAAGGATATGCTCCATTTGAGAGCAACCTTTGACTATAGCTTGTAGCTTTCAGATTTGCCATGATATGTGAGGTGTGAATCAAATGAGGCTAGGGTGCTCTGAGACATTCCTATCTGTATGCTTCCACTTCCTTTCAGTGTTAGGTGTGTACAGGGGCGGCTCCAGGCACCAGCGCTCCAGCATGCCTGGGGCGGCAAGCCGCGGAGGGTGCTCTGCCGGCACCGGGAGGGCGGCAGGCAGGCTGCCTTCGGCGGCTTGCCTGCCGAGGGTTCGCTGGTCCCGGGACCAGCGGACCCTCCGTGCTTGGGGTGGCAAAATGTCTAGAGCCGCCCCTGGGTGTTTAACCCTTCTGCCAGGTGGAGTCAGCAGCAACAAAGGCCAGGTTAAATATCCTAAGATTCCTCTTAATACAAAAACAGAACTGGCTTGAACCCCCACCTAGTAATCTGGGAAAATGTAACCCTAAGCCGGGCGCCTCTCAGGCAATGCACTCAGTGCCTGCAAGTGGGGAGGTGTGTAGGAAAAGGGAACTTATTAGAAGGGAAAGGAAACCCAGCATTAATTTGGGAAAACACCACAACCACATTCAAAAGCATGAGACCATAAGCAAATCTAACCCCACAGTGAGTTGGGCAGTGTCCTTTACCTCAGTTTCCCACCTTGCAGTGGGAAAGTCCAACAAACAAACATCCCTTTAACACATCACTCCCCTCTCCCTGCACTGCATCCCACTCACAGTTAGTTGTCCTTTGTTAGTGAAGATCCAGAGTTCAAAGGTGCATTCCTGGGGTTCACCTTCCACCTGGAGGCAGCAGGTGTTGAGCAATGTCTCTGCAGCTGTTTCACTACTGCCACTTTTCTCTGCTGCTGTTTCTTTGCCACGACTAGCCATCGCCACTTGTTGCTTCCACAATGTCATGTTCCGAGGTTCCACGACTTAACCCAGCTCTCTGTGATTTCAGCAGGTAGCGGGGAACCTCACAGCCAGTGCAGTCTCTGTGCTGTCTCTCACTGTCCCCGCACAAGCTCAGCAGTGATGTCAGCTCTTGGAATCACCAGGCAGAAACAAGAACTCTCAAGTGAGTCCAATCAGCTCTGTCATTAAATGCTAGAGATGGACCTAGGACTTACTGGCCAGAATCTACACCAGCAAGGAGGAACACCTGTCTCACCCACATTTCTCCCCACTAGAGGTACGTCTTCACTACCCGCCGGATCGGCGGGTAGCAATCGATTTCTCGGAGTTCGATATATCGCGTCTCATCTAGATATATTGAACCCTGAACGCGCTCCCATCGACTCCGGAACTCCACCGGAGCGAGTGGCGGTAGCGGAGTCGACGGGGGAGCTGCGGACGTCGATCCCGCACCGTGAGGACGGGTAAGTAATTCGAGCTAAGGTACTTCGACTTCAGCTACACTATTCACGTAGCTGAAGTTGCGTATCTTAGATCGACACCCGCCCCCCCCCAGCGTAGACCAGGCCTTAGATTTGGCATCCCTACCCCCCACTTAGCAAGTGAGGTTTGGTGTAGGGTGACCCCCTCATTCAGGGCATGCTAAGCCCAGTCTGCTGCCCTGTACTCATACAATAAGGATAACAACATCTTATTACCCCTTGTGATAGGGCCACTCACCTCACAGGACAGCCCCTGCCAGCCAGGTGTGTCTGCACCTGCACTCTCTCCTTGCTGTGACCCCTGTTGATAGTTAAACTTCTTAAGCAGGTTTTCAGTGACTTGACCCTCCAGCTGACTCAAGCACAGCCTGTAGGTGTACAACAAAACAGACCTCTTCTGGGGTACAGAATCCCACGGTGCCCTCTGTAACGTATCAGTCCATAGCTCTGTCTCTAGGCTTGGTTCTCAGTCAGTCTAACAGGGCCTATCACAGCACCCTGGTTAGCCTCAGCCCCTCTTGCTTCCAAACTGTCCCCCAGCTTCCAAGGTCCCTCCCGGGTGACTCTTTGCTCTGTAGCAAGCCTTCCTGACGCCCAGCTCTCCAGCTGAGTCACTAGTTCAGTTCGATCCCCCTGTGAGGTTAACACAGTTCAATTAAATGCTGACCCTCTTCAGGGTCTTCTGTCCCCTCATCTGGGTTTGATTAAGCTCTCTTCCCTTGGCTCAGGACACTGCGCCTGTAGCCAGTGGGGAATGGGGAAGAGAACCCGAGCCTGTCCACTACTCTGGGTCTCAACCCAGGGACCCTCTATGTAGCTCCCACTGGCTGCTTCCCTTTAACCACTGTTTTTGATCTGATTAAGAATAGTCAAAACGTTTTTCAAATATGGTAGTAACAGAACTTTTACCACTTTATATGCATTATAGGTAGGGCTGTCAAGCGATTAAAAAAAATCACAATTAATTGCACTGTTAAACAATAATAGAATACCATTTATTTAAATAGTTTTGGATGTTTTCTACATTTTCAAATACATTGATTTCAATTACAAACACAAAATACAAAGTGTGCAGTGCTCACTTTATATTTATTTTTATTACAAATATTTCCACTGTAAAAAAACAAAAGAAATAATATTTTCAATTCACTTCATACAAGTACTGTAGTGAAATCTCAATCACAAAAGTTGAACTTACAAATGTAGATTTATGTACAAAAATAACTGCATTAAAATATAAAATAATGTACAACTTTAGAACCTACAAGTCCACTCAGTCCTATTTCTTGTTCAGCCAATTGCTCAGATAAACAAGTTTGTTTACATTTGCAGGAGATAATGCTGCCCGCTTCTTGTTCACAATGTCACCTGAAAGTGAGAACAGGCATTTGTATGGCACTGTTGTAACCGGTGTCACAAGATATTTACATGCCAGATGTGCTAAAGATTCATATGTCCCTTGATGCTTCATCCACCATTCCAGAGGACATGCATGCATGGTGATGACAAGTTCTGCTTGATAACAATCCAAAGCAGTGCAGACTGACGCATGTTCATTTTCATAATCTGAGTCAGATGCCACCAACCGAAGGTTAATTTTCTTGTGTGGTGGTTTGAGTTCTGTAGTTTCTGAATCGGAGTGTTGCTCTTTTAAGACTTCTGAAAGCATGCTCCATACACCCCCTCCAGATCAGATTTTGGAAGGCACTTCAGATTCTTAAACCTTGGGTTGAGTGCTGTAACTATCTTTAGAAATCTCACATTGGTACCTTCTTTGCATTTTGTCAAATCTGCAGTGAAAATGTTCTTAAAATGAACAACATGTGCTGAGTCATCATCCAAGACTACTATAAAACATGAAATATATGGCAGAATGCTGGTAAAACAGAGCCAGAGACATACAGTTCTTCCCCAAGGAGTTCAATCACAAATTTAATTAACACATTATTTTTTTAATGAGCGTCATCAGCATGGAAGCATGTCCTCTGGAATGGTGGCCGAAGCATGAAGAGGCATACGAATGTTTAGCATATCTGGCACGTAAATACCTTGCAATGCCGGCTACAAAAGTCTCATGTGAACGCCTGTTCTCACTTTCCGGTGACATTGTAAATAAGAAGTGGGCAGCATTATCTCCCGTAAATGTAAACAAACTTGTTTATCTTAGTGATTAGCTGAACAAGAAGTAGGACTGTGTGGACTTGTAGGCTCTAAAGTTTTGCATTGTTTTGTTTTTGAGTGCAGCTATGTAACAAAAAAAAATCTACATTTGTAAGTAGCATTTCACAATAAAGAGATTGCGCTACAGTACTTGCATGAGGTGAACTGAAAAATACTACCGTATTTCTTTTGTTGATCATTTTTACTGTGGAAATATTTGTAATAAAAATAATAATATAAAGTGAGCACTGTACCCTTTGTAATCTGTGTTGTAACTGAAATCAATATATTTGAAAATGTAGAAACATATCCAAAAATATTTAATACATTTCAACTGGTATTCTATTATTTAACAGTGCAATTAAAACTGTGATTAATAGCAATTAATTTTTGGAGTTAATTGCGTGAGTTAACTATGATTAATCAACAGCCCTAATGATATATATTTCCCACACATAAATACAATAAAATTATATACAGCATATGCCTTTCAGATATCCAGTAAGTGCAGAAAAAGTATATTATTTCTTAACTACTTACTTCATCCTCTCTTTCTACCATGCTTCAGTTAGTCTCGGATTTTGAACAGTTTATTCTACGATCTAGTGTCACATGACCAGAAAAAAAACAAATATTGCAATGGGCATGTGACAAGGGTTGGAGGTTTCATTCAGATAAGGCTGGAAAAATATGGATATTTATGAGAAACTTATCTAAACTTTTGGGTAAAAGTAGATACTGGAGACAAAAATACTTTAAAAAAAATCTATACTTTCAAGTTTGCCTTGTTCTGCCACTAACCACATACTCTGAAGAACTCAAGTCTTTCTGAGCAGACACTAGACAATTCATGTAGCGTATTTATGTTCATTGCCACCAGTACTAAGCAAATGATTTTTCTAAAAAAAAAAACAAATTAGGCAAAGAAATGTTTATTTCTGGCAGGGTTCATTTCTGATAAATAAGTATGCAGCATGGTAAATTAAGAACAGTGGTCCCCCCACTTTTGACCTTTTGGGTGTATTATTTTCAGTGACCATCAATTGATTTCTCATTGTCTGCTGCTCTGTCTACAGGGGTTGGTCAACGCTGAAGTAGTAGATGGGGGTCTACTTCTCTGCTGACTCCATGCAGGAGAAGGGAAAAGAAAGGAGCTGCTCATCTGAAAATAATACCTAGCTTCCTCAGTTACAATGTCTACAATTCTCTTCTGTGTTTGTAATCAGTTGTTTGTGGTGAAGAGTTGCTCAAAGCAGGATATTTTTGCTGCTTGTGTTCCCAGTTGTTTTCACCTCTCCCTCACTCTCATAACAGATCAAACAGCCACTGTAAGCCCTGCATGCAGCTTTGTGGAAGCCCACTAAGGTCTCCTGAAGAGCTCCTCCAACTCACTCTCCCATTTTCTTTCAAAGGAGTTGTTTTTTCCCCCAGGCTGCCCCATCTTTCCTCCCTGCCCCCAGTCTGCTCCACATTCTAAAGATACACAGATACTTTTTTCTCCCCCAATACAGCCTCTGCTGTCAGTTGTTTGCACCTGAGCAAAGTGGATGTAAAATGCTACCATGTGTGGAAGTGAGTGGAGGAATCTCATCTGGTGGTGGTTGTACACTCTCTTTGCATTCACTCTGTAAAGGTGTAAATGACTACACAAGGGGCAATGCAGGCCATTTCATCTACCCCAAAGAAGCGGATCCTTGGGGGGTTTTTTTGTTTTTTTTTTTTATTTGAGTTCATCATAACTGTGAAATCCAGATTGCCTGTTGTTCCTAGTGGGCTCAGTGAGAACATCGGGATCATAGGTTTCTGATAAAAGTAAATCCAAACAGATGATTGAGTATCTCCCTTGGCAAGGTCTCACAAAGGTAGTGTTCTTGATATCAAGGAACAAAAAATATGCTTTTCTATTGATGCGAAGACCAGGACTAGGGAGGAATTACCATTACCAAAATAAACTAGCTTGGAAGGCAGAAGGGGTCTGTAGCGGGGTGGTTACCCCGCTCCTGCCCTGAAGGGCTCAAAATCAGCCTTGAAAGAGGGCTGCAGTGGTAAAAGCGGACCTGCAGAGGGCTGCAGCTCTAAAAGCTGGGCTGATTGGGGAAGTCGCCACAGCTGGGCCACACCCCAATCAGGCCACAGCTGGCCTGTCTAAAAAGGCAGGGAGCCGGAGGCCCAGGAGTCTCTCTCTGAATGCAGGTTTAGAAGGGCCTGGCTGCAGGGAGGTTAACCAGGTATCTGGAGTGGACCAGGGCTGGAGAAAGGCCAAGGGAGATGGGGAGCTCCAGCCTAGGAAAGCCCCAGGCTGCAGGCCTGGTAAGGCCTATTAGGTACTGGGTTGCAGGGGGCAGCCCACAGGTAGCCAGAGGCAGCAGGTCCAAACCCCTTTGCCTGTGATGAGTGGTTTATACTGCAGTCTGCCCCAGTGAATGGGGGCTAGATGGAGACTGGGCAGTAGCCAAGACTGAGGTGAAGTGGGGATAGTGGGTGCGGGTTCCCCTGGGAGGGGGAGACCCAGACTGTGGGGGTACTAGCAGGGGGCAGCACCCAGTTAAAGGGGCACCCAGTTAAGAAAAAGACCCAAAAATCGGGACTGTCCCTATAAAATTGGGACATCTGGTCGCCCTAGTGTGACTTCAACATTAGTGACTTTTGCAATGTTCTTGAATTGAGCATTCATTTACCTGGTTGACATCCTCAGTATCACAGCTAGCCACTCTGTGGATTATCATAGTGATGTCCAGTGCTGGTAGCTTCCAGCTGCCAACATCAAAATGAAATTATATTCCTGCACATTTTATTTGTTTGAGTCATTCTAACAGAGTAATATAAGCTACTTAATTAATTCTGAGACAAGCAACAACAATATTTACAGATCACTGAAAGAGTGAGTGTATCCGGGGGGGGGGGGGAGTAAGGGAAGGACTGCGGAGGAAATTACAGCAGACAAGTTTACACTATTTTAGTACAAGGAGATTTCTTAGTCCCCCCACCACACTGTTAAAGTTCACCAATCGTTTTCAAGGCAGATTAAAATCTGAAGCATACAAAGGGTACTTTCCATCCAAACATACTGAGTGTGTCCAAGATCAAGTGCAATATCTGTTTAATACAGATACATTCCTTACCCAGGGACTATAATTCTGCACTTGCAGAGAGATGGATTCAGTATAGCAGGTCTTTTCCCTCTGTAACTTCTGTCATCCTATACATCCCAGGTGTACCCAAACATGTTAACCTCTCAAACATTAGGCTTCAGAAACAACAGAAGAAGATTTTTTTTCCAGGACTGGACACAGCTATAAAGATTTACCCACAAGGGAATGCATGTTAGAAAAAACATAAGATAGACTAAGAGAAACAAGTAAATTCACTGGATGCAGTGAAGAATACGAGGGGGGATTTAAAAACAACAAAAACCAAAATCTGCTGATTTTTCAGGAGTCCAACCAATAACTGCAGTGAGAAGACAAAGATAATTGAGCCTGAATTGTTTTAGATGCTCTTTCAAAAGGGAATAACAGGTCACAGTGACGTGTTCCATAGAAGATGTAGTTTCTTAATATTCTCCATGATATCGAGTGAATTCCCATAGAAAGCCATGCCCTTGTAAAAAGGCATGAAATCTTCTGTTTAATATTTACATCTTTACAGAGTGGTAATATGGAAAACAAGCTTGGGGAATGTAAAAGCAGGCAGCTTTGGGAATACTCTGAACTAACTGAAACCAAGCAACTGAAACCCTATATAGAGACATGGAGCCATCTACAGGCATAAAATGGAATTCAAGAAACAGCACCGGTTTCCCAGAAGCTGCCTCGATAGAAATTCATGCCGTAAATTTAACAGCTTTGCTTGACACCAGACTATTCATACTGGCCAACATCAGAACAAACCTGTCTCAGCAAATACATGTTTCTTCTCCCTGCTAACATGTTCACACGGCATCCAGAAATAATCAAAGGAAGATGATTTTAGTAGAAGCGTATGATGTATAGACATGTTGGAGGTTTTCAATTTCCAATTGTGAAACACTCCCCCTCCCCCTGCAAATGTGCATAGTTGAATTCACAGTGAATCCCCACAGACCAAAATGCAAAGAGTTCTAACAATGAAGGACAGTTAAAGAACACCAGCAGTTCAAATTGGAGCAATGGGATTACACTGCAGGTAGCCAAATATCATATTATATGAATATCACCGCCTAAGATAGATCTGAATAGTGCCCACCTGGAATGGGAAAAACAAAAGCCTTCCTTTGTGTTGTGTCTTTCTGCAAAAATCAAGCACAGCTCCCCTTTGCGGCAGACCAAGGGTTTCCCCAGGAACAGGGAGGAGACAGCAAGCTCTCCAGGCTGCCCCAGGAATGGCCTATTTTAAGCCTGCCTGCAAACATCTCCCGTGTATGCGCTGTACTTTCACGGAAGAATAATTTAATCTTCATTGCCATCATTAATTTTTGACGGAGGACGAGGTACGACATCCTGTTTACAGCCCACTAAATCTCTATTATGTAGCCCGCGCTTATAAAAAGAGGAACAATTTGAAGAGCTGTGTTAACTTTTATGATACATTCCAGCACTGAAATACAAATGAATGATTAAAGTTACCCCCAAAAAATTAATAATACTGCATTAGCATTTTGTTATACTGCTACCAGAGTCCCAACCAGGAAAATCTTATCTAAATAAACTGTGTAATGCAGCAAGTGCCATTAAAAATAATGTCTAAGATATCAGGATTTATCTTTACCACAGGGAGTTTCGCAAGGGAGTTCTCCAGGTGAAGGAGGAGCTAATACAGCATCTGTGGGGTAAGTGACTGTCTGTAGTGTGTGTTTGTGTTTGGGGGTTACTTGCTGTGTGCTGAGCTTGTGTTTGTCAGTCTGTTTGTTTGGTTGGTTGTTTGAGGGACCGTGTGCTCTGGCTGGCAGTTGGAGGCAGGTTTGAAAGCTCGAAGCCTCTGGTAATTGGCTGAGCCTTAATCAGTGGGCGGGGCATTCACTCAGGCCAGGGCTTTATAAAGCCGCGCACAAGCGACCAGGGAGCTTTGCGAACAGGGGCTGCTAACAGGGAGTTTCGCAAGGGGAGTGGGAAGGGAGTGGGAGTCCCTCACCGGCCGTAACCCCTTCCCTGTGGCCCCCCCCTAAAATCCTAAAACCTATAAACCAAACTACATTCAAAACCTCTTTCTTTAAACCACCCTTACATTAACTAGGAGACAATGCAGGCAGAAGCCCAGCAGCAGGGTGGGGGCTATCCAGTTTATTGCGCTGAGTGTAGCATGTATGATTACCTGCCCTGTGGGCAGGTGGCATATGTGTGCAGTCGGTGCAAGGAGCTCCTGGCCCTCAGAGACCATGTACGGACTTTGGAGGCCAGGGTGGCAGAACTGGAGGAGCTAAGAGAGGCAGAGAGGTATGTTGATGAGGCTTTCCGGGACACTGTAGAATTGTCCCACCTCTGCTCAGACAGCTCCTGTGCTGTTGAGGAGGAAGAAAGGCCCAGGGAAGCAGAGCAGTCAATGGGAGCAGAGGGAAACCTTCCCATAGTTGGGACCCTCCTTCCAGATGGTGCTGGGGTTGCCTCTCGCACTGAGGTTGCCTCTCCGGGGGAGGGAACTCCAGTTTCTAGGAAAAGGCAGGTGTTTGTAATGGGAGATTCGATTATTAGAAATGTAGATAGCTGGGTCTGTGATGACCAGGAGAACCGTATGGTGACTTGCCTGCCTGGTGCGAAGGTTGCGGATCTCTCGAGGCATCTAGATAGACTTATGTGTAGTGCTGGGGAGGAGCCGGTGGTCGTGGTACATGTAGGTACCAATGACATAGGGAAGGGTAGGAGAGATGTCCTGGAAGCCAAATTTAGGCTGCTAGGGAAGAGACTGAAATCCAGGACCTCTATGGTGGCATTAGCAAGTGAGGTTTGGTGTAGGGTGACCCCCTCATTCAGGGCATGCTAAGCCCAGTCTGCTGCCCTGTACTCATACAATAAGGATAACAACATCTTATTACCCCTTGTGATAGGGCCACTCACCTCACAGGACAGCCCCTGCCAGCCAGGTGTGTCTGCACCTGCACTCTCTCCTTGCTGTGACCCCTGTTGATAGTTAAACTTCTTAAGCAGGTTTTCAGTGACTTGACCCTCCAGCTGACTCAAGCACAGCCTGTAGGTGTACAACAAAACAGACCTCTTCTGGGGTACAGAATCCCACGGTGCCCTCTGTAACGTATCAGTCCATAGCTCTGTCTCTAGGCTTGGTTCTCAGTCAGTCTAACAGGGCCTATCACAGCACCCTGGTTAGCCTCAGCCCCTCTTGCTTCCAAACTGTCCCCCAGCTTCCAAGGTCCCTCCCGGGTGACTCTTTGCTCTGTAGCAAGCCTTCCTGACGCCCAGCTCTCCAGCTGAGTCACTAGTTCAGTTCGATCCCCCTGTGAGGTTAACACAGTTCAATTAAATGCTGACCCTCTTCAGGGTCTTCTGTCCCCTCATCTGGGTTTGATTAAGCTCTCTTCCCTTGGCTCAGGACACTGCGCCTGTAGCCAGTGGGGAATGGGGAAGAGAACCCGAGCCTGTCCACTACTCTGGGTCTCAACCCAGGGACCCTCTATGTAGCTCCCACTGGCTGCTTCCCTTTAACCACTGTTTTTGATCTGATTAAGAATAGTCAAAACGTTTTTCAAATATGGTAGTAACAGAACTTTTACCACTTTATATGCATTATAGGTAGGGCTGTCAAGCGATTAAAAAAAATCACAATTAATTGCACTGTTAAACAATAATAGAATACCATTTATTTAAATAGTTTTGGATGTTTTCTACATTTTCAAATACATTGATTTCAATTACAAACACAAAATACAAAGTGTGCAGTGCTCACTTTATATTTATTTTTATTACAAATATTTCCACTGTAAAAAAACAAAAGAAATAATATTTTTCAATTCACTTCATACAAGTACTGTAGTGAAATCTCAATCACAAAAGTTGAACTTACAAATGTAGATTTATGTACAAAAATAACTGCATTAAAATATAAAATAATGTACAACTTTAGAACCTACAAGTCCACTCAGTCCTATTTCTTGTTCAGCCAATTGCTCAGATAAACAAGTTTGTTTACATTTGCAGGAGATAATGCTGCCCGCTTCTTGTTCACAATGTCACCTGAAAGTGAGAACAGGCATTTGTATGGCACTGTTGTAACCGGTGTCACAAGATATTTACATGCCAGATGTGCTAAAGATTCATATGTCCCTTGATGCTTCATCCACCATTCCAGAGGACATGCATGCATGGTGATGACAAGTTCTGCTTGATAACAATCCAAAGCAGTGCAGACTGACGCATGTTCATTTTCATAATCTGAGTCAGATGCCACCAACCGAAGGTTAATTTTCTTGTGTGGTGGTTTGAGTTCTGTAGTTTCTGAATCGGAGTGTTGCTCTTTTAAGACTTCTGAAAGCATGCTCCATACACCCCCTCCAGATCAGATTTTGGAAGGCACTTCAGATTCTTAAACCTTGGGTTGAGTGCTGTAACTATCTTTAGAAATCTCACATTGGTACCTTCTTTGCATTTTGTCAAATCTGCAGTGAAAATGTTCTTAAAATGAACAACATGTGCTGAGTCATCATCCAAGACTACTATAAAACATGAAATATATGGCAGAATGCTGGTAAAACAGAGCCAGAGACATACAGTTCTTCCCCAAGGAGTTCAATCACAAATTTAATTAACACATTATTTTTTTAATGAGCGTCATCAGCATGGAAGCATGTCCTCTGGAATGGTGGCCGAAGCATGAAGAGGCATACGAATGTTTAGCATATCTGGCACGTAAATACCTTGCAATGCCGGCTACAAAAGTCTCATGTGAACGCCTGTTCTCACTTTCCGGTGACATTGTAAATAAGAAGTGGGCAGCATTATCTCCCGTAAATGTAAACAAACTTGTTTATCTTAGTGATTAGCTGAACAAGAAGTAGGACTGTGTGGACTTGTAGGCTCTAAAGTTTTGCATTGTTTTGTTTTTGAGTGCAGCTATGTAACAAAAAAAAATCTACATTTGTAAGTAGCATTTCACAATAAAGAGATTGCGCTACAGTACTTGCATGAGGTGAACTGAAAAATACTACCGTATTTCTTTTGTTGATCATTTTTACTGTGGAAATATTTGTAATAAAAATAATAATATAAAGTGAGCACTGTACCCTTTGTAATCTGTGTTGTAACTGAAATCAATATATTTGAAAATGTAGAAACATATCCAAAAATATTTAATACATTTCAACTGGTATTCTATTATTTAACAGTGCAATTAAAACTGTGATTAATAGCAATTAATTTTTGGAGTTAATTGCGTGAGTTAACTATGATTAATCAACAGCCCTAATGATATATATTTCCCACACATAAATACAATAAAATTATATACAGCATATGCCTTTCAGATATCCAGTAAGTGCAGAAAAAGTATATTATTTCTTAACTACTTACTTCATCCTCTCTTTCTACCATGCTTCAGTTAGTCTCGGATTTTGAACAGTTTATTCTACGATCTAGTGTCACATGACCAGAAAAAAAACAAATATTGCAATGGGCATGTGACAAGGGTTGGAGGTTTCATTCAGATAAGGCTGGAAAAATATGGATATTTATGAGAAACTTATCTAAACTTTTGGGTAAAAGTAGATACTGGAGACAAAAATACTTTAAAAAAAATCTATACTTTCAAGTTTGCCTTGTTCTGCCACTAACCACATACTCTGAAGAACTCAAGTCTTTCTGAGCAGACACTAGACAATTCATGTAGCGTATTTATGTTCATTGCCACCAGTACTAAGCAAATGATTTTTCTAAAAAAAAAAACAAATTAGGCAAAGAAATGTTTATTTCTGGCAGGGTTCATTTCTGATAAATAAGTATGCAGCATGGTAAATTAAGAACAGTGGTCCCCCCACTTTTGACCTTTTGGGTGTATTATTTTTCAGTGACCATCAATTGATTTCTCATTGTCTGCTGCTCTGTCTACAGGGGTTGGTCAACGCTGAAGTAGTAGATGGGGGTCTACTTCTCTGCTGACTCCATGCAGGAGAAGGGAAAAGAAAGGAGCTGCTCATCTGAAAATAATACCTAGCTTCCTCAGTTACAATGTCTACAATTCTCTTCTGTGTTTGTAATCAGTTGTTTGTGGTGAAGAGTTGCTCAAAGCAGGATATTTTTGCTG
Source organism: Mauremys reevesii (assembly GCF_016161935.1). Lineage (NCBI taxonomy): Eukaryota > Metazoa > Chordata > Testudines > Geoemydidae > Mauremys > Mauremys reevesii. Next base: position 83,513,380 of record NC_052623.1, read on the forward strand.
CTTGTGTTCCCAGTTGTTTTCACCTCTCCCTCACTCTCATAACAGATCAAACAGCCACTGTAAGCCCTGCATGCAGTTTTGTGGAAGCCCACTAAGGTCTCCTGAAGAGCTCCTCCAACTCACTCTCCCATTTTCTTTCAAAGGAGTTGTTTTTTCCCCCAGGCTGCCCCATCTTTCCTCCCTGCCCCCAGTCTGCTCCACATTCTAAAGATACACAGATACTTTTTTCTCCCCCAATACAGCCTCTGCTGTCAGTTGTTTGCACCTGAGCAAAGTGGATGTAAAATGCTACCATGTGTGGAAGTGAGTGGAGGAATCTCATCTGGTGGTGGTTGTACACTCTCTTTGCATTCACTCTGTAAAGGTGTAAATGACTACACAAGGGGCAATGCAGGCCATTTCATCTACCCCAAAGAAGCGGATCCTTGGGGGGTTTTTTTGTTTTTTTTTTTTATTTGAGTTCATCATAACTGTGAAATCCAGATTGCCTGTTGTTCCTAGTGGGCTCAGTGAGAACATCGGGATCATAGGTTTCTGATAAAAGTAAATCCAAACAGATGATTGAGTATCTCCCTTGGCAAGGTCTCACAAAGGTAGTGTTCTTGATATCAAGGAACAAAAAATATGCTTTTCTATTGATGCGAAGACCAGGACTAGGGAGGAATTACCATTACCAAAATAAACTAGCTTGGAAGGCAGAAGGGGTCTGTAGCGGGTGGTTACCCGCTCCTGCCCTGAAGGGCTCAAAATCAGCCTTGAAAGAGGGCTGCAGTGGTAAGCGGACCTGCAGAGGGCTGCAGCTCTAACAGCTGGGCTGATTGGGGAAGTCGCCACAGCTGGGCCACACCCCAATCAGGCCACAGCTGGCCTGTCTAAAAAGGCAGGGAGCCGGAGGCCCAGGAGTCTCTCTCTGAATGCAGGTTTAGAAGGGCCTGGCTGCAGGGAGGTTAACCAGGTATCTGGAGTGGACCAGGGCTGGAGAAAGGCCAAGGGAGATGGGGAGCTCCAGCCTAGGAAAGCCCCAGGCTGCAGGCCTGGTAAGGCCTATTAGGTACTGGGTTGCAGGGGGCAGCCCACAGGTAGCCAGAGGCAGCAGGTCCAAACCCCTTTGCCTGTGATGAGTGGTTTATACTGCAGTCTGCCCCAGTGAATGGGGGCTAGATGGAGACTGGGCAGTAGCCAAGACTGAGGTGAAGTGGGGATAGTGGGTGCGGGTTCCCTGGGAGGAGACCCAGACTGTGGGGGTACTAGCAGGGGGCAGCACCCAGTTAAAGGGGCACCCAGTTAAGAAAAAGACCCAAAAATCGGGACTGTCCCTATAAAATTGGGACATCTGGTCGCCCTAGTGTGACTTCAACATTAGTGACTTTTGCAATGTTCTTGAATTGAGCATTCATTTACCTGGTTGACATCCTCAGTATCACAGCTAGCCACTCTGTGGATTATCATAGTGATGTCCAGTGCTGGTAGCTTCCAGCTGCCAACATCAAAATGAAATTATATTCCTGCACATTTTATTTGTTTGAGTCATTCTAACAGAGTAATATAAGCTACTTAATTAATTCTGAGACAAGCAACAACAATATTTACAGATCACTGAAAGAGTGAGTGTATCCGGGGGGGGGGGGGAGTAAGGGAAGGACTGCGGAGGAAATTACAGCAGACAAGTTTACACTATTTTAGTACAAGGAGATTTCTTAGTCCCCCCACCACACTGTTAAAGTTCACCAATCGTTTTCAAGGCAGATTAAAATCTGAAGCATACAAAGGGTACTTTCCATCCAAACATACTGAGTGTGTCCAAGATCAAGTGCAATATCTGTTTAATACAGATACATTCCTTACCCAGGGACTATAATTCTGCACTTGCAGAGAGATGGATTCAGTATAGCAGGTCTTTTCCCTCTGTAACTTCTGTCATCCTATACATCCCAGGTGTACCCAAACATGTTAACCTCTCAAACATTAGGCTTCAGAAACAACAGGAGAAGATTTTTTTTCCAGGACTGGACACAGCTATAAAGATTTACCCACAAGGGAATGCATGTTAGAAAAAACATAAGATAGACTAAGAGAAACAAGTAAATTCACTGGATGCAGTGAAGAATAAGAGGGAGGGGGGATTTAAAAACAACAAAAACCAAAATCTGCTGATTTTTCAGGAGTCCAACCAATAACTGCAGTGAGAAGACAAAGATAATTGAGCCTGAATTGTTTTAGATGCTCTTTCAAAAGGGAATAACAGGTCACAGTGACGTGTTCCATAGAAGATGTAGTTTCTTAATATTCTCCATGATATCGAGTGAATTCCCATAGAAAGCCATGCCCTTGTAAAAAGGCATGAAATCTTCTGTTTAATATTTACATCTTTACAGAGTGGTAATATGGAAAACAAGCTTGGGGAATGTAAAAGCAGGCAGCTTTGGGAATACTCTGAACTAACTGAAACCAAGCAACTGAAACCCTATATAGAGACATGGAGCCATCTACAGGCATAAAATGGAATTCAAGAAACAGCACCGGTTTCCCAGAAGCTGCCTCGATAGAAATTCATGCCGTAAATTTAACAGCTTTGCTTGACACCAGACTATTCATACTGGCCAACATCAGAACAAACCTGTCTCAGCAAATACATGTTTCTTCTCCCTGCTAACATGTTCACACGGCATCCAGAAATAATCAAAGGAAGATGATTTTAGTAGAAGCGTATGATGTATAGACATGTTGGAGGTTTTCAATTTCCAATTGTGAAACACTCCCCCTCCCCCTGCAAATGTGCATAGTTGAATTCACAGTGAATCCCCACAGACCAAAATGCAAAGAGTTCTAACAATGAAGGACAGTTAAAGAACACCAGCAGTTCAAATTGGAGCAATGGGATTACACTGCAGGTAGCCAAATATCATATTATATGAATATCACCGCCTAAGATAGATCTGAATAGTGCCCACCTGGAATGGGAAAAACAAAAGCCTTCCTTTGTGTTGTGTCTTTCTGCAAAAATCAAGCACAGCTCCCCTTTGCGGCAGACCAAGGGTTTCCCCAGGAACAGGGAGGAGACAGCAAGCTCTCCAGGCTGCCCCCAGGGAATGGCCTATTTTAAGCCTGCCTGCAAACATCTCCCGTGTATGCGCTGTACTTTCACGGAAGAATAATTTAATCTTCATTGCCATCATTAATTTTTGACGGAGGACGAGGTACGACATCCTGTTTACAGCCCACTAAATCTCTATTATGTAGCCCGCGCTTATAAAAAGAGGAACAATTTGAAGAGCTGTGTTAACTTTTATGATACATTCCAGCACTGAAATACAAATGAATGATTAAAGTTACCCCCAAAAAATTAATAATACTGCATTAGCATTTTGTTATACTGCTACCAGAGTCCCAACCAGGAAAATCTTATCTAAATAAACTGTGTAATGCAGCAAGTGCCATTAAAAATAATGTCTAAGATATCAGGATTTATCTTTACCACAGGGAGTTTCGCAAGGGAGTTCTCCAGGTGAAGGAGGAGCTAATACAGCATCTGTGGGGTAAGTGACTGTCTGTAGTGTGTGTTTGTGTTTGGGGGTTACTTGCTGTGTGCTGAGCTTGTGTTTGTCAGTCTGTTTGTTTGGTTGGTTGTTTGAGGGACCGTGTGCTCTGGCTGGCAGTTGGAGGCAGGTTTGAAAGCTCGAAGCCTCTGGTAATTGGCTGAGCCTTAATCAGTGGGCGGGGCATTCACTCAGGCCAGGGCTTTATAAAGCCGCGCACAAGCGACCAGGGAGCTTTGCGAACAGGGGCTGCTAACAGGGAGTTTCGCAAGGGGAGTGGGAAGGGAGTGGGAGTCCCTCACCGGCCGTAACCCCTTCCCTGTGGCCCCCCCCTAAAATCCTAAAACCTATAAACCAAACTACATTCAAAACCTCTTTCTTTAAACCACCCTTACATTAACTAGGAGACAATGCAGGCAGAAACCCAGCAGCAGGGTGGGGGCTATCCAGTTTATTGCGCTGAGTGTAGCATGTATGATTACCTGCCCTGTGGGCAGGTGGCATATGTGTGCAGTCGGTGCAAGGAGCTCCTGGCCCTCAGAGACCATGTACGGACTTTGGAGGCCAGGGTGGCAGAACTGGAGGAGCTAAGAGAGGCAGAGAGGTATGTTGATGAGGCTTTCCGGGACACTGTAGAATTGTCCCACCTCTGCTCAGACAGCTCCTGTGCTGTTGAGGAGGAAGAAAGGCCCAGGGAAGCAGAGCAGTCAATGGGAGCAGAGGGAAACCTTCCCATAGTTGGGACCCTCCTTCCAGATGGTGCTGGGGTTGCCTCTCGCACTGAGGTTGCCTCTCCGGGGGAGGGAACTCCAGTTTCTAGGAAAAGGCAGGTGTTTGTAATGGGAGATTCGATTATTAGAAATGTAGATAGCTGGGTCTGTGATGACCAGGAGAACCGTATGGTGACTTGCCTGCCTGGTGCGAAGGTTGCGGATCTCTCGAGGCATCTAGATAGACTTATGTGTAGTGCTGGGGAGGAGCCGGTGGTCGTGGTACATGTAGGTACCAATGACATAGGGAAGGGTAGGAGAGATGTCCTGGAAGCCAAATTTAGGCTGCTAGGGAAGAGACTGAAATCCAGGACCTCTATGGTGGCATTTTCAGAAATGCTCCCAGTTCCACGCGCAGGGCCAGGTAGGCAGGCAGAGCTTCAGAATCTCAATGTGTGGATGAGACGATGGTGTAGAGAGGAGGGGTTCACGTTCATTAGGAACTGGGGAAACTTTTGGGATGGGAGGAGCCTATACAGGAGAGATGGGCTCCACCTAAACCAAAGTGGAACCAGACTGCTGGCACTAAACATTAAAAAGGTTGTAGAGCAGTTTTTAAACTAGGAGATGGGGGAAAGCCGACTGCTGCAGAGGAGCGTGTGGATCAGACACAGACTTCTCTTAGGGGAGAGTCTGATGATAGAGAATCTCCAGGTTATAGTCAGGAGCAGAGGACTGAAAAGTATAATGTAAGGGCCGGATCAGATGATAAACAGTCACATAAAAAAGAATCTGGCACATCAGAAAAAGGCAGGCTAATAAACAGGGACAAGTTTTTAAAGTGCTTGTACACAAATGCCAGAAGTCTAAATAATAAGATGGGTGAACTAGAGTGCCTTGTGATAAAGGAGGATATAGATATAATAGGCATCACAGAAACCTGGTGGACTGAGAGCAACCAATGGGACACAATCATTCCGGGTACAAAATATATCGGAAGGACAGAACAGGTCGTGCAGGGGGAGGAGTGGCACTATATGTGAAAGAAAGTGTAGATTCAAATGAAGTAAAAATCTTAAGCGAATCCACATGTTCCATAGAGTCTCTATGAATAGAAATTTCATGCTCTAGTAAAAATATAACATTAGGGATCTATTATCGACCACCTGACCAGGACAGTAATAGTGATGATGAAATGCTAAGGGAAATTAGAGAGGCTATCAAAATTAAGAACACAATAATAGTGGGGGATTTCAATTATCCCCATATTGACTGGGAACATTTCACTTCAGGACGAAATGCAGAGATAAAATTTCTCGATACTTTAAATGACTGCTTCATGGAGCAGCTGGTACGAGAACCCACAAGGGGAAAGGCAACTCTAGATTTAATCCTGAGTGGAGCGCAGGAGCTGGTCCAAGAGGTAACTATAGCAGGACCGCTTGGAAATAGTGACCATAATACAATAGCATTCAACATCCCGGTGGTGGGAAGAACACAACTGCCCAACACTGTGGCATTTAATTTCAAAAGGGGGAACTATACAAAAATGAGGGGGTTAGTTAGACAAAAGTTAAAAGGTACAGTGACTAAAGTGAAATCCCTGCAAGTTGCATGGGCCCTTTTTAAAGACACCATAATAGAGGCCCAACTTCAATGTATACCCCAAATTAAGAAAAACAGTAAAAGAACTAAAAAAGAGCCACCGTGGCTTAACAACCATGTAAAAGAAGCAGTGAGAGATAAAAAGACTTCCTTTAAAAAGTGGAAGTCAAATCCTAGTGAGGCAAATAGAAAGGAGCACAAACACTGCCAACTTAAGTGCAAGAATGTAATAAGAAAAGCCAAAGAGGAGTTTGAAGAACGGCTAGCCAAAAACTCCAAAGGTAATAACAAAATGTTTTTTAAGTACTTCAGAAGCAGGAAGCCTGCTAAACAACCAGTGGGGCCCCTTGATGATCAAAATACAAAAGGAGCGCTTAAAGACGATAAAGTCATTGCGGAGAAACTAAATGGATTCTTTGCTTCAGTCTTCACGGCTGAGGATGTTAGGGAGATTCCCAAACCTGAGCTGGCTTTTGTAGGTGACAAATCTGAGGAACTGTCACAGATTGAAGTGTCACTAGAGGAGGTTTTGGAATTAATTGATAAACTCAACATTAACAAGTCACCGGGACCAGATGGCATTCACCCAAGAGTTCTGAAAGAACTCAAATGTGAAGTTGCGGAACTATTAACTAAGGTTTGTAACCTGTCCTTTAAATCGCTTCGTACCCAATGACTGGAAGTTAGCTAATGTAACGCCAATATTTAAAAAGGGCTCTAGGGGTGATCCTGGCAATTACAGACCGGTAAGTCTAACGTCGGTACCGGGCAAATTAGTTGAAACAATAGTAAAGAATAAAATTGTCAGACACATAGAAAAACAAACTCTTAAGCAATAGTCAACATGGTTTCTGTAAAGGGAAATCGTGTCTTACTAATCTATTAGAGTTCTTTGAAGGGGTCAACAAACATGTGGACAAGGGGGATCCGGTGGACATAGTGTACTTGGATTTCCAGAAAGCTTTTGACAAGGTCCCTCACCAAAGGCTCTTACGTAAATTAAGCTGTCATGGGATAAAAGGGAAGGTCCTTTCATGGATTGAGAACTGGTTAAAGGACAGGGAACAAAGGGTAGGAATTAATGGTAAATTCTCAGAATGGAGAGGGGTAACTAGTGGTGTTCCCCAAGGGTCAGTCCTCGGACCAATCCTATTCAATTTATTCATAAATGATCTGGAGAAAAGGGTAAACAGTGAGGTGGCCAAGTTTGCAGATGATACTAAACTTCTCAAGACAGTTAAGACCAAAGCAGATTGTGAAGAACTTCAAAAAGATCTCACAAAACTAAGTGATTGGGCAACAAAATGGCAAATGAAATTTAATGTGGATAAATGTAAAGTAATGCACATTGGAAAAAATAACCCCAACTATACATACAACATGATGGGGGCTAATTTAGCTACAACGAGTCAGGAAAAAGATCTTGGCGTCATCGTGGATAGTTCTCTGAAGATGTCCACGCAGTGTGCAGAGGCGGTCAAAAAAGCAAACAGGATGTTAGGAATAATTAAAAATGGTATAGAGAATAAGACTGAGAATATATTATTGCCCTTATATAAATCCATGGTACGCCCACATCTCGAATACTGTGTACAGATGTGGTCTCCTCACCTCAAAAAAAAATATTCTAGCACTAGAAAAGGTTCAGAAAAGGGTAACTAAAATGATTAGGGGTTTAGAGAGGGTCCCAAACGAGGAAAGATTAAAGAGGCTAGGACTCTTCAGCTTGGAAAAGAGAAGACTAAGGGGGGACATGATAGAGGTATATAAAATCATGAGTGATGTTGAGAAAGTGGATAAGGAAAAGTTATTTACTTATTCCCATAATACAAGAACTAGGGGTCACCAAATGAAATTAATAGGCAGCAGGTTTAAAACAAATAAAAGGAAGTTCTTCTTCACTCAGCGCACAGTCAACTTGTGGAACACCTTACCTGAGGAGGTTGTGAAGGCTAGGACTATAACAATGTTTAAAAGGGGACTGGATAAATTCATGGTGGCTAAGTCCATAAATGGCTATTAGCCAGGATGGGTAAGAATGGTGTCCCTAGCCTCTGTTCGTCAGAGGATGGAGATGGATGGCAGGAGAGAGATCACTTGATCATTGCCTGTTAAGTTCACTCCCTCTGGGGCACCTGGCATTGGCCACTGTCGGTAGACAGATATTGGGCTAGATGGACCTTTGGTCTGACCCGGTACGGCCTTTCTTATGTTCTTATTGCCCACACTTCAAATGGGAGCTATCGGGGCGGCTCTAGATATTTTGCCGCCCCAAGCATGGCAGGCAGGCTGCCTTCGGCGGCTTGCCTGCGGGAGGTCCTGTGGCACGCCTGCGGGAGGTCCGCCGAAGCCGCAGGACCAGCAGACCCTCCGCAGGCATGCCGCCGAAGGCAACCTGCTTGCCGCCCTCGTGGCAACCGGCAGAGCGCCCCCCGTGGCTTGCCGCCCCAGGCATGCACTTGGCATGCTGGTGCCTGGAGCTGCCCCTGGGAGCTATACCAAGGAGTGGTAAGTGTCCAGTACTTGTGAAGTGGCCATTATGGCAAAGCAAACATGCTAAAAGAGATGTGGAGGGTTCATCCTAAAGGCAGGGATTTTGCTAACATTTACTCCTGCTCTGATTCCTGTACATTCACATTCAGAGTTCTGCACCTAATTGCCGGTTCTGGCATTCAAAAGAAAATACAATGAAAACTTTTGTTTCATCTAGTTTTATGTGGGGAAAAAACACATATAGAGCCATGAGTGTTTGCTACAGCAACATAAATCATTCTAGACCATGAGCAGGGCTTGTAAACATTTTGACTAATCCAGTCTGAGGCCTTGTGTACATTAAGGAAATTTGCTTCACTAACTCCATCTGTGTGGCTACATCAGTGCAAACCCCTGCACTGACACAAAGAGGGCTTATACTGCTGCAGTGTCATCTGCTCATAGGCCAGGACGGTGTTTACAGCTGTATGTTTCCCGATTAGGTGGCAGCATTGTCAGCCCTGGTTTGTGTCAGTGCAGCATGTCGACACTAGATATTTGCGCTGATGTAATTACACCACCATGGATTTCCTTAGTATACAAGAAGGCTGGTTTTCAGGTTTAGAAGTAAACTTGATCCCAGAGGAGTTTAAGTATTTCCAGGCTTATTGAGAGCATGTCACGTGGGTTCTTCTCCATAAGGTCCTGGTCCTCGGAAGTGACAAGCACTTGCAATTCCATTTGTTACAGGAGAAAGTGGAAGTCTGTGGATAGGAAGAGCATCTCAGAAGTGCAAATTATTCCTGTGGGAGACAAACCATCTCCATTTTGTTTCTAAATTTTACACTGTTTTTCAATCTCTCCTCCTAAATGTTTTTAAGTCCAGGCCCTTTCAGCAAGAGCTGAAGGCACTGGTGCCACTTCCCCCAAACAATCCTATTCATAGTTTTAAATTATGGGTGGCCATGCAATTTTGTACATCTACTGTCCTATTGTCTTGTTATGTATTCATTTTATTTCAGAGATTTGTGAGCCTTTTCTTATCACGGACACCTCCCCTCCACATTGAGATAAAACGTGTCAGTTTAATATCCGATATCCTCCATCTGGGGACGCTATTGTTTGTTTACAGAGCATGGACTCAGTAATGTAGCAGGAATATTTAACTGTTGTACAAATCAACATTTTTGTGAGTTAGACATTCAGACCCAGTAGACAGGTCCTACTCTATAACACAGCAGGTATGCAATACAACATTACAATTCCCCTCCACAGCCCCATCACTTTCCTTTCCTGCACACAAGAGCACATAACTAAGGGTTTGGCTAGGCTACCTAATGACTAGAAAGTGGCCAGTAAGTAACTGCAATCTATTTTTGTTTATTTCTTATAGTTAAATTAAAATAATAAAAATGTTGAATGAGCTAAGACTACCTACATGGACGTATAGCTAGTCTCTATAACCATGTTCTTAACCAGTAACACCTAAATCTCTTTGTTTACTTGTTTGTTCCTTACTACCACTTGTTGCATCTTGCCTTAGATATGATTGTACTTCCTCAGGCACAACATGTCTCTTATTCTTGCTTTGTACAGCACTACGAACGATGGGGCCCTGATCCTGACTGAAGCCTCTGTATATTACTGCATTACAAACAACAAATATATCCTGCAAAGTTCACATTTGCCAACTAGCACGTGAAACAAGGCACTGTAATGATGCTTTTTTTTCTCTGGGTGCCATGGTTCATTCAGGTGGTACCAGAAAAGATAGGATCACATTTATTGTGTTGAATAAGTGGCACAGATGTTCAGAGAACAAAAATACTCATAACTTGGCAAGGCCACCTATTGTTATTATGCTGTTTGATATATCCATGGAAATGAATCAGTCAGTCTAACACCAAAAGTCCTTATGCTTTCTTAAGGCTTTTCTGCCCTATTTCCATTTTTTCATCATCACAATAACCAATTCATCCACCCCAACCTTTCCCCACAAACCAGAAAACAAAAGTTTACTCTGGTGCTGTCTAACCATGGCAAGCTCATTTTCACTGAGATGGAAAAAAAACACCACCACGGAGTGGGTTAGTTACATTTGCATCAAAATCCTGGAACTTTAACAGGGAGCCAGCTGTCATGCATATAGAGCATCATCTTCCATTGCTTGTGTGTAAACTCAGCATGAGTATGCCAACTATTCCTGAGTAACTGACAGACAAGGATATCTGCCTCTTCATAAGCAGGGCAGAAATTCCAATGCCCAGGGTGCTGTCAGAAATAGAATTCTCAGGATGCTGGATGTGTTCTATTTAGAGGTGTCATTGTGCTCCCATAGTACGAAGCAGGTAAAGTCAGCACAAATCAAAGAAACAGCCAAAGAATCTTGGCTATTCTAAAGCTTTCTTTTCCCAGCCCTTCTGAAGAAAAGGAGAAGGGGAAGGCTGCACAACTGGGGGGCAGCTGTTCCAGAAGGGGGCGGGGGGAACCACTACAGACACATAGACAGCAGGAGAGCTGAAAGCAAAAGAACAGGAGGCCAGAAGGGGAAAGGAGATAGCGTCACAGGAGAAAGGACAGAGCAATAGAGAGAACAACAAGCTGGACAATTGGAAACAGAATGGGAAATAAATTAATGTAACCCCTTTGGGGTCTAGAGAGCATGGCCCCTTTAAATCTTTTTCCCAAAGGGGGAGGGGGAGAGTAAGAAAAAAGGAGGGAAACTCCAGGGGGCAGGGCTGGAGCTGGAGGGAGAGAGAGGAGAGCAACATGGCTGGCCCTGGGGAAGGAAGCAGAGAGAACCTGCTGGAGGCCTGAGGAGGACAAGCCTGATCGGGGCAGCCCAGGACAGGAGCCAGGAGAAGTCCTGTGCCGGGGGGAATCGCCCGAGAAGGACAGGCCAGAGCTGGACCCAGTATCACGGCTGCCCGGAGCTGCCTGGGGCTGTGAGTACTGGGGCTTGTGACTCCGCACTGGGAATAAGAAGGGAGGCTGTTAGATAGTTAAGTGGGGAGGTGGCCGCTCTGTGGGGCTTTGCAGAGAGCAGCAGAAGAGGCACCGGAGGCGTTTGCTGGGGAGAGTTCACTGGCGCTGAAGACGACCAGGAGCACCCAAGACTCACCACCGGACTGGAACTTTGCTCAGGCCTCCTGAACACTGTGTACAGACACATTGCTCGGTATCTGCCCTGTCAGACTGTGCTACCACTGGGTCCGTGGGGCCTTGGTTTGAATGCAGCCTGTTTTACTGCTCCCCCTATATTTCCCCTTGTTGTTTTTCTCCTCCCAGCCCTCTGTAAATAAATATCTCCCTTTGTTATATAGACTGTGCTTTTCCTGTGGGTGGGTGTGTTCACTCTGGGGGTTGGAACAGGTGCCCCTGGGGTGGAAGGGATTTCTCCTGCTGCATTCCTGCACGCGCTGTCTCTTGGCCAGAGCTGCCTGCAGAACAGACTCCATCTTGGCCACGAGGGCGCTAAAGTTACACTTGGTGGCCCGTACGGGGATTTGCAGCACACACACACACATACCCACACCCCTACGTTGCGCACCCTGGGCTTTTTCTTCACAGAGAAAAGAAACTCCTGAGTGACTTTCATCTCAGTAAAAAAAAAAAAATGGAGAGAGGATTATTAGAAGACCTGTGCCGAGGGGCACGAATACCAGTAACCAAAGCTGTGCTGGTGGCGGGGTTCCCAGAAGAGATGGAACCAAATGAGATTGAGGAGAGCCTAGATGCAGCTGAAATACTGGGGAGGGTAAAGGTCCACACTCGTATTTACAACCGCAAAGTGAAGGGCATGGTAGCACTATGTACTCACTCCAAGGAAGCAGATCTTGACAAAGTGCCCAAAGAGGTGAAAGTAGAAGGTATCCCCTGGACAATTCTCGGGGCAGAGCAGTCCCCTCCTAGTGTGTCTGAGTCACTTGAGGTGGATTCTTTAGCACAGAAATTGCAAGCTCTGATGGTAGATGAGAAGCGGACAAGAGAAGAATTAATTTTAGCATTAGGAGGGGCTCCAACACCTGCAGCACCCAGCCTGGTGGGATGGGCCAAAGAGCTGGGAAATGCTCTCAAAGATGCATTGAAGCCGGTGCATGAAAATGCTCCATACAAGCGGTTACGTTCATTCTCGGGGGTGTCACCTGTACCCTCAGGGGAGGATGATTATGAAACATGGAGGGATTTTACGGCGCCACTTGTCCAAGAGTGGGAATGTTCTGATGCTGAGAAGCGGAAACGGGTGCTTGAGAGTCTGAGGGGACCTGCCATGCGAATTATCCGAGCCCTGAAAGACTCACAACCAGCTGCCACGGTGCAAGACTATTTAACCGCTCTTGAGAGTGTCTATGGTGCTACTGATAGCAGTGAAGACCTGTATTATCGTTTCCGCCATACCTATCAGGAGCCCCACGAACGATTGTCTGATTTCATCAGGAGACTAGAGGATTTGCTACAGCAGGTAGTGCGGAAGGAGGGCATCCCCACCAAGCGCATTGATTTCGCTAGGTTGGACCAAATCCTCCGGGGCACCCGACAAGATGGGTTGATGTTGTGGAAACTGCAGCTGAGGGAGCGGGCCCAAGATCCACCCCCATTCCACAAGCTCATTCGAGAGATACGTGAGGAGGAGGAGCGATTGTTGCAAGCGGATGCAGTGTTGCAGCCGAAGACAGCAGGGAGTCACACCACCACAGTGCTTGGAGAGATGGAAGATGCCCCATCAGTGGCAGCAGCACTGAGAGATTTGACCCGAGAAGTGGCCATGATGAAAGCTCAGGGACATACTGTGCCATCCTCAAGAGAGGAGAGTAGCAGGAGGGGTGATAGCCAGCGTGAAGGTTTCTGTTATAACTGTGGAAGAGATGGTCACTATGCCTTCGACTGTCAAAACAAGACAGATCATGCAAGGGTATCTCAGAGATTGCAGCAGACCCTTAGGAGGCTTCAGGGAAACACCAACAGGGCTTGGGGAAGGAGCAACCCAAGACAAGGCTCCCCAGGAAAAACCACAAACAGAGGCTACCCACGTGGGCTGATAGGCCCCCAGGCTATAGTACCTGTTCGTATAGAAGGACGATTGTGTGAGGCCTTGCTGGACAGTGGATCACAGGTCACCATACTTTATGAATCTTACTACCAAGAACACCTGCAGCATTTGCCCCTGCGTCCCCTGTCTGGCCTGACAGTCTGGGGAATTGGCTGTGACTCCTGCCCCTATCGGGGATATATCCTGTTGAATGTTCAGTTCCCAAAGAACGCTATGGGGTAAACCAGGAAATAGAAACTTTGGCACTGGTCTGCCCAGATCCAAAGGGAAGAAAGTATGCACCTTTAATCCTAGGGACAAATGCAAACCTGTTCCAGAGGTTGGCGTGGAAATGCCGTGAGATGGCAGGGAACAACTATCTGCAGGAGCTGCCAATGCATGCGTTATGTAAAGCTGCATACCAGCGAGCCAGGGGGCCCCCATCCCAAGAGAAGACCAAGGCTAGGCCTTTGGGAGGATAGTTTCCAGTTTGGGGATTCCCCCATTCCTGCTGAGTGGAAGGACCGCCTGTGTGAGAAGTTAATCAAGAGGAAGGCTGTTTTCTCTATGCACGAATGGGATGTTGGGTGTGCACATGATGTGGAGCACCATATCCAAATGCAGGATGGTCGGCCTTTTCGAGAGAGGTCGAGACGATTAGCCCCCGCTGATATTGAAGATGTGAGGCAGCACCTACAGGAACTGGTTCAAGCAGGTATCATTGAGGAATCCAGGAGCCCCTACGCATCGCCGATCGTCGTAGTACGAAAGAAAAGTGGAAAGGTGCGCATGTGCGTCGACTATCGCACTCTGAACCAGCGGACGATCCCTGACCAATACACAATGCCCCGGGTGGATGACGCTTTGGATAGCTTGAATGGTAGCTGCTGGTTCTCTGTCCTTGACCTCCGCAGTGGATACTATCAAGTGCCCATGGCACCCGAGGACCGGGAGAAGACAGCATTCATCTGCCCTTTAGGATTTTACCAATTTAATCGCATGCCTCAAGGAGTATCTGGAGCTCCAGCCACATTTCAGCGACTTATGGAGCGGGTGGTAGGGGACATGCACCTGTTGGAGTGTCTGGTATACCTGGATGACATTATAGTGTTCGGGCGCACTTTAGAAGAACACGAGACTCGGCTGTGCAAAGTCCTGGATCGTTTGGAACAGGCTGGCCTCAAGTTATCCTTAGACAAGTGCATCTTCTGCCAAACATCCGTGCGGTATGTGGGACACATAGTGTCTGCAGATGGTATAGCTACAGACCCAGAGAAGGTGAAGGCGGTAACTACCTGGCCGAGGCCCACAACTCTCAAGGAATTAAGGTCATTTCTGGGATTCTGTGGCTATTACCGCAAGTTTATCAAGAATTTTTCGCACATCGTACATGCACTCACAGAGCTCACCAAGGATACCCCACAAATAAGAAGAAGGGGAACTCACCTCGCCATAAATACTTCAATGTGGGTGCACCTTTTGGAAAACGGTGGACTGCTGAGTGTGAAGAAGCTTTCCATAAAATCATTCAACAGCTCACGCAAGCACCTGTTTTGGTGTACGCTGATCCCACCCAGCCGTATGAACTTCATGTTGATGCAAGCTACACTGGTTTAGGCGCTGTCCTTTATCAAGAGCGTGAGGCAAACTCCGACCGGTAGCATTTGCAAGTCGAGGTCTCACACCGCCTGAGAGAAACTACCCTGCACATCAAGTGGAGTTCCTGGCATTGAAATGGGCCATCTCAGAGAGGTTCCATGACTACCTCTATGGGGCCAAGTTCACTGTAAAAACTGATAATAACCCTTTGACATACATCAAGACAACAGCAAAATTATCCGTAGCAGGACACCGGTGGTTAGCGGCACTCTCTGCCTATGATTTCACTCTGCAGTATCGACCGGTCGAACAAACATGGATGCAGATGCCTTGTCTCGGCAACCTCACTCTAAGGATTTATTACTCAATGATCAGATGAATGTGGGGACCTCTGAACTGAGAGCTTTATGCCAACGGGTATCCATTGTGGAGGAAAAATCCACAGCCAATGGAGAACGGGCAATTGACTGTCTGGGTGCACCACCAGAAGCCATACCCATAGCCTACTCAAGTTTTACTAGAGTACTGGACCCACAGCTGCCCAAACTAAAGGATCGAGAGGTAGAGTACGCCCAGCGAGCTGATCCACGGATGAAGGACATCCTTTATGCATTGGAAAGGGGAAAAGATCCCAGGGCTATTCGACCGAGTCACCCAGAGGAGGCCCTTTTGCTGAAAGAATGGGATCGCTTATTGGTTCGGGATGGACGACTTTACCGAGGGCAGAAGCATCCTCAGAGGCCTCACCATAAGCAGTTGGTGCTACCGCAGAAGTACCGGCAAGGCGTGCTAGAGGCCTGCCACGATCGAATGGGGCATCTGGGAATCGAGCGGTTGGAGGCCCTAGTTAAGGCAAGATTCTATTGGCCCCGAATGGGGCCTGACATCGCCCACCATATTCGCACCTGCACCAGATGTATCCAACGAAAGACTCTGCCTAAGCAGGCAGCTCCTCTTGTCAGCATCACAAGTTCTGCACCCATGGAGCTTGTCTTTATGGACTTTCTGTCATTAGAGCCTGACCGCCGGGGTACTGCAAATATCTTGGTGGTCACTGACCATTTTACTCGTTATGCCCAGGCTTATCCCACCAAAGATCAAAAAGCTTCCACGGTTGCCAAGGTCCTGTGGGAAAAGTTCTTCGTCCACTATGGGTTGCCCGCCCGACTACACTCAGATCAGGGACGGGATTTTGAAAGTCGATTAATAAAAGAACTTTGTAAGATCATGGGGATAAAAAAATCACGCACCACCCCTTATCATCCCCAAGGGGATCCACTACCAGAACGATTCAACCGCACGCTACTGAACATGCTGGGAACTCTGGAGCCTCAGCAGAAAAAATACTGGAGCCAGCACGTAGAGCATTTGGTTCATGCATATAACTGCACTCGACACGATGCAACTGGGTTCACACCATACATGTTAATGTTCGGTCGAGAGGCCCGGTTGCCGATCGATCTCTGTTTTGAAGTGTCTTCAGATGGGGCACTCCCAAAAACATACTTGGGGTATGTGGCGCGCTTAAGAGATCAACTGAAAGAGGCATATCGAATAGCGACGCAAGCAGCTGGTCACCAGAATCAAAAGAATAAAACCCGATATGATCAGCGAGTGAGGCAACAGGAGATTCGGGTTGGTGACCGAGTTTTGGCCCGAAATCTCGGCCTACAGGGAAAACACAAAATTGCAGATCGTTGGGAGTCACACCCGTACATTATAGAGAAGAAACTTGGGGATCTACCAGTGTATCGCATACGCCCTGAGGGCAGTCGCGGCCCCACCAAAACTCTCCACCGGAATCATCTGTTACCTATAGGACAAGTATTGTTTCCCTGTGAGGATGTTTCCACAGATTCTGAGACTCCCGGACCTGCAAGTCGGACAAGGTCTCAACGACGGAAATATACCCGTCCTCTGCAAACACCCAGCTCCTCGGAGAGTGAGGATGAAATAGGGTTTGGTGAACATCCAGTTGGGAATGACCTGACCCTAATGGATCCTTTTGTTGTCACGCAAAGAGATGGTGAAGGGGAAGACCCCACACTGAGCATTCCCGAGGCCTCACTGTCCCAAGCTGTGGAGACCCCCCAAGAACATGATGAGGAAGGTTCAGTGCAGGCAGAGAACCCTGTACCCCAAACAGCCACTTTAAACCCAGATGCACTTGAATTTGTACCTCAAGGACCCATCATCTTGCCTCCATGTCCAGTGGTGTCACCTCAGCCAACATCCGACAGCCAGCCTAGACGTTCCTCTAGGGAAGGGAAGCCCAGGTGTGTGCTGACGTATGATCGTTTAGGGGAACCCAGTGACCTACAGCTTCCTGGGGTGCCACGGGGGGCGAGCTGCCTCATGGGAAACCTGTTCCACCCCTCGGGGTCCTGTGGGATGGATGATGGGAATGCTTCTGACGAATGGGGGCCCTGGGTCTCCTGCTGGGGATCCATGGCTTAAAGTTGTCTACCTTGATGGGGACATCAAGGATTATTTCTTTTGGGGGGGGAGAGTGTAACCCCTTTGGGGTCTAGAGAGCATGGCCCCTTTAAATCTTTTTCCCAAAGGGGGAGGGGGAGAGTAAGAAAAAAGGAGGGAAACTCCAGGGGGCAGGGCTGGAGCTGGCGGGAGAGAGGAGAGCAACATGGCTGGCCCTGGGGAAGGAAGCAGAGAGAACCTGCTGGAGGCCTGAGGAGGACAAGCCTGATCGGGGCAGCCCAGGACAGGAGCCAGGAGAAGTCCTGTGCCGGGGGGAATCGCCCGAGAAGGACAGGCCAGAGCTGGACCCAGTATCACGGCTGCCCGGAGCTGCCTGGGGCTGTGAGTACTGGGGCTTGTGACTCCGCACTGGGAATAAGGAGGGAGGCTGTTAGAGAGTTAAGTGGGGAGGTGGCCGCTCTGTGGGGCTTTGCAGAGAGCGGCAGAAGAGGCACCGGAGGGGTTTGCTGGGGAGAGTTCACTGGCGCTGAAGACGACCAGGAGCACCCAAGACTCACCACCGGACTGGAACTTTGCTCAGGCCTCCTGAACACTGTGTACAGACACATTGCTCGGTATCTGCCCTGTCAGACTGTGCTACCACTGGGTCCGTGGGGCCTTGGTTTGAATGCAGCCTGTTTTACTGCTCCCCCTATATTTCCCCTTGTTGTTTTTCTCCTCCCAGCCCTCTGTAAATAAATATCTCCCTTTGTTATATAGACTGTGCTTTTCCTGTGGGTGGGTGTGTTCACTCTGGGGGTTGGAACAGGTGCCCCTGGGGTGGAAGGGATTTCTCCTGCTGCATTCCTGCACGCGCTGTCTCTTGGCCAGAGCTGCCTGCAGAGCAGACTCCATCTTGGCCACGAGGGCGCTAAAGTTACATTAAAAAAAAAAAGACAGGAAGAAATGTTTGACTTTTAAGAAACAGAAAAGCAAAGACTAGCTAATGGGGAGGGAGAGACAAAGGAAAGGAAAGATAGAAAAGTACAAATATATACTTTGGAAATAATGAAAGCGGATGATGAGATCTGAGAATGGAGGAATTGGAAAACAGGGAAGAGAGGGACTTGTAAGTTATTTTGTTTGTACATGTCAGTGAGGGGAAGAATTTAGACTTTGATTAAACCGAAAAAAAGGGAGTTGGGAGATCTGGGGTCAATCCCTGGCTCTCCCACAGACCGTTCATAACATAGGTGCCCCATTTCCCCATGCTATACAAATGGGAATCTCTCTCTCTCTCTCTCTCTCTCTATATATATATATACACACATACACCTATCCCAAGGGGGTGTCATAATGTTTAATTTATTAATGTTTGTAATGAGCTGAAAGGAGGTTTTGATTTCCCCCCCTTAGTACTGGTGAAAACTCCTTCCTCTCTCTTAGGTCCCCTTACTCAAAGCTTTAGGCATCTCAGCAGCTAAAATAAGTGACTAGAACCTTTCCAATTATTTACATAAATATGTAATACCAGAAAATAACTTGGTAGATTCTCTCTCTCTCTCATCTGTATTTACCCTGGCATAATGAAAGCTTCCTCCACAATTTTTCTCTCAACATTAGTAATGTGCAACAATAATCATAGGTCCACCCACAGCCCATCCATTTCAGCAAAGTGTAGAAATAGACATAAAACCTATAAATGTCAGAATATATCTTCATGGCAGGCATTAACTTTATTTAAATTAGGTTTTGAATGGTGTTCCCTCAATGTGATAGCTTTCAAAATGGTGGTATATTGCACATGACCTGCCCTAGACCTGCTTTAAACATCTTCAGCCCATTAGTCTTGGCCATAATTTGGTGCTCTCAGGAATGCAAACACATCGTAAAGTAGACATGGTCTCTTTGCTTACGTCCAGAAGTCCCCGGGGAACCACTGATGCCATAATTACCTGAGCGTGATTCGAACATGATGGCTTTGTTTGGTAGGCAAACATGCATCTCTCACATCATCCAGACACATTTAGTCATAGCTGTGTCTTTAGAATTATAGCAATTGAAGCAGCATCTTGTTACCCCGAATGTGTTTCCTGCCTTTTAAAACAGATGCAACGCCTGTTCTGTTTAAAGCTAAGAATAAATTTAAATTGTAAAACAAAACTGGCAAGAGTTGATTGCTCAGTGGTCTCATGAAAAAGGGTTGGGAGGAAATTCCTTGATTTTGCTCTGTTCAGTGAAAATGACTGTGAATTAATGAAAATAAAACTTGGGGAGAATGCCCAACTCTTTGAAAATGTACAGTACTCTCTATGTGACACAAAACAAAGGGAATCCCACTACAAGTAGAGCCTATGAATGTAAGTGTTCTAACAGGAAATTACATTGTTAAAAACCTGTGTAAGGCTTGGGGGCTTTGTCTTTGCTTTCAGTAGGGACAGCATTAGCTCCAATGCTATATTTTTCCCTCCTCTGTGGATTGCTCATTTCCCTTCAGAATACAAAGCTCTCATCTTAATCCATAAATATTAGTGAATTGGAAGCTAACTACCTTAGAGGCCACCTCACTCTCCACATCTTCACAGGGACAGTGCAACTGGAGATACCAGGTTCAGATTATTGGTTGCTGGTGGAGAACAGTGTTCTTTGTAAGAGGACCATCTGTATACAACTCCTTGCCAGAACACATCAGGTTGAACCCAAGCCTGATTGTGTCTAGGTCCAACTATAAAGCACCCTCTTTCTGGCAAGCAAAACAATTATTTGACCAACAAAGTCACAAAGTACACTATTGTGATAATATAAATAAAATGTTATATCCCATCATACATGAAGATAAATGAAGTGTCCTGTTTAAAGTGGAATCTTGGGTGCTCCGTAAACACAATATTTTGAATTGTTCAGACAGAGCATCTGGAGCAGTAACTAAACTAAATTTTCATGAAAAGAAAATAAAGAGATGAGGCGGGTGAGGTAATATCTTTTATTGGACCAATTTCTTCTGGTGAAAGAGTGAGTTTTCGAGCTTACACAGAGCTCTTCTCCAGCTCTGTGTAAGCTCAAAAGCTTGTCTCTCTCATCAATAGAAATTGGTCCAACGAAAGATATCACCTCCCCCACTGTGTCACTCTAATACAGGGATCAGCAACCTCGGGCATGCAACTCACCAGGGTAAGCACCCTGGCGGGCCGGGCCAGTTTGTTTACCTGCCGCGTCCCCCACAGGTTTGGCCGATCATGGCTCCCACTAGCCATGGTTCGCCGCTCCAGGCCAATGAGGCAGTGGGAAGCGGCGCAGGCCAAGGAATGTGCTGGCCCTGGCTTCCTGCCGCCCCCATTGGCCTGGAGCAGCAAACCACAGCCTGTGGGAGCCGCGATTGGCCGAACCTACGGACACGGCAGGTAAACAAACCGGCCCTGCCGCCAGGGTGCTTACCCTGGCGGGCCTCATGCCAAAGGTTGCCGATCCCTGCTCTAATAACCTGGGACTGACACAGATACAACACCACTGTGAACATGAAAAGAAAATGTCATAAGTAAAAACAACAGTGACACCTAATGGCCAATTTAGGGATAAAACTAGTTGGAAAGTACATTATGGCCCTCCCTTTGTACTGTTTATTTTTGCTGAATTTTCAGGATTTATTATTAGGAAAATTTTGATAATACTGCAGACACTGAGGTAACCTTGTCTCCTAAGGCAAAATTGGAAAGTTTAAGGACAAGAAGCTAAATTAATAATGTTAGTTGTAAAATACATTGCTAAATCATTTATTCCACTAGGCAGGCTTAAGAGAACTAGTTTATCCAATTGTCTTTGTATAATTGTACTCATTAGAACGATCTAGAAATATGAATTTTAAATTCCGCATTATCAAAATGTGGGACCCTACATCCTTAATAGCTTCCAAGTCACTGGACTTGTTACTGTGGGAGAGTGTGCTGAAACTGTATGCTCCCCCCGATAGTCCAAAACACCAACTCAGAAATCCAATTCATGAATCATATTTTAGGATAGAGATCAATATTTGTAGTACATGCAAACTGTGGAACTGTAAAATGAGATTTTATTCTGGTACAGGTTCATATAGACCACAAATGAGCCTCCATCTTGGCAAAACTTCTTCCTACACTGGCTGGAGCATGCTTAGGCCTGGTCTACACTAGGGTGGGGGGGTCAAACTAAGGTACGCGACTTCAGCTACGCAAATAGCGTAGCTGAAGTCGAACTACCTTAGTTCGAACTTCTTACCTGTCCAGATGCCGCGGGATCGAAGTCCGCGGCTCCCCCGTCGACTCCGCCACCGCCGTTCGCAGTGGTGGAGTTCCGGAGTCGACGGGAGCACGTTTGGAGTTCGAACTATCGCATCTAGATTAGACACGATAGTTCGAACTCCGAGAAGTCGAACGCTACGCGTCAACCCGGCAGGTAAGTGTAGACCTACCCTTAGTAGAGTTAGGGCTTCTAAGAGTAAATTGCTATTCTCACCTTGGCCACCAGGTGGTAATAAGCATAACAAAACTACTTACAACGTTACATTCCTCCCCCTTGAAAGTATTAGTAATCATAAACTTTAAACATCAACAAAACAAAATAAAACATCCTAACTAAGAGGTTGGGGTAAACTACCCTAATCCACAGGAAATTACAAGATTAATATGCCCTCTCTATCATAATTGTTTTATTGCTACAAATCCAATCTGTCTCTAGCTTAGGGGGATCTTCTGAAATGGCACAATGGAAACACATGTGGTCCTTGATCAGCAGCAGGTGCAGAAGGGCTCTCTGATACTACAACCACCTCTGCAGCCTTATCTTCGAAGTCCACTGTAGTGGCTGGTATGAGGTCCTCCACAATCTCACTATTGCTGGATGTAGCAATTTGGTAGTCTAATGACTCCGTAATACCTGGTATCTCAACATCCAAATGAGAATTCTCTATAGGCAATTCCTCACAGTACCACAACTGAACCTGATTCTGACGCCTTTGAATGTGCCTCCCCACTCTCTGGTAACTCAGTCACCCAAAAAAGTGGTCCTGCATGTGCTGCAATGCAACCAGCGCAGGCCACTGCAAAAATTAAGAGCATATACTATATTACTTACACCTACTGTTCTTGGTGATGCTCGTACAGCTTAGTATAACTTTTGGGCTGTCTGCTTTTCCCTCACCTTAGCAGCTTCATCAGGCTGTAGAGAGTCCACATAAGTTCTCAGGTTCCTTCCCATAAAGAGTTCTGTAGGTGACTTTCCTGTTGTGGACTGTCACAGCAGACTAGAAAAGAAGCCTGCTCAGGTTGGCTTCTATGCTACCATGTGTCATCATCTTTATCCCTATTTTATTATTTGCACAGTCCACTGTGCTATGGCACATGAAGAATGGTGGTATGGCTCAGTTCTAACTGGTTTGATGCTGGGTTTTTTCCATAAATTCTGAAATACAGCATCATTGAACTGTATACTATCATCACTGTCTCAGGCAAACCAAAAATAGTAAACTGCAACTCACATTTGCCAACTGTAATCTCAGCTGCAGTAGAGAGCACTGTGTGCACCTCAATCCATTTTGAATGGAGCATCACTTATTAAAAACGTATTCTTTCCGGGTCACAGAAGCCACTGCTATGGGTGCAAAGGAACTTATAGTGGAGCATGGCAGCTGGACTGACAAACCACTCACTCTCACACAAGTCCTGATTTCCCAATCTATTCCTGGCAACCCCACACAACTGCATGGTAGCCCCTTCATGAGTACAATGCCAATATATGCTTCATGTAACAATTTTAGCACCACCAATCTACTTACTAGAGGTATGATCACCTGGACACTTAAAGACTTGTTTCAGGAGTAATAAGATTGGAAGTCTGTTCTTACCATTCTGTCCAGCCATTTGTAACCATTTGCTGTACTTCAAACAATAATGGGTCTCTCTCTCTTTTTAGCTGTGCGGCATCAGTAAGAGAAGTAGACAGTAGTTCAATAAGGAGGATGGCTTCTGCAGGCTGAGGTACTTCGGGGGGGCTGCCTAGTAAAGGATGCCTAGTCAGAGCACCCACATTACCCAATGCTTTCCAGGATTATAATCAAAATTGTAGTCTTAAGCTGATAAAGGTGAGAGCCCATCTCTGAATTCTGGCAGATGCTATAGCAGGTACAGACTTGCTCTCACCAAACAGACCTTTAAGTTGTTTATAATCTCAATGTAAAACAAAATGCCTGCCATAGAGGTAAAAGTAGCAATTCTTTACCCCCAAAACCACTCCTAGCCTTTCTAGTTCTAGTTAGGAATTTTTTTCTGCTGGAGCTAATGACCTTGATGTGTAACTGAGGGGATCCCTCTGACATACAGCTCTCACCCCATATGGTGAAGCATCATGAGACAATATTAGTTCTTTTTGGCTATCACAATAAACGAAATGTTTTGATGACTTGAATAATTTATTTGCTTCTGCAAAAGCTATTTTTTTGTTTTTGACCCAACTGGAGATTTTATCCCTTTCTGTAACAGTTGTGTAATGGAGCCAATACAGATGCTAAGTTGGTTAAAAATTTACTATAATAATTTAGCAGGCCTAGAAAGAATTTCAGTTCAGACACTGACTTTGGTGGTGGCACCTCAGGAATGGTCCATGCCTTCTCCTCTACTGGCTGTAAGCCAGTTGCACCAAATTTGTGTCCCAGGTAAATGACTCTGGCAGCCTGCAAAATACACGTCTCTCTCTTAAGACACATACCTGCATCAGCCAATTTTTGTAGTAGCTGGTCCAAGTTTTGCAAGTGTTCTGACTCAGATTCCCCTGTAATCAGACTATCATCAAGGTCTACACAGACATGCAGCATGCCTTGGAATAAATTGTCCATCACCCCTTGATAAATACCTGGAGCTGCTGACACTCCAAATGGGAGGCAGGTGTAATGAAACAACCCTTTCATAGAATCATGAAACTGGAAAGGACCTCAACAGGTCATCTAGTCCAGTCCTCTGCACTCATGGCAGGACTAATCATCTAGAGCATTCTTGACAAGTGTTTGTCTAACCTGCTCTTAAAAATCTCCAATGATGGAGATTCTACAACCTCCCTAGACAATTTATTCCAGTGCTTAACCACTCTGACGGTTAGGAAGTTTTTCCTAATGTCCAACCTAAGCCTCCCTTGCTGCAATTTAAGCCCACTGCTTCTTGTCCTATCCTCAGAGGTTAAGAACAACAAATTTTCTTCCTCCTCTTCGTTACAACCTTTTACATACTTGAAAACTGTTATCATGTCCCCTCTCAGTCTTACTTTTTCTAGACTAAACAAACCCAATTTTTTCAATCTTCCCTCATAGTCATGTTTTCTAGACCTTTAATCATTTTTGTTGCTCTTCTCTGGACTGTCTCCAATTTGTCCACATCCTTCCTGAAAAATGGCACCCAGAACTGGACACAATACTCCAATTGAGGCCTAATTAGCACAGAGTGGAGCAGAAGAATTACTTCTCATGTCTTGCTTACAACACTCCTGCTAATACATCCCAGGAGGATGCTCGCTTTTTTTGCAACAGCGTTACACTGTTGACTCATATTTAGCTTATGGTCTACTATGACGCCCAGATCCCTTTCTGCAGTGCTCCTTCCTAGGAAGTCATTTCCCATGTTGTTTGTGTACAACTGATTGTTCCTTCCTAAGTGACATACTATGCATTTGTCCTTATTGAATTTCATTCTATTTACTTCAGACCATTTCTCCAGATCATTTTGAATTATAATCCTAACCTCCAAACTACTTGCAACCCCTCCCAGCTTGGTATCATTTGCAAACTTTATAAGTGCACTCTCTATGCCATTATCTAAATCACTGATGAAGATATTGAACAGAACTGGAACCAGAATTGATCCCTGCTGGACACCACTCATTATGCCCTTCTGGCATGACTGTGAACCACTGATAACTACTCTCTGGGAATGGTTTTCCAACCAGTTTTGCCCCCAACTTATAGTAGCTCCATCTAGGTTGCATTTCCCTAGTTTGTTGATGAGACAATCATGTGAGACAGTATCAAAAGCTTTAGTAAAGTCAAGATATACCATATCTAATGCTTCACCCAGCCACAAGGCTTGTTACCCTGTCAAAGAAAGCTATCAGGTTGGTTTGACACAATTTGTTTTTGACAAATCCATGCTGACTGTTACTTATCACCTTATTATCTTCTAGATCAGGGATTGGCGACCTTTGAGAAGTGGTGTGCCAAGTCTTCATTTATTTACTGTAATTTAAGGTTTTGCATGCCAGTCATACATTACATTTACAGGGGCCAGTGGATGGAACCCCAGACTGGCAGCGGGTCTCAGCCCACTGCCAGCCTGGGGTTCCATCCATCCATCCAGACTGGCAGCAGACTGAGTGGGGCCAGCGGCCAGGATCCCGGCTGGCAAGTGTCCGGCAGCTGGGACCTCAGACCGGCAGTGGGCTGAGCGGCTCATCCTGCCGCCGGCCTGGGGTTCCGTCCGCCAGCTTCTGCCAGCCAGGATCCTGTCCGCCGGCCTCGCTCAGCCCGCTGCCAGCCTGGGGTTCCGTTCATCCAGGCAGACAGCAGGCTGAGCGGGGCCAGTGGCCTGTACCCTGGCTGGTAGCAGAGTGCCACTAAAAATCAGCTTGTGTGCCACCTTTGGCACACATGCCGCAGGTTGCCGACCCCTATTCTAGATGTTTGCTAATAGATTGCTTAATTATTTGTTCCATTATCTTTCCAGGTATAGAAGTTAAGCTGACTGGTCTGTAATTCCCCGGGTTGTCCTTATTTCCCTTTTTATAGATGGACGCTATATTTGCCCTTTTTCAGTCTTCTGGAATCTCTCTCATCTTCCATTACTTTTCAAAGATAATCGCTAATGGCTCAGATATCTCCTCAGTCAGCTCCTTGAGTATTCTAGGATGCATTTCATCAGACTCTGGTGACTTGAAGACATCTAATTTGTCCAAGTCATTTTTAACTTGTTCTTTCCCTATTTTAGCCTCTTCTGATCCTACCTCATTTTCACTGGCATTCACTATGTTAGATGTCCAATCACCACCAAACTTCTTGGTAAAAACTGAAACAAAGAAGTCATTAATCATAGAATCATAGAATACCAGGGTTGGAAGGGACTTCAGGAGTTCTTCCTGCTTATTCCCCATACTTCTTGCATTAGTATATAGACATCTAAGATACTGATTTGATTTCTCTCCCCCCGAGTTCTGTCTTGTCTCTCCTTTATCCCTGCTATAACATCCCATGCCCCCCCACAATTCCAAACCTTCTCCCAGGTCTCCATGTTCTTGACTTACCTATGGGCTTTGGTCACCTGCCCCCTTCAAACCTAGTGTAAAGACCTGTTCACTAGGTTAGCCAATCTGTATCCAAATATGCTGTTCCCCTTCCTCCATAGGTGAACCCCATCTCTGCTTAGCAGTCCTTCTTCTTGGAACAGCATCCCACGGTCAAAGAAGCTGAAGCCCTCCAGGTGACACCATCTTCACAGCCAGGCATTCACCTTCAGGATGCATCTGTCTTTGCCTGGGCCCCTACCCTTGACTGGAAGGATTGAAGAGAACACCACCTATGCTCCGAACTCCTTCATCCTTACTCCCAGAACCCTGTAGTCACTTCTGATCTGCTGAGGGTCATACCGTGCAGTATCATTAGTGCTCACATGGATGAGTAGCATGGGGTAGTAGTCAGAGGGCCGGATGATCCTCGACAGTCCCTCCATAATGTTTCAGATACAGGCCCCTGGCAAGCACCATACCTCCCGGAATGCCATGTCAAGGCAACAGATGGTTGCCTCCGTCCACCTCAGATGAGAGTCACCAACCACCATTACCCTATGTTTCCTCCTGGGAGTGGTGGGTGTGATCCTCCCATCCTTGGGGGTACATGGCTTCTCCTCCTCCTCCTTTGGGGGTGATTCCTCATTGTTTATTGCCAGGGCAGCATAATGGTTTTCCATCACCATGGTAGATGGGTTGGGAATAGGAGTGGAGCACTGTCTGCTGCCAGAAGCAACCAGCAGCCAGTGTCCTCCCTGTACCAGAGCCATATCCTCCTCCCTCAATGGTGTGACAGCAGTCCTCTGTACCTGGATAGCTTCCTCAGCCTTGGATGTCTCCATGTGAATACTCTTGAGGAATTTCTCATGGTCACAGATGCTCCTCAGCCTAGCCACCTCCTCCTGTAGCCCTCCCACCTGCTTCCTGAGAGATTTCACCAGCAGGCACCTTTCACACTGGATGGTCCCACCAGCCTGGCTTTCTGTGAGTGGGAAATGCAGGCCAGAATCCCTGCAAGTCCATGCCAGGAACTGGGTAGAGGCATCCATGGTCAGGTTGTCTGTCTGGATACAAACACAGGTGGAGGAGACAGGAGCAGCATTAGCACTGGCGATGCAGCCCTTCCTAACCATAGCAATTATATTACAACTCTTTCCTACAAACTTCCTCTCAAACTCCCGTTTGCGGTCCGCTGTTCGCTAGCTTTGGGAGTATCAATCGTTACATAGGGCTTAGAGCTATTGTGCAGAGGGATTTGGAGAGATGGCTTACTTCAATCAATTTTTGTGAAAGTTATTCCTCCCCAAATGAGGTGGTGCACACGTCTTCAATCCTGGGGAGTGGAAACATACCTAACTCGGTTACACGGTTGACTGTGACTTTGTGGTGTATTGTCTGTTGGCCACAGCTGGTGAGAATTAACCCCACTGATTATTAGAGACATGTGGTGGATGAAGTAATACCTCCTATTGGACCAACTTCTGTTGGTGAGAGAGCAGGTTTTGAGCTTACAAAGACATCTTCTTCAGGTCTGGGCTGATTATAGACAGCGAAGCTCCTATATCAGTCTTTATGGTTATTCTTTGTCCATTAATTGTAACATCCACTCAAGGGGATTTCTTCTTTTGGCTACTGCTAGTAACATTAAACATAATATTCACCCAGTCTTCAGCTTTTAGCTTCTCTTTCTCCTTTGCAATATGATTAGGGTGACCAGATGTCCCAATTTTATGGGACAGTCCCAATTTTGGGGCCTTTTTCTTATATAGGCTACTATTATCCCCCACCCCTGTCCCGATTTTTCACAGTTGCTGTCTGGTCACCCTAAATATGATGTACCTCTCATGACCCATGTTTTTCCTTCCATGTGTCTAGTTCAGGGATCGGCAACTTTGGCACGTGGCTCACCAAGGTAAGCACCCTGGCAGGCCGGGCCGGTTTGTTTACCTGCCGCATCTGCAAGTTCGGCCGATCGCGGCTCCCACTGGCGGCGCTCCAGGCCAATACGGGTGGTAGGTAGTGGTGGCCTCAGCCTGCACCGCTTCTCGCAGCCCCTATTGGCCTGGAGCAGTGAACCGCGGCCAGTGGGAGCCGCGATCGGTCGAACCTGTGAACATGGCAGGTAAACAAACTGGACCGGCCTGCCAGGGTGCTTACCCTGGTGGGCCACAGGCCAAAGGTAGCCGATCCCGGTTCTGGTTTTTTATGGTGCACATTTACAAGATGACCTCAATTCTGGCAAACCCAGCACTCAACATCCTTGTATGGGCAGGAGATATAGTCATGTTTCTCCCCACAACTAAAGCAGTTGTGTGTTCTTAAGGCGGTACCTCTGTTAATTTAATGATTCATTTGCTCAGTGTGGAATGCTGGATATTTGTGCGTGGTACCTGTGACTGGCTAACTATGTGCTGCTTAGTGCATCTGTGTAACTTTAAAGCATGCTATGCAGCTACTTCCACGCTTTGTGCTATTTCCAGAGCTTTTTTTAAATCTGAGGTGGATTCTGCCAACAGACATCTCTGAATTCTTTCATAACTGATACCATAGCCACAGCTTTTAATGTACCTCCAAAATCACAGCACTCCAACAAATGTAGTTCTAGTACAAAAACTGACACCGACTTTCCAGGTTGGTGGGAGAAACTTAAATTTTAAATGCTGCACAATCTCAGATGGCATTGGGTTATGATGGCGCAGGACAACTTTAATTAGTTCAAAGTATTTGGCATTGAGCTTTTCTAGTGCCACCAAAAATCTAATTAAACTATGTTTTTGCTCCACAAATACTCAATAAAAATGGCATGTTTCTTTTTAGCATCCTCTAAATCAATTTTAATAAAGTTCTGGGAGAGTCTCTGAGTACTGAGTCCAGTCCTCCTACTCTGCATCATATGCTTTCATTTTTCCATATGCAGCCATTTTTCTTTGCAGTAAAAAAAAAAAAAAGTTTGTCACTTACGCACACAGTATGTAGAGCTTGCTGGCTGTTGTTTTTAGTTTATATCCTTGTTGCTAACATAGTATATGGAGATCCAAGACAGATTAGAACTGGAAAAGGAAATATTTTATTCTGGTACAGGTTCACAGACCACTAATCAGCCTACATCTTGGAAAAACTTCCTCACACAATTGTTGGAACAAGTTCAGTTGAATCTTAGGGCTTCTTAACAGTAAATAGCAATTCTCACCTTGGCCACCAGGTGGAAATAAGCATACCAAAAATACTTACAACATTATAATGTTCATCACTGAGCATCTCCACATTCACCACACTGGCAATTCCTAACTTGATTGATTAATTTTGCAATCTTGCAGATCCTTAATATGGTAGTTTTATATGTAATTGGCCAAGCATATGGAAGCCCTGCACTCAACTTGATGGCAAGTCTCCATCAGTATGTAATGCAATAACTTTTGAACTTTGCAACTGATCAGTTCCAAAATTGGAAATGTGCTAGGCAGTAGGCAGAACCTTATTGATTGGTTAAAATCAGAAAATGAGAAGGGGAAAATGAGGGACAAACAGTGCCTCTGGCATTGGATTAGCAGAGTGACCCTAACCAGAATGGTATCTGTACAGATCAAAGAACTGATTGAAAGTAGCCATTAATGCTTTCTAGCATAAACCCCCCTCCCCTCATTTTAGCTTTGCCCATTGTTCCAGTAGAGTTTAAAATGCTGACATGCTGAATGACATATCTCCCAGGCAAAAGAAATAATGGGAGTGGGGGATAGGGAGAAGAGGGCACAGAGTCCCTCCCCCACCCATCCACAAGCTCGCTAGGAGATTAATATTGCAAGGGAGATGAAGCACCGTCATATACTGATGGGTTCAATAGCTAGCATCAATATTAAAATCTGAACTAACTACAAATGTAGGATCAGTTACAATCTTTTACGTTACCTAAAAACAAATGTAGTGCCATCAAGGGAGCGTGGATGCAGAAGTCTTCAGGCTTCTATGCAATCATCTTTAATAACCTGATGCCGAACCAAGCTGAAGGGGACAGTGGGCACTCAGTATTTGGACTGTCTCAATATGCCCAACTTAGACAAAGTTCTATATCTAATGTCCATGAAGGAAAGACACCAAGCTGAAGGGACGGTGAGTTGGTTCATTATGATGTCTGGTCCAGTGGCAGACACGAGTGGAGGTGTCTTCTGAAGATGCTAGATTCTTTTTCTAGAGTTCTAGGCAAACAGATGCAATTTTTCATTCTTAGCTGGGATGCAGCATTTGTTAAATATGCAAGAATGTGAATGTCCTCATTGTGGACAACTGGGTGCTTCAAATTGCTGGACCTCAGAACTCTATTACACCCTAGAATGCCTCCATTTAGGCAACTCTGAGCAACCTGGGCAGCATTGCAGTGAGCAGGTTAAGAAGCAGGGAAGCGTGTCTAATGCAATAGAAGGGATGAGCACCACGCTGAAGTCTAACTGAAGATAACAGGTCACTATTCCTGTTTTCAAAGAGGCTCTTCTTACAGCTGGTTGAAAAATGCCAATGTTATTATTTCAAAATGTTAATATTTGTTTTTCAACAAAAGTTACAAAGCAACTCTTTGGGTTTTTCTTTTGGGTAAAAAAAGTTTGGTTTAAAAGACTTTGGCTGTCAGTTCCATTCTTTTCCCCCTAAAAACTGGAAAAAAAAAAAAAGGTCAAAACGCCAATTTTTTCAAACACAAAAGGTTTAGAAAATTCACCCAGCTCTAGCTCTTCTCCAAGAGCCCAGCTGGTGTAATTAGAATCCTGGCAGAAGTAAGTAGTTTTCAGTTATAGCTTGTGAGCTAAAAATATTTAAACCTTCACAGCCCTTTCAAGGAGGCCCTCTGCTATCTGAGGTTCAAGAATTTAGAGTTAGCTCCTCCTAGATGCTGCATGATGTAGTGCTGAAGATACAGTAGCTGCGTTCGTCCGTCTGACCTGCTCTCAGTTAGAGCCACAGCATAGTATTTGCAAGCACTCTGCCACCTGGGCTGCCACATTTCAGG
Source organism: Mauremys reevesii (assembly GCF_016161935.1). NCBI lineage: Eukaryota > Metazoa > Chordata > Testudines > Geoemydidae > Mauremys > Mauremys reevesii. The sequence goes on from NC_052623.1 coordinate 83,545,033, forward strand.
TAAGATGTAGAAATGAGGTTCTGATTACTTGCAGTCAATAAGGATCCCCAACACTTTTCCCAAGAAGGGGCAAAATCCAGTGCCTGTTCGTATTATATTAGCACTCCCAATGTGTTACATGCTTTCTAAGTATATAGTGAGTCACAGTTCAGATCCCAAACTCTTTGGCAACGTTCAGCATTGACAGACTGAGTGGCAAGATGGAGCACTTTCTCCAACACTTCTTACCTTAACTTCCCCACACCATCAGTTTAAATTGCATAAGGCATCATTCACTTCCTGTGGATTTGGTGTGCACTGATCAATAGTTTCAGAATATCATATTAGAAGGTGTGTGTGTGTGTAACAGGTGAATGTGTGTGATAAGTGAATGTGGCATACAGGTTCTTTAAACTAACAGTAGCTTTACACATGAAAGTAATAAACTGTACAGACATTTGTAAAAGGGATGCTGTCAGTTTAAAAATCAAGGGAAAATGCTGCTCTGCTACATTCATACAACATCTTCCATTGGCCTGGGATGGCAAACCGCGGCCAGTGGGATCCACGATTGGCCGAACCTGCAGACGCAGCAGGTAAACAAATTGGCCTGGCCCACCAGGGTGCTTACCCTGGTGAGCTGCGTGCCAGAGGTTGCCGACCCCTGCCTTAAATTATTAAAACTAAAGGAATTTAAAAAAAAAAAAGTCTAGTTTATTTTTTGGATTTCCCTCATCTTAGTAAAAATGGACTGGCCATTTTCAATTTCTGATCCCCCTGCATTAGCTTTGCAAATACTGCAAGGAAATGTTTATGCAATATGCTCAACCTCTTTATTTATTTATTTTCTGCAAACCAGGAACACATTTTTATTGTTATTAGGTTTTACTGTTTATTTCAACTCATCTACCTTTTGGGCCTAAACTACTAATTAGATTTTTTTTAAAAATAAAACAAGAATTGATAAAAAAAACTAGGGATTCAGGATGTAAACTATCACATATAGTGATTTGTTATAAATATACACACTGTGATAGACCCAGGCCAGTTGGGTACAGCAGAGGAGTAGAAGGGAGATATACTGGCCACTGGATAAGCAGTTTTCTGTTCCCTGACTGACCAGAGCAGGGGCTGCTCCAGGCTAATGAGAACACCTGACTCCAATTAACCTGCTAAGAGTCAGGTGAGGCTGTTAAACACCTGACTCTAATTAAGGCCCCTCTGATGCTATAAAAGGGCTCACTCCAGTCAGGCCAAGGGGGAGCCAGAGGTGAGGAAATGCAGCTGAAGGGCTGGTTAATGAAGACACCCTCAAGCCATTGGTAAGGAAGCCCTAAGGTAAGGGTGAAGAAAGGAGAAGCAGGAGAGCTGTGGGGAAGTGGCCCAGGGAAATGTAGCAACTCTGGCAGTGAAAGGTTGGCTGCCAACAACAGCTGCTGTCATTAAAGTCCCTGGGCCGGAACCCGGAGTAGAAGGTGGGCCCAGTGCCCCCCAACCCACCACTACAGAAACACCTCCTGGGAGGGGAAGACAGGCCCCTGTCAGGACAGAAGGCTAAACTGTTTTGGTATAAGGCTGTAGGAGCAACAGAGACTGTGGGAGTTCTCTCATCAACCTCCTTGCTGGCTTATGATGAAAAGGGCTCAGTAGACTGTATCTCTGGCCCTAGAGAGAGAAGGGCTACATCAGGGGTCAGCAACCTCTGGCAAGCGGCTCACCAGAGTAAGCACCCTGGTGGGCCGGGCCAGTTTGTTTACCTGCTGTGTCAGCAGGTTCAGCCAATCGCAGCTCCCACTAGCCGCGGTTTGCCGTCCCAGGCCAATGGGGGCTGCAGAAAGCGGTGTGGGCGAGGGATGTGCTGGCCCTGGCTTCCCACTAGGGGCTTTCCCTACAGAAGCGGTGACCTCTATTTGAGAAACCCTGGGCTAGAGAGATTCAGATTCCTTCCTCTGAATTAAACATAGTTATCACTCCTAACATGTCTGTCTATTGAAGGAATTCAGGCTTTGAAATTTTGAAAAATATATTGTTTGTATAATTTAAATTGTCATCATTTGCATTTTTCCTGTGTCCTTTTGCAAATCCTGTTTTTCACACAGACAGACTAAACCAGGGGTTCTCAAACATGGGTCGCCACTTGTGTAGGGAAAGCCCCTGGCAGGCCAGGCTGGTTTGTTTACCTGCCCCGTCCGCAGGTCCAGCCGATCGCGGCTCCCACAGGCCGTGTATCGCTGCTCCAGGCCAATCTGAGCTGCTGGAAGCGGCGCGGGCCGAGGGACTTACATGAAGACAGCACTGTTCCAAGTGAGAAACTGGTACTTGAAATGTGGAGAAATGAAAAAAAGCCAGAAGCCATGGAAATGCAGCAAAATTACATTTATTTGAAATTCTCCAGGCATCACATGAAAAAAATTGATATACGTGAAACAGAGGATAAAGCACATTCAGTGCATTAAAAAAAAAATGTATCTGAATAGCCTTGATCTTGTAATACACTGTACTGCAGTTCCCTGGGATTAGTTCCGTATATACATATTAGCTAAAATTTACTTTGAACAAACTGCAAAGAATTGCCTCTTCACTTGGCATTTTTCCATCTGGTGCAATGAAACATTATTGAAATACCAAGTCAGATTCCATGTCATTTTATACACAGTGTAAGAGCTTGCACGCAACTGCAATAAAAAAAGATAAATACAGTGACTGAATGAGTACTACCAAATAAGAAAACCACTGTGGAAATAAAACTAAACCCTGCAGCAATGAGCAGCAAAGCAGTGATTCTGTTGCTCTTTTTTTCCTTGAAATTAACATACAGCATTGTGACATAGAAAGCAGTTACATTCAACATTTGCTTTCCAATCAATCTTATGCGTAAATGACACTTTGCTGAATTTGGCACTTTGCTTGATTTTTATTCTTAAAAAAAAAACTGCCTGGAATATAGCATAATGGTAAGATAACATGATCCATTTTAACGTTCAAGTAACAACTCTGACATGAATTCCAAAATACATGTCTACTACATACAAACAAACCTTCTTGCAGATTTACACTAATCACAACTGGCTTTCAAATCTGTAGGCATCTTACTTATCATCCTTTGGTTGACATACATACACTCTAAGAAATGACCTGGGCTTACCATGCTCTGTCTAGGACAGATTCACTCATGACAGGATAATTAAAATAAGTTTACAAAGAAGTGGTGGTAAGAGAATACAGGAATAGCATGAAAGCATTAAGCTGCATTTATAATACCTCCTTTCAAATGTGTGTTTCAAATCGATGCTTTAAATTGAAAGCTACATGACATTTAAAGTCTGGCTAGCTAATCCTCTCCCTAAACAGTTTTACAGCACAAGCCTGAAAATTATGATGTATGGTCTTTATCACGATGTATTTGGGGATTAAGAATGTTTAGAAATCCTAGCTCCCCACTTTATCCAGTGCACCATTACACCTCCCACCCCCAAAAAATTAGCTATATAACTGTTGGGGGAAATCAGTGAACTGTGTGACAACAGAAGGTCTTACAAGGTTTCTTTTGCAATTTGAAAACCGTGTCCAGTTTTAAATACATTACCACAACATGTCACCTGTTGGAAATTAAGCTCAGAGTGCAGACCACTCTGCAACCCTATTTCCGTCCTTCAGCTTCTACTGCCAAACTCCTGGGGTGGGAGAGGCAGGAAGGGAGGTAACAATCATTTCCTGGGTCTTGCTTTTTACTGACTTTTCAGTCTTTTGAGTTATTTAGGCATAACTGTGACATAATGCCCGTCAATTTCAACAGGTATGCGGGAGTAATGTCCTGACTGGCACATTCCAGGCAGCATATGGCATTATAATTCTTCCTATAAGAGCCACAAGGTGACAGTCAGCATTAGTTATTGTTATATACACACACGTCAGTAGAATTAATGACAGACACACGAGTTTATACAGAATTCCACAAAACATGTGAAACATGCTGTTCTTTGGAGGAAAAAATACATTCATCTTTTTCAAGTATTATACTATATATAATATAAAAAGACACATTATCCTCATTTTGCTACAAGACAAAAGATATGCATCTAGAATGAAATTTTAATTTACCACCACTTTGGGTTTCATTAGTGAAGTTCTGACCTTTTCCTTTAAATCAACTCTAAATATACATCTACTTGTCACAATTAAATGCAACAGTCCTTTATTTCCCATTGTGATATGTACACAACCATTTAAAAAAAATTTTTGGTAACCTGGGATTTGCATAATGAGAGTGACAAGGCCCATCTGCTGTTATGAGTGTCCCAGCACCGGTTTTAGGCAAACCACTACCTGCTGCTTTCTGAGTTTTTATAGCGGCATACATGTCTTTGCTTTCCCTTCATATCTGAAATTCTACCGCCTGCAACTCTTACTTATGGCTTATTTCCATGCTTTGTTCTATTGTTTGGGATGGCATTTACTTCCTTCAGGAGCAGTTCACAGTCGGACAGTGCTTCTGCTGGCAGGTATTTACTTATTTGCTCAACCGTCTTTTGATATGCCATCTTCTCTTGTTCCAGCGACTGGATTAAGCTCCGCATTTTGTTCTCTTGAGACAATAAGCTTTCAAGGTTGGATTCCAGACTCTGAATTTTAGCATGAGCTAGCTGTAAGAAGTAGTAAGAATATCAATTTATATGACCTTCTAAGAGATTCAGATTAAGACCTTTTATTACCATATGTGGTTGTACTCATTTGCCTCCATACAACTCATGGATATAATGTGATGATCTGTACAATTGTGTGAGATTATGAATTTTCTGTATGTATCTTTACAGGCTGCAGGTTTTTGTCTATCCCTTGCCTTTCACATGCTAGACTGAAATTCCGAAGGGGAGGGACATAGGGCTGCTAATGGAAGGTCATTAAATTGGGATGGTCCTCTATTCAAATACAAACATCCTAGACAACAGACTGGCTCCACCCAGGAGAATTGGTTTGCCAAGAGAGTGGTTGCCTGGTAAGGAAGACACCTGCTAAAGGCAGGTGATCTGGGAGTCACCTGACAGAGGAACTGGAAGATTATAAAAGGGAAGGAACTGATCTATTTAAGGAACTCTCTCTGCAGCATGGGGCACGGGTCACTTGCTGGAAGATTCTCTGCACCTTGAAGTCTTTAAACCATGATTTGAGGACTTCAATGGCTCAGACACAGGTTTGATACAGGAGTGGGTGGGTGAGATTCTGTAGCCTGTGTTGTGCAGGAAGTCAGAGTAGATGATCATAATGGTCCCTTATGACCTTAAAGTCTATGATTCTATGAGTCTATTTGGGGTTTTCAGCAATTTGGATTAGCTCAAGCAGTGGGAAGTTACTGCAGGAGTCTGAAAAGGCAGTGGAACCCTACCCACCTGAACATGGATCATTCTGCAAAGGAAGGGTGACCTAGACCGAGGGGCACTGTTTGTGATTTTCTATATAATCTGAACACTGCATAATTTCTTGTGTGATTAACCAAAGAGCAATGGTTTTAGAATCCCTTACAAAGTGTCTGTGAGATTCATCTGTTACACCTGGCAGCTCTCATAGGGGGATGCTAGACAAAGGATCTGCATCTTGAGTGTGCCTAGGGGCCCCAAGACAGCATTCAGATTCTGAAGGCTTAAAACACATGGGATCCAGCTGCTGGATCCCCTCACAATAGTCTGGTGAGTGTCCAAGAGAGAGTGCTCAAATGAATCTGTCACACCTACTTGTACAGACACTGGTTTCATCTCCGAAATAGCTATTTTTAAAAATATTTATCTACGTGCCATGGCTTTCTCCTAGCCTGACGCTGCCCAAGGAACAGCTCAGATTCTAAGGATTCTTTGAAAGCTCTCTATGGGGGGTAGGCAAACAGAGAGAACTCAGATGAATGACTGTCGATAACAAGGAGTTGCGGCAGCAACAGATAAAGGCCCATGATTCAGCAAATTCTGTCCACAAGGAACAGACAGAAAGCAAATGGGACCTTTCCAAAATAGTACCAAAGGAAGAGACTGACATTCTTGGCTTTGACAGGTCTTAACAAGCTAAGAGACTTCTGCAAAAAAATTAAATAACTGGGATAAGAACAGTTACCAAGAGAATCTAGATATCTGATATGGAAGCCACGTTTCCTTTTCCAAGTGAAGATGGATGAGGACTACATGTGTGTACAGTGTAAACCAGATTCCTTCATTGAGGAAAGCACAGGACCATGAACAGTGGTGAATGTTTCTGGGAGAAATGAAGGAACCCTAACCAGATACTGTGACCGAATGCACCCTGTATTCACACCCTACACGCTATTGTAATAATCTTTGTACAAAATTTGCCTTGTGAGGTATCATTTGAAAACTAAACTCACTGGTCAATATCATCATGGCAAAATGCATGTAGCAACATTATATGCAAAGTTATGAACAGAAGCTGAAATTATGACTCAAGGTGTTTACCAGACAAGTCACAGGAAGCAGCCACTGGACTCTGGGAGAGATCCAACACAAAATTTGGTTAGCCCCATTGCTAGGAGCATGCGGTAAGGGATTTTACCTTGAGCCAAGTCTAGTTTAAATTTTAGCACGAGAAAGCATTTTATCTTTTTCTCTTGTAACCCTTTCTGATTTTATACTTGTACTTACTAAAAATCTCTCTTTGTAGTTAAATAAATATGTTTTATTCTTTAATTAAAACTAACCGAGTGTTGTGAATTGTTTAGGTAACAACATTTCAAGTAGAAAACTGTTGGATATTGTTCTATTACAGAAGCAACGGACCTAAAAATATCTGAACTGCCCAGGAAAGGGCTGGACAGTGCAGAACATACATTTTGGGGGAAAATTTGAGACTGGGAGTGTGTTGGAGTCACCCAGAAAGTGGTAACCAAGGCTGATGGAAGCCAGAGTCTGACTGGAGTGTGCTGGCAGGCTGCAGTTATACACAGACATGCAGAGTGTGACCTGAATGCTGGCAAGCTGATTGTGAGTGATCCAAGTCGGAAGCTACCGCAGCAAAGCATTGTGAGGCACTCAACATTGCAGGGCAGGGGTGACAGACCCTCACTAGTCTGGATTGTACCCCAGAATGTCAGATACTATATATAAAAAAAGGAAACATCAGAAACATGACAGATCTATACACAGGATAGGATGATTATAGAGGAACAAGAAAGCAGATGGAGGAATGCTGTAATTAGGTAGAATAGTAGAGATATGTACAAGGAAAACATCTATGGAGCCTGCCAAGTCAGTCACCAAAAATAGCTATTCTACCCTTTTTGGAGGAGAAAGAGCAGGAACAGATTGAGAACAGGCCAAAGACAGACACTAGTCCAACCAGTAACCAAAACCAAACTGAAAAAGGACCATCACAAGAAAAGAAAGGTGCAAGTGATCCTATTCAGCAGATTTAAAAAAAATAAAAAATCAGGGCTGAGACAACAATGGCCCACAAAAAGGTTCATAATAAATATCATAATAAAGGTGCATGGTAGCTGGAAAAATTGTGGGGATTTTCCACTCAATAGTACACCGGGAAACAAACAAAACCAAGCAAAAGAAGATTTGATATCACAGAATTATAGGGTTAGAAGGGAACGTAAGGGTCATTTAATCTAACCCCCTGCCAAGATGCAGGATTTGTTGAGTCTAAACAATCCAAGACAGATTGGTTTCCAGCCTCCTTTTGAAAATCTCCAGTGAAGGAGCTTCCACAACCTCCCTAGGCAGTCTGTTCCATTGTCCTACTGGTCTGACAGTTAGGACATGAATTTCTTCAGTGATCTGAAAATGAAAATAGAACTGAAGATGAGGCCTACAGGTGAATTTCTGAGATCCTTCCAGTGCTATATGAAAATAAATAAGTAGATCGCTACTAAAGATTAACTGGTCTGGTCCCATGGAAAGAAGGGTATTGTATTTTGTAATAATGCAAGATAATACAAATGGGGAAATAATCAAAATCCAGATAGCCAGTGGGAGGTAAGAACTTAGAATGAAATTATGCTTTAGAGTTGATAGGGAACATCCAATTGTATCTAAACTTGCGAGGAGACAGTCAGTCAAAGCCCAGTGTGATACAGAGTATGAATGAGCCAGATATTTGCAAACTGATGAAAAAACAAAAATGAGGGGGCTGGAGGAACTGATTTATGAGAAGATTAAAAAGGTTGAAGATGTACAAATTATCCAGGAGATAATTAAGGTGGTGAGGATGGACATAATCGACAGGTATTTGGAGAAAGTAAACATCAAGAAGGAAGAGGAATTATTTAAATGGGTACAGAGGACTACAAATGGAGTAAAAAAAAAAACACCTCTAAAATACAAAACAAGAACTTCTTGATTGCAAAAAGCTATTAGGCTGTGGAACAATCTCCCAATACCAAGTTTTTAAACATTTAAGAAATTGATTTTTTTAATGACTTTAAAAGAAAATCCCCTGTTGGCTGAATTTTAGGAAAAAGTTAATGCATGGTGATCAAATTCTTTGGCTATTTACCTGTAGCTTCTCCAGCAAGTCCATATTTTGCCTCTTTAGCTGACTGTTGACCCTCTCCAATTTCTCCAAAGGTTCACCATCATCACAGGGATTCAAACCTTCCTGCAGCTCATCCTGTAGTACATGGTACTCTACTTCATAGGCATGAAGCTGTTTGGAAATATCCATCTCAAAAACCTACCAGGAGAGGGAAAAAAATAGTTTTGCTTACAACAGGGAGCATTAAATTAATTGGATTAATTGGCAATTCGACTTGGTAATTAAAATATTAAGTAAACCATCTAGCACAGACTTCATTGCCCTGACTAGAAAGGAACAATATTCAGGAAGATTTAATTGGGCCATTATTTTATGGTGGCCAAATAATGACACCAAATGAGAATACAGCTGATTGGATGTCAGGTTCTCAGACCCCGTAGAATTATTCTGCTGACTCATCCAACCGCCAGACCATGTGGGTCTTATCAGCTCTAACTCAGAAATATAACAGGTGAAGAGAAAGATATTCAAAGACACAAGTGGGAGTTAGACATCCAGCTCTCATTGACTGTACAGATCCTCTCTTGTACGGACAAGAAGGATGATCCAATAATAAGGGCAGTAGCCTAAGACTTAGGAGAAATGGGTTCAATTCCCTGCTCCATCACAAACTCCCTATATGACACTGGGCAAATCACTGAGGGCTTGGCTACCCTTGCAGCTGTGCAGCGCTGGGAGTTAAAGCTGTCTTCATACAGCTGTGTAGGGAAAGCGCTGGAGTGTGGCCACACTGACAGCTACCAGCGCTGCAGTGTGGCCACATTTGCAGTATTTGCAGCGGTGTTGGGAGTGGTGCATTATGGGCAGCTATCCTAGCGTTCAAGTGGCTGCAACATGCTTTTCAAAAGAGGGGGGTGGGGTGGAGTGTGACAGGGAGCGCGTGGGGGAGAGACAAATTCCGACCACTTCCCTGACCCCTCATTCACTCTTAAATGCAAATAGCCTGCAGACCAGATAAGCAGCTGCTCCGACAGACTCCCTTCCTCCCCCCGCACCGCGCTGTGCTGTTTCTCTCTTCAAGCAAACACTAGGCTGTGGACATTCATCCCCCTGCCTGCCTCATTCACAGCAAACAGTAGCTTTGTTTGTTTTTTAGATAAGCAGCTCCGGAAGCCCCGAGTTCACAACAAAATAAAGAGGAATCATAACAAAACAAAGAGAATTCTTTAGTTAAAAGCATTATGGGAAAATTCCGGAGGTCAGTTACAGCGTAGTAAGCAGGGCTGGCTCCAGACCCCAGCGCGCCAAGCGCGTGCTTGGGGCGGCGTGCCGCGGGAGGGCGGCAGGTGGCTCTGGTGGACCTCCCGGAGGCATGCCTGCGGAGGGTCCGCTGGTCCCGCGGCTTCGGTGGAGCATCCTCAGGCGTGCCTGCGGGAGCTCCACCGAAGCCGCGGGACCAGCGGACCCTCCGCAGGCATGCCTCCGGGAGGTCCACCAGAGCCGCGGGACCGGCAACCGCCAGAGAGCCCCCCGCGGCGTGCCGCCCTGCTTGGGGCGGCGCAATTCCTAGAGCCGCCCCTGGTAGTAAGATTAATCACTGTTTACACTGGCACTCCAGCGCTGCAGCACCAGCGCTGCAGTTGTTATTCCCCAGGCAGAGGTGAAGTACAGCCAGCGCTGTAGCCAGAGATACAGCGCTGTACGTGCCTTGCAAGTGTGGACGGTGAGTGTGTTGCAGCGCTGTAACGCCACCACCAGCGCTGCAACTCTCCAGTGTAGCCAAGCCCTTAGCCTCTCTGTGCCTTAGTTCCCATCTGTAAAATGGGTGTGATAGTATTTTCCTCCTCAAAGGGTTGTTGTGAGGATAACTACATTAAAGATTGTGAGGCACTTGCACACTACAGTGATGGGGGCTATATACGCACCTAACAGATGGACTGCCTATCTGAGCCTTTGAAATATGGCTTTAGAGAGGCTCTAAAGGAAGAGAGAGAGACAAAGGCTAGGGTGACACCAGCCTTGCAGAGGAATGTCTTAGAAACAGTCAGCTCAGCAGAAAACTCAGGCTCAGATTGACGTTTTCGGTTTTTCAGGTGACTCAAATCTAAGCAACTCTAGATTGTGTTCGTTACTGAACACATACATAGTGAGCGACTTCTCCCTCTCATTTAGAGATATGCTTAATACCAGATAACCCAATGAAGTTAATGATGATGCATATTACTATTATGTCTTATTGCTTTTTATCATATATTGTTAGGCATAGTAAGAAGCACACATACCAATTCAATGTCCATGGGGATAGTAAGGCTCTAACATGGTAATCCCAATCAATGAGGTCAGGAATTTGAGAACCATGTTTTAAAAAAGCATACTAGAGTAGAACAGATAGGCTGAGGCATGGGTTGGCTTCGTTGTTTTCTGGAAAAAGATCCTTTCCCCATCAGTCAGGGAAACTGCTAGCAACAGCCATGTCTGAATGGGTTGTTGCTAACATGATTTTAAGCATAGTGCTAACTGAGTCATAAGGATTTTCTAAAATTCTCTCAGTGCTTCAACTAAAGCTGTTCTGAGAAAAGAAGTTAGGGCTTGTTGTTAAGATACGGGACTGGGACTGAGACTCCTTCCCAGCTTTATCACAGACTTATGATGTGAACACCTCTCGGCCACAGTTACCCTTTGGTAAAATGGGAATAATAATTCACAGGGTGTTGGGATGATTAAGCTTAAAAAGTTTTTTAAGTGCTCAGATGCAGCCCATGTAAATTCCTAGATAAAGGACGTCAGAAAATCTTCAGTTTAGATACAGCCTCTCTCTCTCTCTCCTCAGTGAAGGCTGAATTTTTCCAGTGACTGTTGTCTCAGACAAGAGAGAGCATTTTTTCAAAAATACCTTTTTTTTTTTTTTTTGCCACTCACCCTTAGTTAGTGATGGATTTTTAAAAAATCAGACTAGAGGCCATCAAAACTATAAAAAACTGATATGACTTACAGATTACAAGTATAGTCCAGAAAATGACTCCTTGAATTTAGTGTCATAGCAACTGAGAGGGGATCTAATTGATATTATATAAATTGAAGTAAATGACTCATCATTAGCAGAGACCCCTGTATTCATCTTAGGGTTAATATCTTATAAAATAAGTCACACGGAAAGAAATAAAGGGGAAAAAAACCAACCTTACCTGGGTAATAATCTTTTCCATTTGAAGCTTAGTCATGTCTGGGATAGTGCCTTTAAGGAAATCAACAATATTCTCAAAGCTCTCACATTCCATTACAAGTGCTTCTTGACTGCTCAGCAGACTCAGAGCTACCTTAAATATGACTTCAGTTCCTTGAAGAAAGATAATGTCTAAAACAGAAAAAAAATTGTAAATACATTGAAAATAAGGATTAAAACTATTTGGGTTAATTTTTGTGCTGGGATACTTTCCTTTGCCTTTCTATATTTGAGCAGAAGTAAATTATGGAGGGAAACGAATGTAGGGTCCATCATATTTTGACTAAGTTATTTTCGTTATTTAGAAGATACCAATATTTCAGCATCAGCTTAATAAATGAAAAAATGTACAAAAAAATATTTTACTGCCCTTTTACAAATGCAACGCTTTAGGGAAAAAAGATTGTACGCTTGTTGGACAAGCACACTCTGAAGACCTATGAAGTATGAAAGGCATTTGAGTATTGTTATAATGTATGTGATATTAACCATATTAAGAGGAATGTATATTGTTAATTTTAAAAAAAACCCAACATACATTTATTACTGGGAGTTGATCATTAAATGTAATACAGAATGACATAGTTAAGAAATGACTTATCCTACTGTTCACAAGGTAGTAAATTGCTACTTCATTACTGGAAGCTCTTTAAAAGGCTAAAAACCCTACTCATGTCTAAAACCCATAGCAATGCTTCTGTTGTCTATAAGTTAAGGCCCTGATCCTGCAATCTGATTTGCTTGGGCAGATCCTTATGCCCAAATGGGGTAATGTCTTAGCCCCATGGAAGTCAATGCAATTTTTGCCATTGACCTCCACAGAGCCAGGATTTCACCCAGGGAGTCTCATTAAAGTAAGCTGGGCTCGGCAAAGGTTCACAAGTCTGAACAGATGAGATTGCAGGGGTGGGGACTAAAACACAATGTTTCTGGTGTAGATCCAGATGCTGTACCTTGCTATATTTATTTAGGAAACAACCACCTATGATCCTCCCTCCAAAAAAGGCAACTCCCTGACTTCAAAGTCTATTGACGCAACAAATCATGAGAATACTATTTTTAAACAAAATGCAAAATAAACCAGAGTACTTATTTTTACTATTTTGCTTCTGTAAAGACAAGCATGAATATAATGAATGAAAAAAGTATTTAAACACTCACAATCATTATAGAGAAATAAATGAACCAATACCTAATTTTCTAAATTGGCCCCAAAATAGGAAATAAAATGTTAAGTCTATTTTTGTTATAAAAGCAAAAAGAGAAAAAATATTAATGACTTAGGAAAAAATAATTAAACAAACAATAGGATAGAAATTGAGCAGCCACTTTGAATAATGTAGGAATTGAAAAAAAAAAAGAGAGAGTGCAGAAACACTTCACAAATGCTACAAAGGAAAAATTGAAAGCAACTTACTATTGATTTAAGAGAAAGTGTGTGATATTTTTCTCATTTCTTGATAACTGTAGTATATTACAGTATCTAGATATCTGTTGTATTTTTGGACAAACTCCCACAAAGTTGAATGCATAAAAAGTAATTTTTGAAATGAAGAAATTTGAAATTATTATTCCTAAACTATTAATAAGATGCAGAAATTCAATGTGATCCTAAAAACATTTACTACCATGAGTAGTTCCAGTGAAGTTATTGTAGTGAACACTGCCCTATAGTGCATCAGACCCTAAAAGGTTATCTAAATAGAAAATGAAATGTACTAAAGTTGAAAACTCTTTAATTTTAAATACCTGAATAGCCAAAATATTCATGAAATCAAAACTGAGTATAGTGTTCAAGTTACTGGATTCAATAGCTTACTTTAATGAAATCTACAGAAAGAAATGCAGTGAACTGAAAACCTATTGTATCATACTTTTCTCCATAATGATACAATTCAGAGTTTAGAAGTCCCAAAACAAGACTGTACCTCTTGAGATATACATACTGCTCTTGAGTAGTCCTATGCAAAATAGGTTTAATACCTGTATCATCACTAAGGCTATGTTTTAGTCACAGGTATTTTTAGTAAAAGTCACAGACAGGTCATGGGCAGTAATCAACCTTGGCAGAGGTGTGGCCAGGCAGCTCTGTGTGCTGCCTCTGCCCGGAGCCCGGCTTTGCAGCTCCCATTTGCTGGGAACCACAACCAATGGGAACTGCAGCGGTGGTGCCTTCAGGCAGAGGCAGCATGCAGAGCTGCCTGGCCACGCCTCCGCCTAGTAGCTGGGAAAGGGAGATGTCGCCGCTTCCGGGGAGCTCCCCAGGTAAGCACTGTGCAGACCCTACCTCACTCCAATCCTCTGCCCCCAACCCACACTGAAACTCTGCTGTCGGGGAGCGGCACACGGTGGCCCAAGATGTCCCCAGAGGAAGCAGCCGCTGCAGAAGTCATGGAAAGTCATGGAATCCATGACTTCTGTGACAAACTCACAGCCTTAATCATCGTTGTTAATGAGTTAAGTTTTTGATGTCTACTTGACATTTAAAAGTAAAGTTTTTTTTAAAGTGGTAGTACAAGTGACTAAAAGCTTCAGCAATTTAGTCTCTATACCATAACAATTTCCTGTTGCCTGTTTTTTCCTTCAGTTTAAAAACTTTCACTCTGACTTTATTAAAAAATAATAAAAAAAACTGTGGCTGACAACTGGAACAAGTTATCTGGCATTATCTATTAGTATATAAAACAAAGTGCAAAATATTCCCATGAATGTTTTCCCTTACATTATACAGGACATTGTGCTGCTTATGACTGTGATAAAACACTCTCTTACCAAAAACTCTGGCTACAAATCCTAATGGAAACTGAGAAGCAAACAATGTGAGAAACCAGGGTGCAGCATAAAGACTGGGGCTGATTTCATTTTCTTCAAGATGATTATAGAGGTTTCTGTGATAATCATGGAGGAGTCTTGAAAGTTGATACATCTGAATCTATAGTAGGTTTTGAGAAAGAGAGAAAAAAAAATGTTGAGCTCTTCTCCGAATTTTTCAATCACTTCACAATGCACTTCAGGTGAAATCAACCCCAGCACAGAAGGCCCAGTAAAGTGGAGCGTAAGTGCAGTATAGGCCCTGTGTGGATCCTCTACCTTTGGGTGAATTTCAGTCTCAATGAACTAAAACCAAACACTTGAAGTAAGAAGGAGCAGTTTGAGCCAGACCATTTACTATTGAAGTACCATCTAAATTCACAGATTCTAGATTTTAAAGGCCAGAAAGAACCATTATGATCTAATCTAGACCCCTGTATAACAGGGCATAGAACCTCATCCAGCAATTCTTGCATCAAATCCAATTACTCCAAATTACCCTCCAGGTCAGCCCTCTCTCACAAAAACAAACCCCAGAGAAAAACCACCCCATCCCATTATGGATAATAGCCCAGTGGTCAGGGCACTCACCTGGGATGTGGGAGAGCCAGATTCAAATCTCAGCTCTGTACGATTTAGAGCACGGACTTGAACCCAGCTCTTCCACACCTCATGTGAGTGCTCTGACTCATGGGCTATTGTCTAGAATGTGGTAGGTCTCACTCTCTCCCATTGGAGCTGTTGCATTTTGGATAAATAGTTAAATATTCTTTGTGCCAGAGTGATGGGGGAAAAAAGCGAGCGATTGACTATAGCCCAGTGGTTCAGGCACTCACCTGGGATGTGGGAGAATCAGATTCAAGTCCTTGCTCCAAAACAGGCAGAGTGGGGATTCAAATCTTGGTCTCCCAAATCCCAGGTAACCACTGGGTTACTGGATAGACTAGGATAGATGGACACATGCATGACAGACAGACCCCAAAATTCTCACCCCATCTGTCTTTTGTGTGCAGCCCAAACCAGTAACTGTGCTCAGAGAACACCTACTGGATTGGGTCCTGCATACAAAATAGGTGGGGGAACAATTAGTTTGAGAATCTTGCTGGGGCTTAGGCATGAGTAAGGGCTCTGAGCAGCTCGTTAGCTGGGGAGGCAGTACCAGAATTTAGGTGACTTTGCACATAGCTACTGGCAGAAATGTGGGTCCCACAGGGACTTAGGTGCCTACAAGGTTAAGCGGCAGCTGAACGATGGTTTTGAGAATGTCAGTGGCACCTTAATGTTGGATTTAGGTGCCTAATTACCTCTTTGAATCTAGCCCTTAGGAGCCTAAATCCAACAGGCTTTCAACAATATACAACTCACAAATCCTGATGTCACTTTTGAAAATGGGATGTAGCCTATTTAAGGTGCTTCTGAAAATGTTACTCCTTGTTCCTCCCCAAGCAAGAGATGTATTAATCTAGAACTCCTAGAATTCAATGGGCAAAGGAGAATAATAGAACAGTTAGCAGTGACCTATAAATCCATCAATAATTCTTTCTATGGGAAAAAAATATTGTTCACATCTTAGTAAAGCCTTATGCACGTAAACTATGCAAGCTTTCTAATCCTGCCCAAAACCAAATATGATTTGGTTTTAACTACATGTTCCGTTTAATTAGCTTTTGATCCTCTAGCTAAATCATCCTCTATAATCTCTTTAGCAGAGAAAACTTGTGTATTTTTGTCTAAAATAAGCTATTCACCTAGAAACCAGTTCTGGTTATTAAAAGTCATTTTTCTTTAATAGATGGAAAACAAAGCTAGAAATGATAACACTTTCCCATTAAAAAATAAACAAGAATGAGCAGAGCCGGTGCAAGGATGTTTCACACCCTAGGCAAAACTTCCATCTTGAGCCCCCCCACCTGTCGGATTGTTTTGCATAAGAGTGTGGGAAACTGACATGCAAGTCTCAAGGATGAGGCTCGTTCTTATCTGCTGGGAGGCAATATCAGGATAATAAATTAAAGGGTTGGCCAGGATGTTAAATAGCCAATGAAGTTATAGCTGTGCTTGTCTGTACCTTATTAACCAATTAGCAATTGCTTGATTGCCTGCATTAATTGTATAAATGAAATATGCTGGAGAGAAATAAATGACTTAGCTGCCAATCATACTGACTGAAGAGCTTTGTTCATGCCCGCTTGAGAGGCACCGAGACGCAACAAATGGTGACCCCGACGTGATTCGTATTGAATCATGATAGTGTCGGGAGCCTGAGCCCAGAGGCGAACGGCCAGGAGCCTGAGCCCAGAGGCGGGGAGTGCCTATCCGACGTGATTCGTATCGAATGCTGAAAGTGTCGGTGGCCTAGTCTCGGTGGCCTGTTCCAGGCAGAAGAGCCGCGGCGGGGAGTGCTGGAGAAGGGCCGGCCCCCGGGCGTCCAAAGGAGAGGCGCATCTGAGCTCAGAGGTGAGCGGCTAATATGGGAACCGCTGCATCAGCGGAAGAAAAGATTACACAGAAGCCTTTATTGCACATTATGAAGCGGCAGGAGAAAGGCTCCTCTGATATGTTATCCGCCCGCTGCGGTGGGGACACAGAAGGGGACTTTTCGTTAAACCAAATACAGTCTTTGATAAAACTGTTTGGGAGCGGCTACGCTCGAGCTTTGGGAGTCGGTGACTCAGGGCGATAAGGAAGCTTTCTTCCTGAGTCAAGTATGGAGTAAAACAAGGAAGAAAATACAGAAGCCTTTATTGCACATTATGAACCGACAGGGGGAAAGAATTTCCCCTGCTGCACTGATTTACTCATTAAGAAGAGAGGGGGAGTTGGGGAGGCTCCTCCTGACCGGCCTTCGGGCACAGGACGAGGAGGTGCTCCGCTGGAAGCGAGCCCTGGACGGGAAGACGTTGGAGTGCACGGCGCAGGTAGAGGCTCGTGCCGTGGCCCCGGAGGTCGTTTGGACCTACAAGCAAGTAAGTTGTTTTGGCAGGAGCCCGGAGAAGGCGTCCCACGCTGGCTGGTCTGAGCCTGGGACAGTGCCGGGAAAACCGTTGTGCTTCTCCGGTATGAGCAGCAACAACTGGGTGTTCTGACACAGGATTTACAGTTTAAAAGAAGCCAAGCAGGGAAAGTAAAAGAACAGCATGAGTTAATCGAAGACAGCTCATTTTTTTTTCTTTTGGCCCCGGTCAAGGACATATTGCTCACAGCTCACACTAATGAGAGCTGAAAAACCGCCCAAAAAGCTAATGAAAGCTGCAAAATCCTGCCAGGCACTAATGGAATGTGTTAGCTGTCTCCTTTCACAGGTATGGAAGAGCTGCCCAAAGATTCTAGCAGCCCTGCCATTTTTGCAACCAGGAGACTGACTGGACCCATGATTTTTATTGCAAAAGACCCCTTCACATCAGGAGAATTTTCCTACTGATGATTGGTCTAATTTTTTTTTAGTTTCATTGTGCTTTTAAACAGCAGCAAAAAAGGACAAGGTAACGTGCTGGCTAATTTCTCCCTTGTCCGCTGCAGCCCCCACGTCCTGATTATTTCCCCCGTAGAAGCTGATCCACGACGGTGGTGGAAAAGAAGAAAAAACATTCACGTTGTTGATATTGCCAAAGTCCAGAAATTTCTGACTAAAAAGACATTGAGAACTGACCCTGGTGAAGAAGCAAAGAATTATACACTGGCAGGAAGAAATTTGGGACTTCTGCTGAGAAATGTGATGTTAATTGGATTTTGGGATTTATTTTACAGGCTGCGCCCTGTGTTTTGGATATATATTTTTTTTTAGCATGTATTGCCCCCCCCCATTATGGTAGCCCTTCCTAATTGGATTGTAAATGATATGTCCTTTTTTTATTGAGGCTGAGAAAGCATTGCCGTGGGAGCTAGTATGTTTGAAGTTTTGAATGGCCAGCTGATGGCCATTCGGAGTGATTTTGAGCACCAGGATAGCCCACTGCCCTTACAGATATATTAGGAGTACCATTTGATTTGGGGTTGTAGAGATATATTTGGACACTGTTTGGTTGGAAGTGTGAGTATTTGCAGTGCCCCTCCCCAGCATGTAAACCAGTTGAGTTGGGGGGTGAGGGCTTTTACATACCGAACCCTGCCGGGTTCATGGGGAGGATGATGGTGGAATTAATTGCCCCAGCTTTTTAGAGTTTAATTTTTTGTTGTTTTTTAAGTTTGAGAAAACTCAGCCAATGGTTTGTTGAGTATTCTCAAAGGGGGGAATTGTGGATTGTTTAGGCATAAATTTAGGTAATTTGGGAGAATGGCTTTGAATTTATGTGACCCAAAATACCTTTATGTAAAGTGCTTTGGATCGGGCCCAGGCAGGCACGCGATAGATAGAGAACTTGAAGAGGAAAAAAGGATCGGGCCCAGGCGGCGGGCAACAGACTACAAGCTTGGAAAACTGGTTGATAACCTTGAGGGTGTAGTTGATAGAGAAGGTAATTAACTACAAGCAAGTAATGTTAGGCAGAGTAAAAGTTAACTCTGTGGTTGCTAAAGGGAATAAAGCTGAATTTTGTAAAAATGCTGAGAGAGAAAAGTTTTTGGTGTTTTGAAATTTTTGTAAATACATGTAGGCAAAGAAATTAGTTTGTAATTGTTTGGCTATGAATAATTTTGTTGCATTAGCTGAAGAATGTATATAGTGCTATGTAATTGTAATTGTATTAGGCTACGGGCATATAAGTGGTGATTTTTTTTTAGTGTTTAAATTTAGAAGCTAATAGTAAGAAATTTTTAAGCTGTGATTAGCTTTGAATTTTAGGAGTAAGCTAGGAAGCAATTGTATTAATGTAAATGATTTACCTGATGAAGTAATTTCCCTGTTTTGCCTGCTAGTTATATAGTGTTTTGGTATATTTTAAATGATGATTAATTGCCCAGTAGGGGTAGTTTTGTTTTGTTTTTTAGATATTGAAGAAAATTGGTGTTAGCTGTGTAGCATTTAATGTACCATGTAATTATTTATAGAGTTTAAATTTATGTTTTATGTTTTATGTTTGTTTGTGATATGTGTTTCTGGCCAGAAAGAATTGTGATGTTGTTAAAATGTTTATGTTGTTTATGTTGTGTTTTTCCTGCTAGGACCCACCCCCCCTCAGTGTCAGTTTGATCACCTGACACATGAGGGATGGATTGGTAATAGAAATTTGTCACGATTTGGTGTGCAATAGAGATTGGGGGAACCCTGCAGAATTTACACCATTTATGTGTTTGATTTTTGTGTATTTATGTTTGTTTTGTTTGATGATGTTGGTGTTGTATGTTATGAATTGCATGGTTATGGATAAGCCTTATAGATTGAGGAAGCATTATTTGGCTTTTAGTTTTGTTTAGCTTAATTGGTTATTGTTAATTTTTTATGTGTTTTTGGAATAGAGGGGAGAATTTCCCTATGCTGCCTTGGTGGAAAATTACAGCTGCGTGATTACGAGAACAGAGGGATGAGATAATGTTGTTATGAGAAAGTAGGGAACTGCCAGAGCGAGGCAAAGGCCAGGTGGCCTAACTGGATCAGATACGGTGCATGGGAAATGGGAAGACAGTAAGCCAGGTGGATTCCGGCGAAGTGGGTCCGGCCTTGGCTGATTTTGGCACAGAGTGCCATAAATACAATGGCCTTCTGCTTGCTGCCCCATGTTGCTGCAGTGGAAGCCCTTATTGGAAACCTGCTTTGTGGGTGTTTGCATATTGGCAGAACCCTCCTGGCCCCTTGGGCCACTTGCGTTACCTGGAGGAGGGATGTATAGGTAAAAATAGGGCATTGCGGAAGATATTGTTACGGTTTAGTTAGGCAGCTGGTGTTTAGATTTGCTTTTAGTTTTGTTGTGTAATAGATTGTAGTAATGTGATGCTATAAGTTGAAAATGTTTTGCTGTGCCTTCCTTTTTTTTTATTATGAGAAAAGGGGGGAAGTGTCGGATTGTTTTGCATAAGAGTGTGGGAAACTGACATGCAAGTCTCAAGGATGAGGCTCGTTCTTATCTGCTGGGAGGCAATATCAGGATAATAAATTAAAGGGTTGGCCAGGATGTTAAATAGCCAATGAAGTTATAGCTGTGCTTGTCTGTACCTTATTAACCAATTAGCAATTGCTTGATTGCCTGCATTAATTGTATAAATGAAATATGCTGGAGAGAAATAAATGACTTAGCTGCCAATCATACTGACTGAAGAGCTTTGTTCATGCCCGCTTGAGAGGCACCGAGACGCAACACCCACCCCCTGCTCCCCCGCCCTGAGGCGCCCCCCCACTGAAGCTCCCTCCCTCCGCCCTGAGGTGCCCCCTTGTGGCAGCTCCCCACCCCCCGCCCTGAGGCACCCCTCGCACCCCAGCTCACCCCTGCCCCGCCTCATCCCCGAGCACGCCGGGGCTGCTTCACTTCTCCCACCTCCCAGGCTTGCGGTGCCAATCTGCGTAGGCGCCGCAAGCCTGGGAGGCGGGAGAAGTGAAGCAGCCCCGGCATGCTCGGGGAGGAGGCGGGGCAGGGGTGAGCTGGGGTGGGGAGTTCCCCTGCATGCCGCCCCCCCCTTACTTGCTGCAGGAGCCCCTCCCCCTGCTCCCCTGCTCCAGCTCCCTCCGCCTAAATGCCGGTGGTGACCAGGGCGGACGAAGATCTGGCCGCCGGGGTCGCTGACGAAGAAAATGGCACCCCCCAAATCCCAGCACCCTAGGCGACCGCCTAGGTCGCCTAAATGGTTGCACCGGCCCTGAGAATGAGCATGAATGTTCTTCTTAAAAAAGAGAAATTTATGAATATATGTCCATCGTATTTGACTCCATCAGAGTTCAGACCACAGAAGTTGCAATGGATAAAGTAGTTTTCCCAGATAAAGTAATTCTTTATTCCTTTTCACACTCTCTGCTTCATTATAAGAGAACCAGCCTGTAGTTTAAAAATAATTTGTCTCAGACTCAAAAAGGAGAAATACTCCTCTTATTTATTAAATGGTACAAGTCCTATGACTGGGGCCTGTCCTGCCCTACCTCTACCTCCTGCCTCCTACCGCCCTCCAACTCCCGCCCCCCCCCCCCCCCCACCAAAAAAGATAGGTTAACTCCCAAAGGTATCTACCAATGGGTTGCAGATGAAGGGGTAGGGGAAAATTAACCTAAGTTTTGACCATTGTTTATTAAATGGCCATTGCCAGCTATATATCTGATCGCCAAGCCACTCAGCCAAAGGCTGGCTTCTTCTAGATCTGCCACTTTCATACTTTGCTGAAGTTACACAAAACAAAATGGAAGTTGGTTTTGTACATCTCTGAGCCTCTATCTTCTCAGTTGTGAGTCAGAATTGCAAACCTCATGCTGTCATTATTTCTGATTGCTGTGTATTTACCACCTGCTCCCAGGGTCTCCATATTCTAAAGAACACATTCACAGAGTCAGAACAGACATTGAGAAGAGATGTACAGTGTCATCAAGCATAAACTTCACACTATGGTCTGAAATTCCTCCTGCAGAAATATGGAAAAGACAACTCCCTCCTAATGTAAAATTGGCCCAGTCAAACACATGCAGTGCAGGAGGAAGCCCAATTTGAAACTCAGACTTCACAGATTGTGTGTGTGAAAAGGTTGAAAATAGGGACTAAATCTCCCTGTCTGTGGCTCACGCAATTCAAGCTTTAAGGAGAGAATCGGGTTTTGCATTCACTAGTTAGAGCAGCATTCCATGAAATAAAGCACTAAAACCCAATGCTTTCTCTTTTTGAGCCATATGCAGAGACAGTTCAAGGTTAACTAGGGCCCATATCCACCAGGATGTAGACTAGGTGGGTGAGTCAGGTAACACAGAGACAGTTAGACTACATCCTTTTCATGAGTCTCTGAGGCAAATTTGTAAGTGAAGGGTCTAACAGTGTGGCCCTCCTACTTTCAATACAGCAAATCCACTACTGGAAATAGCCATTCCAGGAAAGAACACAAATGCATGAATTGTCAGACTTGTCTGAGGGCATATAACATTGTAGTGGCTCGTTGGTCTAGGGGTATGATTCTTACTTAGGGTGTAAGAGGGCCCGGGTTCAAATCCCTGATAAGCCCTGTTTAGGGGAGGGATAGCTCAGTGGTTTAAGCATTGGTCTGCTAAACCAGGGTTGTGAGCTCAATCCTTGAGGGGGCCATTTAGGCATCTGGGGATTGGGCCTGCTTTGAGCAGGGGGTTGGACTAGATGACCTCCTGAGGTCCCTTCCAACCCTGATATTCTATGATTCTATATGACCTGCTGATTTTCATTCACCATTGAATAATAGTTCAATAATGAATTATTTCTAATGCAAGCATATGATACCAAATACATTCAAAGTCTACTTAGTGGAATTACTACACCAGATTTCAGTTTTTAAATTGTCACAAAAATTCCTGTTTTAGAAAGCTAATAGTCCAAGGTACTCAAAGACAGCTACAGGTTTAAAAAAAAAAAAAAAAAAAAAAAAAAAAAACATAATAAAAAAGATCATCAAACTTAGATTACACAGAAGGGGGCTCTTTCCTAAAGAGGGGCTGAATTTTGGATAACTAGTTGTTTAGTACGTTTTTAAACTTTGTAGCCTAAACTTTACATTTTTTCATTGAAAATGTATAATATCTATGTGAATAATACAGAAGTGTGCTGGTTATAGCTTGACGATTACACATTTTCCCACATTTCTTCTCTCTGCCATTTTTATATCAGAAAAATCCGTGAATTGATATATCATTTAGAATAGCCAGAAGAGATAATATCCTATCAGTAGCCTAACTGACCACTAGATGTCACTGCTGATCTAATTTGAGAGAAATTTTATTCTCAGCGAGTTCTGGTATAAAATGCTACAGCCAATCTGACATGGGCAGGAGTTGTGCATGTTTTCCCATACAGTACAGCTGTGATAGAGCTCATGAGTCTTAACTCACAATTCCCTTGCAAAGAACTTAAGCCTCTCAACTGAAAACTGCCAATCATACCAAATTAGGTTGAGGCTTCAAGATGCAGGCAAATGTCTGCAAAAGACTGAGATGAAACTGAACCCACGCTTGCAATGAAAGCAGAGTTCAGAGCTCCATTTTCTAAAGGTGAGAGCCAGTTACTCAATGGCCATCTAGCCTCCTTTAAAAAGGGACTAAAATGTATTCTATCCAGGTGGAAGCCAGAAATTGAGACAGTTTAGTTGAGAGAGGAGACAAATTAAAAGGAAACAGGATGGAAGAATACAAAATAAATTAATAGTACGAGAACATAGATCAGGCACTTCTGTTTACTCTGTCTCACATTACAAGAACATAGATATGTTCCATGTAATTGAAAGGCACTCGGGGAATTACATTTCTAACAGTGGTCAGCATTTATGAGGCCTATTACAGTTACTCTTTGTGGGAACCAGTATATTTGAAAAAGTTATCTTTTGATGAATAAGCTGCAGTCTCAGGCCTATAGTTCCTTTTTTAACATTAGATACAATTGTATTCCATTGAGTTGGAGATAGTTGTGTATCCACATCTCTATTCCAACTCTCAAATGATCAATCTTTGGCAGAGGTTTTTTGGGCCATAAAATTGTAAAAGGACACCACTGGCCATGAAAATTCAGGAACTTTCCTCCAAAACAATAAAAGTTCTGGAGGTTCTGGAGCTCCCAATGCATCCTGTCCAAACACATTTGTAAGTTAATGCTTTAAATGGAGATATTTCCATAGTCTGGAACAGGGCAAACCAAATTGTTGCTGAAGATCTACAAATGGTTTAAATTCATCATTGTCAGTTAGCTGCAACAAAGTGATAATTGCTCTCTCCATCAAATCTCTCCACATTAAGGTTTTGCCACTGATTTTAAGGATAGGACTGCCTCTGTATGGATGGAAGCAGAGCTTTCTAGCTAATTTTGACCAAGCTTACCCCACCACCATCACTGTGGGAGCTCTGGAGCCATCAAATCCGTAATAATTCGATCCTACAATGCCTGAAAGGGGGAGAGGGTATACCAATTCTTGTTCAACCTGAACACAAGGTGTGGTCCACATAGGGTGACCAGAGAGCAGGTGTGAAAAATCGGGATGGGGGTGGGGGGGTAATAGGACCCTATATAAGACAAAGCCCCAAATATCAGGACTGTCCCTATAAAATAGGTACATCTGGTCACCCTAGGCCCACATGGTCATATTTAACAGCCACAAAGATGCCTGGCTTAACAAAAAGGGTATGATAATTTTCCAAGTTGGGAAAACAAAATTCTCCCAGACATATTTATTTTACGGATGTCCTGGAATATTTTTGGTGATCAATATCCATAAATATTTCATAGAAAAAGATTGCCATTGAAAGTCCTAATTTGAAAAAGTGCCTTGGTGCGTGTATTTGTTAATGCATAAGATTTCTGATTTCCCCCCAAATTAATTTTATATCCTGAGAAAAGTCCAAACTTATTAATGGTGTTTAGAAGGCTAGGAATGGTAACCTTGGACTTAGATACAAATATAAGAGCATCCTTTGCAGACAGCATAGTTTTGTGCTCTGTTTGGCTTACCCTGATACCATAAATATGTTGATTTCCTTGGATGGTAATGGCTGAAGGTTCTAGAGCTAAGTCAAATGAAAGAGGAGAAAGGGGGCAGGCCTGCCTCATACATCTCTGTAATGGAAAAGGGGCGGAAATAATACTATTGGT
This sequence comes from Mauremys reevesii, assembly GCF_016161935.1. NCBI lineage: Eukaryota > Metazoa > Chordata > Testudines > Geoemydidae > Mauremys > Mauremys reevesii. The sequence goes on from NC_052623.1 coordinate 83,570,188, forward strand.
AACTACTCTGGAAATTGGGTTACAGTATAAAAGTTTAATCCAAGCAATAAATTGGTTACCAAACCCAAACTTTGCTAACACAAGACAAAGATAGGCCCAGGCTATGTGGTCAAAGGCCTCGTAAGAAGTGATAGCTAAGGATTCTTTAGAATATCCCGAAGCAGCAATATCATCAATCAGTTGAAGCAAATTATCTGAGCTATGCCTTCATAACGAAGGAAGTTACCTGATTTATGTGTATGACATGTCAGAGACCTTTGTCCCGTCACATAGCAAGAGCTTTAGCTAAAATCTTAGCATCAGAATTGATTAAAGAAATAGGCCTGTAATTACTACATAGTCCAACATCTTTCCCAGATTGAGGAACAACTGAAATTACAGTTTCTCTTAGAGCAGACAGGAGAGTTCGCTCATTCTTGGCCTCATTGAATATTCAATAATCTAGGTGTTTAATTCAATTGGGAACCCATCTGTGCCAGAAGTCTTTCCAACCTTCATTTCTTTGATAGCCAGAGTTAGTTCTGCGATTTCTAGAAGGGCATCTAAGAGTTCCTTCTAACAGCCAGGTTTGTGGCAGAGACAATCCACTAAAAAGCTTATCTAGGGCATCTTTACGGATTCCCTCCAGGTAAATATAGTTCTGAATAAAAAACTTTTGAAATTGTTTATTAATGTCTTCCTTGTATATAAATTTACTGCTACTATTGTGATTAGCAATCTTATTTCTGTAAGCCTTTTGCTTAAATCTATATGCCAACAGCTTCCCAGCTCTCTCACCAGATTCCCAGTAGTTTTGCTTCAAACAAAGTAAAGCAAAATGTAACCTTTTGGGACAGAAGTTTGTTGATTTCATATCTTAGATTGATGAGGGATCTGGAGTTTCTCTGGGGAGGCTGCACAAGGATAGTTTACATCCAACACCTTAATTTCCTTCACAAGGGTATCAAGTCTACGTTCTCTCCATTTCTTTTGAAAGGTGGCATAAGAGATGATACAGCTACTGATGAAGGCTACGTCACTTTCCCAAAGTGAAGTAGCAGTGGGAGCACATTTTTTTTAAATTCTAAATTCTGCTGGATAGAGTTAACAAATGATGTAACAAAACAGAGAGACATTTAATCTTCACTTTTTAGTTGGGGGTGTCCTTGTTTTTACTCATTCACTGCATGAACGCAGGGGCAAGCAGACAGATAAAAATGATCATGGTTTATATGGGGTTTGGGGAGTGGTTGTTTTTGCTTTCTTTTTTTTTTTTTTTTTTTTTTTTGAGGAGAGGGCAGAAAAATGAGCAGGAAAGAACGGGGTGAAAAGAAAAGAAAAGGCACAGTTTCCAAATGAAAGAGTATCAGGGTTTATGATTGGAAGAAGTTGACAACTCTTAAGCTTCTATATCGACTTCTAAATGAGAAAATGAGAGGTTTGGCAAGGATAACTATATGTATTTTACTCACCTCTAGCACTTATCATCCCAACAAACTGCAACTTTCCAAGTATCAGAACAGGCACAGCCTCTCGAAAATCCTACAGCAGATTCAAGTTTAGTTTGTTTTAGGAGAAAGGACCAACTTACCTGTAGTGACAGCATGTCTGGCCTGTACTGTTTACGGAAGCCAAGATCATACATGAGGAATTTCAGCATTTCAAAGGCTTGCTCCTCACTCATGTGTAGAAGCAGTACTCCAGCCACAAAGCTGATACCCTGGCAATAACCCACTTCCTTGTCCAGCAAAGAATAAGCTTTCAGGAGATTAAAGAGTGACAGCTGCCCTGCTCCCAGCTGGGTAGAGAAGTAAGGATGTGTAGGGAATGTCCTGCCTGGCATAACAATAAAAGAGAGAGGTATTTAATTCTCAGTTCTCTTTTCTAGAGAGACAGAAACCCATAAAACTCCTCTCCTCTGTATTTGCAGAAGTTTCTCTTATCAAGCCTTCCCAGAACATATCCTTAGAATTAGATTTAAATTATTAAACAAATTTGGATAGTTGGTCATACTTTCTGACTAGGGCAATGTCAAAGTTGTACTGAATAAAACCATATCTTGGGTAGTTCTAGGGCACCCATTGCTGTTGTACCTAAGCACTGGATAATTGTTTGTTATACACTTTTTTTTTTTAAAACAGAAAAAAAAAATCCAGAGAGGTTCTGGAACCTATTGTTTTTTCCCCAAAGTTGTACTATAGATACTTCAGGTTAGGGCTAGGTTCAAGCTGCAGGATCCAATTCTGCAAGCCTGTGTTACAGCGACAAAGCCTGGCTCTTTAGCTCAACTGTAGACACTCATAATTTCACTCTGGATGTTTCCAGTCCAGTCCCTGGAGTCAGCCCAGATGAAGGCCATCACACTGACTCACACATGAATTTAATATTTCTAGTTCAGTAGCACCACATTTACAATCAGGCCCCATTATGCTAAATGCTATACAAACACACAGAAAGATAGTCCCTTACAATCGGAGACAAGTAACATACGAGAGAGTGGGAGAGAAAAGAGAGAAGAAGATCAGTTGCATGCGTTTGTAATTAAAAAAAAACAAAAACAAAACACAAAACACTTGAATTCATGTTCTCCAAGAATAAATTATTCTTAAGGTTACCCTGATCTCCTCTCTCCCTTTTCCCCTTCATTTTTATTTGCTTTTCTGTCATCTCCCTCCAACCATTACAGACTGTTCTATTGCTTTCTCACAAGCCTAGATAGCCCTGTCTTCTCTTCCCACAGCTCTGTTTTTCTTTTCATCCTTCAGGTGAAATCCTGCCCACAACTGAAGTCTCAGTGAATTTTACCACTGACTTCAACAGTGCCAGAATTTCATCCTTCAAGTTCGTAGTTCGTTCCTGCTCCACTCCAGTCCATTTTCTTCCCGCTCTGCAGTTAGCCTGCAAAATTGCACTCACCAAAATCCATGGGTAAGTGTCCCCCATTGCAGACATGTTGTGTATACAGCACGAACAAAAGGAGCAGGAGTGTTCAGCAAAGACAACACTGAAGGCAGCCTAGACAGAACGTATGTTCATGTACAGTAGCATCTTTCTTTCTGTACCAACATGAAACTCAACCCAAAACTTAAAACTAAAAACAACATTTTCCAGTCACCTCAGCAATAGGACACAAAGTACACGTTAGAGTATCAGCCACCACAAAAGTACCTAAATCTACAAGGATAGCATGTTGCTGAGCTGTCAGCTGCTTCAAGAGTTCTTTGTATGAGATGTCAGGAGGTTGTTGTTTACTTGGCAGTCTATGTCTTACGCGATGTTGTACAGCTAGAAATTGCCAAATTTCTCCCCGACGGCTTTTTGGTACACCTAAAATCAGAGGGGAGAGAAAACAAATGCCCCGAGCAGCTGAATATTCTGAAGGCTTTTTATCTAGATAAAACAGAAGTCACTATTCTAGATAATGTCATACAATGCATTATAGCTAAGGTTCCTAACCTGAAGGCTGAGAACCACGATAAAGACTTAATCTACCTGTAACTCACACTAAGAGTGTAGTCGTTTTGTTGCCATTGTCATGGCTAGTTGCCATAGAGGTTTATGAGTCCACTACTGACTTTAAGCACAAAGGCTAAGTCCATTAGCTTGAACAACAAAGGCTCATGATTTTAGGTCCAGATATCTCAGATTCAATTCCCAACTGGGGCATTGTATTACAAGGGATAACCCATATAGGAATTGTCAGGGTGAGTGTCCTCAGACAAATGTATAACCCACACTGATGCACTGTGGCCCCCTGTCCCCTGTCTACTCCATGTACACAGGTTTATGAGTCGGCTACAGCCTTGAGCCAAGGAACTGGGTTCTTCATCTCAGAGAGTAGAGGTTCGTGCTTTTAAATCCAAAGGCCCTGGGAGAAATCCCCACCAATGCTAACCTATCTGGGGATATCACCTTACATACAGTAGTACAACTATGTAATCATTCACTTGATCTTTCTGCAGCACTGTCTCAATATATTGTAGGCACAACAGAATCAGTATATGTTCTCATTGCAAAATAGTTAGTTGGAGTTTGAAAAAAAAAAGGCAACAGGCAATTTTTACTGATTTGGTGCTACTGGAACAAGCTTACTGAAGGTAGATTTGGTTTAAATAACCTTAAAGACTGAACAAAAAAAAGTCTCCCAAATGTCCCAGCCAAAATACATCCTACATAATAAATACCTTCTTTCAGAGTGGTATGAATATCCTCCATGTCACATCTGATTTTGGCTCTGCAGTTTAATAACTTCTTATCCCAGATATTTATGACATCTTTCTGACATGTACCAACTTCAAGGTAGTCCAATTTAGCTTTTCTTGATTGGAGTTCATCTCTACTTGCTGGAATATAGAACATGAGAGATCATATCAGAAATCAAATATCTCAATACAGCCAAGGTAATATCCAGAATCTCTCTTCTGTTACTGCATAGGACACTTTGAATCAATGGATAAATGATAGGAGACTGACTTTAAATGAACTGCTGACACATAGGACTCATATTGCTGAATAAATAACGACAAAGTTACAAACCAACATACAAGAAACAACATAAAAGAAAAGAAAAGAAAAAAAACACAGATGTGTTTCCTCCCCTTCCCACAACTGCGCCTTCTCTTAACTTTAGCAAAGCTTTGCTGAGTGAAATTAATATTCTGCAACAAAATCCTCATAATACTTAAACCAATGTTGATGGAATGAACAAAGGATCATCTTTCCGTATTTCAAAAGACATGATCCTGAATTCTGCTAATGATGGAGAGGTATTTATCAGTTGTCTTTCTGTGGCTAAATGTTGACATCTCAGCAACAAACAACTGTGCAAAGCAATTTATCAGATAATTTTTATTTTATGTGTATTGCACATTAAAATAGCTTCACTGTGAGAAATCTCAGACTTTGAATGCTCCTTCTGGAACTATAAGAGCTTTGGTAAAATCTTTTTAGGAAACTTCTCTTTTAAATGACAAAGTCGAGATCATTATCATTATAAGGTCCCACCAGCTACACTGTTCATAGTGGTCCTAATTGATCCGGGGTGGCCAACCTGTGGCTCCAGAGCCACATGTGGCTCTTCAGAAGTTAATATGAAGCTCCTTGTATAGGCACCGACTCTGGGGCTGGAGCTACAGGCGCAAACTTTCCAATATGCCAGGGGGTGCTCACTGCTCAACCCCTGGTTGTGCCACAGGCCCTGCCCCCACTCCACCCCTTCCCTCCGCCCTCCCCTGAGCCTTCTGTGCCCTCGCTCCTCCCCACACCAGAGCCTCCTGCATGCCATGAAACAGCTGATCAGGAGGTGTGGGGAGGGAGCGGGAGGTGCTGATCAGCGGGGCTGCCAGTGGGTGGGAGGTGCTGGGAGCAGGGTGGGAGAGCTGATGGCGGGCTGCTGACGTATTACTGTGGCTCTTTGGCAATGTACATTGGTAAATTCTGGCTCCTTCTCAGGCTCACGTTGGCCACACCTGTAATAGATCATAGCAGTTTCAAACAGATGCTTCTCACCGCAATGGGGTTTTTATTTTGGCATCTTTTTCCCTTAACACCATTGCTCAGAGTCACAATGCAGGATAGCAGAAAGTGGTAAGAGTTTTTAATCTCCCTGACTCTAAGGTGTGTCTGTTACAGCTCCATTTTGTTTCTTAAAGCTGTCCCCTTACTCCATTTTATTCTTGTTCTTCTCAGTGGCTGCCCCTCCCTGGCTGTTAAGTTGTTTACCAGGGCCTCTGCCCTTCTCAAAGGGAGGGCCCCTTAAATTGTTTAACAAGAGCCATTGCCCTTCTCAAAGGGATGGCCACTTGTACTAAGTGGGACCACTGCCCTGTTCAAAGGGTTAGTCCTGTTATCACATTGTTAAAACCTGGGCTTGGTGTAGGGTAGGCAATGTCCAGAGCTGCAAGACCTATTGTGTTTTTAAGATCCTGGGCATGAGCCATAGACCTCATGTGCTTTTGAGTCACCTATTACACAGGACTTGCCCCGACATGCCTGTGGCTGCCTGCAGTCTTCTCCCTGCCTTCTCTCCTCCCTGTAAGAGTGGGAGCCAATCAGAGTTACTGGCGGGAAGCTGCCCAGATTTGCCTTTATAAACAGACATTTTCTGAACAGACTTTAGAAAGGTTCCTGCATTGCTGCCTGGTCTGATCAGCCAGGGGGTTCTGGGGGTCCTTTCTCCACTCTCGTTTTATTTTTTAGCGTACCCCCGTTTTTTGAAACCCCCCACGAAGAACGAATTGCTGCCTGAGAGATCTCCTGATTATCTAGACTGTACCAAGCCTTCTGATGTTCTTGCTGCTTCTGCCTCTGCTGCTGCCTTGGGGGCTGGTAAGAATCCCTCTGTGAAACTTTCTGTACTTTTATTTTATTATTTTAGCTGCTGGCTCTGTCTCCCCAGCACACAGACTCAAGCTAAACCTTGGTCTGTGTTTTTAAATCTCTCTCTTCAACTCCATGGCACTCTGCCACTAAAAGTAAGTTTGTGCTGCTGCTAAGCTCTGCTCCTGTGGGCTTTGCCTTGGACTCACTGTTTTCAGCTGTACCCACTGCTGCAGCCACCTCCCTTGGCTTCCTTGGGGGCTGCCTTGGGAGCTGTATTCTGGGCACATACCACTCTGCCCTCTGTAACTTCCCCATAGCATAAGGTGCACCATAGGTTTTGTTTCTTTAGTTTAATAAGTCATAGTTTGTTAAAATTATAAAGCTTGTAAGTCTCACCTGCCTTGCTATAGTTTGTTGTTTTGTTGCTCCATATAGCTGCTTGTTGTAGTTTGCTTAGAATTGTGATATTTGTTGTTTTGCCTAGTCGCTGGTTAAGATAGATTTAAAAAGTCATTGCCTGATTGTATTCTGTACCTGTTTTGTTACTTTGTAGAAGCTGCTTGTCATTTTATATAAGTTTGATTAAGTTAGAGGATAGATAAGGTTCTTGCTGCTCCAATCTCCCCCTCTGAACTTCCCAAACCCCCTGCTGCCTTTTTCCCCTGTGTCTGCATCACCTCTGAACTTCCCAGATTCCCCCCCCACACACACACACACTGCTCTGTTGTCCTTACCTCGCAGGGCTTCAGAATCTCTCGCTGCCTGCAGCTGCATCTCTCATCAGTTGCCACTATCATTCCCGCCCCCCCCCCACTCCTGTTTCTTGACCCAGCCTTTGGGTACACTCTTGCTATCACAGCCTCACAAATTAAGTCTACACTGCATAATTTCACTTATCACCCATATTGTATTATTGCACTGATTCACATTTTACTTCCACCTTTCTGATATACTTTGTATTTGCATTAATACTATTGTGTTACATTGTGTATAAGGCCACCAACCACTTAATACATTCTATCTAAGATTGTTGACCATTTTATATAGAAGCTACCATTTATTCTGCATCTCCTTTTGGTATGTTTTACATTCCACACTGTATCTAGAGCTGTTCCTATATAAAGTTGAGTTGCTTATTACTGTACTGTATCCCATTGTACTAAACCCCACTTACTGTACCCCACTGTTAGAACTCCCTACGCTGTTCAATAAGAACCCCCCCCCACCATCGTCTATTGTAAACACCCTATACACCCCATCCCATCGTATTTCATTGTTAAATTCTCACCACTCCCTTTTTCCTTTAATAAAGAAATTAATTTGCACCCCACCCGTGTGGTAATTGCTCCCCAAGATCCCATATACCTGCTGGCAGGGACAAGGTGCACCATTTGCTAAATCCAGTCTGATGTTCTACCACCTACTCTTCTCATTAGGTCCTGCTTTATGCTCATTTCTTCTAGCAGCTATTGGAGACTCACTTTTCTAAAACAACTGTCAGGTAATTCTGGATTTTCATGGAGGCCTAATTTCGATTTCTACCTGGGAATGTCACAGTAGCCCTTTCACTGCACATTTGTTAGCAAGTGGAGGGTTTAATGCGCACACCATGCTACGGATATTGAGATTTAACCCGCATGCAGTTCCAGAGTCCAATTGTTGCAAATAGAGTCTTTGGTAATCATGTGAGCAGGTTACATACTGCATTATTGCACAGTATGATCCCTCAAGGATTCCAATAACTCTAAGTCTCACACATTTACCATGCTCACTGTTGGAAGGAAGTTTACATGGTTCACTGAGGAACCATGATTCTTTAACTGTTTTTTCCTCAGATCAGAATGATACAAACCAACACTGGGGATTCTATGGGAACATAGGACTTGCAAAGCCAAAATCTGTCCCTCAAACTAGCTACCCTATTTCCAGAAATGGCCAATACCCGATGCTTCCGCAAAAAGTGGAAGAAACCCATGACAAGCCTCAGGATCAGAAATTAATGTCTAGGCCATTCCACAAGTCTAGTTTCTGAGTATCCCCAAGTGCTTTATAATTTTTATCTGACTGACGAGGGCCCAATAAACAATTCTTGTAACTATCTGTATTGTGGTAGTGTCGAAGGCACCCAGTTGCTTTGTGCTAGGCACGAAGCATTTAGGAGAGCTCCTACTTCAACGAGCTTCAATCTAAACTTGGATATTGTCCCTGGATTTTTTTAAAAAGTTATCTTTAGGGAACAACAGTTGTTCTTCAAAGGCAAAAAAACACAGATTTTTTATGCAAACTGTTGCATAAATGCAAGACCATAAGAATGTGAAATTCCTGTGCTAAAAAAAAAAAAAAAAAAAAAAAGGGCATTCAGTTCTGGCACCCTTATCTACATTGAGTGGTACTCTGCTCCAAAACTAGCCCCACTGAAATCAGTGGGACTGCATGTGGAGTAAGGCACTGCTCAGCGAGAACAGGGCAGCAAAATTAGGCTTCTTATAGATTTAATGGCTCGCTACCATCCTCTTAAAATGTTCCTGTTGTGAAATCACCTAGAAATATTGTGTTTAAAAAAGTAGCCGTTAGCCCAGTGTTTCTCAAACTGGGGTCACCACTTGTGTAGGGAAAGCCCCTGGCGGGCTGGGCCAGTTTGGTTACCTGCCGTGTCCGCAGGTCCGGCCAATCGCGGCTCCCACTGGCCGCGGTTCGCTGCAGCAGGCCAATGGGGGCTGCTGGAAGTGGTGGCCAGTAAGTCCCTCAGCCTGCACCGCTTCCAGCAGCTCCCATTGGCCTGGAGCAGTGAACCACGGCCAGTGGGAGCTGCGATTGGCCGGACCGGGCAGGTAAACAAACTGGCCCGGCCTGCCAAGGGCTTTCCCTACACAAGCGGTGACCCCAGTTTGAGAAACACTGCCTTAGCCACTATCAAAATTAAAACAATAGGTATTTGCCTCACAAATCTTACCTTCTGCAGAACAAACAGCTATTAGCATTCAAGTCTCCTCGAAGGCACAAAGAACAGTGGGAGAGATTCTGTTAATATTTTAATCAGTACATTTAATACAACACATTAGCAGATAAGAACTGCTGAGAGCTATTTCATAAAGGGGTGGAAATTGCACATAAAAACAAAGCAATAATAATCAGCGTGATGAATATACAACTAAGAATCAGGGTGCCACTAGAGGTTTCGGCCCATTCTGGGTTTATGTTTATATTTTCTGAAGTCTGTAATGAGTTATAGTGTTGGGAGACCAACCACCACTTGAATCAAGGTATAATAATGAAATACCCTGCTCACTTCAATGTGCATCAGCTTTCAATAGGTGCTTTCCACACAATGCCACACGTACTTGGACTATAATATGCCAACCAAACAAATGCAAAATTAACATGGAGACTGGGAAAATTACCAGAACAACCTATACCTTGTCTCAAGTCATCCTGTCTCCTCTAACACTAGATAAGCAGTGCTTAGGTTCCTTAAGCAAAGTCACCTACGTTTACTTGGTGAGATTAAGTCCGATGTATTGGCAGCAATGCATTCTCAGCTGACAAAACTCCACAAGTCGGAGAACCCTTTGGGTTAAAAACTGGAATGCAGTTACTCAAGCACCCATCACTACACTGTTGTTTTCTAGTTTTCACCAGGGAGACCAGACATGCACATTTAGTGTTAATCATTAACTAAGAAAGAGGCATTAGCTTTATGTTCTTTACTCTATAAACCACTTATTTCTTTAGCTGTTTTATCATTTGTTCTTGCAGAGGTCAGATTAGTTTTAAGTGTTTGTGATACCTGCAAGGTTTGAGATTTCAAGATACAAACAGCCCTTGCTGCTGTACAAAGAATCTAAAGGAATAACCAGTGCTTATTCATTGTGGCCTCTTCTCTTCCCAAACACAGACTGGCAGGTTGCTAAAACAATAGCCAAGAATAAAGGATTTGGTTGGACTGGCCATTCTTCAATGACTAAATAATTGGTAGAAGTTCCCTACAAACCCTATGTAGTTCAAACAGGGAGGGTAACACACTATGTGCTAAATCAGTGTATTCAAGGGCATGCGTTTGCAGTCACATGGAAAGGCTCCTGCCATTTTTTTCCTTCCTCTCCTCTAGTATCCTTAGCATGGACTGGTGCCTATATGGTGCACTAAAGAAATGGAGAAATGGGAGGTGGGCATGAGACTTTCACAAATGAGGATGGTAAGGATATCTATGCTGAAAGAATGAGACTGCAGCATAATGCCAGCCTCTGGAAACTTAAAGACTGCACAGGACAATATATGCAAATTACCATTTGCAGTTTCTTTAGGGCGGGGGTAGGCAACCTATGGCATGCAGGCCAAAGGTGGCACACGAGCTGATTTTCAGTGGCACTCACACTACCTGGGTCCTGGCCACCGGTCCGGGAGGGCTCTGCATTTTAATTTAATTTTAAATGAAGCTTCTTAAACATTTTTAAAACCTTATTTACTTTACATACAACAATAGTTTAGTTATATATTATAGATTTATGAAAAGAGATCTTCTAAAAATGTTAAAATGTATGACTGGCACGCGAAACCTTAAATCAGAGTGAATAAATGAAGACTCGGCACACCACTTCTGAAAGGTTGCTGACCCCTGCTTTAGGGTAAAGGCACTAAGTGTAAAATTAAATCTTTTTTGATTTCTACAAGTTTTACATTTAGACCAGGATGTTGACTACTACTTTTTGTAGAAGGAATCCTGAATAACAGTAGTAAAAATCTTGGCCAAAATGTTGATAAATGAATAGAGTGTGTGTCCAACTTCAGACCCTTATCAGGACCTGATTTTCATGAAGTGCTAAGCACTTGTCTTCTGAAAAATGAAGCACCTTTAGGGTATCTTAAGTTGGGCACTCAAAAAATGGAAACACCAAAATACTAATTGCTTTTGAAAATTTAGGACCTTAATTACTTCTCTGGTAGAGTAGGAAAGACTGGAAAATATACAAGAAACATTTTGTTGGAACATCATATGTTTTTATGATGTATAACACCTATCTGGACAGTGCAATAGAAAATCATTCGCTACCCTGTTGAAATGAGGCATGAAGGGAGCAGTTCATTGATGTTTTAAGTATTCATGCCAATTTGCTGTAAGATGAAAGAGGAATTAATCCTGTATGGTGGTCTGGTATTCCAGAATCTGGTTGCCCAGGATATGTATAGCAATGGTTTCTATTAAATATATACTCACAAGTATGCTGAATCTTACTCTGACAGAAAGCATGTTTTTAAATTGCAAAACTGACAGATGAGCATGTATTTTTACAAAGAAGGGGAACTTGATGGAGCATGTACTGCAGTATGCTATATCTTTGCTCCATCTCATGAAAAGAGTCTGTTTAAATCACGGAAGATTTTGCATCTATGCCTTTTTTGAAACGAGCAGAACAGTAATTCATATGCCAGCTGTGTCATCTTTTAATATGCCCAATCTTTTCAGGTATTTTAATCACTAAATCAAGGAAAAACTGCAAGTTTTGCATGGAACAGCAGCACTTCTAAGATTGTAAACCTCAGTCTTGCACCAATTCTGTTTCTGAAACTACTGCATAACTTATAATAGCACTGGCCCTGATTTTCAGTTGAAGTCAGTGGGGGCTGCTTGTGGTCTGGGCCTCTGAAAACCAGGCCCAGTTGTTTCTCTGAGTGGCTAACCTTCCAGCTTCTGGTTTTCTTTTTCCATTCGAAGCAGTAGGATTTGTTGATGGATAGCTTTTCTCCACAGACTCTGCAACTCTTCCGATTTTTTTCTCCCACCAGCCTTATCTGGGGCATCCTCATTTTGCAATATCAGAGAAAGAGGGTCCTCCTCCAAGGCTGGAGCAAGAGGGGACAGTGGCAACAATTCATTCCCCTCAAGCCCATCTGCAAAGAATCACATAACTATCACTGGAAATCCAAATTACGTTGGCTATAAATACCACAGTGAAGACAGCAATTTCTACTATCATATTCAGCAACAATACATTGATTATAAGCTGAAACCACACTTTTCTAATAGTAGAGGCAACATTTCAAATTAAGCTTTAAGGTCAATGGCTATAGTGAGCACCCTTCCACAAAATTCCCTCCAAGTTACAAAGGGCAGCTTAATAGCAGACCACTCCTACTGCATCCTTATTACCTCTTTCTACAGTTAAGCTTGTTAACTGCCATAGGCCTGGTCTACACTAGGGGCCGGGGTTGATGTAAGATACACAACTTCAGCTATGTGAATAGCGTAGCTGAAGTCAAAGTATCTTATTTTGACTTACCTCACAGTGCGGGATCGACGGCCATGGCTCCCCCTGTCAACTCCGCTACCATCACTCACTCTGGTGGAGTTCCAGAGTCGATGGGAGCGCGTTTGGGGATCGATATATCGCATCTAGATGAGATGCAATATATCGATCCCCGATAAACTGATCGCTACCCGCCGATCCGGCAGGTAGTGTAGACATACCCCCAGTTTGCTATATGTTCCACCTAGCAGAGATGCCATGTTTTTCTCTATGCTATCACACAGTACTTGTGCAATAAATCTATCAGTTAATCTACAATCACTGAATCTAGAGAACTTCTGTATTGGATCCATAGCTGTGAAGAGTGATATCGGAGCCATATTAACTAGTCAGAATTTTGAATTTTTAGAAGAAACTAAATGCACTAATGCATGAAAGAGACCAGTAGATTAACATCTAGAACTAAAAAAGAAAGAAAATAGGGAAGGATGCTTAACATTCAGATTGTGTTCTATTTGGGACAGAATTTTGACACTGTCAAAATGCTATCTTTTTTAAAAATAAATATTCTTGTCTCTTATATAAGCAGAGTGTGGCAATATTTGCTGACAGAAATATTTTGATCACTTAAAGGCAGTTCTTGCAGTTTCTCTGCCCTTGCTGGCAACTATAGCAAAATGCAATTAGTTTGCATCTACTGCTAGAAACACCAGTTCAAAACAAAGACTCAAAGCCACCCCAATGAGACATTTCCCAAATCTGGTTCAGCAAGTACATTACAATGTTGCATTAAGTTGCTTTTTCTTAAACATCTACTTTTCTTTCCAGGAGTAATAAGCAATAGCATGTCCACAGCTTGCCCTCTTTGAAGCCCCACGGACCTTGATGCTGCATTGTTGAGGGAGATTTGTTCATGGGTGAAGCAACCCGCAGGAAGATTCGCTGCCGCCAGGAGATGCGGCGGGGGGTAAGAGTGACCCCACTGGCATTTAGAGACTCGTTGCTGCAGACAGACGAGGTCCTTTTCCTTCCCTCCCCATCACTGGAGGAAAACAAGCGGAGAGTGCAACCAAAAAATCAGCTTGAAAACAAAGTTGATAAAGGTACACCACAAAAAAAAACCACACATGCATATGCTGAGTCAATGTTAGGCAGATCATGATCACAGACTACAACCTGAACACAATTGCCAAATGATGCTGCAAAATTCACTCCAGACAGCAGGTAGAGGGAGCATTAGTATAGAGAGACAGTGCTTAGTCTGATGTTCAGAATTAAAGCTTATCTTTTTTCAAAATTCCATTTGAAAAACTAAGAGATATTTGAGTGCAGGAAAATAAAATAATATTCAGCCTTTAAATGGCTGCAATTTGTTTTCCTTTCAGCCTAAAGAGGATCTGATGCAACACATCAAAGTGAGGACATCGCTTGAGCACAAAACCCAACAACTCATTTAATTGGCAGGACAGACTAAAAGTAAGTAGGCTCATGAGGCCAAAGGTGGAAGTGCTTATAGCTTCAGGCAACCCCTCTTCCCACTCTTCAGGGAGATGGCTGGCAGTGACAGGGAACAAGGGGATGACTAGAGAGTGCTCCCCCTCTGCTGCCTCACACTTAAGGGGAGTCTGCATTATCTACCAGCATTTGCCAACCCCCAGATATCTACTGTCAGTTTCTGAATGTACTGACAAAAACAGTTGTGCATGACTGAAATAATTACTTAGAACATGTCAGTCTACAGGACCTTAGTTTAAAATTTGCTTTAAAAATATTTCATTAGTGAGTTGGTGAAGATTATAAAATCACATCTCTAAAAAATCCTTGCATAGATTTTTAGATGCACAATCATCTTTAGCCTTAAATGCTTGGATCTTCAGACATATGGTTTTTAAAATAAATTCTTCAAAAGACCACTCTTATCTAAAATACACATTTTAATTACTATAGTTAAACAAACAAACAAAAAAAAAACCCTCACTTCCAAAGTCTTCCTGTCCTTTCTGTCCATCCATTTCTCCCTTTACCCCTCTCCCCACCAACTGAAGGAAGCAACAGCCCTTTGCTTTCAGATAGCTGGACAAAGTTTCCCCTTCTTTAATTCTGACTATCTGATGAACTAGTTTTAAGCAAAATCAGTACCTTAGTAAGATATAAAATCCTTTGTTATGCCTAAAATTTTTGGAAACATATTTTTTAAAGTTGGTGAAATTTCATAAACATGTGTATTGTTATGGAGATCACACAGAGTAAATTAGTTTTCCCTTTTTCTAAAAGCAATGAACATTGTTGTGAACACACTAAACCTCTGTGACTGATTAATTTAAAATAATGTCTGTTTCAATGAGTTAAATATGTAGTAATCTGGAATGATTACTTAATGAAGGCTTAAGAGTACATTTAAAATATAAAATCAGCTTAGAAATACTGATTAAGAAAATGTAAAACAGAGAAGAGCCGCATGATGTTGTTGAGATGAGTTCCTGTCTGCATCCTGTAATCATAATGTGATCTTAGCTTTCCTTTAATTGGGAGTATTAGAGTTCCAGCATCTCATTGTTGGGTTTTTGTTGGTAATAGTTTAACCCCAGCCCCTACTTGGGTTGGTACTTATTCTAATTGTTCTATGTGGAGTTTCTCTTATGCTAATACCTCCCTAACTAAACCCACTCTTAATTTTACCTACCCCCCTCCCATTAATTGTTCTTATCATCTTAATTATAATTTTTTTTGGAACCTTCTATACCTCCATAACACATACGTATCTGTTTCATGCCCAGCATATGCATCATGCTGAGGCTGCATGTATCAATCGTGCATCCAGCTTTTATTCTGTAACCAATAATGGGTGGAGCCATACCACAGTTTCTCCCTTAAGACCCGGTCATTTTTGGATTTGCGGTAATGTTGCATTTGCTGTGCTTCCTCCCAATCCCCGGGGTATATGCACCATTGGCACCCTGTATCTACAGGGCGGAGGTATTTATACCTTGCCATCTAGCCACCGACACCATCGTAGTACCCACTCTTTTTGGACTCGTTTGCAAACAGCAGCTTCCTCCCTCACCTCCTCTATTGTTAGTTTTAACCCTGTTGGTTATATGATGTTACGTGATCAAGTGCTGTTTCAATCCCTTGCTATTGAAATGCTTGCTAATACTACGGGCAAGGGCCTCTCCTTAATTAATCAGCAGTTAAATTCCCTTGTTCAGTATAGTATTCAAAATAGATTAATGATTCAATATTTGTTACAATCTTCCTCATTTTGTACTAAATTTGCTGAAGTATATCCCGACTTTGCTGATAAATGCTGCGTTTCTTTGCCTTCTATTTCTCCTAATTTGTCCTCAATTGTTAAAGACCTGCAAACGTTGAGCTCTACTGTCAGAGAGTCACGAGAGTCCTTCCAGTTTTGGTCATGGCTCGATTGGATTGGCCTTGCGCCCTACAAATCCTATTTCCAATCCCTGTTTGTGTCCCTTCTGGTTGGGCTCGCTCTTCTCTGTCTCGGATGTGCCTTCATTAAAGCCTGCATTCACAAGTTTGTTGCCTCGGCCTACATCGCTTCCACCCCCGAAGCGTCTTCCTGGGCGTGAGCGGGAAGCCTGCTTGTTTCTCAGCCCTCCCAGACTTCCCGCGCGAAGAGCTCATTCGCAGGAAGCAGAGGGGGAGGAGAAGCAGGGCGAAGCATTCATGGGAGGAGGTGGAGGCGGAGCTGAGGTAAGCTGGGGCCGCAGCAGCGAGCGCTTGTTAAATTTAAATGCCCTTTTAGAACAAGTTGTCCCAGGCGGGACAACTGGTTCTAACAGGGCGTCTAAATTTAACAACCGGTTTGCGCGAACCGGTGCGAACTGGCTGCAGCTCACCACTGCCCTGGGGGCACCAAAAAGCAGTGCCCTGGCTCGGCAGGGAGGAGCCGCCTTCCAGAGGCACCGGAGAGCCAGGGTGTCAGCTTGTGGGGGTGGCAAGCCGCAACCATGGAGGAGCCAGGATGGCGCAAGGGGGCAGGAGCCCTGAAAAGGCGGCGGCGCCATTAGCGGGGAGCAGCCGTGCCCCCCCGGCCAAGCGGGGGCCTGGTGCCCCCCCGAGGGGGCTCCTGTGGGCCGGAGCAGATGCATGCAGGCAGAGGCCCCTGTGCGCCCCCCAGCCCCCCCTCGCCACGCTTGGGCTCTGCAGCTCCCAGGCATGTCAGCTGCCGCCTGGCGCAGGGCCCTGAGCCTGCTCCGAGAGAGGCAGCGGTGGCAGCGGCTCACACTCCCAGGAGCTGCAGAGCCCGAGCGTGGCAAGAGGGGAGCTGGGGGGTGCACAGGGGCTTCTGCCTGCATGTATCTGCTGCGGGAGCCCCCAGAAAGCGGCTCCTCCATGCCCAGCTGCTGCAGCAGCCCAAGCCTGGCAAAGCCAGTGAGTGGACTTGGGACGGGGGCTGCCGGGGTGGGTTCACGGGGGGGGAGGGGCTGTACACCCTCCAGGGGAGTTCAGGGGGGCGGGGAGGGGGGAAATCTGGTCTGGGGAGCAGCCCCTGGGCACAGCTGGCCCCTGGGGTCTATAAAAGGCTCGTTGGGATTTGCCCGTCAATGAACCGACGTTATGGGGGGTGCAAGGTAGAAGTTTTGCCTAGGGCGCAAAATAGCCTTGCACCGGTCCTGGGGAGAGAGGAGGATAACGTGCCTGTTCTCCAGCTGTGGCAGGTCTGGGCCGGGCTGGCTCGGGTCCAGGGGCGGGGTGCTTGTCCCCCGGCCACAGCAGGTCCAGGGCTGAGCTGGGTCAAGGCCGGGACTAGAGGGAGGGGCGCTGTGGCAGGTCCAGGTCTTGGGGAGAGGCATCTCGCCCTGCCGCAGCCCTGAGCACCTGCGTGGCACTTGGCAGTTGCGCAGCCACACGGCTTAGAGGGAGCTTAGGTGAGGTAGTTATGTTATAGTTGTCCACTATGGTGCTTAAACACCTCTCTCTAAAGCATCTGGCACTGGCCATTGCTGGAGACAAGGGGTAAAATTTTCAAAAGCACTTAAGTCAGGTAGGAACCCAAGTCCTATTGAGTTTCATTATTTGAAAATTTTACCCAGGACACTGAACCAAACAAATCACTGATTGAATCCATGAGGGCATTTAATATATCCAGTGTTCCTATGTTCCCAAAAAATCTTGGCTGACACTGTTGCAACTGATCCTTCCCTGCACTCCTTCCATGGCTCAGCGCATGGCAGTTACACTGGCCTGCAGACACCTACTGCTTCATTTGCCAAAGGCAAATGTACAAGTCAAACACATCTTTACCAATCTTAAGTATTTACGCAGAACACTGCTTGGACAAATCACTTGCAGTAGCAGCTGATAAGGACAAATAGCACCAGCCGTCCTCAAATGGACTAAAAACGACCCTTGACTACAGAGATGTGACTACACTCCTGGAATAGTCTGCTGGAACACATTCAGCAGAGGAGGAAGAAAGGGTAGAATGGACCATTCATCTCAAAGAAGTGATAGGGTTTCTGTACAATATGGAAGTCCTCTAAAAGGGAGATGCCAGAGATTTGCCTGTGCTTGTCACAGGATTACCATGTACTCCATTAGGGTTCTGTTGCAGCACTTCAGAGTAATCTGAGATATTCTTCCCTAAAGAAGGTGGGTGACAATCACTGGAGTTTCTCAAAGAACACCTGCATAGGACTCTGGGTTACACAAAGTCTGCAGTCCTTTTCCAGTGTTTTACCCCACACTGCCATCTGGGGAAAGAAGACGACAACCAAAGCCTCAATACCAAGATAAAATTAAAAGGGTATATTTTAGAGGTTTACAAAGCTAGCAGGGCAATATCACAGGTAACTATCACTGTGCACTCAACCAGTGGGATGACAATGCATCAGGAAGACAGGTTGAAAGTGTCAAGGCTGCAACTTTTATCATGATGGGTTGTCAGGACACTACAGAACATTGCATCTACAGATGCAGCCTTTGGCAGGAAAGTTCTAAAAGAACCAGAACTTTTCATGCCCCCGGGATCTACAGTAGTTACTGTGACACAGTAGGGAGCAGGGTGGATTGACCTGAGAATGTCATTTAGTTTGACTGGGACTGTCTGCATGGGGGATAGGAGAGCAGGGGATGACTTTAGGTGCGGAAGGGTACCTGAGCCTGTAACCTGAGCCAGGAAGGGGGGTGGGGCAAGTGGACACCTTTGCCAGGGAAGCTGGACAAAGGGAGAGGGGGAGAGAAAGAGAGGGAGAGAGCCTGCTGGAGGGGTTTTTGGTTTCAGTTTTGGGCTGGCTGGGAAGAGGCAGGGAATCCCAAGTCTGGGGTCCAAAATCCTTGTCCCCCCAGCGGGACCTGGCTGAGGGGTCCTTGTTGTACCTACAAGCCCTGCTTGGGACTGTGTTCCTGTCATCTAATAAACCACCTGTTTTACTGGCTGGCTGAGAGTCACGGTGAATCGCAGGAAGTGAGGGCCATGACGCCCCCCACACTCCGTGAAACTTAAATAATTTTGTTAATCTTCCATGGATACTGCTGCTACAGACTCCTGGATCTATAGAAAAGGGAGGGCTGACAGGTCAACAAGTGCTCACTATAATATTTAGGAAGTAAGTCTGTAATGGAATGTTACTACAATTGGCAAATTGTAATCAGCATCTCTGACCTCTCAACTGGTAAAAAAAGAGAAAGCATGCAAGTGAGCTAGACCATGTCATATTAAAAGCTACAGTTATGTTAGCTATGTTGCCCTAAGCAACATGCTGAACCAAGGTCACAAATATGTACCTTCATCAGAGCCAGTTCTGGTGTGGAAAACTTCAGTTTACTGAACTTTAAAACAGAATGATTATGCGGTTTATCATCTGAACAAAAGGACCACATTAAGTCTGTATGTACCCCATCTATCCTGTTTTTTGTTTTATCTGCTCATTCATGGACTGCAGGTTCAGCAGAGATTTACCACCAGTTGGGCAACTCTTGTATCAAATATTGTAAACTGAACAATGATCCATTGTAAAAGCTAGGATTTGCTAGTGTCACATCCTACCAAAACAACACTGAAAAAATCCCAGTTTTTATCTTTCTGTGGCCCAATAGTTGCCTTACACATTTTCTGTGGATAATAAAAGAAGGAATACTATTTCTATTATATACAACTATAGAGAATGTTATGTGAATACTAATCTGAATGAGGTGATGAAAAGAGTAGTCTGAAAATCATGACATGCAACTGCAGAAGATACAATTCATTTTGGGCCAAAATCTGCTCATTTTATGAGCGCATCAAAGACAAGTCATGCAGGTAAAGCAATAGGACTTGTGTCTATTTATTAATTTGTTATAGAGGGATTACTAAGGATGCAAACTACAACCACTATTTACATTTATTCAAATGTTTGCATCATGTATTAGAACATAAAGCTAAATCATCACAAATCTTACAAAAATGTAACCTTGAGAACAAGAAAAGAGAAGCATAAGCCCTTCTTTTTATCATTCTTTATACAAATAATAAAAACAAAACCATTATTCTAGCACAAGCACTCAAAAGGGGGATGCAGGTTGGGGACATGCAATTCTGGGGCAAGTGACTGCGAAGAAAAGTGAAACATCACAAGTGTTTTATTTACAATATTTGACATGCATAGAAAAATTAGAGGTGGAGAGGTAGCTACCATACATTTTAGTCTATGGTTTAATATCGCACCTTTCTGACCTTCAGTATGTACAATGTGATGAGTTACTTGTGCTTCACTGGTTGTTTCTCTGTAGACAAACATGGCTACCATTATGCACTTCACATAATAAGTCTCACATCCTTAGACACTTAAGATAATGTTGGTAATTATGCATTATCTTCCAAAATTCCCCTGTAATTCTGAATAACTGACTATCTTAGTTCCTCATTTTCCAAAAACAATTGACTATTGTAGAGGTAGTTGGTGTCAGACTTATGCACACAGCTTGAAGCATACAATGGGATACAAGTGGCTATTTTAAAAAGTGTAGAGTATTTTTTCTGATAATCCCTCAAATAAAACAAAAAACAAAACAAAACATAAAATAAAGTGCCATGGAATTTCTTAAATTCTACTTTGATAGTTTGCCTCTCTGAGCTAACAGGACCTAAATTTAAAATCTGATCTGAAAGGCATGTAAGGATGTATTATAGGGTAACAGGAAAAGTAAGTAACCCATATCTCAAATAAATATTAAATGTTATTTATAAGCTCCACCACTAAGATGAGCAGATGGAACCAGAAGCTGGCCAAGCTGGGTGCAGAAATGGTCAAATCAGCTCTACCATATGTTCCCAAACTTTCAAGTATGTGGTGATAGATTTCTGTATTGCTAATAACGTTCAACTCTGTATCTAGGCCTACTGGGCTGCAATCTGCTCTCAGTTACATTAATGAAAATCCAGATTAGCTAACTACAGAGGAGTTACTTCAGATGTGTAATAGCCCAGCATTTTAGTACCTAGGTTAGGCAGGTGCATGCTGGAGGTCAGAAGGATCAACACCACTATAGTCACTGCACTCTGAACTCAGTGGACAGCCAAACATTAACTCCCAGCTCCCATCAGAGGGAGAAGTTGTCCAGGCATGGATATAGATGCTAATGGCTAGGGCCCTACCAAATTCACATTGCGAAAAATGCGTGGCGGACCATGAAATCTGGTCTTCCCTGTGAAATGTGTCTTTTGTGTACTTTTACCCTATACCATGCAGATTTCACAGGGGAGACCAGCGTTTCTCAGACTCGGGGGTCCTGCCCAAAAGGGAGTCATAGCAAAGTTATTGTAAGGGGGGGGGGTTCACGGTATTGCCACCCTTACTTCTGTGTTGCTCCTTTCAGAGCTGGTTGGAGAGTGGCGGCTGTTGGACGGGTGCCCAGCTCTGAAGGCAGTAGTGCAGAAGTAAGAGTGGCAATACCATACCATGCCATCCTTACTTATGAACTGCTGCTGGCAGTGGCGCTGCCTTCACAGCTGGACTTCCAACTAGCAGCCACCGCTCTCCAGCCACCCAGCTCTGAAGGCAGTGCCACTACCAGCAGCAGTGCAGAAGTAAGGGTGACAATACCACCCCCGCCACAATAACCTTGTAACCCCCCTCCCCCAAAAAACCACCCTCTTTGGTGTCAGGACCCCCACAGTTACCACACCCTAAAATTTCAGATTTCAACATCTATGTGGGTTATATCTCTGGGAATAACTGCAATTATCATGCGCCTTTGGCTGCCTCGCCTGCGCTCTGCCCACTAAATTCATCAACACTGAGGCTCAAGCTACACTACAGAGTCCTCCACTTAGGATGGACAAATCCCAGGCACCTCTACAGGCTGGGGACAGATTGGCTAAGCAGAGGTTCCCCAGAAAAGGACCTGGGGGTTACAGTGGACAAGAAGCTGGATATGAGTCAGCAGCATGCCCTTGGTGCCAAAAAGGCTAACGGCACATTGGGCTGCATTAGCAGGAACATTGCCAGCAGATCGAGAGAAGTGATTATCCCCCTCTATTCGGCACTGGTGAGGCCACATCAGGAGTATTGTGTCCAGTTTTTGTCTCCCCACTACAGTAGGGATGTGGAAAAATTGGAGAGAGTCCAGCGGAGGGCAACAAAAATTATTAGGGGGTTGGGGCACATGACTTACGAGGTGACGCTGAGGGAACTGGGCTTGTTTAGTCTGCATAAGAGAAGAGTGAGGGGGGATTTGATAGCAGCCTTCAACTACCTGAAGGGGGGTTCCAAAGAGGATGAAGCTGAATTCTCAGTGGTGGCAGATGACAGAACAAGGAGCAATGGTCTCAAGTTGCAGTGGGTGAGGTCTAGGTTGGATATTAGGAAACATTATTTCACTAGGAGGTGGTGAAGCACTGGAATGGGTTCCCTAGGGAAGTGGTGGAATCTCCATCCTTAGAGATTTTTAAGGCCCGGCTTGACAAAGCCCTGGCTGGGATGATTAATTGGGGATTGGTCCAGCTTTGAGCAGGGGGTTGGACTAGATGACCTCCTGAGGTCCCTTCCAACCCTGAAATTCTATGAGTCTATGAAATCATGAAATTTACGATCATTAAAATCCTAAGACCATGAAATTGACCAAAACGGACCATGAATTTGGTAGGGCCCTACTGATGGCAGTATAGCTCCAGAGACTGCTGCCATGGGGATAACAACAGGCCAGCCACCAGCACGGAGAACTGAAGCAGCAGGTTTTTGCAGCTACCGTGGTTGGGAAGCATTATCCTTATCTCTGTGATCCATCAAACTGCATGTCAACCTGAGGGGAACATTCAAAGGAGTCCTCCCAGGCTTTATCACAGGAGGGTACCATTGGGCCTTACAGGGAAAATATTTCTACAGGCTGGAAAGCTTATTCAGGTTCTACTAATATCCCTCCTGGTAAAAACACTAAGGGTGATCACTGTAGTTCTAATTTCAGATTATGCTTAGTCAATAAGCATCTGTTAGGAAGAAACTTTTCATAGGAAACAGGGAGGAAAAAAAAAGATTTGTTGCATTTTTCAATGTGAATTGAAAACAAGTTACTTTGAGAAGGGGTATTTTATAATTGCTTCAAAAGCTATGGAATTCCTTCCCTACCCTCCCTCTACCCCCAGTTCTTTTAGTTGTATCATAACATGTGCACTAGTAAAACTAAAATTACAACTGCATGCTATGCAATATTAATAGCCTGCCCACACTTAGGCATGCAGGGATTTGTACAAGCAATTAAAATATACTGCATTTTCAAATATAAGTAGGTAATATCTGACAGTATAAAATGTTAAACAGCCAAAAAGTAGAATAGCTAGAAAGGAAAGGGTTGAAGAATACTGCAAACAGCTGAACTAAAAATGTGGATGTTGCTGTGGCACCTGAATAGTTTTCTCATTAAAAATGTTCAGCATGCATTCTCATAGTGAAGGTTCCATACATAAAGATCTCAATTTGGAAGTCATGCAAATGCAAAGAAATCCCTAAAAATTTAACTGACTAAAGTAAAATAAAACTTTTTAAAAAACATTATATGTTGACTCTTCCTGCCCCCCTGAAAAACCGTTTTGGATTTTGCTTATAATGGTCCTTTCTGTGTCTAGCAAGCACAAACAAGGCTTCTGGCAAGGTGAAGCATGTCTGTATGTGTTTAGTCATTGCCTGCTAAAACATTTTCCCTAAAGCATGACTTAAAGCTCTGGTTAATATACAGTACAGTATTCCACATTCTGTTTCTACCAGGTACTCTCTTCACAGCTCAATTCTAAATAAAAATGATTATTCTCAGTAAAGCTGCTGAACAAATATACTCTTTGATCCTCAATACTGAAATCCTTTGCATATAGATAACCCAAAAAACGAAATTAGAAATACAATGAAATGCCTCAGACATTTATCAGTTTGTACTTTAACTCTTTAACAGCCAGAACATAATGTGAAGATAGTTGCCTTGTAGAAACAGAAGGTAGAATACTGTATATTAACCAGAGCTTTAAAACATGCTTTATGGGAACATTTTCAAGTGTCTGTCTGAAGGATCAATAACTCATTTTCTCATTTTGGCAAACTAACTATATTATATTAAAGCACACCAGTATATCCGCTACCTCTTTTTGTTAGGTACTACATGCTAGACAGTACATGCTATGTTGAAACTAGACAGCTTCTTGAGGCAGCTGTTATGTATGACACACTTTGTAACTTACTGCTTATTTTCATTTATCTGCAAATACAAACTGTTCTTCACTTATCTAAAGCTTACTTTCAAAATAAATCTGTAAAGTATCCTCCCAAGATTGCTCTCCCAAGAAATAAGATCACGTTGAATTACAATACTTATCTGAATTTTTTTGTACTTAAATCCCTTCATTACGACTGACCCAGGAGTAACTCTTTACTCTTGCTGTTCATGTCAAGATTTGCATTTTCTTCAATTTGCTTTCACTTCACTTCAACTTCTGCTTTTCTTTGATGCAACTAACTAAATAGCAGTTGGGCAAATAGAGAACCTGCTTTGCTGTTTGAAAACTAAATGGACAAACAATCCCAAATCCAGTACAAATGATCACATGGAATTTAAATTCTTGTGACTTGGGCTAGCACAGGGGTAGGCAACTTATGGCACTGTGGCACGCAAGCTGATTTTCAGTGGCACTCACACTGCCTGGGTCCTGGCAACCAGTCCGGGGGGCTCTGCATTTTAATTTAATTTTAAATGAAGCTTCTTAAACATTTTAAAAACCTTATTTACTTTACATACAACAGTAGTTTAGTTATATATTATAGACTTATAGAAAGAGACCTTCTAAAAACGTTAAAATGCATTACTGGCACGCAAAACCTTAAATTAGAGTGAATAAATGAAGACTCAGCACACCACTTCTGAATGGTTGCCAACCCTTGGGCTAGCATAAGGTTAAGAAATAAAGTATTCCTCTCTCAGGGGACCAAAAAAAAGTTGGTTCCCACCATTTTCTCTCTCTCTTTTGGTTATATTTGCTGTTAGTTATCTTTATTCTGAAAGATGATTTTTCTGCTATTTTGTTCAGAGATTGCTCCTAAATCCTTTGCTTTTCTTAGTTCCTAGAGCACTAAGTTTATTGTTAGCAATGAAATATTTCAAAAAGATTTGGAAAGCATACTAACTAGAATTTAAACACTGGTAACTCACTGGTAGCCAGTCAAAACACACAACAGGTAGAACAGCATGCTGCAACTGGGACACAGTTTAAACTGGTGAGCTCTAAACTGCAACTAGCTTCTTTCCTTGTTGCAAAGTCCATGTAATTATTTATGTCTGGTACAGAAAAAAATAAGAATCCACACCAATAGTCTAGCCATCAGGAGCAACCCTACAACAACAAACCAAAGATTCCTGAGATGAAGGAAAGAAGATTTAAACAAAAAAACAGATTTTGCTTTCAAGCTTCAAAGGGGTTAAACAGTCAGTTAAAACACCCCCACCCCCACACTGTTAACACCTAAAAATCATCTTAAACAAAAAGAGCTATGAGTACAAATTCCACCCTAAACTTGCACCTAGGCAGAAATCACTTTACCACTGCAAGCAAAATCTTTCCATATTGAATTCTGAGAGGTTCCAAGCACTAGCAACTTCCATTGAGTAAGGCAGAGTTGTGGGTGTTGGTTATGACTCAGGAATTGTCTCTACAAAGCTAAGACAACTGTTAATAATGGGTAAAGTCTGAAGAGCCTTACTCGGTCTTCTAATGAAACCAAAGTTTGAAGTATGCCGGAATAAGACGTGGATAAGGACCAATGGATTTGGTCTAATGATGGCATTTTAATACAGTACTTCCAATAACACAGCACATTTTATTCTAAAAGGCCAGATTTTTAAAAGGTATTCAGGTGCCTAGTGAAATTTCCAAAAAAGTGTTAGGGCAGTGTTAGGCACCAAGGTGCTTTTGCAAATCTCATAAGGTGCCTAAATACCTTTTAAAACCTGGCCCAAAGTGCTTAACACACAATGGTTTTTGGTAAAAGCCAGTAATTATCATTGAGATACTTTCACAAAGGAGATATGTTTGTTGTGGGAAGCAGACATTAGGCCTCTAATACCTCGGTACAATTTTTTTTTTAATTGACCACTGGTATAGCAATGAAGATGTGAAAAATGAAATACTCAAGAGGATCACATTTGTGTGTCTTTAATTCTCACTTTGGTACCACATAAAATAACTGCACAGTTTAAGCAGGACTGCTTTTTATTCAACAGCTGTACAGTTTAACTGGTATTCATTGTATTTGAATAAACCCATCCAACTACTATAAATCAAACATAGCTGTTAAAATTAGCTCTGTGAAAAGTAAGCTGACACACACTCCTGCTGCCCATTAAGATTTGCAGTAGAACTGCCAGTAGCACAAAAAACAAAACAAAGCAAAATCAAGCTACATATAATTTACATGTAACCTCAAATTGCATAAGGGGGAAGACTAACAAGAATTTCCCCAGTGCCATCTACATTAACCATGCCGTCAAAGGTTCCAAAAGATGTGGCAGAGGATACTGCATTTTCTTAATATGGAAAAAGGCATCGTGGGCTAAGATATACATGAAAAACTCCTATTGATCTATGCAAGGACCTCTCTTACTAAAACAGCCAGGTTTGTGAAAAGATACAAGTGCTCCGAAGTTATAATTAAGGGCCTTCGAAAGGCAAAAAGCTGTAGATTTTGTTTGAACTTCTAAGTACTCTTGTATTACATTACCTGTTTTATTTTAATATGAAGTTTCCAGCCATCCCAGTTTAAAAAACAAAACAAAAAAAAAGCAGACTTTTGCTATGTGAATCTATCAAGAGAGAAAAGTTGTCAGCACAAAAATATATATATATATCAAACCACAAGAAAGATGTAAACTTCCTCTTTCATGCCTCAACCTGATGGCATATTATGGTGGTTTCAGTAACACATTTGCAATGTGAATCAAAAAATCTAATCTAGGAAGAGAACGCCATTTGGATGATACACATAGTTCTCTTTAAATTAAGCCAAATTATATGGATTTGAATGTTTGGGTGACTGCGGATTGTTACATAGCTACTTTATGCAGTTAAAACTGAATGATGATAAACACTAATATCTCATTTTCACAAACATACACTCCAGATCAAAAAAGGAGAGGACTAGAAAGAACAGGATGTGAAATGTTTTGCAGAGCTCAAAGTAATGCAGATGAAACACCATCAGTACAGAATTTTCTAATAAAATTTTCATTTTTCCCCACTGTCTATTTATATTAGATAGAAACACACATGAGATAAATCCTGATGCTAGGAATAGCCACTAATTTTCATTCAAAAACTCCACACTACAGTGCACAATATCCTTTGCTAATGTATTCTTCAAAGTGGTGTTTTACAAAAACAGATTTTGAGACAGAGGGCCACATTCTGATCTATTACACTAGTGTAAATCTGAAACTACTTCATTGACTTCAATGGAGATTTTTATACTGACATTATTGAGATTAGACTCTGGCCCACAACATAACAGAAGAATAAAAACTGACTTCTGGAAGTGACCGTATCTCACTCTGTGTAGAATTAGTATTCACCTTTCCCCAACCTCCAGAAACACACATGTTTATCCGTAGTAAGCCTAGGGCAGGCCTGCATTGTTGTTTACATTTACATGGCCCTGCTTTTCTGTCTATGAAGTAATAAACAAATACATCCAGTTTGTGGTAGAATTGTGGGATTTATGAGGACTCCTCAGAATTAATCAAAAGTAGATGGAGAATAAAAGACTATTGACACCTACTGTCTAACAAAGTTATAACTCCCAAATCAATCTACCTCAGTGAAATAGAAGTAGGATTCTGAGTCCTAGGAGAAGCGGGCACTTCCTTCATTTTTAATTAACCTAATCAATATATTATTGGAAAACTCTATGCTAGAGTAAACGAAGGTAAAATGATGGCATTGTAGTCAGTATTGTGAAGCTCCAATCAGGATCAGGGCCTCTCTGTGTAGGAACTGGATAGATATGCAACTAGATAGCATCCCCTTGCCCCCCAGAGTTTATAACCTAATATAAATGAGTGATTGCATGTTTATTAGAAAGCAAGCGGGAGGATTATTTCCTTTAGACACCTCAAAAACTTTAAAAGCAACTTCCCCTTACGCATCACATGACTGGACATTTATGTGTAAACATTCTGTCTGCAGATTGACAAATTTCAAATCGGGATTTGACAATAAACCATCTAAGACAACAACTGGCAGACATTGGTGCCTGTGCAGCGGAGGAAGATGGGGGATGGACAGTCGAGATAGCTCCTGTCTTGGCCCCAACAAGAGACTGGTTTCTCCCCCACATCAAAGGGAACCAGCAGTTGTTGCAACAGTCTGCAGAGCGACAGAAGAAAAGCCAGTAAGTAATGGAGTGCACAAAAGGCCAACTGGAAGTAGGGTGACCAGACAAGTGTGAAAAATCGGGAGAGGGGGTGGGAGGTTAATAGGATCCTATATAAGAAAAAGACCCAAAAAATCTTTTAAATTTTTTTGTCCCTATAAAATCAGGATATCTGGTCACCCTAATTGGAAGAGAGGGGACTGGGAGAAGAAAAGGAGTCAGTTTAAAAAAGCAGCTGCAAAAATCATGGAATCAGAGCAGGCAACCAATATCTCAATCACTACAGCTCTGATTCAGGAAAACACTTAAGAATTTGCTTAAATGCTCTCCTGAATGAGGGCCTATGCTTGCAAACGTAAGGTTTTGTTTGTTTGGTCTATCTAGGTACTTATGTGGCCTTTTTCATCATTGCATCGAAAAGTCCTTCCCACAGCATCCTCTTTTTGCCTCTTTTAGACAGTAAACCCTTCAGAGCCATGGTAAGTTTGTGAAGCATCTAGTAGTGAGTGATTTGTTTAATTACTGAATGAAACATTGTTAACAACAAGATACCCCCTTTCCTACCACACATATCAAGGCTGCGTGTTAGTAAGGGACTAGCATATTACGCATGTTTCGTGGCTCTCCCCCCTCATTTTAAAGCTTTACAGAATGATTCATGCTGGTGGTTAGCCAAACATAATGACACTTTCCATGCTGTCCCACATAGCCCAGAAAGGAGAAATTAATCGGTGAAATGCTCACAAAACACCTTATGTACTGGTATTACAAATCAATGCAGTAGTTTTACAGCACGACTACAACTGTAACTATGTGTTGTTACCCCATGAAATCGGATGTGCTTTTTTACTTTTAATGAGCATTTCTATAGTCAGTTCATCAATTTAGATCAACTATTTAGAAAACCTGTTAGAAAAATGTTAGCATGAGAAGTGACATGTTTCAAAACACCAAAATGCCATTTAATTGACAACTCCATGTCATAAGCCAGCTGCACCAAAGAACGCTCTGCACTGAAGGCATAAGACACTCCTCTCACCTCTTGGAAAGGTCATTTTCTGATTGCTGGAGTGGCCTGCCTGAGCTCTGGTAAAAGCTTTTCAGGATAGAGGGGGCAGAGAAGGAAGAGGGAAGTCCACTCTCACTACGATATCGTCGTCGAGCTACAGGCACAGGACT
Source organism: Mauremys reevesii (assembly GCF_016161935.1). Taxonomy (NCBI): domain Eukaryota; kingdom Metazoa; phylum Chordata; order Testudines; family Geoemydidae; genus Mauremys; species Mauremys reevesii. Next base: position 83,599,763 of record NC_052623.1, read on the forward strand.
GAGTGCAGGCAATAAGACAAAATGGAGCAAATGCATCTAAGTAGGTTACAATTCAAATACCTACATCTGTTATAAATACTGGGCCAGCTGCTGCCTTGACTTACACTGACTGGTGTCCCCAACAAAGTCAATAGAATTGTACAGGATACAAGTTGGGGTAAAAATTGGCCTAATAAATGAATCAAATTATTGCATTATGATGAAATTAAAGAGACACCAGAATGAAACTAAAGTATAGACAGCCAAGAAGATTTCTTTAGTCTTAGTTAATCTCAACAAGACAGAGAAATACCCAGTGTTTGTTATGTACTTCAGTGGTTCTACTTTTATAGCAAAACTTGCTTTGATAAATAAAAAATACCAGGAAAGATTAGAGTGGGAATGAACCAGGAAAGTGAACACATTATAGAGAAATTTAAGAAGAATATTTTCTCAGCATATTTAAAGGTGCAAACTTTTTCAAGAAAATTCATGTGCAAGGTTATTGTAGAAATTGCTACTTAATTACTCAACACCAACTTCAAAAATTTTGGAAAATTGAAATCCTACATATATGTTACAAGGAAGACAATCACAACACATTTCAATAATTAAGGAAAAAATAAAAACATATTTGAAGACATATTAGAATCATTTCAGTTGCTCTGATATAAATATTTCTAGTTGATTACTCATTCTGTGACAGAAAGGAAGAACCTAAGATCAAGTTGTTGTGAAGCTGTTGTTTTGACTGGAAGCTTGCTGATCATGCAACTTAAGTCAGTGATTTATTGAAGACTATTGTAAAGCAGTGAAGTCAGCAAGTCTTTAAATACTAATTGCTAAGGTTTCCTGTTTGCACACACCATCATCTTGGTCAGTGGAAAAAAAAATACTAAAATTACCTGCCAAACACAGGGATAACATTCTGATGAACTCATTTCAAAGCTTCTTTTTCTTGCCTCCCCCACCCCACCTCTATATGAAACAGAACCAACTTCATAAGTAAGAGTCACTTGTGGTTTTAACCTTGTCATTTGAATAAGCACATTGAATGGAACAAAGAATTGCTAGCATTTCACCCAACATGATTTTTAAAAATATATTTCTAAAAATGTAAACCTGTGTAAAATGTAGAGGTCACCTCAGTAGTTTGGGAAAAGAATGTCACCAGGTAAGAGGAATCAGAGTGTAGGGCAGTGGTGGGCAACCTGCGGCCCGTCAGGGTAATCCGCTGGTGGGCCATCAGACAGTTTGTTTACATTTGCACGGCTGCCCGCAGCTCCCAGTGGCCGCGGTTTGCCCTTCACGGACAATGGGAGCTGAGGAAAGTTGCGCGGGCCACAGGGATGTGCTGGTTGCCATTTCCCGCAGCTCCCATTGGTTGGGAACAGTGAACCACAGCCACTGGGAGCTGTGGGCAGCCGTGCAAATGTAAACAAACTGTCTGATGGCCCTCCAGTGGATTATTCTGATGGGCCGTGTGCGGCCTGTGGGCCACAGATGGCCCACCACTGGTCTAGGGCCTGAGCAAATAAAGAAAGACTGAGTGATGTTGAGCTTGTATGCTCACTCCTGGACATGGGGAGAGTAAAGGAGTATCCAGGAAGAACTGGAAAAGAATTGTGGTGGCTCCTTCTGACAAAAATGAAGGAACCATGATTGTCTCCAATGGGAGCGCCTCCCAACCATGCCAGCTGGAGCAAAGTCTCCAGAGTAAAAGGAAAAAAGAGTTTAAAAGGGAGACATTTGGGAAAGGGCACTGTGGAGCCTACACATGCTATCCCCTCAAAAAAGTTAAATATAGTTCACAATGTGGTGGTAGTATTGAATTCCTACAACCCTTTCCTCAGGAGGTTTAACTGACCTGGTGGGAGACAAAGGAAGGCACTGGAGCCTTGCCTACATTTGAGCTCCTGCAGTGTGGCCACCTGTGAAGCTGAACTGATGGGAATTTTCCATCCCCTAAAATTCTCTAATGCAGACACAGCCAAAAAGATTAAGTGGTTTGCCCAAGGCCACAGAGCCAAGATGAGAACGGGCTCTTTGGTTAGTTAATTATTGTCTGTGTATCAACTGGGGTACAGCAACAAGTACTATTGCTGGAGAGAAATTTCCTGAACAAAATTATTATGAAAAATCTAACACTGCACAAGCAGCCTATGTGAACATTAACAACTGTGGCTTAAATGCGTGGATGGGCATTATTTATATTATTCATTTCATTCTATTTTTCCTTATCAGAAAAATCTCTGAAAATGCTTGTACACATTTGAATGCCCAAACTCACCTGCTCTGCTCTACAGAATTCTGTCTCAGAAGTGGAGATTTAACACTCTGGGACCTCCCGTCCTGAAAAGTAATCCTCCTCTTGGCACTGGACGTTGGATGGCTGAAAGTATGCGCACGCCTTCTAAACTGAGGAGAATCGGAGTCCTCTTCGGGAAATGGCTGCCAGACCGAGGACACGGGGGAAGCTGGAGGAGTGGCTGGAGGAGAATCCCCGGGTGAACAGTCCTGAAAGGAAATCAGATAGGAGTGACACTTTCCCCCCTGCACTGTACAACTGTATAACTAAACAAATCCTACAGCTCAAGGGTCTGGAAGAACTAAAGCCTCTCCCCTTCTTGGTCATGGCCTATTGTATGCTAATTATCAGCTGCGCAACCAACACCAGACATCCTTTGATAATTAGCTCTGAAATAGCAATGTCCTTTTTAAAGCAACAAAGACGGTGTACACAAAGCATTCATAATAGACCAGTCGCTCCTCTCTTGAACACCCTTTGGCTACTAACAATTGCAACTGCTAGACTTCTAGCTCTTTCAGGAAAAAGAAAGTATGGAAAACGATCACAGCCAAAGCTGGTTTAAACTAGCTTCCTCGACATATCATGAACATATTTCCTGTACTGTCAAAGCAATATCCTGGAAAAAACGATTATTATTACACAGCCAGATTGAGTAACAGCAGCAGGAAAATCAAATAATAAAAGCTGTTATGGATCCTCCTTCTCCTGGGAAAAACAATAATTCATTCAAATGTTGTGTGAGGTAAAAGGAAAGACATTAAAAACAGGAAATAAAATGAAAATGAACAAAACTGGCATTACACATGGGGTTTTCAACTACTTTAAAAGGATTCAAGCGTCTCTTTTATTCAGTAACAAATAATTTGTGTTTCAACATCTTTATGTAATTTTTTTTTTAAACAATGGTGACCGTTATCTAGTATTACATTCACAGTTTGAATGTGGTAAAAAACAGCTTTTTTTAACTTGAAAAAAGTAATAGAATTTTTTTTAATTGTGTTTTCTTTTTAGTTTAAACATCCCTCTGAAAAGTTATGAAACAGAAGCAGACTATAAATTCCCTGGTTTAGCTTGATCACAAAAGCAAGTTAGGTGAAGTTTAAAAAATAAACAGCCAGCATGAATGAAAAAGAGCAAGATTTTCTTTAAGTTTGAGCTTTAACAATAATGTGGTTTAGAAAACTGAAATAAGATGCATACAATGTCCAGAGAGGATTATCCTTCACTGTAGATATATCTTACTTGAACTTTGCAAAATACATTTGTTCTTTATGTGGCCGTCTTGAAATCAAAAAAGGAGAGTTGCTGTGTTACTGCTTCAGCATTAGCCACAGCACATTCCAGTTTTACTTAATTTTGTTACATACCTTGTCAGAAGTAAGGCTGCTGCACCGTTCAAAGCTGTCCATGCTGCCCAGACGGCCTCGCATTCTGCTAGCTCCCTGCAGGAATGAGAGTGTTCCATTTTATCCCAAGTTTTGTTCTTCATAGTAAGATTAAATAAATTGTTTAAGAGAAGACTGGAAAAAAATAGCAGTGATCCTGCAGGTAAACAGTGAGGTGCTATAAAGTGCTATATAAAAAAGTCCACATAATAACTGCATGTACTATGCATCTTAATCTAATTCAACCTATCCTTTGATTTCAGAGCACTAAATTCACTCACTGATTTTTTTAATTAGGATGCTATGCAATGGGTTTAAATATTAAATAAAGTTATTCACAAGGAAAAAACATGAAACTTTGTCTTAAATTTTGATGGCATTCATGGATGGATTATAAAATAGAAGTTATAAATGTTTGGGATTTTTATACACATGTATTACATATATTTTTACATTCCAATCCAGGATGGCTGCACCCAGAGTAAGCCTCAAATGTAAAGTCTATCACATTTACATCTGTATAGTACAGTTCCATCATCTCAGTTATATAGTGAGATTTACAGTCCATCAAGCCTCCTCTCCATTATGGAAAGTGATCACTGGTCTCCTTTTCTGCAGTGAAGAATGGAAAGATTTTGAAGAGTAAAAATCTGTTGCAAGGAAAAAGAATTGCCTGCTTCCACGTCAAGGTTTTTGACAAGGAAAAATAAGCTACCTCTTGGCAGAGGCAAGGAAGAATTTCTGCTATCCCCTGAAGGGAAAAATACAACAAACTTTAGGAAGAGTCTCTGATTGCAATAAGGACCAAACAGGGATATGCTCCAAATAGGGACATACTTATGCCTCATCTTCCTGAAGGCAGTACGTGTAGTGATTACCAACTTAGTTTAAACATGCAAAGTCACAAAGAGTTATTTTGAAATCTAAATACATGACCTACTGCAATCAAAAACAACTACCAGAAATGAGATACTTTTTTTTATTGGATTCCTGTCCATTCAAACCCACAGAATCTCTCCCCTAATCATTAAGATGTTTCTGGAACCTGTCTCCTGCCCTCATGTCATTCCAAAAGAATCTTTTCCTATTTGATAAAACAATCTATATGTTCCTCAAAATGTATCAGACTTAATTTGTTTTCCACCCACTCAGAACCTTTAACAGAGGTAGATTCTTCTAATACAGGGCTTCCTCTCCCATTCCCAGTCCAACAACCCGCTGGGACAACCAGACTGCACCTAATTCCCTGACTCTTCAAATCCTGTTTTGAGAATGATAGATTTATTAGAGTGGATTTGGAGTCACAGACCTACAAATTCTACTGCGGGTCTCCCACTTTTCCTTGGGGGTAAGTGATTCCATCCTACACTTGTGTAAGGTTCCTTTCTTTTCTTCCACACACCATTTACAGTTGGTGTTAGCATAATCTATTGGAGAACAGAATCATAGAACTGTAGGGCTGGAAGGGACCTCAAGGGATTATGTAGTCCATCTCCCCTCTACAAGAGGACCAAACATATCTAGACCTTCTCATCTCTAGACTAAACATAGGGGAAAGTATGGAATAATTGGCTAAGACACGTTTTCTAAACCTCTTATTTTTGTTTCTCTCCTCTGGGCTCTCTCCAATTTGTCCACATCTTTCTTAAAGTGCCATGCCCAGCACCGAACACAGTCCTCCAGATGAGGCCTCACCAGTGCCAAGTACAGCAAAACAATGACCTACTGTGTCTTACATGACACTCCTGTTAATACACCCAGAATGAGATTGGCATTTTTGCAACAGTGTCACACTACTGATGATCCTCTATGACCCTCGCATTCTTTTCTGCAATTCTGCTATCTATCCCATTATAACAACTGTATTTACTGAGAATAGTCAGTGAACACTGCAAGCCTTTGGGTGAAATATACTATCAGAGTACATTATGTTACATTGTTTTATTATCTGGTGGGAATGGATATCCCTCAGCTCCTGAAGCATGCTACTTCGATACTTAATCAGAACACAACAGCAAACCCATTTGCTTTCTCTCATGCGGTTTTTCACACCTGAGAGAAGCACCCCATAAACATCCACAAAACTAACTCACTATCCTTCTTCAAAACACTCCTTTTTCCTGTGATGGCTACAAAACTAACAGCGATTAGGCTGCTGGTGTGCTGAGACCACAGTCTATCATGCTGACCAACATTGTCTCATTGTGGTTTTTTTGTACTGCCCCATCTGATCTGACTATATTTGTCTACTATCTCATCTTATATGGAGATTGTAAGATCTTTGGGACTGTCTTTTTATTCTGACTGTATAGCACCTAGAACAATGGGTCCTGGTCATTGACTGGGCTCATAGGTGCTACAGTAATACAATAATAAATAAATATTTTATAGAAATTGTTAGTAGACTTAAGGCACAGTAGCTCCTCTTGTTGTACTCATAGCCATAGCTAATGTTTTACAATGTCAACAATGTTAAGAATTGCTTCAGGTTACTTTTTCCTGCCAGAGCTTTATTCCTGAAAACCACTCTCGGTGCCATGGATGCGCACACTACCTCCTAAATCTTGTTACCAACAGAAAGGAATGCTGGCCCTGAAGCATCTCTCTTCAGTGACATATCATGTAACAGATATGAATGAAAATTCTGTTGAATTAACACATTATTTTAGTTTAGGGAAGGGTCATGTTATGCTTTTGGCATTTAAAAAACAACAACAAAAAAACCCATGACTACTATAAATATTACATTTTTGAGCCAAAGAAAAACCTTTGTTTTCTTAGTCTGGTATGTGCGCTAGCACCAAAATTCAAACTATATTTATGAGGTTTGAGGTCAAGCACCGGTTATATTTATTTTTCTGGGATACACATCTATGAAGCCACAGCTTGTTTTCAGTTCAGCCCTGGCAACTTTATAAGAGCATCTTTAAAAAAAAAAAATGAAAACTTTGCATGCACAATCAGAGGATGAAGAAGGATTTTACATTCCATGGATTTCTTGGTCTTTCTTCTTTCATGATCTACTAATCAAATATGTGAACAGATTTTCTGAGACTACAAACATAGCAACTTTCTGAATAGAAACTTTGAATTTGTTTTTGTGACAACTGCAGCAATGTCCTGTATTATCCTGGGCAAACCTTACTGAATTAGGTTTAATATTTCTGAGTTCATTGCATTAAAAATGAAAATGTTTATGTACTGCTGTGGGATGGTATGGAACTTCTTTAGCAGAAAGGCAGGATTAATGCAATCTCTGGGAGACATGAGGCACTTCAAAGGATTTTTAGTGACAACCTTTGTAAACTGGATATCCTAGGAAATACCTGGGAGTGAATCTGTCCTTTTGAAGCTATGCCCTGGGGAGAAAGCTCAATTCTTTGCTAATTACCTTCTCCTGGAAACTTCAGATCAAAGACCCCTGAACTGTGGACTTAACATGTCATGAAGCTGCTTGTTCTGAGCTGAAGCTGTGATGAATGTGAAACCACAACTCCTTGGGTGATGTTTTGAAGGACTGCTCTTGCCAGAGCCCATATTAGGGTTGTGTTGATCTCATGCAAGATGATTATTATGTTCTGTTACTGTTTTTAATGTGTTTTCTCTGTAGCACTTTTACCTTAAGAATAAAATAGGCTTGCATAGGAAGTGCTGTGTGGTAACTTATTAACTGTTGGCAATCATTCTGTTATTAGGGAACAGAAGGCAAGAGAAGATTGCTTAAGGCAGCCTGTCTTTGCTGAGAATGACACAGTGGAGGCAGGAAACTGTTCAGCCTGGAGATACTCCAGTCAGAAGGGAAAGAGAGAGAAAGGCATCTCCACCCAAGAGAGCTGATAGCTTGGGAGCCAGAAGCCTGAGAGCAGTGTTCTTGCTGTACCACAGAGGGGGAAAAACAGGTGCAGCTGATCTGAACTATCACCATTTTCTTTCCTAGTTATAAAATTACATAAATCTTTTGTTTACTAAAACTTTAAAATAAAGAGGACAAGTGATGTCGTCAATTTTTACATCATGGTACAGTTAAATGACTTGAACCATTATTAGGGCCACATTGTGTAAGACACTGTAGAAAAACAGAGAGAGAGAGATGTTTCCTGCCCCAGGGAGCTTACAATCCAACATGAAACAAGCAGCAGCCTTTTAAAAGGTAGATGGCAAAAAAGACAGAGATAAGTTACAATGTATTATTTTTTATAATTTTTATTACAGTAGTGCCTAAAGGCCCAGTCCTGGATCAGGGCCCTGTTGTGCCAGGCACTGTACATACGCAACAAGAAGTCCCTGTCCCAAATCCAGTTAGATGTAATGTCCTTATCAATCTTTTCCAATTCTTGCATTAATGAAGCCATTGCTGAAAGTGCAAGGAAAGGATTCCCTGTGGACCCATTTCTAGTTTTTTTGGAAGATGCTCTGCGACATACTGATAGTTTTTAATCTACTGTAGTTACATACAGGATACATTTTTGGCACCTAAAATTTGCAGTTCCTCTTTACACCTCTTCTCTCTGCTCCTAGCCTGCCTGCCATCATTCAGTTACAGCGCTTTTACCAGTCTGAGCTTAAATAGGATTTTAGAACACCACACTGGGCGGGAAAGGGGGTTGAGGGGAGAGGAGAGAAAATACTACCATGCTATACCTTTTAAATTATTCAACTTTTCCAATTATTACTTTGTTTTAATTGCACATTGCATCTTGGCTAACATTAATGATGAAATGAGATGCCATTCATCATTATCTGGGTACCTCTTATTGTACATAATATAGCCATAACCTTAATATTTCACAATTTTTGCAACTGATCATGACAGAGTGCGAGCTGTAGCACCCAGGTCGCTTAGGTAATTGTGTGACAGGGAAGATTACAGACTTAACTGGAGGCAATTAACCTGTCATGGTGAGATTGTTGACATATGGGGGCAATGATTGAGCTAATGAGGTAATTAGCTCAATAAGGGATGATATATATTTGGCAGGAAAAGACAGTTACCTTTTCCGTAACTGGTCTTCGAGTGATTGCTAATGTCTATTCCACAATAGGTGTGCGTGCTCACCACATGCACTGGAGGCGAAAGTTTTTCCCTAGCAGTACCCGTAGGGGAGTGCCCCTACCAATCCCTTGATTGGTGCCTCCATGGCGCGGTATAAGGGGCACAGCACGCTCCCCTAACCGTCAGTTCCTTCTTGCTGCCAGTGAAGGTGCTTCGGAGCTGCTCTGCTCCAGATTTGCTGCAGCTTCCCTCCAGAACTCTTGTTCGTTCAGTGTAGTAGTACTTATAGTTAGGGTGGCTGAGAGAGTGAGCTGTGTGCGGTAGAGATACCTGGGTAGAAGGCTTCTCCTAATACCTGCCTGTACTATGCTCTGCGAAGCTGGGAATCTAAAGATTAAAACTATACATGGGGAAAAGAAATGGCCTGTGTGCATGTTGTGAGTAAGAGGCAACCCAAATGGGCCAGGCAGTGCGGCACACGAGGTAGCTGAGGGAGCTCCCTGTGACACTGGCTTTGTGGAACTAGAAGCTATAGCGTTCAAGTACTTATTACATGAGGGAAAAGAGTTACAACAGACTATACATGATGCTGTTTTATCACTGCTCTTTCAGAAGGGACTGACCATGTTTACTTAATGAATGTTGTCACACAGTTCTGGGCAATTGCACCTGTATTCCCCCTCAATGGTCCAGCAAGGGCAACCACTCCCAGACTTGCTGCTCCCCAGCTGTTGCCTTTCTTGGGTGGAGATCTGCATCTCACTCCTTTCTGACTGGAGTGTTTCCAAGCTGCACAGTTCCCTGCCTTCATTGTGTTATTCCCAGCACAGACCTGCTGCCCAAGCACAGTTGCTTGCTTTCTCAGAGATAGTTAACAGTGTGACTACCTGCCACTGTAAGTTACCATGCCTGGTTCTTTCTAAGTAAGCCTATTTTATTCTTAAGGTAAAAAGTACTACCACAGAAAACATATTTAAAAACAGTAAAAGAACCTGCAATAATAAGAGCATCCCAATCTATCCTGGGCTCTGGCAGGAGCAGTCCTTCCAAATCCCATCCAAGGAATTTCCTTGTGGCTTCCAGTCCATTACAGCTTCAACTCAGAACAAGCCCCCAGCTTATGGCATCTCAGCAAGCCCAGACCTTCCAACCCTTCCTTAAGGATTGGGGCCCTCAGTCAACTAAGGATCCTGTCCGTCTGCTGGATCACAAGATGATTCCGAGCCTGTTTAAAACCAAGCTATTTATCCAAAAATCCTTTCTTTGTCAGCTGGTCCTTGGAGAATCCCATTTGAACTAATATATGCCAACCTCTTCAGCAGGTCTTAGCATCCCCCTCGTCCTAGGAGGAGTTACATACAATTCCACAACAACAATGGCATTTTTAACATAATGGATCCCAAAAAGGTATTAACCCTAAGTCACTAAGTTTTAACTTAATTTAATAAAGTTTATTCCATATGGTTTACCCAGGATATGGCAGGATATTGGTCAGTCTGTCACAAACATAATGCAAAATTATGATTAAATGACATTTTATTGTGTCTCAAAATACCTGTAAATCTTGCAACTTAACTTTGTGCACTACTTGCTGTTGATGGGAACTCAACCCATTTTCAGAAATATTTACTAACAGACTGTCTTTCCGCTTCTGTGCATGTGTGCTCTTCCTGCACTTAACATCAACATAATCTAGCCAAATTAAACCCATAGGAAGCAATTAAGTTTCATACATGTGATTTTAGCTTGTCTAGTTTTTAGTATAAATCTGAACTGTTGTTAAATATGAAAACAAACAAATACTGTATAACCTTATCATTAATGATATCTGCAAGAGCTGTTGACAATGAGCTGTTAATCTTACCCTTGAGAAGATATTTTCCAGAGAACTAGTCAAGGATTTCTTGGCCTTGTTTTTCAGAATGTCGAGTTTAAACCGGCCACCACTGGCAGTGTTTTCTGGGATTGCACTGTTTGAAATATTCTGCTGAAGTAAGCAAGAACACTTTTTAGTTTTGGTAGGACTCTCGGCAATTGAAGGCCTCTGAAAACTAAAACTAAACCTGATCACATAACAAGCAATGTGCCCTTTACTTAACATAACTAGCCTATAGGACAGGGGTGGGCAAACTTTTTGGCCCGAGGGTCACATCTGGGAATAGAAATTGTATGGCAGGCCATGAATCCTCACAAAATTTGGGTTGGGGTGCGAGAGGGGGTGAGGGCTCTGGTTGGGGGTGTGGCCTCTAGGGTGGGGCCAGAAATTAGGAGTTCAGAGTGTGGGAGGAGGCTCTGGACTGGGGGGGGGCTCCAACTGGGGGCACGGGCTCTGGGGTGGGGCTGGAGAGGAGGGGGTTTGGGGTGCAGGAGGGTGCTCTGGGCAGGATGGGGGGGAAATCAGGGCTGTGACAGAGGTTTGGGGCATGGGGAGAGGCTCAGGGGTGCATGCTCCAGGCGGCGCTTATGTCAAGCGGCTCCTGGAAGCAGCAGCATGTCCCTTCTCTGGCTCCTACGCGGAGGTGTGGCCAGGCAGCTCTGCACGCTGTCCCATCGACGGACACCGCCCCTGCAGCTCCCATTGGCTGCAGTTCCCAGCCAATGGTAACTGAGGGGGGCAGTGCTTGGGGTGGGGGCAGCGTGCAGAGCGGAGCCCCTGCCTTCCCCTACAAGTAGGGAGTCAGAGGGGCACCATGCCACTGCTTCTGGGGCCCCCGACCCTACTCGCCGGCTGGAGTGCTGGAGGGAGGCCATGCCGCTGCTTCTGGGAGTTGCATAGAGAGGACCCCGACCCTGCTCTCTGGCTGGAGCGCCAGAGCGGGGCAAGCCCCAGGCCCCACTCCCCAGCAGGAGCTCAAGGGCCGGATTAAAACAGGCTTCTAAGATCCACCCACCCCTGGCTAGCTTTCTTTTTTGTTATTTATTTGAAAGAAAGGAAACATGTGGCCTAAAAAAGTAACGCTCTGTATATTCACCCCTGCACCACAATTATTTTTTACTGTGTTTAGGCTGGCTAAGGTTTTTCTGGCACTGCTTATATTGTACTAAAGTCTGCAACAAAAATTACCTGTCTGCTTTTTCCAAGGGAACAGAAAAACAGAAAAGCAACCCCAAACAAACTTTAAATCAAACATGCCAAAGTGAATCAAAACAGTATAGTTATGGAAGACAGATAAGGAGGAGTCCTTGCTCATTCATAATATAAAAGGCTCAGTTCTCACTGCTGTATTGTAGCCTAGTGTTATCTAAGGTTGTATTTGAATAAAGAAAGAAAATAAAGTATAGGCTGTACCAATGGTGCCTCGCCAATATGGATGTGCGTCTTTTGTTTAGTTTCACACAACTGTCGCAGATGTAAGATCACAAGCTCATTTTCTTCCTGGTCACTGACAGGCTTCATTTTCTGTCAAGAATAGACAAATAAATAAAACATCTCTTTCAATATATCACTTTTGCTTTGATTTCTGATTAGAAATACTATGAACATTCTAAAAGTAAGCTATTCCTGATGCTCCGGATGCCAGCAATTTAGAATATGCATTACATATACACTATCAATATCATTCAACTACTTCTAATAACAACTTGTACAAAAGTTTATGTAGCACCATACAAGCATAAAAGTAGTTTACAGGCACAACTTTCAAAATTACCTAAGTGGCTTAGGACATAAGTCCCATTTTCAAAAGTTGCCAGGTGCTTTTGAAGAAACCGTGGAGGTGCCTATCTGCACCATTACCTCAGACTTTTAGAGCTATTTAGGCATTGCTCCAATCAGGATAACAGTGCTTAACTGACTTAGGAGCCTCTGTCTCATATAAAGTCAATGGGACATGGCTTAAGTACCCACGTTACTTTTGAGAAAGAATTAGGTATTGCACAATCTCATTCTCAAAAGTGACGCAGATACTGTACTTAGAAGCCCATGTCCCATTGACTTTAAATGAGACTTAGAATTAGGCATTGCAGAGTCTCAAAGTCTCATTTTCAAAATAAGCTCTAAGTTCATTTTAAAAACAAGACAGGCTCCTAAGTCAGTTAGACACTGCAGCATGGAGTGAAGCAATGACTAAATATCTCTAAAACGAAAATGGGACTTGGGGAAAGATTTTCATAAAGTGCCAAAATGCTCTTACACATTGCACCAATTCTTCATCTGTACATTAAATATACTTGCTTACAGAGTCCTGAAGCAGGACTGGGATCCCAGGGGTTCTGCAGGACCTACTGCCATAATAGCTGGAGTAAAATGTACTTTGTTGCAGGTGGGATTGAGTGGGCAAAAAACCCCAGACTGAGGGACAGGATTAAAAAAACAAACAAACAAAAAAGTAGCCCCGCTTATACGATGAGCCTCCAGAGTCAATACTCATGTGTAGATAATTCTAAGAGGAATTTTGGAACCATGTATTATTTTATCTTATACTAGAATCACTTTATCTCTAGCCTTTTTTTTTTATTGCCCACATCACTTCATTATTTGAACGTCTCATATACCTCACAGAACTCAGCCCCACATCACCCCACAAGATAGGGAAGAATTGATTTCCCTATTTTTTCACATGAGGAACAGAAGCACAGATAGATTAAATAACTTTGCCTATGGTCACATGAGAAGTTTGTAGCAGAGTTGGGAACTGAACTGTTCCCATACCAGCACCTTCTCAAATCATTTTAGACTGGAGTATGCTATTGTAGTACAATAGTTTTGAGAAATGAATTAATGTAGAGTATTAAGTCCATGCAGATGACTATAAGAAAGAAAGCCAAATACAGCTGAAAGGAAGAATGTGGGTTCTTCCCAATTTAAAATATAGTCCACTGATCACAGAAAAAGTCAGCAACCTGAGCACAAAACTTTGCACACACGCGAAAAAGGATTTCCAGAATATGAAAGAAGTCAAAACCTACATAGATATGGGAGGGACACAAGAACTGTGTTGACTTTATTACCTGAACACGCTCAAAAATGTCTGCTTGCTCATTATCAGTAAGTGATGACAGGTGTCTCTGAATTACAAGTTTGGCTCTTGGTGGGTAAAGACCTTCAGAAAAAAAAATATTAAACAAAGCCTTTGAGAACTACTAAAACTACATTCATTCACCAGACTACCCTATGATTCCTATCTATGCTGCTATTAAAACTACATAAATATAATACACTTTTAAAATAAATGAAAGATGAGCTATTTTAGAAGGCTTTCAGTTAAAAAACTATTAACATATCTACAAAGTACTTTTCAAATTCTATTAAAGTACAAACCTCTTACTTTGTCTACTCTCACTAGATCATACCGAGCAGGGGCGGCTCTAGGAATTCTGCCACCCCAAGCACGGCAGGCAGGCTGCCTTCTGTGGCTTGCCTGCAGACCAGCGGACCAGCCCGCGGGACCAGCGGACCGTCCGCAGGCAAGCTGCCGAGGGCAGCCTGCCTGCCGCCTTCGCAGCGCTGGCAGAGCGCCCCCTGCGGCTTGCCGCCCCAAGCATGCGCTTGGCGTGCTGGGGCCTGGAGCCGCCCCTGATACCGAGGTAAGAATTCAGTGCCTTATAGATAGGGAATCCCATCTGGGAGGGATTTGGATAGAACACAACAATGATAAGCTCTAGGACCCCGTATCAAGATGCAAAGCTGTCCCCCTTCCTCCCCAACTTGCCCCTGTCCCCATCTACTCTTCTACATTCAAGTCAGACTGCTTCCTTCTTCCCCTCAATGCTTTCTGAGTTCCAGAAGGGGGAATCACTCAGGAGAAACAGTCTATTCACTCTCAGTTCCTGGACCGCAGCAACTTTAGCAGCTGGGAGTAACAACTTTAGCAAAAGGTCCAGGGCACACTGTGCTCTGTGAAAGCAGCAATTTTCAGAGGTTTATAACCTAGCCAAAATTGGGTGGATTTTCACTTGGGAGAAGGCCCAAGACAACCTCCATGCCCCTGCTCCAAAGAATAAAAACACTAGAGCTTCTTAACTTAAAAGGTAAGAATTTTTAACCTTGGCCAAACACCACATTTCCCCCCCCCCCCCAATGTCGTTCTCAAGCCGCTGAACCATTTTATTTGAAATTTAAAAACAAAAAAAAAATGTTTAGACTGGTGCAGACACCCAGCATGGAGGATTTCAACCTGAATAGTTCAAGTTTGGCAGAGTTATAAGCAACTGAATATTGGGTCTTCTCAGAAAAATTGTTAGGCCTCCCTATAATAAACCCTTTGGTTCTGTCTGAAGCCCACCAGCCTCAAGTATAAAAACACTGTAGCAAAATATTTTACAATTACACCTCTACCTCAATATAACGCTGTCCTCGGGAGCAAAAAAAAATCTTACCGCATTATAGATGAAACCGCGTTATATCGAACGTGCTTTGATCCGCCAGAGTGCGCAGCCCCGCCCCCCCCGGAGTACTGCTTTGCCGTGTTATATCTGAATGAGTGTTTTATTGGGTCACGTTATATTGAGATAGAGGTGTACTTAGGGAAAGATTTTCAGAAGTGACTGGTGATTGAGTTGCCCAACTTAATAAACATATTAGAAGGCCTTAATTTTCAGATGGTCTATGTTCTGTACTTTTTAAAAATATTGGGCTCTCAATCTGTCTCAAGTTGTGGTATCCAAAAAGCTGAGGCATCCAAACTCATAAGTCACTTTTGAAAATCTAGGTGTTAGCTTCTTTTCACAGTTCTTCCATGCATATCAGTGGGACGAAACAGCAGCTTATGCATTTGTAGCTTTTCATTGAGAAACAGGGAATTTCCAACCAGGGTTTGCCACTTCTGAACACTCTAGTGCTTAACACAGACATTAAACTATAAAATTGTATTTCCTTGCCAAGACTTCTCATGCTTTTCACCCACCGAAGGGAACTAATAATTCTAAGTGAATCATTTTTATTTAACAAATACAAGTTTTGTGGTGTTTATTACAATACCTCAGACAAAAACAGACAAGTTTTTGTGTGAACACACCACTACGTTTTAGTGAATAGAGCATATCATACTTGATTATGTATGTTGGTTCCATCTGCCAGCTTATGTCATTTTTAATAACCATCCTGTCAAATATTAAAAAGCCATACTGTGGCATTCTTAACTGTCATTGAAGTCAGAGCTATGTGTGCAGATCTGAAGTCAGGCACTAGCCCTAAATTCTTTATTATCCTTGTTCAATTTGATATTAACCCCATATTTTAACAACATATTTCATGTAATAGAACAAGGTAATGAAGTACATAAAGCAATCAGTCCCATGAGAAAAATCATCATCAACAAGATTACAAAATAAGAAAAAGAATAAACAAAAAGAAAGGCTAAAACATCAGTTCCAGCATTACTGTCCCTTCATTTACTACCATCGAAGTCTAGGTTCCAAATATGTTCAGAGCACTATGTTGAGAATTTCCATACATGCTAAAATAATAGAGCAGAAGGAAAGACAAAAACAAATATCTGAGGAAAATGTAATATTTATAGCAAGAGCTTTAAGGGCTAGTTGGAAAATAATTATTGTGATAGCCACCACTTTACTCAATTTATTGGCCATTTATCATGGTCATGAGAATTTTTTTCTTCTTTAACTAAACAGATTCAAGCAATTAGGTAGGTTTTAATTAAACTAAGAGCTGATGCACTGTGATGATTCTGGAGTGAAAACAGAAAATCTTCTATATGAATTAAAAATAAACGGAATTGCTACCTTCAATTCTTTCACAGAGTTTATGCAATGAGTGCATAGGACAGGCCTCACACAGTTTAATCTGAGTCTTGGCATTCTGTAGGGCGGCAGCAGTGCTAAATGCTTGTTTCAGGGTAAGCATTACTTCATCAACCTAGAAGGAAAAGAAAAAACAAAACAGGCTATGAAAAGTCTGGGTGTTTTACAGACAGTATAAAAGTGAAAAATATGTCATATACATCATATCAGACTTTTAAGTCATTCCACAATTGAGTGCTTTTATATTAGGAATGTTGTTTCCTGTTCATACTACATACACTGATCTATCATAAAAGATCAGTAGTCTAGTGGTCAAGAGAACAAGGTTCTATTCCTAATTTACTACTGATTTCAAGAGGATTTTAGACAAGGGACATTGAAATAAATGGGAGTTAGGCCCTTTTGAAAATCCTACTAGGCACCTACATGACTATCTACATCTTTAGGTGCCTAAACACCTTTAAAAATGTGGCCCTTAGGCACTTTTGAAAATTTACCATACAGGTCTCTAGATCCCTGTGGGAATCTAGTGGCCTATTTCTGAAATGTTGCACATTCACAGCTCCCACTGAAAATGAGATCGGGGGGGTGGGGGGGAATCAGGCCATAAATATGTAACTTTAAGCACTCAGGCTTGAAAATTAGGTCTCTTACTGCACCCAGAGATTACAACTTTTTACCTTCCAGTAGCTGCAATGAGCATATTAGGACCCCCACTTCTGCCAATTTGCTTCTATGCAATTTACATTTTAGCTTGGCTGGGTACATAACTTGCAGTAGTGATCCTAAGAGTAAGGGGCTTTTATTGCCCCCTCTCAGAGACAGTTATGTATGGCTTTTTTCCTAAAATAGAGACTTGTATCAGGGCAAATGAAAACTATGAACAAAATGCTTTTGATCTGTTGCTGCAGTTATATCCTGTTGGTATGTCAGAAACTTTAGGGACCAGCCTATTTATTCTCTTGGTCCCTCACTCACTTGGATCAAAAGATTTGAAAGACAAGCTATAAGTTTCTTTGTAACCAACAAGTAAGCCTTATGTATTGTTTTCCAGACTCCAGTCTATGCCCTGCTCTTTCCTCTCACAGCATCACAAATACAGCAATGCAGCGTTCCCACACACTGCAGCACTGGGTAGGGCCAATCTCTATTTTGCATGGGAAAGAGGTCAGAGGTGATCATTTTCTCCTCAACTGGGATAGATATTCAAATGCACTTTCATCCTTTGATGACAGACTTCTCAGAGTCTCCTTCCCCTTTATGTATTTTAAGGACACACTACTATTAAAAGCAAACCAGCCCACTTCTGGGTTTCAGCCTGGCAGAAGAAAATTGTGTTGAAATTTCCTGTTCAGTTCTTAGAGGGCTTTCAAATATTGTACTTTAGATCTAGTCCTTTGCTGCCATCTACCACTTTTCTGTGAAGCACGTTTGTGAGGGATGAAATGTGACTGCATGTTCAGGTTTCTGTCTACAAGCAGTCTGTTAACATTCAACGTAGGATTATAAAAGTGTTCTGTAGATCATCAGGTCTCCAGCATAATTGTTCAAGCAAAGCTTTGCATGGGCATGGAGGCTTGAATTAGTCAGTTTGTGTGCTGTGGCATGTCATTTAATGTTGTTAAATGAAAATTATTTGATTAATGTTATTGATAGTTTCTGAGTGGGTTTCTCACATCTCACAATTAAATTTATTCTTGTCCTGTCACTGTAAGATTTCACGAGGCTCGTGGAATGCAGACATGACTACAACAGCAAAGCCTACTAGTCGGCTTTTCCAAATGGCAGGGCTCTTTTCCATGGCCTCTGCCCATTAATAATATTACACTCAAGTAAGTATTTAACTCTTAAAATATGTGAGGAAGTTGAGGAGAAGGATTTTATTTCTTTGTAAGCCGCCTCCTTTCTTTTAGGTCACCTGTGAATTATCAGGGATCAAATTAACCAAAAGACCATATGAAGGCATATTTTTCTTTAAATGACATTCTGCTGGACATTCAATAGGTTCTCTCTCTCTCCTTAAATTTTGACAGTGAGTCAGATCCTCAGTTGGTATAAAGCAGCATAGTTCCATGGACTCCAGTAAATCTATGCTCAGACACCATTTCAAGCCAGAGCTGCTGCAGCACCCTCCGGTGCCCCTAGTTCCAGCACCTATGGCAATGCTAGTTTCCACCAGCTGAGGATCTACCCCTACATCAGGGATTCTCAAACTGGGAGTCTGGACCCCTCAGGGGGTCAGGAGGTTATTACAGGGGGGTTACGAGCTGTCAGCCTCCACCCTAAACCCCGCTTTGCTTCCAGCATTTATAACGGTGTTAAATATACAAAAAAGTGTTTTTAATTTATAAGGAGGGGTCGTGCTCAGAGGCTTGCTATATGAAAAGGGTTACCAGTACAAAAGTTTGAGAATCATTGCCCCACATTGTTTGAAGCATTGCTAAGAATGCTTAGCCCCATAACTGCTGTGGTCCTCAATAATGCTCAAATAATTAGGCATTATTTAGTGCTCTGAGGTGAGTTAGAGCTGGTCAAAATTATATCTGTTAAACATATGGATCAAAAATTTGAATTTCAATGAAAAAAGGTTAAACATTTCATCATTTTTTTTTGTTTTTCAGACTGGTTCAATTTTTTTGATTTTTGAAAATTGTTTAAAGTAAAAAAAAAATCTTGAAAAACATTTTAGATGGTTCCCCTCTCCCCCCTCCTTTTCTTTCTTTTTTTTTTTTTTTAACTAGCTCTAATCATGAGCAGTTAGGCCCTGCTTTATATGGGGAAATAGTGCATCTCTTCTATAGATTCATGGCATTCTACCTTTCACTTTGAAGCACTAATAAGTTAGAAAGCCATCAGTTAATATGGTTTCTTTGTACCGGACATTAAGAAAAGAGCTATGTGCAGCTTGAAAGCTTGTTGGTTTCACCAAACAGAAGTAGATCCAATAAAAGTTATTACTTCAACCATCTTGTCTCTCTCTCCCCCTCAGAAAATATAGCAAAGACATTACTTTATATATGTCATATCTAACAACTGAGTATGCTGAGTCTTATAATCACAATGGCTAATTGACTGACATCTTTTATATCACACATTTCAACTGTCTATTATGCAGAACAATTATAGATCTAAATTTCTGCTTCAAACCTAACGTTCCTATTTCATTTCTCAGAATAGTTAGGAATAAAAAGAAGAAGAGCAACCACATTTGGAAAATGGGAGGATGTGCGTAGCACAGACAAGGAGTGTGACAACTTAGTAGTAGAAGCATGGACTGGAACTCAGTATATCCAAGTTCCATTTCCAGCTCTGTTACTAATTTACTAATTTGGCCCCAGTTCACCAAGGTACTCAAGTACGTGTCAACGGTTATTACAAGAAGGAGGGAGAAAAACTGTTCTCCTTAACCTCTAAGGACAAGAAACAATGGGCTTAAATTGCAGCAAGGGAGGTTTAGGTTGGATATTAGGAAAAACTTCCTGTCAGGGTGGTTAAGCACTGGAATAAATTGCCTCGGGAGGTTGTGGAAACTCCATCACTGGAGGTTTTTAAGAGCAGGTTAGACAAACACCTGTCAGGGATGGTCTAAAAATAACACATAGTCCTGTCTTGAGTGCAGGGGACTAGACTCGATGACCTCTCAAGGTCCCTTCCAGTCCTATGATTCTATGTCTCAACAGATAAAAATGTGCAAATTACTTATGGTCAGATATTCAGCTAAGCCTTTACCTAGCCACCATTTGTGCACTCAAACACATACACCTGAACTTTGCCAGTGTAAACATCTGTGTCTTCAAATTCTAACAATTGGACATGTCCAGATACTAAGTATAGCCACGTGTACTTGTACCTGTATATAGGTGTGCATTCACAATAGAGTGCAGAGACTGAATCGCTGAGCCTCAGTTTACCCATGTGCAAAATGAGGAATCATTAAAAAGGGGATAGAGAATAAGACGGAGAATATATTATTGCCCTTATATAAATCCATGGTATGCCCACATCTTGAGTACTGTGTACAGATGTGGTCTCATCTCAAAAAAAGATATACTGGCTCTAGAAAAGGTTCAGAGAGGGGCAACTAAAATTATCAAGGGTTTGGAACGGGTCCCATATGAGGAGAGATTAAAGAGGCTAGGACGTTTCAGCTTGGAAAAGAGGAGACTAAGGGGGGATATGATAGAGATATATAAAATCATGAGTGATGTGGAGAAAGTAGATAACTTTTCCTTATTTACTTATTCCCATAATACAAGAACTTGGGGCCACCAAATGAAATTAATGGGCAGCAGGTTTAAAACAAATAAAAGGAAGTTCTTCACACAGTGCGCAATCAACTTGTGGAACTCCTTGCCTGAGGAGGTTGTGAAGGTTAGGACTATAACAGCATTTAAAAGAGAACTGGATAAATTCATGGAGGTTAAGTCCATTAATGGCTATTAGCCAGGATGGGTAAGGAATGGTGTCCCTAGCTTCTGTTTGTCAGAGAGTGGTGATGGATGGCAGGAGAGAGATCACTTAATCATTACCTGTTAGGTTCACTCCCTCTGGGGAACCTGGCATTTGCCACTGTCAGTAGAGAGGATACTGGGCTAGATGGACCTTTGGTCTGACCCAGTACGGCCATTCTTATGACAACACTTATCTACTTCATATAGCTGCAGAGATTCAGGGGTTATTAAGTGTTTTGAGATCCTCTGATGAAAGAGGTTATCAAAAATGTGAAAAACTGAGGGCTTATCTACACTTACAGTACCGCAGTACACGATAGTGACTAGTGATGACACTACCTACACCAACTGGAGAGCTTCTCCTGTCAGTGCAGGTACTCCACTTCCCCAAGAAATGGTAGCCTTGTCCAGGGGCGGCTCCAGGCCCCAGCACGCCAAGTGCGTGCTTGGGGTGGCATGCCACGGGGGGCGCTCTGCCGGTCGCCGGGATGGCAGCAGGCGGCTCTGGTGGACCTCCCACAGGCGTGCCTGCGGAGGGTCCGCTGGTCCCGCGGCTTCAGTGGAGCATCCGCAGGCACGCCTGCGGGAGGTCCACCGGAGCCGCGGGACCGGAGACCGGCAGAGCGCCCCCCACGGCGTGCCGCCGTGCTTGAGGCGGCAAAATGGCTAGAGCCGCCCCTGGCTTTGTCTCCAGGAGAAGCCATCCTGCTGACATAGCACTGTCTACATTGGGGGTTAGGATTTTCCATACCCCTGAGCGATATGATTATAGTGGCATAAGTTGGTAGTGTAGACCAAGCCTAACTTTATGTAAATTACTTACCAAAGATTCACTTGCACACTGGAACACGTAGCAAACATACTGGTTTATCCCAGGTTCAATAGATTCCCGACAAATAAAACCAAAGTGATCAACATGTTGTATACCCTGAAAATTTTTTAAAAAGCATTAGTGAAGTATTTATTTTAAAATGTATTTTAAAATCAGTTCAGAAATACAGTGATAATTGTATTTCAGTTCTTGCCAGTCATCTCTGAGATACCACCACTTTCCCCATACTGAGCATTTGTAGTGAATAAGAAAGCTGCACGGTTGCAGATATCAAGTATGGCAATTCTTTCTTTTTTAATGGCTGCCACCGTCTATCAAAGAAAAAGTGTAATATGCCTATAAGTCATAGGACTTCTTACACACACAAAACAAAATAAAAAACAAACAAACAAACAAACCCTAAAGCAACAGCAGTGAATAAGGCTCAATTTCTTTCCTCATGAAAAAATTTGACCTTAGCTACTTTTCTCTGACTTATTTTGTTCAAATCAGCCCCTATCTTCTCATCTTACAACACTGGGAGGTAATTCAAACTATTCCCCTGTTGCAGCTCTGGACCTTCAATTCATTAATTAGAAGGGATAGATTTTATACATATGAAAGGGCCACCATTCTGACCTTTATTTTGGTTAAACTCACATATTTTCTTAAAATGAGTCCCTAGCAGACCAGTTCCCAGACTCAGCATAAACGGTTTTAACACAAATCTAGGAAGAATTACAGCAAAATCTATTGCTGTCTTCTGAATTTTCTCATTTCCTTGCATAGGGGAAGGTGTATGGGGGAAGTGGGATGACACTTGCGTCACTGTACCTGAAAATAGCACAGCAAGCTTGTCTGTTAACTGTACTCCCAGCACTGTTCTCTAACAGAGCGTCTCGACTTGTCATACCAACGGGACATGTGATGATTGTTTATTGTTCTGGGTTACCCACAAGGTCAATGAGACTTAACAAGAAACCCACACAGCTGTCCATGACACTTAAGATTATATATATATATATTTTTATATAATTTATATGTGTGGCTTGGTCAATTATACAAATTCAGGACATGCATTTTCCAGTCTGAAATGAAGCACCCTAGTATACTAATGCCACAGAAAAGCAACACATTTACTAGGGCAGAAGTAAAATAACCCTAAATATACTCTGAAGAGATTGCTGCTCTCTTTTACTTTAATCAATCTTAAGCTCATAACGGTAAATATTCCAAGCTATCACATTAGCTAATAAATCTAAAATGAAGGAAAGACTAACCCAGGGTGTTTAACAGTGAACAAATGCTGATGAGCTCTGTGTAACCAAGTACTTGGTCTGAATAAATTAATATTTCATTTCTATGGATCATAAGAATTCTCCAGATTTGTTGGGGTTTTTTTTTTTGTTTTTTTTTGTTTTGTGTTTTTTAAATCAACTCTTTCACTAATATGCCACAGATGTTTTGGAAACATAGAACATTTTGTTAGCACCTACACCTCTACTCTGATATAACGCTGTCTTCGGGAGCCAAAAAAAAAAAAAAAATCTTACTGCATTATAGGTGAAACCGCATTATATCGAACTTGCTTTGATCTGCTGGAGTGCGCAGCCCTGCTCCCCGCAGCACTGCTTTACCGCGTTATATCCAAATTCATGTTGTATAGGGTTGCGTTATATCAGGGTAGAGGTGTATTCAGTTTAGTTCTCAACAAGGCTTTTATTTTTCCTCACCCACTCAAGCTATGTGCTAGTGAAAGACTACTTAAACACCAGCATGAAACAGTCTGAAGTGATTTATTGCTTACAAATGCCCAGTTAGGAAGAAGTTGTAGATGTCTCTCTAATATCCTGGGTCTGACAGGGTTGAGGTGGGTGAGGTAATCTTTTACTGGCCCAACTTCTGTTGGTGAGACCAGCTTTTGATTCACACAGAGCTCTTCAGGTTTGGGAAAGCTGTGACACTAAGTACAAGGTCGAACGGATAGTTTAGCATAAGTAGTTAGCACACAGTCTGAATGTATGTGCTAACTACTTATGCTAAACTATCTGTTTGACCTTGTATTTAGCTGTGATGCTTTGACTGAGTTTCCCAGACCTGAAGAAGAGCTCTGTGTAGCTCAAAAACTTGTCTCCCTCACCAACGTAAGTCCAATAAAAGACATTACCTCATTCACCTTGTCACAGTTAAGAAGAAAGCAAGAACAAAGAGGACTGTCTAAGATACTAGGCCAGTTCCTGCCATACTTTAAATATCAGTGACTTACTTCACTGCCAGTGTTGTTCTCCTGAGCTGCCCATGGGTTCACCTGCTGTCTACCAGGACCCTCACGGAAACTAGCAGTAAACAAGGATTTTGGACCCAGGGCATCCACAGGTTCTCTTCTTTCCTACCTCTCCTTCTTGTGTGCCTGCCTGATCTGTGTATGCTACAAATACTATTATTTCATCTTTATCATTTGCCTACGTAGGCCAGATTTCCCTATTCCTCTTGCAGTCTCCTTTTCCCTCCATTGGAAGCAACAGTATATGCTAATCCCAGTTTTAATTTGCAAACTATGTAGCCATGCAACACAGATACAAGGGAAGATTTCGAATAGTGTAATTTTAACATCTGAAAAGAGTGCTTTGGATCAGATGCTGGTCTAAGAACCCTCAGAAAATGCATTTGGAGAACTTTAATAGCTCTTGTGCTCACCACATGGAATTCCCCAGATGCGGATTTATCATGAAACAAACAGTGTGATGGCACGGGGCCCCTAAAATGCAGGACAAATCTCATGCTGCTCCCAAAAGCAGCCGGCTACTGGCACATCTCTACGTGCCCCTGGTGGGGGAAGGCAGCTCCGCGATACCCACTACCCCCTCCGCCTAAGGGGCACACAGAAACGTGCCAGCAGCGCAGCAGGACTAAGGCGGCTCTCTGTCCGCCCTGCCTCCCTCCCTCCATGCCATGCTGCACCCGGAAGCGGCCAGCATGTCCCTGAGGTGTGTGTGTGTGTGTGTGTGTGTGTGTGTGTGTTGCCCCTGCCCTGAGTGCCAACTCCACAGCTCCCATTGGCTGGGGGATGCAGCCAATGGGAGTTGCGGGGGCAGCACCTGTGGGCAGTGGCACGCAGAGACACTCTGGCTCCCCCCTGCCTAGGAGCCACTGCCAGAGGGGTATGCTGGTTGCTTTGGGAGCCATGTTGCACAAGGTAAGCGCTGCCCCCCTGGCCACTCCTGCACACCAACCCCCTGAGCCTCCACCCAAACTCCCTCCCAGAGCCCAACCCCCTGCCCCAATCAAGGTATCTCACTTTATTTTCATTTACTTCCTATTACTTATAATATAGGAGGAGGAGGATGAAGGAAAAAAGAATTAAAAACGGGGGGGGGGGGAAGATGAGAGAATATTCTTTTTCTTGGCTAAGTCCCGAGGGGGGGCTCCCCAAAAATGAAGCTGCGCACGGGGCCCCACTAACTCTAATTCTGCCACTGGAATTCCCAACTTTAGAGTTGCTGCTACTACTAAATTCTCCAAATGAGGCAGAAACCATGGCTCTGTCCCAATCTCAGCTGCAGAGCTAGTCCCACATTGGGGAGAGGCACACTTTGTATCCTGTCCCAAGGCAGCAGAACAGCTCTACTCCTCTTACTCGCGAAAGCCCTCACTGAAACACCAGGTCCCCACCGTGGAGCACCTCCAAACTGGGGCTTTCAGGCTACTGACAAAATTGAACCGAGTGGCCCCTTCCTTAACAAAATTCACATCTAGCTGCAGGTGAATGATGACCAGAACTACTGCTACAATTCACAGAAATTCACTAGTTCTGTGTATGTCTTTAGATTGTGAGCACTTTGAGGCAGGGACTGTGTTTTCCTTTATGTTTGCGCGATTCCTAGCACTTTGAGGGAGCTAAAACAAACCAGTAAGTGGCAGTTGGAGGCACAGAATTTGAATGACTGCTGAAAGGAGGGTCCACCCCGTCATCTACAATGGTAGCAACTGGATGATTGATCACATTTTAAAATCCATCTTCCTCCAGTGCTGTCACCAAAACTGTACTGTGGTTTAATCACTTCTAAACTGTCGCATGTGTTCTTCTCATTCAAAACATCATTACCTCAAAAATCACTCTATAAATTATATTTAACATTTCCAAAGTACTCTGGTGGGGATGAGGGGGCACAGAATAGCTGTCTTACCATGTTTTCATTAGGGTTCTATAGAGAAAACCAAATATCTAGTTACACGGGTGTTAACTAAAACAAAGATATAATTGTTTAAAAAGAGACATATGATATACAACTACTATGTTTAAGGATATTCTGTATTGTGTTTTCATTTAATCTTCTTTAATGAACAAAAGCTTTGATTGCTTCTTTCTGCTGCCCACTGACTAAAAAAAGCCATCACAGCATCTCCAGATCAAAAAAGCCCCATCCCAGATGTACTGGAAGCTACCCAATAAATACGTACCTGAGAACATGAGGAGATATCTTTAAAATTCTTTTCAAGCACAACAGATTTGGTGTCTGGGCTGATGAGGTTAATTTCAAATCGTCCAACCTTGAAAATAAAATTTAAATCAGACTGTTTTATAAGGCACAAATGAATAATACAACAAATAAAGTTCAATAACAGGTCAGATTCTGCCATCTTTGCTTTAGCTACTCACGTTGAATAGTAGCTTACTCAGTGAACGAAGATGGCAGAATTTAACACTTATGGAGAAAGGCAAATGAGGGAGGGGAATTGCAGAAAATTTCAACAAAATGGCAAAATATTCAGTTTGGGGGTAAAACAAAACCATTTTGGGGGTAAAAAAAAAAAAAGATTGCAGGAAGCAGACAGTTCATGAAAAGTTTTATTCCATCAACAGCCAGTTTTTAACCAGCCCTAATTAAAGCTCTGTTACATTGATTGTTTCAGGTCAGTCTAAGTTACAAGCCTCATTACACCAAAAATAACCAACCAGATGAGTTTTTTAAAATACAAATACAACAGTTTGGGTCTTCAGTTCTTTGCTGTTGTTGTTTATTTGAAATAAAGGTGATGCATTTAGCCTCTTTTTAATCGTCAAGATTAAAGAACAGATTATTCGCTGCAATGAATTTCCCTTCGGCTTTCTCATGAACTGCTCCCCTATGGAGCTTGAGGGGTTTTTCAGCTAAGACTTTTCACCACCAGTGATGGGCTGTGGGTTTCTAAATGGCAATATATTTCCTCACATCCGTTAGTGTTTCTCAAGAGGATGAAAATGCAAGCCTGTTCTCTAAAACACGGGGAAAAGAAAATTCCTAAGCATTTAGCAGCCTATCAGTTTAAAAAGCAAAAGATCTTTGTTTTTTTATGGGTCACCTGTGCTAATAGTTTTCTCTTGTTTCCTTAGCACATATACTCCGAAATCTTTAAATGAACTTCAGGGGAGAGAAAAAAAGTCTAAAGGATTTAGGGATGAAGCTATTGAGCTGATCTTAGAAGTTTAATTTTTCAACAGACTTTTTGCAAGACAGACTGTTCCTATTCTGGAAATGAGAAACTTCTTAGCATCACTGAAATTTACCATAAAAAGAGAACGAGTCAAACTGCACATTATTTTTCACAGCTTTAACTGCTTGTTCATTTTAGTAACACAAAAGGGAGATTTTGTTTGCTCTGTTAAACAACGTTATGGACAGAGAAATCAATCCACAAAAGGGCTTGAAAGAAGTCTGAATAATAGCATCAGATTCTAAGACAAAATACACTGTTCTCTTAATTTGACAATATAAACATAATATTTAACAGATAAGCAATTATATTCCCTTCAAGTTTATTAACTTATATGATTTAAACTTTAGCTTCCCCCAAAATAACTGGGATACAAATTATTCAATATTATTTAGAGTTTCCCAGTATGGTTTCTATTTTGTATTACAATACATGAAAACAAATGTTTTTTGGCTTAACAGAAATAGTTTGCATAAGAAGTTTCAATATGCAGCAGTGACAATAATGGCGTAAGTCAAGCTCTCTTAATTTTATTCTATGCATGACATTGCAGGTACTGCTATGGAACTTACCTGAAATAACATTGTTCTGTTTTTCTCAGAGTCTGAGGGTTGAACATGACTGGGTGCACTTGCATGTCTCCTGCGTGGCTGTGTTTTCAGGCTGGTATCATGAACCCTCCTTTGCATAACTGCAGTGACGCTGCTGCACCGGGAGCGGAATTCCTGCTGCTCATCAAAGCCAGAATCCTCCAAAATTCGCTCGGGGAAGGAGACACGGGCGCCAGCCAGGTTGGTCTGGCCTCCAAGTGTAAGGATCCCAGTGTTCCCGGTGGTGGTGCTCGTGCTCGTCCCATCTAGCTCCTCAAATGGACTATCTGACGGAGAAGTTGGCATGTCTCCTTCATACAAGGTTAAATCTGAGCTGGAATCTGTGCTCCGCTGCTCACTCAACAGTTTCAGGCGCTGGCGCTCATGTAGACTGAATTTCTCAATGCACTCATCAATTAGAGTGGAGGGGGCTTTCTTATGGGCCACAGTCACCTTTCCACAGTACAAAACCTCAAATTTTTGGGAATTGTAGAAGGCATCTTCACTATCCTTACCAGGCTTGGCATCCTCTTTCAGGGCTGCTTTGGACACTTGCCTTATGCTGCTGATCACATCAGGAACCTGGGTGACAATTAAAAATCTTCATAAGGAAACCAGAAATTAAAGACCAAAGCCACAAATGTCCAACATGCAAGGCCTTTAAAAAATGGATTAGAATTCAATGCTGAATAATAGAATGTCAGAGAAAATCATCATTATCCTCAAATGGATTTGGCAGAAAAGGCTTTGTTAACACAGCCCCAAGGATGTTCCCAATAAGATTTCAGTCTTAGAATATAGAAATGTTCACGCCAGTAACAGTTTAGCTACTGCAGTATGTGCCATGAGCTTCATGCCTTGAAATACTTAACTAGACATTCCTGAATCCTGTATGCACCATTTCAGACGGGTAAACAATGTCAAATATTTTTCTAGAGCCTTACAATTAAGCTACTAACAAACCCTTTAATATAGTAAGTCAGGCATACCAGCTCCAAAGTCTAATTGTGGCTGTACAAAGCACCACAGAGGAAATCATGGGTTTGATTTCCTTGGGAGCAAGGTGTACTGTGCAAAGTTTCACCTACACAAGGCAGCAGAGCAAGATGCCTACATTTCAGGGATATTGATCATACACATGAATTTTGTAGTCCCTCAAAATGCTACCCTGTTAATCAGTGCATAGAACTAGTAGGCTACATTCACAACTTACATTACTGGCAACAACATAATTAACTACACTGGGGTTGCAAGTGCTTATCTGAAAATCCTGATTTTTCCATCAGTTACTAAAACCTGGTAGCTTTACTAACTAGAGTGAATTTTTCCCCCTTCAGTACGTTAATTTATTTGAGTGCTCCCAGTTATGTTTTGGCCTCAAATGCAGTATGAGCAATGTATGGCAATGGTATTCTTACAGAGATGTTTAATTGTGGAACTTGCTTCCTATTTCTATTCAGAAAACTCATCTGTTACAGCGTTTAATATTATACTCAAAGAAGTATCTCATCACCTTTGAAATTGTTTCTCTACATTATGGTTTACTGTAAAAGCCCTCTGACACCCTGATCTAAGCTTTCAGATCATGAAGCATTAATCTAACTCTTGTCGTTTCATGAGGTACCAGCTGTTAAAATTTGGCTCTGCAGGGGGAAGGTTGGGGGGGAAGTTGATGACAATTAGGCAAGATAGTAATCAGAATAAAAATTTAAAGGATCACACTTCTCATCTAATTAGTTAAAGTTATGTTTTTAGTATTGATAAATCCTCTCAAAAGTACTTTCAAATTTAAATGTTTCCAAGTGCAAGATGACCTACAATGGACAAATGAAATGAAGTGGCTAAACTATTAAGGAAATGGAATATTTTCTATGCTTAGTTTCATAGGGCTGTTGTAGCTCCCCTTGAGCCCACAGAAAGAAACTACTTATGAATAGGTCTCAAATGACCTTTCAGATTTTCTTGAGGGGATTGTTTCCTCATACTCCAAATAGCATTTATTTACGTTACTTAAAAAGTACTATACGGACACAATTACTAAGTTACTTGTCAGCAGTGCTTTTCAGTTCACCAATGAAAATAGTAGATAGATCAGTACAAAACTTTCAGGGCTAGAAGTACGTCCTAGCACTGGTTCCAGGGTCAATCTATGGTGCTGAACTTGGTCATCAACATACAAATAGACTTTACTCTAACAAGGATACCCACCAGAGAAGGTCTCCCATGAAATTGCAAGTCCTTTGAAACACTACATGTTAACTGGAAGTAAATTGAAAAGCTATTTGTCAAGAAACTGTGAGCTTCATGGAATATTGGGTACAATGATAAATTGCATAGAAATGGAGACTGAAAAAATAAGCTTACTCAGATGTGTTATAATGGAGAAAGATCATTGTCTGTGCGCTAATACAAAAATTACCTCATGTCTAAACTGGTAATATATCAAAATACTGCTAAGTAATAAAGGGACATAAGCCAAAGGGAATAGGGAGTAAGAGCTTCAATGAGAGATGTGCCAGACCAACCCCAAAATGTTCACCAGTCAGCATAAGTGCAGGAACAGGCACATAAAAATTCAGTTTAAAACTTTTAGTCTTTCTTAGCCAATCTAAGAGTATTATTTTGAGTGAAGCCCTGCGAGCTCTTAGAGAATATAGAATAGGCATGCTGTATTCTTCTTCATTTATTTACTTTTCTAACTTGTCTAAAGCTGGATGCAAGATTGTTATCCTTTGGAATTACTGACAGGTTATTTGGGGATAAGTGCTGAGAGCCATTCTTCAAAGTCTGGAAAACAAGACTCAGAAGTCTGACTAAGAACAGAAGATACATCTCTGAAAGCTGTGTCAAAGCAGTGGGCACAAAAACTCTGTCATCAAGGATTGGGGCAGGATGCTATATTCCTTCAGTTGGTACGTGAAGGGTGAGGAGAGACACAGATCAAGATGCGTCTGACGAAGTGGGCATTCACCCATGAAAGCTTATGCTCCAATACATCTGTTAGTCTTTAAGGTGCCACAGGTCTCTTTGTTGCTTTTTACAAATCAAGATGGGTGGAAGATAACAGAGATGTAGTCCTCAATGAGAACAAAGACCTCTCATACTTTTGAAAAATGTTGGTTTCGAAATCAAGTTAAAGATACTGTACTGCACATTACCACAAGTGCAGGCTTCAAAAAGTGTACAGTGAAATTTAAATGGTCATGTTTCACTGTATGGGGGTCATGCTGCATGTGATCAATATATACCAGAATTTGATACGCAAAATACCTTTAAACTAAAAGGGAGGTGCACTTTTAAACCTGTTGGTATATGAAAGGATTTTAATCATCTATAAATATTTTATTAATTAATCCACTACATCAAACTGGATCTAGTTTCTAGTGTTCGAGTAAGGAGAAAGGAGCTGTGATGTTTTCAGTATGCTGATGATTCTCAGCTCTGCATTTCCCAAGGTCTGCATGAGACAGCAGCTTGAAAGCAGGTGAACTAGCTGCAGCTCAGCCCAGATGAGGCAGCTCTGAAGGCCAACCAGAAGAAAGTACAAAAGTTTAATCAGGGGGACTGTTGTGAGGATGTGTGACTGCCTCTTGTAATGCAGGTTTCACTTACAATTTAGAGCTCATATTAGAGCAGAGGCTGCTGCTGGATTCACAGGAAGCAGCTGTTGTGAAAAAGCACTGTCTCACCCCTCCTGCACCTGGCAAGGCAAATATGATCTTCCTATGGGATATGGATCTTGTAGGCTACTGCAATGCACTATCTGCAGTCTGCACCTTAAAACCATATACTGTAGAAACTAAAGCTAGCATAGAACATGGTTTCAATGCTCCAATGGGAGCATCTAACACCAGTGCTCCACCTTAGCCAGAGGCCAGATTTATTAAACATTTTGGACATGCTCCAAAATATCTTTGTTCATGGGTGTAAGAGTGGAAGCAGGTTGAGAGAGGGGGCGGGGTTAGATATGGGGCTATTACAGGCCTTTTGGAATGGAGGATAAATACCTTTTTTGTGCAGAAAGTATTATAAAAGGTGTACACACACACACACACACACGCACTTTATAGATAGATTTGTATTTTGTATAGTGTACTTTTAAATGAAGTGCTCAGAGCTTTGGATAGGTACTTTAATCTATTTATTTAAGTAAAAGTTAGGAATCTCTGTGGTATTAGATGAAAGCATATGATCATTTTAAAGACAAATGTGGTCAGGAAAAATACATGTTAAAACTTACTGGCAGGACTTGCAAACAAGTTCAAGAAGCGTTTGTGAAAGTTTTAGCGTAGGTGTCTCGCATTAATATCATCAAGTATGTAACAGTTTTGCTTGTCGTTTTTAAAGTGGCAGAGCTGATAAAGTTTAGATTTTGGAGACTACTAGTTTTGATAAATGATGCATGCTGCAGCAAAGAAAACAGCACAAAGGAAAACCATTGTTATGGCTCTAGAATGGGACAAGTAACTCCATGGCAACATTGGATCTTTTCTTCAAGAATACAAGCGACAAAAGAGTCCTAGTAGACTATTCTCCCTTCAGTATTCTTAACTGCATTCACTGAGTGGAAGAATGGACCCCAAAGCAAAATATCGTACAAAATCAGAAAAGGCTTCCAGTTTCCACCAAAAATTAACTACAAGCAGGTTATTCACAAAGGTTCAAAAAATCACAAATTCATACTGGCTACATATTGGCATAAAAACAGCTAAATGGGTTTTTAGACTTCACTGTGAAATACACCGCTACCTCGATATAATGCCACCCGATATAACATGAATTTGGATATAATGTGGTAAAGCAGTGCTCCGGGGGGCAGGGCTGCACACTCCAGTGGATCAAAGCAAGTTCAATATAACACAGTTTCACCTATAACGCGGTAAGATTTTTTGGCTCCCAAGGACAGCGTTATATCAAGGTAGAGGTGTATATAGGGAAACTGTAATGCCTTATTAAGTTGATTTCTAACTTCATAAAGCTTCTAATGGGAATTTAAACATCACGAAGGCAAACTGTCCCAGTTTATTTAAAAAAGCAAAACAGAAGTCGACTATTCTTACGATGTGTAAGAAACTTACAACATAGTAATAGTCAGGTTTAATGTATTGAACACCTTCTGTTAGTAGAGGCTACTCCGCTCTAAATTAAAATCACACATACACACAGAGCTTTAACTTTACTAGTAGGTCAGATATATTTTCTATGCAATGTTGTTGTAGCTATGTCAGTCCCACAATATTAGAGAGACTATGTATTTTCAAAATAGGTCTGTGACAAGGTGGGTGGGAAGCAGAAAGAACACCATACATCACCATTCAAAGAGTGGTACCTTCGGGTTTGGATCTCAGTTGAATAGCTGAGGCATTCTCAAGCTACACTGAAGTAAATGACAATGTTTTTAATGAATAGAGGGTACCTAATAACAGATTTCTGCTATGAATAAAAGTACAGAAAGTTTCTCCCACTACAGAAGCTGGGAGTAGTTTCACTACATTTTCTCAGACAAACTGAGTTCATTATATCATACTCCAGCCAGTCACAAGGCTTCTAGACAGTAACAGTTGGTGCTTCAAAAGCCAAGTGTTTCCTGATTTGGCACTGGAACCACACGGGCTACATAGGATTTGAACAGCCACATTTTTATCTTAAAAAACAAAAAACAAAAAACAATACATGTTCTGTTTACAGTTAACAGGAACAGAGAAAGATTGGGGAAATAATGGCATCAAAATCATATTTTTAGGGAACTTGTACAGACATATTTACATAACACTTATGAGAGTCTTTTTATGAGGATTTCAACCTCTGACAGATTAAAAATTCACAACATAATTAAAAACCAAGAGAGTGCCAGTATAATGAAACACGCAATAAATCCATATGATCTGCTGAAGCTAGAAAACTTTCAAAAGAATAACTGGTGAAGATGTGAAATTCTTTTGATTATGTTCATATTCATAGTCTGCTGCACAGAAGCAAGTGAAGACATTTTACAACCTAGGGCTAAAGCAGGCGTGGGCAAACTTTTTGGCCTCAGGGCCACATCTGAGTATGGAAATTGAATGGCAGGACATGAATGCTCACGAAATTGGGGATAGGGGGAAGGGAGAGGGTGAGGGCTTCGGCTGGGGGTGCAGGCTCTGGGGTGGGGCTGTGGATGAGGGGTTTGGGTACAGGAGGGGGCTCTAGGCTGGGATCAAGGGGTTCAGAGGGCAGGGCTGGGGCAGGGGTTGGGGTGCATGGGGGTGGCTCAGGGGTGCAAGCTCCGGGTGGCGCTTACCTCAAGCAGCTCCCGGAAGCAGCGGCATGTCCCTTCTCCATCTCCTAAGTGGAGGCACGGCCAGGCAGCTCTGTGCCCTGCCCTGTCCATAGGCACCACCCCTGCAGCTCCCATTGGCCATGGTTCCTGGCCAATGGAAGCTGTGGGGGTGGGGCTTGGGGTAGGAGCAGCATGCGGAGCCCCCTGGCTGACCCTACGCATAGGAGCTGGAGGGGGGACATGCCGGCTGCTTCCCGAGAGCCACACAGAGACACAGCATGGGCGGAGCAGGGCAAGCCCCTGACCCGGCTCACCGACAGGACATTGAGGGATGGATTTAAAGGTCTAATGGGCCAGATGTGGCCCACGGGCCGTAGTTTGCCCACCCCTGGGCTAAAGTCTACTCAGTTACACTGGTGCAACAGAAGAAGATAGAATTTAGTAAATCAGACTTATCTAAATGAATCTTATAATAAATTATACAGTAATAAGGAAACCCACTTTACAATTTACAAGCTACATCTTCATTACAAATTTGAATCTGCATGCTAAGAAGTAGAATATAGCAAAATTATTTTTTTTATTTCATGGCTAACCAAAAAAAAAAAATATGAAGAAAGTTTGGTTCATTTAGAACCCAAACTAATTTTTTTCCCCAATTTCTCACCAAAGCAAAAAAAAAAAATTGTTAGCCAATGTAAGGTTTTTATTGAGAGCCCACACCCGACTGGTCATCATAACTGGGAAATGTATGAAAGGATATTATTTTTAAAAAGTTATGTGTCTATACTGTGTTCTTAAAGTATAAGAGAGAGACAAGGTGGGTGTAGCAATATCTTTTAGTGGACCAATTTCTAGGGGTGTAAGAGACAAGCTTTTGAGCTTCACAGAGCTCTTCTCTGTGAGGCTCAGAAACTTGGGACCAACACGACTACAACATTGCAAACAACATTCTTAAAGTCTGTTAGGCCTGGTCTACACTGCGGGAGGAACATTGATCTAAGATACGCAACTTCAGCTACGAGAATAGCGTAGCTGAAGTCAATGTATCTTAGATCAACTTAGAATCACTTACTTCGCGTCCTTGCGGTGCGGGATCGATGGCCGCGGCTCCCCTGTCCACTTTGCTTCTGCCTCTTGCAGAGCTGGAGTTCAGCAGTTGACGGGAGCGCAATCGCATCTACACTACACGTGATAAATCGATCCCTGATAGATCAATCGCTACCTGCCAATCCGGCGGGTAGTGTAGACGTACCCTTAGTTAAGATAGGTCACCTGGAGGTGGTAAACAGGTTCTGGTCAGGCAGGCGGTAGTAGATACTTATCACCCTGGCTGGTTATTGTGTATTGTGTGTCTTACAATGCAAGTCTACTTGCACAGGGAGCCACCAGCTGATCAAGATTGCAAAGCTGACAAGAGATAACAAAATCTGAAGGAAGAACACACAGCAGGAAGGGTGTCCTGTTTATGACTAAGATCAAAAAATTAGTCTGGTGTATCAGGACAATGCAAGGAGTCACATGATATCCTTCACCTAGGGGACAAACTGCCAAGCCGCCTTATGAACACAGGATCACAGCCAGGTTAGCTATTAAATTTTGGGAAAAAGACTCTGTGTGAGCTAAAACTTCATTACACAGTAAAATGTCTCAGTTAAATCTAGTCTCTAGAAAGTACTTCTCAAATCTCTATTCTTTGTTCATTAAAGAACTATCCGTTTTCGCTATTAACAAATCCAAGTACTGCGAGTTAGGCAGAGCAGTAATCCTGGGGTGAAGCTGGTAAGCTGGGGGTACTGTTCCATTGGGAGTGGTGGATCTGTGAATTCTCTGAGTGTCCAGTGAACATGGGGCTGGACACTCCAGGGGGGTACTCGGAGGATTCAGGGGCTGGACTGTGCCTATTACAAACTTGCAGAACCTGCATAGGCTGAGAGGGGAGTGCTTGCATTGCCTGTGAAGTCCAGGAGGTGACCCCTGGCTGGAACGGACAAGGCTTCCACATGCTAAGAGCAGGTGGTAGCAAAGTGCCTCACAACCCTGGGCTCCCCCAGGAAGCATCAACTCCCTGCCCCCCACAAAACGCATTTTTCAGCAAATGCACTAGTTACCAAAAAACCTTCACCCAACTCATCTAATAACCCTATTGGCAACCTGACTGAAGTTACTCAGTGTAATTTTCTGCTTCCTGCCTGTGGTGCAGATATAACTCTTCAAAATACAATTCCACATAGTGAGTATTCAAGTCTTTTGGAAGTCTGAAACTACAGAAACCTGCTATATAAAACCCCCAAACAGACTCCGGTCAGTACTCAAAGTATTGCTACTTATTACTAATTGTGCTGCATTCTTTGCTAATAGCCAGATAAAGACCTAAATACAGAATTGGTTAGGTAATTTGGTGTAATTTATGTTGAGGGGTGGAAAGGTGAGGTTGTTTGAGGTGAACCAACCAACAGGAGAGTGATGAAGGATTCCGGTGTTAGGTGTTGGTTCTGAAGCCTTCCTCTTGTTTTTTGTACAATCTTACTCTTCTACTCCTCATTATATAAAATACAGATTTATCAATATGCAAAGTCTCCTTTTATATCATACAGGAATTTGTCCAGTATCTGTGGTACAAATCAAAAGAAACAAACACAGATCAGAACAAGTATCAAGAAATGTTTGCCATCACCTTTTACTTTGTTCTACTGTCAGTTTGGACTGACAGACAGAAAACCTAAAACGCAGGACTTGTTAAAGAAAGAACACCAAGGTGCAGTATGAAAATCCAAATGCAGAGAAAAAAGCCCAGGAACTGGGAGTGTGGGTTCTCTGGGATGAGGGGTTTGGGCAGGGGTGTGGGGGCAGGGATCAGAGTTTTGGGGTGCAAGAGTGGGCTCCAAGCTGGGCCAGTGGGTTGGGGTGCAGGGTCCCGGTGGCACTTACTGCAGCTCCAAGGAAGCTGACACCAGGTTCCTGCATCCCCTAGGCACCTGAGCAACCAGGCAGCTCTGAATGGTGTGCACTGCCTTCACTTACTCAGGGACCATCCGCTGCAGCTCCCATTGGTTGTGGTTCCCAGCCAATGGGAGCTGCAGAGCCGGTACTTGGGGCAAGGGCAGGGAACTAGTGGCCGCAGGGAACTGGTGGTCACTTTCAGTTGCTGCACAGAGCTAGGGCAGGCAGGGACCCTGCCTTAGCCTTGGGTTCCTGCTGTGCCACCAACTGAGGGGAGAGGGGATAGCTCAGTGGTTTGAGCATTGGCCTGCTAAACCCAGGGTTGTGAGTTCAATCCTTGAGGGGGCCACCCAGGGATCTGGGGCAAAAATTGGTCCTGCTAGTGAAGGCAGGGGGCTGGACTCGATGACCTTTCAAGGTCCCTTCCAGTTCTAGGAGATTGGTATATCTCCAGTTATTACTTAACTGGACTTTTAACAACCCAGTCAGCAGAGCTGCCAAAGTCCTTTTTGACGGGGCATTCTGGTAAAAAAAAAAAAAGACACCAGGCAACTCTAGCTTTCCCCCTGGCTTCAAGTGGATATGTTTCCATTCAGGTCTTGACAAAACTGTTTCTCAATTGTGGGCAAGAACTGTTACACAGAGATGTATGTCTTCATTATACTACCAATGCACACTCACACATAGTGAGGTTCTACATGCGAAGATAATACAGTCTATTTCCAAAAGCAGAGCTGAGTACTTCTACAATGCAAAAGGGGAAGGGGAAAGAAACATTTTAAACAGGGAAGCTAGAAATTTTAATTGTCATGAAATACTTATTTTAGCTCACCTTGACTGATGCATTTTGATTTTAATGCAACTCTGAGCATAGTGTGGAAGCAAGGAAAGAATTAATAAGGATTTGAAGGGGATTTTAATGCATGTTAGTCAGTTAGCAAGAGTCAGGCCATACTGTGACCCTTATGACGTGAGATTTGTAGAAGCAAGATAATGTAAGACAGAGTGAACTGTGTGAAAGTATTACGACCTTGCAATGTGCAGTCTTGCTTTTTCTAGTAAGATAGCAGAAAAGCTTATGTATAAACAAAATGTATTTGTTGCTTTTTACTGTCTCCATGATTGTTAGAAATTGTCTGTAACAAAGGTATAAAGGCTTGATGTAATTGTTTACCAGTTGAGAGACCTGTCCAGGACCCTGTGTCCTATGGCACTCTCTCCCTCCATTGTAATTACTGGAGAAATAATAAAGTATTTGATTCTGCTGCACCCAAACAAAAAGCGAGAACTTAGTTTTTCTTCGACAATAGTCAGACAGTAATTGCTGTGTAATATATAAATCAGACAACAGTATTACATGATTTGCCTCTGGAAACACATGTAAAGCAGCTAGCTTATTTTGAGTGGACAAAGTAAGGCATGTTCCTTCCTCAGAGCTTTTAATCTAAATAGACACCATAAAGTATACAGACAGCAAGAGAAGGAAGTCAACAGGCAAAAGGGATTATTAAGGAGGAAAAGAATACATGGAACAGGTGACTACTTGGCTGGTTGAGTAGATATTTGGTTCTCTCTTTTAAACTGTTTAAGGAAGCACTGTGGCAAACACTATATAGTCCAACATAGTTAGATAAATTGTTAATAGTTTTCCCAACTCTTTACAAGGAATATATACAGAAATATTTCCTTACTGGGGATTCTCTCAATTCTTCCCTCAAAAAGTTCCCTCAATTCTTCCACTCAGTATTTTGAAATTGGCAGCCAGTGTTTGAAATCCAAGTTATATTACTCTCCCTTCCTTCAAACAAAACCAATCTTCCTTTAAGCAATGTATAAATCAACAGAAAAATCATGTGTCCCACTGGAACAGAAAATGACTATAGTACTTTAAATACAAGTGTCATATGAGCACAATAGCATTATTTAAATAAGTAAACATCTAAAACTTTAGAACTATTTATTTTGAGCATGTGGAAATAAATTCAGGATTTGATTTCCAAAACAGATAAACATTGAAACCTCTGCTTTTCTACGGGTTTAAGAGTAGCTCATTTTACTTGAAGTTTCATACTGTATCTCCTCAGTCTTATTTCCTCCATTTCTCCTTCAGTCTTTGAAATTTTGTTCTTTCGTATCTTACACTAGATATTAAATATACACATTGCTAGTGAAAAACAGAGCATTTATTTGACCAAAGATGCAAGTATGTCATGCTACTTTCAGCCCTCTACCACTGCTAGCATGTGTGTGCTTCTTTAAAGCCTTATCTTTTCAGAGATAATTTTTTTTTCCCAAATTGATCTCCTGAACGGCTAATGCATTCGCTGCATTCCAAGTCATAAATTTTGAAGGGAATGATAGATCCCACTCTGTCCACTGTTCATTACATAATAATGGTGCTGTATAGCCAAACTTTTTTGAAGTTGTAAAGCAGGGGTCAACAACCGCTGGCACAGGTGGGTAAGCACCCTGGTGGGCCGGGCCAGTTTGTTTACCTGCTATGTCCGGAGGGTTTGGCCAATCGCGGCTCCCACTGACCACCATTCGCCGCTCCAGGCCAATGAGGGTGGCGGGAAGCGGTGGACAGCATATCCCTCGGCCCGCGCTGCTTCCCACAGCCCCCCATTGGCCTGGAGCAGCAAACTGCGGCCAGTGGGAGCTGCAATCAGCCAAACTCTACGAACGTGGCAAGTAAACAAACTTGTCTAGCCCGCCAGGGTGCTTACCCCGGCGAGCCGTGTGCCAGAGGTTGCCGACCCCTGTTGTAGAGTAAGCTAATGGGGCATGACAGACAGACAGACCAAAAGATGTATGTATTGTATAATGAATCCATTATATCAAGATATCAAGGCCCTGATTAAAATTCATCTTCTTACATGAAAAATTGGAAGGTGAGGATTCAAGATAGTTCCTGAAAAGAATTGTATCAAAATATTCCCTCCATTCAAGGTAGGCATGGATCTTATTTCACCCATCTCTCTCTCCCCTCCTTTCACTCTTACAACTAGAATTTCATTAGCATGCCAAGTAAGATAGGTCTGAGACAAATTCACCCCTTATGTACGTGGGTACAATTCTGACTTCAGTGGATGCCATCAATGATTTGGTGCCCTTGCATCTTACTCATTATTCCCCTCCTGTCAAAAACTATTAATGTGAAGAAAAATTTACCATATGAATATAGCAAGACCCTCAGACTCCTCATTATCCTCCAGGGATCTCACAAGGCCAATATATTAACGTTGGAGATGCTCCGTTACTATAAAGATGGCAACAGTACAAAGCCTTAAGTAGACAGAGGACATTCTCCAGTTCCTAGAAAAGTCAGAAACTTTTCCAGTGGAATCATTAACTGTGAGCCTCCACAAAAGGCTAGTAATTCACCAGTGATTAGTAAAGAATTTGGATCCCCAATCCAAAGAACAATTTCCTTTGACTACTTTACCTGCACTCGTAGAAAGTGAGTGATATCCTTCAAAATTCATCAGTATGAGGTATCGGAGGACCTGCATCGCTATTAGGCAAAGAAGTTATCTACCAAGAGGGAAGCAGAATGCAGAGAAAGAATGCTAAGAAGCAGATGCAGACTCTTACTGAAACACTCACATTTTCAATGTTATATTATGAACTGCATTGCCTAATGACCTTTAAAATAACTTCCCTCTGCCAGGTAAAGTATGTTACAATCTGCCAGTATTTTAAAAATCTTCCTATGTACAACTGTGACACAAGCCCTCGCCTATTAGAAGTTGGGATGATCCTGTAATGTTAAAGATTTATTCAGCTACAAAGTTAATGGCTGAATTATTACAAACATAGATGACGAGAACATGATAGTATAATTTCTTCTGAAACCATTAAAACAGATAGCAAGTGATATAATTCAATGTCAGCACAAGCCTTGTACTGTAAACAAAGAACAAGACAGCTATAAAGTTGATCTTGAATAGGGCATTTTGAGCCACATGGGTTCCACTAACAAAATTTTTATATATATATATATATATATATATATATATATACACACACACACACACACACACACACACACACACACACACACACTTCCACATTTTTAGCAGATTCTTGCAAAATAGCCTCAAGTGTTGGAACATGAACAAAAATATTTGAGTGTGGCAGTTATTTCTCACTAGATTGGACTTGCTTCAACAAAACCCTCAATGATTGTTGAGTTTCTGTCAGAGGCAAAGGAAAAATCAAATTAGTGATAATGTGCTGTTATTCAATCTGTGATGGAACACCAAAAGCTAAGTGATCTCATTCAAAAACATGATAATCTAGTTACAGCCTTCAATCACTGATTATTATTCCTAAAGCTACCATATAAAGACTTTCTGAATTGCTCTTAAGTTAATTGTGAAAGAAATTTTAACTAATACATTTAAAATGAGTTTGAAAGTTCAAAATTACTTCAAGCAAGTCTGCTTAAAGATTTTAAAATGGAGAAATATTGGTTTTTAAATGGTTTTTAGTGATCAAAAACTTGGCCATGATATCATATAATTTTATTTTGTTTTGCTTCTTTCATGGAAGATAAATTGCAAACTAACTTTACAGGGTTACTGTGAATCAGTTAGAGAACTGATCAGCAGGAAGAGGAAATGAAGAGTTACATGCAAAGGAGAGGCGCTACATCTATAAAAGTTTTGAAATGAAAGGAGTTTATGAGACAGACACCAAGGTCTCACAGAGAAAGAGACCTATAAGAGAAAAGTCTTGCACCAAGTATGAAGAGTTTGTGGATGGACAGAGGATATTGATGGACAGGTGAAGGAAGTGGGGTGAAGAAAGAAGAGGCAAGTTCCTGGAAAGTCTTAAAATGGAGCACTACAATAGTCTGAGACAATTGCTTGTGCAGTCCTATGACAAAAAGTTGCACCAAAGCAAGAAGCATTTGTAGTCAGCACTCTGTAGTAAATACCAGTCTAGGTGAATATTCCAACATTTAGTGCACAACAGTTAATACTGAGATCACAATTGCACAATACTTTAACAATCTATGTCAGCACTCACTATTCCAGGCAGTCTGGTCTCCTTGTGGTTCAAGGAACGGCAAACTTTGGCATGCGGCTTGCCAGGCTAAGCACCCTGGCGGGCCGGGCCAGTTTGTTTACCTGCTGTGTCCGCAGGTTTGGCTTCCACTGTCCGCGGTTCGCCACTCCAGGTCAATGGGGGTTGTGGGAAGCGGCAGCCAGCACATCCCTTGGCCCACACCGCTTCCCGCAGCCCCCATTGGCCTGGAGCGGCGAACCACAGGCAGTGGGAGCCGTGATCGGCAGAACCTGCGGAGGCGGCAGGTAAACAAACCAGCCCGGCCTGCCTGGGGGCTTACCTGGGCGAGCCACCTGCCAAAGGTTGTCAATCCCTGTTGTGGTTAGTTCTCCACACTATCGTGAAAGATCCAAACTTCTTCAAAGCTTCTGGATTTAGTCATCTCCCTAGTTCTGCCAGGGATCAGGTGGCTGCAAAGGTTGAGTCCTGAGAGCTTAGTGAACCAGTATGCCACTGATGTAATATGGCAAGTCCCATGTTCCTGTCTAGACATGGATCTAAAAAATCCATTTTCCAAAACAAAAAATAGTATGTTATAGTTGTTATGCTAGATTAAACAGCAGCAATTGCATGACGTTTCAGTGTGGTCTTTATTTTGAAGCATGCTGTAAATGCCATAGACCTCAAAAGAACACTCTTTGTGGGTGGCAGGGTGGTTGATAAGTTTTGCAGAATGACAACAACTGATGTAATGGTTTTCACACTACCCAGGCAGTTACCTCAAGTAACTTAAGATGTCAAAAATAGATGTGTGGGTTTTTCCAGTACAAGCCACAATCAAGAAACTATTATAATTGTTTTCTTCCTATAATTATTATTATTCAGTTCACCTATAGTGTCACTTTGGATGGTGAAACATTTGGCTTGCTGGTCTATATCATGAACATTGGAATGAGGTAACTTGCTTATTCACAGACTGAGAAATTACTATGAGAATTGAGCCATTTATGAAAATGGGAGAACACAAGAGAAGAAGAATTTGATGAGATCTTAACCAGCAGAATTTCATCAGAATTTTCATCTTGTGCATGTTTGGAGATCCTGTTCCCATTGAAGTTCTCACTGACTTTTAGCAAGCAGAACTGGGCCTTTAGTAGAAAGAGTCAAAGACTGAAAAATAAGGTAGAATTTCATTGAGACAACAGTTGACAATGAATGAACTCCTTCTAGAGCAGTCATATTATGT
The DNA here is from genome assembly GCF_016161935.1 of Mauremys reevesii. NCBI lineage: Eukaryota > Metazoa > Chordata > Testudines > Geoemydidae > Mauremys > Mauremys reevesii. The sequence goes on from NC_052623.1 coordinate 83,642,920, forward strand.
TTCGGAAAGTTACTTCCTAATGTCATATCTAGGAAGGCATGGAATGCCAACCTGGCTGGATTTTAAGGCTCTCTTTCACTTAGTTTGCTGCCTAGACTTTCTTCAACAAGACTATTAAGTAGTGATTAGCAAAAGCATTACTGACCACAAAACAAGAAATCCTCAGAATAGAACTATTCTAAAATTTATTCCAAACCCAGACATCGGCATTAAACCCAGACATGCTATTATAACATTTTCTCTTCTGTGATCCAGCTTTATGGCATATGTTTCAGGTGTTTGAAAGCCAACACCACCAGAGATCTCAGTTGGCACAAAGGAGAGATTATTAGCAATAGCTGATAAAAGTGGAACTCAAGCATGCATGTCTTCAAGTTACAGCTGTGACACTGCCCAGAGGCCCCCATAAACAAGACCAAGACTTTTTTGTGATTTGATGTAGTTAGACAATTACCGACAACCACTAATACACACACACTGCAGGACACTGAACTTGTAGCCAAGTAGGGGTGCGGGGGAGAAAGAGACCTACAGTACTTAATTAACTGGGTTTCTAATACTTTACTCCTTTACCATATTTGGCATAGGCCATGTGTGTTCTAGTATCTGCTTCTTTCACAAGTCTCAGGAATCTGGGTCTAGCCCAACACAATTCCTAGGGGAGTGGGTTCCTACACTGTCAAAATAAGAAATGTTCTTTCACAGGCAGCTGAAATATTACTCTCATACTGTAGCTAGCTTCTAAAGGAAATTTCAAAAAACCATCAACTGAGTTTAACAGTTTAACAGCATTACTGTTTGAAGTGTTGTTGTAGCAGTGTCAGTTCCAGGATATTAGAAAGACAATGTGGGTGAGGTGTATCTTTTATTGGACCAACATCTGTTGGCAAGAGAGACAAGCTTTCAAGCTTACACAGAGCTCTTCTTCAGGTCTGGATATAGAAGAGTGCTGTATAAGCTCAAAAGCTTGTCTCTCTCTCACCAACAGATGTTGGTTCAATAAAAGCTATTACCTCACCCACCTTGTCTCTCTAATGCTTAACATTAATCAAACAAAATCAGCAATACTGAATAAATCTTCAGCCATTAATGATCCCAACTGGAAAACAAAAATCAAAGAGATAAAAGAAATGAGGTTAAGTCTAAGGGTATGTCTACACTACCAGAGTAGTTCCATTCAACTTAATTCGAATTTGTGGAATCGACCTTACGAAGTCGAATTTGTGTATCCACACTAAGGACACTAATTCGACTTTGAGAGTCCACACTAACGGGGCCAGCGTCGACTTTGGAAGCTGTGCACTGTGGGAAGCTATCCCACAGTTCCCGCAGTCCCCGCTGCCCATTGGAATGCTGGGTAGAGCCCCCAATGCCTGCTGGGGGAAAAAATGTGTCGAGGGTGGTTTTGGGTAACTGTCATCATTGAACCGTCAATCACGCCCTCCCTCCCCGAAAGCGCCTGCGGGCAATCTGTTCGTGCACTTTTCTGGTCAATGACAGCGCGGACGCCACAGCACTGCTAGCATGGAGCCCGCTGCAGTTATGGCCGTTTTCACCTCCGCGCACCTTATCGTCCACCTCTTCCACAGTCAGCTGCTGAGAAATCGGGCTACTTTTCAATGGTGCTGCAAGCACTGGTGGAGCATAGGGGACGTTTTACCAACATCAACGTCGGGTGGCCAGGCAAGATTCATGACGCGCGTGTTTTCAGGAACTGTGGTCTGTTTAGACACCTGCAGGAAGGTAGTTTCTTCCCGGACCACAAAATAACTGTTGGGGATGTGCAGATGCCTATAGTGATCCTCAGGGACCCAGCCTACCCGCTAATGCTCTGGCTCGTGAAGCCCTATACAGGCGCCTTGGACAGTGACAAGGAACTCTTCAAGTACCAGCGAGCAGCGTGACCTGTGACTGTTCAGTTTCTTTACAGAGAAGCTGAACATATCCCTGTTTCTTTACCCAGTTACTGTTGACTATCCTCTGCAGTTACATACCCTGTTCACCCCGTTTCCCCTACTTCCAACACATGTGTAAAAATAAAATACATGTTCCATTGTTACTTAACAAACATTTCTTTATTAATGACTTTGCGTTAAAGGGTTGAAACTGCAACGCAGACTGTGCTGCGTAGGGTGTGCAGTGATGTAAAGACCGCCTCTAAACTCGAGGAATGACAGGCTCCTGCTCCTAGAGCGGTCCGCAGTGCCGGACTGGTTGTTTCAACGGAGCCTGCCATCCCTCCTTTTTGGGATTCTGTGTGCGGGGGCTATGTGACCTTGTGGCGGAGGAGGACGGATACAGATTCCTCTGCTGCGTGACTCTGCGGTCCAGGACAAGGACCGCTGCATAAGATCTGTAACCGCCCTCCCCCGCTACAAAGTCACGTCCCCCCCCCACCCACACAGAACCTGGAAACCACCTCCCATACTGACCAGGGTGCCTACTGACTGCACTGTGTGTGTGACCTGCTGCTGATCCTGCCCCCGTGTCTGTACCCTGGTAAAGGTGACTGTCCTATGCAATTAACAACCCCCTTCCCCACCCCACCCCCCTTCAAACACAGTCTTCTGTAAAAAAAACATGATGGAAACAGTAATTAACAGCAAAGTATTTTTAATAATTAACTAGACAGTTAGGGGATGAAACTGGGATTTGGGCTTGGGTGAGTCAGGAAGGGAAGGACTTCTCAAAATTTAGGGTATGAGAGCTTTTGGGTACTTGAGCACTCTGCTGGGGTGCAGTGACAGTTTTCATGGCCCCTGGCGCTCCTCCTTCTGGTTATTTTGGGTGAGGGGGGTATGGGACTTTGTGGCGGGGGAGGGCGGTTGCAGATACAGTGCAGGGGGGCTCTGTCCTCCTGCCTGCGGTCCTGCAGAACATCCACAAGGCGCCAGAGCGTGTCCGTTTGCTCCCTCATTAGTCCAAGCAGCGTTTGAGTCGCCTGCTGGTCCTCTTGACGCCACCTGTCCTCCCGTTCGCTGTGTGAGCGCTGGTACTGAGAGAGGTTCTGCCTCCTGGGGCATTTCCTGTGTGGCTGGTCAGAGCATCCAAGCTCGGACTGCTGTCCAGAGCGTCAACAGAGTGGTGCACTGTGGGATAGCTCCCGGAGCTACTAAGGTCGATTTCCGTCCACACCTAGCCTAATTCGACATGGCCATGTCGAATTTAGCACTACTCCCCTCGTCGGGGAGGAGTACAGAGCCCTCTATGTCGAATTAAATAGCTTTGTGGTGTGGACGGGTGCACGGTTAATTCGAATTAACGCTGCTAAATTCGAATTAAAGTCCTAGTGTGGACCAGGCCTAAGAAATAAAAGGAGCATAAAGATTCACAATCTGCAGAAGGAATGTGATGTGCTTGACAGCCACAGACTATATCAATGCTACATAACAGCAGTTTTCTGCTTATTAGTCAGATGCCATCAAGGTAAATTCTAGACACTTTACAGAATTCCTACTCCACACACACATACTTGTGAAAACTACTACTTTTTAAAGGTTGAAGACTAGCTGGAGTTCTTGGGCCGGGGGGGGGGGGCGGAAGTGAGGGGGAGGGAAGGAGTCATGGCTCTATGCTGTATCAGAGAGCAAAATTGTGTTTCACTACCAAGAGACAGAGACAGGGCTGCCCGGCGGGGGAGGGAGGGACAAATGGGGCAATTTGCCCCAGGCCCCCCACCCCCAAGAGAATACAGTATTCTACAGTATTGCGACTTTTTTTTTTTAATGGAAGGGGCCCCTGAAATTGCGTTGCCCGAGGCCCCCTGAATCCTCTAGGCGGCCCTGGACAGAGACTTACATTTTTGCACCACCATCTCCCCAACCATTTTTTTAAGTGACTAACAAGTTTTAATCTGTTCTTTGGCCTATTCTGTATTTGTCTATAAAAGACAAATATGCTGTGTTCATTGACTTTATTGGGATCCATGATCCTTTCACAACCTGTCACATACTTTAAATTAGATGCCAGATCTGTCAGCACCTGTGGCATTAACGATCCCAGGATCTTCCTACCAAACATGTGATGATTCAAAGATTCAGCATGTGTTAACATCATGAATAGCCGGACTTAGGATTGCCTAAGGATGCAACTATGACAGGCTGGGTCACAGAGACCCCCTTGGGACTATCACCTGACATGCTGAAACTACCTCTGAGCCAGTTTTCTCTGTCGGCTTGGGACTCCAGAACCCTGCCTTGTTGAGCCAGACACACTACTCCACTGCAACACAGACTCAGGTCTGGTCCACGCCCCCAAAACTCCAGACTTTAACCAAAAACAGGTCATTTGCTGAGCAATCTCCAGCACCCAGATACTCAGTTCAAAATGGGATCCAAACCCCAAATAAATCCATGTTACTCTGTATAAAGCTTATACAGGCTAAAATCATAAATTGTCCGCCCTCTGTAACACTGATAGAGAGATATGCACAGCTATTTGCTCTCCCAGGTATTAATCACTTACTCTGGGTTTACTAATAAACAAAAGTGATTTTATTAAGTATAAAAAGTAGGATTTAAGTGGTTTCAAGTAATGACAGACGGAATAAAATTATCAAGCAAAATAAAACAAAAAACACACAAGTCTAAGCCTAATACATTTAAGAAACTGAATACAGGTAAATCTCACCCTCAGAGATGTTCCACTAAGCTTCTTTCACAGACTAGATTCCTTCTTAGTCTGGGCCCAATCCTTTCTCCTGGTACAGTTCTTGTTAGTTCCAGCTTAGGTGGTAACTAGGGGATTCCTCATGATTGGCAGCCCCCTTTGTTCTGTTCCACCCCCTTTTATACCTTTGGCACAAGGTGGGCATCCTTTGTCTCTTTCTGGGTTTCCGTCCTTCCTTCTAAATGGAAAAGCACCAGGTTTAAGATGGATTCCAGTATCATGAGACATGTTCACATGTTCTCTGAGACTTCATTACTCACTGGCTGGCACAGGAAGGTTTACAAGTAAACAGAGCCATTTACAGAGGTGAAAGTAAGCCAGTCCGGTCCGGCATACTGGCAAGAGACAGTGCGCCGTACCGGACCAGCTTCCCCAGGCCAGCGATTTAAAGGGCCTGGGGCTCCCAGCCGCCATTACTGCAGCAGTGCCCCGGGCCCTTTAAATCGCTAGAGCCCTGGGGGCTACCAGCTTCTGCTGCTACCCTGGGCCCCAGGACTCTGACAGAGATTTAAAGGGCCCAGGGCACCACTGTGGTAGCAATGACTGGGAGACCCTGTCCCTTTAAATCACCGCCAGATCCCCACTGCCGCTACCTCGGGGCTTCAGCAGCAGGGCTCAGATGCTGATTTAAAAGGCCTGGGGCTCCGGCCGCCACTACTGCCCTGGGCCCTTTAAATTGCCACCAGACCCCCCCCACCCCTCGGCTGCTGCTGCTATCCCGGGGCTCTGTCAGTGGGGCTCTAGCAGTGATTTAGAGGGCCAGGAGCTCCCCACAGCAGCTGGAGCCCCGGCCCTATAAATTGCTGCCTGAGCCCTGGGGTAGCAGTGGCAGTTGGGCTCCGTTGGCAATTTAAAGGGCCCGGGGCTCCCAGCCGCCGCTACTGCAGCCGGAGCCCCAGGCCCTTTCAATCTTGATTGAAAGGGCCTGGGGGTCTAAAGGCCCTGCCTCCTCCAATTGAGGCCATGCCCCTTCCGGTTGAGGCCCCGCCCCCAGCTCAGGACTCTGGCGTACTGATAAGTCCTTTAAGTTACTTTCACCCCAGCCATTTACAACCAATTGTCCTAGTTAATGGGAGCCATCAAGATTCCAAGCCACCATTAATGACCCACACTTTGCCTAGTTACAATAGGACTTCAGAGTAATACTTTATATTTCTAGCTTCAGATACAAGAATGATACATTCATACAATTAGGATGAACTCCCACAGTAGATGATAAGCTTTGTAAGGATACCTTACAAGAGACCTTTTGCATAAAAGCATGTTCCAGTTACATTATATTCCCATTCCAAGCATATTTTCATAAAGCATATGGAGTGCAACATCACAGCAACATAGCTTGGGGCTTTAGATAGTATCTCTTTTGAAGCTAACCAGGATGAGGGGAATTTTCTGTTTTCCCCCTCACCACTTAGTAGAATAAAGGTCAGAGGATTGCCCATATTGCCTTGGTATACATTAATGATTGTAAGTGGATATGTTTCACCTTTTACATATCATGGTCATGGGACTGTAAAAGGACACATTGGCACCTTAGGACTTGATTATTGAATTTTAAGAAGTATTTGCCTAATCTTCAGTTCTCCAACTGGCTATATTTTTGTGTCCCAAAGCAATACTATGCTGACTACTGATTTTCTCTGCTATGTTGGAATACAGTACGTTTTCGACATGCACTTCATTTCCACGACACTTTGCTGTTGCAGCCTTTTGAAAAGCAGCAAATATTTCCTCCAGAGATAAGCAGCAACTGCAATTATCCATGTTAAGCCATATTTCTATGTCCTGGCTGTTAGAGTACTGGAGTGTATACGTGGCCATACTTTTCCACCTTGTCAGAAATTTTGTTGTCATTGCTAGATTCCCAGAAGAAGAAGAAGAAGAAAAAAAGTCATTGGTTTCATTCTCCCCGAAAAGAAATCAAATAAACCAAACATCTACTCCTTTGCTAAGATAAAGTACTGGTAAATAGAATTCCCAGGAAAAAATCTGCAGACCTGTTGACTGAGGCAGCTAACAGACTGACCAATCTGTAGGACCAAAGGCCACTTTTGACATCAACCAATCTGGTGTGTGGCTTGTCCAGATTCATTCAAGAGGAAGGCACTTATTGATTCACAATCAGACAAGTACACATTTTATTAAGGATCATTTGAAAAAAAAAAAAAAAAGGAGACTCAAAGGAGTAAAAAATTCCTAGTTCGTTGATAATTGAGCCTTGGGGCTTAAATTAATATAATGGACAAATATTAATCTGATATTGAAATATGAAGCACTCTAAGTGCAGCAAAGTAAGAATATGAGTATATCACCTTGAATGTCTTGAAAAAAAAATCTAGGAGAAGAGCTCACACATCACTACAACCATGACTGTTGGCTCTACAAACTAACTTCATTCTTAATGACAGTACTGTGAGTTTCTGGAACTCCCTTTTCTTCCATTCATTGACTGCTTCCTGATGAGGAGCACACAGACCAAAACTTGTCAGACCATTAGCCACTGCCAAATTAGACAGATGGTGGACTAGGCTGACAGAACTGTCCTTCATGAAAGAGAATACAGTTCAGGTGTGTGTCAGGAGGGAAGGAGACTATTGTGAAACCTTTTTCAGCATGGAACAAGAACTACAGAAAAAACAAAAACACATCAAGCCTTACAGAAATTAGGGATGAAAGTGTTATACTTAGTATGGATTTGAAGATTTACAGTGTAGTGGTTTCAAACAAAAACAAAACAAACAAACAGTCAAACATCCATGGGTTCTGTTCCCAGTTCTACTGTCTTACATCTTCATAATATGGGGGAGGGGGATAAAAGCTTCACAAATGAATTTGCCATCAGAATATAGTTGCTGCAAAGGGATGTTTGTAAAGCACTTTAGAGATTCAAGTGACAGGTGCTCTGTGCATGTACAAAATATTATTCCAAGGATGTGAAAGTAGTAAAAACGTAAGTTCTCTGAATTTTACAAAAGTAGAGTACAACACCATAAGATAAAATGAGAGGCGCTAAAATATAATCCCTGTGTTAAGGACTCACTAAAATGAGTATTTCTGAAAAGAAAAAGAAGATCATCAGTGGGTTTTAGTTTTTAAATTTGTGCAAGTTACTGGATTGATAGGCCTATAGTCTGTAGCTTTAATCGCAGCTAAAGTAACTTTGCACTCTTTCAGAACAGAGATTTGCAGAAGAGTGCTAAGCCAACTTCTTAGCTAGTTAGTGGTCAGCTGTTCTGAAAATCAGGCATATATTTAGGTGGCTAAAAGGATTTAGGAGCCTAATTTTAGGCATTCAGATTTTAAAGATTTTAGTCCTTAATAGTTCTGATAGTCAAAGTTTTGCTCTGTCATCATCTGCATCATGGTTAAAGTATTAACAGGGCACAAGAACAGAGGGCGGAGGAATATGAAATAAAATAGAACTGAAATATGTACATTGTTAAAAAAAAAAACTTCTGCATTCCAGACCTGAACGCTGACATGATTTAGGCCCCATGCTACTTGTTGTTGCCTCAAACTAACATTTATATTTGCTTTTTCTTCTGCAACTACCATACAGTGATATGAAATGGAGGCTGCAAGCATCACATGCTGTTAAAGTCAGAATATTGGAATACAGTTTCAATTGTAAAAGGATAAATTTCTAGTAAATTATTAATTAGACAGCAGGCTACCCTCAGGCTCCCTGCCAGAGCAATCTCCCTCTTTCTAGACTTTCTGTAAGATTAATTCCTAACTATGCTCATTTACTTGTTGCAGGTTCCTGATTGGTTGGTTTAAGGATTTCCCATGAAGATGTGGAAAATTTACCACACAGACAGACTTTTTCCTAGTAAAATTCAGGATGCTGAATTCCCACACTCCAGTGTCCATGAGACAGTTCCATGTTAGACCAAGTTATCAGACCCTTTCTGATTTCTATCAAGAAATATCAAAGTTTTGTAAATTTCTACATTATGATTTAAACAGAGAATTATTGTGGTGTATTATCACATACAGTATATATGAGATCTGTCTATGACATGTTCTTCTATGGAAAGACAATATATTTCTTTTATGATTTATAAACATTCTGTTCTTTTCATTTATCCTCTAGGAAAGAAAAAAACATCAGATCTGGGTTTTGAGACGTTATTTATGTACTTACACAAGAATTAAAGATTCTCCCCTCCCCCTAAACAGTACTTATTTATATTTTATAACCTTTAATAAACCTGTCTGTGAACTTTCTAGTATTTCACAAGAATGCTCATTTACATCCAGGCTAATGGAAAACAAAAGTTGATAGATCTTTTAAATTAGGAAAAGTGTTTTTGGTTTTTTTTTAAATTAAAAAAGGCAGACAGAGAGGTGGAGAGAGAGAGAGAGAAAAGATGATATTTGATGGAGGAGAACAATCCTCCTCCACCTATTTCTACCAAGTTATTCAGGTTTCTGTTTAAAAGTTTTAACATGCTGTGACAGGGTATATAAACCCCACACTAAGAGTGAAAGGGTTAAGGAACAACTCTGGGCAAAGACAACCCCACCATGCCACCTCTGCAGACCATACTCCAGGTGGAGGTGGGGCTTAAGGCTCAGAAGGGGGCTGACCAGGCAGGGAGAAGGACCTGCTGAGTAGCTCCTGAGAAAGGATGCAAAGCTGTTACACTGAGAAGAGAGGAACTGATCCACCAGACTGACTAAAGACACTGCGTTTGCTCCACGTTCATTTGGTTACAGACTGAAAAGCTTGAACTACAGAATAGAGGGTAGGAAGTGGAGGACGGTCTTAAGATGCGCCTAGGTCCCAGACCTTAGCTACCCCTCATAGGGCCCTGGGCTGGAACCCAGTGGAGCAGGAGAGCCCAGGCTCCCCACCGCTCCCTAACCACTAGGCATCACTTCTGTCAAATGCCTACAGTTACACATGCTACACATCCTGTTTTCTGGGATTAGGGTAAAGGTTATGGGACAACAAAATAGACTCAGGAGGACTAAAAGCAGTACAAAAAGTTACTTTATAAAACACACCACCCTCCTTGGGAGGTTGACTGAGCAAATAGACAGAAAAATCCAGGACAGGAATTTTAGTAAGAACCAACTATGACCTAGCTAAAGTCAATCAATATCAACAGGAGGGTCACATACCATGATAAAAATATGAAAAGCAGAGAGAACTTCGTGGATTCAGCAGTTCTCAGAGTAGGAAACTGATCTGAAATCTTAATTCAAGCAGTCAACGTAAGTTTAATAAAATACATTTTAAAGTTGAGAAACACTGAAATATAGAGAAGATATTTAAAAAGCATATAATATTCAGATATTGGCTTGCCAGAGAGTTTAAACTGCTCCAGTCCCCATAAATCACACAGAGTTAGAAAAGGCAAACTTGATGTAGAGGAAGACCTAAATATTTGTGAAATAAACCAATTGGAAGGATGAAAGAACTCAGTGGTTAGGCTAGCAAATCAAACTGCTGACAAAAGTTCTCCTGCTTCTGTGCTTCTAAGGTCAGGTCAGAACCACCCAGGCATGCAGGAAACTCAAAGCAGAGAATGGAGGACATGTCAAAGCAGCAAAGAGTCCTGTGGCACCTTATAGACTAACAGACGTATTGGAGCATGAGCTTTTGTGGGTGAATACCCACTTTGTCGGAAGTATGTAGTGGAAATTTCCAGGGGCAGGTGTATATTACACACACACACACCCCTTTTCGTGGGTATTCACCCATGAAAGCTCATGCTCCAATACGTCTGTTAGTCTATAAGGTGCCACAGGACTCTTTGCTGCTTTTATAGATCCAGACTAACATGTCCTCCATTATCAGAGTGGTAGCCATGTTCCATGCTTCAGAATGCAAAGGATGTGAAAAACAAGACTGGAAAGCTCCAGACATAAAAAAAGAAAAACCAGAAATACAACATGGGTTGGTTTGTCCTTCCTCTGCCAAAACCCTCCCAGATGAACATCACCCTTACTTTGAAAGAGTTTACCTTTAGATATGGGATAGTTTTTCCTTTTGTAGCCCAACAGAAAAGTTCTGATAATCAGACTTCACTCGAAGTTGCCTCATGGCAACTTTTCGATTTACTTTTCTAATGTTTCAGTACGACTCACTTTGAGGATTTTTATTCTTTCTGGATATAAATTATCATATTTAGAGTTGGATATAACATGGTTCCCTGGTTTGTCAACTTTTACTGGGTTACGTTAATACCTATACATCTAACCCATCTGGGTTAATAGCTTGCTAAATAATATTTAATTGAGGTACCAGTGTATATGACTCAAAGATTTTTTAAATACTTAATTTTTGTTGTTTTTAAAAATTGATACAAATCTTCCACCTCCACCAAACGAGTAACAAGGAAATATAGCAAAATGCGATGTTCTTTAGTTTATTTTGTTACCATGGTATACAATATTAGCATTTTGTTCTCACTGCCTTGTTTTGCATGATTTTAGCATACTAAATAGTAAACTGGAAAAAAAATCACTCTTAAATTTAAGCTCAGTTTCATCTATGGTAATATTTATGTAATTGTTGTTCACACCTAGTAGTGTAAAGAAAAAAAAAACCCAACCATTGCCTCCCACCTCCAATTATTTGGCTGGAAACTATCACTGGCTCCAATAGCAGAAGTAGATAGCTTTATAAGCCCTGCATAAAAGGCCAGCTTTTCTAAAGCTGCTTCAAAAATTGTTGATTAAATTGTGCAAAGTTATTTTTTGAGCAAGCATTTACAGAGATGTCATTGGCAGGTTTTCCCTACGCAAAAACTTGATGTAAAACTATGGCCATGTAAACCAAAGGCTGCTTTGAAAAACTTCCCTGAAACACTTGTTTCAAAATCTGAATTACAGTATCTAAAGATTTTTAGATTAAATGTCACACTGAACACTGGAAAGATCTGTTCTACCTTGCACAAGAAACCCCTTTCACCGTTCTTTTAAGAACAAACGTGTATTTATTACTTCACCGCTTATCTGAACTCTACCCTACATTTTCTAGCAAAACATGCACTGCTGTTGCGTGATAAAGAACTCAGCACCAACCTGTGAACATGTTGACTGAACAACTTTAAACCCTCCGGCAACACAGGAATACAAGCTGTTTTTTTAAAACTACTAAATGCTGGTTAAACTCAAAATGAACAAAGAGAAAACAAAAACCAATACACAGAGCTGAGAAGGTAACTCACTATATCCTTGGCTCTCTAGTTCAGGGATGACCATTTGCAAACAAACTCTTCTGTCCACTATGCATGGCATGTATTGATGTGTCTCTAGAGAGCTCCTAATAACTTCAGCAAGAGATATTTAAAAGTTTCTCATTTAAATTAATAGTCTAGCATAACTGCATGCGAGGTGAAAGAAAGTCAAGAAGAAGGAAGTAAAGTCCTCCAAGATCAATTTACAGTACAATTCACTCCCAAAACTTTCAACCCAAGAACAACAGCACAAATGAAACCAACATAGGAAGTTAAGTTATACTGCCACAGACTACCTACCCTTTACCTTGCCCTTTCACTGTTCCCATCCATCCCATCCTCAATCAACTTTCAAAATCAAAGCAGCAGGTAAACAAACCGGCCCGGCCTGCCAGGGGCTTTCCCTGCACAAGCGGCAGAACAAGTTTGGGAACCACTGCTTTAATTCATAATCAATCTCTTCAAACGGCCTTTAAAAATTAACACTTCCTAGCGCAGGTGTTTTCCTCATGGATATTCTGTTAGGAAGCTATGAAAAGGAACAGAGGATGGAAGATTCTGCTCCCTTTGGGAGAGAGCACTGCTTGCTTGGGGGAGAGAGGGGAAGGTGCACAAGCACCCCAGTACTATGGTAACAGGCACTTTACAGATGAATGTAGCCATTTCTCTCCACACATTCCCTGCTCAAGAAAAATCTAGTTAAAGTAGCCTTTTGAACTAGTCTACAAAATTCTACTGTACATGTTAAACTAGGGTAGGATGAACATACATAATGGAGCTTGCTTACCAACCATAACCTCAATCCTGAAGTTGGATTTGTGTGAAAAGGACCCTTGTTCAAAGATGAAGCTCAGCTGACTAGTAATAGTCTGCCAGTGCAGCTGATTGTAGCACCAACACACAGAGTTTAAACAAAAAAAAAGGGTGGAAGAGGTTTAAACAGGAGGCATTTTACTGCTTCAAAGGAATTCTTTACTTTGAGCAGCCTAGCCAGAAGAGGATGTGTTTTGCCCATGTCTGAGTTGTGGTTCCAAGCATGTAAGATCAGAAAAGGGCTCAAGAGTTTACTCAAGAACTCGACAAGCTGAAGTACTTTTCTAGGTTATAGAGAGAGGTCTTCTTGTTAAGCAAGTAGTTTAGCAACTACTTTGGAACACAAAGGCATTTTATACTTCCAACTAAGCTCTCAACAGTTTTATACTTTCTTTACCAGAGCAAGCCAAACAATTAGAGGCAAATCAGTAAAAACATCCAGTTCTCCCTACCTCATTTTTTTTAAATAAAGAAAGAGTTAAGTTTTTTTTTTATATCTAAGATGACATTAAGTGACATACCAATTTTTATTCGGTTGTTAAAGAGAGACAGGCAATAATTTCTTAATATGGTATTATATGCAACTTTATTCTATAATATACTAATAGTTCTACTAGATATAATCAAGCTATAATATAAGCTTTCATGTTTTCCCTCTGTCTTCTTCCCTCTCCCCAAAATATTTGATTCTCCTTGTTTTCTGTGGTTCAAATATTCTCCTTTAAATAAAGATCACAAAAAAATTAAAATAATCCACTACTATTTTCTTCCATTCCATCCACCAATTAAATTCCTTTGTGCCAAATAGTTTAAGTTACCTTTAGTTGCATGTCAAGGTTTCCTCAGGCACCATAGTTCCTGCCAAGCTGCAATAGCTCAGACAAGAGGGCTCTCTTGAGTCCAGTTTAGGATTATTATAAATCTTAAAAAAAAAAAAAGTTTACAAATCGCTCACTTAGGGATTTAAAAAAAAAAAACCCACACACACTCAAAGTCAGAGATGTGGGTCGAGATATGCCATACCTCAGAGATTTCAGTGATGCAGAAAGCCAACATCAAAGTCAGTATGTTTTAGGCAAGCCTTACTGAGTTTGTGCACAAACTACTCAAAACTTTGGAGATGTGAGTCAGAACAGTAACTAGAAAGACGGCAATAAAACATGCAGTTTCCAGAAAGGACTCACTGCAAAATGGCACCTGTAATATCTGCCAAATATTTTCTCCCAGAATCCTTGAAAATACTTCCAGAAAGTATAGTTCTCCAAGTCCCTAGACATTACCTTAAACATAGACATACTATTGTACTACAACTTCTCCAACTGTGAAGTATCGTAACACTGTAACTAACATTTTTTAATATGTTGGCCTATTAAAAAGACTACGGATATGTTTGTGATATAAACAGCATTGATTTGGATTGGTGTGATACACAAAACAGGAGTACCCTGATTTGGCAATTCCTTTTTAGGGGTGGGTTTATGGGTCAAATTCCCAAAGGGAAACAATTTCTGGAACAGAAGGTATTAGCGTGTAGACTGCTTTATCTCAAAACCACAGTCTCTGCTTCTTAAAAAGGTGGTGTTTCTTTGTTTGTTTTAAAAACCAACTAAATAGACAACAACAACAAAAGATTCTACTTTGTTTTCTGTTTTGGGCACCGCATGATGCATTTTCTGTTTCAATGAGCTTTCACTTTAATGCAAGAAAAAAATTAAACCTTTCACCTCTCTCTCTCTCTAAAAAAAAGATTTAAGTATGGTTGTCTAAATTTGGTCATTGGGATTGCTGAGCTACATCAGCAGGAGCTATTTTCTTGTTTACACTTTAGTTATAACCTCCAATTCCTTGCACATTTAACAATTCTGGTGCGGAAAAGAGAATGCTTGTGGTAATGGTGGCTTCCACATCCTCCACCACATAAACTCAAGTTCATTTTCGAGGAAACACTGAAGAATTTTCAAATTCTAATCTGTTGGCTAGTTCAATTTTATCGCTTGAGAACAAGGAAATACAGCAGACTAAGGCCCATAAACAAAAGCCTCATCTAATCACATAAAACAGTGGGAGTATTTGTTCTGTAACAATTCAGACCTTTAAATTTCTCAAAGGAGAAAAGCAGCTTGTTTAGTGATACGCTTTATTCTTACAAGGCCATTCAAATGAACAATATTTCAAACACTGACAATCACTTCTCCCAGTACTTCACTACATCCCCTTTTAAGGAAACTCAGGCAAAAGAACTATGTTTAGATTACTATTAAAGCATATTACACAACACAATATTAATCATGGTTTTTGAGAGATTGAATTTTTGTTCTGATTTAAACATTCCTAGTAGTGTCTGGATTTGCAAACACTTCAGCATTACGCTAATTGGCTAGTGCATGAAACCCAGACAGACAACAGCACAAACAGACCACTCTAGTTTCAAAGTGTGAGCCGAGGGAGATCTAAAAGTAAAACAAGCAGCATGAACTGTGAAAAGATGATCTGATCTTTTAAAATGGTGCATTTCAATAATCTAAAATATTATCAAAAGGGCTATTATTAAATATTCCTATTACAATAATGCTCAGAGGCACCAATCCAAATGAGGGTGTTAGGCATTGGCTGTACACAGTCCTGATCCTGAATAGTTTACAATCCAAGTCCCCAACCCCACAATTGACAGCACATGGATGGATCCTTGCACTGGTGCAGAGCCCCATTGGAGTAATTGAATGGGGCTCTGAGCTCAGCATAAGGGTTTTACAAAAGTAAACATTTACAGGATTGGGGCCTAAAATATCGTTAAGGATGAGAAGAGAAGGAGACAAATGCATACAGTTTTCACATATATACAGATGCATTGTTTATTTTAGCAACTTTAATTGAGATACACAAGTCCCTTCCAACCGAAGAAGTATACAAAAGTGAGTATCCATGTTCCTGTACCTCAAATCTTCTCTTATAATTATAGACTTAATATAGATGAACATAGGCAATACAAGTTTTCCCAAAGAGACTACCAATCATTGCAAAACCTTGACAGGAAACGCTGAAGGGAGGCAGCACATAGTCGACTGAAAAATAAAAATCACGCTGAAAAACCCTTACAAATAGAAGGCTCAAGCAGAGACCAATAAGTTTCTGAATATTGGGGGTTCTGCCATGTTAGTTTCAGAATTAAACATCCATCTTGGTATCTGCTAAAGAACTCAGCTCATGATTAATCATAAGACAAGATGCTTTAAACGTAACCTGGTGCCAACTATAGACAAGAATAAATTGTATTTAATATCATGCTAGCAAGCATTAATGTGTGTTAACAAGACATTTTCCACCCAGTATAGGCATGACCTCTGAAGATCACATTCACAAAGTGGCTATATATTTTTTTAAAATGAAATCTTAGGTTCTGGAACACAAGATGGCACCTCTTTCACAAGAAAATACGAGAGCACCAAGCCACCACAAACCAGCCCAGTTTATTAGCAGGTAAATAGGCCCAATGGTCTGTGATGGGATGTTAGATGGGGTGGAATCTGAGTTACTACAGAGAATTCTTTCCTGAGTGCTGGCTGGTGAGTCTTGTCCACATGCTCAGGGTTTAACTGATCACCATACTTGGGGTCGGGAAGGAATTTTCCTGCAGGGAAGATTGGCAGAGGCCCCGGAGGTTTTTTGCCTTCCTCTGCAGCATGGGGCACGGGTCACTTGCTGGAGGATTCTCTGCAGCTTGAGGTCTTCAAACCATGATTTGAGGACTTCAATAACTCAGACATAGGTTACGGGTTTGTTACAGGAGTGGGTGGGTGAGATTCTGTGGCCTGCATTGTGCAGGAGGTCAGACTAGATGATCATAATGGTCCCTTCTGACCTTAAAGTCTATGAGAGGGTTTCTGTGCAGCCTCTTTACATTTGCCTTGGTAATCTGAGGGAATGTGCTGATGCCATTGCCCCTGGTGAACACCTCACCACTGATATTTTTAGTACAAAATCTTTGTGCACTTGCACAACAAAACTTTAATATCTCATGTTTCTTGTTACAAGTTGTCTCTGCTATAATAGAACAGGTATTTTATCGAATGTGGAGACTTACTGTCAACAGCAGAATAGGGAGCAGGTGGTATAACCAAAATGTTTGTTATATTGGAAGGGAGGAGCTGGACAAAGGACTTCGTGGGGGTGGGCAGAGAATGGGGGGGAGGAGGTCAGGGATTGCAGCTGCAGAGGGGGCAGGAAATGAGGAGAGGTGGGAACCAATCCAAGACTTGTGCATTTGAGAAAAATCTGTATTTTACTAGCCCCTTGGGGAAGGGGGTGGTAAGTGGCAACTTCCTGACCGCAGGGCATACTAACATGGTGTTTCTAAAGACAAAGTGCAGAGCACAGGTACCTTGAGCGCTGAGTAGGGTGACCAGATGTCCCAATTTTATAGGGACAGTCCTGATTTTGGGGTCTTTTTCTTATATAGGCTCCTGTTACCCCCCCACCCCCTGTCCCGATTTTTCACATTTGCTGTCTGGTCACCCTAGCGCTGAGAGAAAAAGAAATGTGTGTGCTGCCAGGGTTACCAATGTGTGGATTCCGGGCAATTCCTGGATCACGAAATTGCTGAGGTTTGTGGGAAAGCAGATAATACACCATGGCATGGTGATTGCTGACTACAGGCTGATTTGGGTGGAGAGGGTTGGCTGACTTGGCATCAAGTTTTTTCTACTCTGCACAGTCTAACTGGTGACTTAAGAGGTTGTGATCTACCAGATATTGTGCTGATTCACTCAGGCAGAAATGAACTGGGCCTTCTTCCAGGTGTATATACCTCATATGGTGTCTGACAGCAGATTTGATCACATCAGAGATTTGTGTCCATGAGTTCTCTCTGAGTTGGCTGAGCATCTGAATAATTACTGCAGTGACCATATAAAAGCTATAAATAAAGTGCTGGAAGAACATTAATCAGGAAATTGGAGGGTTCATGGCTGACTAGAACATGTATTCTGTATGCAGGGCCGGCTCCAGACCCCAGCGCGCCAAGCGCGCGCTTGGGGCGGCATTTTGCCAGCAGGGCGGCAGGTGGCTCCGGCGGACCTTCCGCAGTCATGCCTGCGGGAGGTCCACCGGAGCTGCGGGACAGGTGGACCTGCCGCAGGCATGACTGCGGAGGGTCCGCTGCTGCCGCGGCTCCGGTGGACCTCTGCTCCACCGGAGCCCCGGGACCAGCGGACCCTCCACAGGCACGTCTGCAAGAGGTCCCCCGGAGCCGCGGGACCGGCGTGCTTGGGGCGGCCAAATTCCTAGAGCCGCCCCTGTCTGTATGGCAGACATTTCATTGAATTGAGTCTCAGAAATGTGGTACATCTATTAGACAAGAGTCATAGGATCTTTCCTTCAGGCATAAAACTGTCAGTATTTTGGAACAGAAATTTAGTCTGTGATTTCTCTCACCGGCTCAACCACAAACTCCACCTTCCAACCATTGTGAACACAAGCAGCAATGCCATTCCACTGTAACTGAGGTGTCCTTTGCTCTGGGCACTTCAGGTGAGTTGGGTTATAGGAGGAGGAGAAGCAACAGTAACAGAAACCCTTCTGTACCAGGAAGTGAAGACTTCATTACATTCTGTGCTTGTGGGGGAGGAGGGAGATGGCTGTGTACTGTGGTGGGGAGGGGGCCAGGCTGGGAGAGGGAACACAGTGAATGAGTTAGAGGCATGGCTGGAGACGTGTGCCAAAGGGGGTTCATGGCACCCATCTGGTGGCAGAGGAGGCAGGTGGACTGGCTGGCTGGGTATGCATATTGCAGGACATGCTATGTACAACTGCCTAAATGGACTACTAATTCCTACCAACAACATATCTTTTTCTATTAAAAAAAGAACTGAGAAATTCAATTGCAAAAAACACAGATTTAAGGTGGCTTGGTGGTCTGTCACCCCCTTGCAGAACACTGAGTTGAGCAACACTTCTGGAAACCAGGAAAAGCTAAGTTAAGGTTGCC
Source organism: Mauremys reevesii (assembly GCF_016161935.1). Classification (NCBI taxonomy): domain Eukaryota; kingdom Metazoa; phylum Chordata; order Testudines; family Geoemydidae; genus Mauremys; species Mauremys reevesii. The sequence continues at coordinate 83,661,577 of NC_052623.1, forward strand.
CATACAACCTTAACGGTGGGGTTGGCAGAGTAAAAATGTACTTATGTTAAAAGGGCGCATTGGGACGTTACTGAAAGAGGTCAGAGTTAAGGTCGCATGGGCATTTCCTGGTTTTCAGAAGTTTGAGTTTTGCTCAACTCAGTGTTTTGCAAGGCGACCACACAACACCAAGCAACCTCAACTTGGTGTTAACATAGATTTTTGCTAATGAATTATAAATTATGGTTTGGTTACAACAGAACATAAGAGCTTACACCATGGTATGCTTCTTTTCCTTGATCTTCTGTTCTCCTCTTGCTTCCCACGCCTTTGCTGTTGTCCTAACGACAGCTCATTATTTAGTGGAGGAACTGTCACATCAATGGGAGCTTTGGGAAGTGGCGGCCCGACCCACGTTGCTTCCCGCAGCTCCCATTGCCCAGGAATGGTGAACCACGGCCACTGGGAGCTGCGAGCTGCCGTATCTGCAGACACTCAGGTAAACATAGCATTTCGCAGCCCACCAGGGGCTTACCTTGAACAAGCCGTGAACCAAGTTTGGGAACCTCTGATCTAGGTGAAAGTAAAAGCCAATCAAGAGTTTCCTTTTGTGAAACGGTGTATTCTAGTTTGGAAATTAACCCTCTGACTTGACATACAAGTATAAATGTCAGCATTCTAAAGGTGATACCCAGTTGATATCAAATAATTTTTAAAAAGTCATTAAGACTCATTAAGACAAGAAGTCACGTATTCCCTGTAGAGACTGTAGTTTCCCCAGGGCCTTGTGGATCTGCACATACATACTATTATATATAAAAACAAACAAACAAAGGGTTACCAGATAGCAACTGTTAAAAAATGGGACAGGGGGTGGGGAGGTAATAAGCACCTATATAAGAAAAAAGTCCCAAAAACGGGACTGTCTCATTTTTAAAGGGACATTTGGTCACCCTATATAAACACAAACTATATATAAAAATAAAAATATATAAAAAATGGAGGCTTAAAATAATCTTAACTAATTGAACTGAGAGTGACAAATATTTTATGCAAAAGACCTAAAATAAATTGTGCTTTATGATTAACCAATGTACCTTGATGTGACAATTCCTTCCTAAATAATGAGTTGTTGTTAGGACAACAGCAAAGGCATGGGAAGCAAAAGGAGAACAGAAGACCAAGAAAAAGAAACATACCATGGTATAAGCTCTCAGATAGATACTAGTAGGCAGGGTTTCGATCTTAGTTAATCAATTTAAGTACAACTTAAGGTAAAACTCAGCCATCTCCCTAGATTTCATGCTTGCAGAATTAACGGTTCACATAGTATGGCAGACAACCAGAAGGGATGACCTGAGCTAGCACACACACAGCACAATTTCCCATCTATGGATCAAAGAAGCCTCCCCTGCATGAAAGAGTATGCTCTGTACCACCTGATCATGTAGCCAACGACTTTGTAAAGAAAATAAAGGAAAGATTAGCTAAAAATCATATTTACACTTTCTTGAAGTGTCACACAATATCACATGTTGTGATGAGAACTTCTTGTGTCAGTAAGGTATCAAACAGACTTCTATTGCGCACACAAAAAACTATGTTACAAGAACATTAAAGATGCAAAGTAAAGCACTCAAAAGTTAGGATGTGCCAGAATTAAGGATGTGATCATGTAATTAAAGACTGCACCATACTGCATAAGCATACGCAAACCTTAATTCTGGCATTTCTTACACAGTCCCAGTCTCCTCTGTAATCAGACTAGATAGATGATCTAATGCAGTGATCGGCAACCTTTGGCACGCAGGCTGGGCCAGTTTGTTTATCTGCCGCATTGACAGGTTCGGCAGGCCACGGCTCTCACTGGCTGCAGTTCGCTGTCCCAGGCCAATGGGGGCAGCGGGAAGCAGTGCGGGCGAGGGATGTGCTGGCTGCTGCTTCCCACCACCCCCATTGGCCTGGGACGGTGAACCGCGGCCAGTGGGAGCCACGGTCCGCTGAACCTGCCGACGTGGCAGGTAAATAAACTGGCATGGCCCGCCAGGGTGCTTACCCCGGCAAGCCGCGTGCCAGAGGTTGCCGACCCCTGATATACATGAATCCTCAGCTCTTAATTACATCCACCCCGAGACTTCTTTGTCCAATCTATTCCCCCTGCTCTGCCCCACCAACCTCGCTCCCTCTGCACTGAAAATCAGGCAGTTTCTTCCTCCTCATTGCCTGGGCCCACCAGGATCGGGTGGGGTTTGAGAACACAGGAGATAAACTTTCTTGGCTCTCAGTTCCAGTGTCTCATCCCACCCCAGAGCTTCAATTGCAAGAAAAGTACATGCTCCAGCCTGGTCCTGAGCATCGCTGTGCAGACAGAACCCTCTGAGTTTTTAGCTGCAAAGCTCTAACACGTCTCCATTAAGCATTTGCAAACAGATTCTTCAAACGCTTATAGCTTGGCCAAGTATGGGCTCATTTTCATGGAGATGGCAAAAGGCAAACCCCTGACATAAAGGCATCCTGGCCAAATTTCCAGTCTCTGCTCCACAGCAGGAGGGTGCTAGAGCTTCTTAAAGAAAAGGTTGCCAGAGTTTAGCATAGCAAGCAAGGGGAAGGGAATGTGTTTTTCCACCAACCTCATTCTCAGAAACAGCTAAAAACTGTTTTGGTTCAAATTCTCCAAAAAATGTTCAGCTTAAGGCATACACCTTGCATCTGAAAACAGGGTCTTAGAGTAAGAAGTGTCTGGCCACTAATAATAACCTAGAATATGGGGATTTTTGGTGACAATTATTTAGGAAAGCATAATGGTTACTAGCATGCCATTTAATATAAATACATTACAATGTATTTCAGAGTAAATCATTAGTTCACAAATTACACAAGTTAGGCCTTCCTGGCTTGTGAACTGTTTCGTGCCATAGCACGTGTCACAATACAGGCAAAAAAAAGTGTTTTGTCTACAGATTCATAACACAATGTAATAGTTTCAATATGAACTGATTTTTGGCAATAAATTCGTATAAATTTAGTGTTCAGCAAAGGTACCAGACTTCTTCTATTCATCTAGTACCTCTGGCTGAACCAGACATATCATAAGAACAGCCTCTGGTGTTATTTCAACACTTCAAGTGCAAACTAGAACCAGAACTGCACCTTCAATTTACTTATTGTTATAATCTGAAGGCTGTTGGGAGGCCTTTCAGCCACTAGCAATGAATGCTGTATTCAAACCAAGAAACTGTAACAAAAACCTACATAGTCCATTACCAACCCAGAGGCTCTTCACATTCTTCATTCCACATATCTTTTCTAGAAAAAAAGAGCTCTGATAACCAGGCTATCACTTCTTGGTCCTCTGAATATCTCCATCTATTTCTACCAAGCTCATCATACTAGTATTGGAACACTTGAATTTCAAGGACTCATTCTGCAGAACACCGGGAAAGGTTACTTGGACCACTGATGATCCACAGACCATAATCTGAGAACCACTCCCCTGAGCCTCAGCACTTCTGTTTTACTTTTTTCAAGAGCAAGATTCAAAATAAGGCCAGGAACATGCCAAGTTTGACTGGCAGCCACATAATTCCTATGAATGTCATTCGAAAACAAACACTTTTTAGCTTTCTGCATTACATATGTTTCACATTAGAATTAATAAACCACACTGTAACCAAGAGACAGAAAACTGAAAAGCAAAAAAGCAATTTTTTGGATGAATAAGTGTTGGGTGGTAATGTTTTTTTACTTAATTTAAAATAGAATTTGATAAAAAAAAATTCTGATCAGATTTCTTTAAAAATCTAAAATTTGCCAGAAGGGCATGTTAGAAAGAAAAACAAAACAAAAAATAAAAAAAAAAAACCCTACCTTTCATTAGAACTTTCTTTTTTAAAAACATAAAACTATCAGAATGTAGGAGTTTTTAAAAGCAAGAGCGTGCTATTAAAACAAGAATTCATATTATGCAGTCAAGCGTGTGAAATGGGAAGATCATAACCTGAAAAGTAGTTGAATACGGCTTTAAAAAAAGAAAGCAGAAATTCCATGTTTAGGGCCAAGTTGCAAAAGGGATTTCAATCATCATCAGTTGTGGATGCAAAATTGGGGCAATTTGGCCCTTGATTTGTTTTAACAATGTTAAAAAAAAAAAAAATCTCTTACTGAGGTCTAGTGAAAGAAGGATGGTGAAATTTTCACAATTCAATAAAAGGTGTTGAGAAGCAGATTAAATTAGCTCGCTTATACTACAACAGGATTTAACCCACTAATAGAAAGTTATTGAAATCTAGCTAGCTAATGTGCAAATCTTCCAATCTTATCACTGAATAAACAAAACATCTTAAAATTACAGATAATATTCCCACAACAAGTTACTTGGTTCTTTGACTAACAAAGCCTGTGCTCAGCAGGATAATTAATTTGACGTATTACATTTCACTTATTTAACACTTTCCTGTACTAGCTCCCAAGAAATTGATTATGTTAAAGGGGGGGGGGAGCCAGTTAATTTCCCCCATCAATAATTTTATATACATACAAAAAAAATCTTTACCTTAAAGCACTACAGCTTTGCTATATAGAATAAGCTGTATCAGAAAATAATCATATGAGAAAAGTCCACACGACACATTCTGTGCAAACAACCTTAACAGACTTAGAACTACACACAAATCTCTTAACTATAAAGTGATTTAGACTTTCTAAAAATGCAGTTTTTCAATAACTATGGTAATAACAGGGGTCACCAGATGATGATGATGTTAAAAATGTTTGAGAAATTTCCTTCTTTTTTTTTTTTAAAAAGCATGCAAGCAGATTTTCAGTCTTTGAAGAAAACTCTGTGTTGTTCATTTTTGGGTGCAGTTTCTTTGAGGGAGCTGTGTAAGAAGCAAAGGTATTTGCTCTTGGCCTTAATCTCTCTAACAAGAGTCAATTCTTGTGGCATTCCCTGATTCTCAAGGAGCAACTCTGCTTGCTCTGAGATCTCTGAAAAAGGATTATCTGCATGCTGTTAATGGCCACCTCTTTACAAGGACTGGTATACACATTGTAAAATAAGATAAGCTGTGCTATATATATCTCCAGACTCAGTCACTGGTTTCTCTTCCAATAGGATACTGACCTGCAAGGCCTGCTGACACCTGCTGCTGCTCAGCAAAACAGCAAGTGTATTAAAAAAAGTCAGATATATAATGTGTTCAGAAATATTTCTACAATTAACTGAACACTTCACAACAGATACCATTTCAGAAGAAGCTGTATGCAACACTGACATTAGCAGCCACCAGAGAATTACTTGCCAGATTTTGCTCTTGAAAATGATAAATTGAGGGAACCTGTCTTGCCGTACTGTGATATATTACTGTTGCCTCAGTGATTCACATTCTGGCTTAGAGATCTCTGTAGCACTGCCAACACACAAAAAAAAAATCTTGCTAATGAAGTAGTAGTGCTGATCTAGGTATTTGACATCTTGGCTTCAAGTACAAGAAGCTTGATAACAGGACAGAACAACCTTGCAAGAATATAAAGTTTAATTTGCCCAGAACAGGAATCATGGAATATTGTTAAAGTTTTTTTCTTGTGGGTGGAGCGCTCATATTCGACTTCTCCTGGAATGCTGTAGACTCAATCAATATGCTTAACAAACTTCATATTGGGGCAGGAAAACTAAACCAGTGCATCAGCATTTGATGAAGTAATCTTATGCAAAATCCTACAATGATGAGCCATGGACGCTGTCTTCTAAAGCTTGAAAGGAAGTATGTAAACACTTAGGTGAGAAATAAACAGGTTTTGGAATACATTATTAGCTCAAAACAAATGCTGAAGTCAGACAAGAGGTCAAGTCAGAAAGATAAGTCACATAGGGTAACGGTGCTTGTTATTAACCAGTTCCTAATCAAGAAAAGCTATTTTTTCCCTGAACTGGACTATTTTACTAAGGAATCTCATACTGGTTTAAACCTTTAATGCAGGGGTAGGCAACCTATGGCACGTGTGCCGAAGGCGGCACGTGAGCTGATTTTCAAGGGCATTCATACTGCCCAGGTCCTGCCCACTAGTCTGGGGGGGCTCTGCATTTTAATTTAATTTTAAATGAAGCTTCTTAAACATTTTAAAAACCTTATTTACTTTACATACAATAGTTTAGTTATATATTATAGACTTATAGAAAGAGACCTTCTAAGAATGTTAAAATGTATTACTGGCACACGAAACCTTAAATCAGAGTGAATAAATGAAGACTCGGCACACCACTTCTGAAAGGTTGCCGACCCCTGCTTTAATGCAAAGGGACTGAAGCATTATTTTAAAGTGACCATTAGTGTGGCCCAGAGGCAGAACAAAAAAAGTCACACATGGGTTCCAAACCCTTTCCTAACACTGGTCCTTCCCGCTCAGAAGTGCGCAAGGGGTCAGCCTGGTTCATCCGAAACAAAGGTTGAAAGCCCCATGAATTGTTCAGCAATGCCTCCTTCTTCCTGAAGAGTCAGCTGAAGAAACTGAATTGACAGGTCATAGAAGGTCATAAAGAGCCAGACTCACCAAAGGTGGTTCTCTATGTCAGGGACATCCAAGCCTAGGAGACAGTTAAAAAATAAAGAGGGACTAGAAAGAGGAGTCACTAGGGAGTAGAGCCTTCTCCCGACAATAGAATAAAAGATTATGCCCACCCTGAAAAAAAAAAACCAATCTCAAAACAAGTCCACCACACAGGTGATTGCCATTCAGCATAGAGAGATTTTTCACATACAGTATAAAAGAAAACCAATATATATACCTATTTACTGAATGACTGCCATTGTAAACTAAAGAAAATCCATAACATCTGAAAGTTATTTTGTCATGTGTTTCCACAAATTCACCCCCTTGGGTCTGGAAGAGAACACTGCTCCTTGAGAAATAGATTTCTGCTGTATTCACACTGAAAGCTCACACTGCATGCATATAACTTGCAAAGGAAAAATAAACATCAGACACCAATTTGCAATCCATCACCAAACCAGTTGCTTTGACAAAAAAATTCCTGGCCAACTGCCAAGGCACTGCCAACTCCCCCCCCCCCCCATTTATTTTTTTGAATACAATTCAAAATAACTATTTTAGCTCCTACTGTTTGTCCTCTGCTCACCATGGTGAATGGCTATTTTTCTTGCTGTGCTATGAACAATGAGATCTACACTTATGCCCAGAGCAGTATTTGACTCTGAAACCAACTCTGTTTTCAGCATGAAATTAACTAGATTCTGTAGGATTCTGGACAGAGAGAGGGCACACAAGCCTGATTGAGCAGGAAGAAGGACAGGAGACACTGGATGTGGTTTAATTAGGCCGCAACTTTAACATGCTGCAACAGTCTCATTTCCTTTCTTGTTCTCTAGATGACATGTTGCCAATAAAACTTTGTTCACATAACTGAACTAAACAGACTTTTCTGTACATTTCAGAAAAAAAAAATCTAAACCAGATCTAAACAATTCAAGGCTGCAGTGACCAGCAATATATGTTACTGTTCTATATTCTTTACACTTGTACTGAAATGCTGTAACAGTGCAGTTTAATATTTTATCAGGATGGAGATTCATTCACTTTGTCTTACTGCACCTTTATATTTAAGGTTTAGGGTTATAAAATGATAATATACAGCACAGAATATATTTTCTTAACTTTATATTTTTGTAGTTTTATTATGGCAATAGTAGGAAAGGCAGCTATTGCATGGTCATCAACTTTTTGGTTTTGTACAAGGATTTCTGATTATCCAGTCATTATAAATATGACTTTGCTTCATGACCCAAGTTTACCTGTCCATCCTTGTGTGACAATCACTGTTTATACACCCATACTTTGCTCATTTTAATATTTTAGAGTACTCATCATGGTGGCAATCATTCTTTGCATCAAAGTAACACTACAGTCTACAGATAGAAAGTTTGTTTTATTTATCTTCAGTAGTTTTACCTGTTCAAGCATGTCACTCTTTAGAGAGATTAGGTCCTAGTGAGAGGAGGGGGGGAAAAAGGAAAAAGGCGCAAATCCTAGAGCCGCCCCTGCATACTAGAAACATGCTTCAGCCATTTTAACTCTGCAGTCTAGTGAATTAGGGAAGACAGATGACAGACAGGCAGTGTGGTCCAATGGACAGGACACACGATGAACTGATGACACCAGGATTTTATTTTGGAGTTGAGATCTTGGACAAGTCACTACATCTCGTTGTGCTGGAGCTGCTCCTTTGACATAGTCTATTTAGATTGTAAGCTCTTCAAGACAGGAGTAAGCTCTATGTGGTTGTACAGTACCAAGCACAGTGAGACCATAACCTCATGCATGTAGGCTCCGCTGCAGTAATATTAAACTACAAAAATGAAATACCAAATAAGAGTGTGTAACTAAAAAAAACCCACACCAAAACACCAACACACTGAAGCACACAATTAAGCACAAAAGCGTGTGACTCACAATAAAAAGTTTTCAATGTATAACTAATATATAGCTATCTGTAGTGGTTAAAATGTAGCATTTTTAGGAAGAAATTTAGCACTGTTGACTGTATTTGGATTATTACAGGTCAAAACCTTTTAATTTGATTAAATCACTTACAATATCATTAAAATACATGTTACTTCAGGCTAAAGGAAATTAAGTCAAATGTAATGGGTTCATTTGCATGTAAATATCTGGAATTTCATAGCAGTGCTGTATAGACCTTGGAAGACAAATGAAAGGCTGTGTGCTGTGTTTCTGACATGGATACATTGTTTTCCTGTATGCTGTGGAAATAAAGAGATGGAAAGTAGGTAGCATGAAGGCTAAAAATGGAAACAGCATTTTAAGACTAATTCTGATCTGAAATACTGCCTCTAGTCAGGCAGGAGGCAATGCCTCAGGAGGAGCCAACTCAAAGACACTGAAGTGATAGGAATGAACTGACGGAAAATAGGGAGTAAGATACTTTTACATTATAACACTTTCATATTGCATCAGTCCAAAATTTAGTTAGATCCTTACCTCCCCAAATTCATAGGATACAACACCTATCAAAGCTTCAGTTTTTCACGTGACATTTATTTTTTCTTTTCCTCGCCCTCCCTGTTTTTCATTCTAAGTTGAGAGTGCCTGATGGGCAAAAAATCATTGTCGCGGTGGTTCTGGGGGTAAATGTATCTAAATAATAGAATCAGTGCTGCCTAATATATGCAAGTGTAGAGAGAACCACCGTATCATAGAGACCAGAGAGCACAGCTGCTCTGTGTCAGAGCCTGCAGAAATTATGATCTGACTTGTGTGATGAATTAATAAAGAATGCTAAGTCACTTGTAGAACCAGCTGCCAACTATATGCTTTGCTACTGGACCTCTTTGGAATCTTAGCAGTCTTTAAGTATTCCTTTCCTGGACTCTCATTTACATTATTTTACTAAGTGGGCCTAAAGGTCCTTCATTTCAGAGGGATAGCTCAGTGGTTTGAGCATTGGCCTGCTAAACTGAGGATTGTGAGTTCAATCCTTGAGGAGGCCACTTAGGGATCTGGGGCAAAAATCAGTACTTGGTCCTGCTAATGAAGGCAGGGGGCTGGACTCGATGACCTTTCGGGGTCCCTTTCAGCTCTATGAGATAGGTATATCTCCATATAAAACATTAGAGGAAAGAGAGTCACTTCACTTGAGGGATGTAGCACAGTTCAGGATACCTGGCTCTTAGAGGTCATACTGATTGGCACAGTAAAAATAGTCAGACAGATTAGAGACAGAGCCTGGCTCTCAGAAAGTTTGCAGTGCTTTACAGGTAGTCTGACCTCTAGACTGTGTGGGTTATGTGCAGGCTCCTTCAAGTTCACTATGGCCAAATTCAGAGAGGATATAAAATGATGGTGTAAATCAGTGTAAGGTATGGAAAGGTCGTAGCAGGGGAAAAAAAAGAACAAACAGATGGCAAAGAAGGGGAATATGCATTAATTTTAATATTTTCCTGCTACAACTCCACCCTCTGCATGTAACACATACTACCATTTACATCACTGAACTTCAGTTTGGATTCTATGCCCCGTCTCTAAAAAGAGGGCCAAAAAAGTGCAGGCCCTGAGCAAGGCCGGGGAGGTTTTCAGACGTTGATGAGGTAAGCTACAGCAGGCTATTGAAATACTGCCTAGCAGAAAGTCAGACTCCTTTTGCAAAACACTGAGAAAGTACTAAGGTATTAATCTTTGATGAAGAGTCTGATTCTTCAAAAATGAAAAAAAAATCATTTTCTTGTTTCTTCAGAAGAAACATAAGACTCCTACATGAAGTCTTTAACTGCCCAGAATTAATATTTCTTATTTGTTGCAGTCCTCCTATCAGGGATATATGAATCTGTCCCTCTGGGGACATTAAAAATGTATAGTGTGGAATCTGAGACCAACTGGTACAGACATGACCACAGCAAAGCCTTTTGTCTTGCCACAGCACAATTGCACATTCGCCATAATTGCAAGATTGCCTCTTTGCAGAGCTAGAGCTCTATTTGTCACTGTCAAAGCCATAAGGAACTCCTTGTTTTGTTATGTTTGCCAATCTTGGAGGAACAAAAATAAAAATACAACAGAAGAATGGTTTAGGTTCCTGTGATCTACAGCAGCTGTTGCTATTACCATCTTACAGTTTTGCTTAATCCACACCAGGAAAATCATTTAGATAGCTAAGAACAAAATAAATAGAGGGATTTGTCTTCAATAAGGGCCAATCCTGTAGTTCTGCCTGAGAGACGGCTGCAGGATAGGGTCTATTGGTTCCAGTTTATACACGGTATCAGGTTTCTCATGATTCCAGAGGTAATAGTGAATATACTGTGGCAACAAAGATGAAAATTGTTTATCTGATGAAAACTTGCCAACTTGCATTACATTTGGTAGCCTATCAAAGATGCATTTTTATGATAAAAGTTTACTGTTACATAGTACTGCTGGCATTAGAATTGGGAATCCAGTTTATCTTTTTATGACAGGTCCAGTGGCAGTGAAATAAAACCTTGCATATTTTCATACTATGTTGAATTGAAAAGAGCAATGAAATAAGAAATATTTCAATGAGACAGAGAATAATTTAAGTTGTTTTTAGAGCACATAACTTGACATAACCTATACCAGGGGTTGGCACGTGGCTCTGGCACGTGGCTCGCTAGAGTAAGCACCCTGGAGGGCTGGGCCAGTTTGTTTACCTGCCGCGTTGGCAGGTTCGGCGGACCGCAGCTCCCACTAGCCACGGTTCACTGTCCCAGGCCAATGGGGGCGGCGGGAAGTGGCGCGGGCGAGGGATGTGCTGGCCGCGGCTTCCCACCACCCCTATTGGCCCATGACGGCGAATTGGGGCCAGTGGGAGCTGTGGTCTGCCGAACCTGCCGACGTGGCAGGTAAACAAACTGGCCCGGCACGCCAGGGTGCTTACCCTGGCGAGCCGTGTGCCAGAGGTTACCGACCCCTGCCTTAAAGCAAAAAATCAGAGGAAAGGTTTAAGTGCCAAAGTCTGCCTCCATTACTCATGTGAGTAGTCCCATTGTATTCAATGAGCGAACAGAGGATTTGCAATATTCTAAGTCGCTTTTGCAGACAATTTTCTGATGAAAGCAAAGTGGGGTACCGGGGTGAATTACTAATGGAACACAATGGAGATGCCAGTCAGATAACTATGCACTGTGCATATACCTCCCTTAGAGTATTACATGCAGTATTATTCACACTCCAATTCAGACAAGAACTTGCAAAAGCCTTATGTTTGCATAGTTTTTAACTTTGTAATAGATAAAAAAAGCTTTCTAAATACAGATTAACTTTCTTTACTCAGTGTTTGTGACTTCATCTGGTGAGAAATGGAACTGCTTTGCTGAAAGGACTGAAAAAAGGTTTCTAGATTAGGTATTATATTACACCATAAGATTCAAAACTATTTTCTGACTTCATACAGCAATATTCCTCATTGACTCACAGGCAAAAATCCCTATTCTTCTTATATCAGGGCTCCATGAGCCACTTCCCACACTCCCCCCCCCCCCACCCCAAGATGTGGACACCATAATCACAATGCTGTCCAAATTAGAGTACTGCTCCTTTCTTCTTACTAAGCAGTCTTGCACTGTGCAGCCCTAAAAGAGACCTAAGTATACTTAAAGGAGGCAGAATTCCAGACCTCAAGGACTAAGGATGTAAAGAAAGACCTATCACAAGGTAATGATTTATCACTAGTCGTGATTCTCCTGTGGAAAAACAACAGGTGCCAAATAGTCAAAAAGCTTCTGATACTATTAGAAGTGAAGGAGACATCTCTGAGACAGTGACCTTCTAAACATTAGATGAATATGGAAGGGAGTGGGGTGAAGATGGAGGAAATGTATACCTATGCTAGTAAAAAGGATTTGAAAATACTTCATGGGCAAGAGAAGAGGCTCATGAAAATGAATGTCCTGTCCAATGTAATTAAAAAAAAATTATGGCTATACTATGCCAATTCCACAAGTTAAACATTAAATTGAATAACTTCTTAATGTCCTTTGCCTGGAATATAAAGTATTAAGAGACTTTATTGATGCAGAGATATTTAATTCTAGACTGAAAAATAAAACCATCATAGGAAAAGAACAGACAATATAGGACATGTGAAAAATGTGGGAGATATCTGTATTAACTGTACAAATTTTACATATGTGTATCTATGGACTTGGGAGTCACTGTGTTGTGACTGGCTCTATGGATCTCTATGGGTTAATTCCAGCTGGAACTCTCCCCAGATATCCAAGGACCCAGCAATGACTAATTCAATTGCCTGGTGCTCAAATAGACAATACAATGAATCCATTGTTTGAAAACTACCTGCAACCCCCTCTGGAGAAATTCCAACTAGTCTGATCAGGTTCGGGATCTCTGTTTGAAACCTCAGGAGATCTTCAGGCAAGAACTCATGAACAAAAAAAAAAATGAAATGGTTAAAAAGACAGGCTGTGACCTGAGGAATACTCACTGTCAGACATGCTGTCTGTCTCATCCAGTTCCAGTGCTGGGGGTGCCTGGATCAAGTGGGATTAATTTAAACAGGCATGGAAGCCTAAGTTTAGGCAAGACAATATGCATTTAGGCTTTTGTTGTTTTAACCCCCTTTTTCTTTGTTATTTTCCTATGGACAAATAAATAACGCTTGTTTTGAAAAAGCTATGCTGTGTCAGTACAATTTCATACTAGTCACAAATCCCTGGAAAGAGGCCTTCAGCGAGGGCCAAAGCCAGTTGGATCTGCTGAGGTAATACAGTTGATAAACAGGGGGTGCTGTTACCTGGTCAGTGTAGTCTAAAATGGGTTGAATCATAGGATTCCACTAAGAGATGCACAGGATAGGACTGTCACTTGGAAAGAGTGCCCAGAGAGAGAGAGAAATCAACGATACAGCTCCTCTGAACTGTAGTAGATTGTTGGAGAAAGAGAGCGCAGAGAAGTAGCTAATAGATTTTTTAAAATGTGGTGGTTGATGTTCAAGACATTACAAGATTTGTATTTACATTTCAGCGTTGTGAGGGAACCCCAGGTCTACCCATAAAAATGCTGTTACTATTGTTCATTATGAAAAACAACCACACTGTCCCTGTGAATTACTTTTATAACAGTTTAAAGCATCATCCATTTTCACACCTTGAAATTCAATTTCGTCCTGAGGAGGAATGAATAATCCAGCCCTATAATGTACAGTTTTGTTTGTAAATTAACTTTGGAAGTGTGAATGAGTTCTCAAAGCATATTAAATTAAGCTGTTAGTCATAATCTGTTTTATTATTTATGTAATTAATTTGTGATCCATAAAATGAAGTCATTGACATCTGTGTCTTCTTTACTGCATTCTGTCCAGACAGCCAAAACCCTGATGTAGGTCCTCATTATTCACATCTTTATCACTGTAAACTCCTTCCTCTCCAACCTCTTGACACACATATCGACTCCCACCAACCCACTCACAACACAGCTGCTGAGATCATGTTCCTTGCCTGTTGCTTTGACTACCTCTCCCCCTCTTTATGGCTGTCCATGCATCAAGTTCACACTTGTCCTTACCTTCAAGCTTCCTCATGTTTGTCCACTCTTCTCTTATTGTGTCACACCCCCATTTCCTCTGCTCATCAGCCTCACATTCCTATTTGGCAGCTTATCATAAATGTCTCTTTGCATTCTTCCATGCTACCCTTTATATATGGAACACCTTCCCTGAACTGATGCATAAGTAATTACATTCTGATCCTTCAAATCCCTGGTTAAGATCCACCTCTGCCATAGTCCCTGTAAGTAGTCGGCCAGTTATCGATGGAGAGATAGACGGACATACAGAACTATACTGTCATTTAAAATAGCAAATAATTGATTGTTTTATTATTTCCCCTCCTCTCCCGCCAGTTCCCTTTTTGTCTATCATTTGCCTTCTTACGTTGCAAGCTGTAAGGGGGAAAAGATGATGTCTTATTTTGTGTTTGTATCGTACCTAGTACAATGAGGCCCCTGATTTCAACTGTGGCCTCTGACTGCAACTGTAATACAAGTATTAATTATGTAATAGGATACTTTGGTCTCAATTTGCCATTCAAGACAGCACCTGCAACAGCTCACCCACCAAGGAAACATCAGGCATGTGCTATCATATGCTATAAAGCCAAGAACAGATTGGCTTTACACTTTCACAGGCACAGGGCACCATAGAGGTTGAAATGCCTTCACATGCTTTACAATAATTAAAACAGCAACATCTTTTTTAAATATGTTCAGAAATTTTCTTCTCACAATAGTTTATAGGGGAGAAAGAACTCAGTAGGCAAAGGGAATTGTAACATTCTGAATTAAATAAATAGGAATGTATGACTAATCTTCAATCTCTGTTGGTCCTGAAGACTTATAATAGGTGCTTTGATGAAGGCTTCACACACCATGCTAGTAAACATTTAAGAGTTACTATGTCTCAGGGGAGGACAGCATTTTGTGAAATAGTTAGCATTGTTTTAGGGTTTTTCACATTTGGTTCTTATAGCACAAACACACTCACTATATTTGAAAGTCCAGCTTTAATGAAGACACTGACTATGTACTCTTGGGATCGGAGATGGCAGCAGACTAATCAGCTTTAGAGACAGAAAGGTTTTAGCTGCATTCAATTATTAAAGTGAGCATTGTCTAAACTAGTTCAAGGTTTTATTTCCTCATGAGGTAGGACCCTAGGAGTCAAGGGAACCTAGTTCTATACCCAACCCTGGTGCTGACTCTAGGACTATAGGCAAGCTAATAGAATGAGGCTAACAAATTCAACAGTCTGTAAAAAGGGGATTACGTCTGCACACTTTAAGCTCCTCAGACCCTTTGCGATAGTGAATTATTATTTCAAACATTATCTGAAAACGAAAGCTGAAACACCCCAACATTGTTAGTTGCTGAATACCCTGATGAACATAGTAAAAAACACTTCAGTGCATTTGTACTCCAAATATGCTTTTCTTCCCAGATATTTTGTAGACCATTAAAGAAACACTTCGACAACAATCACTTCTAGCTCCATGACATGCCTCAGCATACGCTGTGCTTGACACCTAATCAATGAGTTTGTCTGTAGAGGCAAAGACTGAAATTTGGGGGTGGGCTTGCACATACCCTTTGTTTTCACACACATACTCTTCCCACACTTACTGCATTTTTGAAGTTATCCCACAGGGGACTCCAACAGAAGAGAATTGTTCCTATACTGCTGGTTTTACTATTATTCCTAAGCTGCTGGCTTTGTCTAGATGGGGAAATTGGCAAAGCTATTGCAGAATAGCTCCTCCTGTGCACAGTCACTTTATTCCCAAATAATTACTCCATTTTTTTGAGCAATCACTCTGTAATAGTGTCTCCACAGTGGGACATATGGGGAGCTATTGCAGAATAGCTCATTCCACAATAGGTATTTAAACAATTTCTCTATCTAAACAAGGTCATAAGGACACATCAGCAGCTCTAGCAGGCAAACAAACAGGTGACTGAGAAACAGAAATAAAGAGAAAGGTGGAGAAACAAATGGGGATAGGGTTCTAATTCCTTATTCAGCCACCGATCTCCTTTAAGATCTTGGGGAAAGATCTTCTTCATGCCTCCATTCCCTCATAGGACTTCTATCCTTTACAGGTGTGTTGCCAGGCTAATATTAACTGTTTACAAAGCACTTTAAGAACTTTGCATGGAATGTGGCATAGAAGTACTAAAAAGATGGAGGCAGATGAAAGCAGTGGGGAAGATGTCCCACTATTCTAGTGGTAGCCCATCACCATGACCGAGTTTGATCCCTGCTGCTTGTGCCAGTAGTGGGAGAGGGAGGGTTGTCAGAGTTCTGCAGAGGCAGTGTGCATAGCTCTTGAGGTAAAAGAAAGCTATACTTGCAGTTAGCTAGTGGAGTTGCTGAAGGAGTAGCACAGAGAGGCTCTGAAGGAAACAGCTTCCAGTTCACTCCTCTAAAGGAAAAGTTATTGTTATGAAGAAAAAAAAAAAAAGAGGAAAAAGTAACAGATCCTGGCAGCAACCACTGCAATGGAAGAGAATTAAAGCATGAACAACAGCTCTCAAACTAACAGGTGGGGGAGAATGCTGAAATGAGAAGAGGCTAAAAAAATACATATAAAGTAATGGATAAAGGGAAAACTAGACATTCACAGAAAGAAATTTTTAAAAAGTGCTTAGAAAAGTGTATGCAAGTGTCTTGGCTACTAACCTCCTTAGTCATTTGGAATAGCTGATTTCTCTCCTCTTTTTAAGTGAAAAAGATGGTGAAGGGAAGGGAAAATCCCACTGATGTTAACAAGATGAATTGAAAGGAAGCATTCCTCAGTCAGCAATTTTGCACTTCATGTTTTTATTTAAAACAACATTAAGAAAAAAAATGTATAAAGCTTTGAGCCTCCAAACCTAGAGAAGTTAAAACGATATCAATGTTTTATTTATTTTAGGGGACTTTGCAGCTAACAATAGTAGGCTTTGGATCAGGTTGTTGGGAGGTTCCCCCCCCCCTTTGTTTTGAGGAGTGGGGGAGGATGCATCCCTTTGAGAGTAGAAGACAAATCACACTGAGGTGGTGGTATTCTTTATCAGCTGTAGCTGTAGCTGATAAAGGATAAGTTAATGAACAAGAAAAGTTCCCGAGTTAATTTGTCAACAAGCAGAACACTTTATACTAAATATTTGCTCAGCTGAGATGACTGCCATAAACTGATACATTTTCCCCCAATCTGTATTATCCCTCATAGCTTTATAGGTATCATACTCAAACATGGGATACCAGAGCAAGTAGATACTTAAAAACTTACTTTAGGGAATGCTCTTCTTCTGTTTCTAGTTATAAACTGAAATACAGCATAAGCTTCCATCTTATTCATGAGGATCAATAAATGTGGACAGGCTCCTTTTTAAGGAAGTTTACTTTTACAGAGCATGCCCAGTGGGTTCTCCATGGTCTTCTGAGGGAATGCTGGTAGTGGACAGACCCTGAAAGAGGTGGAGTTAGGGTCCCATATATACAGCACCAGGCAGCAAGTCCCACATCAGTGTAAAGGTAATATGTGAAATAAGAGAAATTAATGTTTTGGTTAAAGGAAGACTTATGAAAAGGGAGATCCTTAGAGTTGTTTAGCTATTAATTTTTCTTCATGTATGCTGTGTTTTTTACATTTGTTGTATGTAGTTTTCTAGATATTAGAGTTATATCAGAAACAACTGGTCCCTCATTCCTTAACCTGACCTGAAATCTTATCACTTAGTGTATTTAGTCTTCATGCTTATGTTACAGAAACACAAAACTACTGTTGTTTTTGTGGATTTTATGGAGGTTTCCTTCTTAATGTTTGGATGACTGCAAGTCAGAGAACTGACTTTACTTCCTCAGATTTTTGTGCAGATGCCATCTAATACCCTGATGCAGTAAACTACTTCATACTAATTAGTCCTTATGTTTGCATGAAGTAATTTGCAGTCTAAGGGCCCACCATTGTGCTTAGAGATGGACTAAAACTAGTGTTAGGTGTGAAAGTCCTAAATCCAAGTCTCTCTCCAAAACTTAAAAACACTAATTCTTACTACCTTTTCAGAAAGTGTGTCTAAACTCTGAATAATACTTGCTCATTTGTAAGAATTGGTGTTCATGCTCTGGTCCTTCATGACTTGTTTTATTTCTTCATATCACCCTAAAGTGCCTCCAGCTTCTACAATCAAGGTTACAAGAACTCAAGTGTCTCCGCTGGTTAGACTGCTCTGAAAAAGCCTCTGTTGACAATGAATAAAACCGTTAAATAAATTCATGTTATCCAAGACTTTGCTTGGCCTTTTATCTAGTTTCTTATGAGACTTGATTTGTAATATTCCATATATGGTTATATTAGTTCTCTGCTCTGTTTTGACTGGTCATTGGAGCCCTTTGGCTCCAGAGTTTTTAAATAGGGCTCTCTCAAGGGAAGTGCCAGTCTTAAATTTTTGCTTGTGTGTGACCCAACTGAGGAATTACTTCCTTAAATGTACTTTTAATCAGCATTCATTGGTCTGATATGATTTTGTTAGTATTGTTAAAACACTGTTGTGTGCCTGTAATAACTGCACTGCACTGCACTGCATAAACTTGAGTGATAATGAAAAAACTCAACAACTTCTAACAGCCTAGAAGTTAGACTAACTCTAGTTTGCCTTTTCCCCAAAGGTACAATCTTGTTTAGACAAACTGATTTAATCCCCGTCTTGATACATAAGATCCTAATCATGCAAACAGTTTGTGGCATGCTCACCTTTACTACCATGAGCAGTCCCAATTATTTTAATAGTCTCTTGTCTTGATGTCCATCTCAGGAAATAAGTGGTCGCTGATTTATACTTATGTTTGTATTATCATAGTTTAGGTAATGAAAAATGGACACTTCAGGGTTAAAGAGAGAACCAGGCCTAAGATTTGATCACTATCTTACAGAAATTTTACATAGAAAAATCTGGCTTTGGAAAATTGAGCACCTATGGAACAGGATTGGTGTGTGTGTGGTTTTTTTTTTTTTTTTTTTAAGATAAATTAAGTATATATAAGCAAATTGTTGGTCACTTTTTTTTTTAAAGTCTAACACTAATGTTTTGATTTTTCAGAATTGTTGACCACCACAAACCTTATAAGAGTCAATAGAAACTGGTGCAAGTCTATTAAAAAAAAATCTGTATTATTTTGTTTTCCTAAGAGTTTATTCTAACATTAAGCAAGGGATGGGAAGATTTTAATCACTTTCAATGGCAGGCTACAGCTTTGACACTTCAAATACAAACTCAAGTTTCCATAACCTACAGTAACTCTAAATAAGGATAGTTCTGGCTCTAGTTTAATTCAATTTTATACAGCAGTTTCTGAAATGGATTCTCTCAATTTAGAAGGAAAGAAAATCATGTAGCCCTGGTGGAAATGAGCTTGATTTCTTCTGGGGAAGGGAGAAGGCTTTTTGTTATCTCCTATTATTTTTGCTCCACTTAGTTTCTGTCAGGTTCTTCCAACTACTGAAAGATCCACCTTTAGGATCCTGCAATGAGCTTGTGACCCCCAGAACCTCTCAATGCCAACTAGCAAATGGTGGGTCCACTGTTCTAGAACAGCAACTCCTATCAGACCTGACAAGCTCATGCACATAACACATTGCTCTCATGGCATGTATCCATAAAGAGGGTCATGTAAGATCTTAAATGAAAGCCAAGAGCATGCTGGTCATTAATATAATTGCATAATATATGTACAGATGTATGAAAATATATCCTGAGAATCTTTATCAAGGAATGAATCATCAGGAGAGACAGATTTTCTCAGGCCAGTAGTGTTTTTGTCCATACAGTGAACTGACATGTAAATTAAGCATTGTATTGTTTCACAATGGGCCTCTCATCACTGTTTTTAACTGAATGTCAATAAAGATTCTTTCACAGGGATGTGAAGTCAACATGAAAAACAAGCAATGGGGGAGAAGTGATGTATCTGGAGGTGCACTTAAAAGGTTTTCTGGACTATAACAGGGGGACAGGACATTTTGAGATCAATTTACCAAAAAAAAACCCCTGAAGGGCATGGGTTGTCTGTGAATGCTTGGATCCTGGTTTTGACTGAAAACCAGCACCTCTGTCAAAGAATACGTGGGAAAAACTCTACTTTATTAAATAGGAAAGGTAACCACTGATATGTATAGACCCAGGATTGTGTTTTGTTTTATGGGTGTAATCATTTGTTTCCATGTATTATCCTTACTCACTATCTCTTAAATCTTAACCTTTGATGATAGACTTACAATTGTTTCACTATAAATATATTTGTGCTATGATGTTATAAAGGTTCTGAGTTGTACCAGCAGGGGTGGCTCCAGGCACCAGCACACCAAGCACGTGACTGGGGCGGCCTGCTGGTTGCCATGAGGGCGGCAGGGCCGCCCAGAGGGGGGGGCAAGAGGGGCAATTTGCCCCAGGCCCCGAGCCCCACAGGGGCCCCCACCAGAGTTTTTCGGGGCCCCTGGAGCGGGGTCCCTCATTCGCTCCAGGGGGCCCGGAAAACTCTTGCGGGGCCGGGCGCAGGAGCTTCTTCTGCTCCCGGTCTTCGCCGGCGGGGGGTCCTTCCGCTCCCGGGCGGAAGGACCCCCGGCTGGCGAGTTACCGCGAAGACTGAGCGGGACCCGCCGCCGAGTTCAGCTCGGTC
This sequence comes from Mauremys reevesii, assembly GCF_016161935.1. Classification (NCBI taxonomy): domain Eukaryota; kingdom Metazoa; phylum Chordata; order Testudines; family Geoemydidae; genus Mauremys; species Mauremys reevesii. Next base: position 83,682,275 of record NC_052623.1, read on the forward strand.
TTCGGTGGTAATTTGGCGGCGGGGGGCCCTTCCCTTCCGGGACCCGCCGCCGAAGTGCCCCGAAGACCGGGCTGCACTTCGGCGGCGGGTCCGGTTTCGGCAGTAATTCGGCGGCGGGGGGGCCCCGCCGCGGGTCTTCGGGGCACTTGGTTGGCGGGTCCCGGAACGGAAGGGCCCCCCCGCCGCCGAAGACCCCGGGCTCCCGGAATCCTCTGGGCGGCCCTGGAGGGCGGCAGTCAGGCTGCCTTCGGTGGCGCGCCTGCGGGGGGTCCGCCGGTCCCGCAGTTTTGGTGGCAATTTGGCAGCTGGTACGCCAAAGCCGCGGGACCAGTGGACCTCCCACAGGCATGCTGCTGAAGGTCACCTGACTGCCGTGCTTGGGGCAGCAAAATACATAGAGCCGCCCCTGGTACCAGTCAAGCTGCGAGTACACTGTTCCTTTGGGGACAGCTTACCTGGTAATTTGTGAGTGTGCAGTGACAGGATACTGCAGGGGGACACTTCAGAGGTGCTCATGGGTAGGGATCTTAGGGCTGGCATAAACCCAGTGAAGACTGCTTGAGTGACCGTGACAGTGTCAGGGAGCTCATACTTAGCTGCCACAATAATGATTCCCTTTTTCTGGAGACAAGGTGGTAAGAAGGTGACTAAGTCCTGGGCACCCCAGGAAAGCATCATAGAGCTCTGTTTGCCCCAGTATACAGCCACACTGGCTTCACTGGGTCCTTACTACTCTGACAACCTTAAAAATTCAAAGAAAATCAAAACTGCTCTGCTGTATTGTAAAAGATCCTGTTTCAAATACTGACCCCTAACAGCTAGTCTAAATAACCTTTGACGTTAGAAAATGATAAACTATGGAGATGTAGCTCACAGATTTGTTTCCTAGAAATGCATTGAAAATCTTGATATTTTCTAGTATTCAACCACTAGATTTAATATCAGAGGAGTAGCCGTATTAGTCTGGATCTGTAAAAAGTGACAGAGTCCGGTGGCACCTTATAGACTAACAGATGTATTGGAGCATAAGCTTTCATGGATGAATACCCAATTCGTCAGATGCATGTGGCTATCCAATACGTCTGTTAGTCTATAAGATGCCATTGGACTTTTTGTAGATTTAGTAGTGTACTGAACTGCTCCACTTCAGCACTGATAGGTGCCTGCCATACTACATCATAGAGATGAAGTGCCAATTTATATTAAAATCGTACACATGCTTTCATCAGCAATGGATCATCTAAGTTGATTTTACTTGTCAATTACTCTTAAAGAGCAGCTATATTCTGAAAAATGGTTCTGTAAAAATGGCAGCATGAGTTGACTCTCTGTACTTTTAATATGGAATGTACTCTTCTTACAAGTCAGGCTGTTACTTCTAATTGCTAATCCTGCAAACTCAACCTGGGATTTAAAAGTCAAGTTGTGTTGTTCCTGGCTTTTACATTTTATTAAAAAGAAAAATCTGCAGGCAAACTTCTACTTTCAATTATAACTGTACAGCCCCCTGACCACCAATTCTACCGTTAGTCACGTATTTATTATGTGTGTTACTACTGCAGCACCCAGGAGCCCTAGTCATGGTCCAGGACCCCATTGTCCTACATGCTGTACAAAAAGGACAAAAAAAAAATCAGTCCCTGCCCCAAAGAGCTGGCAATCTAAGTATATTAGGACAGATACATAGAGGAAACAATGAGACAATATTGGTAAGCACGATAGGCTGTGGTCTCAGCACCACAACCAGTGTCAAGGAGAGTTTTGAAAGAGGATAATGAGGTAGCTTTGCAGATATTTATAGGAAGCACCTCACAAGCATGTGGGATAGCATGGGCAAAAAGCATTAAGGTACGTGTTTGAAAATTTAATAAATGGATGTGATCATTGACAGCTTGATAACGAATGAGAGATGAGCAGGGTAGTGGGGACAGACCACAAAAGGTAGTGAAAGTGAAGACAAATAGCTTATCTTTGATGTGATATAGAAAGTGTAATTAGAGTAGAACTAGGCCTTGCTATATGAATTCAGCTAATTCTGCTGATCTGTGGGGGAGAACTGACTCCAACTCACTCTCCCACAGCTTTTTTGGCTCTTTGTTGGCTAACTGGAGTAAAATAAAAAAGTATATTTGTTTTTGTCGCTAAATAAGCACAGAGGGCTCTGAATACACACTGAAAACAGATCAGTTGATTGAACTGGTGCTATTTTTCCATGGTCACTTCCTCAAAAGTAAAACCACATTTTTAGGTTTCCATGATCTCCACCACCTAGCCTCCTGAATAAATGCAGCAGTTGTGAGTTAGAGCGCTGGAATATAATTTAAACCAAACTGTTTCTATCAGTGTCCTGTAGTTGTTAAAGACCTGATCAGTGTGACCTTAACTTCCATCTGTGAGAAAGTACTGTAGTTGATCAGGGCCTGGCATGGAACTCCTAGACTCAGGATTCTATACACCGATCTCTTTCACTTGATGTTTGACCTGGAACAGGTCAAATCCTGCTTCCCCGCTCAGTAAAAATAAGGAACAAAATTTCTTGCATTCTCAGGCTACATTTTGTTGTTGTTTTTTAAAGCACGTTAGGATCCTTAAGTCTTCTGTCAACCTAGCTACTGTCTCTCGGGGAGGTGGATTACCCACACTAGTGGGAGAATCCCTCTTGTCGGCATAGTGTATCTCTACTGAAGCACTACAACGATGCAGCTGTGCCACTGTAGCATTTTAAGCGTATACATACCCTTAAATGAGAAGTGCTATGGTATAAAAGCAAAGTTTTATGCTTGTGGTTTAAACAATTGATTTATGTATTGCAGTATGTTTAGGAGGTTTCCATATCTATCAGCAATAACATACTGTAAATTACAAGTCATTGTGGTCAGGTTACTGCTATAAATGAACTTAAGAGAATGGATGTCTTAGGTACTGGTAATTGGAAAAGCCACACTCTCTAGCTCAGTTATCTGAATCTGGCCCAGGTGGGGAGGGACAAAGTAATTCTCATTGCAGGTTCACTCACCTACATGAAACAAGCTGATCTCAGTCAATTTTTTTGTGGATAAATATTTACATCACATTTATTCTCTCCTTTTCCTCTAAGCCTCAACTCAGAGGCCACGGATTGAATGAAGTTAAAGAGGTGAATTGATATTCTCTCTGTCAGGTTTGAGGTACTGTGGGGTAATGTAGGAAAGCTGATATTCTACTGATTCTGTGGACATAGGATTTCAATCTCTAGAACTACAGCACCTTTTTAGGAGCACAGAGTTTATTTAAAAATGAGGGTCTTGTACAGAATGGATATTTACCTTGCAGCATTTTGTGATTTAAAAGTGAAGAGTACAGGGAAAAATAAACATTCCCTGTTTTTGTTTTGGGGTAACTAAAATGCACATCTTGATTTGAACTTCTTCAGTAAGTTACATGGTACACTGCATTATAAAATGACCTGTTTAGCTCACTAGTTTTGACAGCTACTTTCTAAAAATATTTCTTAATCTAATATAAGAAATGTATTGGCGTAAACTCCTTTGAACAAGTAGTCTTCACAGTTGCAGACACTGAATAGGGAGAAAGCTTTTTACAATTTTATCCTGCAAAACACAAACAGCATGCATTCACATGCAAGCCCAGATTTTTCAGAAAATTAGTTGTCTCTGAACAGCCAAAAAATCACTGTAGAGATCCATTTCCCTTAACTGCAGTTTAAATATAGTTATGTTATTTTTTCCAGGAACTAATATCAATATAATATTGCTAAAGTATCATGTGTCATCTTGTAGTTCTATGCAGGAACTTAAGTTGCAACATACAACTAAATATAGAAGCGAATTGAATATAAATAACCTAAATGAAATTATTTTACCAGAACCATCTTGCATACTGGGTATGTCTCAATTTGTGCTGCTTTGATTTAAAAAGAAGGCATTCTTTACATTTATTTAGCTTAGGTTTTATCTAGATGTTCTGATGGCTCTTGAACTTGTGGAATGACAAGTGAAAGCCAAAAAAATGAGAAAGGAAGAGATCTGTACCAGATGCATAAAAGTTACACCAGTTTAACAAATCATTTTTTTTAAAGAGATTGTTAAACTTTTGCAACTCTAAGGCCTAAAACTTTGTTTGTTTTTTTAAAAACACGGATTTAACTTCAAACAGGTAACATTTTGGAGAAAGGAAGTCCTATTTAAAGAAATGGTGCCTTGCCCCTTCAATGAGGGTGGGAGAACTAACATATATCACTTGACACTGAAAGCTCTGCCAGGTAAGCCCACACTTGGAAATATTAAGAATTTTAAGGTTGCCTTGGTCTCTGAACAAAATGAGCCTAAGCCTTTTTTTTTAAATCTTTTGCATGTCATCATTTTAAACTGGACATCTCAAAAGAACTTTACAATGACCTAATCAATGTTTTTCCATGGCAAACTGATTACTAACAATTTAGTCCCTGTAGATCTAGTTTAAAATGTCTCTATCAAAATTGTGCATGCACTGGTTTGCAGGGCTCCTTGAGAATGCTTTTTTTTTTTTTTAAGCAAACACACTGATGTTGAAGAAACCATAAATTACATGGACTTGTACATATATTGATAATATGAAAAAGGCAGACTAAATTTTGATCCTCCTAGTGTTAGTCTCTTAAAGCACCAAAAGGATACAAAATAAATATGTCACAGGATCATGGCATCTAACTTGTAGCTATGATGGAGGAAACACTTTCATTTTAATCCTTTATCACAGATTTACAACTTGGGGCAAGGGAGGAGTGTTTGAGCTGAAACTTTTTTTTTTGGTTCTTTCCCTGAAGGTGCTGCATTTTTTTCCTTGATCTAATTGCCTAATTTGAGATTATTGCTTAAAAATGGTTTTGCCTATTTAAAAATGAGTTTTTATGCTGATAACTCAAACAGCTTTTTAAAATGTTATTCTCTGTACTTAGTTCTCAATGCTTTTGACTTCTGAAGAAATGTGGCTTAGACATAAGTGCACTTGCTGACCAATTATATGTTGTGATCTTATTGCTGGGGGATGGAGTGGTCACCTTTTCCATGAGAATTTCAAAATTAGAACTTTTCAACCATTCTATTTATTACTGTTACTTTTCTTCACCTTCCTCCCATTTTTACACTCATTTAGTGCATCTTACTTGAAATTACATTGGATTTATAATGCGACCCTGATCCTGACTGGGAGTATAGCAAGTTACCATGATGCAAACAATCAAAATAAAAAAAAATTCAACCTCTGGACTTTTCTGGTGTACATGAAAGTATTCCAATAAATGGCTGTGTTTTCAGTATTTTTCTGTTGCCTGATTAATAGATGATTAAACTTTCAAATATAGCAATACATTAATAGTCCCCCCCACCCGTTTTTTTTTTGTTCTTGGTATTTGTACACTAAAGTTTGTAATATAATGTAATATACTCCTGGAAATTCCACAGTGAAATTGTCTCTGATGACTGAGTAATTACATTTGCATCACTTTTCCCAGCATTTCTTATGGAACAAACTATTATGGCTGTTAACATTCTACTTATGTAGCACCTTATGGTCTTGTCCTATGACAAGTTGTGCTTGATTGGTCTCCTGCACCGTGCTGAACCCCAGTGGTATTCTGAGTATGCACAGCAGTCCATTCACATGGAGTTCTTTGGAAGATCAAATGCTTAGTGTGTGTGTGTTGCTATTAAGTGATTTTAAAAATAAATACACAGTTTATGCCCAAAGGAGTTTTTATTCTAAAGATGTACCATGCCAAGCTTGCTATTCCAAAACATCTCTCTCTATTCATCATCTTAATTGATAATTGTTGCTGTGCAACCAGCAGAAGTGCAATAATGGTAGGGTGGGGGGATTTAAAAACAATTCCTCATCAAATCATTGTAATGAGGCAAATCAAATTTCCGAACTAAAAACCAATTACTTTAAACTCCAAAGCAATTTTTAAAAATATTCCTCTTCTTACCCTAGGCTTTGTGTGCCAAGTTTTGGCCAACAGATGATTTTTACAGCTGATTCAAGGGCCCTTACAAATAGAAGTAAAAACCAAATGCTGGGAGACTCTTAAGGGTAAACAGAATTTTTATAAACATGTGAATACACAGCAGGCAGAATTAAAGGGGATTTCAGGAAAAAAAAAAACCTTACACAACGAATGGATTCTCCATCACACTATAAATTCCCTAATGGTGCAGCTCCGTAGTTGTTGATTTCTCACTCACAGGCTTCTTAGCATACAATGGACCCATGACAGGTGTAGCATCAAGAAAGAGCTCAAATGGAGGCTGCTTGATGAAGAGAAGGGAAGAAAGGTGAGTGAGGTTTTAGGTAATACTGATTAAATTGCTCATACTTTTTTCTTAAATGTTCTGATAGAATAGTCTAAGCCTTTATTAGTAATAGAAGTACCAAAATAGTCACATTTTCTTTTGAAGTCTTTTATTCATATTTGGTGCCAGTGATACCAGTTACTACAATATCCATCAGAACCAAACAAGATAAATATGCAAATTTCAGAAGGGAGGCAATATAGGTGGATTCTGAAATTGATCATCTGAAAATATATTTTTTTTAATATTTATTAATGGCTATAAGCACATAGAAGAATGAAGAACCCTCAGCTGGGGGACAGGACTCCATGCTGATACGGTATGGCTAATGGAGAGAGACCAAAGTCAGCTGGAGCCCATCAGTCTGTCCCTTTCAAAAACTCCAGGCTAAAATCCTGGAAGACAAGCTGTGCTGGGAGTGCCTTGAAAGTCAAGACAGACTACAGAGAAATCCTAAATGAGAGATTTTGGGTTCCTTGATTATTTATTTTTAAACCCTGCTGAAAAGGAATTTGGGACTTACTTTGATTCCCTCTTTTCAGGGTTGAGTTCAGCTTTTCTTACTCATGAGACAAGTGGATTTTAGGAACTCTTTCTCTAATTCTGAAGTGGAAACTTTGGGAACATCACTACTGAAGACACACACAACTTATATTTGTGGGTTTTTTTTGTTTTCCCATATTGGTTTGCTGGGGATTCTTTTCATATGCAGAGCCATTCACCCACTGGACTAATTCATTAAGTAAGGAGGAAAGAATAGTAATTTGTACTTATGTAAATTACATCTACTGGAAGCTAGTACAGAGTAACTGAAGATATCAATACATTTAAAAAAAGTTCTATCGAAATACTGCTCTTCCCATGAAAGAGCCTACTCCCAACCTTAACTCAAATGACAGCTTCTAATGAGGAATCAGAGTGCTCAGTTTCAGAAATACACTGAATCACCCAACAAGCTTCTATAATTTGAAACGGAGCGTCTGACGTTTTCCTTCCACTGAAAGGGTTTCTAAAATGTCCAAAATTCTGCAGCACATCAATGTGCTACTTTATCATCAGGACAAACACAATTATTTTTTATTATTCTCTATGGTCTATTCTTTAGATTGATAGCTGAAATGCAATTTCAATAATCTGCTCTATAGAAAATAAGCTTGCTGTGTGAGAAAAATGCATGTTTTACTGCAAGATTTTCTCCACTCACTGCTATAATAGAAATATTCAGAATACTGCTTTTCAAATTCCAGAACAATGCAATCCCAGACAATAGTGGGATACAAAAACTAAAATGCCACATGTATATGATATAGCTGCACAGGTTCAACCACACACAAGCCTAGTGTCTCCCTAAAACTAGAATGACTGGAGATTCTAGCTTGATTAGAGCTGTTGGGTAAATCATGTTTGTTTTTTAAAAGCCCAAGACTAAAACTGACTGTGGTCTATTGAATAATGTATACTGAAGGAGTCAGCTGTGTACATATTAATACAGTCAAGCTAAACTAAATATTGCATTAGAAATACACTGAATGACTCAGAACTAGAATATGGACCATTTATCTGTTCATTCTTCAAATTCAGCCTTAGTTACTATTAAGTAAAAGCTATTAGATTCTGACTGCTCTGTAACGTGTGTGAAAATAGTGACTGGTCTCACACTTGATAGTATACATGTACTCACGTCAAACACTGCTGGCAGTTTAAGTAGGAAAAAGTCTAAATGTAGAGATGACTAAATTGCCCTCTCACCACTACGGGTGATCACTCAAAGTATGAACTGAAATATTTTTACAAGTTTACATTGGAAACTTTGCATGGCTGCTACCTATGTCAACCTGTGCTGTGGATAAATGGAGGCTTTAAGATCTGGCAGTCCAGCTCCTTTCACAAGAACTAAATTTAACTTTTTAAAAAGATATAGGTATATACACTTTCACACACGCACACACCTGCTTTTTAGTGTAAATCCTAGGGAACTAAACTATATAGACGTGTTTTATATTTAAAAATATACTAAAACACAATCATTTCCTTTCTGACCCTCTGTTTGCAGCATGGAAAACTTTTCTAGTAACATTGGAAGGATTTAAAAATGAAGTTATTAGCATTTATACTACAAATTTTCAAAATAGCAACATGATTAAGTCTACTTATAATGTACAATTGCATTTAAAATAATTTAAAGTTTGTTTTGCCCAGTATGCAAAATTAAGATGTCTTGGTAATGGTAGAGATGCATTGTCTAGTAAACCTGCCAGCATATAAAATTTAACAGCTCTACTGTTGCAGAAAATACTGTGTGTGTGTGTGTGTGTGTGTGTGTGTGTGTGTGTGTGTGTGTGTGTGTGTGTGTGTGTGTGTGTGTGTGTGTATATATATATATATATATATATATATATAAAGGGAACTGGGGGGACATGAGCTTACACGTTTAAAATATCCTCCTAGCCCTCAACATGAAATCAGGTGAGTGGGGAGCCTTGCACTTGGTGCTCATCATCAAACCCGTATCACCTACTTTTCTTTCATAGCTCAAATTTTAACTAGGGCCTGCAACAATGGCTCTTTAGAGGAGCTCACCCACTTTACATGCAAGTTTTCTTGACTGCATAGAACAAGTGCTGAGATTACTTTGCCTTTGATCCATAGTCATAGACCACAGCTTGAATTACAGCTTCTCTAGGGATGACCCAAACACATATGGTGTTGAAACTTGCTCTACAACATGGAACATGTGCCTGTCCTACAAGGTCCTCAACCATCTACTCCTTGTTCAGCAACAGGGTAGAAGGCACTTTACCCTCCCCATCCCTGGACATGTTCTCACCTGGTACAAAAGCCTCCATTCTTGGAGCCTCTCCAATCCATTTGGACAGTTTTTCTTTCCCAGTCAATCTTCATGGCCTGTCACCCCCAGTGGCTTGCTGTCTGCAGAGGCTATAAGCTGTCTTGGCTGATAGCCATCATTATTAAGTGTGAGGTGGTCACTGCTTGTGGTGATGCCAGAGACCATGAAGCCTTTGCCTGAAAGAGTATTACTGGAAACAATCAATACTTCTAAATCATGACATGGGAGCTGTGCTATCTGCTCAGTGCTTAGAGAAGATTGGAAGCAGCTCCTCCCTGATGTACATTGGTAATTAACATGAGGGAACTCTAAGATGGCCTCTCACCCACATTTGGGTGGTGTGTGTTCAGATGACAGTTCCTTCTACTGCCTGCCAGTTCAAAAAACAGAATCTAATCATGGATAAGTGAAACTTGGCAGCTGGGAGGCACTGGTACTGAAAGGCTTTGCCTCTTGCATGAAAAACAATGTGGCTTTTATTCCTTTTTCTGTTCATCTTCAGAACAGTTAACTCTGAATGAGGTATACAAAGACATTTAACCCCCACCTTTTCTTTAACCAAAGGATGTTTACATATATTGCTTTCCCACGGTTGGGCACACATACCTAATCCTCTAGGCTTTGGCAAAGGTAAACTGCTACTTTCTGCAAGGAAAGTAAAGAGAACTGCTTCCATGAACCAATGCGCCAGGAGAGAAGCCAGAAAGATAAATCACGCTTCCTTCTAATCTGCCCTACTGTCTTTCCACAGGACCCTTGCCTCATTCACTACACAGGATGGATATTGCTCACTTAATTAGCCTATTCAATATTTTGGTTTGTTCTTATTGTTCAGTGTGTCGACCCTAGGCATTATTTACTGCACACTACTCACACACTGTTATGAAAATAAATATTTTTCTCATTTGCTTTTCAATGTCACTAATTACTATTGTTCACAAACATGCATTTCCATGAGATGTGAGGTGGTATTATCCCTATTTGTACAAATATGGAAGTAAGGCACAGAGATTATGGTCAAAATTATCCACTAACTTTGGGTGCCCAATTTGAGATACCTAGGACCTGATTTCTAAGAGTACTTAGCATTATATAGTACTTCATATGTACAAAGCACAGCTCCCATTGACTTCAGATGCAGTTGTAAGTGTTAAGCACTTCTGAAAAGTCTGGTTTAAATGACTTGCCTACCATCATGTAGGAAATCTTTGGCAGAGGCAGGGATAGAATCCAATTCTCCAGGGCAGTATTCTACTGTCTTAACAATTAAACCATCCTTTCTCCTCCTACATGCCCCTGCCTCAGTCACTACACACCTTTACAAGCTGTCGAGCGTTCTCTACTTAGTGTCCCGTTCCCTGATTTTTTACCCTATGACTTTCTATTCCCATCCCTGTTTTTTCATGTTGTCCTCACTACTCAGTTGTAGTCTGAGTTTGACCCCATTAGCTGATTGGGGGGGGGGGGGCTTGAGTTTTGGGCAGGCATAGATCTGCCTGTCCCCAATAGTACAAAGAGTATATCCCTTCTCCAAGCCGCCAGGGATTCTCTACTCCATCTCCCCTCTGGGTTCCCTGATTTTATCCCTTTGACCTTCACTCCCGGCCCTGTGTTTTCCATTTGCCCCTACTATTTAATTTGTGGTTTGGGCTCAATGTCCCCCTTCCACTCATTTGATGGGGAGGGCCTTTAGCTTTGGGCGGTCTTAGGCTTGCTATCTCCTGGCAAATACAACAGGTACACACATTCTACAACAAATTAAGCAGGTGTCCTACAGACACCTTTCTCCTTCACTAGCAATCTTGATTCATCCTCAGCATTTGTCAATCCTGTGCACTGAGGCAGTGGTCATGTAATTAACAGCATATGTACAAGGGAACTTATCTAGATTCCTGGTATTTCTTAATTTGAGTACTTGAGTTTGCAATCTCAATGCTCTTTTAACAGTTGTGTGTATATATGTGTTTGTTTAGTTATAGAATATGGAGGAAGTGAAACATAGGAAAGAAATTTTATCTAGCTAAAGTTTTATTTCTATGAATGTTACATCTTTGACTCTTCTGTTTGTTTTGCAATGAGGAAAGGGATTTTCAGCACAAGTGAGCATGACAATGTTTGGTATAATCAACATGAACAAAATCAAAATATAAAACATACTTCTAGTGTGTGTAATCTCAAAAGTGACTAAGAAACTGTACAATATCATTGTATACAAAGACACATTTCACAATGAAGAGTCCAATGCAAGATTAGGCCCAAAAATCAGATTGCTGACCACTGTAGGAAAGTCAGTTGCTCATTGCCAGGAATGAGCAAGGTGTTCATAGCATCATATAAATCATCAATTAACAGCATTTCATTGGAATATTTTTCATAATTAGTTGAATGCAGGCACTACATAATTAAGTGAAACACACTTCTTATTTAGTGGGGGGGAAGATTCAAGAAGTGTCCCCAATTAAACCATGTTTCAGAACAGCTGATAAATGGATAAAAACATGAAAATAGAGATCGATCTTCATGTAGACTCCTAAAAAGCTTTGCCTAAGGGAGTTAAAACTGGCAATAGCATATCTTATGCTTTGTAAGACTCATCTAATAACAGTAAGCTCATGTAGAAGTTCATCTTTTTTAAATTATCCCTCAGCAAAATTCTAGCCTTAAAGCCTAATCCTGTAAGCCTTATTGGCATGAGTAACCCCACTGAACGTCGATGGGACTAGTTGTGCAAGTAAAGCTTGACAGCACAGGTGCTGACTTTTGTTTTTGCGAGTGGGTGCTCCTCTCCGCCTCGTCCCCCTCCCAGGCAAGCAGTGGGTAAGGTTGGGGGTGGGGGGGGGAAAGAGGCCAAGCAGGAGCGGGGCCCTGGGGCAGAACGGGGAGCAAGGCTATGGTCCGACCACTTGGGCCCACAAAAGAAGCTGTTCATAGGATACAGTAAGTGGATTTAAATACAGAAGAGTTTGAGTATGCATTTCAAATAATTCTAAGTAAAGAATGTGCCTAGGTTTGTATTAACATGCTTAAAAAATCCTGGGGTGTACAAGTAAGGAGATCTGTGCAATGATTTAGTAGCTTCTGCTGTATTGAAGTAAGCTGAAACAATAATCAGAACACTTTTAAGGATAAGTACTTTGAATTTGTAGCAAGTTGACCAGAAGAAGAAAAAAGAAAAGTTAATCTTCAGCTGCTTTTAAATGAGCAAGGTGAAACTAAAATGTCTTCTGAAATAAATTCTCAGGCCTTGACATTGAAAATCAAATCAAACTAGCTTTTTAATGTCAAGGAACAAGTCTGCACAACTAAGCCGTTGTTGGCTTTAGGGTAGTAGCTGATCCAATTAAACTTTCCAAAGATTAAGAGTATAGTTATCTTCGTTTGCTTTTACACAGCAGTTCAATGAAGGTTCTGGGAAGCAAAAGCAAAACAAACTAGATAACCAAGGAAACCACCAGATCGTTCAATTACATTCATGCAATAACTGGTATCTCTTAGCGGCTCTTAAGTAATTTATTATTGGCTCAATACCAGTGTTTGCCAATTGCAGTAAACGATATAACAAGTAATTTGTTCATGTTGCACTGCATTCCTCCTCTGCAGAAGGTGGCTTAATATCAGATTTTTTCCATGAAGAAGTATTTTACTTGCTTTTACTCTGGAAAGAAAGTAAGATGGAAGTTACCATTGTTATGTTTTCACTTTGTAATATGTTATGAATGGCTGCATGGAGGGAAACTAAATTTCAGTTATCTGCTTTGCATAATGTTGACTTAATTTTAAGTCTTAAAAATAACTTAGTCATATGATTGACTAAACCAAACAGTGGTATAACCTGTCAAATACGCTTTTAAAAAATGTATATTGGACCTTGAATATTAAGAGATTTTTAAACACATTAACAGAACATCTTTTTCTCTATTAGAATTGAAATTCACCATGACTGTGTGCTTAAGCTTTTTACACACAGTTTAGGAAACATATACTTCAACTATCATTCAATTCAACATACAGTTGTTACCAAATCTCAGATAAAAAGCAATGTCAATAATAAGAAAAGGAAAGAGGTCAGCAGTCTATAGTCTCAAGTTTATGCTTCTCCAAAATATGAAAGCTTACACTAGGAATTTGAAAATAAGCTAAATGTTAAATTGATGCTTTCAGATAAGCCTTACTACACAAATCACAGTTGTGCCTAGTGAGCCCACTCAGGGTGTCATTGTGCTAGGGATGGCAGATAAACAGTGTTGCCAACTCATTTTATCACAAATCTTATTTGTTTTTTTTTTCTTAAGGCCCCAGCTCCTCACATCATGTGACTGTGAGATGCTCATATTTCATTCATTAAAAAGGTTCTAGCCCTGGGGGTTTCGGAAGAAACTTTTAAGTGTGAACCCTAAAGGTTGAAAAACAGATGAGTAATAAAAAACCCAAACATTTCTAAAAATCACATGATTTTGGGGGGCCTGCCTCATGACTTTGAATGGCTGGGGTTGGTAATATTGCATGAAGCAAGGAGAGTCCCTACCCCAACAAGCATACCATCTTGGGTTGTGACAAAAGCAAAAGGTGGATGAACTAGATGGGGAGGGCAGGGAGAGGATGACAAAAACTATATTTTGCACAGTAAGCAGTCAAGTATTTGGTACACATACCTGAATAACAAGATTGAAAAAGATTTCAAGTGTTCTGCAGACATGCCATAAGAAAACTGTAAAATCCCTCCAACCACACCAAAACTTCTAACTTGCCCTCTGACATCTTAAGAACCAGAAATGTACATGACCTATTTCCACGTATAAGCAACAGAGCTTGTTGAAGCTGGTAAAAATACTTACACTGGGCAATCAATTTCTCAATGACCATGAATGTTTGCATGGAGATTTGTCTTTATAAAAGATAAAGGGTAGCAGCTCGTGGTCTCCAGCCTTATTCACTTTCAGGTTAATTCATTATCTAAAAAATGCGTAGGAATAGAACTGATAAGCTCAGTCTCCTGAATCCCAAATTCTCCATAATACAAACTGGCTTGACATCAAATCACCACATCATTTGTCCATAACGATATGAACTTTACAAGCTTCCAGAGAATCCACTTTCCATGATTCCTTCTGCTTTGCACACTCATTGATAGTGTTCTTCATGTTCGTGGGGTTTGTGGATTGTTTGAAATTCTCAACACTATGCTCCCTGTTACCTTTACAATAATGGTTCTGTTAGCTTCCAGGTGTTTAGCTATGAGGACACATGATGAAACCAGAGTTCAGTAACCAGATATAGCATTCAGTTGAATTGTTTTTGCCATGTGTACCAACTGCTCACTTTGAAAACAGAACAGACCCATCTGCATTCCAACAGTTGCAAGATTGAGACATATATGTTCTTAGATTCTCTGCACAGTTCCAAAAAGCACTGAGCGGCATGTTCAGATTCAGTCAATCAGGAATCTGTCATACCTTTGATATCAAACTACTTATTAAGTAGAGTGCCACAGAAGTTGGTAGATGGTTAGAAATTTTTAAATAGGCATATCATTACAACAAAAGGTTACAGGTTATTATTTTACTAAAACAGTTCTAGACTATCCTATTTCATCACACAGCAGGCTATTCTAGGATTAATAACTGACATATAACAGGCTGACAGAATGTGCCTGAAAATCCCACCCTATTAGTCCATGGTGATCCTGCTGAAAAGTGGTAAATGGATTTTCCTGACACACTGTTGCAGCTGGCTTCTGACCCCAACTGAGTGGCTTTCTAGAGAGAGGTCACAGAGTGTAGGCAGGGCAGTCCTTAGAGGAACCCACAAAACAACTCAACCTCAATAGAAGGCTTGGACTGTATTTTTTTTTTTAATAGTTTCATCCTAACCAACCAACTCACCCCTCCACAAGAAGGGTAAGTTTTGATCCACTACAACTTGCATGAACCGTCTTTGGAGTGAGGTGCAGAACCGCCTAATCAAAGTATGCCAAAGTAAATTTAGATTCACTCCTGGAATAGGAAAATATGAAATCCATACTTTGGTTCCATAAAACTAGCCCACCACAGCGTCATTATGAGGGTGGCGGTGATTTTATCTAGAATAAATTATGTACGATACAGATTTAGCTCCCGATTACAGATGAAAGAGAAATATCTGTACAACTAAAAAGAATGGACTAACCATTAAATGCAATTTAGGAAATCCTGGGTTTTGGTTTCATACAGACTGTAGAACTTTTCACATCTTCAGTAATCTAACCCTATTCAAATGCATTAAAACTGATGCATGCATACCTCAAAATTATCACTGACAGGGTGCAACATGTAGCAAATTCAAGACCAAAAAGCATATGGGCAAAATGTGCTTATCCAATGTAAAAGAATACGTCCTGTGCTGAGCATATGCACACAAGCTGTGGTACTGTATTTCCATGATGAAGACAGTTAACTGTTTCCGTGATCCTAATGAGTATTTTGAGTTTTTTGAAATGCTAAGAAAGGATGTTGGTACTCGACCAAATTATTACCAAAATTTGTAGTTTTCAGCTGATGGTATACTGCGTATGTAAACAGAGTGCAAAAAAAAAAAAAATGTGCAGCAGGATGTTGATAGTTTTCACAGCAGCTGGATTAACTACATACAATCAAGTATCAGAGGGGATTTTTACATAAAATCAGTTTTAAAAGGCTTTTTCAAATTTGTCTAAATAAATTGGACAAAATCCACAAATCCTACTAGGAAAACATTTGGGTGAAATTTCAAACTTTAACCAGGTTATTTAGGTTTAATTTCAGCAATTCCAAAATGGGATTTTTTAGGGTGCATCATGCATTGTCATAGTGCTTGGCTGGGGATCTGAGAAGTAGTAATCCAGATTTACACAGCCTGTTTGAGGCTTACATTTTCAGAAAGTGCTGAGTACCCACCCTCTGCAAAAAAAAAATCAGGCCCCTTTAATGTGTCAAGATGGGTACTCAAACTGCGGCACCCAGAGTCACTAGTCACTTTTGGGGAAAAAAAACAAAAAACTTAGGCCTGAGCATCAAGAAGCTATATGGAATTAGGGCCAGCTTCTTTTCAGCAGTGCTGAAAAGAACAAGAATGAAAGTAAAGAGTTTAAGACTAGGATTTATATATTGGTTTGATTTCAGATTTAGCATTAAACACATTTTAAGACCAATACTTTTCACTACATGCAAATTTCTTAATAGGGTATTTTATACTACTGTATTAATCTGTCTCCAAAAGCACCCTAACAATCTGAATAGAGAGATGCATAAGACAAGTACAGTCAACCGTAGAATGTTGGGGACTTCAATGTCCCACTGCCATCCTCAATGAAGAATAAAAGTAAAAGGATGAGATGGTAAGTCATGTAGATGAAATGCAGGACTGGAGCTGAATGCATGCAGGCAAACATTTATTTTCAGTGAGCAATACCAGAAGCATACATTTACTCTTCTGGGCAGGAGTCCATATTTCTCAATACTCTGAGTATAATGCAGAAATATTTCTAAGTAAAGAACAAGTTGGTTTGCCTTGCTTTGACCTGTTTTTCTAGGTTATCTATAGAACTGCTCCTTATACTTCACAACACTTCATTTTCTGGAGTACCTTCCATCAAAAGGTAAAAAGGACTTTAACGCATGGTTTGTAAATCTCACAACAGCCCCGTAAAACATGGGCATTATTTTTACCTCCCTCCCTCTCACATTGTACAGATGGGGAAAATGAAGCACACAGAGACTAAGCGCCAGGATGTAAAACCAGCTCTCCTGAACCCCCATTCCATGTATTAACCACTATGGCTTGCTCTGTCTCTCAATCATTTTAAGTACGTTTCCTCAAAGTAGCTTCATATTGCACACATACTCGTTGCAAATGTTTGCAAACTCCACGTGTATGTTTTCATGAAGAATTCAAGAAAAGCATGATGTGCTGCTCCCAGTGTAACCATCAGTTGACTCTATTTTGGCAGGATTTACCCCCCCAAAATGCTACTTAACAGTAGCCAAGCTCTTGCCTCTATTTATAGTATGTTAGTTCACTTCATAGGGCTCAGCCCTGCAGTCCTTCTGCAGGGAAAGCTGAATGACTCTCATTGAAGTTCTGACTGCAAAAATCAGGCTGTACGTTTTTACAAAGCCAGAAATTTTAAACAAGTCTATCTTTTAAAAAAGAAACCTTATTCATAAACCTAAGCCAGAAAGTAAGATCTTACAATAGCAAAATAATTATTTAGATGGAACTGATAGAACAGTACTTTCTCCTGCAAAGCTGAAAATAAATATAGGATCCGGTTATGAATTATTAGGTCCTACAATATAGGATAGACCAATAGGCCACTATCTGATCAGGCCATGTCTACACTTGTAGCACTTTACCAGTATACAAATATTGATATAATATACTGGCAAAGCGCTCCAAGCATGGATGCAGCTATGTCAGCACAGCTGCACTTTGTGCTGATATAGTAATTCCTCCCCCATGAGTAAAACAAATTATGCTGGCAAAAAGTGCAGCTTTGCTGATATAGTTGCATCTATGCTAGGGGCTTCTGCTGGCCCAGCTGTCAGTCAGAAATCCAACCTGTTCACAGCCCTCACCAACACAGCTGTGCCAAACAGAAGTCTGTAGTGTAGTCGTGGCTCAAAGGAAGTTCACATGGAAACACAGTTCTGACTGCTCACCTGTGAACTGATATCTTAACGCTTTTAGATTACCACAGTGGTATTCAGTGCAACTTTGAGTTAATTATGTAGCTGGGAATAGTAGTCCTCAGAATCCACACTCAATGCCATCCCTCTAATCCTGATGCCAGTAATAATGAATATAAAAGTTACCTCCCAGGCTGTGTCTACACTTATGATGGGATGTAGAATCCAGGCACTACACATGCAGCTACATACCACAATGAAAAGCTCTGGCAGCAGGAAAAGACTCTAGCACTTCCCTGCTGCCAGAGACTTTCACTGCCACAGTGAAAGGCTCTGACAGCAAGGAGGCAGTGGGAAGCTGCACTGCTAAAAGTAACAGGGTAGCATGGGAGCCACTACTTGGGTGTGTAGAGAGCCATGTAGAGTATACATCCTGTGGTTCAGGTGTGTAGGGCTCTATACTTTCTTAAGCCATGTCTCACTGTCTACACTGCTTTTTATACCCATGTTAGCAAGGTGTGTGGTATCCGTAACCTTACATGCTGCGGTAAGTGTAGATATAGCCCCCAACTCAGGCCCTGATTCCACAAAATCATGTGCACAGGTGGACCCCAGTGCCTGCCTGCAGCCATGTGGACTTCAACAGGGCTCCAAATGGGTGTTGAGGTCTACCTGCACAAATCAGCTTCCAGGACCAGTATGTTACTCAACTGTCATATGTGAAAGTTTATGTAGCTAGAATTTCTCATATGCCTTTGTCTCTTCTTACTCCAGCAGCAACCTGACCAAAAAAAGGAAACATCAGGCACATGTAACTATTGTTCCTTTCTAGCAAATACAGTTCTTCAGGTCTCATCTAATTTCTCCTTTTGTTTAAAAGTCATATTGTAATTGAGGGTCACTTACAGCTTTTAAGTATAGCTCTGAATCCAATGCAAGAAGTGAGCTCTAAGAAAACATTATTCATTGTATATGACATATCTTTAAACCTACCAACGTTTCATGATGTTACTACATGTTTAGTATAGCTTTAAAGAAAATAACCCACAGAGCACTAACTATTCCCAGAGAGCTCCTGGGAGAATTTTTTTTTTAAATGTATACAACAGGAAACCCCAAATCAACGTCACTGAGTACACGAATTGCAATTAACATCAGGATTTAAAAAATAGAATATTTATTAAAATCCATAAACAGTTATGAACTATTTTGAAAAGCATCACTAGTATACCCCAGAGAGTAACAGTTCTATTTCCAATTAAATGTTTTTAGACACTTTACAGATCACTCTTGATACAACATGGCTTTAAAAATTTCTGATTCCATGTGTTATTGAGCACAGTGGTAACTAGGTTTGTTTCATTTTTTACTTAGCATGAAGTTGATTGGTCAGATAGAAAGAAATTGCATGGCTAGAAAATAAAACCCACTGTTAAATAAAGTAACCAAAAAAAGGAAGCCTTGAAGCCATACCCGGGGTGGAGAGCAGAATTATTGTTTTAATATTCCAGTTGTACAAGCTGCTAGTTTAGGTAAATTTTTTTTCATACTGTTCTATAACTCACTGAGGTTTTTCTTTCATGACTGTTTAAAATTAATTTAGTGCTTATGAAAAGTGCCAGGTAACCAGCCCTAAAGACTGAAGTCTTATTTATCTTCACCAGATACATACAGCATGGGCAGAACAACGAAGCCTTTACCAGGCTACCCTTCCAATGTTCCCTAATACAGACCAGGAGGGATCATTACCAAAGCTAGGTCTAAACTAGCCTTTTTAAAAAAAATGAATAAAGAGAAATCAAATCATGGACACTATGCCAAAGCAACCAAGTAATTAGCTGCAATGAAGACACTGGGGCATTAGGAAGTGGGCTAAAGCTACCAATTTATTTCATACAGCACCAACAAGCCGAAGTGTGGAATGACTTTTGGTTACTAGGCAAGATTTGAACATGGTACTCAAAGTTGAGAGGCCCTGCATCCACTGATTTTAATTCTTTCATTTGTTCTTTCTTGCATCAGTCAAAGTAGTGTACACCACTGCTCTCAGAGCTGATTCAAACTGAACTAACACGAGGTACATCTGGATAATTGCTTATCAAATTATGAAAGTATTAAAATCTTCAATCTCACAGAACACATTAATCAAATATTTACTGTCAATTTAAGGCATGTAAAAAGTGTTAAAGATACTGAATACTTCATGTTTAAGTTTCTGGGTTATGATGCTGCATTACTCCATGTTCTAGTACAGGGGTTGGCAACCTCTGGCACGCAGCTCGCCAGGGTAAGCACCCTAGTGAGCCGTGCCAGTTTGTTTACCTACCGCATCAGCAGGTTCGGCCAATTGGCTGCGGTTTGCCGTCCCAGGCCAATGAAGGCAGCGGGAAGTCGCGGCCAGCACATCCCTCGCCTGCGCCACTTCCCCACAGCTCCCATTGGCCGGGACAGATCAGCCGACGCGGCAGGTAAACAAACTGGCCTGGCCCGCTAGGGTGCTTACTCTGGCGAGCCACATGCCAGAGGTTGCCAACCCCTGTTATAGTACAAGCAATCTGCTAATAAGTAGCTGGATTCAACACACATAGCACTCTGCTAGGGTGCAAGCAGGCGCTTGGTTTCCTGGGCCTCCCTGCCCCTGATCCTGCTGGGGGGTGTGTGTGTGTGTGTGTGTGTGTGCGCGCGCGCGCGCTAGGATCTGGTCCAGGAGAAGAGAAGGGGGTTGGACTAGATGACCTCCTTAGGTCCCTTCCAATCCTGACATTCTATGATTCTAAGCCATATGTTGTACATAAGACAAATGAAAAGCCATCTTTGTTTCTGAACTTGAATGAATATCAGAAGTAACGAAACAGCAGCTTGACCAGGAGCAGTGCTATGAGATAACTGTTGAACCTTGCAAAATAATTCAATATGATCAAGTCTTCCTCGGCAGCCCAAAGCAGTGATCATAACAAATTGCATCTAATGAGGCACTCCTCACTTTGCAGAATTCACCACTTTACCTAAAGATAAAATGGGGAGGGAGGGCGAAACCACAGGAGAGGAAAATGGAAACAAGTACTGTATAGGAAAAAGGGGAAATAAGTATAAATAGCATGCACTAGAAGCTACTCTATCTGCTAGGGCCAGCAGATGTGCCAGTAGAATGGTGGGATGAGGGAGCTGTAAAGGAAGTTAAGAAGTCATGCTCTGATTCTGCAGGGATGGTGGGTAATGAAATATACCCTTTAGTAACCACTGGCCAGTGGCATTTCAGACAGATTTTTACCATATTTAAATCCAGGCTGTTACCTATGCCAGTAGATGTTTTTTTAAACACTTTGCCCCATCTGCACAGACTGGCCAAACCTTGCACAAAATATTACTTTAAACTGAAGGGGTCTTCTAATGTGTAAAAAAAGCCAGTGTAGATTGATCCTCCTCCTCAGGAGGAGGAGGCCAAATAATAGTCTACACAGAGCTAATGAACCTACCCTATCTTTCTTCATATGGCTCTATTTTCTAGTCATTTATATTACCTTTAAACACCTTCCAGGGGCATTTGACATTCTACCAAGTCTCACCTATGAAGTTATCCCTTTTTTCCTTTTAAATATAAGTAGTCTTCTTTTCAGTGACCCTCCTTCCCTTCCAACTGACAATTAGATGCTAGTGGGGAATTGGAGAGGGGAAAATGACAACTGATGAAGGCAGCAGACGGGAGTTGGCTTTAAACATTTTCCTTCCTCCTGCAAGCTCTCAGTAGACATACCAGGTTAGCTAGCAGTAGGAACAGCTGGGATCTTATGTGAGGATTTTTAAATATTTTGTTTAACCACCTTTTTGGTATTTCCCCCATTTGTCTGTCAATGACAAAAGGTGACGAAGGCCGTGATCTTTAGTCATAGGACTCTAAAACTGGACTCCTAAATCCATATATAGGCATTTTCAAAAGTAATTAATTCAATACTTTTGAAAGTCAGGCAGGTACATAAATATGGATTCAGAAGCCTAACTTTATGTTCCAATATTGAAAATCTTAACCAAACCTTTTTTTTTCAAACATAAAAATAGTTTGCCACCAGACTGTCACTTCACTCTACAGCTGAGGCTCTCTCTCTCTCTCTAGTTAAACACATTAGTATGACAATCCTCTTCTTTCCCCCAACCCCTGCCCCAAGCACACTCTGGGTGTGTTGACAATGCAGCTGGAAGGTGTAATTCCCAGCTTAGGTAGGCATACAAGCTCTAGCTCTACTTGAGATAGTGTGCTAAAAAATAGCAGTGTGACCATGACAGCGCGGGATGCAGCTCAGACAAGCCACCTGAGTACGTGCCTATCATCTCAGATAGGGTGGTACTTAGGCAACTGTCCCAATCCACTGCCCATGCCACCACGGCCACACTGCTAATTTTTAGTGCTCTAGCTCAAGCAGAACTAGCATGTGTACATCTGCAAGAGCTGGGAATTACAACTCCCCGCTGAAGACAAAGCCTATGTGGCTTATCACAGTCTACTCAACAGTTCAACTATACATCTTTCTTCAGGAAGAGCCCTTCAAAACCAAGAACCATCTTTTTATCATGTGTAAAAAAAATCTAAATCCAGCTTCCAAAACTCAGCATTAATACTAACCTATGCAACATTCAGTCTCATTTGATGTGAACTTATTTTCCAGGCATTTGCTTTGATGCAAACCATGGGATGTTTTAAGGTGAGGATATATAAATCAAAGTGACAAGATACAAAAAAATTCTAAATTTAAGGGTCACAATATAATTACAGCTTCTTGTTTATTTGTTTTTATAACAAATGTCAGGGTAAAGGCCTCCTGGGGTTAAGATAAAAGCAAAGGTTTTGTCCTGACATTTAGTTTCTCAGCATGAGCCATCTTACAGAATTGTTCTAGTGCAGTGCCTTTTTTTTTTTAAATTTTATCAGACAACTAACATACATCTGAAGTGGTCTACCATTTTATCTACAGCCTGTACAGCGATTACAGAGCAAGGATCTGGGTTACAACTTGGCTGCCTCAGGCTCCTGACTCTGCCAGACTACCCACAATAGTTCTTATCTCACCCTTACTTTATAGGCAAAATGCTCCATTATTTCTGCTTTGCCTTAGGCCAGTCTAGTCCCATTAACTCACAGCAGCAACAGAACAACAGAACACTGAAGCTACTGATCAGGCTACGCTATACAGAGGGCTGTACAATGGAAAATTTCCTTCTTCCCAGCTATGCGGTCCTTGAGTTACATTTGAAATGCTGGAGAGGTGCACACTTTGATCACTCTTCACAAGGATTTTTAAATGAAACCTAAAATGTACAGTACCATTTTTTAAAATGTCAGCTAAGTACTTGTCTAAGAAGGAATGCCATTGTTGTGCAAGAGTCTTCACTACTAAATATCAGATTGTTTACAAATCAATTGTATTTGGTACTATACAAGTTACCAGTCTTGTTCATGTTTCATGCAGAAAATGAGAGTTCTACTTCATCATGTGAAATAGCAAATCAGACCCTGAACCTTTTCCTAAGGAAGAAGTATGTGATTTAGGAAATTTAAGATGATTGTCATATACCATTAAGATTTACATTCAGACTCCACTTCTAAAACAAATATGCCTGCTTTGTATATTTCATTTTGTGAGCTCAGGTGGGGTTTGAAAACTTTGCTGATCAATGTGAAGTTTTCCCAGATAATGAAAAGAGGGAAGTAGGGGCCACTAAACCATCAATTTCTGCAGATTCTAGATTCCATTCATTTTATTTTTTTGAAAGCTTCTAGTTTCAGTAGTTGCGAAGAAAACATTCTAAATATAAAGTGAGACAGTGCTGTCATCTTAAATACTCAGATAGACACCATGCCTCCTAAATTATTCCCAAGTGAAAGCTGTGTGAAACTAACAACTCTGCTATTCAGTAGCCAGCATTGAAATGAATAAGAATCCTAGTCTATTTCGGTCAGCTGTTTCTTTGCAAAGTTATGAGCAGTAGCAAGCACTGCAGCTCTTCTGAAAGAGAAGAGAAGAGCAGCAGATTTTTTTCCTTCCCAAGCCCATCAATCAGAAGGTTCTGGGACTCTTCCCACTCCCATTTCCAGCACCCGAGAGCAAAATACTGAGACCTTGCACAGAGGCCAGGGACAGAAACCCTGTAAAAATCTCAGTATTCACCATCATGCTGACAGCTGAGAACTTCTGGGCTAGGCTTCTTGCTAGAGTACTATCTCTGAATCCAGGTAGAGCCCTCCCTCCACCCCCATATTTTTCAGATCTGCCTAAGACTAGTGGGTGTTTCAAATGACACCCAGTGACATTTTTCAAGATCTATCTTTAAATCTTCAGCAATCGTAAATAACCTTGCCAGATCTCTGCTGCAGTACAGAACTGGCCTTTATGGAACAGGTGCTTATGGCAACATTTGTTACAAAAATAAAAGGAAGGCGAAAGAAAGAAATTGTACTAGTGGTACTGTACTTCTGAAATGAGATTCTGTGAGTGGGGAAAAAAACTTCACTACCAGAACTGGGTGAAACTGGCAAAAAAAACAACAACCCTTAACATGTGATTAAATTTCAAGGTGCACAATTTGTTTGTGTGGAATTTCTAGACCACTGGTGCAGTGAAAAATCTACAAAGGCTATGTATTCAAATATACACTTTACTGTGAGTGACTGCTGTTTGTTACAACATGGGGGAGGGGGAGGGTGCCTGCACCTTCGAGAGGCTGTATGGTCTAACTAGTGGACTGAGCAACAGGCTGGGAGCCACTAGCTTCCATGTTCTGTTCCCAGATGTGTCATTGTTTGGTCTTAACTACAATACTAAGCACTGCCCTCTTGAAAGTCAAAAACTACCATTTTACCTTTACAGTTCATAGAAAGTTGGTTACTTCACTACACTAGTGGAAAGACTACACTACACTCTGACTCCCTTCCTCCACTTCAGAGTAACTTGACCTGTTGTTCGCACTAACAGTCAAACATTTACAGCAAAAGCAAAGAAGTCTTGAAATAGGAGCATAAAAAACTGTTTAGGGTAACGTACACCATAACCACCACACATCTCAACTATTCCAGAGAACTGTGGTTGTATATTCTACCATCTTCTGATAATATCCTTGCGGTTTCTCAAGTGTAGAACTTGTAATTCTAGGAGGAACACTGTGCTTTTCCAGGTCAGCAACTCACACCTCATTCTGTTCGCTCAGAGCTATGGGTTAACTGCTTAAGACCTGCACAGACATGGCAAATAATATGTTAGCTCAATCTCTCCCACTGGCAGCAGAATTGGGGAGGGAGACAGCTTTCTGCCTGATCTCCGTCACGGCAGGCTGAAGCCATTAACATGCTTGAAGTCCCACAAATCATAAGGCTGGCCCTGCGTCTACGCCAGTTAATTTTATTCTTTGTCTTCAATGCCAAAACTAAGTAACCTCCAACTGGTAATGAGTTTTATTTTTCAGTAAGTGATAACTTACAAAAAAAATCTTACTTCTAGGATATATCTTAAGATGATACATAGTCAAAAGTGGATAAGTGTTTTATAGTAAAACTTGTTTCTATTAATAACTTCCTCCCTAACATAAGAGTGCTTTGCCTATACATATTTTTTTAAAATTTAATTCTGTGTTTTCTTCTGTGGAGTGCAGTGGAGAATCTATAGAGAATGATCTATAAAAAGTAGCATCCAAAATGCGAATGAAAGAAATAAGATCCATGCATACATGGAATAATACTGAATGGATATGTTACACCCCCCTACTGTCCCCATTATTTCCCTTCTGTCCATGTAATAATAGGACCAGCATGGACCTATATAGGAGATGCACTTAATGATTCTGATTTAGCATTCACTCAAGTCAAAGAGAATCTTTCTGTTGACTTTGATGTGTGCTGCATCAAGCCCTGTACACAAATTAGTATCATGTATACACCTACACTACTCCACATTAACTACTTTAATCTTGAGCACTTAACTTGCTGAAACCCAAGTTAGTATTCTAGAACCTTGGCAGTCAGTTGTTTTACACTCCTCTCTCTCTCTCTCACCCCCTTGCTCCCTTCACCTCAAAAAAAAAATCTGTTCAGTAGCTCCAGATGTGTTGATTAAATGGCTTTGATAGACTCCAGTGCATATAACCAGTCATATTCCCTCCACCCCCATATATTTGTGTAAACCTCTGGGGGAGCTGCTCATGTTGCTCAAATAAAATACTATCACTGAAAGATTGCTTTCCTGCCATTACCATATTAACATAATTATCAGCTCTACTTGTCAAGGTTGCTGTTCCCCACATGATCAGTATAGCCAGGAGAAAGGAGTCCTCTGTGCATTAGATGCAACAACCAAAGCTTCCTACAGAGCCTGCAAAAATACATACTTTCAGCTAGCTCTTTCAGTTGGCACCAGCTCAACAATGTCCCCTCCCAGATATTACTTCTTTTATAAACACTCCTGAATGTGCCTGGCACAGCCAGGTGTCTTTACCATGACTTGAAAGAGAAATATGGCCCTGTTGTCGTTTATGGTGGTCTGTAAAGAGCAGACAGGGCATATAGTGCTGGCTATTCTGCTTGTTTCTAATGGCTATGCCACAGATTAAGGACAATTTAAAATACATTAAATATGTTTACTTCTCTTCAGACCACTGTGGTTACCACAGTGATGTTATGTGATCACAAATGAGACCAGGTGGTCCATGAGAAGGAAAAGGTTGAGATGGTCTACTCTTTGCATGACCTCATTATGAAAAGGTCGAGAAGCCCTGAACTAGCTCATGGGCATGCTCTACATTATGGAACAAAGTAGATACAAAGTGTTCTCCCAACAACCCTCAACATTATGAAGCCTGCTACTCACCTCTGTATTAATACGGCCCAGGATGAGCTTGGTGTAAGAACCTGAACTATGATTCATACACACCAAAATGCAGAGTTAACCAGAAGCTTTTGTGAACAGTCTGATATTCCTTCCACTTTAGACACTGAAGCCTTTGAAAAGACCCTCTACCCACAGCCCCCTGGAAAACCTCTCTTCCCCCAGTCCTCTCTATTGATCCCAGGGACCCCGCTCAGAATACCACTGCCTAGATCTCAAAGCGCTTCGCAAAGAAGCCATATCCATACCCTCCTTCTCTATTATCCTCTTCGACAGTCCACGTGCCCATATACTAGTGGCGCCTGAAGGCTCCCCATGTCTACCGTCTCTGAAGAGCAGCCTCTTTATTCCCCACCACCACCGGGAGGGGTTCCCACCACCCTATTGTCCCCTGAGACGCCTCCTACTCCGGGCAGCCCCAGCACTTGCCTGGTTGGGGTCAGTGGCCCGGAAGACGTGGCAGGCCACCTGCGACTCGGGATTGTCGGGCTGCGCCTTGATCAGGTAGGCGAAGTAGGTGAGGTCGTGGCTGTTGTGGATGAAGCGGGAGATGTGCTGCGCCTTGTGCTCGAAGATGAAGACGGCCGGGTTGGCGCTGCCCGGGCTGCCGCTGGAGGTGGCGGGGACGCAGCGGAGGTTCGGGGAGCCCAGGAGCAGCAGCACCTCCCGGGCGGGCACCGAGCTACCCAGGGGTCCGCCAGGGTCCTGCCTTTGGCTGCGCCGGCGGATCTCGGCCATCAGCCAGGGGAGCATGGGCAGCGTGGTCCGTCTGTCCAGGCAGGACCAACCCACATACCACAACCTGAAGCGCTTCTCCCCTATCGCCCTCCCCGCGAGCTGAGGCTGCGGCTCCGGCTCCAAGGGGTGAGGGAGCGGCTCGTCCTGGCCCTTCTTCTCCATGGTAAGGCCCCTGACAGCAGCCGCGGGGTGCAACGTGCTGCGGAACAGCCTCCAGCCGCTGACCCGGGCAAAGGGAGAGCGGCCCCCAGGTGCAGTCAGAGGGGCCTAGGCAGGCACAGCTGATCCGTGGAGCGGGGACCCCCTAACCGTGCATCCTGCTCGGCTTCCCCCCGCTACACTGGCAGAGCAGGACTCCGCGGGAGCTGCTGCTGCCCCTCAGCCTTTCTACGCCTGAGCTGGCGGCTGTCACACCCCTCCGCCCCGCCTGGGCTGCTGCTGCAAGCTCCCCGGCGAGCCCCGCTCGGCAGGCAGTGGCGCGAGCAAGCAAGCGCTGTTCCTCGCTGCTATCCCGCCGCCACCGCCTGGCTGGTGCAAAGCCTCCGCCTCCCTCCCCAGCCATGCGGGGTCAGCACCAGTGCGAGCGCAGAGGCAGGGAGGGGGCCGGTTCTCCCTCTTCCTAGTGGCTCTGGGGGTGGAGGGAAGGAGCTACGCTCCAGCCGGGGCTCTCCACTCGCAACCCCAGCCAAGGAGGCGGGAACTCGCCCGCCCCATAGTCAAAACAAAACCAAACGTGGCCTGTCCACGCCCACCCCGCCGCCGCCTCCTGGCGCTGCGCTTCCGCCCGCCCCGCCAGGTGTAAGAGCAGGCTCCGCTCCGGCTCCGAGCGCGCCCTTCCTGCTTCTGCATCTGCACATGCTCGCGCTCCGCGGGCAGCCCAACGAGCATGTGGGAAGGGCCTGCACATGCCCACCAGGAAGGAGAAGCTGCTGCCTCTTCCCAGCGCTGTACTGTTGCCTCAGCTCTAGTGAGGCTCGGCTTCCCTGAAACCCACAGGAGCAGGATGGGAAGGGAGGGACAGGGAAGAGATGGGATATGTGGAGGGGGGAAGAGCTGAGCTGAGAGGGAACGGAGCAGATCCGAGACGTTGCAGGGAATAGAAGAAAAAGCTTATAAAAAGATGTATAGGCTTTAAAATCTGGATCTCTATTTCCAATACTGGAACCGAAAACATCGAGAGCGATAGAAAAAGTATAATTAGATTCAGGCCCCAATGCGGCAAGCTGAGCTGTGCGGGAGGATCACTGAGCCCCCATGGATCAGGACCGTGCTAACTATCTCCTTGTGCCTGAACAGTTTCCCCCGCCCATTAATGCGACTAATTGTTTTGTTTGCAGTATTGTAAGACTTTCCTTTGCACACCCCACACAGTAAGAAAAAGATTTTGCTGCAAAAACGAACCCAGCCAGTAAAGAACAGTACATAATACAGCAGCATCTCACTCTTGAGTGATTTTCAGGTCAGATTTTTTTTTCTTAAATATTTTCATTTTTGCAAGTGGTTTTTTTAGGCTGTTTTCTTCTTATAATGATACCTCTTTTGATGTCAAAGTTGCCACCTACTGTAAATGTTTTTTTTTTTTTACTTGAAGACACATATGGACAATTCCTTTTCAATCCCATACCACCCATGTTCATGACACTGAAATATTTTTCTTGACTATTTCCTTTTGTACATATTTGTGGTATCAAATAGCAATAGCTTCAAGCCTTAGTTAGTTCATAGTAATATAGTGTAATGGTTATCATCTTAACCAATACAGTTGCTTGAACCAGGAACTTCTGGAGCTGAAAGCTTAAGTGTCTACAACTTGAGCTGAAGAAGCAGTCTTTAGTCCTAGGGAATTCAACAGCCTTACATCCTAATGCCACACCCGTCCACAAACTCTTTTCTACACTAAACTTTAAACGCCACTTAAGCTCACTTTAGAGAACACACATAGAGAGACAGACACAAATAAACTTAAAGGGCCTACCTACTCGTTGGGAGAGGCTCCTAACGAGAGTTAGGTGTAGGTGGTCGGATTGCAGTTAGACTATTAGCCTGGGGTGGTGTGGGCCGGGTTCACCCCTGGTCAGCAGGGCATCTGGAACACTGGGCAAACTGGCGCAGGAGACAGGAAAAGCCCTGGAATGAAAAGCCCCGCAAACTTTGAAAATTTTGCGCTTGCAAGTGATCACGTCAGCACGTAGTTAAAAAAAAAAAAAAAAAAAAAAAAAAAAAAATCCAGCATGGAAAAGCATGAAAGCAGTGATAAGGGCAGGCAAATCTGTTCTATCAGCGCAAAAAAGAAAAGAAAAATCAAAAAAAAAAAAAAAATCAAAAAAAAGCCATCAGCCAGAGACAGCACGCACGATGCACGCCAATGGAAAGCGAACAAAAAAGAGCAAAATGACAATGAAGGCTCATGGACTGGAATGAAGCTCTCCTCCAGTTCACTCAGAAAAGTATTTGCATTTTGCATTCATTCCAGGCTTTGCATGGGTCAAACACAGTGTCGGTCAGGGTCAGGCCAGGCAGCCCTCCCGCGCCCCCCCCCCCCCCCCCCCCACCCCCAGAAGTGAAACCACCTTTCTCTTTTTTTCCTCTCCTGCTCTATTTCTGCTACAGCATGCTATGCTGCACCAATCAAGCACTCTGCAGCAAATGCTGCAACATGCTTGCTGCTGCCTGCCATATGGCTGATATGGATATGGCATCCATATATCATTGGCATCATCAGCCTATTGGCACATGGAGCAGTGCTGACTGGGCACCATGCCGGTCAGCATAGGTGAGGGGGATTAGCGTTCCAGGGTTAATTTTTTCCTGGTGGCTGTTGGTAGGGGCTGGCAAGCAACAGGGCTGCTGCTCAGGGGCATCAGCCCCATCATGGCCCCCCACCCCCTGGAAGAAAAGATTCAATCAGCCCCTGCTTTGGCAGCTGCTCTCTCGGGCTCCTCAGCTGCTGCTGGCTGTCCTGTGTCTGCCTGCTCTGGAGCTGGCCTTCCTCTTCTTCTCCTCTCTCTACTTCTTCAGTATGTCTTTCCTGCATTCTTTATTACTTCCATCACATGGGGGGGGGTGGGGTGGGGAAGGCCAGGGAGGCAGGGAAGGGAGAGAAGGGGGTTGGGGGAAGGGCAGGCACCCCCTGTGAATAGCATGCATATACATCAAGCTCATTCTGACACAGAGCAGCTGTGCTCTCTCTCTCTCTCTCTCTCTTACAGTGGTTCTCTCTGCCCATCTCTGCCCATTCTAGGCAGAGGACTTTCTATTTAAAAAATTTAAAGAGGAGAAGGGAGGGATTTCATTTTTTATTTTTGCTTTTCCTTTGGCTGGCTGGCCAGGGGCAGGTATGCAGCAGCAGCAATGTGCAAGTGGCAGTAAACTCATTTACATTATCATTCTTATATGGTATGGTATGGTGTGTGATGGGTGGGTATGGCTGCTGCCACCATCTCAAAAGCAAAAAAAAGCTGCTGTGCTGCTGCTGCTGAATCGCCTGTGAGCGCCTCTGGTACAACACACACACAAACAACAACAAAAACAAAAAAGGCATGATTGCCATGCCATCTGCCATGGCATCTGGGGCCAGGGAAAGAAAAAAAAAAAAAATTTGCTGTCTGCCCAGAGAGGGAGGAGAGGAAGGAGACACATTTACCCAGAACCACCACCGACAATTTTTTTTTGATTTTGCCCCATCAGGATCAGGGATCTCAAAGGGGGGGGGGAGGGGGGGGGGGACTGGGAACTATGGGAATAGGAATAGCCATCCCACTAACAGCTCACCAGAAAGAAATCAACGCTAGCCTGGACCGTGACACACACACCGATTTATGTGTTGTGTGTGGTGCCCGCACGATTTTATACAATCTGTTTTGCTAAACTGGTTTATGTAAATTCGGAATAATCCTGTAGTGTAGACATACCCTGTGACTCAAGGACATGTAACACATATTGAGCAGTGGATTATTATTTGCATTACTGTAGTGGCTAGGAGCCCTAGTCAAGGACCACTTTGTGCTAGGCACTTTTCAACAGAACAAAAAACAGCCCCGCCACAAAGAGTTTGCAGTCTTTAAGACAAGAGACAACAAATGAATACAGATAGAGGGGAGTACAAGGGAACCATGAGACAATATTGAACAGAAACTACAGCTAATCAGAAAGGGAAAAGGCAATGCTAATAACATATCAGAGGGGTACCAGTGTTAGTTTGGATCCACAAAAACGAGGCATCCGGTGGCACCTTAAAGACTAACAGATTTATTTGGGCATAAGCTTTCATGGGTAAAAAAAACAACAAACCATTTCTTCAGATGCATGGAGTGAATATTACAGATGCAGGCATAAATATACTGACACATGAAGAGAAGGGAGTTACCTTACAAGTGGAGAACCAGAGTTAACAAGGCCAATTCAGTCAGAGTGGATGTGGTCCACTCCCAATAACTGATGAGGAGGTGTCAATACCAGGAGAGGGGAAATTGCTTTTGTAGTGAGCCAGCCACTCCCAGTCCCTATTCAAGCCCTAATTAATAGTATTAAATTTGCAAATGACATATGAATCTAATAACATATGAATCTCATTGTTAATATATAATTCCAAAAGTGGCTGAGATTGGAAAAGGTGCCTCCTCCAAGCAGCAGCAAATCATATCTCCAAGAAGCCTTTTCAATTAGGAAAGCAGAAACAAATTATTATTGTTTGCTGGTTTTCCCAATAAAATAGCATTTTGTATTTTAGATACAATTATAGATAGGGTGTGCCTTTCATCTCCTAAGGACATGCTCCAGTTTTATTGAATGCTTCTCTAAAGCAGAGAGTGAAGACATGAGGAAAACTAAAAATATGTGAAACTTGAGACTGAAATTCTGGGGTTTATTCTAATGTGTGCGTGTGTGTGTCTTGGTACAGCATCTGTAAAATAGCCAGAAATTTCTCTTTTTATTACTGTTGCTGCCCACTTATGTAAAGCTATTTGATTTAATGTTGCATTTGGTTGACTTGCTTAATGTGATGTTAGATGTAGTTATTTTGATCTACCCAATTTATTTTTAGTGCTAAATTCTTTATAAACCTATATACATTTACATAATTATCTCAAAAGTACCAATGTTTAACTTCTCAACCTTTAATCCAGCTACCATAAAGTTTCAGTTTTCAAAACCACTCCTTTCTCTTCTCAACTTCAATCTTTTAGCATCTAGCCAGGCCTTCGCCAATGAATGTTTAGATGGTGCAGCCAGTGATGCAATGGTGAGTGACAGGTGCCACTTAATAAACCTGTCTCTCCAGGAGAAGCTCCAATGGCTTTAGGCAGAGGAGTGCCTATGGGTCGAGTAGTAGAACCCCCGGAGGGAAGGAAATGTCCCCAGAAAAGCAGATGAGCCTGAATTTTGTTGGCCAACAGTATCCACTCTATTGGGACCATACCCATCTAAAGAAAAGGCGCAGTTACGGATGCAATAAGGTGGGTGCTTTCTTCAACTCAGAGCAGTGTTCCTGCTAGAAACTGCAGCAGGCCTTGAACTTTGTCTTGCAATTGGAATTCTATAATTCTTGTCAAGAGAGAAGGTGGAGGGCCTATAGCAACCCCTTCCTTCTTTGTTTTGTCTAAGCGTATGCGTCGAGGGTCTATGTTCAACGGTTGCTCATTCAGGTAGAGAAGGACCTAGGTGTTGGCAGTGGCTCAGATCTCCAATCAGCCCTATTTAGGGGTGGCCTGCTTGCCCCAATCTGGGGAAGACACTAGGAATGGTGGGTTCAAAAAGCTCCCTTCCAACTTCTTTCCAGGCGCTAAACTAATCAGTGCTTGCTGCAATGTTCATACTATGTTAACTAGACTTGAACTGGAAGATTCTGAACTTTGGAAAACAGCCATAACTGATGGAGAACTACATCAATTGGGCATTGATATTACAGCCCTCAGTGAGACAAGACTTTCAGAAATTGGATCAGAGAAATTATGACTTCTATTCATCTGGGAAACCTGACAATGAACCAAGGATACACAATGTTGGATGTGCTGTCAAGAAGTCTGACTTCAGTGCATGTGCCCCTCTGGTACCTATCAATGAGAGAATCATGCAGCTGGATATAAACACAAACTCAAGAATCTGACTCTTCTGTCCATTTATGGCCAAAGACTCGATTATTCCAAATAGCAAAGAGGAGTTTTAATAATTTGTTCCAGCTGAGAATAAGTATGTTTTTTCCAGGGACAGACTCGCTTGTGTGGGTAAGAATTGGGAGCACTGGGGACACATCATTGGTCAATACGGCACAGATAGCCGCAACAAAAATGGCCAGCTGTCCTTGAGCTTTGTGCCTCTTGTGAGCAGATAGTCTCAAACACCTATTTTGCTGGCAGGTAGCAGCAGCCACAGAAAGGTCACATAGAGGCACCCTCACTCAGCACACTGGCATCAGCTTGACCTCATCCTGATCCATCGCAGAAACATTTGCCAAGTATTGCATGTTTGATCAATGCATAGTCCTGATCGTGACACAGATTATGCTGTTTTGGGGCCAAGCTCTAACTGCATCTTTAAAAGATCTGTTATGCAAAGCGAAAAGGTAAACCTTGCCTCAACATCACTAACATGAAGGATTCTGATACTTGTGTAAAGTTTCAATGTGCACGCGAGCTTGTTTTTGAAAATGATCCACCTGCTTCCCCTGATTTTGACATCTTGTGGGAAAAATTTAAGAATAAGACAGTGGCTACTGCCAAGGATGTCTTTGGCACAACCAAGAAAAAATATCTTGATTGGTTTGCAGCATCTGAACATCTGCTGCTCCCACTCATAGAAAAGAAAAAGCAAGTTCACCTAACTTTACTTCAACAATCACCTAAGGCCAGAACTCTCAAATTTAAAGAGGCTAAGGCTGCGGATCAGAAAACCATCAAAGAAAGTGCCCAGAAGTATTAGCAAGACCCGTGCAGAAAGATTCACATCTGCTTTGAAATAGGGTACCATTGTGGTACCTATAATGGAATTAAAAAGGCCCTTGGTCCATCTTGTAAAAAGACTGCAAACCTGAAAGTGAAAGATGGTACCATATTAACTGACACTCAAAAATGACTTGACCGATGGACTGAGCATTACAAAGACCTCTACTCAAAGAATGTCATTATCTGTGACACTGCCTTAGGGCAAGTCTACATGTACACTGCTACATCGGCTCAGCTGCACTGATGTAGCTGTGCTTCTGGTGAAGATGCAGTATGCCGACAGGAGAGCGTCTCCTGCCGACACAGCGCTGGTGTGGACAGCGCAAAATGTGTTGCTTGGCGGTGTGTGTGTGTGAGAGTGTTTCACATCCCTGAGAAACATAAGTTATGTTGACTTAGGCTGGAATGTAGACTTGCCTTTAGCTGCCATTCCCCAGTGTAGGTCTGGCACCTTGATGACGCTTTCACCAAAGCGGTAATCACCAGCTTCCAACAATGTAGGAGCTGGACCAAATACCAATTCTTGAAGATGTAGAGAAGGCTATCAAAGAGATTACGCCTGGGAAAGCAAC
The DNA here is from genome assembly GCF_016161935.1 of Mauremys reevesii. Taxonomy (NCBI): domain Eukaryota; kingdom Metazoa; phylum Chordata; order Testudines; family Geoemydidae; genus Mauremys; species Mauremys reevesii. Next base: position 83,717,212 of record NC_052623.1, read on the forward strand.
AGGCAATGATCAGATCCCCCGCTGCCTTTAGGAGCTCCAGAGGTAGGAAGCTTGCAAGTCACATCTACGTGCTTCTCTGCGCCTGTTGGGAAGAAAGCCATATACCCAGGATCTATTAGTAGATGTTTTGTGTGTTTACATGTATATTGTTAGAGGTTAACAATGTAACCAAACAGTTCCTGTCTATAGCTGTATTCTGTTAATTCAGAGATCAAAAGCAGATGTTAACATTTAAATGTACTGATATCACTGTCTTAATTTCTCTTGTGTGTTGAATAATACCTTCTTGGGAGAGAGGGTATTCTTGCATCCGAAAAGTGTATTGTATTCAAGCTCTCATGCTAACGTCTGTTCTTAGTCTATATGTGCCACAGATTCTTTGTTGCTTTTACAGATCCAGACTAACACGGCTACCCCTCTGATACTTAATTTCTCTTTGAAGTGTACAGCAAATCACCTGCATATTGTGGGAAATACACATTGTCTTATGTTAATCCATGTAATCAATTACCAGTGATGCTTGTAGTAAGAGGAGGCCCCAAGATATAAACCTTGGTATCAGAGGCCTGGTATGAGGCCTGAGGCCTAAACTAAAGTAATGGTCAAGACTTTGCTAACATAAAGCAAAGTTAAGCTGTGAGCCAGAGGCAGACCCTGCTCACAGAAGCAAGGAAAGGGCTGATGCTGCAAGAAGATCATTACCTTTTAGGTACATAACACTAGATATCAGAACATTCACATACTTGCACATTCCACACAGATAACAAAGAACAGGCTGGCCAATCCCAATGACAGGGGTAAAAGGGTAATATGATGGATAGAGTTGTTTTGATCGAACCAACATGTAGAAGGTGAGAGGCGGCACCTTAATACGTAGAGGGGTTGTACCGTGCTATGTAGAAAGGTTGCACCTCAATACGTCAGGTGTGATGTGTAACTTGTTTGTATCTGTGTATAAGAATGCATTCCTAGGGCGGTGTCTTTGTCCGGCCGAGGGGGCAGTGGAAAGTCCCGCCACTGACTGAGCCGGGTCCATTGCCAAGAGGCACTTTCTCATAGTATGCCCTGAATTAGGCTAAGAAACCTACAGGGAACTGCCATTGTGTCCGAGGTCGCAATAAACCTAGTCGACGGGACTTTGCATCTTACTGGACTCTGTGGTTATTGGGGGTTCTCGTCGGGTCTGCTGTGTCAGCTATCTGCGCAGAGCTGGGGCAGCACACAGAGGGAACACACGCACGCAGCTGAGTGATATCAACATTGGAGAGAGCAGAGCACCATACCGGTACACTTCTGACAACAATGCTTAGGAAATAGGTAACTTCAAAAGCCTACTGTTCACCTAAGGACTGGTGCTGTCAAGAGGCTGCAAACACCTCTATAAAAACCTCATGTGACCTGATTCTTTCATCTCAGATCTGCTTACGCTTTATTTGGGGGAAATTTGAGCCATAAAACAGATCTCCAGTCCCATCTGGAGTTTCTGTTTCAGATGGGAAAATTCAATATCTTCCATTGGTTGCAGTGTTGTTGTAGTCATATTGATCCCAGGATGCGAGATACAAGGCAGGTGAGGTATCTTTTATTGGAGCAATTTCATTTAGATACCATTAAAATGTCTGTCTTCTTTCTGTTTAATGAAGCAAATAAGTTCTGATCATAAAGAAGATTCAGCCAATCCCTCATTAACTCAATATGCTAGGTCTTCACATGACACTACATCAGCCATCTCCATGCATCAGTCTTGGATTTCCACTTCCTCAAAACCACTGTCGCAGAACTTGATCTTGCAAGGTGCTAAGAAACTGCAGGTCTGACTGACTTAAATGGGACCAAGCTTTAGCCAGCAATGATTATGTTTTTAGCTGCATTTTTAAGTGTGGAAAAAAGTATTAAGTAAGAACACCTAGACAAAGATGTTTGTTTATACTCCTATATTTTATGTATTACCATAATACACCTCTGACCAGAATACCTTAATTCTCTGATATGTCCATTAATAATAATTGGGATATCTCCTTATCTATCACCCGTCTAGAAAATAGCATCATCCCTCAACTCACATGTATTCTAGAGTCCAATCACTTATTTGCGTTATTTTGAACTACATCGATTTCATTTTTAGTCTCTGGTTACCTTCAAGTAACAGCTAAGATCCTGAACAATTTTTTCACTGAACTTTTTATTAAATTCATCATCTGATCTTGTTCTAAGAGACTGATAGGCTGTCTAACTTTGGCAATGATTATTCCAGTATCATAGAGTAAGCCTGTGCTCCCAGTCAGGGCATTAGACATGAATTGTGTTGCTGGAGAAGACTGTAGTGCCTTTTCTGCAATTCTGACAAGGCAGATTTTTAATCAATGTGTGAAACATTACTAGCAAAATAAAATCAATCATGTTGCAGATATGTATCACTATTATGATTTAAGAAATGAGTACAAGTGTTGAAATTATACTTATATCAGCACTCCACAAGTTAGTATACTCAATTTACCAACTGAACCACTCAACATATATTTGTTCAAAATAAACATGATGAAAAATGAACCTGATGGAACTTTTATTGCACAACTGACACTAATCTTGCATGATGACAACATTATGATTTGTTCTGCCAACAAGAACCATTCCAAAGGAGATTTAGGGAAACAGGAATGACCAAAATTTATAAACCACAAGTAATTATCTTTGGCTGAGGATTTCACAAGTCTCTAAAGCCCCAGGGATCCTAGTCAGGATTTCTATGTTCAGTGTATAAACAGTCAATTTTAAAATAACACTAATGAAAACAGATGGTTATCACATTCAAATATTAAATGTTTGCTTCAAGGAGGCATTTGATTTAACAGCAGCAATGTTTTCTGCCATTATTTAGTCAAAGATGGCCCCATGAGCCACATTAACAGCGCAGACTTTGAGGCCACCAAAGAGGAATATTAGCTTTTGTTTACAAAAGAAAGTTTCTAGTGACTACAGCCTTAAAAATGTAAACCAATGCAAGTTAATTATAAGGACTTAAAGGAACAAGTAGCTGGACTATTTCTGCAGTAGAAGGGTGGGGAGGTCCAAAACGTCACCCACTCCACAAAACAGCCACCATACATAATGTGAGTCAGTTATGTTTAGAGTAGATTCCAAAGAGTCTTCCCACTAACTCTCCCAAAAATGTTTAGCCTGGCCTTGTGATTGCAGCTGTGATCCTGGTGGATCTGCTATGTCTGTGGAGTGGGAATTTGGTGAAATGCTGTTTTGCAGTCCCTCCCTCCAAAAAAAAAATGCTAAGGTTAGCTTTGCTTATTAAAATGTTCAGCCCTCTCAGACTCCGGGAGTAAACTGGCTGCTAGACGGCTGCCACACACAGGTATACTTTTTTTCACTGCTGCAGTTGCAGCAATTGGTGCAAGGAGAACTCTGCTTCTACCTTCCCCACCATTGCTGTTTGGAGCACATGGGGATACATCACTTAAGCCCATGCCCTTCTTCAGCCACTTGAATATCATATGAGGAGGAAAAAGAAAAGAGGAAGGGCCAAAATACCAACTGCTACACTGAATGGAAGTTCTGCAGCTCATGGAGTCCACTTTTCTCTGCCAGTGTTGCCTGGCTGCCCAGCCTCACCTTGAAATTTAGGCGAGACTGGGAGCCTTGATCCCCGTTCTGTCTCACAGGCAGAGGCTATTAGCACCTCTGTCATTGCTGCTGCTCTGCCGAGCCACCATGAGAAGCCTTCCTTGGGTGTTGAGGTGGATAGAGCATGGTGAGTTGAGAAGGACGGGGCAGAAGGACTGGTGGATTTGGGGTGAGGTATGGGATTGGGAATAGATATAAGTAACTAAAGCCACCATTTAAAAAGTTAGCAGTTGGCAAAAGTTACCACATTATTATATTAGAAGTGCCACAGTGTTTTCCTATACTTAGGCTAGGAGATACAGATGGTAACTTTGTGGCAATGGTTAGTACATGTTAAATTGTTATAGGTGCTGCTGAAGTTGCAGTACTCCTGAGAATAACTCAGAGGGCAGCAAAGAACCGTTTCTCTTGAAGTTATACAGTGCTGGTCACCATCCTTTTAGTGCTTGGAAAGGAGTGGACAGTATTTTACACAGCCATGTAGGAAATAGGAACATGCCAGCACCTCATATGGGATGTATAACTTGTTTCCTTTGCCAATTTCCTACACATGGTTTAACACCACTGAAATGTGGATGCAGTATTTAAGAGAAAATCTTTTGCTTAATTAAGAGCTATGCTAAACCAATGCAAGAAAATATCCACTTAGAACATTAGGGATGAAACCCTGGACCCTTTGAAGGCAATTGCAAAACTCCCATTGACAGAGCCAGGATTTCACACTAGAACATTATCCTGAACACTAGGTTCAGCGGTAATTCTCAACGGAACTAAGCTGGGAACAGAAGTAACAGTGCCATCTTCAGTAGTTGAAAAGTGAAAACTTAGAGAGAGCAGTAGGCCTTAAAATAAACAACCTGAATAATACAATATGCTAGAAAAATAATAGGGTGGTTAAATTTCATGAGTGTAGGACAAAGAAATACAAATGTTTATTCCATAACCTTGAAATATAGGAAAAAAGTATATTCAGCTATATAAGCTAAACTACAGCTGTAACTCTTACACTTTAAAAATAAAATTAAAAGCCAGGTATGTTGTGTAACTATTGTTATACTGTAACTTAAAATTACGTGTATCATTTACTGCAATACATGGTATTTTTTATTATCAAGGCACTGGATTTTTATTAGTATTTGTACATTGTGTGTGTGAATTTTAAATAAATTTAAGTAAGCAACAGGGAACATTTACAGAGGTTTCTTCAGAAGTGATCCATATATGGTATACTACAGGTACAAAATCCTGGAAGAATGCAGGACCCACAGGCGTACAAGATAGGTAGTTCTCTTGTGTAGTTTTGGGTTTATTTGTATTGGTATACTTGGGATAAAACTATGGAATAGGATAAAACCAAGCAAAGGGAAATTTAGGTTGAACATTGGGAAAAATTCTAAAAGTAATCTGTTAGACTGAGGAATAGTCTCCCAGAAGAAACAAGGAGCACCAAGACAGACATTTATAAATAGTGTGATACCTTCTTTCAACACCAGTGACCCACTGTTAACATCAACTTTGCCAAATAGTAACAGAACTGTGGATCCCTACAGAACAATTTCCCAGTGGAGGAGAAATCAATGACATGGAGTCTGGGTATATTTCAAATGTAACTTGCTTTATTTGCATCTGCACACTAGTCTTGTAACAGGTAATTACAAACAGCATGCAGGCAATCAATCCCTTCTTCCAGAAATCTCAGCCCAACCCCACTCAGCTTCCCAAGAAGCTAGTCTATCTCAGGAAATGCCTCCACCTATAAAGAATAAAGCAGCGTGAACTCTCCATTGTCTGCTACAGTATCTCTCAAAGGACTACTGCACTGGAACACCAGCACAACAGTACTTATTTAAAGACGCACTCATTTACATAAACATTTCTTACACTATGTGTAACAGCACCACCTAGTGACTGCTACCATAACATGATGCAAGCATATGCAACATTATGACGTAGTGCCACTGCAAGTGGACTAAAACTAGTGATTTTCAAACCCCCCCCTTTTTTTTTTTAAATCAAAGTGTGTATTAAAACTCATTGCTTCAAAATTGTATGCTACTTAACTGGACCTTTGCACATACTGTATGAAGTTAATAACATATTTCCATTTTACATTACAACATGCCATTGTGTACATCAGGGATCGGCAACCTTTGGCACACGGCTTGCCAGGTAAGCCCCCTGGTGGGCTGGGCCGGTTTGTTTACCTGCTGCGTCCGCAGGTTCGGCTGATCATGGCTCCCACTGGCTGCAGTTCACCGTCCCAGGCCAATAGGAGCTGCGGGAAGTGGCGCAGGCCGAGGGATGTGCTGGCTGCCACTTCCCACCACCCCCATTGGCCTGGGACAGCGAACCGCGGCCAGTGGGAGCTGCGATCGGCCGAACCTGGGGACGCATCAGGTAAACAAATCGGCCTCGCCCTGACAAGCCACGTGCCAAAGGTTGCCAATCTCTATGTAATAGTAATAGACTGTCAGACTTCCCAAAACACTCACTCATTCTTAACAAGAATTTACTGGGATGCCTGGTGAAACTGGATGGAGTTTGCCCTGTACCATTCTCAGCTACCTGATCAGGAAAGGTAACTAGAAAACCTGCAAAAGCTAATAAATACTGTAACTCCTCATTAACATTGTAGTTATGTTCCTGAAAAATGCAACTTTACGCAAATCCAATTTCCCCATAAGAATTAATGTAAATGGGGGAGGGGCGGGGGCCCCTAGGTTCCAGGGAAATTTTTTTTCCACCAGACAGATTTTTTATATATATATATATATTAGTGTGTGTGTGTGTGTGTGTGTGTGTACACACATATACATCACACACATACATATACACACACACTATAAGTTTTAAACAAACAATTTAATACTGTACACAGCAATGTTGATTGTGAACCTTGGTTGAGGTGGTGGAGTCAGAGTGTGGAATATTTCCCAGGGAATGCCTTAGTGCTGAATGATGAATTAGCACTCGGCTGAGCCCTCAAGGGTTAACACGTTGTTAATGTAGTTTCACACTCTACAAGGTAGCACAAATGGAGGGAGGGGAGGCAGCATGGCAGACAGAGAGACCCTGTGTGAGAGAGAAAGAGAGAGATGCACATTGCCCCCTTAAGTACGCTGACCCCACTCTAAGTACATTGCCCTTTTAAGTAGATTAGTAAGTTAGCTGCTGCTAGCAAGCTCCCTCTGTCCTGAGCCCTTTCATGTCCCCCCACCCCCAGCTCTATGGAGATGGGGTAAGCAGGAGCAGGGGGACACCCGGACATTAGCACTCCTCTGCTCCCCCCTCCCTCCCCACACAGCAAGCAGGAGGCTCCCGGGAGCATCTCTAAGGCAGAGGGCAGGAGCAGCACATGGCAGCGGGGGGAGAGACAGCTGAACTGCCAGCAACTGATGGCCTGCTGGGTGGCTGCTGCACAGGGAACTTAGGGGAGTGGGGAGCTGATGAGGGGGCTGCCAGTCCACCCTGGTTCCAAGCCCCCACCAGCTAGTTCCAATGGGCTGCTCTTCCTGCAAGCAGTGGACAAAGCAGGCAGCTGCTAAACAATGTTATAAGGGAGCATTGCACAACTTTAAATGAGCATGTTCTCTGATACGCAACGAAACAATGTTAACTGGGACAACTTTAAGTAAGAAGTTAATGTAGTAGCTTCTGACAGCTGACAGATAATATCCAAATTCCCAAACTGACCCAATCATTATTGCCAACAGACAAACAGCTGAAAACTATTAAAATTAGGAGTATCCCATGAGACTCAGTTCAAGAGGCAGTATATTCCCCACCACCACCGCCTTAGAGCCTTTAAAAAAAAAAAAAGACATTTCAGACAATCTGCTAGCATATTCTCAAACTGCACTATGTTATAAGAGGCTTTGATATGGACATATTCAGAGACAAACAGTCATTCCTTTAAACAGCAATATTTTTTCAGGCAGCTAACCAAGTGCACATATCTGCTCTAATTCAAATGCTGCTTAATGAAATGGACCAAATGGGCTTTTTACATTTTTATTTCCGATTGATCAATTGGTAAGCAGTTTGTTCCAGAATATTATGAGCAGACTAGTAAACCATTTGCTAAATAAAGGCTCAACCATGTTTCCATTAAAATCAGTGTCAATTTTTTGCCACTGACTTCAATGAGAGAAGTCTGCTGAAATAATGAACTTAGATCTTAAAAACTGTTCTCTTACAACAGAAAATTTGATTATAACCCAATTTCTATTTCGCGGGTAACAAACAGACGTATATAAATCAGAAACTGTTCAACATAACATATATTCAGAATAACACCTGAACAAGAAGCCTGGTTTTCCAAAGGTCCACACAGCTAGCAGCCACACTGCTATCCTTGGGACCTTCTAGATCAGGGATCGGCAACCTTTGGCACGCGGCTCGCCAAAGTAAGCCCCCTGGCGGGCCAGTTTGTTTACCTGCCGCATCCGCAGGTTCAGCTGATCATGGTTCCCACTGGCTGTGGTTCACCGCTCCAGGCCAATAGGGGCTGTGAGAAGTTGTGGCCAACACATCCCTTGGCCCGTGCCGCTTCCCGCCGCCCCCATTGGCCTGGAGCAGCGAACCGCGGCCAGTGGGAGCTGCGATTGGCCGAACCTGCAGACGTGGCAGGTAAACAAACCAGCCCGGTAGGGGGCTTACCCTGGCGAGCCGTGTGCCAATGATTGCCGATACCCTGTTCTAGATGCTTAGGCTTTTTGAGATCAGGCCTCTCACTTAGATGCCTAAATAAAGATTTAATTTTTTAGACTCCCATTTTTGAAAATCTTACCTACTGTAATTTAAGGAGGAAATGTAGAACTGGACAGTAAGAAGACTCATTAAAGGGGGGGGGGAATGGAACTAGTTATTCTGAAATTCAGAAGTAGTTTCTTTTAAAGTGTCTTTAATAAGAAAAATAAGGGAAGATTGACAGGAAGTAAGAACTTCCAAAATGTAAAATTTTTATAAGGAACAGGTAAGGGAATATAAACCAGTGGGTCCAGAGAACACACATCCAGGATTACACTCATTAGCCAATAGCCTAATTGAATCATTGACTGTTTTTTAAAAAAGTCCTAGAGAACAAAGGATTTTTCAAAAGACTGAAGAGGAAGTGGTGTCAATCTTCTAAGGACAGAAAGTGATCCTAGAAGTTACCCTCCACAAAGTTTTACCTCAATCCCTCAAAGTAACCTGAAACATACTTAGAACATGATAAAAATCTGGATTTCTAGACCATTAGTGTCAAAAATACTAAGTAGATTAGCTTCCTTAAGAACAAATCTTCCCAGACATAATTGCTTTTTTATTTAAGAGAATGTGTGGTAGCAACACAGATTTCACTATTTTGCTTTTAGTAAAGTATGTGGTAGATCTCCTGACATCTGACTCAAAATTAAATGAAATTGATTAGGATACACATTACCACATGGATGGAAAATGGCTGAAGGACTGTAAATGAAAGGTAATAACAGGCAGTTCAAGCCCCCCCTCTGCCTGAGGAGAAGGATTTGAACAGGAATTGCCACTGCTCAGGTGAGTGCTTTAACCACAAGACTGTAGAGTCATTCTCACTCTCTGTAGCCTATTTAATTATTAAATGATTTAATTGAAATAGAACAACTTCAGTAGGAAAGACTGAAAGGGACCCACATCAGAATATGCTACAATCCAGTAATTAAAGCACCGCCGATCCCAGTTTAAATTCCTTCTCTTCATCAGCAAAGTACCTTTATGGATCTGGGCCCTACTAGCTGAAGTTGCAGTGGATAACTAGAAGAACTCTGCACTCCTATGCAAAAGATTAGAAACAGTCCTTCATATTAGTATCAGGAAGGAGAAATTAAAGAGAACTAGAGTGGTTAGAATATATAAGCAGAAAAGTTTATCAAACTTTGAGAATAAAATACAAACTAGTACTTCTGAAGAAAAATAATCGGGAAGTCATTCAAGCAGCAGGAGAAACCTGGAAAGAGGAAAGCTAGAAAAAAAAGCCAGGAGCGATTTCAAATCTATAACTATGGTGTTCACAATGCAATTTAGAAAGAAAGGCAATGCAATTTTGGGGATCTTGACTAACACCAAATGGAGCCATATTTTTGCTTTGGCCATGACTGGATGAAACTGGCACATGAACAGGAGCAAGTGGGCAGAAGGGTAATCTAGGCCTTAATGCGTATGCTATTTTGAAAAATATCCTCACTGTCCAACAAAAGTTTGCAAGTGTGGTAGTGCTGTGAAGACGGAACATTGTTTACTTTCTTTACAACAACAGCAACGTTTCTCTTCCTCCACCCAACCACATTTCTTTCAATACTCTTTGACTTCCTGTTTCTTGCATAAGACTGATATTCCCTGCCCTCCCCTACAAAACGTTAAAGTCAGACAAGAGTTGAGCAATGCTAATGTGGTCTTTTATTCAAGTCCAGTTAAATAATAATAATAAATCTTTAAATGCAGACGCTGTTCATTTAGGTCTCCTATGCCTCCCCCTTTTCCAGAGGTGCTTTCTTTCTTAGTAGCCGAGGGGGGGGGGTGAGAGAGGAGGGTGTGTTCGACCCCTGCTCTGCCTCATGTCCCACCCCCACTCCATGCTTCCCCCAAGCTCCCACCTTTCTGTCCCCCACTCCTACTCCTCCCTTCAAGCACCTCCTGCACACCCCTGAACAGCTGATCACAGTGGGCACGAGGCACCTAGAGGGATGGGGAGGCACTGGTTGGTGGGGCCCACCGGCGGGTGAGAGGCATGGGTGTGGGAGGGAAAGAAGCTGATTGGGGGTGCTGTTGGTAGCTGCGGCCCACCCACTATTTTTTTCCCCATGGGTGCTCCAGCCCCAAAGCACCCACAGCATCAGTGCCTATATCATTTTCCAAGCTCACATAGTGCATTTCCAACGTATTTATTTCTCAGTGGTGTAAATAATCCTTGTAGTCTTTGTAATTTAGCTTTGAATTCCATTTCCCTAATCATTTCAGCATGTGATCAGCAAGATAAACAGATGGAAGAATTTGGCAAGTTTTACCTAATTCAGTATGGAAAGAAGTTTAGTTAGAAGACTACCTGTCTTGTTCTATTAATTTAAAAAAAAAAAAAAAAAGTGTGTGTGTCCTCAAGGGAGTCAGGATAGACTTTCATGCAACAAATTTAAATAACCACTGTCATGAACAAATATAGACCAATTTAAAATTCGTTATCCAAATATTTAATAACTTAGTTTGTAAACATACAAAAATATGCATGGTATAGAAATCTGTATTAAAATGGAAAGTAATATTAAAGACAAGATGGGATTCCTTATTTTGCTACAAATCTGGTTCCACAAACACAATAGTAAAAAGTTGCTTTTGTCTAACTTGCCAGTATCACTATTCCATACAATTCAATTTCTAAAACAATTTTAATTAAGTATTTAATTGTTCCATTGTTTAATGCTGTAGTTCTTACAGATGAGGCAAATTCCAGATGTTTTATTCAGTCAATAGCCAACTCTCAATCACCATCTATTTAAAACAATATAAATCAAAAAGGCATTCACTGAGATTTATCAGAACAGTCATACCAAACACAGGCTTCCGGGGTTCTTCCAGCAAGTTTCAATACCCTGGCATGCAGGGACGTTTCACAAAGTATTCATTAATGTTTCTGGCATTACGGTCTCAGGTTGCCATAACGTGAGTTTTAGACTCAGACTTTAAGGTCCGAAGGGACAATCATCATCATCATCTAGTCTGACCTGCACATTGCAGGCACAGAACTTCATCCACCCACTCCTGAAATATAACCTCTAAACTCTGGCTGAGTAAGGGTATGTCTACACTACCCGCTGGATCTATCTATCGGGGAATCGATGCATCATGTCTAGCTGATACGATACATCAATCTCCAAACGCGCTCCCCGTCGACTCCGGAACTCCACCCGTGCGAGAGGCGGAAGCAGAGTAGACGGGGGAGTGGCAGCCGTCGATCACGCGCCGCGAGGACGCGAAGTAAGTCTACCTAAGTCGATCTAAGATACGTTGACTTCAGCTACGCTATTCTCGTAGCTGAAGTTGCATATCTTAGCTCGATTCCACCTCCCACCCCCCCGCCAACGTGTAGACCAGGACTTACTGAAGTCTTCAAATCATGGTTTAAAGACTTCAAGTTATAGATAATTCACTAGTTTAAACCTGCAAGTGACCCATGGCCCATGCTGCAGAGGAAAGTGAAAAAACCCCAGGGTCTGTGTCAATCTGACCCAGGGGAAAATTCCTTTCCAACCCCAAATATGGCGATCAGTTAGACCCTGCATTTGTAGGCAAGACCCACCAGTCAGATACCTGGGAAAGAATTCTCTGTAATAACTCAGAGCCCTCCCCATCTAGTGTCCCAAATTCAGCTGTTGGGGATTTTTGCTACTGGCAGTCGCCGATGGGCCACATGTCATTGTGGGCAACCTTATCATCCCATCACCTCCATAAACTTATCAAGCTCAGCCTTGAAGCCTGTTAGTTTTGCCCCCACTGCTCTTCTTGGAAGGCTATTCCAGAGGATAGTCCTCGGATGGTTAGAAACCTTCGCCTAATTTTGAGCCTAAAGTTGTTGGCCAGTTTATATCCATTTGTTCTTGTGTCAACATTGGCTAAATAACTCCTCTCTCCCCCTGGTAATTATCCCTGCAATGTACTTACAGAGAGCAATCATATCTCCCCTCAGTCTTCTTTTGGTAAAGCTAAACAAGCCAATCTCTAAGTCTCCTCTCAAGGCAGGTTTTCCATTCCTCTGATCATCCTAATAGCCCTTCTCTGCATCTGTTCCAGTTTGAACTCATCTCTTTCTTAAACATGGGAGAACAGAATTGTGCATGGTATTCCCAATGATGTTTCACCAGTGCCTTGTATAATGGTACTAACACTTCCCTGTCTCTTCTGGAAATAGGGTTGCTGCAAATTGCTCCAACTGCACAGGTCTGCCACATCGTGAAGAGAAGTAAACAGAACTGGTAACCAAAACTCTCAATCTTCACTTAGAGAAGCTGCTATTAATGCTAGTTTAATGTTTCTGGACAAAAAGGCATCAATAACCAAAGTGTCTTTTCTCCACTCATGTTCCAATGTCAGCACAAACATTGTCAGCTATACAAAGTCTGACTAGAGTTTGTAACAGCAATTTAAGTATCCAGTGTCACCCCAAAATTTTTGGTTCAACCTTTTACTTGTGTTTTATTTTACTTTTCTGTCACCTATGCACATGTCTAAGAACAGTGCCCAAAACTCTTAAATGCAGTTACCTAAAAATAAAATAGGTTCCAATTACAAACACCAATTTAGGCTCTTCTAGACGTCCTTCAACTGACCATGTGATGAGACTCTCTGTACCATCTCCCTGAATGCTCATAAAAAGTGGACTTTGTAGTATGCCCAGGCTGAGACACCCAGGTTCTGGCAGAATGAGGAAGGAAGTACATTCTAGAGGCCATACCCTCTCCCAGAGAATGTTCTGCAAGCAGCGTCCTCATTTTCAGATCAGTCAAGTGCCACTTGCGTATGCCTACTGATCTGAACTGCACAGACAGTCCCTCAAGTAAGGTCCCAAACTATTTAGTTTTAAAAGGTTAAACCCATCATCTTTCAGTTCATCTGGAATCCAGTGCAACTCTGAGTATTGGTGCTATGCTCCCTGCATTGTGCTCAAAGGAGCAGACACACTCTGCACAGCCTTGAGTTTGAATGGTTCTAGAGTGCACCCACCACACAGAGTGCATTGCAATCATATTGTCCTCAGGTGACAAAAGGCAGAGATCAGGATAGCAAAAGCTGCATCAGAAAGAAGAGCTTGAACTCTTCTAGCCACTGCTACTTGATCTTCTAAAAGCAGCTCTTGTTCCAACCACCTTCGATATTGTGAAAGGAGGTCAAATGGTGGATACAGCCCCTCTGTCAGTAGCACATAGATGACTGTTGCCAATTTTTTTCCCCATTGCTTGCCTCAGCCTATTTTAATCTAGTCTAATCATCAAGACTAAGCCTGAGTCAGGTAACCCTCATCCATTCTGTTTTCATACAGGACTTATTTGCTCCACTGCACAAGTAAAGCATGATCTGATTTGAACACCAGCAGCATACTTATGTCAGAATATTTTGTTTTCAGTATGTCTAATTCCATTTAGTTGTAATCTTCCATTTTAAATTATTCTGTTTATATGAAGACACTCAAAAATGGAAAGCTGAATTATTCCATATTTGAAGTTAACCCTCATTCTTGATCACAGATGGCCACTAAGTCAGAATTTTTCTGCTGACCAACAAGGACAACCAGTCTCTGGACAGACAGCAATGCAGTCCTGTGGACTCCTACCAGAGAAAGTACACCTCTACCTCGATATAGCGCTGCCCTCAGGAGCCAAAAAAAAAAAAAAAATCTTACCGCGTTATATCGAATTTGATTTGATCTGCCAGAGCGAGCAGCCCCGCCTCCCAGAGCACTGCTTTACCACATTATATCCAAATTCGTGTTATATCGGGTGGCGTTATATCGGGGTAGAGGTGTACTGAAGCTAAGAGACTGTCAGACTCTTAATATTGTCGTAAGTGATGTGTTTAGCTCAGGCTGACCTTTCTTGACTTCAAATTTCCAGTTCAGAATACCAAGTGATGCAACTGCATCAAGCTTCCAGTTTAATTAGGAAACAAAAATCAGAATAGTAAGTAAATGCCACAAGTTTAAAGTTGGATTTACTATAGAACATACATAAGCAACAAAATAATGTGCTATCAACTGTATCTATTTGCTATTTTTAAATTTTTAAAATTTAAAAGTACCTATAAATTCCGCTTAGTCAATGTTAACTCCCCTGCACAGAACTAAGATTTTAGGTCTTTGTTACTAGAGATATTTACTGCAATAGGAGAGATGGTAAATCCAGATTTATGGAAATATTTAAGTGATACTAATCTTACATTGAAGTAACAATAATTTATTACTAGAATGATGGAAGATGTTCTCCAGTAATTAACAAAAAGGGAATAAAAATTAGGCTTCCAACCTACTTGATATAACTGGAATTTATCAGTTCGGTGACGACACTATTCTTCATGGCTAACAATATGCTTGCTGACTGTAATTTTATATACTCTACATAGCTAATGATATAATTGATTCCATGTGCACATCAACAGCATGATTTTAGAGAAATGTGTAAACATGGGGTTTACACTTCTTCCAGTAGTTTCCTCAGTTAGCATTTTCATGGGTGTTTCCACATTGCAGAGTTTATATACAGTACATAGCTTCTGCTGTTGAACAGTAGGAAAAGTTTGAGGTTGTGCCATGTCCTTAGCTACGTAGCACAATCTTCTGCCTGAATAGAGCTAAATAGACTTTTACTCAGATTGCCACCTTGCAAGAGTTTGTTCTTTCATATATTTAGAAGAAAAGTTACATAAAAAAAGCTTTCAGTGTGATCAAAAAAAAAAAAAAAAGGAAGCTATTGGAAAATATTCTGACAAAACCATGAGAATACATACCTTACTTAAACATTAACACAATTACTTGTGCAAGATAGGAAGGCTTATTAGGATCAAGTAAAGTGTGTCTTTGAAGTATTTAAACTGTTTCAAGAACAGCTGCCATTTCCTTGAAATGTCTGAAGAAGTCCTGAAAAAGAAGATGCAATATTAAACGGCACTTTAACAATTTGCATTGTAATTAAAGCCAACAACTTCTTGTTGGAATTTTTTCCCCTATGTTTACAAGTAGCACCTAAGATTATAGTATCTGAAATATAAGAACTTTATTCCAGTTTGCTTTATGCATTAGTCAGCACTTTGTGTAAAGTCATTTTCACTATAGTCTAATGCCATATTTGTGTGGTTTTGTCTGATGACTTTGGGAACAGGAGAGAAAAAAAATGGTTTTAAAAGTCGTAAGACCACAGAAATTGGCAGGAGTAGTACCTGAAAGTACTTTTATTCCCAGTTTGAAATAACCTAGATATTCAGTTGACAGTGTCCCTTTCACAATATATTAAATAGTTTCCAATCTACAGAACTGAGAGACTAGTGGATCTAGAATCAGAAAAATCACCAGTCATCCCTTGCTTTTTTAATACATTTTTCACTAATGGGTTTATCTATCATTAGGGTTGTAGAAGTTTAGTTTCAAAACAAAGGGGGAATGTAATGACCCTTCAACATAATTGAACTCTGATAGCTAAACAAAAGCCCTCACCACCACCCCCAACTTTGCAACTGTAAGCAAAGGAATTAAGGACCACCAATCATACAACTGGTGTGTGTGTGTGGGGGGGGGAAATAGTATAATTGGACTGGTGTGCAAGTATGCTGTGACTGAATAGAAGATATAGCAATAGAAGAACACAGTGCGGCACCAGAGCTGGAACATTTTGGGGGGGGGGGGAGGGGAGGAACGACCATATCATTACTGCTATTAAACCAAAATAAGACCATCCTTTAATGGCTATTACAGTAGGTCCTCAAATGCCAGCAAAAAAAGGAGTGTTCAATATTTTATGTGAAGAGCCAAGATTTTTGCACCTTAGAGGAACAAAATCAACTTGACTAGTCATTTAAGAACAATGTTTCAAGTATGACACCTGCCAATTTTTGTGGCTTTACAGCCACATTTTTTTACTACTATGTTACTTGGTTGTTGTGTGAAAGACTCACACAATCAAGCAAGAGAATATGACTGACTACCTGATTATATGGAGACCACAGTGAAATAAAAAACTACACATATACTATTGCCAAATACAAAGTAAACAAACCAAGCAGACACCTTACCCCTTCGCCCCCCATCCTTGTCCCCCCCCCATTTATAGCATTAGTAACAAAAACCAACACATCCCCCTACCTCAGAGTGAAGTGCTATTTTTAAATGGCATTGTTCTTAGTGATTTGTGCTACTTTTATGAATGTAAGCATGTAAAATGTAAGTTATATAATCACATTGAGAGGTCGCTGTTCAGCATTAGGAAGTCCCTTGCAGCAAGCTCAACCAAGTGGAAGTCTACTTTCACTTCTCCATGTTTATTGCATGGGCAAGGGAGAGCAGCAGAAGAGACTTAATTAGCGGCTGCTGTCAGAAATGGTTCCAAAAGTTAGTGTACGTTCAGCTATGATGATTCAAGTGATTTGGAGATCCATGTTTGTTTTGAAGAAGTGCAACTCTTCTAGCAATTTAATTTTATTTTTTTATAATTAAATGACAAGTCCACTTCATGAGGAATATGTACAAGTCAGTTATGTTTAAAATTGGGACCATCTCACCAGATTAAACTCTCTTAAAGAGCAGCTAATCCTCTGCCTCTTTAAGTATCATAAAAGAACCCAGAAAGCTCTTATTAGGCCCAAGACTAAAGAAATGCAAAACAATTTTTAAGGTTAAGGATTTATCATACACTAGGTCCTTACCCATTTGACTCTGGCCACTTTAGATGATCTCATAGAACCCTCCAAACTCCCAGCAACCTAACTGCTGGCCCTAACTATTGCTCTAAGCATTAAGGATTTTTTTTCTGAAAGTTTCATTTTAGGCTTTAATTTAAATTTCAGTTTTTAAGGCTGAAGCAGTCCCACGGACCTCTTGAGCTTCAAAACACACTCAGTGATTGCAGGAGAGGCAGCTGGGTAGCAAACCACACAGATCATCAAGTGAGTTAATATACTAATAGATCTCGTAGTCTTTGGTTACAATTTTACTCATTGGAATGGGATAGTTTTGATAAGGGGAAAGCAATTTTAAACTTGGAATTCTTAAGTCAGAGTTCTTTTTAAATTAACAATGTTTGGGTTCAGTTGCTTAAGCAAATAGATTTTTAATCTGAACCATATGTAGACATCAAATCTTTCCATTGCCACATAAGTAATTAAATGTCACAGAAATGTGCTGCCCTACATGTAAACATTTGCATTTCTATTAAGAAAGCAGTGTTGTATGCAACTCTTTTTGAGAAGTACGAAACTGGATTACAAACCTGGAACTGTGGGATTGTCATTTCAAAAGACTTGCTCATTATCTGGCCCGAAGGCTCTGCCACTTTTAGTGTCATTGTAACGTAAGGGTACTTAAGAGACCTACAGCTGTCAGAGCTCACTGCCATTCCCAGTTTCCACTGAATATCTATAATCTGCAGAAAAGAAAGAGCAATCAAACTGTTTTTAAACATTTCGAATCAATCCTACAGTCACTATACTATACTCAGGGTACACAGAGGTCTTCCAGGGGGTACATCAACTCATTTAAACAGTTACCTAGTTTTACAACAGGTTACATAAAAAGCACTAGCAAGTCAGTACAGTACAAACTAAAATTCATACAGACAATGATTTGTTTATACTGCTCTATGTACTATACACCGAAATACAAGTACAATGTTTTTGTAAATAAATCTTCTCCTTGGGCTGCCACCTTGACATAGTGGAGAAGCTTGCGTATACGTAAGACCCTAAGAGCAATGGCGTTGGGAGTCCTGTACTCCTGGTAGGGTCACTCATTGCAGTAAGGTCAAAGGCAAGGTACCAGACAAAGTGCAGCCTAACTCAACACAACCCAGTATAAGACCTCAATGGCAGAACAGGCAGATGAAGCAGGATCACTTCTCAATGGCTGCAACAGAGAAGAAACCCCCAGTTGTCTTGGATTTCTTTGCCACCAGACACAGGTGCCTGTTCTGCCAAGATCTGTGTGGCTGTTGGTGCACAACGGCTCCCCCACATTAAAATACTCACGCACAGCATATGTTTCTGAAAGAAGTATTCTTAACTAACTCTAGACTACCTCCTAAATTCTTGATGAAGCCATGAAGATTACAAAGAATGCAGCCATAGCAAAAAGGTTTCATATAGGTATTAGTACAAGGTCTTGTGTCTCTCATCAGGGACTTAGGCGTGATGTTACCTTAATTTTCTTTATCAATTAAAGATGTGTGGGTAAAATCCTCCTGCCATGAAAAATGGCACTGGCAACAGAAAATCTGCATTAAGGAGGCAGAATTACTGATTTCTGATTTTTGTGGATGAAAGTCCATAACATGACCATAGCAGTTTATATAAAGATCCCACATAAGTATTAACGTAAGAATTCATATCAGAATGTTTTGCATAAGTACATGAATGTCAGATTCTTATTGTGCTATACACTAATAACAAATGTTATTAAAACTCATGGAAGTTAAACTATTAGAGCTCCATTTTAACTCACCAACAACTGTGAGAAGCGTAGTTTGAACAGACTGTCACTTTTAATTGTATGAGAATCCAGACAACACTTTTTTGTAATTAAAAGTGCGAAGTGTGTTTAATGCCAGTCACTTCTTTCAAGGTATAACATATATTTTAATTAAAACCTATATACAACTTCAAGTAGAAATCTATTTATGTTGTCAGAATGAAAATACAGTATTAATAGAAGTCTTCTAAACTTGTTGGAAAAATATTTGAACCACCTAGCTCTACGTGTTTCTTAAGCATTTGTAACTGTTTATAGGTATTAAGGGGAAACTAATACAGTGAAACCCCGCTATAACACGATGTTTGGGGTCCAAAAACTTTGATCACGCTAAATGCGGGGTCGCAGTATAGTGGGGTTTGTCAGTGGTCTCCAACGCGGTGCATTGATGTGCGCCGCCTAGTGCCCAGCAGGGGAGAGGAACCGCGGCTCCCCTCCTGCCGGGGACAGAGAACTCCGGGGCTGCGGACGCCGGTTCTCTCTGTCCCCGGCAGGCGGGGAGCCGCGCCTCATCTTGAAGCCGGAGAGAAACCGCAGCCCCGTGCCTGCTGGGACAGAGAGCACTGGCGCCTGCAGCCCCGGAGTTCTCTGTCCCCGGCAGGCGGAGAGCCACGGCTTCTCTCCCCTGCCATGGTGTTGGGGATCATTGGTACAGTACCGTACTGTATTATCCCTTAAAGGGGAGCCAACCTGTGATCGCGTTATATGCGATTTCGTGTTATTGCGAGGTTTGACCGTATTAGCCAGGTCTAATATCACAATGTGCAGGCATCCAAGTGTCCATTAAATATATTATTTGCCACTTTTGCAGCAGTATCCACCATGAAGTAGACATTTTTGGAAAGTGAATGCTATTGAATCAGAAGTCTGAGCTAGTTACCTGTCCCACTGTTGCCATTTTTCTAGCATCTTCTGATATAATGATAAATTTACCCTGTTCATTCCATATATGGCGAATAACCTGAACGGCATGTTTTGGCAGCATACTGATTGCATTACCCAGACCAGTGGAGAGTTCTTCTGCAGACAAGTTGTTTTTGGCCGCTGTGCTGTAGATAAATTTTAAACAAACAAAAATCTGTAGGTTTTTGTAAGAGTGATGTTCAAGAAATCCAGGTGTTTTTTTTTTAAATAGGCAAACATTTCCATTAGTTTTCTCTGTTCATGAATATTATTTTACATTGTAGTAATTGTGTAATGCAACCTACACCCTCTTTTTGCAAAGGACTTTACTTAATCTCCCCCAAAGTAAACTGTGCTAAGAATTTGCATGCTAGGTCCCCACAAAGGAGCAATTTCCTCTCATTTATGTATACCCCATATATTTTTAATATGCATAAATATTCTAAATGGAAAAAAAGATTTGTTTCTGATTTATGAATTAATTAAACAAACACGTTAATACAAGTTTTCAAACTCCTTTAGATCCTCTCACATACTTAAAGTCAAAATTTTCTAGCTCCTCCTCAGCCTTAATTTATACCCTTCCACCTTTTATGACCCCCCTCCCCTTTTTTTATTCTATAAAGAAAGAATAAAATGAAAAGAGATGTAGGGAGGATGGGTTCTTGCTTACCCGAATAAAAAGGAAACAACATTAATTATCTTTGCCAGGTCAGCAACATTCATTTCAACTCCAGCTGTTTGAAATCTCTAGAAATAGAATGGTTGAACACAAACAAATGTAAGTCTTAGAAACATTCTATAATTCACGTGACATGTAATATATGATGAATGTAAGTCATCTGCTTTTGGATGACCACTAATCATAAAACTTACCTGGCATAGTTCTACTGTATCTACACCTGGGCTCTGACCATGAAGATGCTGAATAATTCGCTCACACTACCAAAAAAAAAAGTTACATGAACAGCCAATCACTAGTGAAATTATTAAAATATCATGCTTTAAAAATATCTGTACAGAGGGTGTACACCTGAAGTCATGTGGTTTCAATACACAGTGCCAAGTGAACAAGCTTATTGTGGCAATATACAAATAGTCTGCTACACCACTTTACATATATACTGAGTAAAGAGGAAAAGGATGTATTAAGTCAGTGGTGGTTGCTAAAACTACATTTAAATACCATCAAACCCACAAGAGTGAAAATACATGTTCAAAATTTTTAAACCACTAGCCTACCTGCTTTGCACTGCTTACAACACAGAGCTGTGACTAAGTGATACAATCCAGCACTAAGGGTGCATTTTTCATGATTTCATAGAAAACATGAAAGGGATTGTTTCTGTAGCTGTTCCTGTGTTCCTCAAAAGCGAAAATCAGTATTTTGTAAAAATATAAAATTGACTCAGTCTCACTAATCACTAGAGGATGGGTTCCACTTACGTAAAGGTGGGGGACATTGCAAATTTCCCTGATAGGGTAATAGTACTCAAACAGCTAGTAACATAACCATTACTTCAAACATTTTACACTACACAAAAGCATAAGAAATAAATATAGAAATATTACTTACTAGCTCAGCAAATAGATCCTTAGGTATTAGTTTAATAATATCAGCAGTACTGCCAAAATCTAAAAAAATATAAACATTAGTAATTATCTGTGAGCCCTTAAAAAAAAAAATCCTCTCAGCTCATGGGAAGACTCTCAGGTCAGCCCCTCTGCACTGACAGTGTTTGCATTTTAAACAAGATCTTCGGTCAAAATACAGGCGTTTATCGCCAGATTTCTGTTTCAAGAACAAAAACTAACCCTAATCAAAAAAACCTAATGACAGCATTAAAGGTAAAAATTAATAATAAATGAATCCATAGAAACATAGATTTTAAGGTCAGAAAGAACCATTATGATCTCTAGACTGACTTCCTGCATAACTCTCAGAACATTATCTGGTATATCTGCATTAAGCCAATACCTTGCATTTGAGCTACAGCACTTCTTCTTCTTCTTCTTTTTTTTTAAAGTCAGTCCTGATTGAAAGACTGAGAATCTACCACCTCGCTAGGTAAATTGTTCTAATGGTTAATTACACTCACTGTTAAAAATCAGAATCCAGAATTATTCGATTTCTTCAAAGAAGGGATAGCCACATAATGGCAAGCTCAGAGATAGTTTCCTGTGTGTGTACACAAAACTCCAGCCCCATCTCCACCTTGTGCCCCACCCAACTCCCCCTCCATATACCACCTTAACTCCCTCCCCGTTGCCCCCATATAGCACCCCACTGCCCCGTGCTCCCCTTCCCTTTTGCCCCACCAACTCCTCCCTCCCCACACGCATCCCATCCATCTCCTCCCAGCCCCCAGACCACCGCCACCCCCCTCTCTCGCTCGCTCTCTCTCACCAAGGGGCTCCAGGGACCGCGCACGCACCCTGGCAGCGCTGGCCGCCATCCTTCCGCCAGCCGCCCGGAGACCCCGCCAAGGGACTTCCGCTAACACCCGCGAGCGGCCACCCTCATTGGCTGGCACCTACAGCCCCACCCGGTGCACCTCCACTGTCCAATCACCAGCCACCTTCCGCCGCACTTCGCGCTTATCGGCTGCTGGGCCCGTGGTCCGCCCCGCTCCCGAGCTCTCATTGGTTGCTCGTCATGGCGTTAAAATCAAGCGCAAGGGGGTGGGGTCGGCACCAACCACGCGACTGCGGAGGGGGCGGTCGCGGTCGCGGTCGCGCGGAGCTAAGACTCCGGGGCGTTTGTCCGGCAGCTGTTCGTGTGTCTGGCTCCGCCTGTCTCGCGGGGCTCCCACCCTGTGTCCTTCCACCCGTCCGTTTCTGGCGGCGCTCCCGGAGGGGGGGGAAGGGCAATTTCTTCCCACACACGTTTAAACCTGTTGTGTGAGACGCCAGGTTTCTCAGGCAGTACAGTCACCAAGATGTACGCTACATGTAGGGGCTGTCGCGCCGAACTCCGCCCTGCAGCAGAACAATTTCTTCATCTTGCCGTGGTGTGGCAGCATGGTCTTCTTTCTGGTCCTGCACGACACGTGCAAGGCGAGGCTGTGGCCCAGTCAAATCACAGCGCCGTTTGATGCATGTTGGTGTCACGAAGCTGCATCAGTGTCAAACCGAATTTGGGAGCCTTAAAATATGTCACGCCTGGCCTACAGGATATGCGGAAGACCTACCCATTTCAGTACAGTATTCCCAAAACCAAGATAGATCAGAACCCTGGTTATCTTCTCGAAACTATATGTCTAATATATGGAATAATCTGACAGATATTCCTCATGATGCAGGTTTCACAGGTGTTCCATTCGCAATTTGCTTTTAATATTACCATGATATCAAAATCATGAATTTGAGATGATTTGTTCCATATTGAAAATGAACTGATTGGTAAAACTGTAAAAGGCTAGCAGTGCTGGTTAATCTGCATCCCACAGTTTTGCATCATATTTAACTAAAGCCCCTTTTAGTCAAACTAGATATAATATGTTGCAACCCCAGTCCTAGGTTTGCAATTATTGTGCAACATTATGTACTTCTTCATTGTTATTAATAAGAAGCACTATACATATATGGATCAGATTCCTGTTTGGTCTTGCCATCTCCCTTCCCAAATATATAATTATTTGTGTTTATATTATAGGAAGGTGGAGATTACACACCTCCATAATCTCATAGTTATCAAAACACCTGCACTGTGCAATTCAGGAAGGTTCTCTAATTCATTTTAAATCCGTTTGGTCATTGGCTCAGATTGCTGATGAATTGTCACTTTCCCCATTTTTAGTTCAGAACTCTTTATTCTGACTGTGGCTAGGAGTCCTGTGTCTCTGACGTTTGTTATCCACTCTTGCTGAGTGAGAAGGATGAAATCACTTGTTCTTAACTCAGAAAGAATCCCAAGTAGATGCTCTGCTCTCTTTGGGAGAGAGAGACAGGCTGGGATGTAAGTTTTTGCTGCTGCTTCCTGTTGCCAAGCAAACAGGGGAAGCGAGTGAAGATGTGTCCTTGTCTTGATTCTTTCTATTTATTTCCCTCTCACAAGACTAACAAGACTGGGAAGAAGCTCTCTGCCTAGCTTCCTTCCCTAGCCATCTGCTTCATTTGATCCCACTATTTTTGCATACCAGATATCACCTTTGAATTTGAAGTCAATTAATTCAGTGAATAAAATTAAGCATGTGTGTAAATCTTGGAAAGATTGAGGTGTAAAATGACAAAAAAAGGAAAGGTATACAACATAAGCAGAGAGATGACAGATTCATGTTATGCTTTGTTCTATGTGTGTTTATTTTTAATATGTAAATATTTGTTTTATTACTGTTACAAACACTTAGGTTTATGGGGTGAACACACTGGTTGAAGATCAGGAAGAGAAAGGGAGTGTTTAAATAAGAAAGGGATCTGTGTGTGTGTGTATATGAGTGGTTCTGTGAGGGCATCAGTCATTGGGTTTGTGTGGGGGTGTCAGTCACTGGGGTCTAGGTCAGGGGTCAGCAACCTTTCAGAAGTGGTGTGCTGAGTCTTAATTTATTCAGTCTAATTTAAGGTTTCACGTGCCAGTAACACATTTTAACTTTTGTTGAAGGTCTCTTTCTATAAGTCTATAATATATAACTAAACTATTGTTGTATGTAAAGTAAATAAGGTTTTTAAAATGTTTAAAAAGCTTAATTTAAAATTAAATTAAAATGGAGAGCCCCCCGGACCAGTGGCCAGGACCCGGGCTGTGTCAGTGCCACTGAAAATCTGGTTGCATGCTGCCTTTGGCACGTGTGCCATAGGTTGCCTACCCCTGGTCTATGTGTATGGATGTGTGTGGTTCTGCGGGGGTCAGTCTCTGGAGTGCTTGTGTGGAGGATGTCAGTCACTGGGGTGGTTCTGTGTGGGTGTCAGTCATAAGGTCTGTGTGTATAGGAATGTGTGTGGTTGTGGTGGGGGCAGGGGCGACTCTAGGATTTGCGCTGCCCCAAGCACGGCGGCACGCCGCGGGGGGCGCTCCGGCAGTCACCGGAGCCGCCTGCCGCCCTCCAGCGGGACGCCGCCCCAAGCGCGCGCTTGGCGCGCTGGGGTCTGGAGCCAGCCCTGGGTGGGGGTGTCAATCACTGGGGTCTCTATCTGAGTGTAAGTCGGTATTTGAGTGTGTCAGTCTCTGGGGTGGTTGTGGGGGTGTCAGTCTCTGGGATCTGTGCGTGGCTGAATGTATGTATTTTTGGGGGTGTCAGGGTATCAGTCTCTGGGGTGACTGAGGGGGGTTTCAGTCTCGGGGGCTGTGAATGTACGGCTGGGTTGGGGTGCGGTGCTTTGCGTGGTCACTGCGCCACCTGCCCGCGATTAACGTCTCTCGCTGGCTTGGGCTCTCGGCTTCGGTCCCCCTGGCTCGGCGTGAAAGCACAGAGCCCCCCAGCGGCCGCGAGCCGCTCCAGCCGCCGCCGCCGCCGCCGCGTACCGCCAGCGGGGCAAGGGGGCGGGCGGGCTCCGGCCGCGGCCCCGCCCCTGCCTCGGCGGGAGAGTCCATGTTCCGAGAGATGGGGGGGGGCGGGTTGGAGAATCTGGTCGGGCGACAAGCCCTCTCCCCCGGCCTGGCCGGCGCCGTGTCCGCCCCTCTCGCCGGGCGGGGGCCCTGGGCCGGCGCCGCCCACTCCGCAGCCGGGGGAGGAGGCTGATGTTTCCCTCCTCGCTGGCTGTGGTGCGGTCCTGGGGCGGGGCGGCCGCGGCAGCCACGTGAGGCGCTGTCAGTGCCGCGTCCTGCAGCTCCGCGGAAGGAAGCGCCCAGAGCCCGCAGCATGGAGCCGCACCGCTGGCTGCCCCTGGAGGCCAATCCCGACGTGAGTGCTGGGGGCGGGGTTGGGGAACCGGGAGACAATAGGGGGAGGGGGCCACGGGGTCAGGTGACATGTGGGGGGCGATGACTGGGTGGGGGGCTGGAGCTATGGGGAGGGGATGATTATAGGGCACAGAGGGGACTTTGGTGGCTGTAACTGGGCTGGTGTGACAACTTACTCTCTTTTTTTCTGCTTTATTTTCAGGTCATTAACCAGGTGAGCACAGGGGAGGCAGGTTTGTATAATTTTTGGTGGTGCCCAGAATGGGTTCAAGTCCCTCCCCCCCCCCCCACCTGCCTAAGGCTCTGGGAGGGAGTTTGGGTGTGGGAGGGGTGAAGGGTCAGGCTCTGGGAGGGAGTTTGGGTGTGGGGGCTGGGGCCAGGGGTCGGGGGGTGGACCCTGGGAGGGAGTTTGGGTGCAGGCTCTGGGCTGAGGCAGGGGATTCAGGTGCGGCGCTTACCTTGGGCAGCTCCCAAAAGTGACCCACCACCCCCTCTGGCCGCAGCTCCTAGGCGGGATGGCGCAGGGGGGGAGAGAGGTCACTGCACGCCATTGCCCGCAGGCACCGCCCCCACAGCTCTCACTGGCTGTAGTTGGCAGAGTCGGTGCTGGGGGCGGGGGCAGCACACAGAGACCCCCTCCTCCAGGGACCACAGGTATGTGCCAGCCGCTTCTGGAAGCAGAGCGGGCAGGCAGGAAGCTGCCTTAGCCCTGCTGCACTGCCAGTGGTGGTGGCGGGGGGCCCCGGCCCATTTTAAATCACGCAGGGGCGGCTGGGGGGGACGTTCCGGGGGAGTCACGCAGGGGAAGCAGGCGGAGTCGGGGGAGAGACCCAGCCCCGAACTTTGGTGGAGCCGGGCCCCTCATGCTCTCGTATTGGTGGAGCACGGGCCCATACAACTCACCACCCCTGGGTGAGCAGCTTTGTTTCATATAATAACCAGCCCCTTCCCCCTCCACCACTCCCTTTACCATCGCACCCAACTCCTTTGGTTTCCCTGTCATTAAAGGACCGTACCCCCTTCACAGCCCCAACAAAGCCTGTTTTACTCCCACGCCCTTTTGGTAGGGCCTCCCGTAGCCCATTTGACCCTGGTGGGGTTTCTGAAGAAGTACAAATATTTTTCTTTTCTGTGTGACAGTCCTAAGAGTGCAAATAAGATAGGATGTTTTTAAAATGTGAAAGAATTGAATTAATTATCAGGGTGTTTCCCACTGTTTATACATCACTGTACATATTTGGGTCCTAATTCTGGGCTTGGTTGGGTGTGCACTTCTATATTAATGTAGAGTTCAAGAGCTAGCCCATGAAGATTCAATTCCAGAACTGGAGACATAGTCATGTTTTGCTCTGAAAAATGTATGTGAAAATGGCATTGTTTAAAAAATATATCTGTACCTTGCTTCTTATTCGGTCATATTTGCTCATTTTAGTGTCGGAAATAAGTTTTTTGGTTAGGTTTTTTTTACTCTGATTTCTCTTGTAGAACCAACACAGCTAAAGTGCGCTCTGTTCTACCTCATGCATCAGCAAAATGACTGGCTAAGTTCTGTTTGTAGGGCCACCTATATAGCCCTTAGTTGCAGCTGAGAATTCCTTAATAAAAGCAATAGGCTTGCCAAAGGCAGCATTTGGCTTGTATATATCTTTTGCTACTAATGATGGTGTTTGAGCCAGAAAACATAGCTTGACTTTTGCAGAGTAGAATCACATTTTTAAAATTAGTGGGATGCTGAAGTCCTATTAGTCTGTGAAATAATCCATTGTGTGCCCTGAGTTGATCATGTACCTTGCTCTTTATGTGTGTAGAATGTTTATTTTAAGAAATTCCATGATAATGAAGTTAATTTGTTGGAAGATGCAGGACAGGGAAAGTGGCTGCTAGATCTTTTTTTCAGGTTATTTCCATGTTCCCTACTAAGCAGTTTCTATGCCAATGCTTTAATTTCAGTGCAATGACTTGACAAAAATAGTTTTAAACTAAAATGTCTGAGACTGCACCAGATGTTCTCTGCTTTCCCCCTATGCTTCTGGAATCTTACAGCTTAGTTTATTTCAGGTTTTGTAATACACCTCTACCCCGATATAACGCTGTCCTCGGGAGCCAAAAAATCTTACCGTGTTATAGGTGAAACCGCATTATATCAAACTTGCTTTGATCCACTGGAGTGTGCAGCCCTGCCCCCCTGGAGGGCTGCTTTACCGCATTATATCCGAATCCCTGTTATATCAGGGTAGAGGTGTATATAAACTGGATAGCTGGACTGAATAGTCCTTTTGACATCCAAGTTAAGTATCTGGTTACTTTCCAGTTAGAAAGAAAAAGGTGAAAATGAGACGACAAAAGCTTCAAGTGTACAGGTTTGTCGCCTCTTACGCGCATTTAACATGCGCGAATTCAGCTTTACGCGGTTGGCAAAAACAAAAAAAAGAGAAAAATAACAATTTAAATACTGTTCCTGTAGTGCGAGCGATTCCGCCTGCCATTACACTCAATGTAATTTTGACTATACACGGTTTTCGCTTTACGTGCTGACTGCGGAACTTAAGCCCAGTGTAAGATGAGACAGACCTGTATTAATTTTTAACAACTCATAACTATAATAATTGGAAGCAAAAATGAAAGAGAAACTTAACATGGTATAGCTTGGGACTAGCTAGCAGTGATAGGATGAAATTGAGGGAAAATTAATGACATTTTTCAAAATGTAAGAATTGTGCCATCTTGTATTTAAAAACTTAATTTGGCTTTTGCTCATTTTAAAAAAACTAGCAATGTCTGAAAATGAATTTCTTCCATGTGAAGACTAACTAATGGAGACGTCTGTTTTCCTTTGTAATCAACGGAAGAGCACTCAACTTGAACTTTCTTTTAGGAGTTTCAAAATTTAAAATGTTGGTGGTATACATAGCTTTGTTTTAAACTACTTTGTTTTTGATGATTTCATAGGCAGGGGAGATCTGTGAGGTGTGGATGATGATGGAGGATACATACTTCCCACTTGAAGTGCTCCTCTCCCTTTCTCTTAGCCAAGAAGGGAGGTTTACTTGCCATTCAGCTGCTCTTTATTCTAATTGAAACAAATTAATTAAGTAGTGAGGAGCAACAAAAACCAGGTACAACTTGAATGTACCAATCCTACCTTGCATTATTAATCTAGTTAGCTTGTTTTCAGGACTTCTGCTAGATAAATTTGCTTAATTTTTGATGAGTTTTGAGTTAGAATAAGGTGAGAAGGGGGAAAGAAAACTCTTTTCATTAGGTGTGGTGATGGTGAAAGGGACTGTGTGCAGGAAGGTGATAACGGTTAATAAAATGTAGATTCTTGAGGGTTCGTATCTACCATAACCTATAATTCTTGTAACTTATAAATAAAAACATCTTACTTAAAATAAATTCTCCATTTATCAATACGCTAAGTACATATGGAATGTTTTTCCTAAAAAATGCTCAGAGTGACATGTTTTCCCCACTGAAATGAAAGCGAAGGAAGGTCTAGTCCAGGGGTCGGCAACCTATGGCACGCATGCCAAAGACGGCACGTGAGCTGATATTTAATGGTGTGCTGCTGCCTGCCAGAGTCCCGGCAGGCAGCAGCGTGCCATTAAAAATCCTGCCTGGCCTGGCCCGCTCTTCTCTGCCCTCCGCTCCCCCTCTCCCCCTGCCCCTTGCCTCCCGTGGGGGCAAGGGGCAGGGGGCAGAAGCTTGGTATTGCCGGCTCCTCTGCCTCTTCCCGCAGTGTTCTGGGTTCCTGCCCCTCCTCCGCCTCTCCGTCCCTCCCTCCCTGCCAGTCAATCAGCTGATGGCCCTTGCGAGAGAGGGGGTCAGGAAGGAGCAGAATCAGCCCTGTACCCCCCTCATACACACCCAGCCCTCTGCTTGACTCCTTCACCCCCCCATGACCCCAGCCCTGACTGTCACCCCCACACATACCCAGCCCCCTGACCCTGACACCTGCACCCCCTCACATGCCCCCAGCCCTCTGACCTGACTCTTGCACCCCCCACACATACCCAGCCCCCCCACACCCCATGCACCCCCCACATCCTGACTCTTGCACTCCCCACATCCCCACCCTGAGCACCAAACGGGAGCTCCTGCACACACACACCCCTCCACACCCACATTCCCACCTGCACCCCTCGCACCAAATGGGAGCTGCCCAGATAAATGCCCCACACCCAAACCTCCTGCCTCAACCCTGAGCCCCCTCCCTCATTCTAGCTCCAGGCCAGACCCTTCACCCCCAGCCCTGTTCTCAGTGCACTCCCACCCTCAGCTTGGTGCCGAGAGAGGAAGAGAATGGGTCAGAACCAGGGAGAAAGTAGATACCCACTGTATGTGGGCAGGGCTGGGACCCCAGACTGGCAGAGGGCTGAGTGGGTCCAGCATCCGGGATCCTGGCTGGCAGGAGCCGGCGGATGGAACCCCTGAGCGGCAGTGGGCTGCCCACTGTCGGTCTGGGGTCCCAGCCGCCGGCTCCGCACAACCCACTGCCTGTCTGGGATTCTGGCTGCTGGACCCTTGCGAGCCGGGGTCCCGGCCACAGACCCTGCTCAGCCCACTGCAGGCCTAGGTGAACAGAACCCCAGACCAGCAGCAGGCTGAGCGGGCCAGCGGTGTTAGATCAACATTTTTAATTTAATTTTAAATGAAGCTTCTTAAACATTTTGAAAATGTTGTTTATTTTACAGTACAAGAATAGTTTACTTATATAATATATAGACTTATATAGAGAGACCTAAAAAACATTAAAATGTATTATTGGCACGCAAAACCTTAAATTAAAGTGAATAAATGAAGACTTGGCACACCACTTCTGAAAGGTTGCCAACCCCTGGTCTAGTCACTGGGTGAGTGGTAGCTTCTATTAAATAAACTCAATCTATTTTCATAGAAATATTAATTTAGGATACATTTAATATTGTGGCTACTGGTCTGTGTGTGTGTGTGTATATATATATATATATATATATATATATATATATATATATATATATATATATATATATATATATATATATATATATATATATATATATATATATATGTATGTGTGTGTGTGTATACACATATACACACACATATAATTTGAATGTGTCTAATATTTGATAGAAAAGCGGGGTTTGAAAGCAATTATACTTAATATCAGGAGACTTCCAAATAACGAAATGAAATGAAATGACTGTGGAATACTTTTTATACAGAAGTGCTGGAATTCATACCAGACTGGAAAAATCACTAGATAATACAGTACATTGGCTAACCCTACACTGGCAGAGAAATGGACTAGATGACTTAACTATTCAGAAGGTTAGAAATGAAAAAGTACATGAGTTGCATTTGTAAGGACTGTGTAGAATTTTTTGAATCTGATTTTCAGCCTAATGACTGAAAGAACTGAACAGATAATTTAATTTGTTAGCCACACTGGGTTTTCTAGATAGAATTGTGGTGTTCTGATGCTAATTAATTGTTCATTTCTTAGAACACAAATATTTTCCCTGCTTTCTCTATTTCAGTTTTCCATATTTCAATAAACTCATTCAAATAAAGAAAACATTGTGTGCATCTTTAGAAGAGGCAACTTTAGATAAATTAGATTTGCTGCTTAAACAGGTTCTGCAGCTATGTGTCTGGAATTCTCACCTGTTCAGTGGTTGAAGTTTATTTACAATTTGTATAGCAAACCTGCATTCTTAGAATAATTCAGCTCCACCTCTGAAATTGATCAAGAATGGCATGATTAGTAGATACCTGTGTCATAGTAGCATCTGCTTTTTTACGAATATAACTCTGTACAAGAATAGGGTGTTACCCACATAACTGGACAGCAGTTAACCATATGCTGCTTACCTAAAATTCCTTTTCAGTTTCAAATAAAGTTGAATTTTACTTTTTTAAAGGGTGGGGGAATTCAGAACCCAACCTTTTTAATTATTGCTGCGGAACGACTCATGTTATTCCATAGAATGTAAGGATGAGGATACTTGTAGGTAGCCATAAAGTTCATAAAGTGCCCTGTGATCCTTCAGAATGATAGATATTTTATGTCTATAAATATGATGTACATTTTGGCATTGATTTATTATATTTATATAATTATTGAAATCTTTAGGCATAAATTTAAAGGTCTTACTCAGTTACTATAATATTTTTGGAACATGTTGTTATGTGGTTTTGTTTAACTTTAATGCTGTTGCTTACATAAGTGGCTAAGCAATATAATAATGTCCATTAAATCTGAAGAATAATATTCACTTACTTTTACCATAATGTAAAAATAAAGAATCTGTACACTTTAAGCAAAGCCATTTTTTTTGCTTTAACAAGTTTTGAGGAGATATTGGTAATCATTTTAACCAATCAAAATGAATTTCAATAAGTAACTAAAAAGAAAGAAATCTATTAAATCAAGGTAATTTCAATAACTTTAAAATAAATCCACCCTTGCTTTATACACTACATATTAATACCGCTTTCTCAGTGCCTTGTAATTTAAGAGGCATTTACAGCCTAGTATTTTGTCATGTGAATTAAACTATTGAGAATGTTACAGATGAACATGTCACAGTTACAGGCTATGGGATCCAACAGAATCACTCAATTTCTTCTCCCATATGGACAGGTTGCTGCACTGTGCAGTTCAGGAAAACATTGTATTATAGTGGTGTTAGGAGCTACCAGTTTCTGAAATGCTTATTTAAATTGACATCTTGTTCCTTGCACTATCTATAATGCGTAGTATTGGAGTATTGATTTAAAAGATTAGAGATCAGATGGTAGGAGGTACCTTCTTTGGTTTTGAAGATAATACTCCATAACACCAATCACCTGATGGCACATCACCACCAATAACTAGTGCTATACTTCAGAGATGCAATTCAGTACAATCAGCGCTCCGTGCTTACATTGCTGGACCTCTTTAAAGCCTTTTCCACAATGGACCATGAGTTACTGCTAATCCACTTACATGCCATATCAGGAATAGATGGCCCAGCACTACAGTGGCTCCACTTGTACTTCTCTAGCAGAACTTGGAGACTGGTGAGAAGGTAATCCTCCCCTCTGAAAGCCCTCACCTGCAATATGCAATAGGGATCTATACTATTCTTGCTTCTCTTAATATCTGCGTGAGACTTCTGGCAAAGGTGAGCCATAATGGGCTCAGCTGCCAGCGCTATGCTGATGACACTACTCAGAGTTGATGTCACTGTACTCAGTAGTTAACAATAAATGGTTGACTGTCAAACTTGGAGGATGTATAAAGTGGGATCCTGCAGGGGTCTGTCCTAGGTCCTGTACTAGTCAATATTTTCATTAATGGCTTTGATAATGGAGGAGAATATACTTACACAACATGCAGATAATACCAAGCTAGGTGTTGAAAGCACTTTGAATTCTAATCCTGTCCTCCACAATGTTCTTGGAAAATTGGAGAATTAGTCTGAAATCAATAAGATGAAATTCAGCATAGACGAGTGTAAAGTACTGCATTTATGAAGGAAAAATGAAATGCAAAAATTGCCTAGCCAGCAGTACTACAGAAAAGAGGGTTATAATGGATCATAAATTGAATATGAGCCAACAAGTGATGTTGCAAAAAAGGCAAATGTCATTCTGGGGTGTATTAAAAGGAGTGGCTTAGGCAAAGCGTGGGAAGTAATTATTCCTCTCTTCTTGGTATTAATGAGTGGCTTTAGCTAGGTACTGTGTCCAGTTTTGGACACATGCTTTAAGAAAGATTGTACTACTTGGAGTGTCCAGAGGAGAGCAACAAAAAGATTTAGAAAACATGATCTAGGAAAGGTTAAAAAAACTGGGCATGTTTAATCTTAAGGAAAGAGGACTGGATGGTTGTGAGAAACTTGATAATTTCCTGCAGTATCCTAAGTGAACTTTATTGAATTAAGTTACAGCTTATTGAATTAATTTTAACAACTTTGGAGTTAATTATATTAAAATGCAATTGTGTATGTGTTGTTGTGGAACTGTGTGTATTTCCATGGAAAGGGTAAATAGTAGAACAACAAGGGGTGATTAAGTAAACTCACTCAGGTTGTAACATATTGAGAGAAGCCACCTGTTGGAAAGGTATGCATATACTAGTTCAAACTGGATTCTCCAGAGACCAACAGACAAAGAAAAGGTTTTTGGGTAAATAGCCTGGTTTTAAACTGGCTGAAGGCCGCCTTCTTGATCCACCAATTGGACAGGACCCCTGGTCCACAGAGGGTCACAGTCCTTCGGGCAGGATTTGAAAGGAATGGGCATGCCAGAATTTGTTAAGGTTAGGGTTAATTCTGGGAAGCTTATTAGTGTGTGTGTTGGTTTTTGTTGTTTTTAGTATGTTTTCTCTGTTATGCTTTTTACCTAAAGAATAAAGTGTGCTTGGATAGGAAGTGCTGCATAGTAACTTATATCTGTTGCCAGTCACTCTGTATCTCTGAAGAGACAGCAAGCAGGCGTCCTTAGGTAACCTGTTTGTGCTGGGAATTATAGAGTGAAGGCAGGGAACTGTGCAATTTGGGAACACCATGCTAAAAAGGGAGAGAGACATGAGTCTCCACCCAGAAAAGGTGATGGCTGGGGAGATGGAAAGTGAGAGTGCGTGCCCTTTCTGAACCACTGAGGGAAAATACAGGTACAGTTGCCCTGAACTGTGGCAAGGGATTTAAGTCTTCAAATATGTAAAGCTTGTTATAAAAAGGATGGCGATCAATTGTTCTCAGTGTTCACCGAGCATAGGACAAGAAGTAATCAGCTTAATTTGCAGCAACAGTGATTTAGATTAGATATTCTGAAAACTTTCTAACCACAAGGATAGTTAAACACATGAACAGGTTATCGAGGGATGTTGTAGAATCCTTGTAATTAGAGGATTTAAGAATGGGGAGGACTAGGTATGCTTAATCCTGCCTGAGTGGTGAGATGGGGGGATGAATGGACGAGGTGACTGTGACTGGTTCCCCCTGGGGTGTCACTGACCCCCCCCCCGATCCACCAACCTGGGTTCCGTCTCACCCTGTGCTGCTGTGATAAATTGTCAAGCTCTCCAAACTCACTCTTGCACCAGCATAAACACAGGTAGGGACACACCCAGCTGCAGTACTTATAGTCTGCTGTGCCCAGCTCTGCATGGGGGGCTACAGCTAAGGAACTGCCCACCTGCTCAAGAGCACCCCCCCTCCCCAGAGTGTAAACCCAAAATTATAGTGTCTTGCACTGCACAGAGATCTGTACAGCATAAGCTCATGAAATTCACCCCCTCTCTCAATGTGGAAAGGAAATATACAACAGCTTTTTACCCCAAGTTTTGACTCCCACGCTCTGGTTTGTGGTAAAGCAACAAAAAAAATTATTAGCTACAAAAGATAGATTTTAAGTGATTATAAGGTATAGCAAACAGATCAAAGCAGATTACCTAGCAAATAAACAAAAATGTAATCTAGGCTTAATATACTAAAGAGATTGGATATGAGTAGCAAATTCTCATCCTAATTGTTGGCTCAAGCAGGCTGCAGGCTCTTAAGGGGAAAGCTGCACTTGCTTGCATCTTAAAAACCCCAGGTGTTCCTTTCACAGGCTAAAATTCCCTGTTAGCTTGGGTCCAGCACTTCCCCCCCCCCCCCAATTCAGTCCTTGTTCCTCAGGTGTTTCCAAGAGTCTCTTTGGGGCGGAGAGTCAGTGAAGAACCACGATGATGTCACTTCCCTGCCTTAAATAGCTTTTGCATATGGCGGGACCCCTGTGTCTCCAAGCTTGGTTCCCACACCTTTCAGTGGAAAAACACTGGCATTCCAGGATGGAGTCCAGTACCAGGTGATCTGGTCACATGCCCCTGTCGTGTCATAGAAGCCATGACTCGGAGGCTGTTTGTAGCATCCTCAGGAAGGCTCCACGGTGGGAAATTAGCTTCTTCTAAGACCTATTGTTCTCCCTAATAGTCCTTTGACTTGAATGGGCCCTTTCTAGTCTTTTGCCTAGTGGGCATTCCTCAGGTGTAAACACATTTGTAATAGATATATAGACAATATTCCTAATTTAAGATACCAAAATGATGCATGCATACAAGTAGGATAATCATATTCAGTAAATTGTAACCTTTTTCATGAGATCTCAGATTCCTTATCTTGCACAAAATACATCATCATTATTCCATACTCATATCACAATAATATTACTATGAAAAATACGGAGTGTAATGTCACAGTGACCTCTTAAGGTCCCTTCCAGACATCAGTTTGTAGAAATTAAGGGATCTTATTCTAAACTATTGCTATCACCACCACTACTAAAATAATAGAAAACCCACAGCTCTTGGATGAAGAACAGCTGGCTCAAGCTGAACCCAGGCAAGTTATGCTGTCTGGAAAGGGAAAAAAGTTATTTTCACCTTCCATTGAAGACATGCAGCCCCTATTCATCAAAGTGATGTGAATGCTAAGGGTTCCTGTTTGACTCCTTTCTAAATTTTTATGATTAGGTAGTATTGGTATAAAAAGTTCTTTCTTTTACCTCCAGCTTGCCAGGAAACTTTGTCCATTCTTTCCAGACAGTGACATGGCCACAGTGATCCATATATTTGTGACATCCAGGCTGGATTATTGTAATTCTTTGCATCTGAACCTGAGTGTATGTGAGACACAGACTATAGCTGACACACACTATAGCCACCCTTCTTCTCCGTGGTCTAGGCTTCTGTCACCACGTGATGCTTATGTTCACTGATTCATAGTCAGTTTCCAATGTCAGTTCAAGGCCTTACTCCTAATTTTCAAAGCAATCAGTGGATCAAGCTCCAGGTGCGTTAAAAACTGAATTCCTATTTATGAGCCACCGTGCAAGCTGTGCTCCTCTGGGACATTACAGATCACAAAGTCCCAGATCAAGTTAATGAGAGTTGGGGACAAACTATTTGTGATCAAGGGGAATCCAGTTATGGAACAAATGTAGAGTTGATCAGA
Organism: Mauremys reevesii; assembly: GCF_016161935.1. Taxonomy (NCBI): domain Eukaryota; kingdom Metazoa; phylum Chordata; order Testudines; family Geoemydidae; genus Mauremys; species Mauremys reevesii. The sequence continues at coordinate 83,753,783 of NC_052623.1, forward strand.
CAAATTCAGATTCTAAGCATCTTTAGGAAATGCTTCATAACCCTCCCCTGTGAAAAAGGCCTTTCCACCATAAAAATTATTATTGCAACACTGACTCTCAGACCCAGTAAGCCCCTGAAAAAATTCAAAAGAGAAGATTAAAACAAAAAATCCTACCCCATTTAGAGATTCTTATCCCAAAAGGAATGCCAAAGACTCCATGAAGTTCACTAGATATTGGGTTATTGCTATGATTTTTACATGGAAGAAATTCTTATACTACAGTGATGGGTAACAGTATAAAATCTTAAGAAATATAGATGAATACATACCTTAATATTTACAGTGATGTCCTTCTGAAGACATTAAGTAGTGCTTTAAAAGAAAAAAAACCAAAAACCTTCACCCAAACTCTGCATTAAATAATAATTCTCATTTGATTTTTGTAAACCTATTCAAAGTTCCTAAATTTCTTCTCCCACACCTTCCTGTCCCCAGAAACACTTTGTAAGATATATCCTTCTTGTGCAGTTGGGTTACGCATTTACCAAATAAACCCCTTATAATAACTTAACCATTAGTATACCGCTTTCTTAACTTAAGCTCTTGACTACTTCCCCAATAGGTGGCAATAAAAAAAGTATTGGTGTATCTCTTAGATACTTACACTATAATATTTGTGTGCTTCACAACCTTAAATGCATTCATTTTTAGAACACCCCTGCAAGGTAGGAACATACCGCTAACCCCATTTTACAGATCGAGAACTGAGGTAACGAGACTGAGGGCCAGATATATTTTTTAAGGTACTTAGGTGACTAAAGAGGCACATAAACATCTAGTGGGATTTTCAAGCAACTTGCCCAAGGTCAGATGGGAAGTCTGTTGTAGAGCAGGGATTTAAACCTGGGTCTCCTGAGGTTTGAGGCAGCACCTTTACTGTTGGACCATTCTTTGTCTACCCCTGAATTATCCTTCCTCTAGATCTGTCTATAAGCATGAGGGAGGCAGAACAAATTCCAATGACTGGAAGTTGAAGCTACACAAATTCAGACTAGAAATAAGTCACAAATTATTTTAACTAGATGTTCATAATGGTTCCTTCCACTACTGTCATTTTAAGTTTGTGAAGGGGACTATTTCACAATCCCTCACAGTTTGTGGCAGAATTTAGAATGAATCTTGTAGGAAACTTATCCATCTGAAGTAATTGAAATGTTAACTCATTCTGCTAAGTATGAATTCATTTGCCTTTGAAGCTGCTGCAGTAATGTAGCAGTAGTCTCTTTTGCATGCTTAACAGTCTGGCTTTTCTTCTGCTTTTTTTGCTTTCACTTACCTTTTCTTTCCATTTCCTTGGTTCCACGGTCTCTCTTCCAGCTATGACTTGACTAACAGTCTGACTCTCGTGCAAAACTAGCACTCATCTTAGTGAATGGCATACAGTATAATGAAAAGCCAGTGTCTCCCTGGTACAAACAAGTGAAACTGCTTACTGTACCAGATTACACTGTAGCATGACAGAGAAGATGGTATTTTTTGCTGCTCTAAATTTCTTGGATGAAAGGAGCTGTAGGTGCTGCATGTTTTTATAGTACAACTTTTAGATAATGTTTTTACCATAGTAAATAACACACAGCTCGTTGACAGCTCATTTGGAAAGGTAGGCTGAACAGCACCAGGTCCATTATACATGATGGTCTAGATCAGTGGTCCCCAACCTTTTCGTCTGGCATGCGCCAGACGAAGGACCGTGGCGGCGGTGGAGGATCCGGCGAATTTCTGTGGCATTTCGGCGGCGATGCCTCTCAATGACGTCGCTTGTCGGTGGCAAGTGACATCATCGAGAGGCGTTGCCGCCGAAACGCTGCAGAAATTCTGCAGCATTTTGGCGGATACTCAGGCGCCCGCGGGCACCGCGTTGGGGACCCCTGGTCTAGATTATTGCGACAGCCCTTCTGTGCTTGACAGAAGGGTGGTGGTGAGAAATAAGTGACTTTATGCTCTAATCTTCAATCTTGGAGTCGTCATGCCAGTTCCAAGACTCAATATAAAGCAGCCTCAGAGTGTTGTTACAACTGCCAGGGATTAGCTGGACATAGAACCGCCCTAGCCCCAACTCCTGTGCTGGGAAAGGGGAGAAAGAAGGAGCCATTCTGCTGGCTGTGTGCTTGCTAGTGATTTCCCCCACACTGAGAGTCTGCGGGTTAGGTCACTTTTCCATTTGCTTGGTGCAGTGCAATAAAACAGGCAGAGTGAGGGCCAGGATCTGGTCCAGTGTAGCTGTACATCAGCATATTGAGTATTAATTGTGAATCTTTCTGGACGTATATTCCAGAAGTAGGTCTCCAATTGCGAAGAGGCAGGGAGTTGGTATCTCTTTAAAGAGTGATGCTGCTTTTACTCAGTGATGAAACTGACACAACTGGAAGTATGAGTATTGTGAAAACCTGTCCATTTGTTGATGCAAGTGAAAAGCTTGCAGTTTTCTCATTGATCCTCCATTGCCATTTTAAATGTACTTTCAATTCTAATTGGGCTATTCTTTGTGTAGATTCTCATGAGGTCCTGAAGCATAGTTTTCAAGCACTATTTAAATGTTTTGGTACCTCTGAATTCTTTAAAACGGCTTTTTTTAAAAATTGGACTATTGGACTAGTCCACTTAAAAGTGAGTTGGTAGCTGGAGAAGGGTAATATTCTTCAAACAAGTTTTACTTGCCTTACCCAGTTGTTGCAATATTGGTTACAACATAGAACTAAAACAGCTGGGCAAAACCTGAAATGGTGATGTAGAACTGAAAGGCTCTGTATATCACGTTAGCAATCTTTTGAGCCATGAATAATTCATATTATACATCAAATTAAGATATAGATATGTACAGCTAGTATTTCAAACAACCAGAACAGCCCAGATTCTGCAAAACCTTATTCATGAATAGTTCTTATTGTCTTCAGTGAAATGTACAGGGTTAGGCACCCAAATTTCTTTTAAGAAGGTTTGTAAGTGATTTTTCTCCCTCCTATGGCTTTCTAGTGATATGACATTTTAAATATTGCTAGGTACAGTAACTCCTTACTTAAAGTCGTCCCGGTTGATGTTTCGTTATGTTGCTGATCAATTAGGGAACATGCTCGTTTAAAGATGTGTAATGCTCCTTTCTAACGTTGTTTGGCAGCCGCCTGCTTTGTCCACTGCTCGCAGGAAGAGCAGCCCATTGCAGCTAGCTGGTGGGGGCTTGGACCCAAGGTGGACCAGCAGCCTCCTCATCAGCTCCCCGCTCCTCTAAGTTCCCTGTGCCGCAGCCGCCCAGCAGGCTATCAATTGCCGCGCAGTTCAGCTGTCCCTCTCCCCCCCCTCCCCCCCCCCCGCCATGTGCTGCTCCTGCGCTCTGCCTTGGAGCTGCTCCCAGAGACTCCTGCTTGCTGTGCAGGGGGGGAAAAGGGGGAGGCTAATGTCAGAGTGTTCCCCTCCCCCCTGTTCCTGCACCCCCTGCTCCTGCACCCTGCTTACCCCTTCTCCCTATAGAGCATATACACGCTTTATTAGATGCTATAAAGTGGACTTTCTGTCCTCTGCAGAGGCCTCCTTTGGCAGAAAGGTGCTGCAAGTGGTGGTCATTTTGGGCAATTAACTCCAAGAAGTCTTCCCTATCTCACTCTGTTTTTCTTATTCCTCATGTCTGTTCACTGCTTGCTATTTCCCATACCTATCAGAATTGTGGGAGATGCTGAGCTGCAGAATGGTAAGTTTTTTACCTGATCATTTCCTCTCTGCTAGCAGTGTCTCCCATAATTCTGCTCTCCCTTTAGGCCGATTCCCCAGAATCAGGCCCCGCGCCTAAGAGGGCCCCACGCTTTAGGCGCCTTTTTAATTAAAAATTTTTTTTTACATACCCGGCGGTGGTCCTGGTCTTCGGCGGCACTTCAGCGGCAGGGGGCCCTTCACTCGCTGTGGGTCTTCAGCGGCATTTTGGCGGCGAGGGGGTCTGGAGCGAGTGAAGGACCCCCTACCGCCGAAGTGCCACCAAAGATCCGGACCACCGCTGGGTATTCGAATTGGGCCCCGCAATTCCTAAAGCTTGCCCTGCCTGGATGTCTTCCTAGCCAAGGGATAGTATTTAATTTTGGTAGTTATGCTTGTAGGCCATAGCCTATTGTACATAATTTATGGGTTGGCATTGAAGCTGTTGTTACTAATCATATTGTATGAGTTTGTACACAGCTTTGGAATGAATCGTGTGGCAGCAGGCTGGAGAAGAGTGTGTGGGTAGCACAGGCTGTGCTACAGCTTTGAACTGTCTCCAGAAACTACAGACAGGAGGGGAATAGCCCATGTGTATCAGAATTGTGGGAGATTGAGGTAGCAGACAGGAAATTATAATGTAAGACATTTACCATTCTTATGTATCCAGCACATTTAAGGTAGTTTAATAATCTGTGTCAATCTTTATTTGGATGAAATTGGACTTCAATATGCAAAAACAGAATTAAAAATATACTTAATCTAGTAAATAAAAATACATCATGCATCACTTTCCAACAGAATTAAAAATGTAAGAATTAAAAATCTTAGATGTGCATAAACTATATAACTGCTTTGAACGTGTATAAATACATACTATTCTCCTGTTTTAAAAAGAAAAACAAATCCAAATTCAGAGTAAAGGCTAGAAGTAACTGCAAATCAAGTAGTTTAAGATAATGCTTTAAAGGTTACCAACCAATGAGAATCGCCCTTTCTCTAGGAACATAACTAAAACATCCAAATGCAAAGTAAGATTAAATCGATTATTTTAAACCAAGGTTTCCTGATTGTTGATTTAAATCATGATTAAAATCAATTATTTAAATCATTTTTACTTTAATCAATCCGCTATGTCTAGATTCTTTTATACTTCCTTTTTAACTCTGAATCTGATCTTCACCTAACTTATTATGAGAGTTTTGGCTAATTGTTCTGCACTGTGAGATGGCAAGTGAGGAGAATATTGGGAATAAAATGTTTAAAATGGCTACATGTCTAAGCTTCCCAAAACAGTGGGTGTATATTACATTTTCTTTTAACAGTTGTCATTAACTAAAAATGGTTGGAAGTATTCCATTGCTTTTCCTTCCTTACTTCCTTCCATACATCCTTACAAATACATTTAGTTTTGTGCACTCTCTTTCTGCAAGGGATAAAATCTTCTTTTATATCTTCAAACACTGGTAATGTGTACCCTGGGCTTCCTATGATGAGACACCCACCATGCCTCTCATCCAATGCAAGACTTATTTTAATCAGTATTTAAATAAGTTTTCTACTTTATTTCAAATAATCAGGGAATGACTACAGTAATAAAACACTCATACTTTTTTGGGGGGTACTTTTCATTGTAAACATCCCAGCCAACATCCTTGAGCAAAAATAGTAGGTCAGATTTGAATACATCTACATAAGTGTACCTACCTTTTAATTAATGTAAATAAATTTGCATAAATATGTATGTACCCAGTGGAGGCACTGTGCTAGGGAGGAGAGGGCAGAGAGATGTTTTTAATTTTGTCTCCTCCTTCCTTCCTTCTCTACTTGCATTATCATGTCATTCCAAAACACCCTCCACCCCAAAGAAACCAACACAAATCCTCATCTTCAAACAGCCATGGGGGGAGAGTTTAATGAAGCTTTTCCAAACACCTCCTTGGTGGGCCTCCCAGGCCTGAGTTTGCAGTGTTGGGAGCTACAGCAGGAGTTGCAGAGCTGCATCTGCTCCACAGCCAGCATTGAGGACACAAGTTCTCTAGCCTGTCAGCAGGGGAGGGAGAAGAAGCACTAGCCTCCCCATATTTTGAGGGACCAGCTTGTCCCTCAGCATGTGCAGGGGCTATTATTGGCTGCCCTTCCCCTTCTCCTGCATCCTGAGACTGCAGCCATTTGAATGAGATTTCTCTGTAGGTTAGGGGCAGATCTGTAGGAAGGTGTGAAAATCCATAATCTACATGGAAACCATGTACTCCCTGCACATTCTAAGGGACAACCATGTAGGTCTGAAAGTTAAATAAACTACTTTTCTAGAGTGTGGAAGGAGTGTTCCAAGATAGGGCACTGGCATCTCTCAGTGATTTGCTTAGAATAAAACTATGGCAGAACAAAGTCGCTATGTTTCATCTGTCATAGTAACAATTGTTTCTGAACTGTGATTTGATCAAATTCATCTAGTAGTCTCCTCCTTTTCATGACATCTAACAAAACTGTCAATCAGAATGGCAAATAGTTCAAAATTGTTAGAAAGTTGTGTGTAGGTTCTGAAATCCTCCATATTTTAGGATTAGACAATTTGAACTTGTTGATAGTTATTTTAGGTTATGTCTACACAACTACTTTTGTTGATAAAACTTGTCAGTCAGGGATGTGAAAAATCACCCATGACTGACACAAATTTCACCAACAGAAGTGCTGGTGTGGACAGTGCTATGTTGGCAGGAGAGGCTCTCTTTCCGACATAGCTAACGCTGCTCATTGGGGGTGGTTTAATTAGGCCAGCAGGAGAGCTCTGTCCTGCCGGCAAAGAGCAGCTGTACAGGAGAACTTACAGCAGCATAGCTGTAGCGGTACAGTTGTGCTGCTGTAAGATCTGTAGTGTAGACATAGCTTTAGTATGTGAGAAACAACTTTAAGGGGAGATACTGTTAGTGAAGGGGAATGATATAAGGTTCTCAGCTGGAAGGACAAGAACCCCTGTTAGAGGCAGGTTCAGCTTCCTTTTTTTTAAATGGCTAGACGAGTGGTGGTTCATGATCCAAAAGCTTTTTTTCTGTTGTAATGTGTGGTCGTGGCATGGGAAAAGTTGAGTACCACTGGTCTAGAATCTAGTGAATAGCTCTGAAGAAACAAACTGAGAACTATATAAACTGCATTGTTATGGCCTGGCTTTCATTAATCTCTAAGTAAAATGGGTACTTTATGCTGGGTGTCATAGGGTTATTTTTATTATATATCATCCTTCTGGCAAAAGAACACCTTTAAAGTGTACTCCGTAAAATGCTCAAACATTAATCTCTTTAGTGAAAAAGGTCCTCTTAGGGGTCAGATTGCTCAAGTCAAGTGACTGTAAATGAGTTATGTGCCTATTAACACTCAGTATGGTATACTTTGAAAAATACATGGGGAGGGGGGGAATTCTTAAATCCCTGCACTAAACTTTCATCTATTACAGATCCATGTGCTCCTCTGGGATCTTCCTTGTCTCAGTGACTAAAATACAACTTGAAAAATTGTTGACTTGAACATCCACTTTTCCCCCCTCCATATGGCTGTTTAAATATAGTGAAAACTGTTTATGCCGTAACAATGGCTCCTCGGTATAACTTGATTAGCAAAGCACTGCACTTTTTCAGTTTGTCAGTCATTACAATTTAACCTCACTTCATCCTCCTGTTTACCTCTCGAATATCTTGATCTGCACAAAGTCTATTAAAGTGTATTTAACTTCACAGGTGATTAATCATGCTTCTAATAGATGAATTATTTATTAACAAATCTGTTTAATACTGTGCATTTTTCTTTTCCTTACTAGTTTCTCAAACAGTTAGGTATACATCCTGACTGGCAATTTGTAGATGTGTATGGTATGGATCCAGAACTACTTAGCATGGTGCCAAGACCCGTCTGTGCAGTGCTACTTCTCTTCCCAGTAACAGAAAAGGTAAATATTTGCTATTGATACTTAGTAATTCAAAATCAGCAGATCAGTCAAAATGCCCCATCATACGTAATATGAAATCTATAATTCTCTGTCAGTGAAATAGTTAATGAGACTTAAAAAAACAACAACAAGCTTTCTTCAAAGTTCCTCTGGTTTGTGATACATTCTGTTCTTGTCAAATAAGATTATTAAACAAAACTGTACAATTGCAGAAGTATTAACAATAAATGTATAAACAAAGGAAATCTGATGTTGCTCTCAGTAAGCGATAGATGTGAATGATATTTTAAAGGATTTTGCGATCTTCTCTTAATGGAACTGCAGTATTTATTTTTGCTGTTTTAACATTTATACCACATTAAGGCATGAACAAAGTGGTAAGATGGGATATGGAAAATGTGGAAAATATCAACCAGCCATTTATAAAACATATATTGATTTTGTAGTATCATAATACAGTCCAAGCTTTAATTACTGTCTAGAGAAGCCTGTAGCTCCAACATAGCTTTCATTTCTTGGACAGATTGGGCATGTTTGTTACTGAGGCAGAATTGGGGGTCATCTTTGTTTTTGATTTATGTTTTTTGTCAATAGGGGTTAAAGCAGGGGTGGGCAAACTTTTTGGCCTGAGGGCCACATCGGGTAATAGAAATTGTATGGAGGGCCATGAATGCTCACATAATTGGGGTTGGGGTGCGGGAGGGGGTGTAAGCTCTGGGGTGGAGCTAGGGATGAGGAGTTTGGGGTGTAGGAGGCTGCTGTGAGCTAGGACTGAGGTGTTTGGGGGGCGGGAGGAGGATCAGGGATGGGGCAGGGGTGTGGGAAGGGGTTTGGGTTCTGGCTGGGGGTGTGGGCTCTGGGGTGGGGCTGTGGGTTTTTCCTCTGGGTTTATTTGGGTTGGGGAAAATAAAAATAAGTTCCCTAAACTGAACTTTTGTCCGATGTCTTAACTCTCTTATTTTGGGGATGGGGTAATCCATTACTAAAATGCTGTTATGGTGTCATATCAATGGACTACTTGTGGCTAGTTTGAGTACTGTACCCATAAGTGTACAAAGGACATGAGTCCTAGAAAGATCCCTTATGGCTTCTGTTTATCACTTTTTTCACTCTACTATAATTTAATCTTAATTTGTTCAGGTTTTCAGGAAAAATAGTGCCTAGATATGTGTATGACATTCTGCTGTCCAGTCCAGACCAGTGAGGCGTTGCCTCACCACCTGCCTTGCAACCTTGGTGCCTTAGAATGCTCTGCTGCTGTAACTACCAACCTGGGCCCCTCACAAACAGCATGCAGGTCACACCTAGAGTGTCTGTGTGTGATGGGGCACACTCACCTATTCCGAGTGCCTCCTGTTGGCTGGTTGTGGAGCTGCAATTATCTTTTTCTCCTGGTGTCCTATAGGTTGGTTCAGTGGCTCAGCCCTCTGACTAAGTCTCACAGTCAACAACCCAGGGACCCTACGAGCAGCAGTTGCACACTGCTCCCTTTAACTCTGACAATTAGCTGCTACTGTTTTCCCTGGTCTTCTTCCCACTGGGTCTCTTCCCTCTTAGGGTTACTGTTCTCAGGTCCACTCTCTCCTTTCAGAAAGCAAAATGCAGCCAGAATTCAGCTTCAGGTTATGTCTCAAGCTTCTGTGGCCAGAGCAAAGCACCCTTCCTTATCATTTAGGTCCCACCTGGAAACTGACATACTCAGGCCCTGCAGTCTTTTACCTGAGCCTGCTGGGCTCTGACTGTCTGCTTTCCTGCAGCTTTTCTAGGCAGGCCTCGAGGACCCTGGGGCAGGGTATGGTAGGACCACTAGGCCTACAGCAGGGGGCCTCAGAAGGCTTGATGCACACTGTGTATAACTGTAGCCTTCCAGCACACTCCAGTCACACACTGGCTTCCACCAGCCTTGGTTACCACTTGCAGGGTAACACCAACACGCTCCCAGTCCAAAATTTCCCCCAAAAACATGTGTTCTGCACTGTCCAGCCCTTTCCTGCACAGTTTGTATGTTCCCTTACAGGGGCAACGGACCTAAAATAATATTGAACAGTTTGCTACTTGAAATGGAGTTACCCAGGCCTGGTCTACACTACGGGGTTAGGTCGAATTTAGCTGCGTTAGGTCAATTTAAAAATAAATGTGTCCACGCAACCAACCCGGTTCCATAGATCTAAAGGGCTCTTAAAATCGACTTCTGTACTCCTCCCTGGTGAGGGGAGTAGCGCTAAAATCAAATTTGCTGGGTTGAATTTGGGGTAGTGCGGACGCAAATAGACGGTATTGGCCTCCGGGAGCTATCCCAGAGTGCTCCATTGTGACCGCTCTTGACAGCACTTTGAACTCAGATGCACTAGTCAGGGACACAGGAAAAGCCTCAGGAACTTTTGAATTTCATTTCCTGTTCGGTCAGCATGGTGAACTCAGCAGCACAGGTGACCATGCAGTCCCTCCCAGAACCATAGAGCGTAGAATGTTTCTTCGTTCCCCCTATCGTCTCTGTCCCTGAGGTCATCGCAGATTAGAAGGCAAAAAACCCGCACTTGTGATGACATGTTTTCCAAGCTCATGCAGTCCTCCCGCACTGATAGGGCACAGCTTAATGCATGGAGGCATTCAGTGGCAGAGGCCAGGAAAGAACTGAGTGCAAAGAGCGAAGGCAGGATGCGATGCTGAGGCTAATGGGGGAGCAAACAGACATGATGAAGCGTCTGTTGGAGCTGCAGGAAAGCCAACAAGAGCACAGCCCCCCCCCCCGCTGCATCCACTGTATAACCGCCTACCCTTCTCCCCGTGTTCCATAGCCTCCTCACCCAGATGCCCAAGAACGGGGGGGAGGCTCCGGGCACCCAGCCACTCCACTCCAGAGGATGGTGCAAGCAACAGAAGGCTGTCATTCAAACAGTTTGATTTTTACTGTGGCTACAATAAGCAATGTGGCCTTGTCCTTCCCTCCTCCCTGACCTTGTCTATTATCTCTCTTTATTAATTAAAAAAAAAAAAAGACGGTTTCAAAACAATAGTTACTTTATTTCAAAGTGGGGAGGGTGGATGGCTTACAGGGAATTAAAATCAACAAAGGTGGTGGGTTTGCATCAAGGAAAAACACACACAACTGTCACACCGAAGCCTGGCCAGTCATGAAACTAGTTTTCAAAGCCTCTCTGATACGCAGCACGCTTTGCTGTGCTCTTCTAATCGCCCTGGTGTCTGGCTGCTCAAAATCGGATGCCAGGCAATTTGCCTGAATCTCCCACTCCACCATAAACGTCGCCCCCTTACTCTCACAGATATTATGGAGCACACAGCAAGCAGCAATAACAATGGGAATGTTGGATGTGCTGAGGTCTGACCAGCAGTGCCAGCAAGTTTTTAAACGTCCAAAGGCACATTCTACCACCATTCTGCACTTGCTCAGCCTATAGTTGAACTGCTCCTTACTACTGTCCGGGCTTCATGAACGGATCCCCCAAGCTCGTTGCTGGGGAGCAGGAGAGCAGAGTTGCAGCGGAAGCGGTGGATGATGATGGTTAGCAGTCCTACTGCAATGTCTGCTGCAAAGGCAAGGAGCTGCTGCTGTGTAGCAATGCTAGCTGCTGTAGGTGCTTCTGTCTCGAATGCTTGGAGATCCGGGTAGGGCAAGGTACCTCGGCCAAAGCAAAAGAGCAAGAGCCCTGGAGCTGTTACATGTGTCAACCACAGAAGTGCTATGGGGTGTTACAGCGCTGACTGGACTGGAATGTATGGCTGCAAGACTTCTTCACCAGTGACAAAGGACAGGAATATGATGCACCTAATATCTAAAAAGGCCCTCACATTTCCCTTGGTAACAGAATGTCACTGATTGCATTGGCTACTTGGATCACAGCAGCCCCCACAGTAGACTTGCCCACAACAGCACGGTGATGGTGAGCTGAGCGGGCTCCATGCTTGCCATGGTATGGCAGCTGCATGGGTAACCCAGGAAAAAAAGGCACAAAAGATTGCCATTGCTTTCACGGGAGGGGGGGGGGTGACTGATGACATGTATCCAAAACCATCCGCAACAATGTTTTTGCCCCATCAAGCTTTGGGAGCTTAACCCAGAATTCCAAGGGGTGGAGGAGACTGCGGGAACTGTGGGATAGCTACCCACAGTGCACCTCTCCATAAGTTGATGCTAGCCACGGTAGTGAGGACGCACTCCACCGACTTAATGCCCTTAGTGTGGGCATACGCAATCAACTGTATAAAATCGATTTCTAAGAATCAACTTCTATAAAATCAATCTAATTTCGTAGTGTAGACATACCCCCAGACAATTCAGTTTGAATACAACACTAGATTAGTTTTTATAAAAGAATAAGACACCGTTTTATTTAACTACAAAGACATTTTAAGTAAGTACAAGTATAAGGCATTATAGTCAGAAATGGCTACGAGAGAAATAAAAAATAGAACACTCTCTAGTAACTAAAACTTAACAAACTAGTCTTGGTTCAAGGAGAAATCCTTACCACATATTCCCAGCAACAGGGCTGAACAAATTATCAGGTCAGAACCCTTCCCAAAGGTCTGGGGATTTTTGTCATCTTCAGCAAAAGGGTGAGAAAGGAGGATAGAGATAGAGAATGAACACCTGGGGTGTTTTTGCCCCTCCATTTTATAATCCAGTCACCCTTGAAATGCCTTTTTCTGAGGGTTACGCCTAGATAAAGTTCCTTCCAGCTGTGAGGATCCAGACATGAGGTCTCATGGTGAAAGATCTTGTTGTTTGTTAAAATGCAAATTGATCGGTTCCTACCCGTCTTCACTGCCAAAGAATGGCTACTTGACCAGTGATCGCCAGTCAGCTTTGACCCTTGGCTAGAGTCGTGAGTTTGTCCTTTGTCTTCAAGAAACTGGTTTACCCACTCCCCAGATTTGCCTGGTTAAACACCTTGAATCAATTTCAGCTTATGTTCATAACTCTACATACAATGTTGCTATATATATTTCACCCTGATATAATTGTCCAGTGAGTTGTTAGTTTTCAAATGATACCTCACAAAGCATATTTTGTACAAAAATTATTACAATAGTGTGTAGGGTGTGAATACAGGGCTGCATTCAGTCAGTGTACATTGTGGTATATATTAGTGTGATTTCTTTTTGAGCCGTTCTACTTTCCCAAATGGGTGCTTCTTGTTGTTATCAGATCCTTTCCTTATTTTCTGATATTTCCACATCTCTCAATCACGAGGCTTTACATCAATACTAGTCCTTTGACAGAGGGGGACTGAATAAGTCTCTGTTTAGAACTGTTAATGCGCCTCCTTGAGGCCTCACAATTAGCGCTGCATAGCTTGCTTTGGTAGTCTGGAATGCTTACCGCAGAGCAGGCATACTTTCCTTCTTGAAGGCCAACCTGGCTGTAATGTGTAATATTCCTAACCTCTGCTGGCCAATTCAGTGAGTAATAGTGCCCAGAAATTGAATATGCCTTAAGAATATTATTGCTAGTTCATTGTACCAATAAGTAAACTTTTTAATCCCATAAATGCATTTTTGTAGTGTTCTGCTTAAAGACGCGTAATGGATTTTTTTTTTGCTGCAGCATTGCTGTAAAAAAGTGCACAATAGAGCATTTTAGGCATGTATAAAGCGGATATGGCTATTTCCTAATAGATTTATAACTATATTATTTATTATAACCCTTTTTATTTCTGTGATTAACCAAGGAGTTAAAGGAGGGAAGCATCATATTTCCAGAACGAACAACATTCCAGCAGTAGATAAGAGAATGGAATGTTCTGTAATTGACAAAACCAACTGTCTAGTGCTTTCAGGTTTGCTGTGCTGACTGATAAAAATCAGTCATCAGGGCAGCATATTGAAAAGGTGGAAAGACTTAAAATCAGGACGTACCTTCATTCTTGTAGTCCGGATTGTCTATCTGATAACCTTTCTACTCTGTTCTACTTGCAAGCAGCTGTTTCTGGTTTATTTGTTTTACCAGTTGTTGTAAAAGCACAGTGTATTATTTTTATACTTCTTTACTGGTAAACTTCTCCGCAGCAGAGTAGATCTCACCAAGAAATGAAATGATACAGTAATATGTGTATACTGGGCTGAACATCAGCAAAAAAACCTCCCAGTTCCATAGTTGTAGAGTATTTTTCAAAGCAAAACAAACTTTTGGTCCTAAAGGTAGCTTCTCTTCAGCAGAAATCCGGGAACTTGTACTGAGACCCAGAGTTTGCTTCATTGTCTCTGAATGGTTCTCAGCAGCTCCATTTCCCTCAACAGTGTCTTTCCTTCTGAATGGAAGGAAGCTGCTTATATCCTTTCCCAGCCAGCTTTGGTAGAGCGACCTACAAACACCACCAGACCTTGAACTAAGACTTCCAGTGGTTCCCTACAAAGGGGAGTCCACCCAGTACCCAGGAGCTCCATCATCATACTCTAAACAGCAGAAGCAATGGTCTGGATATACACCTCTACCTCGATATAACGCTGTCCTTGGGAGCCAAACAATCTTACCGCGTTATAGGTGAAACTGTGTTATATTGAACTTGCTTTGATCCACTGGAGTGCACAGCCCCGCCCCCCGGAGCACTGCTTTACCGCGTTATATCCAAATTCGTGTTATATCGAGTGGCGTTATATCGAGGTAGCAGTGTACTTCCTTCCTGAAACCATTTCTTCACTCCTTGTTGGCTACCTTCTTTATCCCAAAGGTCTATACAGTAGTTGACAAACTCTGGAATCCTCTTGTGCACCCCGGATGCTTCCCTCACCAGTAGATCCTGTTAAAACATGAATACATGTATAAATTTAATAATTTTCAGATTACACAGCCAAACTCTGTCATGGAGTAAACTGAACAGAATAAACAAAATTGTATTATTATTATTTATTATTATGGCCTCAAAGTTCAGCACCACTCAAAAATATATAAATGACTCAACTTTTTCCAGAAAAAATAAGACTATATTGGAGCTTCTACAATGCTTCATTTTTTCCCTTTTAGCGTAGTTATTTATTGTACTCTAGTTTGCTTGCCATAGATCTAAAACTTCCATTACCTTCTCCAAGGCCTTTTGCTGGATTGCAGGGAGGCTGTGGTAAGGGGGACTGTTTCTCTAAAACTGAGCCTAGCTCATCAGTCTTCATGTTTGAACATTCTTAGCATAGCACTAGATGGCACAACAAGTTAAGTGATTCAGAATATTGGATAAAAGACACTGATGTTTGGCTGGTGACAAATACTGATTTAGGACTTGACTCGCAGATTTATACAAGTGAATAATCTCAGGTACATCAGTGAGACTGGTCATGTGGCTAAAGGCTGCAATCACTTACTTATTCTGTTCTGCTTCCAACTACTATTAAATTTTAATGGAGCTTTGTTTTTGCATGGGAAATTTGAAATAGTTCTACATGCAAGACGCTATTGATTTTCTTTTCCAGTATGAAACATTCAGAACAGAAGAGGAAGAGAGAATAAAAGCCCAGGGACAAAATGTCAGATCATCAGTATATTTCATGAAGCAAACCATCAACAATGCTTGTGGAACAATTGGACTTATTCATGCTATTGCAAACAACAGAGATAAAATGAACTTCGGTAAATCTTTTCTCTTAATATACTTAATATAATTTTTTGGAGGGTAGGTGGCGCAGTACTTCCTTCATAGTGTTGACTCTACATGGAAAATTCTTTAAAAGACACAAGTAGAAATTTGCCATTAGTCTTCTTGTCTTAATTATACAGCAGCAATACAACACAGACTTTTGTTAGTGGGTAGTCATTAAGAATTTTTAGTAATACAAAGGACAGTAATATAGCACATAGTTAAATGAATAAAATACAACTCCAAATTCAAAGTAGCAAATACCATATTAATATTTCACACAATAATAAGAGTCTGGTGACTTTAAATTGTTTTGTCGTTGTATGCAGTGGAATAGAATGTGTTGCATTACAGGCTTAAATCTCCTGTCTGGATGTAAATAGACTGTATGCCTTGTGTACAAGTTTTTTGACAATGTAATGTTTAATATTAGCCTAGAAGAAAAGTAAAGAAGAAATAATACAAATCCAAATTGTTCCTTATGTTGTAACCTTTCAGTTTTCATCTAATTTTCTAAGTTGCTGAGAACAGAAAGAGGAATTGAATGATTTTATTTGTTTATTTTTAAGAATCAGATTCTACATTGAAAAAATTCCTGGAGGATTCGTTACCTATGAGTCCTGAAGAGAGAGCCAAATATTTAGAAACCTATGAAGTTAGTATCTTTTTTTTTTTTTTTTTTTTAATATAGTAGAATTGTTAGCAGGAATAGTCTTGCATCTAAGCCCTGATCCAACAAACACTGATGAGCTTAAATAGTCCCATTGTTGTAAATGGGGCTGCTCATGTGTTTAAAGTTAAGCATGTGCTGAAGTGCTTTGCTAGATTAAGACATGAATGTTTTATTGTAAATTTTGCTTGCTACTAGTGGGGAATTAGTAATCTCACTAACGTGGACAACTTTAACAAGTGTTATTTGATTTTTCACTTTGCATGAAATAGCATTACAGTTTAAAAAAGCTCTTAACACTTTTAAAATACTGTCTTTTTTTTTTAATTGAGATATCTTGAGGTTAGTTAATGTCTAATCAGTACTTCTAATAGTTACAACCCTAAAAAATCATACACTATAGTATATAACACAACTTTACTCTACTTTGATGTAAACTTCCATAACCTTCCAATTAAAATGAAGAAAGTGGAATGAGTCTTTAAATACCTGCTATTTCAAGAAATTATTTTTTTCTTTTGAAGTCTAATTAAACATATGTTCTAATTTCAGGCTATTCGTGTTACTCATGAATCCAGTGCCCATGAAGGTCAGACTGAGGTATTCCATTTTTTTAACTTTGTTTATTTTACGAACATAATACTTTGACAGAATGTTTCAAGTTGTTCTGAATTCAGACTTATGGGGAAACCATAAATTCTTTCTAAATAGTGGTTTTCATTAATAAAGTATCTTTTATTACAGTTTTTGGGAGGATGAAAAAACTGTCAGAGAATGAGCAAAAAACCTTGTTTAAAATCTACTGTCACCACCTTACTTCATCAAATTGGAAAAACAACTTTGCAAAGCAGAGAAGAAGATTCAAGACTGACTCCCAAAATAACTTTACTGGAATAGATATGATTAAGTAATAAGCTGGTTGGCTGTCCACAGAGTTTGTCTAACCTAAGTAAAAGCAGGCTGTAGAACCCTGCAGCACTTAGAGTATAAGCTCTAGGAAACCTGTACGTGTAATATATGGAAAATTTTTGTAGAAGACTGAATTCTTAAAATAACTGTAAAACAGGAGCTTTGGTTACCTCGCTACTGTAACCTCAAAGAAAAATTAAGTGAAGTTGACTTTGGCATAACAAGCATTGCCTAAAGCAGTGGTCCCCAACCTTTTTGGCTGGCGGGCGCCAGCCGAAGGACCGCTGCGGCGGTGGAGCACCCACCGAAATGCCGCCGAATTTCAGCAGCGACGCCTCTCAATGACGTTGCTTGCCATTGACAAGCAACGTCATCGAGAGGCGTTCCCGCCAAAATTCGGGAGCGACGCCTCTTGATGACGTCACTTGTCGGCAGCAGGCGGCGTCATCGAGAGGCATCCCCGCCGAAATGCCGCTGTGGACTAGGACGCAGGCGCATTAAGATGCCCCCGCGTGCGCCATGGCGCCCGCAGGCACCACGTTGGGGACCTCTGGCCTAAAGAATGATATGATGATTTTGGGTTAGAAAAGTGAATATTTGCAGCTAAACATCACATTACCTTCTCCTCTATCCCTAGGCAATGATCTAGAAGATAGGTCATTGTAGTAGGTGTTTTGTTCTATTACTGACTGCTGTGTGACATTACATAAGTCATTTCACTTTACCTCTGTTTCCCCATCCATCCTTTGTTTTTAACTATATTGTAATATTTTTGAGGCTGGAACTCCCTTTCAGTCAGTGGCTAGCATGACTGAGCCCAAGTCTCAGTTGGTTCACTTCTCTAATACAAATAATTGATAAAGGCATAACATAAACTAATTGTAAATGCACAATTATTATAAATAAAATTCTAAGACTCTTAATATGAGTAAACATTTTAATTATAATTTGAGGGGACACTGTCAAGCACCCTAATCGGGGACCAAAGTTTTAGGTGACTGGAAAGTGCTGTATTCTGCTAGAAAGTATCATCCCGACTATAACAGACATAGTCTTCAGCTTGATTTTTCTCAAGCTATGAATACGACATTAACTGCATTTGTTGTCAGTGTCAAACAAATGTGTGCTCTTGGTGATGTATAATTAGTTATGTGCACAGCTTTCCTGTGGGATCTTCTGTGTATTTAACTACATACTGTTACATAGCTGTAATGTAAGTAGCAGGATATTTGCAAAGATATTTTAATTACATTTTAGCCCCTCACAACTAACCTCCAAATCCTAGTCCTATACAACATTGCTTAGTTGTATCTTGGCTTTGCAGTATGAGATACAGCTTTCCATTCCTCTAGTATAATCTAAAGTACTCCCAGCAAGAGTAATTAGCTGAAGTTATGAAAGCTGTCCAAGAGAATTGTCTCCATTTAATTTCCACCTTAATAAAGGTATCAAAATGATATTTTCCCTTTCTTCATATGCAATGTGGCACTGGCAACTTTAACCTGAGTAGTTCATGCTGATCAGACAGCAGATATCGGTGTGGAGCTATGCTCTACTAATACACCTTCAACTGCTGAAGTATTAAACTTTACAATCAAAACTATTCAATAATACTCAGAGCAGGAAGTAGTTGCAGAAGCAGAGAGCAGTTAGAACTTGGTGCATACCATTTTTGTTGTCATTCATCTAAAAATGGAAGACATTTCCAGGAGAAAAGGCATATCTAAAAATATTGGTTGACTTCCACTGGTTTTGATTAAGAAATTGCGATCTATTGGGCTGAAAACTATTGCAAAATTTTCACCAAAAACATAATAGTGTCATTTTTAGATATTCCACAAACACAGTTACAGTGAGATACAATTATTGTTTAGTGGGTGCTGTAAAATGTGTGCATTTTTGCCTAGCTGCATATGCTTAACAGTGTACCCTTGTAGTTCAAGCATGCAAAAAGGCCTTTTCTAATTTTAGTGCTCCATAACTTTGTAACGTGGCATTTATTTATTTTTTTAATTGGCTGAATGAATATGCAGGAAAAATAGATGAGCCATTAAAACGAGCGGGTGATTGATAAATGTTACAATTTTAAATGCTTTCTTTCCTGATAAAATCTAAAGCATAATAAGATCTCTTCTGTGCCTATCTTGTTTGGTTCTTCTTTCCCGTTGGAAGCTATTGAGAATGCTTAAGAGCCTAGTATATAATTTTTTAAGTGTTACTAGTTGCTATGGAAGATGGAGGAAAATAATAAATAGAACTCTAGATCAAAATCATTGCAAATATATAAAATGCCATTGCTATTGTATTGCAAATGCCTCTTAATTGTATCAAAAAAGTTGCAAATGTATCTACAACAGGGGTCGGCAATCTCTGGCACACGGCTCGCCAGGGTAAGCACCCTGGTGGGCTGGGCCAGTTTGTTTACCTGCCGCATCGGCAGGTTTGGCCGATCACGGCTCCCGTTGGCCGTGGTTCGCTGTCCCAGGCCAATGGGGACTATGGGAAGAAGTGTAGGCCGAGGGATATGCTGGCCGCGGTTTCCCACAGCCCCCATTGGCCTGGAGCGGCAAACCACGGCCAGTGGGAGCGGTGATCGGCCGAACCTGCTGATGCAGCAGGTAAACAAACTGGCCCGGCCCGCCAGGGTGCTTATCCTGGTGAGCCACGTGCCAGAGGTTGCCGACTCCTGATCTACAAGGTTATGTCTACACTACGAGCTAGGGGGGGTGATTTCCCGTTTGTATACATGTACTTGTGCTAGCTCTTACCAGGCTAATGCTAGTATAAATAGCAGTGTCGCCGCACTAGCAAAGTAGTGGCAGTGGAAGCATGACTGAGTTGTGTGTATACACTTGGCACTAATTTCGGGTGGGTGTGTAGGCAGCACAGCTCAGTCATGCCTCTGGTGCTGCTGTCAGTGCTAATGCAGCTACACTGCTATTTATATTCATGGTAGATCATTGAGTGCTAGCACAAATATATAATATGAACAGGGGAATCGTAACCCAAGCTCATAGTGTAGACCATAGTCTAAGAGTGATAGTCTGAGATTATTTCTCGATATGCTGAATTGAAGAACACCAAAAATTAAGCTCATCCCAGAGGAAAGCATTACAACTCAAACCACCATTCTGTATTTTGACTAGGGATACATAACATACATGAGAAGAAAATAGTCTAAAGCAGTACAGAAAACCAAGTAGTGGAAGTTTTAATGGTGTTAGCAAAGAGTTTAAAACCAAAGTTTGGGAGATCTCTTTAGAAGGGTTAAGGGAAAATGCGGGAAGCAGTGCAGGCTGAGGGATGTGCTGGCCGCGGCTTCCTGCCATGCCCATTGGCCTGGGACGGCGAACCACGGCCAATGGGAGCCGCGGTCGGCTGAACCTCCTGATGCAGCAGGTAAACAAACTGGCCTGGCCTACCAGGGTGCTTACCCTGGTGAGCCGCGTGCCAGAGGTTGCCGATCCCTGCACTAAGCCAAAAGCCCTTATATGCCCATCTTGAACCGAAGGCAGGTGAGAGAGAAATATATAGACTAACAAAGACCCGTGATAAGACAACTAAAGACAGTGGTGAGATCCAAGTAATTAAAGATAAATGTAGAAATACCTTAATAAATGAAAACCAGATTAAGGAACAGTGGAGAAATTACTTTGAAAGGCTTATGAATGAAGAGAATCCAAGAGAACCATGCCATATGATTAAAATCAAACTGGTGGCATCAGTCCAGGAAGTAGTTGCAGAAGTACTGAGCAACATGAAAATTAAAAAATAATTTCTGCCTTAGTGACATACCAACAGAAGTATGGAAGGTGTGAACATATTGAGACAACAGTTTAATTTTGTCATGAAGACTGAGATGATGCCTGGAGAAGAGCCCCATACCAATTTATTAAGAGGAAAGCAGACATAGCAAGACTTGGGTAACTAATGTGACACTCAGCTGGTGACCTACACGAGGAAAAATTGGGAGAAAGTTATGGATAAGAGACTATGAAGAGAAGTAAAGGTCAGTGACAATCAGTTTGGATTTTCTTACCAGGCAAGTCAAAAATGGATGTGATCTTTGCTCTAAGATTGCTTGTGGAAAAATATAGAGAAAAGAGGAAAATACTGCACATAGTATCCATTGATCTTTGAAAAATCTTATGACCACATTATGAGAGTGGTCATTGGGAAGTGTATGAGAATGAAACAGATTCCTGAAGGCCATATGTAGAAATTGAACAGGTTCTAGTAATAGAGTACATCAGGGCTCTGCACTAAGCCCCTTTTTGTTCACACTGATGCTTGCTGCACTTACAGAAAACATCCAGAGAGTGGCACCGTAGTGTATGCTTTTTGCAGATTGATGTGCTCATGGGGGAGAGCGAAGAAGAAGGGGAAGAAGATTTAAAGATATGGAGGTGTGTACTTGAGAGAAATGGCCTGAAAATCAGCAGAAATAGAACAGAGTATATGGTTTGAAGATACCTTGCAGGAAGACAACAAAACTATCAGTGAAAGTCTGGAGGGGCAGCCACTATCAGAGTTACGAAACTCAAGTACCTAGTTTTGATAATACAGCTGAACTCAACAACAAACTAATAAGCAGAGAGGCATGTACTAAATGGAGAGAAATGAGCGAAGTCATCTTTAATAGAATGCCTATCAAATTGAAAAATAAGATCTACATTATAGTAATTAGGTTTGTACTTTTGTATAGCTCCAAACGCTGGGCACTGATGAAGAGGCAGGAGCAAATCTTGAATACAGTGGAAATGAAAAGGTTAAGATGGATGCTTGGAGTTAGAAGGATAAACCATGTTAGGAACAAAAGAATTAGGGGAAGAGTGAAGATGATACCAATTAGAGAAAAGCTGAGGAAATCCAGACTTGCGTGGTTTGGGCATGTGAAAAGAAGATCAGAAGAATATATAGGAAACAGGGTGTTAATCTTAGAAGCAGAGGTAGGAGAAGGGTTGGAGGACCCAAACTAGATAGATGGATGTTATGCAAAAGGATTTGATTAGCTGCAAAGTTTCTGACAAACTGCTTCAAGAAAGACTGGAATGGAGAAGGACTCAGAGCCAGCCCCATATCAGTGGAACTAACGAGAGGAGGAAAAGAGAAGACGATGACAGTGGGGAAAATATACCCTGGTATACCACCTGTTATGGAAGTACAGAAATAATCTTCTACTGTTTGACATTGTACCGCTTCTGGTTTTCTTGTATGCTTCCTACTTCTAGCTACCAGGTGACAGCTTCAACTACAACTGTGCATGTTTGGCTAAGAAAGATGAGAGAGACCCTTGAACTGAGTAATCCTTGAATTGTTGTACCTTAGTTGCTGTGTAGCAGTATAACTGCCACCCCTTCTAGCGGCAACGCATAACTTTCCATTGAAACTTGACCAACAATTCTGGCAATGAGAAATTTAATTTTGGAAAATCAAAATGAACTGCTTTTAGTTACTCGTAAATTGAGAGAATTGGTCTCAAATTCACAGTTCGCTTATGGATTCAGCATTATGACTAGGACTGGTGTATTTTTTAGAGAGATTGTAGTTGTAGTAACTCTGAAGTCTCTTGAAAACCAGTAAGTTGGAATCATAGTTCAGCTGGACTTCTTCCTTATCTTGAACCATGACTGCAAACCCTAGGCTATAAGAAGTTGTTTAGCATGCCATCAGAACTGTAAACTTGCTTGGAATGTAACATGCTCAGGCTTCAATTGTGATCGCTGTGGTTAGCCTTGGCAATGGTAAAGAGTGAAGACATTCTGTTTTCAACCATTGTAAAATGTAGGCTTTCCAAGATCTTTGGTTTCCTGGGTCATTATGATTTATTGGTTGAGAAATAACATGAAGGAGCTTGCCATTATCTTTTTCCATGGAGCGTATAATGGTATTTTGTGTATTTTGACACACAGCCCATGTTTTCGCCTTTTTTTGGCCAGGAACCCATGTGACCTCCTTAAGGAATGGTTTTTGCAGCTTCTCCAAGGTTCCAGTGATACTATTGCTGCCATTATAAATATGGGTCGTGATAGTGTTTTTTGTTTGTTTGTTTTACAAGTTTTTTAATACTCCAAAACGTACCCGTAAAGGAAATGAAATTTTAAACATTGTATAGCATGACCAAAGTATTCTTAGATATAAATTCTTTTTTCACTTTCTGTCTTACATTCTTACTGAAAGGTTGGGTATACATCTTCTCTCTCCAACTATCTAGAATACAAGAATATATATTTACAATTACTTTCACTCAAACTCTGATTCACTGTGTTCCACGGTCCCTTGCATCACAGTGGAGTATTTGAGAGAGAGATGTCCAGTCCAATTCTGATACTCCAGTTGCAGTACCGGAAGGAATACAAGTAACTATTCATTATTGTAATAAAAATATGCTAGTATTGAGCTAGCACCCCGCTCCCCCATCCCAGCCCAGAGCCCCTCCCGCACCCTGAACTCCTCCTTTCTGGTTCCACCCTGGAGCCTGCACTCCCAGCCAGAGCCCTCACCCCCTCTCACACCCAACCCCAATTTCGTGAGCATTCATGGCCCGCCATCCAATTGCTATTCCCAGATGTGGCTCTCGGGCCAAAAAGTTTGCCCATCCCTGCCATAGAACCTCAGCCTCTTCAGGAGGATTCCAGATTGATTTGACTGAAATAACTTTTAACGAAGTTTACAGTGGAGGTGAATTAAATATGGAAGGGTATTTAGGATTTTAATCTGGACACTACTTATTTTCAAGGCCCTATGTCTGAGGCCATTTGTCTGGCTCGGTAGTACTCTCAGGCACTCTTCAAAATATGCTTACCTCAGTTATGGACTGGATTGTAAATTGCAGGGAAATACACTGTAAAAAAAAAAAAATCAGTTTACCAGTTTCAGAGCCTGTAAGTAATTCAGGCCAAAAACTTCACTTGTTGGAGGAATGCCTTCTAAATTGTAGAGATGTTGGATTTTAAATCTGCTATTCTTAACTACCAACCTGTAATATTTCCTTCTGCCTTCGTTACAAGCAGCTATTCAGTAAGCAGTCAGCTAACAAATCTTCTTCCCAGCAATATTGTGCTGACTTTTTGATATGCCCAGTGTTGATAGAATGAACTTTTTTTTTTTTATGCTGGGAAAAATAGTTGATGAAATAAAAGCTACACAATCAATAGTAAAATGTTGTAATTACGCTTTCCTAAGTAGTTATTTGGATAACTAAAAACAATGTACTCTTTATCTTCAGACAGTACTATTCTGCTGTTAAATAAAATATAATACATTGCAGGATAACTGATGCAAAAGCTGTTTTTAAGCTTCAGTTTTGAAATTTGGTTACTTGATAAAAGTGTATTAACTATATGAAGATTAAGTTCAGATGCCATCTTCAATGTTCTCTAACAGCTTTCATTGGAAAGTGCACATGGAGATGTTTTTAATCCAACAGATGTTCAGTAAAGGTTTAAAGTTGTAAAATATATTTACATTAGCTACTATATGGATCTTGTCACCGTAGTCTCTGAGTGCAATTTGGGAAGTTTGTGGGAAAAAATAACATTTTGAGGTTATTTCTTGCAATTGGACAGCATGATATGAAGTATTGTGTCCCTACATGTGTTGAAACATTAAATCTGCTTAACGTAATAGCTTCCAACCCATCAATTTAAGTCTTCAAAAAAAATTGTGATAAATTGTGCCCAGTAGTTTGTTTATAAATACCTGCTTAGAAACAATTTTCATTTTGATCCAACATTCTAATGCTTCTTAAAAGGCACTGTGCAAACATTGAAGAACACAATGCCCATATACAGTAGGTGTATATACACTATACAGATGGGGAAACTGAGTCTCAGAGTACTTAAGTGACTTTGCTGAGGCTTGCCAATGAATCAGTAGCGGTGCAAGAATTAGAATTCAAGAGTTTGTGGCTTCAAGCTTTGTTTTCAGTCCCCAAACTGTGCTGTCTCAACACTACTACCTTGCAATTTGAGAGAAATTTCTAGTTGCAGGATAGATATCCTTCAGAGAACTTGAATTTCATTGTATACGTCATCTATTGTGCAGTATTATTCTAGTATCATTCTTATGTTTCACTTCTCAAATATGATCATCAGCATTTAAGTGAATTTTCCTCTTGGGAATAAAAACCTTTATTCTGATTTTTATGTTAGTGAAGTTGGAGGCAACTTAATATAAATCTTGTTGACATTTAGGTGGTAGTATTATGTTTGAAACATTTTACGGTGTGTTCCTATATTAACATTCATACTTATTGAATAAGTCTGTATATACAAATCTGAAATTAAACTTTTATTCCACATTTCTCATCCGTGGTATAACATAAATGATATCAGCTCCTGTGATAATTCTGGAGTCTATTTGCCACAGATAATAAGTACACCAGCTTTTTTTTTTTGTCATTTTAATTTGTAGTTTCATGAAGGATTTTAACCCTCTAGAATTTTCAGCATTTTGCAGTAAGGTACTTCAACTACAAATCCTTTCATCTTGTGTAATTGCATAGCCCAAGAGTCTCCCTTTTCCCTTATGCTTGCCGAGTGCTATTATGGGCCTTGGTAGAGGATACCATCTAAAGCTGTGTTTGTGGCTTCCAAGTCACCAATTAAAATGGAAATGTCATACTTAATGGAATCCTTAATAAATATGCATCATCTCTAAATACAGAGGTGTTTTGGAATAGCAACAGTCAAAATAATCTGTATTGGCTCTTTATATTAAACAATAGAGAGCTCAGATCATTTAAATAGTAGATGGAATTTAAAAATATCAAACCTTGTAAAAATATTTTAAGATACTTATGCATTGAATTAAGTGACTGCAGAAAGTAATCTTCTTAATCAAATACTGGCAGTCTGCCTTCTGTGGATTTCCTAATACCTAGTAGTCCAGACATCACTCTTGTCTAATTACTATTAAAAAACAAAACAAAAAAAACCCTTAAACTTTTCTTTGATAAGCCAAAGAAATTCAAGAGGAAAGCTGATCATGATCATGAAGTCTGAGTACAAGGAGACGCGATCTCATACTAGAGGGCTCTTTAATATAGCAGACAAATGCATGACAAGATCTAATGGCTGGAAATTGAAATTAGAAAAAAAATGAAACTGGAAATAAAATGTAAATTGACTAACATCTTACCGGGGATAAGGTAATTCTCTATCACTGGTAGTCTTTAAATCAAGATTAGGTACATATCTTTCTAAAAGATGCACAGACTGTTTGGCATTAAGGACGAATTACTTAGTGAAATTCTATGGACTGTTATTCAGGAAGGATGATTATATGGCCTTAGTAGTCAATTGTCCCTTACAGACTGGAAGAAAGGGAAGATGTGAGGGATGTGCTTTAATTAGACTACACCTTTATTAATTTAACTCATTTGGGAATTATCCAGCAATAATTCAGACAGCACACATCCTCATACCTTCCAGTATACCCAGAGGGTCTGGATGGCTGCACAGCGAGTTCCAACAGGTGGAAGGAGGTGCCAGATAGAAGGTTTGACCCCTGAGAGTGTGCTTAGGAGACCCCAAGATTGGGGCAGCATCTGGGCTTGAAATACTCCTGGGATCCACAGTAGCAGGGGCTTGGATTCCCCTTAGAGTAGTCCTAGTGGGAGGCCAGTAAGGGGTGCTCCCTAAAATCTGTGACCTCTGGTCTGTCAGCAGGGCCAGCCTTAGTGGTGAGTGATACTGGTGATTGCTCAGGGTGTCATGATTGGGGCGCACGGTCCAAGTGCTGCAAGCTGGCTGGCCGTGGCTGCTGGAGTGGGGGTTAATGCAGGCAGTGCTTAGTTTATAATGAAAGAGGTGCTGAGGCTCAAGCTGGGTGGCCAGAGAGTAGCAGCTGCTGGCCAGGCACCCAGCTCTGAAGGCAGCGCCACCTCCAGCAGCAGCACAGAAGTAAGGGTGGCATGGTATGTGGTATTGTCACTCTTACTTCTGTGCTGCTGGTGGCAGCTGCTGGTCAAGAGTCTAGAGGTGCTGGGGCTATGAACTGCAAGCCTAGCTGTGCTGGGACCAAGTCTCGGCAAGCCCCGGCACAAATTAAGCACTAAGTGCGAGCAAGCCTGGGTCTGGAGCCCCTGGCCAGCCAAGAGGGGCGTGGGCCATATTTCCCAGAGCTGCTAGCCTGGTGGGGAGGCACATGCAGGAGGGCTTGCCCCTGCGGAGCCCCAGGTCCCCCGTTTCCAGGGGCAAGGCTGGGGGCTGAACACTTGCTCTCCTCCTGGTAGGTTGTCAGAGGCTGTATGGCCGGGTAGCCTTCGGACTTAGAAACTCCTCCCTGTGCAGACCTTCTAGGCTCCAGGGCCAAGAGCTGTGTGCCCCTGCTGCTGTTCTCACAAAGAAAGGGCGCCAACATACAAGTTTGCCCAGTCTTCCTAAGGCTGGCCCTGTCTGTCAGGAACCAGATTCCCTATGGAATGAGTACCTGCACCAGACATCTACCACCTGTTAAGTTGCAGCTACTTGGACTGTGTCAGTGACTGGGACATGGGCAGTCTTAGTGGCTAGAGTAGGAGTCCAGGCTGAGGGCAAGGACTGGTAACTTGGAGTGAGGCAAGGCAGGAGCAGAGCCGGGAACAAGCAAGCACAGGAGCTACCCCTGCTGCTGCTGCTGGGCTCAAGAGCTACTCTCCTGATTCTTCCAGTCAATCACAGGGTGTAGGCAATCTGGCAACCTACTACATGCCTACTGCACTTTCTAGGTTGCCCGGAGACTGGCTCTGCTGCAGGCCCTGCTTCCTGACAAACTATGCCTCCCAGCTTACCTAGCTAGATCCTGGAGCTGCTTTGGGAGGGTGAAAAAAAACCACTCCGGCCAATCTGGCAGTGAGAGGAAAATTTAGTTTCCAGTTCCAGAAAAGTCAACAAATATGATGCCTACAGCCAGCCACAAAAACCCAGTCCTACTTTGATCCCATGGGTACGAGGGTAAGAACTGCTGATCTGGGCATGAGAGCACATTAACGTCTACGTGGTGCACAGGCAGATAATGGCTTACATGAGTCCCTCTGACAAGCCCCCAGCTCAGGTGACGTCCTCCCCTCCCATCCCAAAGGAAGGGGAATCCTTAAAGGAGCTATGACCCCATTCTTCCTGCTTGACCAAAAAAAATTCCCTTGCCTTTATAGTTTCCCATGTTGCATTCTGGCCTTAAAACCTATTCAGAAACACTTACCTGAACAGAGATCAGAATTAGTCTTGTCAAAAAGTAAATTTAAAAAATCTTGTAAAATAATCCAAAATATCAAAAAAATCTCTCCTACTTTAATAAACAATGTTGCATATGCCTTCAGCTTTTTGACATTTATTATGCTATAAATTTTATATATACTATTTTTTTTACTAAAATATAAATACTGTAAAACAAATTATACTTTACTGTTTTAATTGTTTATCAACAAAATTTAATTCATTAAATTTTTTTCTTTTTAATTTGTTTGTTGTATAAAGCTTTGTAAAAAGGTAAACAATTACTTGTTTTAAGAAAGAAAAAAAAACCTCTAATAAAAAAAAAAAAGCAAGAATCTTTGCAGAATTACAAATCCTCATAGTTTTTTGTGGCATTTCCATTGTGGGGGAGGGAGGAGAGGGTCTGACTTGCCACACACTGAGATGCCAAATTCGATCCTACATCTTGTTCTGATCAGTCATGTTCTGATCCGTGCCACATGTTCCATTGACATTGTGATCCATTGACTCTGAGAAATCTCTGCAGAAACTGTAGAGGATTAGAGATTTTGAGATTTTAGAGATTTTGAGTATTTTTCTTATGTTCTGAAGCTTGTTATTATAAACATTTGATATATTTTCCCTATTTTTCTAACTTTGCAGTCTTTACCTGTTTAGCTGTTTTAGCATGAAACCACAAGAGTGTACAACTGTGTCATAGCATAGCAGAGCATCAGCTCCACTTCTCTCCACACACATATATTGTCTTTCTGCTGCTGGATTTTATCTTCAATCTCTTCCTCCTTTAGCTCTAGTATGTTTCCTTCTCCCTGCTCCTGCAGAGCTTCTCATCTAAGGCAAAACACATTAAAGTTATAACTTTTGGATCAGGCTCTAAAGGCAACGAGCAACAAACTGTGGCCCATCCCATGGGACTGTCTGCCTGCCCGCCCCGGCCGGCCCGGCCGAGCCTAGCCCCTCCCCTCCTGCCTCCTCTCCCTCCCCCACCCAGCCACGCTGCTGCCATGCTGGCGCTCTGCTGCGCTCTGGGGCCCACTGGTGGGGAGTGCAGCTGCTGGCCTCTGGTGTCGTCGGCTGTCGAGCTCCTGCTGCTCTGGTAGTGGGGGGGGGGGGGGGGGTAAACAGGGGGGGGTTCTGGGGGGCAGTCAGGGAGGAGGGAACGGTTGGATAGGGTGGAGGTTCTGGGGGGCGGTCAGGGGATGAGGAACAGAGAGGGTTGGGAGTCGGAGTCCCGGGGGGCCTGTCAGGGGGCAGGGATGTGGATAGGGGTCAGGAGGGCAGTCGGGACAGGGAGCAGGGGGGTTGGATGGGGGCAGTGGTCCCAGGAGAGGGCGGTCAGGGGACAAGGAGCAGGGGGGGTTGGATAGGTTGGGAGCTCTGAGGGGGGCAGTCAGGGGGCGAGAAGTGGGAGGGGGTGGATAGGTGGTGGAGGCCAGGCTGTTTGGGGAGACACAGCCTTCCCTACCCGGCCCTCCATACAGTTGCGCAACCCTGATGTGGCCCTCAGGCCAAAAAGTTTGCCCACCCCAGTCTAAAGGCAAGGAGCATATTACAAATTTCTACATGACTCTTCACCATGGCCCTAGGGTGACCAGACAGCAAATGTGAAAAAATGGGACGGGTGGGTGGTAATAGGAGTCTATATAAGAAAAAGACCCCAAAATTGGGACTGTCCCAATAAAATCAGGACATCTGGTCACCCCATACATGGCCCAGATGCTAAAAATCTCATGATATCCCAGGTATACTCATCTCTGAGTGAGTGAGGTTTGCAGTTGTTCTTGTCCTTAGTTCGTAGTGCTTAAAGGAAGAGTCTAGTTGTTTGCCTCTTGCTCTGTTCTAAGTGTGTAAGGCAGTGTGTATGGCACAGAAATTTACCGGACCCTCCTTTCGTGGGAAAGTCACAGAATGAATATAGACAAAAAAGCAAAATGGCAGGTGGAAAGTTGTAAAAGCAGAAGGCAACACTGCTATGGATTTGTGACACGGGATATAAGCATCAACTTGACAAAAAGGTAAATTTCTATTTTGCAGCTATTTGCATAACTACTTAATCAATTATACAGTGGGCCTTTGTAATCCATTAGAACTATTTAATACTTAGTGTACTGTGTTGAATATATGCTTATTGATTGTATCTTGTGGAATTACATCTTGTATTCTGCATACATACATATTCTGTAAAATGAGAGACAGTTGTGCTTGAGTCACTTTGTTATTGCTTCTGTGGTCTTTCTTCTAGTAGCAACTATTTGAATCATTTAACATATCCCTAGTGCTTCCAAAGATATGAAAAAGAACAGAACCGAGATTTCAACTTGTGTTAATGGCAGTACTGCCATTGACCTACTTTGGAAGAATAAGTGGAACATGTATCAAGTTACCCCCGCAAGCCTTTCCAATTGCTATCCTTCTACATTAGGAATGTGCCAGTATGGAAACTTGGGGTTGTGCTGCAATAATGACTTGATCCACTTTAATCAGAACTGTACCATATGTTTCTCTTCTAAATTACATGAAAAACTGACTTTTGGGCTGCGTATATGAGGACAGGATAGATCCTTGTGTGTCTTCTAATCTCTCCCAGAAGAAGTAGATACGATTTCAATCACCTTCCTCCTTTCTTCCAACAATCGATCTAGGATACATTTGTTAAACTTGTCTTCATTTTATGAAGTTTATTGGGTGTGAATAACTCAACTGTTCTGTCGAGTTCATATCTGTCTAGTGGGGAACTTCTTCAGATTTGGACCATATCGTTTGTTAATTTCCATTCTTTGTTGTCATATTATTGTTCAAATCCAGTCCATTCCTACGCACAAATCTTCCATGCTGATGCTTATTAAAGCAATATGCAATACAGAAAGTCAGAGACTTTGCAGTAGCCTAGACCCTAGATATGTTAATTCAAGTTTAAGTGGGTTTTTTTTGTTTTGTTTTTAATATTTATGAAGTCATCATCGTCCCCGCTGTCCTTACCATCATTGTCATTGCAACCTCAGTTAAGCCTGTGCAGAACGAAGGCTTCACCATTGTGTCGTTCTGCATCTCTCTCCTAGGTCAAACATAACCATGTAGGTCCTGCACAGGCTACCAATCCATCAATCCGTCTTCATTGTTGGCAGCCATTGATACGCCTTCCTGTTGGGCTCCGTTCTATTGTAAGTGTAGTCCATCTTCAGTCTCTACACAGCTGTTGCTTTTTCTCTTAACCATTCTTAGGGCTCTTTTCCCTGTGGAACAGCAAGCATGCATCAGTCCATGCTTTGCCTCCCAAGTTTTTTTTGGGGAAGGTGTTTTTTTACTTTAGAGATAATTTGGCATTTGTGAGCTATTTTTCCAAGTACTCAAGAAGCTTGCCCTTTATGGAACTGCTTGTTCTTCCATAAGCTCTTCTTCAAACCTCTGTGTTCTTTACCTCATCTTTATGGTCTTTCAGTTGGGTCTGCTAAACGCACTTCTTAGTAGCTTCTAATTCTTTGCTATACAGCGTGATTTCCCCTTCCTGTGGTTTTAT
Organism: Mauremys reevesii; assembly: GCF_016161935.1. Lineage (NCBI taxonomy): Eukaryota > Metazoa > Chordata > Testudines > Geoemydidae > Mauremys > Mauremys reevesii. Next base: position 83,785,332 of record NC_052623.1, read on the forward strand.
ATCCCGAGCCCATTTTCCTTCTTGTTTTCAGTTTTGAGCCTTGCTTCACAATCCTTTAAGTGTTTCAGCAAAGATGAAATGTCTTCTGTAGTTCTGAGGTGGCTTAGATACTTTCTCCCTTGACATCCTATTATTTTAGCTGCAAAGTTTGTAAAATTCACCTTTTGGTTGAAGATTAAAATGTTCTGTTAGATGGTGGTTCCTTATCAAATATTATGCTTCAACTTTTTTCTCTTCATTCAGGAGGCTTGAATATTCATACACTAATTGTTCAATCTATATTTGTTTATTTAGTATGCAACATTTTTAGATAATTGACTGGTTGACTGACTGAACCCTCAAAAGCACTAAATTGAAATAGAATGGTGGAGTGGAAATTCACAAAAATAAAGTCTATTACTTTCCAACACGTGAAAGCTACATTTCCTAAGATGGATACTACCAAGTTACAACTGGGATAGTTATCTTTCTGTTTCAACCAGTATAATCACATTGCTGTCACACTGCTAGAAATTTGCATTTGATTAATGTGGATTCTGACTAAACTGAAATAATTCTGACTGTGAGCCAACTGTAAACTAAATAGTTCCCCAGTCTGAATAGGAATGTGGAAATCCTTGTTGTTGTTGTTGTTGTTTAATGGCACAAACATATTCACCTACGAAATACTTCCATTTCTTTTAGTGTATTTATTTTGTTCATTATGATTTATATACCTCAATGTTGAGACCCTTCCCCATGTACCTTTCCATTTACTTGGAGAACTACTCTTCAGATACTTTATTTTATTCTGTTACGTACATAGGGAGTAGCTCAGACTCTTGCAAATCAGTGTTTGAAAATGTTATGAAACTTTCTAGGTTTTTATATTCAGGGCTTTACCTGGTTTGTAACAAATAAAATCTGAGAACATTATTCAATGGAAAACACACAATTTAAAGGAAAAGAGGTTATATCACCCTTGGCCTTCTCATTAGCATTGGTAAATCTGTGCCATTCATCTGTCTTAATATTCAGTGAGGAATATTTTTTTGGTTGTTTTTAAGTTTATTTTTGTATCTTTAGAACACTTTGCCTAAAAGTTGCTAGTGAATATTTGTATTTCCCCCCTCCAATAAACGTAAAACGAGTGAAATCAAGGATGCAATTAAAGTCCTTTCTAGTGCAACTAGTGTACAGTACATTGAGCCTAAATGTTTTTGGATAAACAGTGTTCACTCTTTGTGCACATGGGGAATCCAGTCATCTATTTCATTTACTTGGGCAGGCGCACACACACACAATGAGTTCCACAAGTTAACTACGCATTGCATGAAGAAGTACTTCCTGCTGCCTATTAATTTTGTTTGGTGACACCAGGTTCTTGTTTTATTGTGAAGGTAAAAACTTCCTTATTCACTTTTTTCACATCATTCATGATTTTATAGACTATTATATCTCCCATTAGTCATCTCTTTTCTAAAGTGAGCCGTCCCAGTCTTTTTAATTTCTCTTTGTATGGAAGATGTTCCATACCCCTAATCATTTTTGTTCCTTTTCTGTACCTTTTCCAATGCTAATGTATCAGACCTACATACAGTATTCAAGGTGTGGGTGTACCATGGATTTATATAATGGCATTATTATATTTTCTGTCCTAATATCTATCCCGTTCCTAATTCTATTAGCTTTATTTTTGACAACTGCTGCATGTAGAGCAGATGTTTTCAGAGAACTATCCATGATGACTCCAGTCGTCTGGTTTAAGTGATAGATTACATGTTACAGTTAGTAGTTCTGCAGTTTCATATTTGAGTTCCTTCAGAACTCTTGGATGAATACCATCTGGTCTTGGTGACTACTTACTGTATAACTTATTTATTTTTTCCAAAGCCATCTCTATTGACACCTCAATCTGTGACATTTCCTCAGGTCTCTCACCTAAAAGGAAAGTCTCAGCTGTGGGAATATCCTTCACATTCTCTGCAGTGAGGACAGATGCAAAGAATTGACTTAGCGTCTCTACAACAGCCTTGACTTCCTTGAGTGTTCCTTTAGCACCTCAGTCATCCAGTGGACCCCCGCTGATTGTTTGGCAAGCTTCCTGCTTCTGATATACTTAAAAAAATGTTACTGTTATTTTTTTGTCAGTATTGCTAGTTGCTCCTAATTCTTTTTTGGCCTGCCTTATAATAATTGATTTGCCAGAGTTTATGCTCATTTATATTTTCCTCTGTAGGATTTGACTTCTGATTTTTAAAGGAGGCCTTTTTGCCTCTAATCACCTCTTTTACTCTACTATTCAGCTATGGTGGCATTTTTTGGTCCTCTTACTGTTTTTGTTTGTTTGTTTTGTAGATTTTTTTTTTTTTAAATTTGCTCCTCTATTATGGTGTTTTAAAAGTCTCCAGCAGCTTGCAGGCATTTCACTGCTGTGACTGTTCCTTTTAATTTCCATTTTAAGTAGCTTCCTCATTTTTGTGTAGCTTTCCTTTTTGAAGTTAAAGTCTGCTGTGGTGGGTTTCTTTAGTATATTCTTCCCTACAAGGATGTTAAATTTAATTACATTCTGGTTGCTGTTAGCAACCTCCTGGATATCTGTTGGAAATCTTGCTACCAACATTCTTTATTCTCATTGTTTAACACATTGCCTTTCTTCCAGTTGCTATAGCCTATTACCAGGGTTCATCTCTGACTCCACACACCCGGGCAGGTTCTACAATGTTGTCCAAGAACCAGTCTTCTCTTTCCATATTGCTAAAACTTACAGTCAGGCCATTATCTCCTGCTTTGTGATCTCCCTGACATTCCACAATCCCCTTTGAAGTCTTTTCCATATATGGAACATTTGTCCTCAGGTGGTCCACAAGGCTGTTACCCTCACGCAACTCCCCCAAGAGACATATACTCCCACCAAGGAGTTAGTCAACTAATAAAGATTAGGCAGAGGAGCCAGTTGGAAATCTGCTGTATCATGATAATAAACAACCTTGCTTGTATATTCTATCCCTTTTGCTTCATCCTTCAGGTATGTCTGTTGTCTTTATAGTTTATAAGCTCTTTAGGATAGGGACTGTCCTCTCTCTCTCTCTCTCTCTCTCTTTTTTAATCTTATTTTTCAGAACTTTAGCATATCCATACAGACATATTCAAATACAGTGACAAAGAAAATATAACAGGAATATGGATTTAACAATATGAAATATTCATAGATAAATACTCCTGAGTGTTATAAGAAATAATTCCCTAACTCCTCCCCCGTGACTCCCCCCAAAAAAATCAGAAGCACAAACTGATTCCAGGTACAGTAATTCCTCACTTAAAGTCGTCCGGGTTAACGTTGTTTCATTGTTACGTTGCTGATCAATTAGGGAACATGCTCGTTTAAAGTTGTGAAATGCTCCTTCTAACGTTGTTTGGCAGCCGCCTGCTTTGTCCACTGCTTGCAGGAAGAGCAGCCCGTTGCAGTTAGCTGGTGGGGGCTTGGAACCAGGGTGGATTGGTAGCCCCCTATCAGCTCCCCCTATCAGCTCCCTGCTCCCCTAAGTTCCCCATGCAGCAGCTGCCTGCAATTCAGCTGTGTCCCTCCCCCCCACTGCCATGTGCTGCTTCTGCTCTCTGCCTTGGAGCTGCTCCCGAGACTCTTGCTTGCTGTGCGGGGGGAGGGAAGGAAGAGGGGGGCTAATGTCAGGGTGCCCCCTTTCCCCCTGCTCCTGCATCCTGTTTACTCCATCTTCCCTAGAGCAGGGGGGACACACCAGGGCTCAGGACAGAGGGAGCTTGCAGCAGCTGTGATCTCAGCAAGCTGATCTAATTAACAAGGCAGTGTACTTAAGGGAAATGCACATATCGCCCTCCAGTCCTGCTGCCTTGTGGAGAGAGAGAGTTACCCCTTGAGGGCTCAGCCAATTGCTAGTTCATCATTTAGCAGTAAGGGGAATATCCCATCCTCTGACTCCTCCACCTCAACCAAGCTTCACAGTCATCATCACTGTGTACCAGTATTAAATTGTTTGTTTAAAACTTATATATGGGGTGTGTGTGTGTGTGTGTCTTTTGTCTGATGAAAAAAATTTCCCTGTACCCTAACCCCCTCAGTAAGGAGCAGTAAATAGGGATGACCATGTCACATGCTGTTAATGTGTGTACAGCAGGAAGTATGTTCAAAAGTCAGGAGTGAGTGTGTCACAAATTGCGTGCACACGTCTGAAGCAATGCTTGTCAGTTGTGCTGGTCTTGGTGCCTGTTTCAATCCAACAGGATATCTCTGTGTTCCATGTTTGGAAACAGGTGAACAGCAAAGGCCAAAACATCAGTGTCAGGTGACCTAACTACTACGGTTCCTTTGACACCAAGAGACCCTGAATCATCCTTGTGTCCACTTCCTCCCTAGGACTGTATACAAGTCTTGGGCTTTTTCAGCACTTCTACTGGAGATGGACTTTGCTAATTTCCTTTGGAAAAACCTTCAGCAAGAGGGGTGTTTGTGCTGTGTGTACGCCTATGCTCTTTGAACCATATCTTCACAGAGGAGTTTTACAAGTGACTGATTGTTGGATGCCACGTTTAGAAACTCTTTTCATTAAGTCCACCAATCACCTGGCATTTCTTGCATCAAACTTCAGATCCTGTCCAGTGCTGTCTTTTTCATCCGTTTTCAGAGTTACTGTTGTGATACCTCTCAAAAACTTCAATTACAGAATTAGGTTTGTCAGATCCTTTTAGGACCTACCTCTAGTACTCAGCAGCCAATTCACTGAATGTGTGGAATTTGTCTCCAGCCATAATTTGTATGACAGCCCTGGCACCAATGATGTACACTATCGTTTCTTTGTTGTATGCTCTTAGCTTTTATATTCTTTCAGCTTGAGCTTCCAGCTGCTGCTCTAATTCAGCTTTGCCTGTTCTGTTCATTGTTCCATGAGCATGGAAGAGGGACATAGGCACAGGTCTTACTGGTTGACTAATAACAGTCAACACTGAAACATCATCTCTGGATTTTGCTAATGACAGGGCTCTCCAGAAAACAGTTTCTGGACTGATGGCTGCTGTGATTGTCCATCCCTTCCCTTGCCAGACTTAAATGTGGTCATCTTGGCCATGTCTGCAAATGTTTTGATGCCAGATTTCTTGACTGGGCTGAAAAAGCTACATGTCCCATCATAATCAAGTGCACCTCTCACAAATCTCTCCATTTGTTCTTCACCAACATTTGCTATTTTCAGTAGAGACTCTTGTACGTTTACTACATCCAGTCCAGTAAATATGTTGATAAGCACCTCTGCATGTGATTCAGGGTCTAATGAGTTTGCCAGATTGTTGATAAGATGGTTGGTAAGAGCTGTAACATGCTTTTCATTCCTCTTCGTTGCAGAGGCATGGACTTGTTTGTGGACTTTGTCTTCACTACTTCTTTTTATGTCACTTCTTTCTGTCATAGCTTTTGGATATTCATAACATGAAGCTGTGTATTGCCATCTCTAACACTAATACGGACCTGCGCGAGTAAGAATCACTTAAAAACTCATTTCTAGAATAGTTCAAAGGCTAGTACTGCATTCATAGGCAATTAGAAATTAAAACAGGTTACCAGGCAGACTAGATGGGACATAGTACGTACATAAGCTTACAAATGGAGAAGCATTATGTTGGGAATTCATGTACATTTATATCTACCCACTGTGCAGTACAAACTATGGGAACAGAATGTACTGCTACTGATGCACAGTCTTCAGTGTGAATCTGATCTGATCAGCAAATTTCAACTGACAATATAGAAAACTATTATCACTTGTGAGATACTTTGACAATTAAGAATATAAGATGTGAAAACATTTCATGTTAATATACTGCAAACAGTTGATATTTGCCATTTTTGACACATGCCAAATAGCTTCATTTTGGGGGGGGGGGGGAATCTTTCCCATGCAAAAATAATAAAAAATATTTTAATACATTGTTGTTCAGTAGCTTTGACCAACAAATACCACACTAAGGTGTTGAAATTAACTGAAACCATAACAAGGGTGGTCGTCATGTTAGTTTTTCTGGAACTGTGCAAAAAGACACTTTTTTTAAATTTTGGATACTATTGTTTCACCTTTTCCACAGGCTTATGGCACCAGCTGACAGCTCCACATCACACCTAATCAAAATGTACATAAAATAAGCTTTAAAATGATATATGATGTGGATTTGTATATGAAGGGTACATTAAATTCCAAAAATATGACCCTTTTTGGAGAATTTCCACATGCCTACAGACTTTGAAATGACTAGTGCAGGGGTCGGCAACCTTTGGCACCCTGGCAGGCCGAGCCAGTTTGTTTACCTGCCGCGTCGGCAGGTTCAGCTGATCGCAGCTCCCAGTGGCCGTAGTTCGCCGTCCCAGGCCAATGGGGGTGGCGGGAAGTGCCGCGGGCCAAGGGATGTGCTGGCCACAGCTTCCCGCCTCCCACATTGGCCTGGGACGGTGAACCGCAGCCAGTGGGAGCTGCGATCAGCCGAACCTGCCGACACGGCAGGTAAACAAACTGGCCTGGCCTGCCAGGGTACTTACCTTGGTGAGCCGCATGCCAGAGCTTACCGACCCCGGGACTAGTGGCTTCCAGCCACCAGAATTCAGTAACAGTGGCAGCAGTTCGAGGCTTTGGAGCAGAGGGAAATTTGAGAAGATGGACTCTTTTCCCTCCCCCTCCCTCCAAACTCCCAGTGCCCTGAAGAAGCTAAAATTGCATGTTTTAAGGAATAAAACTGTTCAGACATAATATTTTTAATCTACAGCCAATAGAAAATGACTAGAATATAATATTACATTTAAAACAAAACTACATTAACAGAATACTAAAGTTGCAGAATCAATTCCTCAGAAGTTAGCAACTGCCAGAATTAAGGTTACCTGTGCAACTTTAATTCAGCCTCCTTTTGAGTATGCATTATGATACAGTCTTTAATTACAAAAACATACATTTTCCACAGGACCTCTGCCTCTTTCATCACACAGAATGGTCGGGGCTCAGGGAATGAATTAGGGGTACATAATAAATAAAGCTGTTGTCTGTAGGATCCCTGTCTCCATTTGTTGCAGAAGTTAGACATGAATGGTGCAGGGATTGCAGGAAGAGGAAGGATGGTCTCATGAATAAAGCAGTTGATTGTTCCCCCAGATCACTGAGTTCTGCCTGTCCCTCTGGCACAGAGTTCTTGTATGGTGGTAGGCATATCACTGAAACCAGATTTTTCACAAGTGGTCAGTAATTGTGTACACCTAACTTTCTGAGTGCTCTGCTTGAGACCCTGGAGTCTGATTTGCAGAAGTGCTGAGCACACAAAGCACTTTAAGTTTATGTTAATGGGAACTGGTACATTGAACATATAAAGTGCTATATAAAATGTTAAATACTTAGAAAAAATAGGGTTTAGTAACCTAGATATCTCAAAATGAAAACTCAAGTCAAAATTAGGGGACATAACAACTTTGGCCTTAATCTCTCTGTGCTTCAGTTCCCCATCTTTAAAACAGGAATAATATCACCTTGATATTGGCGGTGTGAAGATACATTTATTCAGATACTTGTATTTAAGTTAAACTGTATAATTGCTTAAATAAATGTGTTAAGATATAGTCCTCCTGGTTAGCAGAAATCACCAAATTTAGTGTAAAAGCTATATTTAATTGCATATCAACATGTCTGATTGGTTACTGACCAATGAGAACCAACCTGTCATTAGGAAAATAACTAAAAAATACAAATGGAAAAAAAAAACTACTTAAATGAAAGTTGCCTGATTGTTGATTTAAATCACTTCACTTTAAATCAATCCAACCTGGTTTTTAGGGCTTCTCGGCTACCAGTCCCCTCCTTTTATAGGTCACATGGTTTCTATATTGGGGGATTGTATTTTTAGTATCATAAGAGATTTGGTGTTCATAATATTATACTGTTTGTTTTCTTACAGGCACCAAGCATTGATGAAAAAGTAGATCTTCACTTTATTGCGTTAGTTAACGTAGGCGGTCATCTCTACGAATTAGGTAAGAACACTTTATTTCATTGCTCTGGAAACAGGTCAATATAGTGATCTTGTCCGTTATAATCAAGAATATTACCATTAAAGTTACAATAGATCGTTTGACTTTGGTTTAAGATAGGTTCAAGTTGTGTTAGCTGTATTATAATTATTTTCTTGTGTTTCTGCCAAAAATAATTAAACACTCTTCCTGTTGATTTCTCCCCCCTCCACCCCACCGCCCCAAGAAAAGAAGGTTATATAATCAGGGCCAGATTAACTTTTTCTGGGCCCGGTGCCAGACATATTTTGAGCCCCCATGGGGCAGGGGGGCAGGATGCAGTCTCCAGAGTGAAGGATGGGCTGGGGGCAATGAGGCACAGCGTGGCAGGAGCAGCCTCCTGCTGCAGTCCCCCTCAGGGGAGCGGACTTGGGAGGGGGGAAGGGGCGGGGCTGGAGTGGAGCATGGGTGGGAAGGGGTGGGAGTGGAGCAGGGGTGGGGGCAGCTTTCTGGCTGGCTCAGCCACCAGGGGATTGGGCTGGCTGAGGCCCCTTCTGACTCTGGGCCCGGCGCCATGGTAAACCTGGTACTGTAGATAATATAAAAGGTAGGATACAAACTATCATTGCTGGAAACTAGTCTGACTCAACAAAATTATGGTCCTAATCAGGAAAACACTTTTAACTTCAGTTCTGGGTTTTTTTGGGGTGGGGTTGGGGGGTTGGGTGGGGAGTGCAGGGAGGGAGTGAGGAGGGGGTTGGCTTCTTTGATGAATGTCATTGAATTATTTATTATTTTCTTCGTGATTTTTTTCATGCTTAACAGTGCAAATTATAAATTCTGGCTAGAGCCATGTTACTGAATACCAGTATAGTCAGAATCAAAACGTGCTGTGTGAAGGCTAGCATACCAATAGATATTAATGCTCTGTAATTCATTCATCGCAGGGTGATTTTAAAAAGTTTGCTTCATATTAAATAGGCAATCGTTCATTTGCATCTGAGCATTAGCTTCTGCATCTGAATTATTTTTGACTATTTGTTTCTGTGCAGGTTGAGCAGCACTAAATTCTGCTCAGATATTCTATAATGTTCCTAGTCTAAAGCATGTTGCTGGGCAACCAGATTTTGCTGTAGACACTTCTGAAAACTAGTTGAAGTAGTTTTTAAATAGGTTAGGATAAAAATTTCAAGTCACACAGACATCTTCCCAGTATAATACTCCAATATAGTATAGTGAGAGTATGCTTGCCATATTTCATCTGACTACTTAACTTTTTAAAAACATATTCTTAATGAAGCAATGCTCTCACACATTTTTAATAGTTGGGAGGCAAATGTTGTACAAAGGGCATGTTCTGAATCAATATGAAGGTGAACCTAAGAATCATCACCGTCAGCTGTACCTCATGAATGATGTACATTGTTCTCCATAAAGTGTGTTTTATGAGTTTATATTTTAGATGCTAGTGACTTACACTAAATAGTGGGGTAAAAGCTGTACGATGCAGCACAGATAACTTTTGGCTTTAAATTTCAAAATATGATTTTTTTTAAATAATGAACCGCCCATTGTTTTAAACTTTCTTCTCTGAAGTTTTGTGTCACTGTGTCCATGTTGCTTTTATATTTTATTGTGTCATTTACATGAGTTTAAAACCAGTTCAGAGCATATGATTATCAGCTTTGCATATTGTACATGCTCTAAGAATAACTAAGTAGGAGGAGATGAACTTTAAGGTATGCTTGAATTAAAAATGTGCAAGATGTTGATGGTACAGTTGCACAATAGAATGCTAACACCACTTCCTTTACAAATACATAAATAACATCTTTACAATAACCCTTTCCTGTACCACCATAAGAGATTAAAAATGTATTTTCCCTTTTTCTTATTTCTCTAAATTATAATAATCTGTAACTCTTCTTTTGTTCAACTAATTTATGGAAGTTCCTAAAACCTGTAATCATTGTGATTCCTATAAATCTGTTCAGATAATTTTGGCTGAGTCATCAGCTTTAGCCACGGTGGTGAATATTTGGACCCTGGCAGGCAGAAAGCTATGGAGTGCCACATGAACATAAATGCTCACACTACTGCCATCAAAAACATGCTATTCATAGATAAATTCAAATGCTTTTGTGCCAAAATGCATGTAAGAATTCAGTCAAAAACACAGCTTGCGAAATACAGTGGCATTCACTTCTGTTTTCTGGAATGTGCTGAGGATTTTATCTTAAAGTTGCAGCTTCAGTCATTTCTGCTATGTACAAGAGGTTAGTCATTAAAGTAAAGATAAAAAATGCTTTAACATATTATATTTCATAAGAGGCTACTTAGGTTTTTTAGGTTAATTATAGGTTAGAAGTACTGCCAAGTTCAAGGAAATTATGGCAGATTTTTAAAAAATGATTTGAGAACTAAAGAGAATTTGGCCTGGCAAGCTCAGTAGGCCACTGCTGCTGGTGCTGAAGAATTTCATGCCTTAACACATGTTTTGACATTCATAGTTTCTCATAAATAGCTTGAAATATTTACATAGTAAGCAACAAATGAAAATATTTGTTGAGAAATACTACACTTAATGGGCACTGTTACACATCACAATTGCAGGGTTAACTGTACCTTTGTCCCCTCCAGGGTCTCTTCAAGGGCACCCTTTTAATTCTCAGGTCTTTAGCTGTCACCTCTCACTGTGGGCGGGGACCCATGTTCCTCTGCCTCAGGATCAGAGTTTTAGATTAGTCTCCAGCAATTCACTGTGTTTATCCCAGCAGGCCTGACTTTAATCCAGCGCCTGCAGATCTCCTTTCTTCCAGGAGCCATGATAACATTTACCAGTGGTTTCACAAAGCACAGTACATTTACTTAGGACAACAGCATTACAAAGAAAACATATCATAAAACAATAAATGGTCTGTATGCATGCTAAGCTTACCAGCTGTCACCCATCTTCCATGTGGAGCCCCTAGGAGGTTTCAAAGTCCTTCAAACCCTTCCAGCAGGGTTTTGCCCTCTTGGTTCAAGTCTGTCAGTTCATGGATCAAATTAATGTTATTCTGAGTAAGTTCAGGATGACTCTATATCATTTTTCCTTCTTGGTTTTCTTGCTCTCTTAGACCCACTCAAAACCATCGTATACAATGGTACAAGATATACAGTTGTCTATCTGTCTCAGGATTTGCAGTAATTCTCGCCCAGGGATTTTAGTTCCTGCAGGAAGTTCTGTAGCCCACCCCTACTGAGCCAGACTACAATCCCTAGTTCACAGAGATACACATACCATTTTATAGCTATAAAACTCTTTGAAACTGCCCCACTTTCAAGGTCTCATTTGTCGCATCTTCCCCAATGGAAGAGAAAGAAAGTTCCTTTCATAAATGAGAAGTTTCCCAGTTCTGTACAATACAGTAAAAGAAAAAGTTGAAAACTTTTGTAGCCCACTTCTTCTGGTATGGTGCTAAACTAGTATTGTGAATCATGCCTACATTAAATGCACAGTATTAATTTTACTATATTTCTGTGGCTTATATATCTTGCTCTTAATTGAGTGTAATACTTCAGTTACATATTACTTGACCTTTAACCCCTTCAGAATTGGCGGGTTTGGAGTTCCCTTTTTAGTGCTCACCCCAGAAACCCTAGTTTCATTTGTCAGATTATAAATTTGCACAGTCATTTCAAAGGAGAATGCACATATTCATTCCACTTCAAGTGTATGTACACCTAGTGGAGACTTTTACCAGCAGTACCACTAGGTGGTGCATATGCCTGCTCTCCTCTTGCACTGAGCCGAGAACATAAAAGGAATGTGTCCGCCACCTCCCTCTCAACTCCTCACTGCCCATGGTGAGAACTGGAGCTCCTCATAGTTTTTACTTTGGTTCTCCAGCTTTAAATCTTTAGTGCATATAGTTCTTATAGTTAGCCTTAGAATACTTAGTATAGTTAGTAATTATTTTAGGGAGTCTGGGGCTTAAAATCACTAACCTTTAAGCAGTGTGCCACATGCAGGGCCATTATCCCTGTCATGGATAGGCACAGAAGCTGCTTAATTCCTCTTGAAGAGAGGCATGTGAGGGATAGATGCCCTATTTGTACCTCCTTCCCTTTTTTAGTCCTCTGTTAGGACTAAAAAACAGGAATTTCTGCCTCGAATTTCACCTCATGAAGGAGACTGTGTCCCTCCTCGGAACCAGGCCCCCATCACAAGATGATGGACTCTGTAACTATGAGAAATGCTTGTCCAGCAGCTTCAACTTTGAAGCATAAATCTGGAGAGAAGCATCACTTCCTCCTTCCTGATGGCCTCTTTAAAGAAATCCAAGCATTCTGACTTGGACAAACAGTCAATGTTCTGATCTTCTCTGCACAACAAGCCTTCCAGTAAGTCCTCTGGTGCTGAGTTGAGGCCTTTGAATAAGCACAGATGCTCACTGGATCCATCTGAGGTGGCACTGTCAACTCTGGCTCTTCTGGGGTGGTTGAATGCTCACAAGAGATTGTGCTCCCAAGATCTTCAGGTCATCTAGATGAGCAGCAGGAAAGAATCCACTAGAGCGATATACATACGGAAGTGGAGAAGGTGCTCTATTTGGGCACAATTTCAACATTTACTGACACGTTACAGAGAGATCTCACGTGTATTGGACTATTTGTTGCACTTGAAATCTTCTGCTTATGGCCTGTCAGTTAGTTCTGTGAGAGTCCACTTGGCAGCAGTATCTCCTCTGCATCTACCAGTGGACAGGTTTTCCATCTTCCAGATTTTTTTAAAAAGTTTTGTCCAAAGTCTACCCACATGTGTCTGATCCAGTACCTTTATGGAATCTTAACCCAGTCTTCTTTAGACTAATGGGTTCTTCCTTTGAACCTAGGATGACAGCCTCACTATCCCTAGTGTCTATGAAGATGGCATTCCTAATAGCAATCACCTCTGCAAAGGAGAGTTTTGGAACTTTATGCTCTCTTAGCTGCTCTTACTTTCACAGTTTTTCATAAAGACAATTTCTCTTAAGCCATACTCCAAGTTTGTCAAAAGCAGTTTCAGCTTTCAACCTGAATCAAACCATTCGTCTTGTGGTGTTATTTCCAAAATCTCGCTCTTCCAAAGCTGAAGAGAAGCTCCACACCTTAGATGTTCACAGAGCTCCTGCATTCTGTCTGGATTGCACTAAGTCCTTCAGAGCCTCTCTCCCAGGCTTATTGTAGCCTACAATGGGAGAGTTAGGGGCCAAACAGTAACAGCTCAACAAATTTCTTATTGGGTTTCTGACTACATTAAGCTGTGCTATAGCTTTCCTAAGATTTCCTCCTCTTCTCAGGACAACAGCTCGCTTTACTAAGGCTCAATCTACTTCATCAGCTTTTCTGAGCAACATCCCTGTAAAGGATATCTGCAGAGCAGCAATACCTTTTTCCAGACATTACCATCACTCAAGCCTTCAGCAAGTTGGTGCTGCAGTCTGTTTCAGGTGATCCAGTGTCTCGTCACCTGTAAGGGAACTGCTGATGAGTCATCTAAGTGGAATGTATATATGCACAATCAGTTGAAGGAGAATAAACTGTTACTTACCTGTATAGTAACTGTTGTTCTTAGAGATGTATAGTAACATACATTCCATGATTCTTCCACTTCCCTGCTATTTCAGACATTATATATACAGAAGTGTGAAGGAATGGAGAGGGAGGCAGTAAACATGCCCCCTTTATGTCCTTGACTCAGCATATGAAGAGAGCAGGGGTGCATTGTGTGCATATACACCTGAAGTGGAATGTATATATGCACAACACATCTCAAAGAACAACGGTTTTTATACAGGTAAGTAACTTTTGTTTGTTTGTTTGTTTTCAGCTAAATGCACTAAAGAACTACATTTTTTTTTTCAATTAGCTATTTGGAAAACCCAAAGAACCTAAACATTACCAGCAACAAAATAATTAGAACTCAAGGTTTCCTCTTGGCCTGAAAATCTATGTTCAACTAAAAAGTGTTTTATTATTTACTGTCACTAATTCTTTGTAATACTATAATACTATTGAAATACTCGGTGTAGAGGGGAAAGTGCTGAATAGTTGGGTATTACAATTAGTATGCTAAGTTTATGAAAAACTGAGCTGATCTTGGTAGTATGCTCTCATATGAGGAGGGAATTATTTAATGCTTTGGGTTTATGTTCTTGTCTGAGAAAATTACAAGCTTTTCAGTTTTCATTTTACAATTAGATTTTGTATAATTGCTTGTATTCCGACAGATGGGCGCAAACCTTTTCCAATAAACCATGGACAAACTAGTGATGACACTTTTTTAGAGGTAGGAATAGAAAAATCTTTTAAGTTTTTGTGTAACTTGAACCTTATGCACTTCCTGGGTATGTAGTTGGGTGAGGGAAGGGATAAGAAGAAAAGGCCTTTAATTAATTAGTTCTCAACCAGGAGTATTTCAGAATACCTATGCCGTTACTTCTGTGTGTAACAGAACATTTTAATATGGTAGACAAGCGCTGCTTGAGCAGAAATCTTGTACGGGTACCATGTCCATAGATCAGGTTGCTTTTTCTCCTATGTTGAGGTGTTCTTATGCTTCTGCTGCTCTCAAAACATGCATACATGATGGGGGAGCCCTGAAATGACAAATCTCTGAGGACTTTTGAGTGAAGGTATATTATTTTTCTTCCCCTTATAATTTGAGAGATGCCATGCTAACAAAGGGTGCACTCTCTCTTCCAGCATTTATAGTCTTTGCTCTTGTTCTCAACCCCCAAAATTTGTATTCTACCTATTCCCTTCTAACTTCTTTTGACTTAAACGTACTTGCTCATTGCTGATTTAATGTGCTACTCCTGGGGGGAATTCTGCACCACAAAATTAATAATTCTGCACACTGTATTTTAAAATTCCGAGCAATTCTGCATATTTTGTGAAAATAACACAGTATAATCATGCCAGTTTCAATTTAGGTAATTTATTTCAAAATACCTGTCAGCAAGTATGTCTGTAACAATACAGATGACAAAAAAGATTCAGGAAATATTTTTTGAAAAACAGATTCCTTACTATCCATATTAATACAGAACTTTTGAGTAATTCATTTAAACTGCACTACAGAAATGTATTTCCCACACCCATCAGAAACAGTGCAAAGGCTCGGGGTAGTCAGTGGTAATGGAGGAGCTGAGGGAGAGGGAAAAAGCCTGGGAGTGAACCTGAAAGGTTGTTGGGCATGGGTTGAAGAAATATGGAACAGTTTCCTTTGGGTGGGGTAGGGATCGTTAGGGACTTGAGGAGTCTCCCCCATGCAGGCTCTGGCTGGCCTCAAGCCTCTCCCATTCAGTCAGGCACATCTGCTCCTGTCTCCATGTAGCCCTGCACTCTCCTAGGCCCCTTCCCCATGTGGCCCTGGAGCCTCCTTCCATTCAGCGCCTGGCTCAATGCTGTCACCCCACTAGCTCCTGAGCCCACGCCCCAGTCTATCCCCCCCACTAGCACTTTTGAACCCCAGTCTGTGACACACCCCCAGCAGCCCCATATACCCCCACTCTGCCTCCTAACCTGGCTCCATGGGCAGGCTGCTATGACAAATGCAGCCAGCTGCTACTGCCAGTCAGCTGGCTGTTCTGGCACCACAGCGGCCTCTGGTGGGTCAAAAGTGGAACTGCAGCATGTCTTGGGCAGATTGCATTTTCTGCTGGGGGAAAAAAATTCTGCGCCAACATGAATTGTGCGCATTGTCACAGAATTCCCCCAGGAGTAATGTGCCAGGACCTGTTTGACTGAAAAATGGATCCAAAGGGAATACATTTTATTTAAGAGAATAAACTTTTCTCACACAAGTAATGCTAGTTGGGCAGAGGTGGCACCATTACTCCTGGGGGAATTCTGGTTCAAAAAATTAAAAATTCTGTGCGAGAAAATTAAAAATTTAACGTGCACATTTTAAAATTCTGAGCAATTCTGCATATTTTGTGAAAATAACACAATATAATCATGCCAGTTTCAATTATTTTGATAATCTATTTCAAAATACCTGTCAGCAAGTGCATCTGTAACAATACAGACGCGCACAAATTCCCCCAGGAGTAGAGAGTTAAAGAAACCTCTACAACAACCCAGTTCCTGCTTCTCTGCCTCTTCTCCTCCAGAGCCCAGACGAAGGGCCAGACACCCCCCCCCTTCCGCCCAAAGCCCAGCCATTAGGCCCTCCCTGGCCCAGATACTCATCCCCTACCCGCTAGAGGCCAGCCCCCAGACATTCACAGAGCCTACCCTCCTAGACTCCAGGGATCCAGATGGAGAAACAGCCTGATGATGCTGGGTCCCAGGCTTGCATGGAGTTTCCTGTGCACCACAGCGTCCTTCCTTCAGGGGGTACTGGGAACTGCAATTGCTGGGAATCCTCCAGCTTCTCCCCCCCCCTCCCCCCCCAGCCTTGTCTTCTATTTGTGAGCTGGGCTCTGCTGGGTCCAGTGGCCCCTAGAGGTGGCCAACATCTCTGCAGCCCATTTCTGTGGGGGGAAAAAAGGAAATTCTGCACACCTAACATTAATTTCTGCAAAATTCTGCATTGCACAGTGGTGCAGAATTCCGCCAGGAGTACACCATGCATAGCGATTTAAAACTTATGGTCACTTTACATAACCTTTGGGGAAGCAAGAGGCTGGAGATGCACAGGCAGCTTTCTTTAAGCTGTCCAAAGCCACTTTTTCTTAAATTACACACAGTGTGTGTGAAATGAGTGCATATTCTCCTTTTTTATTCCTTCCCATGCGTCATATTTTCTAACAAAAATAACAAGTACTGTGTGGTGCACCCTCAGTCTAGATTAGACACAGGAGTTATTTACAGTCTTCCACTTTCCCAACATATAAAGCTGGTGACATCTTTAGGTGAAGGAGAAAAGTTTCTGAATGCAGCAGTACTACTAAGGCAAATGTGCAGAGAAAATTATCCAACTGCCTCATCTTTTGAAATGTAACCCATAGTGTTCCAGACTGTTAGATTCAACAACTACATAAATCATCATCAGTTCTTGAAGTTCAAAACACTTACATTGGGCACAGCAAGTAATATTTACCTATGTCAACTCAGATCAGAAATTAATTCCAGTTCAGTTTGACACATTGGTAAAGTTTGTGCAGAAAGTGAAAGAATCACGAGGGACATAACTGCTGTAAATCATAGTTACAATATAATTCATGTGCCAATTGCTTTTTTTTGGTTTTAGTTATAGTGTGTTTTATATAATAAGTAGTGATTGTGTGTTTTCATATCTTATTTTTTAAATAGGATGCAGTAGAAGTTTGCAAGAAGTTCATGGAACGTGACCCAGAAGAATTAAGATTTAATGCAATTGCTCTGTCTGCAGCTTAATTATCCCATTTGGAAAAGCGGCACCACTAATATATTGTAACAAAATAAAAATATTGCCATATATTATGTACGACTTTTGATACTTTCACTAATATGTTGATGAATTTGAGCATATGTGGATTAAATCTTGAATTAGTCTTTACTGCATCTTGTTGCTTGTTCCTGTATCTTACATACACACACACCAAAGATCTTTCATGCACTTCACTTTCATATTTCCTTTTAGTTACTCTGAATTATTCCCTATGATATTTTATCCCAGTTCATCAACTGAGTAAAGAGTAGATAACCAGAAGACCAGAATAGAACGCATGAATTCAGACACACTTCAGGGAGTACATTGTACGTTGATGAATAACGATAGAGATGCAAAATGTTGGGCTCTTGGTTTTTCAAACTGTTTTCTAATGATAAATTAATATAAAAATAAATTAACATTAGGACACTTAAAGAACTTATTCAGGTCAGTCAGAAAACCAAAAAGTAGTTTTCATTAAAATATTTATAAATGCAAAGAGATTGAAGAGACTTTTTCCATAAAGTTACCATCAGTTAGTTGCCGTAGCTGTTTTTCTCTGGATAGTGACTGTGAAATGCTCAGGGAGATTAGAGAGGCTATTAAAATAAAAACTCTATAATAATAATAATGGGGGATTTCAATTATCTTCATATTGATTGAGTACATGTCACCTCAGGGCGGGATGCAGAGATAAAGTTTCTTGACACCTTAAATGACTGCTTGGAGCAACTTGTCCTGGAACCCACCAGAAGAGAGGCAATTCTTGATTTAGTTGTAAGTGGAGCACAGGATCTGGTCCAAGAGGTGAATATAGCTGGACCGCTTAGTAATAGTGACCATAATATAATTAAATTTAATATCCCTGTGGCAGGAAAAACACCACAGCGGCCCAACACTGTAGCATTTAATTTCAGAAAGGGGCACTACACAAAAATGAGGAGGTTAAACACAAATTAAAGGGTACAGTGCCAAAAGTGAAATCTCTGTAAGCTGTGTGGAAACTTTATTTAAAGACATCATAATAGAGACTCAACTTAAATGTATGCTCCAAATTAAAAAACATAGAGAACCAAAAAAAGCCACGATGGCTAAACAACAAAGTAAAAGACGCAGCGAGAAGCAAAAAGGCATCCTTTAAAAAGTGGAAGTTAAATCCTAGTGAGGAAAATAGAAAGGAGCATAAACACTGGCAAATGAAATGTAAAAATACACTTAGGAAAGCCAAAAAAGAATTTGAGGAACAGTTAGCCAAAGACTCAAAAGATAATAGCAGGGGGTTTTTTTAAGTATATCAGAAGCAGGAAGCCTGCTGAACAACCAGTGGGGCCACTGGACGATCAAGGTGCTAAAGGAGCACTCAAGGACGATAAGGCCATTGCGGAGAAACTAAATGAATTCTTTGCATCGGTCTTCATGGCTGAGGATGTGAGGGAGATTCCCAAACCTGAGCCGCCATTTATAGGTGATAGATCTGAGGAACTGTCCCAAATTGAGGTATTGTTAAAGGAGATTTTGGAACAAATTGAGAAATTAATAATAAGTCACCAGGACCAGATGGTATTCACCCAAGAGTTCTGAAGGAACTCAAATGTGAAATTACAGAACTAACTGTAGTCGGTAACCTATCATTTAAATCAGCTTCTATACCAGATGACTGGAGGATAGCTAATGTGACTCCAATTTTTAAAAAGGGCTCCAGAGGCGATCCCGGCAATTACAGGCCTGTAAGCTTGACTTCAGTACCAGGCAAACTGGTTGAAACTATAATAAAGAACAATATTATCAGACATATAGATAAACATAATTTGTTGAGGAAGAATCAACATCATTTTTGTAAAGGGAAATCATGCCTCTCCAATCTACTAGAATTCTTTGGAGGGTCAACAAGCATGAAGACCAAGGGGATCTAGTGGATATAGTGTACTTAGATTTTCAGACAGCCTTTGACAAGGTCCCTCACCAAAGCCTCTTATGCAAAGTAAGCTACCCTAGGATAAGAGGGGAGGTGGTCCCATGGATTGGTAACTGGTTAAAAGATAGGAAACAAAGGGTAGGTATAAATGGTCAGTTTTCCGAATGGAGAGAGGTAAATAGTGGTGTCCCCCCAGGGGTCTGTTCTGGGACCAGTCCTATTCAACATATTCATAAATGATCTGGAAAAAGGGGTAAACAGTGAGGTGGCAAAATTTGTAGATTATACAAAATTACTAATGATAGTTAAGACCCAGGCAGACTGTGAAGAGCTACAAAACTTGTAGCATGTCTAGATTTTGGTAAATTTTCACGGGGATGGCAAAAAGCACATCTGATAACAGGGTGACTGCCCCTCACCAGCTTTCAACTCCCTGTTCCAAAATATGAAGCTGTTTATCAGAGCTTCTCAACAAAACAATTTTTAACATTGTCAAGATGTATTTTCCCTAATCTCATTCTTGAAAATGGCATTGAAAGGCCAGAGAGTTCTCTCTATAGGCATGTCCTTGCATGTCTTGCTGAGTCCTAAGATGTAGTCCCTGACCCTTTCAATGGGTTCATTGTACAGTTGATGTCCCTTGATGGGCCATCAAGCAGGCTAGGCAGTGCTGATGCCAATCTGTCTGGGGGTGTTACCCAGATGCACAGCACAAGTTCGGAACTACAGACCTACCATACATATTTATAATTTACAATACAAAGATGATACAAACATGATTATCATACTTGGCAAGTATAACATTTTTGCAGAGACCTTACATGGCATATCTGACACAACTCATTGCAATTTTACAGTAGGGGTATTCATAATATCCTAAAGTGTTCCCCAGATTCCATACAGCATCATACTGCCATCCTCTCCAAATGTGGAAACATACCATACAAATGTAACTGACAAGGCAAACTTTATAAATACTGCTAATACTGTATTAGTCCCAATGCAAGTCTGCTTATTCTACTGCAAGTGACTCCAATCTGGCCCTTTTTTAGATTCTCCCTATTGGAACTACTGAATGTCAGATATTAGATCAATGTGTCTAGAAGAGTGTGGAAAGGCTTCCTTGTAGGTGTGGTGGTATCTTCATTGCTTATTACCCCTAGTTCCTTTCTGAACATAGATTTAACTCATATTGTGACATACCAGGGTATAATCTAGATTAATGAGCAGCTGTGTCACCCCTGCCTTGCATCTTTGGTTGCCTTGCTGAAGTAGTTCCCACTTCGGTCGTTCACAAACACCTTCCAGCATGCAAGCAATACCCTGAGTATCTGTGAAACTGCAGCCTGCCAGCCACAGTTGGGTTACAGTCTGGCTCTCACCAGCCTTGGTTATACTGCAGGGTGACCCCAACACACACCTGGTCCTGTAATGCCCATCACTCACCTGGACAATACAAAGTATGTTATTTCTGTAAAAATAATATGCCAGCTGATTTCAAAAAAAATTTCAGATACTTCAATTTAAATACACTGGATTCGATAAAACAGTAAAACAAGTTAATCAACTCCAAAGAGAGAAATTTTAAGTGAGTACAAGTAATGAGGCATAAAAGTCAGAAATGGTTACAAGAAAAATAAAAACTTGTACTTAAACTGTTAAATTCAAAGCAAAGTTTTCTCACCACGTGCTTTCAGTAGTCTTACTGACCAAACTTCATAGGTCAGGACCCCTTCTCCCAGAGCCCAACAAAGGTTCAATGAATGCAATGGGCAGGGAGAGAGAAGGAGGTCCCTCGGGCTGTTTGCCCGTCCTTTTTATACTTTAATTCCCTCTCTTGAAAAACATTTCCAGCTGGGTGCCAGGAGACAAAATGTGTGTGGAAGGATGTTCCATCCTGCTTTTTATCACCTGTTTGAGCCAGGGCCGCCCAGAGGGGGGACAAGTGGGGCAATTTGCCCTGGGCCCCGCAGGGGCCCCCAGGAGATTTTTTCGGGGCCTCTGGAGCAGGGTCCTTCACTCGCTGCTGAGGCCCCAGAAAACTCTCACGGGGGCTGGGTCCCCGGAGCTTCTTCCGCTCCCGGTCTTCGGCGGTGGGGGGTCCTTCCGCTCCAGGGCAGAAGGACCCCCCGCTGCTGAATTACCGCCAAAGCGGGACCTGCCACCGAAGTGCAGCCCGGTCTTCGGCGGTAATTTGGTGGCAGGGAGTCCTTCCCTTCCGGGACCCGCCACTGAAGGGCCCCAAAGACCCACGGTGGGGACCCCCCACCGCCGAATTACCGCCGAAGACCGGGCTGCACTTCGGCGGCAGGTCCCGCTTCGGCGGTAATTCAGCAGCGGGGTGCCCCCACCGCGGGTCTTCGGGGCACTTCAGCGGCAGGTCCCAGAGCAGAAGGACTCCCCGCCGCCGAATTACCGCCGAAGCGGGGGCCCCCCGCCACCGAAGACCCCAGGCCCCCGGAATCCTCTGGGCGGCCCTGGTTTGAGCTTCCTTTGTTTCCCTTCTTGCTTGATTACTCTGTTTACTGCTTAAATGCAAATTAAGCAGGCCACCCATTCCATTGTTTAAGACAGACCTGTTTGCCAACCTCAGTTTGGAACACGTGTTAACCCCATACAGCAGAATCTTATAACTTCATATACAATGTTGCCACACATATTTTATCAGGATGATATTGATCAGCAAATTACAAGTTTTCAAATGATACCTTCTTCCGCTCCCGGTCTTTGGCGGCGGGGGGTCAGGACAAATGTGACTGTAGTGCCCAGAAGGGCCACACTGAGAATGCTTATTTAGGGCAAACTGCAAGGAATAGGGCAGACAATCCCCAAATATTGGTGGTTTATTCTATAATTAGATTCACCAAGCCAGTAACCAAACAGCTTCTGTATTACCACACTGGTTACCAAGAATCCAAACTACAGTCCCCTTTAATCAATCCATCTTTTAGCTCCCATCCAGACAGCAAATTTAGTATAGTGAGATATTAAAAATCTTATTCAGCATACTTAAAGTTCTATCAAATCCAAGGGACCGGACACATTGCCCACCAAGTCAATGAATATCTCAGATTTCACCCAAATACATGCTTACAGCCAATTTTTATGAATAGGGTTGTCAAGTGATTAAAAAAAATAATTGTGATTAATCGTGTGATTAAAAAATTAATTGTGATTAATCACACAATTAATTGCACTGTTAACAACAGAATACTATTTAAATAGTTTGGATGTTTTCTACATTTTCAAATATATTGATTTCAATTACAATACATTATACAAAGTGTAGAGTGCTCACTTTATATTTATTTTGATTACAAATATTTGCACTGCAAAAAAACAAAAGGAATAGTATTTTTCAATTCGTCTAATACAAGTACTGTAGTGCAATCTTTCTCATGAAAGTTGAACTTACAAAGGTGGAATTATGTACCAAAAACCTGCATTCAAAAGTAAAACAAATGTAAAATTTTAGACCCTGCAAGTCCACTCAGTGCTACTTGTTCAGCTAATCACTCAAACAAGTTTGTTTACATTTGCAGGAGACAATGCTGCCCCCTTCTTGTTTACAGTGTCACCGGAAAGTGAGAACAGGTGTTTTCATGGCACTGTTGTAGCCTGTGTTGCAAGATATTTACGTGCCAGATGCGCTAAAGATTCATATGTCCCTTCATGCTTCAACCACCATTCCAGGGGACATGAGTCCATGCTGATGAAGGGTTCTGCTTGATAACAATCCAAAGCAGTGTGGACCTACGCACGTTCATTTTCATTATCTGAGTCAGATGCCACCAGCAGAAGGTTGATTTTCTCTTTTGGTGGTTTGAGTTCTGTAGTTTCCGCATCGGAGTGTTGCTCTTTTAAGACATCGGAAAGCATGCTCCACACCTCGTCCCTCTCAGATTTTGAAAGGCACTTCAGATTCTTAAACCTTGTGTTGAGTGCTGCAGCTATCTTTAGAAATCTCACATTGGTACCTTTTTTGCATTTTGTCAAATTTGCAGTGAAAGTATTCTTAAAACGAACAATGTGCTAGGTCACCTTCCGAGACTACTATAACATGAAATATATGGCAGAATGCGGGTAAAACAGAGCGGGGGACATACAATTCTCCCCCAAGGAGTTCAGTCACAAATTTCATGAACACATTTTTTTAACGAGCATCGTGAACACGGAAGCATGCCCTCTGGAATGGTGGCCAAAGCATGAAGGGGCATACAAATGTTTAGCATATGTGGCACATAAAAACCTTGCAATGCCAGCTACAAAAGTGCCATGCAAATGCCTGTTCTGACTTTCTGGTGATATAAATAAGAAAAGGGCAGCATTATCTCCTGTAAATGTAAAGAAAATTGTTTGGCTTAGCGATTGGCTGAATAAGAAGTAGGTTTGAGTGGACTTGTAGGCTTTAAAGTTTTACATTGTTTTGTTTTTGAGTGCAGTTATGTAATAAAAAAATCTATATTTGTAAGTTGCACTTTGACAACAAAGAGATTTCACCTCATACAAGTACTGTAGTGCATTGAAAAATATTATTTCTTCTGTTTATCATTTTACAATGCAAATATTTGTAATAAAAATAATTACATTTTGATTTCAATTACAACACAGAATACAATATATATGAAAATGTAGAAAAACACCCAAAATATTTAATAAATTTCAATTGGTATTGTTAAACAGTGCGATTAAAACTGCGATTAATCACAATTAATTTTTTGAGTTAATCGCATGAGTTAACTGAAATTAATCAACAGCCCCACTTATTAACTAAATCTAAGATTTATTAATAAAAATAAAGGAGTTGCTATGGTTCAAAGATCAATATACCTACAGATATGAGTAAATTCTTAGATCAGTTTCATAGCAGATATGGTGAGGCTGCTGATTTGTAAAAGTCTTTCTGGAATCAGTTTAAAAGGTTATAATCCAATACGTAGTCCACGTGCAGAATTTGTTCAAATTCTTCCCTGAGAATTCCAGGGTGAATCCAGAGTAACCTGGAGAACTCAGTCTTGTTACTTAGACTTCCCCTGTCAAAGTTTAAGTTGATCTGAGATAAAGAGGATCAGACCAGAATCGTTCTTTATGGTTGCAGCCAGCCATCATCACAGCAGGGCCTTTCTTGGATGAAGAATAGGTAATGTATATTGTTGCTTTGAAGCTAATCTGTTTCCTGTGCATACATAGGTAACTAGTTGTATTCATTAGCATACAGCAATTAACCATTTAAACAGTTCACAGGTAGTTTACCATGTGGAGTTACACGTTTCAAAGAGAAATGAGGACAATAATATTATTACACCACAAGTTCCATCTATATGATAATATCTCTTTTGGATCTCTGAATCAATAGAATACAGTCATGAAACATTATGAGACAGGAACAGAACTTTAGCATCTACCAGCTAATCAGATCACATTGTTAAACTTCTAACAAAATATAGGTAAATGTAGATAACTACAATTAGTGTCTACCCTTTCATTCTCTCACAATATAAGCAAACATATTAAAGTTTCTAGTCCACTTAACATGTCTTTGATAACTATCTGCAAAGAATGGCCCTGTTTATCATTGCAATACCTCCTGTTAAGCTGGTATGGGTCATACACTGCTTGACCAGTCTGTCAGTGTCACAGCATACTTTGTACAGAGATTTTTACAGTAGTGTAGGGTGTGAATACAGGGGTACATTCTGTCACAGTGTGGTATCATCTTCATTGTTTATTACCCCTAGTTCCAGCCTGAACATACATTTCACTCAGATTGTGAAAGAAAACTGCTCTGCCTTTTTCATTGGTAGTGGAATCTGAAATGGCTACCTGCACAGGCAGAAGTCATGCTACAGAAATGTGTCACACAGCACAAGTGCATAATGATTCTAGCTGTAATGGTACAAAGCCTCTACTCCATGAAATTGCTTCACATCAGAGAACTATCAGGAGTATCGACTCTGTAACCACCATATGTGACATATTTCCAGTGGGTGACAATACCTTACCTGAATCCATACATAGATTACTACCTCTTATTTCATTGTTCAGAGCCAATGTTAAGTCTGAAGTTAAACAGTTTGGACTTTCAGCTTCCATTCCTGCAACAGCTCTATAATATTTGTACCTTTTTCTCCTGTACCATAATTTTTGCACAATGCTGCATATAATGTGACTGGAAGAGACATATCAGTAATAATTGTAAATATTACAGTAAGCAAAACACCACAAGCATGTGAACTTCCCTTTAGAAAGCCCAAATTCTGAGTGTAGAAAATTTAAAGATGCTTCAGCAAACCTAGAGAATACACTGTGTTGGAATTTGTTCCAAGAATCAATGTCCCCAAATTCTGCCACATTGTTTGTAGCAACTTCACCCTTAAGGTGTTTAAGGCCACTACTGCTATTACCCTACAGCTTGTTTCTGACCTGATGCCTGAGTGAAGCTATTTCTACTGAGTTCTGTGTGGCACAGGTGAAGTGTAGGAGCTATTTGTTCTCCTTTTACTGCTTGCTGCAACAACGGTGAAAGATGTTCCTGGGCCTTGAAACAACTGAGTTTCTGGCTAGGTATTATTCTGGTCCTCTTGGTAAAGAAGATTTACCTCTAGATGGCATTACCTAGTTGATTCCACTCATTCCTGAAGCTCCCTGTTGTATCCTCTTTGTTAGTTGCTGAAACCATAATCTTACCCTATGTTTTAAGTCACCTTTGCCTCAAGATCCTTTGTTGGTCCTATTAATGTGGCATCAATGCCAGCTTCTTTCACTATTCAAAATCTCAGCATATATAAACTGCTATTGCACTGTGTTCCCAATGTGCGATGACTGGAATGGAACTGCCTTTACCTCTTACAATGGCAACCTAGTTGTTCTGTGGTGAGTGTTCTTGGCACTCTCCCAAAAAATTGCTTGGGAGATATGGGCAAAGATAGCATGTCTGGTTTGCCAGCAAAGAGAAAGTGTCCAACATGCAGTATAAAAGGCAGCTTGATCCAAAAGACTGTCAAACTGGTCTTTTATTGAGTGAGAATTTCAATAAAGAAATCTTAAAAAACGAACAGATGCAAGTACTTGTACTTGCTTTACATGGTGCAAATTATCTGTCGTCCCACTACAGACCTGTTGCTGTTCACCCAGCTTGGAATGAGGGAAATTGACACATCAGGTACTTGTTTATTAATGCCCCATTTTCTACCAGCTACCTTGTTACCATCATAAAATGCCTCTGTGAGAAATGTTGCCTGTGCATCTAAAACCCTGATCTAGTTTACAGCCAGAGATCAAATACATTTTGTGGAGCAGCTAAAATTACATTTATAATTATGATCTGTGGATTAGGACAATTTGCTACCTTTAGTGAAGGTTGTACCAATGCTAGTCAAACAGAAGCATGAACAGATATGCTAAAAATCCAATTTGTGTATCATAGATTTGAATGTAAGGGATCAGATTTCATATTAGATATATTAGAAAGAAGCTCATAATAGCTTGAGGCAGGCAATTTGATTTTTTCAATATGCAACTGATTGAAATCCAAGTATGCTTTTTACAAGCAAACATATTTCAGTAAAAATGGTTGGAATTTCTCTCTCTCCGAACAATAATATTGTGCAATAATATCTGGTATGGTATGGCTTTCATTTATGTATACTCCTAAAACTTTTATCTAAGGAAGTTTTACTGCTTTCAGACTAGCCATACTATCATGAGTTAGTCTATTTGTTAACAATTAATAGGAGCTGAGGATTCACAGTACTTTGTAAGATCTAGCTTTAAATGATTACTATTTATGCTTGGTTTACAACTAAGTTCTTAAATGTATTTAAATCTAAAACCTTGATGGATGTTCAGCATTCTGTCAGCCACTGGCAAAATATGAATAAGATACAATACCAATTAAACATTTTTGCTTATAGAAAAACTATATTAAAAAAGTGTAACTGAAAATTAAGTGCAAAAATTAGCATACACGTAATTTTAAGGTAATTTTAAATGTCAAGAAATTTCAAACAATGATTTCTCAAAAGATTGCACATTTTTTAATGGATACAGGGTTTTAAATAATACCACCATTCTACATACAGATCTCCCCTTTACCCAGATGAACATGTTTTCTGATACGATGGTAGATTTTCAAATTGCTGAACTGGAAATGAGCAGTTTGGTTTGATCCCCACACCTGCCTCCAGTTGGAACGGCAAATGACTGTGCCTGCTTTCTATAGAAGAGCAGGAGGGAAACTGCCCAGTGACATCTCTGGGCATAGTTCTATCTAGAACAGTTGTATGTAGTTACCACAGAGATCAGAGCACAGCACTCTAGAGAGCCAAACTCAGGAGCAAGTGGAAAGTCGGAATATAGAAGATTTTGGGAGAAGAGAGGAAAGATTATAGAATCACTGGGACAGGAAACAGCAAAGAGCATATGTGGCAGGAGAGGGGAAGATAGAGGGGCAAAATAGATCAATGGACATTATGATGTGTGTTACTGTTGGTAGTCTCAGCAGACTCCAATCATGGAGGATATGTTTACAATGAAATGAAAGACTGGGCTCCTTTTCGGGCTCGAGCCCAAACTCACCTTCTGTCTATATACAATTCTGTCTGACTCGGGCCAGCAAGTGGCCACAGCTAGGGAGGGAGCTCAGAAGCCTGTGATACAGTGGCCTGATTCAGGTCTCCTTACTACAGTGTAGAGCAGGGGTCGGCAACCTCTGGCATGCGGCTCGCCAGGGTAAGCATCCTGGTGGGCCGGGCCAGTTTGTTTACCTGCTGTGTCCACAGGTTGAGCTGATCACGACTTCCACTGGCTGCAGTTCACTGCTCCAGGTCAATGGGGGCTGTTGGAAGTGGCACGGGCTGAGGGATATGCTGGCCGCGGCTTCCCACAGCCCCCATTGGCCTGGAGCGTCAAACCACGGCCAGTGGGAGACATGATTGGGCGAACCTGTGGACGTGGCAGGTAAACAAACTGGCCCGGCCCACCAGGGTGCTTACCCTGGTGAGCCGCGTGCCAGAGGTTGCCGACCCCTGGTGTAGAGGCTGGAGCATGGGTGTGGGGCCTGGGTCCAGAAAGTCTAAACCTTAGGATCACCAATGAGTGTGGAACTTAAGCCCTGGGCTTTCCAGCCCAGGGTCCATGAGCTCAAGTCCTACTAACCCCTAGCTTACATTGCAGGGTACACATATCCTTAGTAGACACACCAAGCAAATTAACTCCCTTCTATCGCTTAAGGGGATTCCTATAGGTCAGGGTTGAAGCAGAGTGGTGATACTGTAGGGAAGCTTGCTACTGGAACGGTCACTATAATCATTGTGTGTATAAAATGAGCAGTTCAGACTCCAGTACAGAATTCAAATCCTATCTAATATAAGTGGTAAAAAGCCCTCACCCTTCCTCAGATATCAAATTAACTGGCATCTTTTAGAAAAAGTTAAAACCCTCACCTCCACATTACACTAATGATTAAGTGTATGAAATATAACATAGATTAAAGAAATGGAAAATGTCCACTCAGGACTGGCTTAGGGGTGGACGGGCTGGGTGGTGTCCCAGAGCCTGCTCCAGAGGAGTCTGTATGCAGTGTTTGGTGCCTGAGTCCCACCTGAACGCCAAGAGCCAGCTGGGCTTACAGAGGCAGTCGACAGGTGAGCAGAGGCATCTGGAGAGGGCAAAGGAATCCAAGCTGCGGGGGGAGGGGGGGCAGTTGGACAAACAGCCAGGTCACTCCTTTGGAACAGGGATGCCCTTCCTCCCCCTACTCCACCGCCTTGTGCAGCCGCTGCTCCTGTTTCCCCACTTCCTCCTGGCCAAGCTGATCACCGGGAGCATCCTGTCTGCTGTGCAGAGCAGCGGGGGTGGAGAGGAGGGCTGATGTCGCGGTCTGCCCCTCCCCCTGCCCGTGCATCTGGTCTCCACTGAGCTGGATGGCAGGACAGGGGGGAACTTGTCTGTGTTCCTGCCTCTCTGGGTCTGGAGTGGGAGCTTCCAGTGGCTGCTGGTGTCTGAACAAGCCTTTACGCTCCTGACTGAGTGCTTTCTTAAAGACATAGCGTACTGACACACTCACTCAGGCACACACACACACTCTCTCACACACTCCCCTCAACAGACACACTCACATGCTCTCTCTCACCACTCCCCAACATACACTCTCTCACACATGCGTGCTCTCTCTCACACACATGCATGCTCTCACACACTTCCCCAACACTCACACACTATCTCACATACTCTCCCCCAAAACACACACACACTCTCACACACAGTCTCCCTCGCACAATCCCCCCAACACACAATCTCTCTCAGATGCACTTTTGTATTATTATTATTGTTGTTACTTCTTGGTACTTCCTTTCAAAATGTGCAATGCACATATATTCTCTGTAATTTTATTCTTTCAAAGTTCATTAAGGATTACAGTACTGTTATTTTATTTTATTTTTTGACTGGTCTGTGCATTTCATAATTTTATTTCTTTCTTATGCTTAAATTTAATTCTTTGAGTAGTGAGTTCTAAAATGCCTAACCTGTCCTGGCTAGAGTAATTATTATTACTTTTATTACCACATTGTGCTTTGTCATTCATTATTTAAAATGGTACACCCAACAATAGTATCCTTCTAGAATGTAAATTTAGCTTGTACAAACCTTAGCAGTGCCAGTTCAAAAAAAAATAGCTAAACACATAACTTTAGCCACTAGGACAGGGTGGGCAAATTACAACTCAGGGGCCACATCCAGCCCTTGAGTTCCCGCCGGGGAGCAGGATCCAGGGTCCTGCTGCTATTGGGAGCTGCTTGAGGTAAGCGCTGCCCAGAGCCTGCACCCTGATCCCCCTCCCGCGCCCCAACCCCGATCCCCCTCCTACCCTCTGAACCCAGCTTGGAGCACCCTCCTACACCCGCAACCCCTCAGCCCCACCCCAGAGCCCACACCTCCAGCCAGAGCCCTCAACCCCTGCCCCCGGATCCCAAACCCCTGCCCCAGCCCAGAGCCCCCTGAGCTCCTCATTTCTGGCCACACCCCAGAGCCTGCACCCCCAGCTGGAGCCCACACCCCAACCACGAATTTTGTGAGCATTCATGGCCCGCCATACAATTTCCATACTCAGATGTGGCCCTTGGGCCAAAAACTTTGCCCACCCCGGCACTAGGAAGATGAAGGTTGCTTATTTTCAAATTGTATTTTTAGTTATATCTGTAAAATAACTTAAAATTTGTACAAAAATAAATGTGGTTCCAAGTCTGATACTAATAGTAATGATGGAGTCAAATGTTAGTGAGCCATGTATACGATTGTGATCAGTAAACATAAATGCCAAAATAACTAGAAAAATAAATTCCCCCTTCTTAATAAAAGAGGGAAAAATCCTTAATTGAGTATGTTAAAATTAAGGAAATACATTTTTAGTGGAGTGAAAAACAATTGACTAAAACAGAGTAGATAATGGCAGTAACACAGAGAGTGCCAGAGAAAGTAAGCCAATTTTATTTATATTTATTTATCTCTTCTAAAGATAGTGTACAAAGTATTAAATTTGTCTTTCTGATCTCTGTGATAAAGCTCCAGAACTGATACTTCTAGGCTTGGGATTGGGCTATCTTCCTGTATTATTCTCCTGATTGTTCTAAATTTGCATATAAATTTAAAATATGGTTTAATTGGTGTTTGTATATATATATTCCCCTTCTTTCTATAGGAATTAGATACAGAGCTTCAGTCAGCTAATTTCTAATATGCTATCTGCTAAAAAAACAGTTTTCAGGGGCTTAAGTAGCTCCTGGATAAAGTTGCCCCCTCCCCCCATCTGAAATAGCACCCCTGGTGAGCCAGGAATGGCCACAGGGCTCTGGGAGAGCCATGGGCTCTGGCAAGATGCAGCCCCTGTGTGCAGGCCAAGCAGCAGGAACCTCAAGCCACAGCAACAGTGCAGAAGTAAGGGTAGCAATACACTATATACCAGGGGTCAGCACCCTTTCAGAAGTGGTGTGCCAAGTCTTCATTTATTCATTCTAATTTAAGATCTCGCGTGCCAGTAATACATTTTAATGTTTTTAGAAGGTCTCTTTCTATAAGTCTATAATATATAACTAAACTATTGTTGTATGTAAAGTAAATAAGGTTTCAAAATGTTTAAGAAGCTTCATTTAAAATTAAATTAAAATGCAGAGCCCCCCGGACCGGTGGCCAGGACACAGGGAGTGTGAGTGCCACTGAAAACCAGCTTGTGTGCCGCCTTTGGCACCCATGCCATAGGTTGCCTACCCCTGCTGTATACCATGCCACCGTACTTCTGCACTGCTGCTGGTGGTGGTGGTGTTGCCTTCAGAGCGGGGCACCCACTCAGCAGCTACTGCTCTCCAGCCGGCCAGCCAGTGCTTAATTTATGCTGGGACTGAGCCTCTTTCAATTCAAATTAAGCATTAGGGGGAGGCAGCGGGGCCCAGAGGGGATGAGGAGCCATGGGCAATGAGGGGGGGTGCTCACAGAATCCAGGGGTGCCAAATTACAAGTTCGCCCAGAGCACCATTTTCCCTAAGGCTGACCCTGTGTCCACCCTAACTAGAGGAGTTCAAAGAGTCGCTATGTATCAATTAGAGCTAAAAGGGAAAAACTTTTCAATTTGAAACGCAGGGGGCTGGGGGTGGTGGTCCCAGGATACTGGAATCTTGCCTCTGGCATTTTTACTTGTGCCTTTGGAGACAACACAAGGAATGACTGACATAGAGACAATACAGAATGCCGTCCCCTTCCCTTTGGACTGCCACACAAGTCCTTACTCTCTCAGATTCACCAGGAACAATCATTGCAGTCTGTACCCTAACACCACCCTAGCTCCCACGGGTGATAACCGATATGGGCCCTACGCATCTGCACTTCGGGCTTTTTGGAAGAGTGTCTGACTATGAGGGCTGAACAGTAGCTAACAGCTTAGCACCATTTCATGCGAAAGGAATCCAAACAAGTAACCCGTGTTTGGAGCCCTGCCCGGCAGTGCTTGGGCTGGGGGCGGCCTGTTTTTGGCCAAGGAGGCAGTGGCACACCCTGCTCGTAGGAAAGACCCCCCGGGGTTCTTGGCTCCCCAAGCAGCGCAAGGGAAGCGGATGTTCCTTTTAAGGACTTTAGGAGAAAGATGCGCCCTGTGCCTATAGCAAACTGCAGGGCACTCAGGGTCTCTGTCTCCACCTGGGCACTCGGCTGAAGGTGGGGGGAGGGAGGGCTACTTGCCGGGCCAGTTCGGGAGCGATCCCCGCTTCGCTCCGCGAGCCCGTTCCCGCCCCTGGCGGCCCTGCAGGCGCGGCACAACCAAGGTGCCAAGGCGAGGCCGGCGCGTCCTTCGGGGGCGCTTCTTTTACCTGCCGCCAGGTGGGGTCGGGCCGCTGCGTCCCGGGAGCGGGAGGGACGCTTGGAGCCAGGGCGTGAAGAGCGGAGCCGCCAGACTGCGCTGCAGCCGGGGAGAGTCGGTCCGGGCGAGTAGCTGCAGGTAAGAGCCGCGCGGCTGGGAAAGCGAGAGCGGGGCGAGGTTCAGTCCCCGCTCGGCATTTGTGGCTGTCGGGAGCTATCCCCGGTGCGTGGCGGAGCCGCTACGCGGGGCGCGGGCAGGGCGCATGCAGCCAGCCAGGGCCCGGCTGCCCCGGCTGTGGGGGGGAGCCCCTCTGCGCCCCCCACCCCCCCAGCCAGGCTGCAGCGGGCATGTCCCAGCCCCGGCCTTTCCGGACGTTCATCCCGGGGGACGCGGAGCTGAACCCCTAACCTGGGCGTAGCGAGTTCGTTCCCCGCGGAGAGAAGGCGGCGGCTCGCGGCCCCAGGGCTGGAGCAGCTGCCGGAGGCGGGCTGATATTCTGGGGGTGCTGGCGGGGGGCGCAGGGGGGGGGGAAGAAATGCTGTTCAACCAACTTTCCCGCCCTCTTCTCAGCACCCCCCCTCCCCGGCTGCCTCGGGGTGACTCGGATTTGGTCTCCAGACAGCGGCTTCTTCAGATTCTTGTGGTTTTCGGAGCCGTCCCAAACTCCCGGGGAGGGGGCGGGGAGGAGCTGACGGGAGCGTTCAAAAGCCCTAGCGGAGTCTCCAGCTCCAGTCCCACCGGAGCGGCGGCGTTGCTGGGGGTTGCCACTGATCTCTCGCTTCCCCACCCTTTTCTCTTGGTTCCCAGCCATGGAGGGGAGAGAAGATGCCGAGGGCAGCTGCGATGTAGCTTTTGCTGAAGCTCAGAGATGGGTGGAGGTGAGCGGATTTTTTTTAAATTGTCTTGATTGGTTTTTGCTTTATAGCTTGGGGCTTATACACTAGCTGCTAAACATTCCCCGTAGACCTGGGGACTCCCCTTCGCTGGGAAAGTGGCGTCCAGCGCTGATGGAGCTTAGGCGCTTGTAAACTTTAGCGTTTGTCCGTCTCTGGAAGACATGCCCCCTGCTCTTCAAGGTGAAGGTATCGCTGCTCCCGGCCTTTCCACACGGTTTATGTTTGTTTTCCACTGATGCTGTCGGAGGCGTTTCAAAGGAAACAATAGGGTCCGCATTCTTCTCGTAGAGAATCTGATGAGCTCAAAGCCTGGGCGGGGGGAGAAGGCTGCATCTGTGGGCAGGACTGAGGTTGTCTGACCCACTTGGTTTGTGAGGGCTGGGAGTTCAGAGCAAGAGACTGAAGAGAAGCTACGTTGTAAACCGAAGTTTTGTGTGTGTGTGTGTTTTTAATGTATTTTTTTAGCGGGTAGTTGAAGGAAGCTTGGCCTGCAAGAGACTTGCTTACAAACTTTCTAACTTCATGAATAGCTGCAGTTTATTATAGGTAGAATGTGTTATTAAAACTTCCCGGTCTCATAACCATTTTAAAACAAAAATAAACTCTTCCATTAAAGAATACCAGGGCTTTACTCCTCTAATTACCATTTACAATTTTTTCGTTCTTTTCTTGGGACAGCTTGATCTAATCACCCTCCCCCAGTCTCCCAGAAATTATGGGTAACCTATGTCTGTGTGAGTTGTAAAGTCGGATTCTTGGTTAAAAGAACTTGTTTATGTATAGACTGATACCAGGACTTCTCTGGCTTATGCCTGTGGTCACTGTACAGAACAGTATGTAAAGGGAGGGTTGTTCAGCGGGTGATCTAGAGTGTGCATATTGCTAGTGTGAATTACAGTGAGTAATGTGATTGGTGTAGTTTATCCCAGACATACAATTGCAAGGTGTGTGTTCAAGGCAAGTGTTTAAGATGAGTACACTAACTTCAGTGCATTTCTGTAAACTTTAGAGAGACTAATACTCTGGCTCCATCTTCAATCATTTTGTACGTTTATAAAGAACTCTGTTTTGAGTGTATATAGCAACTTATAATTTTTTGACTGTACACATGCTTCAAAATACTTATTTTTAAAAAAACTAAATAGTCAAAGAAACATCTTTAATTTTACTTTGCTTACTTGTCAAGTCCTGGGTTCAGGGTTCTATCTTTCCTGTTTGCAAATTGATGACATCCTAGTGCCTAAAACTATGCAGGGGTTGCAGAAGATTATCAACTCAGGACATGGCAAGTAAATGAGATGGATTTTTTTAAAATGAATGTCTAGTTTGCATCAACTTAGGGGTTTAAAGTATTTTTAAAGCATTTCTGTACTCCCGCTTTAAGAATAGTTATTTTAAAGTCAGTGCAATTTATACTTAATTACATTAACTTACTTGAACAAAAACAAATTTGAAAACCTAACTTTTTTAAAAAAAAATCCATTTAACATTGGCTGGTCATACCAGTTGAAATAAGTCCTCTCTTCTACTGGTAGTAGCAAACAGAAAGGAGTAGCAAGTGTAAAATATTCAGTACTTCTTGCATAGTGTAAAAACAGAGCTTTAAACTTCTATTTAGCTTGTGTGATGTAATATAAATACGCTTTGCTTCTGAATTATGAATTCTTTCTTTATTTATTCTTTAGCATTTAGTAATCTGACCTGCCTGGATAACATTCAGATTTTAAAATATAAAATGTTTTCAACACCTTTATTATAACCTGTTTAACAAATAAAAAAATCATTTTATGTTAATGGCAAATGTAAATTTAAATGTATTTACTTTGAAATTCAAGCTTTGCTTTAAACCAATTATAGTCTCTTTTGCTATGTATTGTTTTTAATTAAATCCAGTTACAAAAAATACACAGAAGTCACTTGGTACTAGTAACCATTGCTCTCTCAATTAACTTTACGGGGCCAATAACTAAGAGAAAAGTTGATAAGATAAACTTTCAACAGTATTATGTGAATACACACTAGGGGAGGGATAGCTCAGTGGTTTGAGCATTGGCCTGCTAAAGCCAGGGTTGTGAGTTCAATTCTTGAGGGGCTGTTTAGGGAACTGGGGTGAAAATCTGTCTGGGGATTAGTCCTGCTTTGAGCAGGGGGTTGGACTAGATGACCTCCTAAGGTCCCTTCCAACCCTGGTATTCTATGATCTGACCAGCAGGTCAGTTAGCGTGCAACATGTTGCACGTTGGAATTCACACCCATCTAGTGTGTATTGCTGCACTGTGTAGACAAGCCCTTTGAGCTGAAACTTGTTGTGTTTGGTTAAGTTAACACTAACAATTCATTATTCTGTGAAATCCTAGTGAAGTACAGCAACATGAATCTATTAGACAGTAACACTTAAAAATAGATCAACCTCAGTGGATGCTGTTGGGTGCTCTGCATTTCTGAAAATCAGGCAGGTTTGCAATTATGTATCCAGGAGCCTCTAGTTAGGCTTCTATTTTTGAAAATCTTGCCTACATCTTTAGATAAAATTTTTTCTTGCAGTTTAAACTTAGTTTCTTTGTTAGAAATGCTTGCTTGCTTTGAGGCATTTTTTTTTCACTTTGCAAAGTGAAACCTTGTATCACTGGAGGAAGATGAAAGGATACACAAAGTAGCTAGTGTTCGTATCTCTTAAAAAAAGAGAACTTTTTGTAAACCACAGTTTATTGCCTTTTGTGGTGAGTCCTCCATTAGTTGAGATTTCAGAACTTCTACTTTTGGCATAATCTTTTTACATGATGAGGAGAAGAAGAAAGGAAAGGTGTTTAAAGTAGTGCTAATGTTAGTAAGGGGAAGAGGTCACTTTTGACCAATGAGAAACAGTACATTCATTGAGAATGCAGGCCTTGTCAGTAAAGGACATATATATTTCACCAAGTGCAATTTTCAATGAAATCTGGACAGAGTTCCATGTTCTAAAGTGTTTCTTTGCTGAGCACAGAATTCAATATTCCAGTAGGAGATTGACCATTTTCAGAGAGATCATAAGAACAGCTATACTGGGTCAGAACAAAGATTCATCCAGCCCAGAATCCTGCCTACTGACAGTGGACAATACCAGATGCCCCAGAGGGAGTGAACCTAATAGGTAATGATCAAGTTCTCTCTCTTCTGCCATCCATCTCCACCCTCTGACAAACAGAGGCTAGGGACACCATTCCTTACCCATCTAGCCATTAATGGATTTAACCTCCATGAATTTATCTAGTTCTCTTTTAAACCTTGTTATAATCCTAGCCTTCACAACCTCCTCAGGCAAGGAATTCCACAGGTTAAATGAGCGCTGTGTGAAGAAGAACTTGCTTTTATTTGTTTTAAACCTGCTACCCATTAATTTCATTTAGTGGCCCCTATTTCTTATATTATGGAAACAAGTAAATAACTTTTCCTTATTCACTTTCTCCACACCACTCACAATTTTATATACCTCTATCATATTCCCCCCTTAGTCTCCTCTTTTTCCAAGCTGAAAAGTCCTAGCCTCTTTAATCTCTCCTCATATGGGACCTGTTCCAAACACCTAATCATTGTAGTTGCCCTTTTCTGAACTTTTTCTAATGCCAGTATATCTTTTTTGAGATGAGGAGACCACATCTATATGCAGTATTCAAGATGTTGACGTACCATGGATTTATATAAAGGCAATAAGATATTCTCCGTCTTATTCTCTATCCCTTTTTTAATTATTCCTAACATCCTGTTTGCTTTTTAGACTGTTGCTGCACACTGTGTGGACATCCTCAGAGAACTATCCATGATGACTCCAAGATCTCTTTCCTAATTAGTTGTAGCTAAATTAGCCCACATCATATTGTATGTATAGAGCTAGATGGTTTTTGGAGCCTCCTAATTTTTTCAGTGGCAGAGAATAGTTTGTATGAGTACAAAATGAAAACCATTTTCAGGCATCCTTATGCAGACAATTTTCTAAACCAGAGCACAGTAGGACATTAGGTTTATATACCATTACAGCTGAGACCTCTGGAGTCCCCCAGATCTATACAATAACAGCCATTGCCAGTCACGACTATACAAAGTTTGGTTTTAATTTCACATCTTGGTTGGATAGGTGAGAGCTAATCGCAGTTCACATAAATTGCTGATGTGAGAAACACCATCTGCAAAATATTACTACAGTGGGGTAGAGGTATCCCTTCCCAAGGACAAGGTCACACAGCAAGTCTATGGCAAAGCCAGGAATAGTGTAGAACTCTGCTCTCTTAACATCCTGAATTTTAACCACAAGACCATCCTTCCTCTCTTCTAACTAGGAAATAATCTGAATAGCTCTACTTCTCCTGTTGAACTCCGTATGGTTTCTGAGATGCCTGCTACTGTAAAGATAGTCTAAGGGATCAAAGGATTGGACTGAGTTTGATAGATCCAAGCTTAAAACCCTTTCCTTCCCCACTGCTTCAAGATGTGTGAGTAGACTACTTCCCTCCCCAACCTAAAGACTCTTTCTAATGAATCTGGGTGGGAAAAGATATCTACTTACCACCACAGATGATAATGTCAGGTGTAGGGATAGGAGGTGAGCCTTTGGTCTGCCCATCAAAGATTTCAGAAGGAAGGGTGGTTCTGGATTGCTAATGACTCCACTAGAATACATGTAGGTAAAGCAGCGGAGATATCAATTGTCTTATAAAACTACTATTTTATTTGAGTTCCACATCTGAAATGAAACCAACTCTCCAGGTGAACTTCTCAGTTTGAAATTGTTTGTTGAAACAGTTTGAATCCTTACCTGCAAAGGTCAAGTATTATTTGCCCTATGGGTGTCTAACTAGAATATAATGATTTTTATAGTAGTAAATCTCTACTTGGCAGTAATCCATGCAAATCTTGGGGTTTTTTTTTGTTTGTTTGTTTTTGGGGTGGGTTTTTTTTTTAAAAGAACAGTTTCACTTCAGTGGCTTATGTGACCTGTAGATCTAGGACACAACTTTGACTGATCCACTTAAGTGAACATAGATGTTGGGCCAAGCAATGTTCAGCATTGCAAAATGTCAGGAGGCCTCTTGTGACCTATGTCTGTGGATTTTTATCCCCATTAATGAGTGGATCTAGAGTTCTAAAAATAGTTACACATTCTGAGAACCATTAACTGGGTTTGTTAGATGTATAGTCACCAAGAATGTTAGAGATATAAGGAAGATCAATTCTGTGCTACACTTCTTGTGTAGGAGTATTGCAGTGTAGCAATGATGTAAATTAGTGATCTAAAATTTTATTTTAAAGTACATTTTATAGTATAGGTATCTTAAAACAAAATCCTACATATTTCATTTCAGTGTTAGTGGCAGAATGTTTCATCTTGAAGATAGAACTTACTCTTTAAAAGACAACCAGAGTTAGTTAAAATAACCTTCCAATTTGGGAATACTGTCTAAGAATTGAATCCAATGAAATAGTCGTTTAACATGTGGTCACCAAATGACTTTGTTTGTGGAACTTGTTATAAAGCCAGCATGTCTACCGTATATTTTCATGGCTTCTGCCAGTGCAGCAAAGATGACTAGCTGGGACGTATTTCCTGCATTTTCTTAAAAATCCTCCCTCTCTCATTCTTTTCAAGCATGGATCTAATATATACAGTCTGGTTCAACAGATGGGACAAATGAATGTAGAGATGGTAGGCATTCCTGTCTCATTTCATTGCCTAGAGGTACATGATCTGAGCAGACTATTAGTTACCTCAATTGTGCTAACCATGGTGAAAAGGTTTTGCCTGGCTCCAAATAAAGTATGCCCAGGATGCAAAGCCCATCAACGTCCTGAATGTTTTCAGAATGAAACTGTATAGTCGAAAAGTAAAATCTGTATGTTGTGCTGCCTGTACTATATCTATTATTGAGTAATTCTATGATCAAACCATAAAACCTGGGTGGGCTAGTTTCTGGAGACCTTTTTATAGCTGTGCTGTCAAGTCTTGGCTGGGTTCTTAATGTCTACATAAGGGATGGATTTAAGCCTCTATTAAGTAAAAGCATCAATATTTCATTTTTTGTGTAGACTCTTGGCCATGGGTACTTGCATGGAATAAATCTAAACTTATCCAATTAAGGTATGAACATGGACTGCCACTGCAAGATATACACTTTAAAGTAAATAGTGATGAAAATAAAATTTAAAAAGTAACCTTACTCTGATCTATTCAAAACTATGGAAGTGACTGTCAAGAATTTCATACAGCAGAGATGGTAAGAATATTTCAGAACATGATGGCTTAGCTCTTCTTACATTTAGCTGAAATTCTCTTTTCTGAGTAATGCAGTGTCACAGTGCTGTGTATGTGTTTGGAAGTGTCAGGGAGAACTATTGGGATGGTAATTTGTTGTTTGAGAATATAAAGGTATTTTAGTGAATTGGTAAGGGTTGTTTTTTTTTTTTACGCTTTAGTCAGGATTTTGTATAATGTTTGTTGCTTGTCTTCACAGTTCTGTAATATGTGTGCATATAAAACTTTAGTTGAATTTGCAGTGCTTCTCAGTAGGTTTTGCAGACATATATTGGTTTATTTTATTTATGATAGCTGCCTTCGCATTTTTTGGTATTTCTCTGAAATCTTACCACCAGGTGCTAACATTCAGCATTTTTAGGAAAATTTCTTAAAGCTGCTTAATATCACTAGCTGTACATCTACACTTTCTAATATTGGGTTATGTAACATTCTTTCTTTAGTTGATCTTTTGGACTAGACTGATGTGTTTAGATTATTTACTTGTAGCTTTCTTTTGTTCTGAGTTAGTTAGCCAAGCTACCGGCTACAGTCAATCATGGAACTATTATTACTCCTCTGCTTCTGTGTTCTTGAACTGTGACCTGAACCTTTCATCAGCTTTGTGGGGCCACTTATATTTTCCTTCCACAGTTCAGGAGTGAACAGACATCAGATAATATCTTCCATACTCAGTGCTCTTGTTAGTTTTTTTTTTCTATACTGGAATAACTTCCTTCATTTAACTCCTTTTTCTCTATCAAACATACTACTTTTTTCATCCAAAGTTTTGAAGTTTTTAATGAGCACTTGGGTGAATTATATTTAATACAACGTTGCAGAGTTGTGGAAAACACTTGGATTCTATTGTGTTATAGAAACCAGACACATTCCAGCTGTTTCTTGTAACCACTCTCCCTTCCTCTAGACTTCCTTATAGCAGTAAAATAATCTACTGGAGAATAGGAGTAAAAGGCAAAAGTGGTTATGAGATATAATATGTGGGGAGAAACTTTTTTTTTTAAAAACAACTAACTTTTCCAGTTTTTAAGTTACTTACTATTACGTAAAAACTACCAATATTCACAGAATCAATAGGCTACAAATACTTCTGTAAGTTTAAGCAAATGTACTTCCAATATCCTATATGTTGGAGACATTGTTTCAGGAAGCTGTTTCTGTTTTGGGATCCTTGCACATTGTCATTTTAAAAATACGTAGCTTTACAGGACTAAAGTGTATAACTCTTATTTTAAACAGTGATTTTTTCCTTTTACCCTTTGAATTCTGTAAGCAAAAGTGAGTGTAGCTAGTGCTAGGAGCTTTTAATGAATAGGAAAATCTAAGATTTAACTTTGGTGCAAGCCATGACACATTAATAAAGTAGGTGCTAATTTTGGTTGATACTTGGCTATAAATCTTATTTTTATATCTCATCAGTGTCCTGGAAAATTACTGTTTAACCTTCCTTCACTGTTGTTTTGAGTGTGGGGTCTGAAGTACTTGGTGTTCTCTAAAGGATAAAATCATTGTGAGGGTCAGCTTGTTTGATGGTGAGTGTGCTGTGTGTTTCAATGATGTGTTTTCATAGCAGCCAACTGGAAGGGCCCGAGCTTATTCTCTGGAGAAAATAAAGCCAGTATACTGTTTTGAGGAAATACCTTTTCATTCCATTAACCAAAAGAACCAATCTGTGAGTCTTTAAGATCAGTGGCATCTAAAATGGACACATAAAATATTCATCTAATAAATGTAAAGAAGATTTATATTGTTGAAGCTTTCTGAAGCATAACATATTCAAGTATTATTAAACCAAAGCTCTCAAAGCATCTGATTCACTTATAAATTGGCTTCAGCTATGGCAAAAGTTGAGTTGCTGGATTTTTTTTTTTTAAACTGGAATCCCTTTGTTTAGGAAAATGATAGAAGAATGTATCTGGCTTGCTGGTTCTGAATGGATCATTTCAAGGGTCCTCAGATCTAGTCATCAGTCTTCTTTGCTACTCTTCATTATCAGTACCTCCTTTATTTTTACATACATTTTTGATGCAGAAATATTAAATAGAAATTTTATTGGTGTAAATTACCATTCTGAATGGAAGCTTATTACAGCTGATTGGAAAATATTCCCCCCACCTCCCTGGCCATGGAAAACTTTAACAACTTTTTTCTTAGCAATCAAAAATTGTTGTTTTACTGATGGGAGGAGGGAAAATCAATTTTCAACTAAAGCAGATGCTTTCAGTGAAAAACTGTCCTAGAAAAAACGTAATTTGATCAAAAAACACACTTTTTTTCACTGAAATTTTTTGGAGAAAGTCTTATATCTTTAGATTTGTTCTCAGTCCAAAGATTGAAGCTTGGTAAAGGAGGAATGTCCATCTGTTTTTATTTGGGGGCCGGGGGGGAGAATAGCTCAGTGGTTTGAGCATTGGCCTACTAAACCCAGGGCTGTGAGTTCAATCCTTGATGGGGCCACTTAGAGAACTGGGATAAAAATCTGTCTGGTAATTGGTCCTGCTTTGAGCAGGGGGTTGGACTAGATGACCTCCTTAGGTCCCTGCCAACCCTCATATTCTATTATTGTAATTATGAGCTACATAGGAAATAAAACCAGCAGAGAGATAATGAAAAGGAAGAAAACATTACTGTGGCAGTAGCTCTCCCTGCTGCTCTACAAATATGCTCAGTGACAGGGTAGCCTCTCTGGAGGAGCTATATAACCAACTTAATAATGCTTTGGATTGGCACACTAGCAACCACTGTTGAAACAGATGAAGATTCAGTTCTGGAGGTGGCAATTTAATATATTAATTTGTTGCATTTCAGTGGAGATTGGGGGGAGATGGCTATTCCAACCTCAGAGATCTCTGGTGGTAACTCATTTAAATGTGTTCTCTTCCCTCTATACCCAAACAGACAGACTGGGTTCTCTATCATGTATGGCAGGGTGTTGAGGTTAGCAGGGCTGGCTCCAGACCCCAGTGCGCCAAGCGCGCGCTTGGGGCGGCATTTTGCCGGCAGGGTGGCAGGCGGCTCCGGCGGACCTTCTGCAGTCATGCCTGCGGGAGGCCCACCGGAGCCGCCTGACGCCCTCCCAGCACGCCCTCCGCAGGCACGTC
This sequence comes from Mauremys reevesii, assembly GCF_016161935.1. NCBI lineage: Eukaryota > Metazoa > Chordata > Testudines > Geoemydidae > Mauremys > Mauremys reevesii. The sequence goes on from NC_052623.1 coordinate 83,828,247, forward strand.
TGCAAGAGGTCCCCCGGAGCCGCGGGACCGGCAGCGTGCCCCCTGCGGCATGCCGCCGTGCTTGGAGCGGCCAAATTCCAAGAGCCGCCCCTGGAGGTTAGGACTAGTTCCCCATTCATGGGAAGTAGTAGGATATCAGGAAGGGAGGGAGAACTCTAAGGGAGAGGTATGAAATCAGATTAGCCTAGACAAGTAAATTCTACCTGTAGAATCCCTGTGCTTTATTGCAGTCACTTGGACTGCTTATTTTGTATGGGAGGTGATTGGGTTTAATGTCTTTAGAAGCACATTAAAAAAATACTTCACATTTTACTGTGAAACTAGATTCATGCTTGGCTGCATGTCTACTGTATTTTGAGTGTCCTTGGTTACAACTGGCATATAGTTGCAGCATGTGTCCCTGGCTCACTTCCTCCTATTATTTCAGTCCCTGCAGGCGCATAGTGGGTAAACATTGAGAGATAGGGAGGGACATATTTTACAGATGTTCAAACAAGGACAAAGTTTGAATTTGCGTAAGGGAATGCAAATATAATGAAGGCATTTATTGAGGGAGTGATATGATCTGAACAACAAGTGAGGGAGATTAATTTGGCAGCAGCATTTTGGATGAACAGGATAAAGTTGGGTATTCTGTAGATCAGGTAAAACCTACCTTTTCAACGATGTTGCCGCCTTCCCCATAGCATTGCCAATTTTGGTTGGAGGTATTCTTGGAGGTTTCATCACATGACATAATCTCTAATTAAAGATTAATCTGTAATTCCTGGAGACTTCAGGGCAATCCTGGAGGCTTGGTGACTCTACTTTCCCATGAATTGATGTCTTAAAAATAAAACCTGCACATGCAAAATTAGCCCAGTTGTCTTTCTGCTCTGGGATTCTACACTCTTACATTTTCTGTAGTAGTTAAACACTGCAGTGCTGAACTATGGCTGTAGAAATGTCTATGAAAGAGAAAAGGAAGTTGCACTAAACTAGGCAGGGGAAGACCAAGTCATGGGAAAGGGTTTCAAGTCTGGCAAATTCCTCTGTCCCCTTCCTTTTTTGCGTCTCTTTTTGAATTAATACAACACATTCTTATCTTTAAATTAGGGTCTTGTATTTCCCTGAATAATAAGTTTTAATAATGAATTTGATCAAAATAAAAATATCCACTGTGTTATGCCTCCTTATTAGTGGGTTAGCATATCCATGCAGAGTTCCTGGAACAATAAGACTGGCATGAGCTCAGTTTACTGGAAGAGGGAGCAGAGGCAGTTCCCCTCCAGGTGCTGGTGCAAACACTTGCCCTCCTTCTTCAAGGCAGAAAATGCACACACTTCAACTTCCTGTGTTTCTTTTTGAGACCGGGTGCTTTCTGTCTGGTAGGAGCCATAATCTTTAGTGTGTATGTCTGTGTGTAGGTGGTGGGTGTGCCACACACAGAGGCCCAGCCAGCACAGTAAGTCTTTTCTATGCTTCAGGATTAATCAATCTGGGTAGCGACCACAGACAGCTCCAGATGTTTAAGATTTTGTTGAGATCTACTGATGAAAAGCACTATATAAGAGCTAGGTATTTTTATTATATTGTGATAGCCAAAATTTGAGGCCCTTGATTCTTTGAGATTTTTGGCTTTAGAAACTTATTTTTGACTGGATATAAAATAGCTAATTTCACTCCTCTCAGGAGTCTGGCTCATAGGAAACTCTTCCCCCGTTCTTGGTTACTTTTGAGAGAGAAGTTTTAATGTATGGAACTATTATGTCTAAGCTATCACTTGTTCGTTTTTCCTTCGGTTACCAGAATTGTTAGCCCAGAGCAATAATACCGACTTTTCAAATGTGGCAGAAGCATGTCACAGACTTTCTCTTTTAAAAGTTTATATTCTTGATTGTAAAATGGATTATTTTGACCATGAAATGGAATATCTGATGATAGTTTCTTTTTAAAAGATTGCTTGAATCAATTCTTCTTTTGGGGTATGTTTGTAATTGACTTTCCACGCCCTTTCTTCCCTACGGCATGTGGATAGCTCTGTGGCAGAGGAAATAAGAGCTCTGTAAACATTGCTAAGATTAAATTCCTTCCCTTCACCCCTTTAGTTTCAAAATAGTGTCATAATGTTGTGATATGGGAAGAAAATAAGTGAATTTGAAGGAGACGTGAATAAGCGGAGCATTACTTGCTCATCGCTAGTCAGATGGTTAGCATCATGACCTCATAAAATCTTAATATACGCAAAGTAATTTTAGGGCATTTGACACAATCATGAAACTAATGATCAGATAGCAGATGATGTTGCAAATTATCTATTTATCATTGTCACATTTCCAACTCGTGTGAACTTTTAGAAGTCTATTTACTTCTGTGAATTTAGGCATCTCCTGTTTGTTGGATTAGTTTAAAGGATTGTCCTCTCTATTTTAGTGTAGGTTTTATGAGCATAATGATATTTAGTCTTTTGCCAAGGGAATCTGGTTTTTAATCCTGGATTCTTCCAATGTGAATTCACATTCACTCTGAGTTGTGCTTTGGGGAGCCTTGAAGTAGTAATTGTGATTGCTCGGTAAGAATCCTATTTTTGATCACCTCCTGGCTATTGTTTGCCAGGACACTTTCTAACTTATGGTGAATTTGGCTAGAGATGATGGCAGGAGCTTCCAATGATCATTAAAACCTCACATCTGGTGGTGATTTGTTTTTACGTAAAATGAAATGGACATAATGGAATATTTTCATAATATAACTCTTTAACTTTTTGGTATAAATAGCTCTTCATTGCAGTGCTGCAGGCTAATATCACAACTAATGTTGAAGAGCTTTCCTTAAAAATTAGGTAACCAATGGAAAATTGTGCAAGCCTAGTTAAATCATAAAGTATCAGTTTGGAGTCTCCAGTTGTCAGGAAAACCTTCCAAAAGCCAATTGTTTCTATTCTGTCTAGTGTCAAGCAGTGCCTGTTGATTATTATGCTAATATAGTGCTTTTGTAGCAGTCCCAGAATATCTGTAAATTAGAAAACTGCTGCAAAGAACAAAGGATATGTCTACACTACGAAATTAGTTCAATTTTTTTAGAAATTGATTTGATACTGTCATTTGTGTGTGTCCCCACTAAACGCACTAAGTCGGCGGTGTGCGTCCACAGTACCGAGGCTAGCGTCGACTTTTTGAGCGTTGCACTGTGGTAGCTATGCAACAGTTCCCGCAGTCTCCGTCCCCCATTGGAATTCTGGGTTGCGCTCCCAATGCCTGATGGGGCAAAAACATTGTTGCTGGTCGTTCTGGGTACATATTGTCAGGCCCCCTCCCCCCCATGAAAGCAACGGGAAAAAATCGTTTCTCACCTTCTTTCCTGGGTTACCCGTGCAGACAACATACCACGGAAAGCATGGAGCCCACTCAGCTCACTGTCACCATATGTCTCCTGGGTGCTGCTGACTGACGCAGTAATGCAGTGCTACACAGCAGCAGCTCCTCGCCTTTGCAAGTTGGCAAAGATGGTTACCAGTCCTACTGTACCATCTGCTGCTGTCATGGGTGCTCCTGGCCGGCCTCGGTGAGGTCAGTTGGGGGCACTTGGGCAGACATGGGTGCTTCTGGCTGGCCTTGGTGAAACTGGTCAGGGGTGCCTGGACAAAAATGGGAATGACTTCAGGTCATTCTCTCTAAGTTTTGTGTAATGGAGATTCAGTCCTGCCTGGAATATCAGGCAAGCCTACTAAAGAACCACAGATGCAAATGGCTGCTCCGGGTCAGAGTCCCAGACATCCTACAGAAATGATGAGCTGCATGCCATTCTAGGGGGTGCCCCTACAACAACCCCACCTGTTTCTTCCCTCCTCCCCCACCCCTCCTGGGCTACCTTGGCAGTTATCCCCCCATTTGTGTGATGAAGTAATAAAGAATGCATGAATTTGAAACAACACTGACTTTTATTGCCTCTGCAAGCAGAGATCGGGGGGGTGGGTGGGTGGGGGAGAGCGATTGGCTTACAGGGAAGTAGAGTGAACCACCATTCTGCACTTGCTCAGACTATAGTTGAACTGCTCCTTACTACTGTCCAGGCTTCATGAGCCATGGGAGCAAGGGGTAGGCTGGGGCAGGTGCGACCACGCGGTGCGGCCGACTGGGAGAGCAGCCTGAGGCAGAAGCCTCCAGCTGGCATGATATTCCAGGCAGGACTGAATCTCTATTACACAAAACTTAGAGAGAATGACCTGAAGTCATTCCCATTTTTGTCCAGGCGCCCCGGCTGACCTCACCAAGGCCGGCCAGGAGCACCCACGGGATGACGATGAGGGCTACCAGTCATACTGCACCGTCTGCCGTCCGCAAGGCAAGGCAAGGCAAGGGGATGCTGCTGTGTAGTGCTGCAGTACTGCGTCTGCCAGAAGTATCCAGTAGACATACGGTGACAGTGAAAAAAGGCGAGAAACGATTTTTTCCATTGCTTTCACTGGCGGGGGAGGTGGAGGCCTGATGACATGTACCTAGAACCACCCGCGAGAATGTTTTTGACCCATCAGGCATTGGGAGCTCAACTCAGAATTCAAATGGTTGGCAGAGACTGCGGGAACTGTGGGATAGCTACAGTTGTCAGTTGACCCTCCGTCCATGAGAACAACTGCAGACAATCGTTTTGTGCCTTTTTTTCTGTGCAGATGCCATAGCACAGCTCAGATTGCTGCGGCAGCTATGAGCACTGTAAACAGCATGCACGTTATCCTGCAGTATATGCAGCACCAGAACCTTTAAAGGCAGGCAAGGAAGTGATGGCAGGGTGGTCATGAGAGTGATGAGAACATGGACATAGACTTCTCTTGAGGGAGGGATAGCTCAGTGGTTTGAGCATTGGCCTGCTAAATCCAGGGTTGTGAGTTCAATCCTTGAGGGGGCCACTTAGGGATCTGGGGCAAAAATCAGTACTTGGTCCTGCTAGTGAAGGCAGGGGGCTGGACTCGATGACCTTTCAAGGTCCCTTCCAGTTCTAGGAGATTGGTATTTCTCCAATTATTATTTATTATTATTATAAAAGCACAGGCCATGGCAATTTGTCCGTCCTGGTGACAATGGGGCAGGCTCATGCCATGGAACGCCGATTCTGGGGCCGGGAAACAAGCACAGACCGGTGGGACCACATAGTGTTGCAGGTCTGGGATGATTCACAGTGGCTGCGAAACTTTCGCATGCGTAAGGGAACTTTCATGGAACTTTGTGACTTGCTTTCACCTGCCCTGAAGTGCAAGAATACCAAGATGAGAGCTGCCCTGACAGTTCACAAGCAAGTGGTGATAGCCCTCTGGAAGCTTGCAACGCCAGACAGCTACCGGTCAGTCGGGAATCAATTTGGAGTGGGCAAATCTACTGTGGGGGCTGCTGTGATTCAAGTAGCCAAAGCAATTTTTGACCTGCTGCTATCAAGGGTAGTGACTCTGGGAAATGTGCAGACCATAGTGGATGGCTTTGCTGCAATGGGATTCCCTAACTGTGTGTGTGTGTGTGTTTTGGGGGGGAGCGGGGCATAGACAGAACTCATGTCCCTATCTTGGGTTCCGGATCACCAAGTCAGCGAGTACATAAACCAAAAGGGGTACTTGTCAATGGTGGATCACAAGGGACGTTTCACCAACATCAACATGGGATGGCCGGGAAAGGTACATGACACTCGGATCTTTAGGAACTCTGGTTTATGTCAACAGCTGGCGCAAGGGACTTACTTCCCAGACCAGAAAATAACCGTTGGGGATGTTGAAATGCCTATAGTTATCCTTGGGGACCCGGCCTACCCCTTAATGCCATGGCTCATAAAGCCATACACAGACAGCCTGGACAGTAATCAGGAGCTGTTCAACTATAGACTGAGCAAGTGAAGAATGGTGATAGAATGTGCCTTTGGATGTTTAAAAGCATGCTGGAGCAGTTTACCGACTCGGTTAGACCTCAGTGAAACCAATATTTCCATTGTTATTACTGCTTGCTGTGTGCTCCACAGTATCTGTGAGAGTAAGGAGGAGACATTTATGATGGGGTGGGAGGTTGAGGCAAATTGTCTGGCCGCAGATTACGTGCACCCAGACACCAGGGCAATTAGAGGAGCACAGCAGTGTGCGTTGGAGAAGCTTCGAAAATCAGTTTCATGACTGGTCAGGGGGCTACAGTGTGAAAGTTCTGTTTGTTTCTCCTTGATAAAAACCTGTCCCCTTGGTTCACTCCACTTCCTTGTAAATAAACCATCCTCCCCTCCCCCTTTTGATCGCTGCTTGCAGAGGCAATGAAGTCATTGTTGTTCAAAATTCATGCATTCTTTATTACTTTGTCTCACAAATAGAGGGATAACTGCGAAGGTAGCCCGAGAGGGAGGAGGGAAGCACTGGCGGGGGGGGGGGGGAGGGGGAGAGGGAAGAGGAGGGAAGGACAAGGCCATACTGCACTTCAAAACGTATTGAATAACAGCCTTCTGTTGCTTGGACGGTCCTCTGGGGTGGAGTGGTTGGGTGGCCAAGGCGCCCCCCCAAGTTCTTGGGTGTCTGGGTGAGGAGGCTATGGAACTTGGGGACGAGGGCGGTTGGTCACACAGGGGCTGCTCAACAATACACTGGAGAATGAGTTTGATCCTTGAGTAGCCTGAGCATTGCTTCATGCCTCCTTTCATTGCTATACCAATAAAGTAAAAACCAGCAGGATCTTATTAAAGGGGATAAAATATTTGTCACACTACCCCAAATTCAATCCAGCAAGGTCAATTTCAGCGCTAATCCCCTCGTTGTGTAGGAGTACCAAAATTGATTTTAAGAGCCCTTCAAGTGAACAGAAATGGCTGTGTCCTGTGGACGGTGCAGGGTAAAATCGATCTAATGCTGCTAAATTCAACCTAAACTTGTAGTGTAGACCAAGGCATAGAAAATATTAGTAGCTCATTTTCTCCTTCTGCTCCGATGCTTTATTCTAATCCATTTACTCATAGATAGCCATTGTGCTATTGCAAGCCAATGGCTTTAAAAATTTTTGCTGTTGATCCTATTTGAAATTGTAAACACCGCATTGTATTAACATGTTCCATGTTAGTTGATTCCTGTTTACAGTTCGCATCTTTCCACTTAAATGTCTGCAGTTTTAATTTTACACCAGACTCTTTTTAACCCAAAAGCTACTGGCCTATTTCCATTCTACCAATCAAATGAATGTGATAACAAGATTCCTGTGGTCCTACAGAAAGCTTAAGAGTTAGCAATACATTTATTTCACAACAGGCCTTAACGTACAAGTCATTTAGTACTGACTCCAGGAATTTAATGTTGATTCTTGCTTGCTAAGTGGGAAAATGAGACACTTTTGATGTTGAACACTAGAAATAAGATGTTAGTCTGTGTATACTTGTGTTGGAGGAACTCATTATTTGCTTTAGTCAGTAAAAAACATTTTAGTGTATACTCTGTTGGTGACCTATTCTTCCCAATAAGTCTGTTCCATCTCCTCCAAAAATAACTCCCCTTTTCTGGGTTCTCCCATCTAAGAAGCCTATAGACTTTGGTTGAGTTTCTTTCTAAACTGATGTCATTTCTGTGTGGGGCAGCTATTAGGTATGATGGGTCAAAAAACTGTATTTGACATATTTAAAAACCTCTTCTGGAGTTCATTGTTTGCTTCTTTCCTGTCATCAGTTTAAGAAAATTTATGGTTGAGAGATCACTTACCCATAATTTTAATAATTTTTGCTGTTAAATGATGTTAGTGGAGATATGGAAATCTTGTCTTATGGCAAGAATGTATCCTAGAGTCCAATGCAGTGAAGACCACTTGGGTCTTCTAGCCTCACTGCTGCATGTTACAGGATTGCTAACTACCTTATTCCCACTAACCATGTTTATTATGGCTTAGATTAGGAATCTGTTTAAACTAAACTGAAAAAACCTGCACTGAAACTGAAATAAGTGTCCAGACAGGGTGTTTGTACTGGCTTAACTTTAAATCTGTACAGCTTTCTTGTGGAGACAAGTCCTTATATTTCATCTGTATTGAGAAATGGCCTGAAGTCAGAAACTAAAATAAATGGTTGCCTGTACTTTAGTAAGACTTAGGTTTCCATTATCAGTATCTGTCTAGGTATGGAGGGAAAGAGCGAGTGGGCACATCTGCCATAGCAATTTTTAGAAATAATCATGGCCAGAGATTATTCTTTTCTTGCTGATCTTTAGTCTAGGAAAGTTTACTGGTTGTAAAAATGGGGGCTAGATTACATTTTTGAATTTGTGGTCTGTGGGTTGGGTCTGAAAATTTAAGGTCCTGTATTACCATCAATTCGTAGTAGAGATCCCTCTGTGAATATATGCTAGCTACAAAGATTGAAAGTAAAATGTGTTCCTTATCTAGGAGTATACTGACTTTTTGTAGTAACTAAATGAGTGAAGTTTCTGTTGAAGTCAGCAGTGCTCACTTAAGTATCCAGTGACTCTAAGAGCTAGGAAGGATAAATCTTTAATCTTTAATCTTTAATCTACATCTGAGAACTGAGATATACTTTCATATGGCATAAAGCATTAGTTTCTAGTTCTGGCTATCATAGTAATTTTGTATTGCAATACACATTCAGATTAAAGCAATTAATAATCAGAGTGGCAAGATTTTAAGGTCCAGAATTTCCAAACTACCAGGGCTTGAAACAGAAGAATGCCACAGCTTTCCAAGAGCACGTAGCATTTGTTTCCTTGTGGACTGTGAGGGTATATCTACACTTCAATTATAAACCCACAGCTGGCCCATGCCAGCAGACTTGGGCTTGCAGGGCTTGGGCTGCGGGACTGTTTAATTGCAGTGTAGACCTCTGGACTTGGGCTGGAGCCTGGGCTCTAGGACCCTGTGAGGTGGGAGGGTCCCAGAGCTCAGGCCAGAAAGTCTATGCCTCAGTTAAACGGCCCCTTAGCTCAAGTCCCAGTCAGCTGGCATTGACCAGCTGTGGGTCTTTAATTGCAGTGTAGACATAACTTGAGGTGCCTGGACTTATATCTGTAATTAGCCCATAAGTCTAGCTAGTGTCTTTTAGCCATTGCCTAAGACAGTGGTTTTCAAACTTTTTTCTGGTGACCTGGTTGAAGAAAATTGTTGATGCCCGTGACCCAAAGGAGCTGGAGATGAGAGGTTTTGGGGGGGCTCAGGGCTGGGGCAGTGGATTGGGGTGCGGGTTTGCCTCAAGCGGCTCCTGGTCAGCAGTGTAGCAGGGGTGCTAAGGCAGGCTTTGCCCCAGAAGCAGCCAGCAGCCCCAGGTCCAGCTCCTAGGTGGAGGTGCGCAAGCAGTTTTGTGTGGCTCTTGCCCGCAGGCACCACCTTCCTCAGCTCCCATTGGCCAGGAACTGGCCAATGGGAGTGTGGAGCTGGCGCTTGGAGTGCGGGTAGCGCATAGAGTCCCGTGGCCCCCCTGCCTAGCAGCTGGGCCTGCTGCTGGCACTTCTGGGGTGCAGCACGGCGTCGGAACAGGTAGGGACTAGCCTGCCTTAGCCAGGCAGCACTGCTGACGGGACTTTTAACAGCCCAGTCGGTGGTGCTGATCAGAGCTGCCGCGACCCAGTGCTTTACATTCTGTGATCCAGTACTGGGTTGTAACCTGCAGTTTGAAAGCCACTAGCTAGAAAAGGCCCTGATCTTCAGACTAGTGTTATCTTCAATTTCTGATGAATTGTTAAAGGTGAAAAATATAAATCATAGAAGTAGTTTTGTACTCTGTACTAAATATCCTAAAGTATATTTAATGTGTGCTGTTGCAAGAGTGACTAACTGAACATGGGAGTTTGATACCTCACGCTAACTTTTGTAAACGCAATGTGTTTCAGTTCTTGTTTTTAATCTGGGTCAAAGAAGCTCCATGACCTCTTGAGGAATTAAGCTCTCACTAGGTCTACTGTTACTGAGCTATTGCATTCCTATAACCCTCCTGCAGCCTAGTTTGACCATCACACGTACCCAAACACTTGCCAGATCCGACACATTATTAATGGCATCCATCATAGTTGTGACAAGAGTTCAACATTATGTGCCTCTTTTTCCTTTTTTTGAAAAGGGCAATGCCCATGTTAAATACGCATCTTTTGTTGGAAGGAGAATATGAATTTAAATGGTTTTATATTTGGTCTAATTCCAGTATATGTTTTGTCATGCTTGACAGTGCAAAGCCAAGTTCATCACAGCAAGAAATAGTGTAAACAAATTGAACTTCTTTTCAAGGAGACATTAATGAAGGAAACACACATTCTTGTTTGAAACCTGTATGGAAGTTGGTCTAAAATACCGTTAGTTTTAAGCATAAACCCCCCCTTGCTCTTGCTCTGCTGGGGATGCATATTACTGCATCTCTTGCTTTTTCTTATTACTTGCTTTATGTTTAATTCCTCTTGTTTAGTAATAGGTGCTGAGTTCTGGCAATAGGATTTGAAAACTTATTTAAATTAAATGCTAATAGTCAAATGAAATAGGTTTAGTCAGGCTTTACTTTGTTTCAGTGCCTTGGAGCTAATCATTTACAAATTACTGAGCTAAGGGGCACAGATTAATGGCATTCCATCTTAAAATAACCCTCACTATGTCATAATGGAAGAATGTGTAGTTGAAGTGCTATGAATTTTAACAAATATCTCACATGTATGAAAAAATGTGACCTAGACACAGAAAGGAATTGAGCTGAAGTTTAATTTTAGTTTCATGTGAAACTCAATAGGAAATATTTATATATAATTTTCAAACATTTGTAGTTCCTTAAAGTGGGTTTTCTCATCATAACTAATTTTGTTCTTTATTAGAAAACTTCACCAACCATACTTTAACAGGAAGTAAAATATCTTAGCAGCCAGTAAAAATGTTAGTATCACAAGTTCAATCACAAGATCTTTCATGAGTCTACAAAATGCTTATCATTTAATCCAGTCCACAAAGTTTTCAGACTTGATTAAAATAACAATTTCCTCCATTGCAGTGTATTGTGGCTTTATATAATCTAAGTCTCCAGGGAATGTACTGCATTAATTCTACACTTTTCCTTCATAATCACTCTCTTAAAGATGGTATTTCTTTTTGAAGGCTATTATTTCAGAAGCTAACCGTTTCACTATCAATATATTGCACATCTGTTCTTTTGCTTTGAGTAAAGCACTTTAGGAAAGCTTCATTGTAGACTTTTTTCCCAGTCATCGGAACAATGAGCTAGCAAGTATTGGTGTAGGTCTTCAAGTGTGACTCTATTTTGATTGCATATTTGTAGGAGTGAGTTATTGAATCAGTCAGAGCAGCTTGGTAATTCACTTTAATTGCTTTATTGACATGGAAACTGTCCTTTGGACAGTTGATTTGACATTCTTTTACATGGCATTTGGTCTGAGTTGATGCATTTTCTGGAATTGACAGTGGCTTTTTCATCAACTAGCATAGCCTAATTCTGTGTCATACCACGTATACGGCTTTATTGTTTAAGTATCTTTGGATAGTTGTTCTTGTAGCTATGACATAGGGTCAAATATCTTGGATTAGGAGTTTTGGCCCAAGATGACAGTATGATATCTTTTGGATTTTCTGCATTAATTTGATTACTTTTATTCATATCCGTTTCAGACCTTGCTGACTTGAGTGGGAATTAAATTGCAGTCTCCTGTTTGGCAGGGCAGAGCGGTACTATTAGTCCACCAGAATGACATTTGTAATACTAACATTTTTTTCCTCTTGGCATGTTTTGTATTGTAGTTACTACTGAACAGGCTTTAACAAACCTATTAGGCCCTCAGGTGACTCAAGTGGTTGCGCTTAAGATGTTAATTATGGAATCTGGGGTTGGGGTGGGAGATGAGGTAGATCCACCAGTCCTCAATAGCTGATTAGATAACCAGACCTAGGTTTTGTCTAGACAAGGATAAGAGATGTGGCATTAGAAAGTGTTAAGTAGAATCCTGTGTTGACTTTAGCACATGCAAAGTTGTTCACGTTAGAGTAGTGCCTTTAGTGTTTTTCAAACTTAATTCCAAGACAAAAAAGTAAACTTGGGGAAGACAACACTTAAAATAGGAGCAGACTTGGAATCCATTGAATGGCTCACAAGCAAGTGAAGCATTGTGTATGGGGATGGGAAGCCTGGGCAGAGATGTGTGCCTGCCGATAGTGTGTGGGAGGGGAGTGGAGGGGGCGAGTGAGGGCAGGCAGTTTCTGCAGTGTTACTGAGCATGCTCAGTACAAGCCAAACAGCAAATCTCAGAGGGGATGGGACAGGACCCCTCACGCACCCCCACATGTCGCCTCTAAGCCTGGGTTTCAACTAACCAATTTAGCACATGTAAAGTATACACTGCCTTGCCTATGCTATGCTTTTCAGATGCATGTCTTGGAACCCATGAGCTAATACCCTTTTAAAGCCTGGTCTAGCCAACGCCTTGGAAAGAGAGCTCCAGATTTAAAGCTTTTGAACTTTGTGCGAAGATCTCAGACACAAACCTGCCAAAGACTGGTCAACAGGTCCTCATACCACCCCCCCCCAATTTCCCATTCTTTTGGGTTTGTCTTAATCCTTAATGTTCCCTTAAATCTAGTAGCAGTTTTCAGCAGGTCTGAATCTTTGAAGTACCTACCACAATGGTAGCCCTTCCATACAGGTACATAAGACTTCTTGTGGTTAAGAGCTGTTTAATGAATTCCAGATCTGTTTTTATTTCAAGTGTTCTCTTTCACAAGATGTTTTACTTTTTGTTTCTGATTTCCAGAATCTTGAAGACAGAAATGCAACAGTAGCAGTTTCCTTTCTTTTTCTTCTATTTTCACTTTCCCCATGTAATCCTGTAATTCTAGTTTTGCATGGAGATCCATTGTCATGGCTAGATCAGGATTAACTCTTGTCTAGAGGCAGGGGAAACTGGAATTTTTCTTGTTTATCTATCTGCGTTCATCATGTGATTTTTTTTTTCCAGGGAGGTAAATATGTAAACAGCCCCTGGGCTTCCTGAGCATCCTGTTTCTCTCTACATTCCTCCATGGAGAAAAACCTCTATAAAGAAACCTTGCCCCAGCATCCTGGGGTAGTCATTACCACAGTGATGCATGAAGACCTGATATAAACTATGGGAAGGAAAAATAAAAGTAATTTGAATCGTGCACATCACATTGTGAGATGATCCTTTGCAAGGGACAGGAATGAATTTTCTTTAAACACAGCATCAGTCAATGGCTTGGTCTTTGATTTCCTCTGATCCATCAAATATTGATCTACTGGTCTGTTACACTATGGTAAATCCTATTCCCTGTATAATTTATACTCTGGGTCACCAAGACTGACCTATAGAAAAAGTGCAGTTTTAAAGAGCAGTTCTCTATGGGAATCCAGACCTTTTTAGATTATGGCTTTTTAAGTGTGACTTGCATTGTATAATTTTGCAAAGACAGGAATAGTTATCATGATCCATATAATTATATTCAGTTGTATGGAAAACCAATATTTTTCATTTCTGGATACACCAGTGTTGGCTGAGCAATGCCAGATCATCATACCAACCTGATTTCCTTCCCAGAGTGCATGTGATAGATGGATTTATTCTATGTAGATATTTTTTCTTGGTCCATTTATTGTATTTTCAAACAGCAGTCTGGGAGAAATACACAAAGATCATAAAGTGAACTTTTATTTTCATGCCTTGGGCCCTAATCCTCCAAACATTTATGCATGTGCTTGACTTTACCCATGTGACATGTGAGTAGTCACATATCAACGGGATCATGCACACGAATAAATGTTTGCAAGATAGTGGTCTTAAATTGACTCTTGGTTTTCATAGAAATGTAGGGTTTGAACATAAGAATGGCTGGCTGTACTGGGCCAGACCTATGGTCCATCTACCCTCCCAACAGTGGCCAGTGCCATATGCTCTAGAGGGACTGAACTGAACAGGCAATTGAGTGATCAGTCCCGTGTCATCCATTCGCAGCTTCTGGCACACAAAGGCCAAGGACACTCACAGCATGGAGTTGCATCCCTGACCATCTTGGCTAAGAGCTTGGAAGGGATTTTGAGAGGTCATCTAGTCCAGCCCTCTGCTGTGAGGCAAGTCCAAGAATACCTAGACCATCCCTGACAGGTGTTTGTCTAACCTGTTCTTAAAACCTCCAGTGATTGGGGGTGGGAGGAGGGGTGTTCCATGATCTCCCTTCGTCGCCTATTCCAGTGCTTAACTATCTTTATAGTTAGATTTTCCTAATAGCTAACCTAAATCTTCCTGGCTTCAGATTAAGTCAATTATTTCTTGTCCTTCCTTCAGTGGACATGAACAATTGATTACCATCCTCTTTATAATATCCCTTAACATATTTGAAAACTGTTATTAGGTTCCCCTTCAATCATCTTTTCTCAGTACTAAACATGCCCAGGTTTTTTTGCCTTTCCTCATAGGCTAGGTTTTCTAAACTTTGTATCATTTTTGTAGCTCGTCTCTGGACTCTCTCCAGTTTTTCCACATCTTTTCTAAAGGATGGTGTCCAGAATTGGGCACAGTATCGCAGCTGAGGCCTCACCAGTGCTGAGCAGAAGATAATTATATCCTGAGGGATTACACATGACACTCCAGTTAATAGAGCCCAGAATGATAGTAGTCTTTTTTTTTTATGTAACTGCATCACATTGTTGCTCAGTGTTTTGTCCGAAATAGATTGCGGTTCGATCAGCTTTATATTGGGAGAGGAAAATCAGGCAGGACCAGAATAAGGTGCAAAGCCAAGTGGCTGCGTTTATTTGGGGGAAAGTTACAACTTGGGCCAAGGGAGAGAGGCAATTTTTAGCTGGGATGTTGTTAGGCAATATAAACAACCCAAAAATCATTAAAAGCAACAAAGAATGCTGATGGTGTCAAATGTGTTCTCCTACAGGTTTTGTATATTGCCATTCCTAATATCTGATTTGTGTCCATATATTTTTCCTTAGAGAGACTGTCCAGTTTGGCGATGTACATAGCAGGGGGGCATTGCTGGCATATGATGGCATATATTACATTGGCAGAGTTGGCATCGAGATATGCTTCAGGTTGGTCTTGCAGTAGTATATATATATATATATATAGTAGTATATTTAGTGGCCCCATCCTGCAGCAAAAACCTGTTAGTCTATACAGATCCAGACTAAAAAAATCATTAACAGTACAATTCTATACTGCTCACTGCACCACACTGGATAGGCAGACACACCAATCACACAAGATGGGAATCGGGTTCGTCAGGGCGGTGCCCGGTGCAACACAGGAAAGAGACCCACAGGCCACTGCCTCAACCGCCCTTGCTTTCACACTAAGGGTAAACCCAGAGTGTGGTGCGGCTGCAGTTGGGCAGATTCCACTCACACAGACCGCGGGGACAGGAACCCCTTGGTCAGCTAATCCCCAGGTGGAGACAGCTCCCAGACACAAACACTCCGGACAAAGACAGAGCAGTGACTTACACACTTAAAACAGTTTACAATAAATAATCTACTAAAATCTTAGAATAACTATACACCTAGGCAATTGTGCAATTATGAGCTCAATACTTTAATCCTTAACACTGTGTACACACTTGGTACTGGGTTAGGGAGGGGAAAAATAGGGGAAGCTAGGTAAGCAAACTGTCAGAAATTAGAAAGCAAATACCGCACTCCAGGCGCAGCTGACCAGCAGAGCAGACACCAGAAGCATGACGAGCTGATGGAAATAGATCCAAAACGATAAATCCAAAGCGACACGACACGAGCTAGCTATACCGGGAGGAGACCCTGGCCAAAAGGTTGATCAGGCCCTTCAGCTGACACGCGGACACTCCACACAGATTTTGGGGGGAAAGCTAGTTTTATAGAAAGGGTCTCACTCACTCGTGTCAACATCTGATTGGTCCCTGGTTCCCCCTCCCTCCAGGCTTCGAGCTGTTGCCCCCCACGCCGGCAGGATTTGCACACGGCACACTGGGGTATCTGGGCAGAATTAGGTCTCTGTATACAGTACTCTGGAGTTGCTGGGCAGAACTAGCCTGACCTCCAGACGACCGGGCCCAAAAAGAGCGGGAAAATGCATACTACGGAGTTGCTGGGCAGAATCAGGTCTTTGCACACTGCACTAGCCTGACCTTTAGACGGCCCAACAGAAAAAAAAAAAGCAGGAAAGTACACACAGCACTTTAGTGTTGCTGGGCAGGATTAGGTCTCTGCCCCTTCCTATGCAACAAGAACCTAGTCCAAGATGGAGGCTGCCTTGTCCTTTTAACAGGACAAGATGGCCGTGGACCGACAAATGGCCATACAGAGCCATAACTGCGTATCAGGTTGCGACATGTTTAATTTGTGATTCTCTGTAACTGCCAGATCCTCTTCAGCAGTACTATTGCCTAGCCAGCTATTCCTCATTGTGTAGTTGTACATTTGATTTCCCCACCCCCCTTCAGAAGTGTAGTGCTTTTCACTCTATTTAATTTCTTCTTCTTGATTTCAGACCAGGTCTCTAATTTGTCAAGCTCATTCTGAATTCTAATCTTGTTCTCCCAAGTGCTAACAGCCCCTCCCAGGCACGTGTAATCCACAAATTTTATAAGCATACTCTATTGCGTTATCCAAATCATTAATGAAAATATTGAATATTAATGGACCCAGAGAGACCCCTGCAGGACCCTACTAGGTACGTTCACTCATAAGAACATAAGAACGGCCGTACTGGGTCAGACCAAAGGTCCATCTAGCCCAGTATCTGTCTACCGACAGTGGCCAATGCCAGGTGCCCCAGAGGGAGTGAACCTAACAGGCAATGATGAAGTGATCTCTCTCCTGCCATCCATCTCCATCCTCTGATGACAGTTTGACAGTGAACCATTGATAACTATTCTTTGAGTACAATCTTTCAACCAGTTGTACACCCACCTTATTTCATCTAACTCTCATATCTCTAGTTTGCTTATGAGAATGTCATCTGAGACTGTCAAAAGCCTTCCTGAAATCAAGATATACCACATCTACAGCTTCCCACCATCTATTAGACCAGTAACCCTGCTAAAGAAAGGTTTTGATGCTCAAATAGAGTATGAATGAACAGTAAACTTTTCAGTATTCAGTTTCCCATAACTTTTCTGATAGCATAGTATGACACAACTATATTAATATTTGTATATATTTTATACTGTATACATGTATATTTCTCACTCTACGTTTTTTGTACCTTTTCTTTCTTTGTGTATGTGTATTTAATATAGTTCACTCTGCTAAAAAGGCCTAGTGGAGCTTATCTCCTTGACATAAAAAGAAGACTTAAAAAAAAAATTGGGCCTGATCCTGTGCGGTGCTTAATGTCTTGTATGTAGATCTGGCTACCCTTCTCTCCCATAATTTATTGAACCTTTAGTGACTAGGATATGACAAGCATATCTCTTTAATAATAATACAAAAGCTAATGCTACCTTCTTACAGTGTTCCTATAAATCTTTGAGAATTGCTTGATTTTTCTTCCTAAAAAAGAAATAGATCTTTTTTCCTTTTTTATAATTAGCTGTGCTATGCCTAGCTATAAGCAGTAGTATTGGTTCCCCACTTTAAAAGAAGAAAAATTAACTGAAATACGTAGGACATTATTGATAGGTTGTATGAGGTACTTTCTAGCATCTTTGCTGTTTTATTAATAACCCACCTGGCACTACTGGAGCCCCAGTGGCATTCCTTGAGCCCCTTTCTGTTTTTAGTTTCCTGTGGATGATGGTTGCAACTTAAAAGTGAAAGAAAGCATATGAAGATTAGTATTGGAATGTGTGAACTTACAGGATATCCTTGTGATATCTGTGCAGAAGACGCAGGCGAAATGTCAAGTTGTAATTTGACTGTTTGTTTTACCATTTTAGTAGAGGTTCTTTTCAGGTTTAATGGCTTTATTTATTGATCGTGCTTAGACTCGTATTACTTAAGGCATATTGACCAAAATGAAAATCCCTGTGTGCAAAATCTTAAGAAATTATGACTAAAAGCTTGTAACTATATTTTTTTCTAATCCAAAATGTAATTCAAACTGATCAGCTACTGTATTTATTAGCATGAGAGCTTTTTTATATACTAAAGGGGGAAAAAAAAAGTATTAGGGGCATTTTTATTAACCATTGGTAAGGAACATATTTGTAACAACAGCATGATTATCTGAAAAGGACTAGTACAAGGGTAGGCAACCTATGGCATGCGTGCCGAAGGCGGCACGCGAGCTGATTTTCAGCGGCACTCACACTGCCTGGGTCCTGGCCACCGGTTCAGGGGCTCTGCGTTTTGTTTTAATTGTAAATTAAGCTTCTTAAACATTTTGAAAACCTTATTTATTTTACATACAACAGTAGTTTAGTTATATATTATAGAAAGAGACCTTCTAAAAATGTTAAAATGTATTACTGGCATGCAAAACCTTAAATTAGAGTGAATAAATGAAGAGTCGGCACAGCACTTCTGAAAGGTTGCCGACCCCTGGACTAATATATGAATAGAAGGAGATGTAGGCACAAAGAATAAACAACTATTTTCCACACATAGTCTAAAGATGAGAGTTTCACAATTGCTATTAGACTATCAAATAACTCTTCAGAGGTAGGTGTGCGTGCTGTCTGGTTAAACATAAGATGTGAAGAGAGAAGTGCTTCCAGAGAACATGCTCACCGAACTCTACTGTTCGGCAGTCTTTCTGGGTATTCCATCTACACTCTCTCAAAGGGAGAGTGCTTCCCCAGATGCCCACTCTGGATAATATTCAGTAAAATCTCGTTCCAACTTTCATGCTAAGAGAAGATTGAATCTGGAATTTGCACGACTCTCATCTGAATTTTTCCATTTTATTTTGGAGTGTGTCTGATAGAGATGGTGGGAATGCCAGAGCATCCCTCTTAAAAGGTTCAGTGTCTTCACCTTACGGTCAAGGTGTACTGGAAATGGCTCCTTCCAGAGCTCATCAGCTAGGGTTGCCAGGTGTCTGGTTTTTGACTGGAAATTCCAGTTGAAAGGGGACCTGTGCAGTGACCAGTCAGCACTGCTGACTGGATACCAGAAGTCCGGTTACCGCAGTAAGCGCGGTCAGCCTCTGCTACCGGGAACATGGGAGGAGTAGTTGCTGCTGCAGGAGGAGGGATCCTGACCCTGTATGGCATTTGAGGAATGGGCCCAGCAGTTGGGCTTGCCATTTGTGATGGCCCATCTCACCACCTCAGCATCCCAGGGCCCCGGCCCCTCGCTCCAGTAACACCACCCCTTCCCCATCCCACTGCACTCCCCTTCCGATCTTCCTACCCTGGCTCTGCAGGTGGCGGGTGAGTTCCAGGTTGGGGGAGTAATCGACGGGGGTCCTGTAGTGTTCGGTTTTGGAAAAAATGGAAAATTGGCAACCCTATGATCAGCACTACTCTGTGTTTTAGCAAGAGGGGACAAGGGGTCCTTTAAAAACCAATACTAGGGAAAAGTATATTCCAGCTTGAGCATGACAATCTGTTTATCTTCTGTGCTTCTCTACTTCAAAATGATGGTATGTGCAACTGCCACAAGACAGTTTTATTAAGTATGGCATTAATTAGCTCAGATGCTTATTGTGTCACGAATTTGCAGGACTTTTGGAGCATCCACCATGTGCATCAGTACATATCAAGATTTATTAGAGACATTAATATGGATTGGTGTTTTGGAAAAGAAGCTGTTGTGGCAATTTGGTAGATGTTTGTAAGGTCCAGTGATTTAAAAACCCTTAAGGGTAATACGGTAAAACCACAGGCACTTTGCAAATGAGTTGTTAAATATTTTTCATCTATCCATATATTTGTCAATGGATGGGGATTAATTTCACATGGATCTTTTGATTTGTTTAAACAAAGGTTTGGAATGATGGAAACAATACATAAATTTAAAAATAATTTTTTTTTAACTTACTGGAGTAAAAACCCTAAAGAGTCATTTTCAGTTTTAGATTAAGAATTCTATTAAAGTTACAGCTCAGAATGAATTTGTATGAGTGCTCTTTTGGAAAAATAGGGGTCATTTCTAGACCTACTAGAAATACAGTATTGTAGTTTTTCAGAAATGTCTTTCTGTTTCTGACTAGCTCTACAATGGTTCTAACACTATGAAAATTCATTTATCTTGTTGAAGCAACACATTGAGTATATATGATTTGGTTGAAATAAATTCCTCTTTATAACACAAGATGTCAGGAGATGCACAGGATCACTGCAAAGCAGAGAGACTACACAGTGACTATCTCTGAACTGAAGCTCTCTCCTTCCATTAAATATAATGTACGCAATATGAATTTAAAAAATCAGGTAGAAATAATGCAACATGTTTCTCTGATTATCAAATACATCCCAGCCTTTATTAACTAAATCATCAAGGAAGTGATCAAATGTGTAAATTTTGGTGGAAAATGTATAGATGAAAGGGATGAACTCTTTGCCCAAAATAGTGATGCTTTTGGCTTCTATAAACAGTTGTTACTGTCACAAAAGCATATGGTAAAATGGTTCTGCTAAGTCTTAATGCAAACAAATGCCTCTTTAATATAGCCTAATATTTTACAGAGAATCAGGATAGGCATCTGAAAGAGAAAAAAACTTTACTGGGATTAACTTTCTCTTAAATATGATTTTGACTAGTAAATAATACTTCGTGTATTGAAGTAAAAGACGAAGAAACCACATTAGTTTAGGGAGGGTGTATTGAACCCATGCATTTTCCTCATTTTTTGGAGTGTAGGGGCCAGACCAGCAGTGTAAGGTATCAAATCAGTTAAGGTTTTTCAGTATTACTTGACATTAATGTATGCATCTCCTTAAATAACTGGGTGCTTATTATTTTATTTTAAACCTATGTTCTGGGATGTAAAATTATAGTAAGTAATTACTTAAATTCCTGCTGTCTTACTACTTTTTTGCATAGTAGTAGGAGTTATTTCAAATATTGTTAGTATTCATGCTGTAGACTAAAAATACATAATTGATCCCCCCTTTCAGAAATAGCTGCCTCAGCTTTGGTTCCTGATTTCATATTTAGGCTACTAAGGGTGGGATTTTCTCATATGGCTAAATGATTTAGGAGCTTCAATAAAGGCTTTTATTATTTGTCCTCTTAAATCACTTAGGTGTATGAGAAATATCCCACCCTTACTTGCCTAAATATGAACGCAGGAACCTAAGCAAAGGCACCTATTTTTTAAATTGGCCAATATATGTCTGTGCATTTTTGTACTGTCATCATGGCTACATTTTTCAGTTTAAAAATCAGCATCTGGAGCAGTCTAAAATAAGTTTCTTTAACTCTCGTGCTACTTTATTCAGTAATAACATTGGATAATCAGATGAAAATAAATGGATAGTTTTTTTTGTTTTCTGAAAAATGAATTATCAGTATTTTGGGGATGAAACTGAATTCAGATAACTTAACAGAACTTATGCGGAGTCCTTGTGTAACCTTTGAGGTTAACAACTTTATTTGTCCATAAGCTTTTGTGGGCTAGAACCCACTTCATCAGATGCATAGAGTGGAAAATACAGGAGCAGGTATAAATATATGAAAGGATAGGGGTTGCTTTACCACGTGTGAGGTCAATCTAATGAGATAAATCAATTAACAGCAGGATACCAAGGGAGGAAAAATAACTTTTGAAGTTGTAAGAGAGAGGTCCATTAGACAGTTGACAAGATGGTGTGAGTAACAGTAGGGAGAAATTAGTATTGGGGAAATCAGTTTTAGGTTTTGTAATGACTCAACCACTCCCAGTCTTTATTCAGGCCTAATCTGATGGTGTCCAGTTTGCAAATTAATTCCAGTTCTGCAGCTTCACGTTGGAATCTGTTTTTGAAGTTTTTGTTGTTGAAGAATTGACACTTTCAGGTCTGTTACTGAGTGACCAGAGAGATTGAAGTGTTATTTTACTGTTTTTTTAATGTTATGATTCCTGATGTCAGATTTGTGTCCATTTATTCTTTTGCGTAGAAACTGTCCAGTTTGGCCAAAGTACATGGCAGGGGGACATTGCTATCACATTGGTAGATGTGCAGGTGAATGAGCCCCTGACAGTGTGATTGATGTGGTTAGGTCCTATAATGGTGTCCCTTGAATAGATATGTGGACAGAGTCAGCACCGGGATTTGTTGCAGGGTTTGGTTCCTGGGTTGGTGATTTTGTTGAGTGGTGTGTAGTTGCTGGTGAGTATTTGCTTCAGGCTGGGGGTCTGTCTGTAAGTGAGGTCTGACCTGTCTTCCAAGTTCTGTGAGAGTGATGGAATCATCCTTCAGGGAAGGTTGTAGATCCTTTGATGATGCACTGGAGAGGTTTTAGTTGGGGGCTGTAGGTGATAGCTAGTGGCATTCTGTTACTTTCTTTGTTGGGCCTGTCTTGTAGTAGGTGACTTCTGGGTACAAATTTGTTAGTCTCTAAAGTGCCACAAGGACTCCTCGTTATTTCTACTGATACAGATTAACATGGCTACCACTCTGAAACCTGTTAACAGAACTTGAATGTAACAATGGGCGTATGATAAATATGTTTGTTTTAATGAAAATGGTCAAGAGTTGAATAAAAGTTGAAATAAAGTGGTAAGTTTCCATCACTGAGTTCTAACATGTCCGTCTTGTTTTGGGAAACATTTTACTAACATTTTGTAAAGTACTAACTTCATAATACATTTAAAGTTACATTAAGGAACTCATGAAAACGTACTTTAAACTGTATTGATGGGAAGCATAAGGTTATGGTAGCAGTATATTCTCAAGGAAGAGATTCTTGCACAATAGACCATATCCTGTTGTCTTCAGTGCTTAAATTTAAAAAATGATACTTATTTGTGTAATATTGAGTGACTAGGATTCCTTTGTGTTTCATGATTTTTTACTTTCTGTTTTTTGTTTTTGGATGCAGTATTCTTGGAGAAAATGTGATTTATATTAATGCATGTATTATTCCATTGTACAAAACAAAACTACAGCTGAACAATGTAAATATTTCTGACTTGGAGTAAATTATGCAGAGGCAGGAAGGTGAGGGGTCTGTTTCACTAGATAAGATCCCATGTTCATAAGTGAATGAAAAGGCTGAGGACTAACTTGATTCCTCATACTCATGAGCAAACTCTTTCTCCTTCACTTTGCCTTCTCTAAATTGGTTGTTAAATTTTTGGCACTATATAAACTATGTGATACTTTAGTAAACAGAGCAAGGCACATTCCTTGCTCTCTTGAGTGACATTTTAACTGTGCAAGCAAGTGCAGGCAATTTAAAAAAAAATATTGTGTGGTGGGTTTGTGAATACTGTTTAGTAAGCTGTCTGGGCAATGAGACCTATTACATGCCCCTGGATATGATAAATAGTGACAGCTGAAAAGTCATATCATGAGCTGTGTCTGTACACAAGCTTCTCCATCGTCTTGTTGCACAAGAAACAAATATACAGCAAGTACCCTGACTCAGGTGTAGGAGTGGTTATTTGCTATGTACCAGGAAAAGGGATTGTTGAATACCTTTCCTCTCACTATGGTGATTGCCATTTCCTGGTGACTTCTCTCCAGTAACAATGTTCATTGCTGTCTAGCTGTTCCTTCCATTACACCATACCATTAGACAGAGAAAGGAAGACTCTTCCACCATAAAAGGTAGACAAACTGTACAAATTCACTAATAGACTTTTGCTTATTCTGAGGCATCTGGTACTGGTCACTGTCAGTGATGGGACAGCAGGCTAGATGGACAACTAATTTCCTGCTGTACAGTAATTCCTTTGTCCCTCTGTAAATGTTATGCAGATGGGTTGTGAATATTTCAGCCCTGAGCTTACCCCAGCACACTTTATTCTAAATGTAGATGATGTAAGGTTTAATGTTCAAGAAAGTCTTCTGAAAAATGTGCAGCATGCCTGATTTATAATAGACAAATAAGATTAAATCTTGCACAGAAAGGCAGTGTAGTCAAAACTGTGACTTACTTAAAAGGGAACATTATTTTTCTCCCCGGTTTTACATCAAGAATATGAAGCAGTGACCTAAAGTTTAAAGTGTTTATCTGCCAATCTGTTTGTTTAATGGTAAAGTATAGGGTGTCTTCAACTGCTCTACTGATTTGCAAATAAAATTAAACTTATCTTTGCTTAGAAAAAGTAATTATTTACTAGATTAAGTGGGAGAAATGCATGCTATCATGAAATATGTATAAAGGAAATATGTTTATACACTAAGTAGTCTATGCTTTGTCTAAGTTGCTAGGCAGAACTTCAGACATTCTTAAGTCTGAACATTCCAAAAGGTATTTGATCATAGAAATCATTGTGGCTTGAAAATAATGCTTCAGGCATCTTGTCTATCCTATGGAAGTCTGAAATATTTTTATATTTTAGGCATCTTCCTATTACATTAGTTGTTTGGACTAGAAGTAACATTATTCCAGATTAGTGCTTCAGATTTATTATACTTGAAGACAGAACAGTAAAGTAGAAATGCAAGAATATCCCAAACATTTGCATCTACTTTTGTAATCCAAAAAGTGTTTGCTCTTGGATAAAAGCTATATAAACTAAATTATTAGGATTAGATCAACATTCTTTCAGGATTTAGTGTCTGCCACTGGCATAACATAAAAAAGACTCTTCTTTCCTATTTAGTGCTTTTTTTGCATTTTTCATTAATTATTATAGTCAAATATCTCTCCTGGAAAAAAAATATTGAAAATGGTTCAGCCTAGAGGTGACACAAACTAACATAAGTTTCTGCTACACAGAACTATCCTTGCCTAGCTGGTTATAAATCCAATATCCAGACTTCTCTTTGAGATAAGCATTATCAGATAAAGTAGTTTTGCTAAATCTTCTTTCTCTTTATAGTTTCTTCTTCCAAGGAAAATGTAGATATTAAAACCCTGGAAAAATACCCATGTTTAAGTGCATAAAGGGACAATTTTCATACTTAAGTCCATTATGTGAAAACTGTTTGATATTTTAAATCTTTGGTTCTCCCCCCTCCCCCTTTGCTGTAGGACGTACAGATTTCTGCTGAAATACCTTATTAAAAATAAGACACTAATAAATGGCTTGTGCAATGGGAGAGAAACTATATATAATATTAGTAATTTAAACTCACCCTGTGGGCAGTGCATGTAGCAATCGATGTGTATGTAGCGAGATAGCCAAATCTGCCTATGGTTCCTCTAAACACACCCTGGTTAGGGGGCCAGACTGGTTTGACAGAACTCTAACTTGTCTCAAAACCACACATTGCTGTAGTGAAGCAATAAAATAGTAACTGAAAGAAAGAGTTTCACATTGGAGGAGATTAGAATCACACAGAATAGAATAGAGGTGTGTGGGTGATGGAACAGTGGTTTTGGGAATGGGATAATGCCACGGTTAGGAAAGACATTACCTTGAGATGTCACTGTGCTGTAGTTACTGCCCATTGTTTACTTCATTCCCCTATTTCCCTCCCTCACCTTAATTCTTAAACCAGTGGTACCCAAACTTTTCCTCTCATGTCCCCCTTACAGTAATAGAATGTGTCTGTGCCCCACCTGGATTGGAGGCCATGGCCAGGGGCTGGGCTGCATGGCACTGCTCCTTCTCCCTGTTGTCTCTGTGCTGGTGTTGCTGCACCACTGACTGTCATAACCATTTCATTACATATAGTCGTGCCCTAAATTTTAATTCCCACACAACAGACTTCATTGAAAAATAGGTTGCCAGTGCCATGTTGGACTTCGCTCAAAGTCAACTTATGACTTGACTTAGACATTAAGATAGGGGAGGGACAGAGAACCGAGTGATGTGGGACATATGGAGAGGTGAGAGCAGGGTGTTGGTCAGTGATAGGGTTAATGGGGGAGAGGGGCAATAACTGTGCCCTCCCCTATACCAGCAGCTTTTTTAGGTCTATGTGTGGCATCTTTTCAAGCAGATTATGCAACAGAGAAATGGTGTACAATACAAATTTTCACATGTGGCTGGAGAGTGAGTCTGCCCTGCACTCTTCTGGCAGCGGTAGCTCCTGTCCCATGAGGCTGGGTCTGGCTCTCCACTCCGGGGGTTGTGACATGATGCACAGGGTTACTTGGTGCTGTGAACCCATGTGCAATGTCACAGTGCCACTCTGCTGAATGATGGAGGAGTGGCTGGGACAAATCTGAATGGTGCTGTGACCCTATGTGCTGGGTCACAATGCCCAGAGTAGGAGCTGGGCCCAGCCCTGTGGGACGGGAGCCACTGCTGCCAGATGAGTGTGGGATAGGATAACTTTTCAGCCCCATCACCCCTTCCTCTGCATGGCAAAATCTGGCTCCATCAGTGGGGCTGATGGAAGTAGATGGACTCTGTTCTGCTTGCTTCTAGTTGTTTCTGCATCTAATGCTGGCTTCATTAAGCCTGGAGTGCCATAAACCGGGGTGATGCTGGTGAACTAAGATATATGGTCACCCTGCCTTTTTGCTGATGATCAATTAGGGAACTTCGTTTTTTTGTGGGGGGGGGGAGGGGTTCTTTTCTTTTTTTATACACACAGTTAAAAGTGAGAAGATGGAGGAAAAGTAATCAGTTTGAAAAATGTGTGGATACTTCTATCAGACAGCTGACAAAAAATATTTAAAAACCTTCTTAACACTGTGGCTGTTCAAAGACAACTGAGAAAAATCTAATATATTAAATGGTTCAGAGAGAACTCCAAATGAGGTTTAATAAGAGAATCTGCATGGCTGATATACATATCCTTAAACATGTCCTATAAAATGTTATACAATACACCTAGCTTGATACACGTTGTAAAGCACTTCAAAGTGTTCTTGGTCTCCAGTGTTCATTACAACCAAAGTAAGTTTTATAAATAGGGTTGGCAGAATTCAGTTTTTTTTATAATTTTGATGATAATATCAATGTTTGTTACTTTTTTAAATTTTTTTTATCAATTTTAAATTTTCACAGTTGTGGGGAATCCTGGGAGTGTGAGTTTTAGACAATAATGACAGTAAATGATGAGATTCAAAAACTTAAAGCTTTATAACTGTTAAAACACAAATTGTCAACATTGAATGTCAAAAATATACGAAGTAAACCTCTTTAAATAAAATTCTAAATTTTCAGGCAACATTTTTCTTATTTTGCATATCTGTAAATTTTGATTATTATTAATGGAAATACTTTTTTGTATGTGTGTGGTGAAACTGATGTTTACCAACATTTACCGATAAAAATAAAATCCTTTCTAGTTATAAAGCTAAAACCTGAATCTTTTATCTATAGATGTGAGGCAAGGATGCATTTTAAGTCAAAACATTTGTTTTTCTTAATGGTTGCTATTTTCACTAAGCCTTGCAGATGCCCATCTAACAAGTGGTTGTTTCATTCTCATATGACTATATAAATCACTGCATTTTTTTTCTGTGTATAAGATTTTTTTTCGTGGTAAGTTTGCCCCTTGCACTACAATTGTAAAGTGTACTGTAAAAATAAAATCTTGGAATTAGAAAAATTTGCATGGGTAAGGAAAAGAAATCCTAATAACACTGATTGCCTCAACCAGGCAAGAAACCTCCCAATTATCTTAAATATAAGAAAACTATGTATTTACACACACAGATCTACCATTTAAACATTTCCCCTATCCCAATAGGGCAAACTTTCTTTCAAATTCCAACTCAATCTTTTTTTATTTCATTCACATGACTCATCAGTGTTAACCCATCCAAGGGTGCCAATATCCATGCAATGCTAATTCCATCAGACCTTAACCTTCATTTGGTAGGATAGGTCTTAAAAAGCACAGGCAAGAGTTAATCTAACTTGTCAAAATCTATTTTTAAATTGCTTGTTGAAATATTGTTGTAACTTGAGTTAGAACAGCCTCTTCTGGAAAATCCTGCATAGCTGGCTGAAGTGTTCCTGGCGAAGAGCATGCAATGAGCATGTAAAGACCAAGATTGTTAATTTTCCTTATACTGCTTGTCTCAAACCACTATTTAAGTGAGATGATTGGTTAGGAGGCATGGCATGTTGAATTCTTAAGTCAATACTCTTTGTGTTTGAGTGTCTTCAACTCCTGGGGATCATTTGTTCAGCTAGTTTTTAAACAAACTTTCCTTTATCAGTAAACTAACTTATGATAATTAGACAGGATACACCAATTTAACTTTCTGGGATATAACTAACTTCTGTTTCAGCTTGCCTAAAGTCTTTGCTGCAGTGAGTGGGTGTCTTTCTTCCAGAACATGAAATCTATCTTAGATTCTCTCAGCAAAGTAGACACAACAGGAGAAAATGTAATGGAACACATCTGTTTTACGGTCTCTTTGTTTCTTAGTCTCGTACAATCAATTATTCACAATTTTGAATTCTCCTGCTTTTCTGAGTTGTGTTCCCTCAGGCATAGATAAAGCATTTGTGACATTGTGGGTCCCACTCTTGAATTTATATTGCAAGAAATAATTAAATCAGCTACCTGTTCCTTCTCCAGATCACTATTTGAATAATTTTTGGCAGTATTTTTTGTTGTTCAACATCTTGTGTAAAACCACTTATTCAGTGGAAGTCAGGTCCACTTAATGAGAGCGAGAAACCTGAGAAATAATACTTAGAGACATGGGGGGACATCTAGACAAATCCTACCTCAGAGTTATTGATTGGAGCCCCAATCCTGCAATTCGCTCTACAAAGTTGCAGTCCAAACTTCTATTAAGCCGCAATCCAGTAGCAAGGGGAGGGGGAGGGGAAATGTGGATGACTGCATGCAGAGAGCTACTACTTCATGGAACAGGGAGATATAGTCACTACATATGACTCTAGGTTGGTCCCCTTCTGGAATATTGTGTTCAGTTCTTGGCACTTTTCATTACCAGAAAGATAGTGACAAATTTATGGGAGTTCATGAAAGGGCAACAAGAATTATCAGATCTGGAGCGATTCATTTAAGGAAAAATTTGAGTTAAATTTGCTTGGGCTTGGCTAACAGTAAATCTACAAATAAATGAAAGGTGTAAACAGTAAGGAATCCTGGTCCTCACTGAAGTCGATGAAAGGTTTACCACTGACTGCCAGGATTTCCCCCTATGGAGAAGGAGAGAGGTAAGGTAGTACAAGAACACATAATTAGGAGTAATGGATTAAATTAAAGGCAAAATTAGGATGAATAACTGAAAAAGCTTTTTGAAAGTAGCATACTTAAGCATACAACTTTCTCAAAAGTATGATGAGAAATTAGTATAATTTGGGATTTAATTAGAGGAAAAATATCTACTGGAGACTGTGGAATAATCTCCAAAGTGAAGTGCTAAAAGCAAGGTCACTTGTAATGTTGGCAAGGAGATGGGAAAAGCACGTATACCATAGGGAACAGCTCTGATTACCAGGGAGATGAAATGAAAGGCCTAACAGGCCTCTTCCACTTCTGATTTCTAAATCAGAGGCAATTGTATCCTTGAATAAAAACACAGTTGCTATTTTGAGATAATTATATTAGAAAACATTTTAATTAAAGGGCAGTAAACAACGTTTAGACATGTTAGATCCAATGAATAGTTGAACAGTGAAACTAAAGACAAACTATTCAGGATCAGCCACCAAAGTGTGTTGAATTACAGACAGTTGATATTTTGAGACATTTGGAATTCCACCTTAGCCCTTAAAAATGTACATTAGTAGTAGTGCCAACTAATTTACAGCTAGATGAGTGATGTTACTAATGCCAACATTTCTGATTTTGTAAGCAACGTGAATTCTGTTTTTAACATTAAAATACAAACCAGCTCCAAACCTTGAAACTTCCATGAAGACCTTCATCAAAATTTCATATCAAGTGTGCTAATATCAAGTGCTGATGATTGCCAGCTGCCTCTTCTGCAAATCCTCATTACTGTTCATTACTATTGGGCCAACTCTTTACTTTCTTCCTACCCCATCTTCCCTTCAGGTCTTCAGATGTGAGTGATCCTTTCTTAGATCTTTTTTTCCTCTTGATTTCTAATCATCCTTCTCTTCTGACTGTAATTATTTAATTTCTTTTATCTCCTGCCAGAGAGAGGGCCTAATGTAGGCTTGAAGTCTACAGTTAAATGTTGGATTATGTATCTTTCACTAGCTTTTTGTCTTGCATTTTTAACACTTTTTTCTAAATATAAATCTCGTTACTTACAGGTAAACACATTTTTACAAGCCATAAGAAATAGAAGTCCTGAAATCTCACTCCTGAGTTGGTTCATTTGTTACATTGCTTCTGCATCTCGCAGCCAGTCCAATACAGAACTTTTAAGTTAGTGGTTTACTTGAGTTAAAACACTTTAACTTGAATAAGCACACATCTTTGTTCTTTAGGATTTCCTCTTCCACATTTTAAACTTAATCATTTAAGGTCTCTTTGCCAAAGCATTGAGTAGCTTGCTTTCCTTATACCTCTAAAACTTGACTTGTAGCTTCAAAAAATAAAGCAGTATCTAATGATTTTATAGACCTGAATGTATAGGTGTGGTGTTTATTTTTAATTTCTTTAATTTTCATTGGTATGTAATGTCATTATTACTGTTAAGTTTTCCTGAAAAACCAGCAAATACAATATGTTTTGCAACTAAGCACAGATGTCTTCCCTTTCTTAAACTTATGTTTAATCATTGAGTCTGCATGGCTATCGCTAGGTAGATATACTGTTGAGAGTTCTGCAGGGTCAGACCCTGGATCAAGTCCAATAATTACTAGAAAGAGCAGTGATGCTGGCTATTAACCCACAACTATGATGATTTCCTCAGGACTTTCACAGACTTGTGTGCCTTTGTGTACCTCCCCTACCCATTATGAAATGTTGTTTGCCATCTAATTTCTGTATCTGTCATCCATCTGCTAGTCTTGCACATGGAATCGATTGGAAAATATTGGGCCCCGAGGGAGATGAGAAAAACAGGAGAGAGAAGAGACAAGATGGGAAAACCATCAGTGCTCAGAAATCTTGTGAAAAATATTGTCATTTTTTTTGACCAGCTCTACTCCAAACTGCATCTGTTGTGAATATTACATAGGGAATAATGCCTCCAGAAAAGCGTCTTCTGATGTTGGGGAAACTGTCCAGTAATAATAAATACACGGATCACCTCAGTGTAGGTGACAACACAGCTATACCAAAACATTGGCTTCTTCTCATTGTACACACCTCTTTATCTCCTGGAATTCCTCCCCACCCCCACCCCCAACTGGTTCTAGGTTACACCCTTCAAAGTAGGGACCTATTATATTTGGCACTCAACTACCAATCTATGGAACCATGTACATTTACTATCATAAAAGATTTAGAATGTCTGAAAACAAAGAGTAGTAAAACACTTCCAGGACTAGTATTAAAGCACTATTTTTCAGAGAAGAATCACTGCAACCTATACTTCGAGGAGATTTTAGATCTAAAGTGTGGATACTTTCCTTCCTTTCTCCTGCCAGTCCTGAAATGTTGCAGTTGTGACTCTGCCTGCCTAAGGATTCCCAACAGGGGTTTGCTGATAGATAGCGGTGGAGATTTATTTAGCCTGCTGTTCTCCTCTACAGTGAACAAGACTACTATTCTTAATGCTCTTCCTCCAACAAAGAATAAAAATAATAACCTAAGAATGGCTATACTGGGTCAGACCAAAGGTCCATCCAGCCTGATATTCTGTCTTCTGACAGTAGTCAGTGCCACATGCTTCAGAGGGAATTAGCAGAACAGGACAATTATCAAATGATCCATCCCTGTTGTCCAGTCCCAGCTTCTGGCAGTCAGAGGTTTAGGGACATCCAAGGCATAGGGTTGCATCCCTGACTATCATGGCTAATAGCCCTTGATGGACCTATCTTCCATGAACTTATTTAATTCTTTTTTTAACCCAGTTATACTTTTGGCCTTCACAATATCCCCTGGCAACGAGTTTCACAACTTGACTGCATTGTGTGAATTAGTACTTCCTCATGTTTGTTTCAAACCTGCTGCCTATTAATTTCATTGGGTGACCCCTGGTCCTTCTGTTATGTGAAAAGGGAAAAAACACTTTTTTTTTTTCTCCATATCATTCGTGATTGTATAGACCCCTGTCATATCCCTCCTTTGCTGTCTCTCTTCTAAACTGAACAGTCCCAGTTTTTTTAAATTTCTTTGTATGGAAGCTGTTCTATACCCTTCATCATTTTTTGTTGATCTTCTCTGTACCTTTCCCAATTCTAGTATCTTTTCTATTTTTTTTTATTTTTTATCTTTTTTTGAGATGGGGAAACCAGAACTGCATGTGGTCTTTGAGGTATGGGAGTGCCATGGGTTTATATCGTGGCATTATGATATTTATGGTCTTATTACCTCTACCTTTCCTTATGATTCCTAACATTGTTAGCTTTTTTGACTTCCACTGTGCATTGATCAGATGTTTTCAAAGAACTACAGTGACTCCAAGATATTTGACTCTACAGCTAATTTAGACCTTATCATTTTGTATGTGTAGTTGGGATTATGTTTTCCAATATGCATTACTTTTCATTTGCATCAACATTGAATTTCATCTGCCGTTTTGTTGTGCAGTCACCCAATTTTGTGAGATTCCTTTGTAACTCTTCATAGTAAGCTTTGGATTTCACTATCTTGAATAATTCAGTAGCTTGTTTGAACTCTTTCACCTCATTGTTTACCCCCCTTTTTTAGATCATTTATGAATAGGTTGAACAGCACAGGTTCCAGTACAGATCCTGGAGGGACCCTGCTGTTTACCTCTTTCATTGTGAAAACTGACCATTTATTCCTATGCTTTGTTTCCTACCTGTAACCAGTTACTGATCCATGAGAGGACCTTCCCTTTTATCCCATGACAGCTTACTTTGCTTAAAAACCTTTGGTGACAGACCTAGTCAAAGACTTTCTGAAAGTCCAAGCACACTACATCAGCTGAATCATCTTTATCCACATGCTTATTGACACCCACAAGGATTCAAATAGACTGTTGAGGCATGATTTCCCTTTACAAAAGCGCTGTTGACTCTTCCCTAACATATAGTGTTCATCAGTGTCTGATAATTCTGTTCTTTATTATAGCTTCAACCAGTTTGTCTGGTACTCACATTAGGCGTACAGGCCTATAATTGCCAGGATCACCTCTGGAGCCTTTTTAAAAAAAAAAAAAAAAAAAGGGCATTATATTGGTTACCATCCAGTCATCTCGTACAGAGGCTGATTTAAGTGATGAGTTACATACCACAGTTAGTAGTTCTGCAATTTACATCTGAGTTTCTTCAGAACTCCTGGGTGAATACCATCTGGGCCTGCTGAGTTATTACACAAAAATTATAAATTAAACAGTATCAGTTACGTATTGAAAGTTTATATTGCAACTTCAGTTATAACACATACGTTCTGGTATGGAATGAACATTTCTTTACTGCATAAAGTTTAATTCCAATCTTGCGTTGTCTGTGTCGCAAGAGGTTGATTGCAGTTTGCACAAGCCTCTTCTGTCTTTAAGGTATGTCTACACTGCACACCCCTTTCAGCAGTGTGTAGAGTACATACACTACATCTTCCCCCCCCCCCCCAACTCTCAGCATAGGTATAAATAGCAGTGTGAACAGTGAGGCACTGCTTAGGCCAGAC
The DNA here is from genome assembly GCF_016161935.1 of Mauremys reevesii. Classification (NCBI taxonomy): domain Eukaryota; kingdom Metazoa; phylum Chordata; order Testudines; family Geoemydidae; genus Mauremys; species Mauremys reevesii. Next base: position 83,861,804 of record NC_052623.1, read on the forward strand.
CCTTGCACTGATATGTGTTGCTATGCACAGCAGTGTGGGCATAGCTTGTTTTTCACTGTGGCATATAACTACACATACCCTATATGCCACTGTAAGAGGTGTGGAATATAGGCATAGCCTTAGAGGTATTCAAATTTAAAAATCACAGTTCTGCGTATAAACTTTATATGTATTAGTTTTGCAAGTAACCTAATCTTACTATAATTGAAAGTGTAATTCAGTATTTACTTTTTTCTCCTTTTCATTTAAACCAACAGTAACAAAAGTGCTGTCACTGTTTCCCTTGTTATAATTAGTGACATTTTCTTGTTTCTGCATGGAAGACACATATGTTAAAGTGATGACAAAAACCCCAAAGTAATCCAGGGGACTCAGGCAGGTGTGGTATTTGAAATTACTTTTCGTTCACTGTGTAAACTGACTAGAGCTCTGTGAAGCTCATATTTTTGTCTCTTTCACCAACAGAAGTTGGTCTAATAAAAGACATTACCTCACCTACCTTGTGAGTGTCATATTCTGGGACCAACACAGCTATATAATAACACTGCAAACAACAGTGGTAGATTTCAAATTGTCAGCATCCCATTAATACATATCTTTTGTTGACAAGGTGAGTTATGGCAATCAGACAGAATTTAGTGAGTCAAGATTTTGTTATGGGCTATTTACAAATTTGTTTTCATTCTATTCATATCTGAGATGTACCGTGTGACGATGTACTACTCAGTGAAACTCTACCCTATTATGAAACACACATAGCAAGTTTAAACAATAGTAGGTAGGGCTGTAGCTAGGAAATTGAACCTTGTAAACACACAATGGCAGATCTATATTACCCCATCCATAGTAAACTATAATTTGTGAAGATAGACGTATCATCCCACACAATAGTCATTAAAATAGAAAATGCAGCTTGGGGAATGATCAATGTGATGTTAATTCTCTGTGTATTTAAAAAATGTTGCCAATCCTAAGCAATGTTGCAGCCAAGAGACTAATTGTATGCTTCTAATGCTGGGATGGGCTACTAAAATAGCACAAAAATAGCACTTCTAGTGAATCAATGCAGTGTTCTAAAATGTTATCTATTAATTTTTAGATAATTCAGTTCTGAACTGTTTCCTATAGACTCTCAAAGTTAGGTACTTGGTAAATGTGCTCTTCCTGTGTTTTGCTTCTGGCTGGGACTTGGCATACAAATTGTTGCCTCTGAAGCAATTTTACCCTCATTCCAACTTCAGCTCAGTGTGTTTGAATGTATTGGCTGAGAGTGGGAATGAAAGTGTGAAAATGGCAGCTTTGAATGTATTTGTATTTACAGGATTGTTGGAAGCTTTTCAAATTATGATTTGAAAGGATAACACTTGTGCACTTATGTACTATGATTATGCTGAAAATGTCTATTCCTTTTGGCTATGCTAAATTAAAGTGTACTTAAGTAAAATGCTAAAAGCTACACAAATAATGAAAATGGAATGTCTTGAGTCACACCCTAATTTCTGTTATCTCAGTTATTTGTGATTCTGGGAAACCAGATTCTGAGTAATATGTATTCTTCATGTGAGTTGAATTTTCCTCTTGTGGCAAATAAAATGTACCCTTTAGTGTATCATCACTTCCACTTGAGTAGAATGTGTCACTCTAATGGGATCAGCCTCAGGAAGCCAAATGTTTTCCTGTTTCTTAAATTGAATTTCTTGTTGCATTTATGGGATGATAACAACTAATCAAGATGTTGTGTTGGCACGATTTTCAGCTGAACTCTTTGCAACTGGTAATATTACCAGTTAAGGTCACAGATGGTATTTTTTTTAACTCCCCTCTATTACAATGGCAATCAGAAATAACCAGTATTGAGTAAGTAGGTTTGCTAATTTGTGCTTAGAGTGGGCAGGTGTCTTTGGATGAATAGTTTATTTACCAAAAAATGCAGTTTGGGGCTGAAAATATTTGTGAATTTGGGTTGAATTTGGTGAATTGTTTCAGATTTTAAAAAAAGTAACATTTTAAAAAAAAGTTTAAATGTTTTTGTTTTTACTTTTTAAAAATGAAACGTTTAGGTTTTTTGTTTTAAAACAATATTTTGTTTGTTTGGTTTTGTTTAAAGAACCAAAGAAGGGTAAAGAACACCTGAAAATTAACAAGAAATTCTCACTTTGTGTTTAACAAAATATCTTGTTAAACCAAGAGGTTTCTTTGCTTTTTCATTTTGGCCAGACATTGAATTTTTTCTGGTTTTAGCTTGACCTGAAATACTCCTCCCCCCCGCCCAGATTTTTTCACCTTGGCCAGAAACTGAAAAATCAGTTAGTTCAACTCTACTGGAAACTTTCAATTTACCAATCTAACATTACTTTTCTGCAATAATAAATAGTTTATAAAATAAGACCATGCTTCATTTTAAAAAAAAGTTAGTTGCGGAGAGATGTAAGAATAATTTAATGTTTGAATAAATTTCATTCAAATAGGGTGGCTACTTTTGAACTGGATTCCTATCTCAATCTCAAGAAGCAGAAGCTATGTAATGTTTATAGAATAAACAATAGGGAAATCTGATCTCTTGGGATATAATTCTATTGGGGAGGAGGGGTCTGAGTAATATCACAAAAGCAAAATTTGAATGGATTATGCCCTCATAATTTCAGGTTTTAAATATTCTCTCCAACAAGGACATCTACTGCTATTGCTCTTTTATGGGGTGAATTTGCATAGGCATGGGTCACTTCTCACTGGACAAACAGGAATACCGTATATACTCATTCATAAGCCAAATTTTTTTTAGTAAAAAAGGGAAGCACCAGAGAAGGGAGTTGGCTTATGAACAGGTATAGAGAGGGAGAGGTGGGACACAGCCCCTCCCCCCAACAAAGGGAGCAAGGAGAGGCAGCACAGCCAGAAGGGAAGAGGTGGAGCCAGAGTCTCTCCACCTCTGGCCACGCTGCTCTCCCCCCAGCCTCTGAAGCAGCTGCAGCTGCAGGGCTGACAGACTGCAGCTGTGCTGGTTGGCCCCATCCCCTAGAGCAGGCTATGGCTGTGCCGCCCGGCCCAGCCTGCTGGAACATGCTGTGGCTGCGCCGCTGGGTCTGGCCCGCCGGAGCAGGCTGCAGCCAGGTCAGAGACATTCTCCCCAGATAAGGCAGGAAGGGATGGGGTGGGGAGAGTGGGGGGGGTCCCGGGTTAGGGGTGGGGTCATGTGGGGGGTGGTCACAGGTTACTCCCCTACTCCCAGCTTCTCCCTCCCTCCAAAAAAAAATTCCTCACCAGTTGCTGTGCTGGCCTGTCAGCCCCCTCCTGTGCCCCAAACTCCTCATCCCCGGGGCCCACTCTCGAGCCTGCACCCCCAGCCAGAGCCCTCACCCACTCCCGCACCCCTACCCCAGCCGTGTGAAAATGAATGAGGATGAGGGAGAGTGAGTTACCAAGTGAATGGGAGTGGGGCTTCGGGGACAGGGTTGGGGCAGGGCAGGTGTTTGGTTTTGTGTTATTAGGAAGTTGGCAGCCCTATCTCTTATGCATAGGAAGAGCTCCCCATAGATAGCCACAAATAGACTTTGTTGTCACCCTTGAAGTCCCTCTTTAAAACTTTTCCGTGGGTGTGTCTACATTGCTTGCTTCTTTTGGCGGCATGTAGAATACATACCCACGTAGCCCCCTAACATGGATATAAATAGCAGCAGTGTAGCTGGTGGGGCATGCCTAGGGTGACCAGACAGCAAATGTGAAAAATCGGGATGGAGTTAGGGGGTAATAGGAGCCTATATAAGAAAAAGACACCAAAATTGGGACTGTCCCTATAAAATCGGGACATCTGGTCACCCTAGGCATGCCTTAGGCAGGTGGCATAAAGACATGCCTGAAAGGTGTGGGTATGTATGCGAGTACATACCCTACGTGCTCTCTACTCACCCAAGCTGTGACTACCTGTTTACAGTACTATTTTTAGCAGGGTAAAGTCCCACTGCCTCCCTGCTGTTGAAGTCTTTTCCCTCCCACAGGAAAAGATTCCTCCAGAGGGGAAACGCTCTGACAGGGAGGAAGCAGAGAGGAAAGGCTCTGCCCAGCTCCCTGTTGCTGGAGCCTTGCCTGCAGCAGGGAGCTGCTGAACCCTTTTCCAGCTGCCTCCCCTCTGCCAGAGCCTTTCACTGACATGTGTAGCTACACAGTGCACTGTGGGTGCAGCTTGCTTTCATGTAGCTACTAGGGCTGTCAAGCGATGAAAAATTTAATCGCACTGTAAACAATAATAGAACGCCATTTATTTAAATATTTTGGATGTTTTCTACATTTTCAAATGTATTGATTGCAATTACAACACAGAATACAAAGTGTACAGTGCTCACTTTATATTTTTATTAAAAATATTTGCACTGTATAAAAACGAGAGTATTTTTCAGTTCACCTCATACAGGTACTGTAGTGCAATCTCTTTATTATGAAAGTTGAACTTACAAACATAGACTTGTGTACCAAAAAACCCCTGCATTCAAAAATAAAACAATGTAAAACTTTAGATCCTACAAGTCCACTCAGTCCTACTTCTTGTTCAGCCAATCGCTCAGACCAAACATGGTTGGTTACAATTTGCAGAAGATAATGCTGCCCACTTCTTGTTTACAATGTCACCTGAAAGTGAGAACAGATATTTGCATGTCACTGTTGTAGTGAGTGTCACAAGATATTTACATGCCAGATGCACTAAAGATTCATATGTCTCTTGATGTTTCAACCACCATTCTAGAGGACATGTGTCCATGCTGAAGACGGGTTCTGCTCGATAATAATCCAAAGCAGTGTGGACCAACTCATGTTCATTTTCATCATTTGAGTCAGATGCCACCAGCAGAAGGTTGATTTTCTTTTTTTTGGTGGTTTGGATTCTGCAGTTTCCGCATCAAAGTGTTGCTCTTTTAAGACTTCTGAAAGTATGCGCCACACTTCATCCCTCTCAGATTTTGGAAGGCACTTGAGATTCTTAATTTTTGGGTCGAGTGCTGTAGCTGTCTTTAGAAATTTCACATTGGTATCTTCTTTGCATTTTGTCAAATTTGCAGTGAAAGCTTTTTTTTTTTTTTTAAATGAACATGTGCTAGGTCATCATCCGAGACCGCTATAACATGAAATGTATGGGAGAATGTGGTAAAACACAGCAGGACACATGCAATTCTCCCCCCAAGGAGTTGAGTCACTAATTTAATTAACCCATTATTTGTTAACAAGTGTCATCAGCATGGAAGCATGTCCTCTGGAATGATGGCCAAAGCATGAAGAGGCATATGAATCTTTAGCGCATCTGGCATGTAAATATCTTATGACACCAGCTACAACAGTGTCACACTAACGCCTGTTCTCACTTTCAGATGACATTGTAAATAAGAAGTGGGCACCATTATCTCCCATAAATGTAAACAAACTTGTTTATCTTAGCAATTGGCTGAACGAGAAGTAGAACTGTGTGGACTTGTAGGCTCTAAAGTTTTCCTTTTTTTTGTTTTTGAGTGCAATTATGTAACAAAACCTACATTTGTAAGTTTCACTTTCATGAGAAAGAGATTGCACTGCAGTACTTGTATGAGGTGAATTGAAATTAATGGGCAGCAGGTTTAAAACAAATAAAAGGAAGTTGTTCTTCACACAGTGCACAGTCAACTTGTGGAACTCCTTGCCTGAGGAGGTTGTGAAGGCTAGGACTATAACAGCGTTTAAAAGAGAACTATATAAATTCATGGAGGTTAAGTCCATTATTGGCTATTAGCCAGGATGGGTAAGGAATGGTGTCCCTAGCCTCTGTTTGTTTGTCATAGGGTGGAGATGGATGGCAGGAGAGAGATCACTTGATCATTACCTGTTAGATTCACTCCCTTTGGGGCACCTGGCATTGTCCACTGTTGGTAGACAGGATACTGGGCTGGATGGATCTTTGTTCTGACCCAGTATGACCGTTCTTATGTACTATTTCTTTTGTTTATCATTTTTACAGTGCAAATATTTGTAATAAAAAATATTAAGTGAGTACTGTACACTTTGTCTTGTGTTGTAATTGAAATCAAAAGATTTGAAAATGTAGAAAAAAATTAAAAAATATTTAATTTCAATTGGTATTCTATTGTTTAACAGTGTGTTTTGTTTTGTTTTTTTTTAGTTAATCGCATGAGTTAACTACGATTAATCAACAGCCCTAGTAGCTACACATACACTACACGTTGCAGCCAGTGGTGTGTAGCATAAAAATAACCGGCCAGGATGCCCGCAAATACAAAAACTTGACAACGATAAGCAACTGATATGTTTCGTTCTCCTTCAGTCTGTTCATTGCACCCACTGGTTATCTATAGTTAGTTGGATTTGAATAATAAATAATAGTGAGAGTCTTAACAATTACAGTTAAACTTTTCCCCTCCTTGAGTGTTTGTTTTAATCCCATTTTTAAGGCCAGTTTTGGCTGCAAGTTTGAGTACTTCAAACTTTCCCAAACTGTAATCGTGTTTCATGACATTGCAGTGGAGGAAAGCAAACTTCTGAATCTCTTCCCATTATATTTATATAGCAGCCTAAGAATAGGATTTTAATGTGAACAAAGTGACTCATTTGCTGTTTCCTTATATTTCATGTAAGATGCAGAGTTATCATGTATGTATAGGAAACCATTTTGAAAGTTTTATGCACACTTTCAAGAGGACAGTCCTTATCAGAAAGCTGTTCATGTTCCTGATTTTTTTAAAATTAAACTGTCACCCTAGTAATAGACACACCAAAGGTAGCCACTTAGTTTAGTTTTTTCCATATATGCAGTCTATTGACCTGTGACACAGGATAGAATCCTGGAGAGACTGTGAAACAAGCCTATTTCATATAGTGTGTGTGTGAGAAATTGCTTTTTAAATAATTTATTAATGAAACCTATATAGCTGAAACATAGTTTGGATATTAATGTTAAGGAAGTCTCGGCAATAAGCTAAGGCCCAGGATGGCCTATAGTAGTTTGAAGTGTTTTAGCATAAGGGATGTTAAAATTAGCATAAGCAGCTTGACCTGAGTTCATAAGATTTAGTAACAACTTGTTTTCAACACTATTCTTTATTAGTATTCAAAATCTCTTAGTAAATGTATCTAATTTTAAAAATTCTTAAAATATATCAGTTTGACAGTTTTCTTCCTCTCTCTCTCTCTCTCTCTCTCTCTCTCTGCATTAATGCAGATGCCTGAGGGGCTGTACGAAGAATAATTTAAAAGGCTAAAATGTGTCCAGTGCAAACAGTCTTTTAATTTTAGATGTGTAATTTTAACAAGTCCAGAAGTCTAATGCAAACATCTGCAAACTCCTCACAGTGAGATCAGACTCATTTTTGTTGGGAAGTGGTGGGTCCTTTCCAGCTGCTGTCGTGTTTCAGTGAACTTGGTGATTATGAAAGGTGCTCCATTGACAGCTATGGAGAATGAAGTTTTTTCTTTATTTAGAGAACAGGCTCAGCATAGGCAATGACAAGCTAAGATTCCCCACATTGTGCCAGTAGAGCCAATTCTATGTTCTGGAGGGACTATCTCAATGAGTTAGACAGTAGCTGTCTCAATGACCAATGTATTTCTTGATTACTGCAGATAGGATTGCCAACTTTCTAGTCACGCAAAACCAAACACCCTAGCCCCGCTCCTTCCCCAGGCACTGCCCCTGCTCACTACATTTCCCCCTTCCTCAGTGGCTCACTCTCCCCCACTCTCACTCACTTGCACTGGGCTGGGGCAGGGGGTTGAGGTGCAGGAGGGGTGAGGGCTATGGCTGGGGGTGGGGCTGGGGATGAGGGGTTTGGGGTGCAGGAGGGGGCTCTGGATTTGGAGGGGCTCAGGACTCAGGCAGAGTGTTCGGGATCAGGGTTGGGACATAGGCTTACCTCAAGTGGCTCCTGGTCAGCAGTGCAGCAGGTGGGGGCTAACGCAGGCTGCCTGCCTGTCCTGGCACCATGCTGCATGTGCCCTGGAAGCAGCCAGCAGGTCCAGGTCCTAGGCAGGGGGGCCATGGGGCTCCACACGCTGCTTTTGCCCGCAGGCATTTAAGTGTGGTGCCAGTGGGAGTGCAGAGTCGGTGCTCGGAGTGGGGGCAGCACGCGGAGCACCGTGGGCCCCCCTGCCTAAGACCTGGACCTGCTGGCTGCTTCCGGGGTGCAGCACGGTGACAACCAGGACAGGTAGGGACTAGCCTGCTTTAGACCCTCAGCACTGCCAGTCAGACCTTTAACATCCTGGTCGGTGGTGCTGACCGGAGATGCTAGGGTCCCTTTTTGAAAACCGGACACATGGTCACCCTAACTGCAGATGAGATTTTCAATTACGAAGTTTAAAATTTGCTAAGAATTTCAACATTTGGATGTGCTTGGTTTGTGCGTTATAGGAAAATAAGCCATTGCAGCTTTGTGACACACCAAATGTAGCCACTTTGCTGTTGACTAGAAGAAATATCACATTTACAGTTCCAATTGTGGCTTTATGAATAAACTGTCCATATTTAAATCCAAATTCTGCCTTGACCTTAAGGATGTACATCATAGGAGTAGCAGACAAAGTGTGGATAAAATTTGGCCCCTAGGTATTTTACTCAGTAATTAACTAGATAAGTGCGTCCTGTCATTTTTGAGTTTGAATCAGAACTACAACTCTAGACCCCTGTCCTGCAAATATGATTTCCACTCTTCTAGAATTTAGTGTTTGCAGGATCTGGGGCCTAGTTTAATTTATGGAATATAAACTCTTCTATAAACTGTCTATATTTAAATCTTTAATGTAAGTAATGCAATCAATATAAGAAGAAAACATTATGTTCCTCATTGAATGTAAAACAGGTTGAAAGAGAACAAGGTACTAAAATAAGGTTAAGTGTATCCCAAATGCCTAAGAATGTTTCGGGAGAGGGCAGGGTGGGTGCTACTATTTGAACTTGCTTTCAGATGTGTTATTGGGTAAACTTTAATATCTCTTAAAATGATGTCACTAACTGATCAACTATAAGTCGATATGAGTCTCAAACACAAGTACTCACTCAAACCATTTTTTAACAGGAAAATGACACACATTATCTAGAAGAACCAGTTTCACTATTTTTGTTACAAGATTGTTTTCTGAATTTTGAAGTTTCTTATCTAGAAATGAACACTCTCTATCTGTCTTCCTGCCTGATTATTTGTTGTGAAATTCTGGAATAACGCATGACACCCTACCAAACAAACAGGAAGAGCTTCATAATGTACTCATTATTATATCTGATAATCTGGTTTTTTTGGTCTCAATAACCATTTTTGAAATAAAAATTACATAACAAAGTTTAAAAATAATTTTAAAACTTTTTCTGAGTTTTTTTAATGTAAATTAGTTTGGTTATGTAGGAATAATGATCTGAAGATAGTGGAACTACTTACATGTTTCAGAGTAGCAGCCGTGTTAGTCTGTATCTGCAAAAAGAACAGGAGTACTTGTGGCACCTTAGAGACTAACACATGCATTTGAGCATAAGCTTTCGTGGGCTACAGCCCACTTCTTCGGATGCATAGAGTGGAACATATATTGAGGAGATACACAGAGAGCATCATATATGTGTATATATATCTCCTCAATATATATTCCATTCTATGCATCCGAAGAAGTGGGCTGTAGCCCACGAAAGCTTATGCTCAAATGCATGTGTTAGTCTCTAAGGTGCCACAAGTACTCCTGTTCTTTTTTTACTTGTGCACATTTATTGTTGCAGGATCAGGTCCTTAAAAGCTTGCTTATATATCTAATTTCCATTTCCCCTTTTAGTTTACTTACCTTCCGTTTCCCCACCTTTAATTTAAAAAAAAAAAAAGTCACATCAGTAAAGATTCATTACTCATCCTAGAAATAGGTATCAGTTTGGATATAGTGAGTAAAGGCTGGATAGAATAAGTCAAAAGTTGTTTGCAAGCCTTAACTTCTCTTTACAAATATAGCTAAAAACCTTCTCTCTAGAAAGTTCGCACTGTACTTTGTATCATAGTTTTAGAGAAGTGTGTGTATGCAAACTGTGAAAATATCTGGGAAACATGGAACTTGTTCAGTTCTTCTGTTTCAAATTTACCATGCTTTGCACACTTCACAGTAATCATTTACATTAGAAAATAATGGTAGCTATTCCCAGTGTGTAGTTGATGATTGGCTCATGCTGAAGGAGATGGATTTACTGATATAGTTAAATGTAAGCTCTTCTTACGAGGCATAAAGAACAAACTTGCATTCCTTTGACTGTTTTGTTTTTATTGATATTACTTCCAAAGAACTCTTTCTGACTGTGAAGTCCTGAGTCTTGTAATACTACTTATCAGTCTTTTGCTAGCCCGGTTGTAATTTATTGTTAAAAGACAAATTAACATTGTTGTTTTCTATATAGGCAGTCACCGGGAAAAGTTTTGGAACCAAAGATTTTCGAGCCGCTTTAGAAAACGGAGTCCTGTTGTGTGAGTAAGTATGGAAAATGTACACTATAAATGTAAAAACTGCACAGCTTAAATATATCACCTATTCGCTAATTAAGATAAAATTGTCTAGTTTTCTCTCTTAAATATCTTGTTCAACTGATGTTTCCTTGGCTGCAAACAATATCTGTCAAAGCAAATTAGATTAAATATACTACTTGTCAGTCTCAGACCACACTATTGAAGATGGAAGGTGATGGGGTGGGGGGGAAAAGTAATTTTCTCCAAGTGGTACTTGTTAGAGCTGGGTGAAATTTTTCATTCAAATTTTTTTCAGCAAAAAATGCTGATTCAGAAACACCAAAATAGTTTGTGAATCCTTGTTTGTGCCAAATTGTTCGTATTTAAGAAAACCAACCAAAAAACCTACCACCAGAATTCCAAGAAAGTCTAAACGTTTTGATATTTTTGAGTTTTTGTTTCAAAATTCTCTTCACATTTATTTTTGAAAATTTTAAAAATGTTAAAGCACTCTAAATCAAAATGAATAGTTTGGATTCAAATGAACCATTTACACAGAAGATGTGGTATAATTTTTTCCTTCTTCACTCACTCCATTGTTGACTTAAATAACTGCATCATCAGGTTGACTATTTCTATGATTGCTCACTGTCCCTAGTTTCCTCTGGAAACATTCCAACCACTCACGAGTTACTGGCAGAGAGCTAACAGGACTTGCCTTGCCAGTGAGTCAGGGTAATAGAACTTTCATCCTGTCCCTGAATTCTTCTTCTTGTTTTTTTTTTAAACTCCATCTGTGCAGGATCCCAAGACTGCAGGCGGCATTAATCCGCTAAGATTTTAGGGCAGGGCAGGAGTAAGTCATCAGAATGCCAACAACACCGGGAAATATCTAGGTGGGAGCAGAGGAATTCCTAGTAGCATATTTTTATTAAAAAAAATAGCACTTTGTCTGTGTCTCCAAATTATTTTTAGATGAGTTAGCGTGGGGGAATACTAGTTTACATGGGCTGCAAAAATATTTATTTACAAGCCTTTAAGTTTCTGTCTGTACATACCATAAACAGTGATTATGAAAAGTGCAGAAATGGTGCAACTTGTTCCGTATTTCTCTCATTTGTCTTTATTTGTTGTCTTCTCTCTACATTCTATTTATTGATCGATTGTTTGATTTCTTCCACTCACTTCTCCTTCCCATCCTATTTTTCTGGCTGCTTCCTCCATCTTCCCCTGCGGGATATGGGAGTTGAGCGGCAAAGTGAACAACGAATTATGATTTCTTAAAAGTTAAAACCGCAATAGAGATGGAGAACTTGTCATTTCCTCATGCTGCTTCAATCAGATGTTGAGTAGAACAGTGGTTCTCAACCAGGGGTCCAGGCCCCCGTGGGGGGGCTGCAAGCAGGTTTCAGGTGGTCTGCCAAGCAAGATAGTCTTGCTGGGGCTCAGGGAAAAAAGCCGAAGCCCCACTGTGCAGAGCTGAAGCTCAGGGCCATGAGCCCTGCCACCTGGCCCTGAAGCCAAAGCCTGAGCAACTTCGCTTCATGGGGACCCCTGTGGTGTGAGACCCCAGGCAATTGTCCTGATTGCTCTCCCCCCACCCCCAACACTGGTCCTGGCTTTTATATGCAGAAAAACAGTTGTGGCAAAGGTGGGCTGTGGACTTTTTTTTAATGTTGGTGAGGGGCTCAGAAAGAAAGGTTGAGAACACCTGGAGTAGAACAAGTGGGAAAAATCATGTAGCAGGTCCTCAAAGAATCAATTCTGAAGCACTTCGAGGAGAGGAAAGTGATCAGGAACAGTCAGCATGGATTCACCAAGGGCAAGTCATGCCTGACTAACCTAATTGCCTTCTATGATGAGATAACTGGCTCTGTGGATGAGGGGAAAGCAGTGGACATGTCATTCCTTGATTTTAGCAAAGCTTTTGATATGGTCTCCCACAGTATTCTTGCCAGCAAGTTAAGGAAGTATGGGCTGGATGAATGGACTATAAGGTGGATAGAAAGCTGGCTAGATCGTCAGGCTCAATGGGTAGTGATCAATGGCTCCATGTGTAGTTGGCAGCCGGTTTCAAGCGAAGTGCCCCCAGGGTCGGTCCTGGGGCTGGTTTTGTTCAATATCTTCATTAACGATCTGGAGGATGGCGTGGACTGCACTCTCAGCAAGTTTGCAGATGACACTAAGCTGGGAGGAGTGGTAGATACACTGGAGGATAGGGATAGGATACAGAGGGACCTAGACAAATTAGAGTATTGGGCCAAAATAAAACTGAGGTTCAACAAGGACAAGTGCAGAGTTCTGCATTTAGGACAGAAGAATCCCATGCACTGCTACGGACTAGAGACCGAGTGGCTAGGCAGCAGTTCTGCAGAAAAGGACCTAGGGGTTACAGTGGATGAGAAGCTGGATATCAGTCAACAGTGTGCCCTTGTTGCCAAGAAGGCTAGTGGCATTTTGGGCTGTATAAGTAGGAGCATTGCCAGCAGATCAAGTGACATGATCATTCCCTTCTATTTGGCATTGGTGAGGCCTCATCTGGAGTACTGTGTCCAGTTTTGGGCCCCACACTACAAGAAGGATGTGGATAAATTGGAGAGAGTCCAGCGGAGGGCAACAAAAATGATTAGGGGGCTGGAGCACATGACCTATGAGGAGAGGCTGAGGGGACTGGGATTGTTTAGTCTGCAGAAGAGAATAATATGGGGGGATTTGATAGCTGTTTTCAACTACCTGAAAGGGGGTTCCAAAGAGGATGGATCTAGACTGTTCTCAGTGGTACCTGATGACAGAACAAGGAGTAATGGTCTCAAGTTGCAGTGGGGGAGGTTTAGGTTGGATATGAGGAAAAACTTTTTCACTAGGATGGTGGTGAAGCACTGGAATGGGTTACCTAGGGAGGTGGTGGAATCTCCTTCCTTGGAGGTTTTTAAGGTCAGGCTTGACAAAGCTCTGGGTGGGATGATTTAGTTGGGGATTGGTCCTGCTCTGAGCAGGGGATTGGACTAGATGACCTCCTGAGGTCCCTTCCAGCCCTGATATTCTTGGATTCTAAGTGCTGATGCAATAAAATACTTGGTTTATATCTTTTTAAAATGTACTTCTTATATTGCAGTAGCAACCAATTAGTTCAAAATTATCATGAATTGGAAAAGTTTGTTTTAAAAAACAAACTGAACAGTTAGATGGAGTCTTGTAAATATAGTGGGAGAGAAGTGTGGATTCAAAAACTAGGTATGAATTTTTAAAATAAAGCTAAAATGTTTGTTTCAGGGTTAGAACTCTGAACAGGTATTTTTTTAAAAAACCTCTGCTAGCTTCATTATCCAGATATACCGAAAGAAGGTTAGGAGACACTTGATATAGTTTTAATCTGGTCACAACTTTCTTCTTAGATGTCTGGGACTACCCGACAGATAAAATTGTACAGTGCAGGTAACTCCATGTTCATTCAATACCTGCTGCTTCCCACAGCCCCCAGTGGCCTGGGACGGCGAACCGTGGCCAGTAGGAGCCGCGATAGGCCAAACCTGTGGACGCGGCAGGTAAACAAACCAGCCCGGCCCACCAGGGTGCTTACCCTGGTGGGCTGCGTGATCCCTGAGGTAGTGTAATGCCCACAGCAGGTCCTCACCAAACCTGATAATTTTTGCCACCTTAAGGGCCGGGAGGGTGGGTGCTACTCCACCTGGTCTGGCGAAAAGGGGCTTCTCCCAGTGGGCTTGACCCTTTTGAACTCCCCAGTCCTTTGTGGGGCACGGGCCACTTGCTGAAAGATTTTCTGCACCTTGAAGTCTTTAAACCATGATTTGAGGACTTCAATGGCTCAGATATAGGTTTGATAGAGGAATGGGTGGGTCAGATTCTGTGGCCTGCGTTCTGCAGAAGGTCAGACTAGATGATCATAATGGTCCCTTCTGACCTTAAAGTCTCTGATTCTGGTCCCTGGGGATGAGTCAGCATCACTACTGTGACCCACTCCCCCTTTTGCAGCAGCTTCTGAGCCTCGCTCACTCAGCCTGTAAAGAGCTATTCCCTCTCCCCCTGCAAGTCAAACAATGCCCCACCACCCACTTAAAGGTGAAGTGTGATCATTGTTGTCATATGTTTGGCAAAAGAATGGAAGAATAACTTGCACTTGGCATATGGGAGCTCTCTTCTGAAGCTAATCGGCTTAATTTAACTCTCATTAATAGCCGTATGCAGTAAAATATATCTCAAAATTAATTCTGCTGAGCAGGTTGACTTAGCATATAACGTTCTTTTTTAAAAAATGCTTTCTGAAAATGTAGTTACATTGCACTAACTTGTTCCAGTCTGCATTTAAGTTTTATAGATAGCTTTAAAATTATCTCATTTTAATATATTCAGAGGTAGAAGGAAAGGTGGTTTTATGAATAAAATGGGCAAAATTTTCCAACCACAGTATTTCCACTGTGGTATAATGGGGGGCAAAAATTCTAACAGTAAACTAAATACTAGACTAGTAAGCTGTTTCAGAGTGGCTCTGCTGCAATTGTTGAGGTAAAGGAGACTGAATTCTCATTGTAATACGTTGAATTTTCTGTGGGCAGTCCAGAAAGGTAACTCCATTTAAGTCATACTACTTGTAGACCATCCCATGTTCTAAACCACCTGCACCAAAAACATAGACAAATGAAAATGTTGTATTCAGAAGCTAAATAATACTTTGAAAACCCACCCAACAGGTTTCTTTTACTGTAAATCTTCAAATATTCTTATTTTTAGTGACTACTTACTGAAATGTTAAGATATTAATACCCATAGTCCTGGAGCCTTAAAATTCCACCTGATTTGCTGGAAGGGAAAGTATCTTTCTTCCTACCTTTCCTATCTCATTACTGGAATTTAATAGGTTTCTATGAAATCTATACTGCAGGGGCAAGTAATCTGTGCAGAGCAGGTAGTTTTAAGACCTTGATTCTGCAACTGCATCTTTATGTGCATCCCACAGAACTGTATGGACTAGGGCAGGGGTCTCAAAAATGTGGCCTGTGGGCCACATGTGGCTGGTGGAGTTATTTCCTGTGGCTGCCAAGCTCCCCTCACCCGCCACCCCTCCCCCCCGTGCGCCACGTCCCCACTTCTCTGCCTACCTCCAGCTGTTTGGCGGCGCTTAGCGCTTTCCAGGAGGGAAGGAGAGGAGCGGGGAGCCGTGCGCTCAGGGGAGGAGGTGGAGAAGAGGGGGGATGAGCGGCGATTTGGGGAAGGGGTTGGAATAGGGTCAGGGAGAGGGTGGGAGGAGGCAGGCTGGGGCAGGGCTTCATTGAAGGGGTGGAGTGGGGGCGGGGGGGCTTTTATATCTTTATATGAAAAGGTGTTATTGATGCGGACCTTGGGCCAATGTACTAGTCCTCATGTGGCTGTCGTCATGATTTGAGTTTGAGATCCCTGGACTAGGGTAACCAGATGTCCCGATTTTATAGGGACAGTGCTGATTTTTGGGTCTTTTTTTCTTATATAGGCTCCTATTCTCCCCCCCCCCCCAACCTCCTTTCCTAATTTTTCACATTTACTGTCTGGTCACCCTAGTACGGACATCACTGGTGCTCTGTGCAGATGCAGTGATCTGTCCACATGAATGCAGCAGCAGGATGAGACCCCCTTACGGTCTGTAGGACTAATGAATTATATTGAATAAACCAGAGAACCATTTCCCACCCCCCAGCACTAGTTACTCCAACCCTTAAAAAAAGGAATATGTTTTGCTATTGTAATGATTTGTTTAACTTTTATCCTAAATAAAGTACAATTGCATGACATTTTTTATGCTAAAAATATTACTTAATTATTCTCCGAGGGAGCAATTGGCTCAATTGCTTGACTATGTAAGCATGAATACCTGACTTGCACATACATGCTTAAAAGTATGCTAGTAACATGCTTTTGATTTTGTAAATCAGGTTCTTGAAGCCTATTTTGTATTGTGAATGACACAATGTATTAAAACGGAGCCTTACAGACTTCCATTGGGTGTGTCCTTTAGACAAATGTAAGCTTTGAAGTATTTAACATTGAGTTTTGACCACATCTTAAAGAAATGTCGATGCACTTTTTTTAGTGATGACCCTTTTTTCCTTTGTGCTGATTATAAGAGACTAACCATTTGTGTACAAATAACCATTTTACAAACATTAATTTTTTTCCTGTTAATCTGTTGGTGGTGTTTATAGTGTTTGCAGAGCAAACTAAATATTTTTCAGCCTGAAAATTAAAATACTGGTATCTTCTCAACCAGAAGAATTTTTTTTAACAAAAGAGCTTAGATTCTGATGAACATCTCCACTTTTGTGGCAAGAACCTGAAACCATTTCTTTCCCTTACCTATGCATTTCTTATTTCTTTTGTGCCTTCTCTCTGCCATTCTCAGCCGTCTTGCCTCTTGATTGTTTGTGATTGATTGATTTTTATATTTGGAAAGGCTGAGTATCAACTTTTTTTTATATCCTGTTTTAGTAGGTTCAAATTTAAATGAGAAATATGTAGAAACAATTTTTCACAAACATTTGATTTTTTTGGTATGCCTAGGGTAAAATGTTAACGTTATTACATAATAGCATCATGGTTAATGTTATCATTTATTTTTAGTTTGATTAACAAGATCAAACCTGGCATCATTAAGAAGATCAATCGTCTATCTACTCCAATAGCTGGTTTGGTAAGTAATAAAATCATTTCCAGTGTCTTCAGTGTAAGATTTCTCTCTGATTTTAAAGTAACCTTGTCCTGTACTTTGTGTTTTATGTTACAGTGTATAACCATTTTTCTCTTAGAACTGGTGTACAATAGCTACTGTTCTGCAATGTCTGTTGTGCTATGCAAATAGGTCTGTCTATTATTTGTATTGTATTTTGGCACCGTTCCCCATCCCTTGGTGCTCAAAAGAAGACTAAAAAGCATGGCTCCCCGGCACTGAGCAAAAGTGTCATAGGCCACCGGGCAAAGGACTCACTTCGGGCTGCCCGGCCACTCCGGAGCCACATGCTCGCTCCTCGCCAGCTGGGGCCCTTAGCCTGGTGAAAGGTCCACCACCGTCTCCCAGGAGTGCCTGGGGACCAAAAACCCTGGCAGCACCAACGCCTTCACAGGCTCCCCCAGCGCCAACAGAGTACAGGCCTCCACCCACAGCATCGATACAGCATGTGCCCCAGGAATTGGCAAAGGCTCTCCAAGCCAGCCACTAAGATCCCTTAGGGGGCAGTGGAGGGCTGCCAATCCCCTGAGACAAAGCAGCGCTCTCCACCTCCGCACCGCAGGTCACCAGAGTTGCAGCCCAGACACTCTGGGACTCGTCCTCGGTAAACGTGGCACCGGTGACCATCACCGCCATCTTGATGCAGATCGCCTAGAGCAAAATGCCAGAGTCCATACTGCTGACGCCGCTCATCCTTCTGCAGATTGTCCTCTAGACGCAGGTCCTAATCGCCTGCATATTGAGAGTGCTCCCTGTTGTGTCTCTGGTCCCCCCCGCCCCCCTGCCACGCGCACACACACGAGTCCCCTTGATACTGGCACTGATCACCTCACTCTGGGCACTGGTCCCTAGTGACAACAGTCAGCAGGCAGACCCAGTCATTGACAGTTCCACCGTGGTCACCAGAAAGGGATTCCTCCAGTGACCCCTTGCCTAGTCTGCACTGGCGTGAATAGGCACCCGAGGCTGCTTCAACAGTGCTGACTTGGCAGCATGGCCAGTGGCCTTATTGAGGCGCATGAGGAATGCTGGTTATGCCAATGGCTCCTTTTCACCGTTCATCGGCTGCCACCTTGGAGCAGCGGCTGACATCACCGAAGGCACTGGGCTCGGTGCACAAGGTGCGCCTGGTGGTCAAAGCAAAAGGAACAGCGCCTACCCCTAAGCCACCCTCCCCCGCAGGGGAAGATGTCCTGGAACCTCCCCACAGTGATGCAATCATTGTCCTCATCCCCAGATGAGGCGGTTGCGGGACTCTCAAGGGCAAGCCCGCTGAACGATTTCAAGGAACATCAGGCCCTGCTGCGTCGGGTGACCGAGAACTTGGGCCTGGAGGTGGAAGAAATGACTGAAGAGACGTACATCTTGTTTAATGTTTTATCAGCCTCCACTCCAACCCATGTCTCACTACTGGTGCACAACGGTGTCCTTAAGGTTGCCAAGAGTCTCTGGCAAACTCCTTCCTCCATTACTCCCACCTCAAAATGGGCTGAAAAGAAGTACTTTGTCCCAGCCAAGAGGTTTGAGAACCTCTATACCCACTTTCCCCCCAGGCTCACTGGTGGTCTCTGTGGCCAATGAAAGAGACAAGCAGGGGCATACCAGTTTGACCCCCCAAGAATAGAGGCTAAATGGTTGGATCTGTTTGGGGGAGTGATTTATTCGACGGCCAGTTTGCAGTTCTGGTGGCGAACCATGAGGCCCCCTTTGGCTGTTACAATTTTAACTTATGGGACTCCCTCCATAAGTTCAAGGAGTCCCTTCCACATGGTTTGGCCCAAGAATTTGGCACCCTGGTGGAGTAGGGCACTGCGGTTGCCAGATGCTCCCTCCAGATGGCATGGGATGTGGTGGACTCTGCAGTCAGGGTGGCCATGTTGGCGGTGGTGATGAGGCGCAGCTCCTGGCTTCAGACTGCAGGTCTCTCCCAGGAAATGTAGACCTCCATCCAAGACCTCCCATTTGATGGGAACGGTCTTTTTTCAGACTACATGGATGTGAGGCTGCATGGGCTGAAGGACACCAGGGCCACCCTTCGCTCGCTGGGAATGCATATACTGGAGCCTATGATGAAGCACTTCTGGCCACCCCCTAGGCCTTGGCAGTCTCGACAGGGATCTGCAAGAAAAAGGGACAGAGATGCTGGTTTCAGCCACCATCCTCCTCCTTCCTCCCGCTCACCCATGCAGCCCGATCTGCAAAACATTCCAGGGGCCAGAAGCTCTCATTTTGATGGTGTGGTCGAGAGCAATGCCCCAGTCACCTTCCAGGATCCATCGCACTCTTTCCTCAACCATCTTTGTCCCTTCCATTTGGCCTGGTCCCAAGTCACTTCAGACCGTTGGGTGCTAGACATAGTGTCTCATGGTTACACCCTACAATTTTCAGCCTCCTCTCCTCCCTCCCCCGGTCCCTCTTCAAGGACCCTTCTCATGAGCAAGTCCTCATTCAGGAGGTCAAGAAGCTCCTGCACATGGTGGCGGTGGATGAGGTCTCTTGGGACACAAGGGGAAAGAGATTCTACTCCTGCTACTTCCTAATCCCAAAAGCAAAAGGGGGCCACAGACCCATTCTGGACTTGTGATGCCTCAACACATCCCTCAAAAAGTTGAAGTTTCGCATGGTCTTCCTGGCCTCCATCATCCCCTCCCTGGATCCAGGAGACTGGTACGCCACCTTCGACTTGAAGGACACCTATTTCCACATCTCTATATTGCAAAGTCACAGACATTTCCTCTGTTTTATAGTGGGCGAACCCCATTTCCAATTTACAGCACTCCCCTTTAGGCTCTCATTGGCTCTAAGGATTTTTATAAAATGTATGCCGCCGGTGGCCACTTACCTCAGACACTGATGACTGGCTCATCAAGGGCAGGTCTTGGAACCAAGTACAGAGAAGCCTCGATCTGGTGTGTTCCACCTGCCATGACCTGGGCCTCTTTATAAAAGAGAAAAAAAATCTACTTTAAGGCCGGTTCAACACACAGAATTCATAGGGGCGGTTCTTGACTCCACGTGGGCCAGAGCCTTCATCCTGGAGGCATGTTTTCAGGCCATGTCAGACCTGATCTCCCGTGTGAGGAATTGCTCCCTCACCATGGCTTACACCTGCTTGCGATTGTTGGCCCACATGGCCCCCTGTACCTATGTGGTCAGTTACGTCCAGCTCCACCACTGGCCTCTGCAAGTGTGGCTGGTGTCTGTCTACACCCCCAACAGACACTGTCTACACTGTGTAGTCAGGATGCCAGATCACGTCCTGTCATTCCTGAATTGGTGGTTGGTGTTGCAGGGAGTCCCCTTTGTGTGCCCGTCACTAACCCTGATCTCTGATGCTTCAGACCTGGGCTGGGGAGCCCACCTGGGCGAGCTGAGCACCCAGGGCCGATGATTGTGGGATGATCTAGTCCTCCATATCCGTGTCAGGGAGCTGAGAGCAATTCACCTGGCCTGCCAGGCCTTCTTGCTCCACCTATGGAACTTTGCCAGGGGATGCTGTGAAGGCCAAAAGTATAAGTAGATTCAAAAAAAGAACTAGATAAATTCATAGCACATAGTTCCATCAGTGGCTATTAGCCAAGATTATCAGGGATGCAACCTGTGTTCCCTGTAAGCTGTGCGCTTGCACGGCCGCTCAGGAGAGATTCAAATGCCGCCCAACTGATTAGCAGAGCGCACACAGCCAGCAGCGTGTATTCAGGTGCCCCTCCCCACACATTGCTCTGTCCTGTAGCTGCTCCCAGGACCCTCCTGCTGTCTGTGGAGTGGGGGGTGATCAGGGTGTCCCCCTCCCCCTTCCCCCGGACCCCCATCTCCGCAGAGCAGGGGAGAGGGGATACAGTGTGATTCAGGACTCAGTGCTCCTGCGATGAAGGATGAGTGACTGAGGGCCTTTTTTAAAGAGACAGTGCAATGTTTCTGAGGGCTAGTCTACACTTACGAGCCGGGTCGACACAGTGAGTTCGACTTCTCGGAGTTCGAACTATCGCGTCCAATCTGGACACGATAGTTCGAACTCCGGAAGCGATAGTTCGAACCTCTGGTACTCCACCACTGCAAAAGGTGGTGGCGGAGTCGACCTTGGAGCCGCGGACTTCGATTCCGCGGCGTCTGGACGGGTGAGTAGTTCGAACTAGGGTACTTCGAATTCAGCTACGCTATTCACGTAGCTGAATTTGCGTACCCTAGTTCGACACCGCTTCTTAGTGTGGACCAGCCCTGAGACTTCCCCAGCAGCTAGCTCGTGTGTGTGTGTGTGTCTGTGTGTCTCTCTCTCTCTCTCTCTCTCTCTCTCTCACACACACTCTTTCATGCTCACCTTCCAACACATACTTGTATTGTTGTTGTTGCTGCTACTTGGTACTTCTTGCAATGCACATATATTCTCTGTAATATTATTCTTTCAAAGTGTGTTATTTTTGTGTTTTGACTGATCTATGCATTACATAATTATTTCTCTTACACTTTAAATTTAATTATTTGAGTAGTGAGTTCTAAAATGCCTAACCTGTCCTGGCTGGAGTAATTATCCTTATGGTAACTTCTTAAAATATAAATTATATCTAGGTTTTTTGTTTCTACTTGTGGTGCATATCTGCACATAACAAAATTTATTTTGCATATGGATGGAAAAAATTAGAGGGAACATTGGATGCAACCCCATGGTCTGGGTATCTCTTAGCCTTTGTGTGCCAGAAGCTTGGACATGACAATGGGATGGATCACTCAATAAATTGCCCTGTTCTGTTCATTTCCTCTGAAGCACCTGGCCCCGACCGCTGTCTGAAGATAGGATACTGGGTAGATGGACCAATGGTCTGGCACAGTATAGCTGTTCTTATGTTCTTTCTTGCAAGTGGAATGCAGAATGTCTGCAGTTACTTTCTATATCTTAAAAAACATAGAATTGTAAAAAATTTCAGCAGTTTTTTGGGCAAAGTATGTAGCCCTTAAGTCTCTAGAGGAGGAGAAGGAGCTACGTAATTAATTGGTTAAGATGCCATAAAGTTGGGATAGCTTAACGTGTACTTTTGAAAACTATGGAAAGCCAATATATCTGTTTCCATATGAGATAAGTGCATGGTGCATTAGTGGCTTTCATCCTAGAAAGGCTTTGGGTTTTACTCACATAAAAAATTTTGTGCGGAACTCTTTTCCCGTCAAAAAAATCTAAGAAAGAACTTGAGTCAAACCAAAATTATCCTTGTGGAAGACAGTACAGTTACTCTGTTAGTAGCTTGACTGACTAAATGGCATTGGAAGCAGCCAATAATCCAAACCAGAAAACCATGGAATTGATTTCATTTTTGTGGTGGCTTAACTTCTGGCTTGAATCATCACTGAAATATTTAATAGCTAACACATCTAATCTGGTATCTCTTATTATTTTAGATCAGTTCTAAGAACTCAAGGTTTGCAGGCATATTTTTTTGTTTGCTAGCACAAAAAGTGGAGTGTCACATTGTTTTTAGGAATATAGCTCTCCCTGACCCTGCACACACACACCAAGTTGTTACCATTGCCAGTGAAGACCTTAACAAAGAGTTTGAGGGGGAAAAATTAACATCATAAAGCAAGATTAGCCATAACATGGGGTGAATATAGGCACAATGCAGCTGGCTAAAATTATATTTAAGAATCTCTGATAAGCAGGATTTATTTTTTAACCTGGAAACACGTTATTGAAAAACCCTTTTTAAAATATGGGATTAGATCATAATTACAAATGTACTGCACTGTTAATCAGTACAGGCCTGATTTTTTTTAATTGGGCTTTTTGCTGATCTCCACTGGTAAACAAACTTTTGTGTATGCACTTTATTGTACTAACACCCTAAATCCTAACACTTATCTGTGCATGTGAAATTCACACAGAGAACCAGTCATGTTTATCCAAAGGAAGGAGACTATATTGAACATAGTCACTTGCTACTATAGGGGTTCATGACAGGTCAGTGAAATAAAAAATGTAGACATTAAAGATGGAAAAGAGCTACTGGTAATCAACTCTCTATCCCGCCAGTTGTGGATTACTCCTTGCAATATTTACTTGTGCATTGTCCAGTCTACTTTGAAACTTTCAGAATAATGGGACTTCCATTGCTTAGAAGCACTCAAAGTATTAGAAAGTTACCAATCAGTCTTTCCTGTTGTGTTTTGAAAATGTCTTCATAGTGCCTCTTACTCTTCCAAGGACTCTTCCTCCACTTTATATTGCCTATTGGAGTATGCTGTATCTTTTTTATATCTAATATGGCCCCCATTACTGTATCTGAAGAAGTGGGTATTCACCCACGAAAGCTCATGCTGCAAAACGTCTGTTAGTCTATAAGGTGCCACAGGATTCTTTGTTGCTTCCCATTACTGTAGTATCAGAGTGCCTCACAATCTTTTAACATATTTATCTTCATCACACCCCTGTGAGGTAGGGAAGTACTATTATCCTCATTTTACAGATGGGTAACTGAGGCACAGAGAGACTAAGTGACTTGCCCAAGATCATGTGGGGAGTATGTAGTGGTGCTGGGACTTTAACCAAAATATCAGGCTAACACCCTACCGCTAGAGATCTTCTAGTCTCAGACTGCCACAGCATCAGTTGCACCCTGTCATACTCAAACTCTAGAACTATATTTCCAAAATACTTCATGCAATCTTCATCTCAGGCAGTTCACATTGGTCTCACTCATGGCTTTACTGATAGAAATGCAGTTATTTTTTTCAAGATTGTGGCCATCTGGGAATCATTTTCCTTTGGAGAAAAAAACCTAGTGGCTTGAATGCTCATTTTCCCTTTGCCTTTCTCACAGAATTCCTTAACAGGTTTGTTTTTGCTCTGATAGAGCTTGCCTGATCTGCAATGCAAATATGGTATGAAGCTGACATGCTTAACTGTGGTTAAAGAGAGGGCTGGTGATAACTGTACTAAATAGTTGCACAGAAATTTTTCAATAGGATGTTTTAATGAAGGTCTGAAGGCATGTGCTTGACTGTGCAGCAGGATTTTATGATCAGTAGCTTTAAGATTATTTTGAAAAGAAACTTATTGAATATGGTAACATAAATAGTGAAAGCCAAAATAACGTTCTAAATTTCACCTGAAATGTATGCTGTTGTGTTCTGCCTGTAGAAACAGGAAATTGATGTGCGTATTTTTATGTACCAAATTCTTTTCTGAATGGACATCAGTCAGTTGCTATTGTAATGTTTTAGCTATATTCTACTTTAAAAAAAATAGGTGGGATTAGTTATTTAGTGGGATCACTTTTATTTCCAAGGGTTTTTTTAGTCTGTTGAAAACAAGCTATAGTTTTCATGTCTAGTTTCATTATATTGCTGCTTAGAGAATTTGGGTGTGCCCCACACAGTTCAGGGATAATCATGATGGAAAGATAAATGAGACAATACATGATATGCTTGAATGATTAACCAGTGAAATGAAAGTTGGGCATTCAGGGTACGTCTACACTGCAAATAAAAATCCCATGGCTGAGAGTCTCAAAGCTCAGGGTCAACTGTCTCTGTCTACAGGGCTAAAAATAGCAGTGTAGACATTCCAGCTCTGGCTGGAGGTCAGGATCTGAAACTGATGGGGGGGGGGGGGTCTCAGAACCCAAGCTCCAGCCTGAATGGGTGTGTCTACACTGTTATTTTTAGCCCCATAGCATGAGCCTGAAGCAGTGGGCCCAGGCTCTGAGATTTGCTGCTGTGGAGTGTTTTGCAGTGTAGATGTACCCTCACTGGCCACAAATGTCTATGTGGTATTAAACATGCTTACAATAAATGTTATCTTTGTTACAGAGTAAGATAAAGGATAATTCAACACAGTAACTTTAGTGCGATCGTGGCCAAGATGAGTCTGCTCGCAGCAGTGAAAGTCCCTTCCACTCAGCGTGAACACACACACACACACACACACACACCCGCCCTGGAAAACTACAAGGAATGTAGGAAGGGGAAATAGTTATTCACAGAGGGATGAAAGGAGAAAAACTGGAAAATATCGGGGGAGCAGTAAAACAGGGTTT
The DNA here is from genome assembly GCF_016161935.1 of Mauremys reevesii. Lineage (NCBI taxonomy): Eukaryota > Metazoa > Chordata > Testudines > Geoemydidae > Mauremys > Mauremys reevesii. Next base: position 83,886,985 of record NC_052623.1, read on the forward strand.
CATTCAACTCAAGGCCCCCCAGGCCCAGTGGTAGCACAATCTGAAAGGGCAGACACAGAGCAATGTGCCTGCACACAGAATTCAGGAGTCCTGGGCAAAGTTCCAAACTGCAGTGAGTCTTGGGTGCTCCTAGTTGTCTTTGGCGCCAGGAAACTCTCCCCCCTCTATCCGGTGCCCTCTTCTGCTGCTCTCTGCAAAGCCACACAGAGAGAGAGACCACCTCCCCACTCAGCTAGCTAACAGCCTCCCTCTTAATTCCCAATGCAAAGTCACAAGTCTCAGTACTCCCAACCCCATGCAGCTTTGGGCGAGAATGATGCTAGCTCCAGCTCCAGTCTGTCCTCATCAGGCGATTCCTCCCTGGCACAGTGTTCCTCCTGGCTCCTGTCCTGGGGTGTCCCTGATCAGCTGCTCTGTCCCTCCCAGGCTCCAGCCAGGTTTTTGTTCTGCTTTGCTCTGTGAGGGCCTGCTTGCTGCAGCCACACACCCCTTCTTGCTCTCCCCTCTCCCTCTCTGTGCACCCCTCCCAGCACTTTCTCCTTCTGGAACAATCACCACTTCCCCCCTCAGGAAAAAGATTTAAAGGGGCCATGCTCTCTAAACGCCAAAGCAGTTATGTTAGTATTTCTTGCCTCTCAAAGGTTTGAAAGGCCTGAGCTGCAGCTTTCTAGGGAGATTCCATTGATGTTGTTTTGGGAGGAGGATTGAGGTAAGGTTTCAAACCCTTAATGTAACGATTATGGCAGAGTTTCCCAAGGTGTGGACAGGGCCGGCTCCAGACCCCAGCGCGCTAAGCGTGCGCGTGGGGTGGCGTTTTAATGGGAGGGCGGCAGGCAGGTCCGGCGGACCTTCCGCAGTCATGCCTGCGGGAGGTCCAACGGAGCCGCGGGACGACCGGACCTCCCGCAGGCATGACTGCGGCGGGTGCGCTGGTCCCGCGGCTCGTGTGGACCTCCCGCAGGCGTACCTGCAGAAACTCCACCGTAGGCGCGGGGCCAGCGGCACGTCTGCGGGAGGTCCCGCGAAGACGCGGGACCGGCGCCCGGCAGCGCGAGTGGTGCAGCACGCTGCCCTGCTTGGGGCGGCGGAATTCGTAGAGCCGCCCCTGGGTGTGGGGCATGTCCAGGTGGGGTGAATGCAGAGAACTAGCTTGCAGGGGGAGGATGTGGCAGATGCAAGAGTAGGCCTTTAACACCACATTTCAGGGTGGAAGGTGGGTGCAATTTAGGCTTCCTGAAGGGGGCTCAGCTGTCAAAAATTTCAGATGCACAATTAAGGGATGGGTTAAAATAGTGAGTTCAGTAAGGGGCTGCCAGTTGTTGAAATGATTGGAAATGAGCCTCAGTTATTCCCTGGTGTAACTCCATTCTAAGTTACCAGCTAAGGTAAGAAATACCCCAAAGTGCTTAAAAATCAGCACTGAATTAAAAAATAGCATCAGACTGGTGTGTAACTTTATTTTTGTGTATTTTCACAATTTTGACTTGATGTAAACTTCCTGCCTAACTTCTGTGTTCTTAACTCAAGAAACAAAAGGGCAAGCTCTTTCATTCTGCAGATGTTGGAAAAGAATGTTATTCAGTATTTTTTGCGGAAAAAATCATCATTTTTTTTCAACCAGTGCTAGTTAGCAAGCTTCACTGTGTGGAAGTTGACAGCAGTGTATTCAGCACAGTTCAAGGGGAATGACTGTACTGTACTCCTCCTTTCCCCTGTGTGCTCTGAGGCAAAACAAAACTTATGTTAAGTTTCAGTTTTGAAGCTTTGTATTGAGGGAGTGCATTGAGCGAAGATTGAATCAAACACAGGACAAGAGTATGGATAACCCAGCGTGTGGGTGGAAAGAAAGACCTCTGGAGCTGGATGAGGTATGGGAGAGATTGGAATTCAGCCCTGCCTTTGGCATTTCTTGTCCAGTCCCCTTTCTGAGCCTGCCTGCCCTTCACCAGAAATCTTGTTGGTAATGTGGGAGTGCAGCACACTGCCCCTGCTGCTGATCAAGATGCCTCTCTGCATTTGGTGAATGCATGGCCAAAGCAGAGGCTAGAATGCTATGGTTAACATATCCTGCAGCTCTTTTGGCCATGTGTTTCAGGCAGAGCAGAAAGCTATTTCTAGTGATTAGAGTATACCAGTCGTAGCTCTTCCATTTTGTTGATGGGGGCTATTAATTGGGAGGCAGGGCAGAGATTGCTATGCCTCTCCAGTTCAGTCTCTGTGAGAGAAACGCATCGTCCAGGTTGCAAGGAGAAACTTGGCATAAAACATCTTCAGATAAGAGGCCTTGCATTTTCCTCTGATTATTGTTTTTTGCTTTTTTTAACATCAGTCCATGTTTAGTGGGCTTTTGTCTGGCTCACATACAAGAGGCACACTCACCAATAAAACTGCAGAATAATTTGGCACATGTAGATATTGTCCCTTCTCTCCTGACTTTCTCCAAGTTTGCTCTTCCTCACACAGAAGAGTGCTCAGCTGGACACTTTGCCCTGTTTAACTAGATTTTCCAGTTAGTGTAATTATGTGCTGTGGCAAGGAGTTTCTGGGGTGGGGAAGAAGAGGGCAGAGAACAATACTCTAAATGCTCAACTTTTTGGGAAAGCCTACACTTTTGCTAGTGGTGGTGGTGAGAAGGGTCTTGGAGTTTCTTGCTCATAGGGCTCTGAACTTTGAGGTCCAAGTTCATATTGCTTCTCTGTTCTTGTCTGTGGAGGAAAACTTTGCAGTTTCATCTAGGTCAGTCATCCTTTGACAAGCAGGGGCGGCTCCAGGCCCCAGCATGCCAAGCGCGTGCTTGGGGCGGCAAGCTGCGGGGGGCGCTCTGCCGGTCCCCGGGAGGGCGGCAGGCAGCCAGCCTTTGGCAGCATGCCTGCAGAGGATCCTCTGGTCCCGCGGCTTCGGTGGACCTCCCGCAGCCGTGCCTGCGGAGGGTCCGCTGGTCCCACAGCTCCACCGAAGCCGCGGGACCAGCGGACCCTCCGCAGGCACGCCTGCGGGAGGTCCACCGAAGCCGCGGGACCAGCGGACCCTCCGCAGGCATGCCTGCGGGAGGTCCACCGAAGCCGCGGGACTGGCGACGGACAGAGCGCCCCCCGCGGCATGCCACCGTGCTTGGGGTGGCGAAATGTCTAGAGCCACCCCTGTGGACAAGCTCTGTTTTCACAGATCACACCTCCCAAACACTCTCATGACAATCTGTCCTGTTTTCCTGCTGGCCAAGGCATTTCTAGAGGTGCAAGCACAACTAGAAATTCCCAATACCCACCCACCAACCATTAGGGAAAAAAGATACACAAACAGCTGCAGTTAAGAGGGAAAAGCCTATCTTTTTTTTAATCCTATCATGCTCAGAGCGGCTCTGGCTCACTCTGTACCCACGGTTGTGGGCTTATGTTTTTGGTGAATCTCTTGAGGATTGAGTTCAAAGGGATCCCAAGACACTGATTTTTCAAAGGAGCCTAAGAGTTTGGTACTCCATTCAAATTGAATTGTTGGGCACCTAACTCCTTTCAGCTCCTTTTAAGGTTGCAGCATGGAACAAAAACCCACTGGGCAGGCCTGGACAGGATAACCACCTCTCTCTCTGCTGTGAAATTGTTGACACACTTTACTTCTAAGTACTAAGGTAAAAGTTATGGGAAAAGGAGTGAGCTGAGGCACATATGGTGCAGCAGTTTAACAAAAGAGAATCAGAGGAATAGAATAAAAATCCCAGAACCCTCAGGAGAAATGGGCATAGCTTTGGTTCAGAGATGGCTAGTGCAGTGGTTCACAACCTTTCCTGACTACTGTACCCCTTTCAGGAGTCGAATTTATCTTGACTACCCCTAAGTTTCACCTCATTTGAAAACTACTTGCTTACAAAATCAGACATGAAAATTCAGAAGTGTCACAGGACACTACTAATGAGAGAGTAAGCAATTTTTCAGTTTTACCATATAATAAAATAAATCAATTGTAATATAAATATTGTACTTAAATTTCAGTGTATAGTACAGGGGTCGGCAACCTCTGGCATGCGGCTTGCCAGGGTAAGCACCCTGGTGGGCTGGGCCAGATTGTTTACCTGCCACGTCGGCAGGTTCAGTGGACCGCAGCTCCCACTGGCTGTGGTTCGCCATTCCAGGCCAATGCGGGTGGCGGGAAGCTGCAGCCAGCACATCCCTCGGCCCACGGCGCTTCCCACCACCCCCACTGGCCTGGGACTGCGAACTGCGGCCAATGGGAACCGCAGTCTGCCGAACCTGCCGACACGGCAGGTAAACAAACTGGCCTGGCCTGCCAGGGTTCTTGGCCTGGCGAGCCGCGTGCCAGAGGTTGCCGACCCCGGTATAGTACATACACCAGTATAGACAAGTCATTGTATGACATTTTAGTTGGTACTGACTTGCTAGTGCTTTTTACATAGCCTGTTATAAAAGTAGGCCAATATCTAGATGAGTTGATGTACCCCCTGGAAGACCTCTGCGTACATCCAGGGGTATGCATACCCCTGCTTGACAACCACTGGGCTAGTGAACTTAATACTGTATTGGTAATAGGTAATAATTGGAGATATACCAATCTCCTAGAACTGGAAGGGACCTTGAAAGGTCATTGAGTCCAGCCCCCTGCCTTCACTAGCAGGACCAATTTTTGCCCCAGATCCCTAAGTGGCCCCCTCAAGGATTGAACTCACAACCCTGGGTTTAGCAGGCCAATGCTCAAACCACTGAGCTATCCCTCCCCTTGGTATTATGTTGTTTATTTAGGATGACCTTTCTGTGTGTGTTTGCTTATATTGGTTGCATATTCCTTTCCCCCAAACTTCCCTACTGCCCCCCCGCCCACACAAACCCTCTTAACCTGGGTTTGGAAGCGCTTTCAGCCCAGGCTAGCTGACCCGACTGGGGATATAGGTTAGAGTGTGGCCTCCACTTTAACTTGGGCAGTGAGAATACAGAATAAAAAACTTGAGTGCTGATGGTCCTCCAGTGTTTCCCCCCAATTCCCCCGATAGACACATTTTCCTAGTATTGATACAAGTGACTGGGAAAGAATTATCCAGCATCTCAGCACAAAGAGCCATGGGAGATGCCTCCAGACTTTGTAGTATAACTGCTCACACCTGGCCTAGGCTAATTCAGGTGCTCAATTCTGGCCGCTGATCACTTGGGCTAACTCTGCAGGGAAGGTACTCTTAAAATGTAAAATCTCTGGGGTGGGGGGTACGTGGCTTGCACTGTTTGCAAAGTGCTATGTGATCTGATTTACTAAAAAGTATTGTGTTTAAATTAGCAGTTGGTTTACTCAGCTTGTTGTTTTGTATTTGCCACAGGGCAAAACACAAAATGGTAGATCCTGCTCTGAAGAGTTTACAGTTTAAAAGAAGCTCTTGGACAGGTCGAACTGAGAGAAACAGTGGTGGGAGTTGCTATTGTCTTTCCCTCATCCAACATGATTCTATTTGTGCACACCATAATTTAGCAGATTCTTAATTGGTAGATTTAGCATTTCTATTTAAATGAATTAACACATTTCAGTTACTGCACCTGTGGTATGTTTCATGATCAACTTCAGTCTGTCTATAGCAGTCTTGCTAACAGGGGCAGGCAGAAAGTGAATGCTGCACCACACCCTTCTCTCTCTCAGGCTGTGTTATTTATGCCCCTGGCCCAGCCCATATCATATGAATGCATCCTCTCCTCTCTTTATGGCCATCCTGCTTGTGAGTTCCCCTTTAGGAAGTGGGAAGAGAAGATGTTTTAAGCATCCATGATCACCTTTGATACTGTATTTTAACACAGTTCCAGCCTTCATATATGAAGGCATGTATGAAGTAAGCATATTTTAAATGGCAGTGATGAGATTAATTCCCTTTACTTCAGCTCTTTATCAGTGATATCCGCAGCACAAAGTTTCAGAATATAACAAGATTTGCTAGTCAATATAATGTGGGGTTCCCCCCCCATGACAGCAAATTGAGTTTGTGTGTGTGTGTGTGTGTGTGTGTAAAAGCATTAAATACCGGGAAAGACAGTGACTGCAAATTTGTATAGTTCTAAATACTGCTGGTGTTTTTACTACATTTCATATAAACAATTACAGTATATGCATCACACATCTCTTTAGATTTTGTTCCTGATATTCTGGTTTGAGTTATCTTTTTGATTTGTGTTGACACAAGACTATAGATTGAAGCCTTTAAACTTACAGTAAAGTCACTTTGATGAAATAGTAAGAGCACTTAGCTACCATGTTTCAGAATGTGCAGTTTTAAATTAATTGCACAAATATCTTTGGACTTTGACTCGCAGGCCTCAGGCTAAGAGGCTGTTCAATTGCAGTGTAGACTTTTGGGCACAGGCTGCAGCGTGAGCTCTGGGTCCTCCCACATTGCGGGGTCCAACAGCCTGAGCTCCAGCCTGAGCCTGAATGTGTACACTGCAGTTCAACAGCCCCTTAACATGAGCTGACAGAGCTGACACAGGGCAGCTGTGCTTGTCTACTTGCAGGGTGGGCATACCCTAACGCTTAAGACATGGATTTCCCAAACCTTGTCTGTTTAGTCTAGACCTAAAAGCATATGTGCATGTTTAAAGATATAATGTAGCTTGTCCTCATAATTAAAATATGGAAGATAAAACATATTTCTTTTTGATCAATGGTCCAGTACGAGGGCCTGAATGCGTTTTCTGGCCAGGAAAGTGTTTATATCAGTCTTAGAAAATGTCCCTCATACTGGCAGTGTCAAGTGTAAATATCAAGCAATTTATTATTAACTTATTAATTTTTATTATTATTTTGGTTAGTGAATCTTATTAATGTAAAATCTCTCAATATTTCTACAAAATGTAATTACAAGTTAACACTGTTATTTCTGGTGTGGCTTCCTCTCATAGCAGAATCTGAAAGGCTTTGAGTCCCATGATATTTCTGCCCTCACAAGCAGTTCTTGTTCCACATGTAAGAAGCTTTATGAAACAAACCGTCCCTTAAATCAAATGGTGAAAATACGGATTTTTTTTATTAACAGACAAATGCATTATCTAAGAAAAATTATCACCTTTCAGAATGAAAACTAAGGAAATAAACTAAAACATGAATATCGAGTTTAGCTGAGAAATACATATGATCTATTTCTAACCAAAAGAACCTCAAACTGTAGATTTAAAAATAACACTTGAAAGGTGGAAGATTGATAAGGCTATTTGTGGAATCATAACTCACTACTTTTCCTGTATCCCACCCACAGTCTTACAGTGAATAGGTATATAACAAGTATTAAAATACCCTAGAAACTTTTCACATTACTGAGTAACAAAGAAAAGGTTCTAAATCCATACACATGCTGGGTCTCAATTCTCTTCCCTTGGGAAGAAGTAGGCGGTCTTAATATTTAGAGGTGAAGCATGCTATATATCCTCCCGTTACTGAACTGGGCATATTTAGTTCTTGATGTGGTCCACTGGTGTCTTGTGCTCTTCTGCTTGAGAATGTGTGGTATGTTTCAGCCTTGACTATAAACTTGTTTGTTACTGCCTAAACACTTTGAAATGCAGGGTGTGTATGTAAAGGGCATGGTGATATAAAATCTGTGGGATATTTTTAGTTACCACTGAAATTCTAGCAGGGTAAAACCTAGCTTCACAGTAGGCTGTTTAATAATCTGTCACTTAAACTGTGCTGATCTAGGTATCTAAAAGTAGTCATCTGCTTGATCATCTAGGGATGTATGGTTCAGTTCCAAGTCCTCTTTACGCCGGGCTAGCAAATGCTGTGCATGTTTATGAATTGCATACAAAACCACAAAGTGTAGGGTTTGGTAGGTTTCTCAGGGTGCTGGGGATGAGAGCTTGCATTACAAACTGAAGCTTCAAGAGAATTTATTGGTGCTCTGCTAATGGACCCCTAATTAAATGTACAAACATGACTTAAAATAACCTGTAAAGTAAATTTTAAACTAGGGTGCCATACCTAAATCCATAGTAAGACACCAAAGAAGTCTGATTTCCTCCTCAGCCCCCAAGAGTCAGGGCTGCCCAGAGGGTTCGGGGGCCTGGGGCAAAACAATTTTGGAGGCCCCTTCCATAAAAACAAGTTGCAATACTATAGAATACCATATTCTCATGGGGGCCCCTATGGGGCCCAGGGCAAATTGCCCCACTTGCCCCTCCACCTCACCCCCGGCGGCCCTGGGAAAAATAAACATTTAAAAACCTTCCACATCTCGGCACAAACCCAGTTTTGAGAGAACTTCTTTTCAAGTCACCTTTACAAGATATCCCTGGTTCTCAGCATCAGCTAGTGCTAAAAGGCACTAAAGCTCATTAAAAGGGTTGGACAAATATTTTCCATCAAAACTCTTTTTGGATCGAAAACTAGGGGTTTTTAAAAAGCAGAAAAAAATCACAGACAATGTCTGCTTTCCTTCAAAATTTGCTGTGGTTTTTTTAATTGAAAAGCTGAAGTTAGTCTGCCAAAACCTGTAGCCAAATATTTGCTGCTTGCTGTGTTTGATTGTTTAAAGAAACAATAAAAAAAATCTGCTTTAAAAAAAAAATCCAAAACTTTTGAACCACCTCAACTTGTGACCAAACACCTGAGCCCATCCAGTCAGAGATTATTCCAGGTTTCTGATACTCTGCTGGCTTCCTTGACTCATATCTGTCTCCATAACTTTGGGTTCATTTAGGTTAGAACATAAGAATGGCCATACTGGGTCAGACCAAAGGTACATCCAGCCCAGTATCCTGTTTACCAACAGTGGCCACCCTCTGACAAACAGAGGCTAGGGACACCATTCGTTACCCATCCTGGCTAATAGCCATTAATGGACTTAACCTCCATGAATTTAATCTGTTTCCTAGAGACTGGCTCCAGGGGTCCCCCACAAACTGGAGATGGTTACTGTGGGTTTGTCTTTGGTATAGCTTATGTACATATTCCACGAACTGAGCATTTGAGCTTGTTCCAGAATCTGGGATGAGCCTATGTTGTGAAAACTGAAATGCTCAAAATAGAACATGCATGTGAATGGACACAGGGTGCTAAAATTAAATTAACCCAGGGTTCTCAAACTGGGGGTCAGGATCCCTCATGTGGTCACGAGGTTATTAGTGGGGGTTGCGAGCTATTAGCCTCCACCTCAAACCCTGCTTTGCCTCCAGCATTTATAATAGTGTTAAATATATAAAAAAGTGGGTTTAATTTATAAGGGGGGGGGTTGCACTCACAGGTTTGCTATGTGAAAGGGGTCACCAGTACAAAAGTTTGAGAACCACTGAATTAACCCCTCTGGAGCCTTGGGGAAAGGGGGGGGGTCTCCCTTGGTAGGGTTGGGAAGGAGGTAGGTAGTGTAGGATATTGCTCTTCTCATGTGATCCCTTCCCCATGGCTCTCTTGGCTCTATCACTGTTAAACTAAAGTGGCTAATTTTAATGAAGCTACCCTCCCCTGATGTGAATCTCCCTATGGCACTGAAGTTAAATGTAGACTATAATTGGGCATTTGAGAAGTGAAAGGGATGGTAGCCCTAAGGGAAAAGATAACAGCTTGTCTCTTTGTGTTAAATAGCTGTCTGCAAGCCTCAAACTGCTGAATGAGCTTTAGGGAAGGGAAGGCTGTGCCTCCCCAAACAGCCTGGCCCTGCCCCCTATCCGATCCCCACCCACTTCCTGCCCCCTGACTGCCCCCCCTCAGAATCCCTGACCCACCCTGCTCCTTGTCCCCTGACCGCTGCGCCCCCCCCCCAAAGGAGGCACCGGGCGATGGGTGGGGGGAGCCGCTGACATTCTCGTAGGGGCCCTGGGCCAGGGCAAATTGCCCCGCTTGCCCCTCCCTCTGGGTGGCCCTGCCAAGAGGTGCTAACATTTGCACATCTTGCAAAGCATGTTGCTAGATAGGCTGCATGGTCTGACTGTTTACCTAGCAACACAGTCAACTGTAGTCTAGTATGTACTGTTTTGTTGTATGCTATTTTTATTTCCTTAAACATTTTATGACTAACAATATGTTTGTAAGGAAACATTCCTAACTAAATGATGATATGACAACTTACACTTTTCTGCATGATTGTTAGTGACATTTTATGCTTTAACTTAAATTCCAAAATATCTCCTGAATTTTTTTTAGTATTGCAGCAGTTCATAGTATCTGTGCTAAACTGAAAGGATATTTATAAGCAGGACACATGTTGTTCTCTCTCCCGCTTGTCACAGGCTCTTTTGTTGAAAGATTCATATCTATCCACTTTTTGGTGCAAGGATAAATTTAAATGAGTTGCAAGAGGTGATAGTTTCATTAAAATTCAGTGCTTGAACTGGACAGATATGCTGCTCACCTTTCTATTCTGTTGAGATTCTCATACCATTTCTATCACTGTGATACAAATACCTAAATGTCTTGCCTTAGCTACATACCTCCCTGTGTCATACTACTTATTTCTGTGATGGCATGTGTGAAAAAGAACTAATGAAGAAGCTGGCAGCATTAATGCTGCTTTGAGCAGTTTGAGTTGCTGCTAGACCTTGCTTTCTTCCTACATAGTACAAGAATTAGGCTGGACCTGTGAGAGCTTGTTGCTAGCACAAGAGCTTAATGTTGCTGAGATGTGCAGCCCTTTCAGTTCCTGCTCAGTGGTCCGCAAAGCCTTGAGTATCCTACATACAACAACCAGTAAGCTGCAATCCATGGAGTGCAGCTTGTACAAAGCAAGCTAATTCAGAAGGTGAACTGAGGTTGTTGTTTTTTTTTTTTTGTAAGGAAAGCAGGGGTAGGGAGTGGGAGATCTCAGAATGTTGTTAAATGCAGAGGGAGCAGTTACCGCCCTGCACCTTTTAAGCAGGGAGTGGGGGCTGTTTGGCTGGCTGGCCAAGTGAAGGGACCAGTGCTTTATAGCTGGGGGGAGGGGGGCAGTTGGGGACTCCTATGATTGGTACGGCAGGGAGCCAACCTCCCCCCATTCTTATAGCCCACCTTAACCTTCCTACGAAGGGGAATGGATGGTAAGATCCCAACAATGGATTTGTTGGAGGGACCTGTAGGGAAAGAGAGGGAGCTGATGGAAGCCCCCCAGGTAATTATGGAATAAACATGGGTTACCTGCACTGTACACTGTTATTTGCTGGGTAGTCCCAGACATCTAATAATAAAGTTGTGGTCTGATTAAGCCCATGCCAAATGTCTCCTGTCCTTCTTTCGGCATAGCAAGACAATCCCAATCTGGAGATTAAACGAGCAGAGAATCTGTGACAGATACTGTGTTGGTATGTGAGAAGAAGGAGCAAGCCAACATTTCTTTACTGCTACAAGTACTGTGTAAGAATATAGTAATCTAGTGTCAGTTCTCTTGTGGTGAATTATAAACTATATCGACAGAACTGAAAAGCCTGTTTGTGTGATGGGGACCCCTGGGGTGCAGCCTGGACTGTGGGACCACTGAGACATCCAAACCCAACAGCTTGGGCTGTCTCTCGCACTGTGGTGCTGATGTCAAGCTACAAGTCTCTGACAGACGCTTAACTTACACAGCCATCCACAGGCAGGGACACACCCAGCTGAGTTACTTGAATCATCTCTTAGCCACTCATGAACTATCAATAGAGAAGCTTCAGCCAATTCCCCACCAAATCACCAGCCTTGCACCCCAGAACTGTACCATCTTGCACTGCTCAAGGCTCCCTTGGGCAATGTAAAATCATTAATAAGTTCACCACTTCTTCATAGGAAAGTGGACATGCATCAGCCTTTGTAATCTGAGCTGCAATTACCCAAGCACTTCAACCAAACACACAGTTTTTACGTAAAATATAAAACAGATTTATTATCTACAGAAAGACAGATTTTAAGTGATTATAAGTAGCAGGCATAACAATCAAAGTTGGTTACATAGGAAAAAGGTTAATTTACACTCTAAATTCTAACTTAAACAGACTAAGCAAGATTTGAATCAGTCTCACCTAACTGATGGTACAAGCATCTTGCAGTTCCTCAAGACAGACTGGACTCCCTTACAGCCTGGGACCAGTCTCCCTAGTTCAAAGTCTTTGTCTTCCAGACACTGAGATGGAAAGGGGTGGGTGGGCAGAGGCCGAGTGATGATGTTACTGTCCCTCTTTTATACTTTTTTCCAGCTGCTAGAGAGATTCTTGCTGTGACGTGGGTTAGTCTGCCCTCGTTGCATATGTGCCTTCTCTGAGAAGTGTCTGGGATAGATGATTTTTCTTGATGGGCCATTAACGCTGTCCGTCCCTCCTTTGTTGCAACTGACAGGTTGGCTGTGGGTATTTCCAAACCTCAACATATTTCAGTAGCATGTAAAGTAATACTTCATATACAATGATAGTATGTACAATCCAACAGGATGTTAAGGTTCAACAGACTGACTTTTTGAATACCTCACCAGGCATACTTTGTATAAAACACATCATAATCATATGACTGTGGTGAATATGCAGGTTCCGGGGTGCAACTTTGGGGTACAGAGTATCACAGTATGCAAAAGTGGGAAAAAAACTTTTATCGCTTTGCCAGCACCATCCATGTTTCAGTGGCAAACTGAAAGTTTTTTAATCTCCTGAGACTTTCTGAGTAATAAAGTTTAGCCTTCAGGTGGATTACTGTCATTCTGACTATATGTAGTAGGTTGACCTGATGTCCTGGTAGCTTATGCATATTTATCTTGTAAACTCATGTTTTTAGAAACTGTCAAGAGTGAAAAATACATGGTTTGATTTTCTTTACTCCCACATGCATGCAAGTAACTGTCAGCAAAGTTTGTTTAAAATGTATTTATCAGAACAAGCAAGGCTCAGTAAGTTGTCCTTTATCCACTATATATGTTGTATATTGGTTAAAGTAAAACTTTTTCAAGTGTGTATTTCTTATCCTATTTCTTACTTTATAGTATAGTACCTTGTTATAGGAAAGGCCTACGATGGCTATACAGAACCTGTGTTCAGTGTAAAATACTTGATTGAATTAAGTCACACATGTAAATAGTGATTTTAAACTTTAATATTCCCCTTCGAAGTATTAGTATACAAAACACATTTTTTCCATAGTGTATCATGGTGGTTCATATTGCAGGTTAGATTAAACAATATTGTTACCTAAAGCACTGAGCTAATGGAAAAGCTTATAGACTGCAAGAATTTTTGTTTATCCTTTAGAAGATCATGAACAATAAACTTGAACGTACTTTCTAGAAATTGAATGCTGAAAGTGAATTCGCCACATAGTGTACAAACACTGGGTAGAATCAATCATGTGTCCTGAATTCAGGGGATTCCTCAACTGGCAAGAGCTAGCATAAGCTGTTCTACAGAGTCACTTGTCCCCCTGCAGGCTATGCAGGGGGCATGCAGAGGGAGGGGAAGGAACACATGGCACTTCATCTGATCCCTGACCAGTGCACCACTCTCTGTTGGACCACTGCAGCTGGGATAAGTTAGGTCAATTCTTTGTTGATCTAAGCTGTGTCAGGCATCATTTTGGCTGCAGTGGTACAGAACTGGAGGGGAGGAGGAAAGTCATTCCGCTCAACCCCTTTGGTGTTTAGTTGCAGCTGAGGATTAAGTTCATTAATTACATCTACAACACCATTCCACGGTAAGTAGGTGGTAGTATGCCATTTTTCATAGAGTCCAAAGTCAGAAGGGGCCATTGTGACAATGTGGTCTGATCTCTGATATAACACAAGCCATAGGACTTCCCCAAAATAGTTCCTAGAGCATAGATTTTAGAAAAACATACAGTCTTTACTTAAAAATTGTCCGTGATTGAGAATCCACTACCACCCTTGGTAAATTACTCTCATTATTGAAAATGTTCACTTTGTTTCCAATCTGAATTTGTTAGCTTTATCTTTCAGCCATTAGGTCATGTCGTGACTTTCTCTGCTAGATTGAAGAGTCCATGATCAATTATTTGCTTCCCATGTGGGTACTTATAGGCTGTAATCAAGTCACCTCTTAACCTTCTCTTTGTTAAGCTAAATAGACCCAGTAAGCTCAATCTATCACTAAAAAGCACGTTTCTAATCTTTTAATCATTCTTGTGGCCCTTCTGTGAACCCTCTCCAACTTATCAACATTTTTCCTGAATTGTGAACACCAGAACTGGTGGTCACATCAGTTCCGAATACAGAGGTAAAACAACCTCTCTACTCCTAATTGAGATTCCCCTGTTTATGCATCCTAGAATTACATTAGCCCCTTTTGGCCATAGCATTGCACTGGGAGTTCATGTTCAGCTGATTATCCACTATGATGCCAAGTCCTTTTCAGAGTCCTTGCTTTCCAGGATAGTGTCCCCCATTGTATAAGTATGGGCTACGTTCTTTGTTCCTAGATGTACACGTTTACATTTAACCATATTGAAACATATTGTTTGCTTGTGCCCAGTTCACCAAGCGATCCAGAATGCTCTTTATCAGTGACCTGTCCTCTTAATTATTTAGCCTTCCCCAATTTTTGTCATCTGCACATTTTTTAGCTTTTATGGTTTCTTCCAAGTCATTGGTGAAAATCTTAAATAGCATAGGTCCAAGAACAAATCCCACTAGAAACACATCCAATAGATAATGATTCCCAGTTTATAATTACATTTTGAGATATAATTGTATATAGTTCTAGTTTTTAAATCAAAATGTCATGCTGTACCAAGTCAAATGCCTAAAAGAAGTTTAAGGCAATGACTACACTATAAATTACTTTGGTATAACTTATGCTGCTCAGGGGTGTGAATTATCCACACCCTGGAGTGATGTAAGTTATACTGACCTAAGCGCTGGTGTAGACAGCACTATGTCAGCGGGAGAGCATCTCTCACCAACATAGCTACCACCTCTTGTGGAGGCAAGAGTTAAGCCAACAAGAGAGCTCTCTCCCATTGGCTTAGAGCATCTTCACCAGAAGCATTGGTGAAGCTGCACCACTGTGAATGATGATATAGTATACTGAGGCTATGTCTACATTACAACATATATCAACATTATTATCTTTATCAACCAAACTTGTAATATTCCAGTTAGTTTGACAGGATATATTTTCTATAAACCCAGGTTGATTGGCATTAATTATGTTACTCTTCTTTAATGCTTTATTAATTGAGTGTCATGCCAGTCACTCCATTATTTTACCTGGGATTGATTTCAGATGGACAAGCCTGTAATTACTGGGTCATCCCATTTATCTCTTTTTTAAAATGGCACAACAGTAGCTTTCTCCCTTTTTTTGTGTGTGGAACTTCTCTGGTGTTCCAAGATGATTGAATATCAACATTAATGTTCCAGCGAGCTCCTTAGTCAGCTTTTTTAAAATTCTTGGATACAAGTTACGTGGATCTGCTGATTTTGAAAATGTCTACTTGAGTAGCTGCTGCTTAACATCCTCCTGAGATAATGTTAGAGTAGAAAATGATATCATATATAACTACATCATTTGTTTTCCCCCCAAATACACAATAAATATTATTGTTTAGCACTACTACCTTTTCTGCATTATTACTGACAATTCTACCATTTCCATCTACTAATGGATCAATACCATTGTTAAGATTCTTTTTGTTCCTAATACTCTCTAAAAAGTCCATATTGTCCTTATCTGTGCTGGCCATAGATTTCCCCTTGTCCCTTTGCTTCCCTTGTCAATAAGGGTAAGGAATGTGAATCAGATATTTAGTAACCTGTTGAAAGACACAACAGACTAGCATTCAAATTTAGGCTCCCGGTCCTGTGATAACATCTTGAGGCCAACCCCCTCTTTACATTATAATATGAAAACTAATAATAATCTGAACACACCTGTGATAAACAGCTAGTCATTCATCTTGTTTATCAAGATTCTTTTATGGATTTCTTCCCCCCACCCTGCTTATTAATTTAAATGTGTCGCTATCATATGGTACTATTGCAAAATGCAGCTCCAAGTTCTGTCCTAAATTAAATCCAGTAACATGGGCCTTATGATTGGCATAATTGACTTTGGGTGTATGGAAACAAATATTTATACTTTTTAGACACCTTATTTGTGGCTGAAATATGCCTTTTTTTTGACTGAATATTCCCAAGTATCTGCAAGCAGGCTTCCTGTGGAACGTGTAGGTTGCATGGCTTACACCTCCAAAGCTGTGGATGTACTTAGAGTATCATAAATACTGTACTAAGAAATAGCATATTTTTAGTGGGTAACATGATGCCACTGGCCTGTGTGCCTGTCTGAGTATATTACAAAAGTCCCATTGTGACTTCAGTAGTTTTAAAGTAAAAATGTTTTCATTATAACCCTCTTTCCCCCGCCCCCATGCCACACTTGTTATTTTCCAATACCTTTTAGAATGAAATTGTTCATGCTTGATTTCTTCCCAAAGGTGAAATATATGGAAGATTTGAGCTAATCCTGTTCATCTGTTTGTTGCTGTGTGATATGGTGAAAGGAGTGTGTTTTGTTCCTGCTTTTAAAATTTGTAACCACTGTGTTTTGGGGGAATAACTCCATTTTTTGCATCTTGAAACTACCCACTTTGGATGCACATCTGTGCTGTAACTAATGAATAATGCTTGATTAGTTAAGTTCTGGAGGCAGACAATACGTTATACGTTTGTGTAATTGTGGGAGCTGGCCCCAACTGCAGACTTTAAAGCCTGCTGGCAAGCTCTCCTAGTCCTGGACTGTAACAGTAGGGTCCTCAAGAAAGAGTGCCTGCTGAAAGCATTCCTGATGAGCAAAGTGTCCCTTATGCCTCGTTCATGTAGCTCTTCAAAGCATGGCAGATTTTTAATCCTGCAGTTGTTGCTTGGCATACCAGAACTCTAAGCAATCCAGAACTGAATGCCTGCTCAGGAGAGCTTTCAAAGTTCTGCAAAGAGACCACTCTATCACTCCCACCCAGCTGCACATTTCCTGAATTTCGGGTGCTTCATTGTGCAATCTTAGCATCACTTTACCTTTTTTCTTTGCAGTCGAGTAGAAATTAAAGAAGTTCTGGCACTAACTCCCCATCCAGGTGAATATGTGGTACTTTAACACAAATAAACCCTGGTTCATAGTTCTTAGGGTGGTGTATTCCTTTATGAAAGTCATAAATTGGCAAAAGAAACTTACTTGAGTTCAGTAGGTCTAATTCTGTGTTTGCTTGCATTTCAGTTAAATGAAATGGCAGAAGATCCCAATCTATGGGTTGGAGGATTATATACTCTTTTTGTATTGTCCCGTGGAAACTGTTTCTCCTCCCCCCCCCCCCACACCCCAAACTCCAAGTACATTTTCCCCACACCCCTACTTTTTAAAGAGCCCTTGAATTCTAAAGATGTCACAACTTGTGTTTCTGCTAATGTTAAAAAGCTGTTTGCCCCGGCTAAATGACAAGACCTCGCTGCACTTCAGTATATGTATAAAACCTCAGAAACTGTTCCATAAGGTGAACATATGCTTCCCACCCAGCATGACTAAACTCCAAAGAAAGCAAGTCTGTTTCAATGTAAATAAGCTCTGGATTTCCTTCCCCCATCATAGTGACAACTAATCAGGGAGCCATAACTGTAAACTGGATGATTTTTCTAGTTTAAGTTCAGTTCATAAATGTAAATTGATGTTAATGTAATCAGCATATTCCCTTATGTCTAAAAGCCACAAGATAAGTCAAAATAAGACAGTAGTTCCGTCCTCTCTTATTTAGAGACCTCTTTGTAACAGACTGGACCAGGAGCCCACTCTAACTCCCTTATTTCAAACCCTGATACAGGTGTTCTATCTAGCTTATTTGGTTTGCCAAGATCTTTCTATTCTCTTGTATCCTTCAATTGCTTTTTCTTTTTTTATGGATTTTTTTTATTGTGCTTTCCATTTCTCAGTCCTGTTTGTTCTTTTCCCTCCCTCTTTACAGTATTTTCCTCTCCCTCTCTGTTCTTGTGTTCTCTGCTTTATGTTGCTCCTCTTATTTGCTCTTGTTCTACTGTACATCTCTGCTCTCTAGTGCTGCCACCTGTTTCCCTGTTCATCCATGCTGCTCACTTCTATTTTAGGGGCTTTCTTCCCCTTCTCCATATTTTAGCTGAGGGCTGTGTTCTCCCAACCCTCCCTACTGCTGTTTGTTTCACACCTTCCCTACCACAGTGCTACATAGTGCTGCTTCCTGGCTCTTACAATAGAGATTGCAGAGAGCAGCACTAACACAGTACCGTATAGCAAAGCCTGAGCAGCAGAAACACAGCAGAAGCAGGAATAACTGTGTGGCTAGCAATCCCCTGTGGCAGAGCAGAGAGACAGGTGCACCCCTGGAAGGGTGTGGCATCTTCCCTCATTCCTGAGATATGTAGCATTTAAATTCCTGCTTGTGGGTGATGAAAGCATAGATTATATTTCTCACCACAGGTTGGGAATCTATTAGTATCCCATCGCATTATCTTGGGATGTGGCTTACTTTGATTCATGCAAAATGAAATTGAATTCTAATATTTCCATGCAAGTCAGCATTTGTGGTGTAATCTTTATAGTTTTAATGAAACTGGAGTCCTACGTGAAGCAGCTGAAATTGCTTTGTTTCCTTTTTTGCATATAACATCCCACCAAACTGCATTTAAATTTCGTGTCTGACCTTCAGTCTTAAATTCTCTCACAATTAAGCCTCATAGTTGTATAAAATGGTGTATAACACCAATGCTGACCTGAGGTAATTTGAGTACAATGGGATTAGGACTAGGATTGCAGAACATCTTTCAAATTTCAAGTAGTATCAAACCTTTAATGTTGTTAAAATGCAGTTATGTTATGAAAAGTAACTCCCTAAAATAAGTTTATAGGCTCCATTCGTCTGTGTCTTTCACATCCATTTTTTTTTCAGTTGCACCAGTAAAATGATGGCTTTCTAACCACGTGCTCTGCAAACATTAACATGGGATCTGAACGTTAAAACATTATTCTCTCTTGCTGTGCCATCTGTTCAAGATGTTGCTCTTAGAATTTAGTTAATTCATTTTGGTGTAAGAATGGGTTTTATTCTGCCTTAATCTCCCATATCTGAATTTACCCTGCAGTATAAACAGGAGTAAAAAGCAGCATAAACTTTTTTAGCTAGAAAACTACGCAGATGTGACATGAAATAGACATGCAGTACGTCTGTTCAGTAAACTGCTGTTTTTACTTTGTCATCTTTCTAACCATAAAGAGTCAAAAAGCTTAAGACCAGAAGGGGCCACTACATAATCTAGTCTGACCTCCATTACATCACAAGCTACCAGCACTGTCCAGCCACCTCCACACTAAACCCAGCAACCAAAATTAGACCCTCCTGGAGACTAAGCTATTGTGTGCCACAGGCACAGAATAGAAGATACTGAGCTGCACCAATGGTAGGGAATTAAATGAGAATTTTTAGTACCACTTCTCAGCATTAGCCAACCCTGCCCAATGTCCCTCTCCAGCTGTGGCCATCTCAGATGCTTCATGGGAAGAAAACCCACCCAACTTTTTTTTTGGGCGGGGGGGGGGAAGATGGGGGAAAGGAATGGATTGCTCAGTGGTTTAAGCATTGGCCTGCTAAACCCAAGGTTGTGAGTTCAATCCTTGAGGGGGCCATTTAGGGATCTGGGGCAAAAATCTGTCTGAGGATTGGTCCTGCTTTGAGCAGGGGGTTGGACTGGATGACCACTTGAGGTCCCTTCCAACCCTGATATTCTATCCTTCTAGGAAGAAGGAATCCCTTCCCCTGACTCCTGCAGGTGACTAGCGGAAGTCCTGATGCTTGAGGAATGGTCTAGACTCTAGATAATACTTAGTCCTGCCATGAGTGCGGGGGACTAGACTAGATGACCTCTCAAGTTCCCTTCCAGTCCTATGATTCTATGAGATTTTACAAACATAAGCCATGAACCAGAAGGGACAAACAAGACTACTGATTTCTGCCCCCCCACCACAAGCAACCCGTCATGCAATCACAAGCTTGTCAAGCTATCTTAAAACTAGTTAAGTTGTTTGTCCCCACAACTCCTATTGGGAGGCTGGTTCAGAGCCATAGAGAGAGAACTTACATAATAAACTACCCGGCTATCTTTGAGTTCTGGTCATTATTTCTTACATCCTTGTTGACTGATTTTTATTTATTTTGTAAGGAGAGGTGTTGATCTAATATCTGACCAGATGGATCCCATTCTATTATAGCATCACTGCTGTTCCTGCTCCTACATTTTAAGGAGATGCTGTCAAGCTTGCAGTTGGTTTGGGTCACTTTCACTTATTTTTAATAACCCCATAGGAACTTGGATAAAAATCAATTAACTGATTTTAATGTATTTTATTTGTGTAAGAATTTAAAATGGCTGCTAGCTATTTGGAAAGACATTTCTTGGCTTTGGTGCACTAGCATGATGACATTCTAATGCTCCGCAGTCTTATAAGAACGGCCATACTGGGTCAGACCAAAGTTCCATCTGGCCCAGCATTCTATCTTTCGACAGTGCCCAATACCAGGTGCTTCAGACAAAATGAACAGAACAGGTAATCATCAAGTGATCCTTCCTCTGTCGCCCCTTCTCAGCTTCTGGCAAACCAGGGGCTAGGGGCCCTTCAGCGTATGGATTTGCATCACTGTCCATCCTGGCTAATAGCCATTGATGGACCTATCCTCAATGAATTTATCTAGTTCTTGTGAACGTTGTTATAGTCTTGGCCTTCACAACATCCTCTGGCAAAGAGTTCCAGGGGTTGACTGTGCACTGTGTGAAGAAATGCTTCCTTTTGTTTGTTTAAACTTGCTGCCTGTTCATTTCATTTGCTGAGTTCTTGTGTTATGAAGAGTAAATAACACTTCCTTATTTACTTTCTCCACACAAGTCATGATCTTATAGTTTCTATCATATCCCCCCTTAGTAATCTCTTTTCCAAGCTGAAAAGTCCCAGTCTTATTCATCTCTTCTCGTATGGTAGCTGTTCCATACTCCTAATCATTTTTGTTGCCCTACTCTATACCTTGTCCAATTCCAGTATGTCTTTTTTGAGATAAGGCAACCAGATCTGAATGCAGTATTCAAGTTATGAGCATACCATGGATTTATATAGAGGCAATATGATATTTTCTGTCATCTTATCTATCCCTTTTTCATTGATTCTCAATATTTCTCTTCGCTTTTTTGACTGCCACTGCACATTGAGTGTACGTTTTCAGAGAAATATACACAATGAATGACTCTAAGATCTCTCTTGAGTGGTAACATAATTTAGACCCCATCATTTTATACGTATACTTGAGATTATGTTCTCCAATGTGCATTACTTTGCTTTTATCAACATTGAATTTCATTGCCATTTTGTTGCCCAGTCATCTGGTTTTGTGAGATCCCTTTGTAACTCTTCGCAGTCTGCTTTGGACATAACTGTCTTGAGTAGATTTGTATCATCTGCAAATTTTGCCACCTCACTGTTTTACCCCTTTTTCCAGATCCTTTATGAATATGTTGAACAGTACTGGTCCCAATACAGACCCTTTGGGGACACAACTATTTACCTCTCTCCATTCTGAAAACTGTATTTATTCCTACCCTTTGTTTCTTGTCTTTAATCAGTTACTGATCCATGAGGAGACCTTCCCTCTTATCCCATGACAGCTTATTTTGCTTAAGAGACTTTGGTGAGGGACCTTGTCAAAGGCTTTCTGAAAATCTAAGTACGCTATATCCACTGGATTCCCTTGTCCATGTGCTTGTTGACCCCCCTCAAAGAATTCTAATAGATTGGTGAGGCATGATTTCCCTTTACAAAAAGCATGTTGACTCTTCCCCAACAAACCGTGTCCATCTGTGTATCTAATAATTCTGTTCTTTACTGTATTTTCAACCAATTTACCTGATAATGAAGTTTAGGTGTACCTACCTGTAATTGCTAGGATCGCTTTTGGAGCTTTTTAAAAAAAATTAGCGTCACATTAGCTATCCAATCATCTGGTACAAAAGCTGATTTAAATGATAGGTTACATGCTATGGTTAGTAGTTATTCAATTTCACATTTGAGCTCCTTGAGAACTCTTGGGTGAATACCATCTGGTCCTGGTGACTTCTTATTGTTTAATTTATCAGTTTGTTCCCAAACCTTCTCTAATGACACCTGTATCTGGGACAGTTCCTGAGATTTATCACCTCAAAAGTATGTCTCAGGCTTGGGAATCTCCCTTACATTCTCAGTTGTGAAGACCAATGCAATGAATTCATTTAGTTTCTCCACAAAGGCCTTATCTTCCTTGAGTGCTCCTTTAGCATCTTGATCATCCAGTGGCCCCCCTGGCTGTTTAGCAGGCTTCCCGCTTCTGATGTCCTAAAACATTTTTTTGCTGTTACTTTTTGAATCGTTGTCATGAATAAATATCGTCCAGCTTCTTCAGAATTAATTTTGTGTGTGTACACAGCTTTTCTCCTCTCTCAACCTAACCAGCAACTTTGGCTTTTCTGTTTGTCAGCAAGACCCAATTGTCAGCAAGACCCAATTTTCTTTTCTCTGACCCCTTCCTTCCTTGCTTATCTGCACATTCTGATACCATTTCACATTTTATTTGGAAAATCCAGTAATTTTGGATTCTTCTCTTCTGATTTTTGGTATCTCCACCCAGTGAAAAGATGTCCCCTTTGTTCAACTCCTGAGTCCACCCTTATGACGCCAGCCCCCCCAGGGTAATTGCTCATTCTTTCACAGCAGCTCAGTAATAGTTTTATCCCCATGCTTTTCTTGGACTCCCTAGGCCTTTAAACAATTCCTAGTTTAGTTGTCTAGTCTCTCAGCTCCTCCTATCTTTCAGTGTCATTCTCCAAACAGAGTGCCTCATGGTTACTCTCTTTCCAGCTGTTGTACTGTTCAGGGTAATGGGCTCCTTTTTGGACACTTCTGTCCCTGAAGCATTCTGCAGGCCAATGTACAGTGTGTGTTCTCCATTTCATTGAAGCTTTTGAGGCCCCATTCAGTTTATAAAAATTACTGAAGGCAAAGGTATGCTCTGAGTTTCGATAAGTTTGCCTTCCTGTCTGATTTAAATAAATTTGTAGGCCTGAACAAACTGGCAGTGCACCTCAGGTGCCAGATTGAAGCTGCCTCTTATGTGGGTGCACTGGATGGAGGAGAGAGAGCATGAGAGCCTTTCCTCACAGTGCACCCACCCAAGAGGCAGCTATAATTTCACTGCTTGTTCAGCAGCGCACTCAGTTGAAGGCTTGGGGGGGGGGGCAGGGTTGTGATTATGGCCCTGCCTCTTCCCAACTGTGCAGTGGCGATGAACACTTTTTTTTATAGTGGTGGTGCTGAAAGCCAGCTAAGGAAACTCTAAAGCAGTGGTCCCCAAACTTTTTACCTCATGCCCCTCCCACCCCCAGAGCCATGGCTCTGGGATGGGGGGACACGGACAGGGGTAAGGGTGCCAAGGCTCAGGCCGCAGCTGGGGGTGTGCCTGGGGCTGGCAGCCAGGGCCTAGAGCTCGGGGTGCTGCAGCACCTCCCTCACCCTTCGTTCCTGTGCCTATGCCAGTGTGCCGCTCTTTCCCCTGATTCCACCCTCTCCCTTCTGCAATAGGGGAACAGCCTACACTTGGAGGCATTATGCTTCCGATTCCATGGGCCTCCATGTCCAGTGAAGATTGGGGTCTATGACATATGGTATAATACAACACTGTCTACATGTTAAATGTTATACAAGCATTTTCCTGAAATGAAGCTTGAATTTATCCATTAATAAATATGCTAAGACATACTAGAGTCTAAAGACCTACAAAAACTGTAGTTCACTTATTAAACTGCTTTGTATTAGATTCTACTGACACTTTTTTTTAAAGTGGGGTGTGGGGGGGAGCTTTTAGAATGTAAATTATTGAGCTCTTGCCTCCAGGGAGAACAAAAAGGGGGAAAGGCTGTTTTAAGATGGTACTGAGTTGATGAAATGGCTGTTTTACAGACTGTGCAAAGTCTGACCTAGTACTTTAAGTACAGAAACTTTGAATGACATAGCTACATTAGCTTATGAATTAAGTAACATTAGCCTCCCCTCTCCTGTAACCCTTTTTCCCATGTTGAGTTGTGAAGTGTGTGCAAAGAGAAATTCTTCTGTTTTATATAATAGTGTTCAATATTAATGAGAAGGAATTTCTTGTAAATTGCTTGTTGATTATGAAGTAGAAAGTGAATTAATGAATTGTGCAATCTTTACAGTATTATATTGGTTACCCTGTCTTTACTAGGCAGTTGTCTGTAGCAGGTGCAATGAATGAATACTGTACCACTCCTATATTTTATAGTCCCATACTATAAAAAAATATTTTTGCTGCTTCCTTGATCATGCAGTTTGGTTTCTCTCTCTCTCTCTCTCAAGAGCCTGCTCAGCAACCAAACCCAGATTCCAGGTGCCGTATTCCACAATCATTCTGTAATCTGTAATCATAGAAACAGAATGTTCCTCCTCTTATTCCTCCATTGCCAACAGTTTCTGGGTGGGTGAATGTCAGTAGCTGGAGTTATTTTTAAAGGCGAGAGGTGAGGCTTGTCGTGCAAAGCTAGAAAGAGGGCGTTTGTTTGTAGAGCAGAACTGACATCAAAGTGCAGATTACTGCCTACTGGCTAGCCACTTGCTTTATACCAGGTAATCTTTAACGTGTGTGTCAGTCACAAAGATCGCAACTAGCCCAGCCACGTATATGAAATATTGCTAGTATTTATGATCTGGAAGATTGCTTTTTTTTTTCTTTCCATGAGCTGGACTTTGAAACTTAGACGTTCATACTAATCAACTTGCAATACCTGCTCAGTGCTGCTTAATTAAGCAATCACTTTCCACTTTTCTTCACAGGATAATATAAATGTTTTTCTGAAAGCTTGTGAAAATATTGGATTGAAAGAAGCTCAGCTTTTTCATCCTGGTGATCTTCAGGATTTGTCCAGTCGAGTTACTGTCAAGTAAGTTTTTCCACCTAATATTTTTAAAGTTAGCTAATATGTTTTACCAGTCAGAGTTTTTTAAAATGTTTGACTAGAAAATTCTTGCTTAAAACAGCTAGCAACAGAGCAGTTTTGAAGAAGTGTAGCTCAGAATGGTCGTAGCTTTGTTAAAGTTATTAGGTTAGGTCTGATATAATTAGTGCAAATATATCCTGTAGAGAACCTTACTTTGTAATTTAAAATTAGTATTTTTATACCTACCAGTATACTGGGTTGCTAATTAATATTTAGTGTTTAAAGATGTGAAGCAGAAACTGTTCTGTTACAATTTAGTTTTAGAATAAACTCTGTAGGTGAATTGTGTACTATAATAACCAGAAGGTGCTAAAATAGATTTAAAAATATTTCTTGATTTATTTGTTTAAATTTTGAAATCAGTAGTTTAAAAAAAATTTCAAGGATTAGACTAGTAATTTGTGGCATTCAGATGAGTTGCTGTGGGGTATGAGTATTGCATTTTTGAAGGACCACACTTTTCTCCAATTCAAAGATTTGTTACTGAATGTTACACTTCAGAGTGGGGAGAGAAACAGGAACTAAGTACAATGTATTCAGACCACTAGATGTTGGATTACACTCAGAGTAATTGTTATGTTTATAGATGACAGTATTTTCCCATGAAATAGACATGTTTGTTCTTGCAATATAACTCATTGCTTCCCATAATTTTAGGACTCAGGCTTTTCTCATTTGAATGAGAGTTCTGTTATTAACTTCAGTGAGAAAAGGATAGAGCCCTTAATAAGCTTCCAAGAACTCGGTAGTTAACAGGTGTTACTAAGGTAAATATGGCATGCAGCAAATCTTTCCTTGGGCTATTTAGCTTTGTAGTGCTTGGCACCTTTGTTCAATTCCAGTAGGGGAAAGGGGACAGTGGGTGGGGACAGAAATTGACTAGCTTAAATTCTAGGATACTTACTGAATACAAATGTCCTTGGATTTTGTAGAATTGATTGAGTTGGTGGGAACCCTTTATTTATTTATTTTAATTTTAATTTAAAAAAAACAATTTTTTTGTAAAGGTGATGAGGAAAAAGTGTGTAACAACCCAGCTTTTTCAATTTGGAAGATTCTCGTATCGATAGCTTGCAATCGATACGAGAATATGCTGCAATGTTCTTCATGTCCATTGCAAAATGAAACTTAATTCGGGATTAAACTCTTGTGCTTATGATAGCAAGATGCTTCTAAAATATTTGAGGATTTATTTGGCCTGATGATTTTGTGGACGATGATTTAGCTGCTGGGTTTCAAAATATTGGCATACTTCTTGAGTGACTTTATGCAGTGCAAGGAGCTAAGATGTTTGTAAACTCTGCCTTACTGTAATTATTCACAAGTCTCCAAATCCCTATTTTAGTCTAGATTGATTTTAAAATATAGCTAAGAGTAATTTTAAATTGTGTGTGATTAGTCAGTCTTCAGCAAAGTAAATTCTGACAATCTGAAACCTGAGGGAGGTCAGATAGTAAGCTAGCAAACTGTTGTGCAAGGTATGTTGTCCAACTTGTCTGAGTACTAAGCACAAGTCACAAAAGTAGCAGGCGTGCCTGGGTGGTGGTAGTCAGCCATGAAATGAAAGACGTACTTATATGGCACCCATTAGTATCTGTGATACCTGAGCATGTCAGTCTTTAATGTATTTATTCTCAAACACTGCTGTGTGATAGGGCAGTAGTGTTAGACCCATTTTACATATAGGGAACTAAGGCACAGAGTGGCTAAGTGCCTTGTCCAAAGTCTCTCAGGAAATCTGTTTTCACCAACAAGGTTAGTAACGACTGGGACCTCTAACATAGTGAACGCCAGTGAAAATGAGGTAGGGTCTGAGGATAAAATTGGGAAAGAACAAGTTTAAAATTACTTTGACAATTTAGATGTCTTCATGTCACCTGGGCCTGATGAAATACCTCCTCAGTCAGCTCCTTGAGAGTTCCAGGATGTATCTGAGCCATTAGCGATTATCTTCAAAAACTCATGGAAGACAAGAGAGGTTCCAGAGGACTGGAAGAGAGCAAATATGGTACCCATCTATAAAAAAGGGAAATATAGAGAACCCAGGGACTTCCACACCAGTCAGCTTAACTTTGTTACCCAAAAATGGAGTAAATAATCAAGCGATCAGTTTGCAAACACAGAAAAGATATGGAAATGAACAACAAGGAATAGATCACTAAATGATTACCTGTTCTGTTAATTCCTTCTGGGGCACTTGGCATTGGCCGCTGTCGGAAGACAGGATATTGGGCTAGATGGACCTTTGGTCTGACCCAGTCTGGCCATTCTTATGTTCTTAAAGTGATAAGTAACATTCAGCGTGGACTTTTCAAAAACAAATCATATCAAACCAACTTAATAGCTTTCTTTGACAGAGTTACAAGCCATATGGGTGCCGAGTGGAGGGGGGAAGCAACAGATGTGTGATGCATCTTGACTTTAGTATGGCTTTTGATACTGTCTAACACGGTTCTCAAGACACAATTTTTGGTGGCCTCAGAGTGCAGCTAACAACTTTTGCTGGTGGCCACTCACACTTAATTCCCTTTAGGAAAAACAGTTAAATATGCACATACACGTCCAAATTGTTGTAATTTATTAATTGCTAGCTAGTAAGTCTGCTGTGAAAAGTGATATTTGTATGTTTGTTAATATCACTTTTCACAGCAGATTGTCCCAAGGCTTGACAGGGCTGAGTAAAATTAAGCCCTGGATGGGGAGGCTGGGGGAGATGGGGTGGGGGAGCTGGAGCCCAAAGCCCTGTGGCCAGAGCCTCCTGCCCCACTGCCTTGCCACCCCATGGCTGAAGCTCAAAGCCTGAACCCCACCACCCCTGGGAAGGTGGGGAACTCAGTGGTTGCCTGGTCCTCCAGCATTGTGCCCCAGGTGCCTCCACAGGGCGAGTAGGGCCCAACCACTGCTGGCAGCAGCAGCAATCAACACCAAGGTGGTGCATCCAGGAGCAACAGGGAGGGACTGCTACTTTGTCCCCCCCTCTCCCCCAATAACAGTCCAGGAGGCTGTGGTCGCAGAAAAAGGCCCCTGGCGGCCACATTTGAGCAACGCTGGTCTAGCATGAACCTCTCATAGGCAAACTAGGGAAATACAACCTAGATGGAGCTACTGTACGGTGGGTGCATTATATACCTCTCCCTCGATATAACACAAATTCAGATATAACGCAGTAAAGCAGTGCTCCCGGGGGGGGGGGGGGGTAGGGCTGCGCACTCTGGTGGACCACAGCAAATTCAATGTAACATGGTTTCACCTATAACGTGGTAAGATTTTTTTTTTTTTGGCTCCCGAGGACAGCATTATATCGAGGTAGAGGTGTACTCTCTGGAACAGTTTTCCAACCAGTTATCAGTGGTTCATAGTCAAGCTGGAAGGGCATATTGAGTGGAGTCCCAAAAGGATTGGTCCTGGGTCCAGTTCTGTTCAATATCGTCTTCA
Organism: Mauremys reevesii; assembly: GCF_016161935.1. Taxonomy (NCBI): domain Eukaryota; kingdom Metazoa; phylum Chordata; order Testudines; family Geoemydidae; genus Mauremys; species Mauremys reevesii. The sequence goes on from NC_052623.1 coordinate 83,915,375, forward strand.
GTGATTTAGATAATGGCATAGAGAGCATACTTATAAAGTTTTTGGATGAAACCATGTGCTTTGGAGGATAGGATTAAAATTCAAAATGATTTGGGCAAACAGGAGAAATGGTCTGAAGTAAATAGGATAAAATTCAGTAAGGAGAACAGCAAATTACTCCACTTATGGAGCACAACTGCACACATACAAAATGGGAAATGACTGCCTAGGAAGGACATTAGAAAAAACTTTCTTACTGTCAGGGTAGTTAAGCACTGGAACAAATTACCTAGGGAGATTGTGGAATCTCCATCATTGGAGATTTTAAGAACAGATTAGATAAACACCTGTCATGAATGGTCTAGTTTTTATTTAGTCCTGCCATGAGTGCAGGGAACTGGACTAGTTAACCTCTCAAGGTCCTTTCCAGTCCTACGATTCTATGACTTGAGCCTAGATCTCCCAAATCCCAAGTCCTAGGCTAGTTCTCTAACCACTTGTCTATCCTTCCTTTTAATTGGCTTTGAGAACTTTTCCTTTAACACCCTTAGTTCCTCTCCTAGTTCCTGGAGAAAGAAAAGTGGGTGTGTCATATAGTAATGTAAAATAGTATTTTAACCCCACCATGCAACAGGGCTGCATGTATTCAATTAGTAGGAAAAGTAGGTTTAACCATTGATCATTTTTATGATTCACGTACGAATATACAGAAAGATTAGAGCAGAATGGAAATACTTGCATACCATACCGTCATGCTTTTTTAATTTGATTCAATACAAAGTCAACTTTCTGTATGACCTGTATCATATGATAGCTCTATAATATGTCTAAAATGCTCAGACATTTCAGTTTGACCACATCGTAAAGCAGTAAATTGAATATCCTGGCAAATTTTGGCACACTTAAAACTTAAGTTAGGAGAGAGTGAGTGAGTGGTCATTTCCTGCCAAACTTCTGGTAGAGCTTTACACTAGGATAACTCTTCATCAGAAAGTTGATCAAATGTCATGCAATCACCCTGGAGGCAAGGCAGTCTCTTGCAGAGAGTTCCCAGATAAAATAATAAGGTTGTCAGCAGATTAGCAGTATGTGCTGAATAAGTGACTCTCTAAATGGTCTTTTAAAAAAATATTAGGTTTCTGACATACACTGTATATAATTCCACCTGTGTGTGATATATAAAAATACATACTTGCCTCAAATTGGTACACTGTCATTGTCATGTTAGGAATTTCAATGATGTTTCTCATATACCATATGAGGTGAGCTTGTTCCAAATTAGTATTCATTTTGTTTTGATGCTAATGAATTATTCCTTGTTTACATTGTTTTGTATAAAGTTTTGTTGTCCTAAAGAGACAAAGATTTTTTATATAGTAGAACCTCAGAGTGATGGATTTATCAGTCAACCAGACACCATGTGGAACTGAAAGTAATCATTCAGGCAGCAGTGGAGACAAAAACAAAACAGCAAGTACTGTAAGGCCTCAGGGCTTCAGCCAGGGAGGGTTTGGGCTGCAGGGGATCAGGGCTCCAGGCATGGGGAGGTCGGCTCAGGGCTTCTGACCCTCAATAGCACTAGGGCTCAGGGCTTTAGAACTGGGGGAGTGCCGAGGCTCAGGGCTTCAGTCCCTCAGCTCCGTTCACAGCTTCTACCCTGTGGGGGTTGCCAGGGCTCAGTGCTTCAGTATTATCCAAATTCTGGTATTTATATGTGTAGGCGATTGCAAATCTCTTCATACCATGGCAGTTAAGTGACTAGAAGAGCAGTAGTATGACATGGGAAATATATTGTCATGAATGACTTTCTGCCAGTGAAGATGGGAACAGGGATTAGTGTCTGATATTTATGGCTCAGTTTTTCTGTAAATCTCTAGAAATTATTGGCTATTGGTGTAGTATAGCAATGTGTCATGTCTAAAATAAATGATCGAGGTGGCACCATCCATCATACAGCATCCCAAAGAGTTGTGTGCATTTCTTCTTCTTTCATGGTTGGTTATTTAGTTAAATGTATATGTATCTCTGTTCATTCTCTTCAGTGTGTGTAATTTATTGCTACAATTTTTTTAGCCTAAACATTTATTATACTTAGAACTAAATGAGATGGTATTATTCTTAAACCCACCAACTTCTCAATTGCTTTAAATCTGAAATAGCATTGGGTTGCCTTTCGGATTCATTTGGTTCTTTTCAATTATATCAGCTTGAGTGTAACATGAGCTCAGTGACTTTCATTTAGCAACATAGTTACTATTTAAAAACCTTGAGTACTTCCTACCAAGTTCTTTTTAAAATTACGCACCCAGTTGTTCCCAGTTGTAGCAGGGTTCTTACAAAAATAGTTCAATAGCTTTAAAATTACCAGAGTTACCTCAGTGAGATGTCAAATTTCAAATGTTCTTATTGATACTAGAGATTCTAATATTGGGCTTCCTAGTTATTCAACTGCTATGTATGGTAAAGAATAGGGATTGTCTGTCTCATGTTGACAAATGCCTCTGTCAGAGTAAAATGCTTATCCAGTAGTGTATGACGGCTTAAAAAAATAAAGATCTTGTATTTCAAATGGGTGACTGGTAATACAAAATAAATGCTGGTGAATAGATAAATTAGAAAAAAAGGTAGTAAGCCAAAATTTATGAAATAATTTCTTGTGTTGTAAAGCTTAGCATTAAAGAATCTAATAATTTATCTCAAGCTCCAAAACCTTGTGCTGAAGGTAGGGTGACCAGATGTCCTGATTCTTGAGTCTTTTTCTTATATAGGCTCCTATTACCCCCCACCCCCATCCTGATTTTTCACACTTGCTGTCTGGTCACCCTAGCTGAAGGAGTAATGTTAAACTTTAATATCCCACTTCTAGCCTTCTGTAAGGACTGAATGAAATATGTAATTAAATATTTCACTAAATTAAAGTAAGTAATTTATAGGCTTCCATTTTAAGCAGAAGTTGAGTCAAATGTTCATGGACATACTGAGCAGCAATAGTTAACTAGGCTTCATCCTACTTAATGGTCAGATCAGTACCTTCAGCTCCCATTAAATTATATTGATGGTGAGGTTCCTCAGTACAAGGGGTTCTGGCCATAAATTAGTGCCTTAGCCTCAGTGGAATACTTCATTCTGTGCAATGAATAAAGCAGAATGAAGTATATGATGTTATTAAAAACTAGCTTATACATATATAAAGGGGCTAAATTAAGTTTGCATGGGCAACTTTTATTTTGGTATTTCCTAATTCTTTGAGTGCTTGACTTCATAACCTTATCGTTCTTTAAACATGGGGGGATGGGAAATGGCTTGGATGTAATTGCTTAGATTTTAAAACAAAATAACTCACTCAGCACTTATAACGCTATGGCATAGAGCTCTACATCTTGACTTAAGTGAATAACTTATAGCAGTAGAAGGCATTTGAGTTTTTGCTCCTCTTCACCCATCCAAAAATCTTTGCACCCTGGGCAATCTTTAAAAAAGGCATTAATAAATAAACAGACCCATCAATTGTACCGTGATCAAATCAAATAACGTGAAAATATAAATTTAATTAACCTCCCCAAAAATTCCTCCCCTTTTCCCCCCGAGTTCCACTTCACTGCTACCCAGCCCTACTCACCACCCATCTTCTTATGGGAGATAGAGAAAAGAATGGCCGTGTGACACACTAAAGATTATCAAACTTTTATGGACTAAGGGAGGAAGTGAATTCCAAAGGAACAGGGCTCTAACAGAGAGCACACTGCCCATAGTGCCTTCTCACTTGTACCAATGGTGCTCCAGCTCAGGTATCTCTGTGGACTGCAACTTTGAAAGTATGTCACAGGGAGAGAGGTGCTCTGATAGATTGGTAACACTGCTCCCATACATGCTATCAAATGGGAAACATACAGTTTGCAATGGAAACAGTAGCTGAGCTGAGCATAGAATCCTGGTCTAATGATGCCCATTCCTGTGCTCAGTTAACAAAAGCAGAGTGAAACTGGCACTGGTGTAAGTCTCATCCATGCTACTGCTCCTTTATGCATCAATAGGGAAAGCATTATACTTAGAAGTATTCCAAGTGTGGTCTTTGAGGCATGAACAATGTTATCAACTTCTCGTAGTTTTATTGCAAGACTTGTAGTATTTGGTGGTTTTAGTAAAGCCCTGGCTCCTGGAGTCATGTGATTGTGAGACTCTCAGCTTTCATTTAAAAACATCAGTTTCTAGCCCTTATGGTTGCAGAGAAAAGCCTGAAAAACTTGACTCAAGTGTACTGTAAATGTTCTAAAACCAAATGGCAAGTAAAACAAAAGGACAAATCTAAACCTTACAATTTTTTTTAGAAATCTTGTGATTTTTAAGCCAATTTTGTGTGTGTGTATGTGTGGTTTTTTGTTTTTTTTTTATTTTAATTTTTTTTCAGGGAGGAGGGGCTGATTCTTTTCAATAGTTGTTCAGTCATAAACATCTGACAGAAAAAGAAAAGAGGAAAATACACTAATGTAGAGAATAGAGAGAAATCTCTGGTTAGGGGGAGAACTGCACTTGTGGTGGGTTGACCTGTGTGTTAGTATAGGGACAGTACCATTTCTTGCTTCCTGGCTTAGCATTTTGAGAACATTGTGGAGGCAAACTCAGACTGTCTCCAGCAAATGATGAAAGGGGCCATCTGGCCAGCTCAAAGTGCATTGATGACAAGCTCTTCTGGGAATTACATCTGGTTCTCTGCTGTAGGGTACTACAATTGGATTGGAGAATTCAGAATTAAATGCCCATAAAATGGGGATCCTAGAATATCTGTCTTAAAAAGAAAAGACCTCAAGCAAATGTGTGACTAAGTGGCTCAGTTATTTAATGTGCTATTGTTTCATTACTAGCAACTTTGAATTTAAACTTTGGTCTTATTGGTAACCATTACACAATGATGCATTGGTGGCCATTTACATGACAGGATTGAGATATGTTGGTTGAGTTGGGTGGGGAAGCTGGTTTTGCTGTAGCTCCTTACTTTCACAAGAGCAAACATTTAAAGTAAGTTGGGAAATAGAACTTTTAACTATTCAAAGAACCACAGAATTGCAATTTCATACTTTTTTAAATTTGTAGAACAGCAAAAATTATGCAATTGATGCATGCCATGTACTTCAGGATTATAAGTGGTATAGTAGTTAACCTCAATATTATTCCAATTTACACCAACATAAATAAGAACAAAATCCCCCTTAGTGGTAAATTTAATGGGGAAGAATAAACCTGAGAAACTACAGTTTAATTCAGTTTAAAATGAAAAGTTTAAAGGGAAAGATTTCACTGACTTAATGATATTGACATGTTTATACATCAGAATATTACTTAACCTGAGACTAAAGTGCAATTGTTGAAACTTCATTCCCTCTGGGGCACTTGGCATTGGCCACTATCGGAAGACAGGCTACCGAGCTAGATGGACCTTTGGCCTGATCCAGTATGGCCATTCTTCTGTTCTTTAAGTCTGCATTCAAATGAGAAGGAAAAATGTTTCTTACACATGGTTAAAATATATGTTCATTGTAGTAATTAAGCTTCCCAGTCACACTTCAGCTGTAACAAAACACTCAGGAACCCCACTTCAGAACAATCCAGAAACATCCTTAGCGGTTTCATGGATTGAGTATTTCTCTTCAAGTCATTTACCACTGGTATTTTCATAAAAACCTACAACTTTAATACTTTAGAGTTGGTAATTATACCAATTATGTGTATCAATGTCCATGGTATTTGAATCCTTGTAATGTGTAATTTTAATTAATATCAATGAAGTATGCGCATGTCAAGAGACTGGAACTCATTGCACTTTGTGTTGTCTAATACTATAATAAATCATAGTAATATTGGGTAAAAATATTCAAAGTTCATATGGTTAACATGCTTAAGTTTTGAATCATTTGCAGTTATAGGTAATAAAATATGCTCTGGACTTTGGATGTACATGTCAGGAATTAAATCTAGCTTTTCAGAGTAAATGGTATAGATATTAATCTTTTAAACTATTTAATCTTATTTATTTTATCTGAAGTCTGTCATAATTAAGATTAAGAGAAATTCTTAAGATTGTTGGATTTAGGTCATTCTGTAGGGTAACTTACTAGTCAGTGATCCTTAGTAGTATCATGCTTATCTTGTGGTTTTTGTAAGCGAGCATAGTCTGTATATTGTTTGGTTACCTTGACTGTTATGTAAGAGTGTTCTGCTGTAAAAGCTGAAAACCACAGCAGTTTAGTTGACAGCTGGAAATACTGAAAGGCTGAAGAGGTCTGAAAAATTCTGACAAAGTATAGATTGGGAATGGATGAGAGAGTAATTCAACTACTTTTAGTGAGGTTTATGGTGCTACCAGTCAACCCTTATTGGTATTTAAATAGTTGGAAGTTATTCAACCAAATCTAACTGACATATAAGAAAAAAAAGTTACTTTCTGCAAGAAGGAATTTATATGTTCAGATCAGGATTTCACACGTTATCTTTTAAAAAGTACACTGCTGAGATAACTTTAATTTAGGTAACATCACTATTACTAATTGGCTTTTATAGTGAATTTCATACATGAAGTCAATTGGAGTTAGGCGCCTAACTTAGGCTGTTTTGTGAATCCCACTAGATGTATATCTGTGTCTTTAGGCACCTGAATACATGTGCAAATTTGGTCTTCGGTCTCTTGCCATCCGAAAACAAATGGTATTTATAAAACAATATGGGAGAGACGTGGGGAGAGAAATCTGGAATGGAAGCTAATACTGAAGGGTGCAAAGGTGCATTACGGAAGTTGTAATCTTTTGGTGCAAGTACCTTATTTTAAAAAAATACATTTTGTGCCTTTGGGAGTTGGTAAGTTGAGAGTCTACATTATCTTTACAGGAGTCTTATCAACTTTCTTGGTATGCATGCCAGATTACATATAAACTCTAGATACAAATTCAGTATCAGATTATCCGTAATTGTAAATTACCACTAAGTCCCTGAATGATACGGTTGTCTCTTCAATAGACAAGCCCACATGCAACATGAAGAACTGATTTTTTTTTTTAAGCAAGCGGGAGCTATTCCTTGCTTTGGGGAAAGCAGGGAGTAGAGAAGGAGGAGGAAAGACACTTGCATTATTTTCTGTACCTTTCCTCTCTGCAGAGTAACGATGAGTAAGGTCCTATACTAGAGGACAGTAACATTGGCCAATTAAGCTAAATGATATATGTCTTCCATTTGCAACACATTTTCTGCTTCTAGTAATCAGTTCATAGTTGTTTTTTTTTACTTAATAAAATTTTAAAATGCTTTCAAAGACCAAATTCTAACAGATGTTTCTTGTAATTTTTAGGCATATAATAGTCACTAAGACATTTAGTATGATTTCTGTTTCTAGTACTACCTGAAATAATTGGTATTACAGGAATAGCGTACTAATTATTTTATGTAGTACAAATTGAAGGGGATTGAAATTTCTGTTCCCACCTTATTGCTGTTATCTTATCACGAGAATGTCTCACAAATGACCAAAAAAAAACCCCCCAACAACCAGCGTTGTGTAAATGAAGGTTGCCAAATTGATAGAAACATATAAACAACCTGAAGGGGCCCACTCTTTCCTTGTCACTGTTTGAAGAAAGGGCAGAGACCTGTTGTAAGGTTAAGGCTAGAGAACTTGTAACAGGTGTTGGATATAGAGGCAACATGCAGTAGTAGTGACACTTGATTCCTGTAAAAATGGGTAAGGTCTCTGATATTGAGTCAGAATTGTATTATAAGCAATGAAGCAGCTAAGGATGATTAGTTAATTAACTTTTTGTGAGTAATATAGGTGATATTTGTTCTCTCATTTCCTGTGAACCTGATGTTGTAGAGCTGCGTATGTGCCATTAGTAATCCCTGAGCTGTACATAGCAGGATATATTTAACTGGAAATAAAATACTGAGTCTGAAATATTTACACAGTTACATGGAATATTAAATTACAGCCAAATTTACTGGAGCCCAATGAATAACTCTCAAGCAAAAATGGCTGAAAGAAGCTGGGCAAATCCATGAGGTAATAGTGTATCCATTTTAATTCAGTACCCATGTCTAAGACTGTTTTCAAATGTTGCAGCACATAGCAGAAGATACTTTCAAATATTGACTGTCCTCAGGGGTGATCAATGTATTTATGTAAAACAGTGGTCAAACATACCTAGACCAGTTGGAAGTCAGGGTTTAGTTTCACAATATTAAGGCTAGTAGCGTTTGACTTTAAGATGTGTTTTCATCACAAATCTGAATAGCAAAGGCATTATCCCATACTTCTGTAAACTAATACTAATCCACGCCTTCTTTAGTGTTGACTATGTCAGTCAATAGCTCTGTTTAACATTCTTTCACAGGGTAACTTTCTGAAATGGTAGATATTTTTCCTCTTTAAAGGGAAACAATCCCTGATGAGATTTCCATTAATGACAGAAAAACACAGCAGAAGTGGAACACGTGTATTTCAGCCTCCAGTTTTCCCCACACTAATTGCAATAATAATTTTCTTTGTGTAAAGATTTGTCTTCAATAGTATTATCAGAATTAAAAACCAGAATCTTCTGTTATAGTAGTTGCTAATGTGACAACTGTGATGAACTGACCTTTTATACAGTGTCTGTATATGTATTAAATGCAAAAATATCTACAACAAACTGCACATTTGAAACCAAATGTGTAGGTCTAAGGATGGATGTGTGCAAGAAATACACAGGAAGAGAGACTGAAGTAATTAAATTAGAAAAAAGCAGTAGGGGATCAAAAGTAAGATTTTGGAGGGAGATGGAAGGAGAAAATACAGTGGAGAATATTGAACAGAAATGAAGAAGAAAATACAAGAAGGTGAAATGAGAAAATATGTAGGAATGAGAGAACAGATGCTGAACATAATGCAAGAAAAGATGCCTCCTTCTTCGAGTGCTGTCCCTGTGGGTGCTTCACTGTAGGTGACGGTGCGTCCCCGTGTCGTTGATCAGAGATTTTCGGTAGCAGTGCCTGGTCAGGACACATGCACTCAGTTAGTATCTCCCGTCCCATTGGAATCTTCCTGAGTGCGTGTGTCCCACACCCTCCTCAACTATCCTCGGCCAAAGACGGGACTAGGAGCAGTGCTGATCCTCTTCCCTGGTTTTTGAAGGAAACAATTACAAAGAACATAGAAAGAGTTAGTTAGTAACATCCCAGTTGTTTCCCTTCCTTTAGAATAGTTACTTAGTTTAAAAAAAAATTCCCTCAAGTTTGTCTCCCACTGAGACACTCCCCTGGCATTACTAGTGCAATAATGCCAGGGGCTTCAGGATTCAAGGAATGTGCTTCCTGTCAGGACTTTATGCCAATATCCGATGGACACTCACGCTGTGTACAGTGCCTTGGCGAGACACAGGTCCCTGCCAAGTGTGTCCACTGCATGAACCTCAAAACCAGGGCTCGTCCTGACAGGGACCTGCGGCTGAAACTGCTTCTCATGCAGAAATCCCTGCAGCCTCCTCTGGAGATGGGCAATGGCAAACCCTCTCCCTCACGCTCCCCGGCCAGGTCCGAACTGAGCGGGAGCATGGCTTCACCCTCTCTGGAGCAGAAGCAAGAAGCTCTGCAGCTGCCTATGGAGCAGGGCAGTAAACCCGCTCCCTTGTCGGAACCAACCGGGAGCCTGGCTTCAACCTCTCACATGAAGAGACAGGAAGCCCTAATGTCTCCTCTCAGAGACACTCGAGGTTAAACGATCTCCTGCAGGGTCTTTACCCTTTGTGCTGTCAGCGCCGAGAGCAGGCAACTCTGATTGCCCCTGCACTTTACAAGCAATTCTCACAGGGCTCAAAAGCAGGGAACCTGACTTCCTGCAGCAGGAAGCTCTCCTTGGCACTGGTTCCCCGGCACCGACAATGGACCCAGTGCCGACAATGCGTTCCACCTCTGGCACTGAGCCTGCCTGCTACCCCGGTGCAGATTCAGACCCCCTGAGGGGCTCTCACAAAGGGCTCTCAGCTCCTGCCAAAGTGAAACTAAAATCACTCCAGGCTGCCACTCAGACTTCACGCTCTGCAGCACACCAGCCTAGGGAGCAGCAATAATTCCTGCATCAGCAGGATATCTCTGTGGCCCCTAAGCCTGACTCTCCGCTCCTGGACAGGGAGCACTCACTCTTTGAACAACAGCTCTCCCCATGTGACCTGGATACTTTCACTGATAGTGAGAACGGCACACAGCAGCAGGCAGGGTTCTCCCTGCCTGAGTCTTCCCCCCCCCCCCACTGGAGCCATATATGCCCCATATCTTGGGGTATCATATGAATCAGCCTCAGTTTCCCTACTTTGTCCCCCAGTGGCTAGGACCCATCTTTTTCCTAGCCGGTGCCCTGGCCTCAGTGGTACCCGTGGTCGGCTCCTGCCACCACTCCTCCTTGCACCCCTTCTACTGGACCACAAGCTCGTCCTGTGCCTATACCCCAGCTCTATCAACATCTAGAGCTCCTGAACCCCCTCCTGAAGACATGGGTTATGAACCCTTCCCTGTTTTACTGGCTTCTGCCTCGCCATCAGCTGCAGAAGTCGCCCTTATGCCTCCACCTCCAAAAAACATGGATGACTTTATGCAATTCCAGGAACTTTTTAAGAGAATGGCACTCAGCCAGGACATCCCTTTGGAGGAAGCCCAGGAGACACAATATAGGCTTTTCAAAATCCTGCAACCCTCTGCACCTTCAAAGTTAGTACTACCCATAGGGAGAGCTCTCCTAGAACCAACTGGTACTCTCTCTGACCCCTGCCTCCATTCCACCAGCATGCAAGAAAGCTCAACATAAATACTACGTGCCCATGAGGGACATCAATTTCTTTTTTTCCCCACCCACAACCCAATTCTATTGTGGTAGATGTAGCGACACACGGAACAAAGCAGCCACACTACCGGCCCACTCTGCAGGACAAGGACCTCAAACGTCTTGACCTCCTGGACCGCAAGGTTTATACTTTTTCTACTTTGCAATTTAGAATTGCAAACTTATTCCACCCTCCTTGCAAGCTATGACCATGACAACTACAACAAGCTCTTTGATTTGCCTCCCATATACTGGAGGACAGGAGAGCGGACTTCCAGTTAGTCCTCGTCGAAGGTCAATTGGTGTCTAGGATGACACTACAAGCATCCATGGACATGACTGATCCAGCAGCCTGCACCACTGCAGTGGTGATGCGCTGGTCATCTTGGCTCTCAGCATCCAGTATCCCAAAAGATTTGCGGTCCAAAGTGGAGAGTCTCCCCTTTGACAAAGAACCTCTTTTTTTCAAATAAAACAAAACAAAATAAAAAAAAACACATGAAATCTTTCACACTATGAAAGACTCTAGAGACACTTTGCGCACGTTGGACATATACCCATCCCTCTCCAGGAGACAATGGTATCAACCTTACCAAAGGCACCGCACACAACAATACCACCGACCCCAGTCCAGACCGTATGACACTGGGAAAAACCACAACAGACCTCTTAGAGACAGGCAAAACCAGGCGCAACCAACTACTTCCCACCATTGGGTAACAAACAATTTTGAAATGCTGGTCGGGGGTCTACACAACCGCCCCTTGACTCAGCCGCCTATTTGCCCATTTGTCTACTGCCTCCAGACTTTCGGGTCCTGGAAATAGCTCAATCAGGTTACTCCATCCCTTTCTTATTTTCCCTGCCCACCCTTTCCCCGTCCCTCTTAGGGACCCCTCTCATGAGCACCTTCTCTTTGTGGAGATAGCTCATCTTCTCCACCAAGATGCAGTCAAACCTGTGATGACGCAACATCGGGGAAAAGGATTCTACTCCCAAAAGAAAGGCGGAGGGTGGGGACCTATATTGGATATATGCCAACTGAACAAGTTTTTACACGTACAAAAATTCAGGATGGTCACATTGGGCACAATAATACCTGCTCTGCAAAAGGGGACTGGTTCACAGCCCTCACCCTACAAGATGCCTATTTCCGTATATACATTCATCCAACCCAGCAGACATAGTTTCTGCATAACACTAACTCTGCCACTGAACGTATTGGCCTCCCTACATTGGTAGACAAAACCAGAGAACCTATGCATGGATGTTCCCTTCCATCTACACTTCCCAGTACTCATGCTGACCATGGTCACTTTTTCCAGATAGATCGTTGAGCACACTTAGGTGACTACAGCACCTCTGGTCCCTATCAGAGACGTGTCTGCATATCAATCTCCTAGAACTCGGAACTGTCAGGCAGGGAGGAGCACAATATCACTCCCTATCAGGGGCGGCTCCAGGCACCAGCACGCCAAGTGCGTACCCGGGGAGGCAAGCCACGGGGGGCGCTCTGCCGGTCGCTGCGAGGGCGGCAGGCAGGTTGCCTTCAGCAGCATGCCTGTGGAGGGTCCACTGGTCCTGCGGCTTCGGCGGACCTCCCACAGGCTTGCCGCCGAATCTGTGGGACTGGGGACCTCTCGCTGGCAAGCCGCCGAAGGCAGCCTGCCTGCTGTGCTTGGGGTGCCAAAACAGCTAGAGCCGCCCCTGCTCCCTATGCACAACAGCCATTAAACTATGGAATTGGTGCATACGTCACATAAAAGTCACCTCTTCCTTCCTGCTCACGTGTCACAACACTACCACTGACACACTCAGCAGACACTTCTCCGAGAAACATGAACGGGAATTACATCCCTCGATACGCCGACAGCTCTCCTCCCACTGGGCACTCCGTCGATAGACCTGTTTGCCACTCCTCAAAACTGCAAATGCCATCTCATTCCTTGGAACAACTCCCTCATGTATGCTTTTCCACTGATTCCGCTCATACACAGGGTTCTATGCAACATCACGGAGGACAGGGCCCGGGTTATACTTATTGCCCCAGCTTGGCCCAAGCAGACATGGTTTCCTTACCTGCTATGCGTGTCCATCCGTCCTCCCCATACTCTCCCCAACAGACCACATCTCCTTTCCCAGGACTGCGGTCGGCTTCTTCCTCCGCAGCTCTGGAAACTCCATCTGGAGGTGTTGTTCCTTCATGGTTTCAATCCCACGAATTAGCCTGCTCAGAACAGGTCCGACATGTCCTCCTGCACAGTAGAAAGGACTCCACTTGTAAGACTTACCTGCAAAAGTGGAAATGCTTCTCCATCTGGTGCTTCTACAGATGCCTAATACCCCAGACTGCCAGCTCCCTGACACCTTAGACTATCTTTTCGAACTAAAACAGGACGCATTTTCACTCAGTTTTATCACAGTACGCCGCGCGGCCCTTACCACCTTCCATGACACTCTGGATGGCTATTCACTTTCGCACACCCCACCATGAAACGGTTCCTCACGGGTCTGCAAAATCTCTACCCTGAGATTAATTCACCAGTAGCCTCTTGGAGTCTCAACCTAGTTCTCTGCGCTCTTATGAAACCCCTTTTCGAGCCCCTGGCCACCTCATCCCTGCTGTACATGTCCATGAAAGTGGCTTTCTTGGTTGCCATAATGTCAACAATAAGGGTTGGTGAAATAAGACCCCCTGATGGCCTACCCTCCCTACCCCATTTTCTCTAAACACAAGCTTACCATACAAACCCACCCCAATTCCTCCCCAAGGTGGTGTCTACCTTCCACCTTAACCAGTCAATACACTTACCTGTATTCCATCCCAACCCTCACACGACTCCACAGGAAGCTGCATCAAATACCCTCGACGTCCGACGGGCTCATGCATTCTACCTTGACAGAATTAAACCGTTTCCTGAATCCCCTAGGCTTTTGTTTCTACTGCCGAGAGATCAAAGGGTGATGCTATCTCTAAGCAAAGACTCTCCTAGTGGATCTCTGCCTGCATCAGATCCTGCTATCAGGCCCAGAATGTTCAACCACCAGAGGGTGTTAGGACTCATTTTACTAGAGCAATATCAACATCCATTGCCTTCCTCCACAACGTACCTGTTACAGACATATGCAAGGCGGCCATGTGGACATTTGACCACACATTTGCCAAACATTATGCTATCACATGGGATACCACGGCAGACACCATAGTCAGCCATACGGTACTGTCTAGCTTTGTTCCTCACACAAGTCCATAATCCCACCAACCATAGTGGGTACTACTTCACATTCAACTACAGTGGAGCACCCACAGGGACAGCACTTGAAGAAGAGAAAGTTACTCACTTTGCAGTAACTTAAGTTCTTCGAGATGTGTGTCCTTGTGAGTGCTCTACTCCCTGCCCTCCTCCCCTCTGCTTTGGAGTACTAGTATGATTTATCCACGGTAGAGAAGGAAATAAGGAGGGTGTGGAACGCACACACTCAGGAAGATTCCAATGGGATGGGAGATACCAACTGAGTGCGTGCATCCCGACCAGGCACTGCTACTGAAAATCTCCGATCAATGGCGCCATGACGCACCGTCACCTACAGTGGAGCACTCACAGGGACACCCATCTCAAAGAAGGCTTCAATTACTGCAAGGTGAGTAACTTTCTCTTATGCTCTATTATAGGAAAGAAAAGGTTGAAGTGAAGCCAGGAAGGGAAAGAGGTATAACAAAAAGGAAAGATTGACTGACTGTCTTGAAAATATGTTAAATAAAAATCCCATAAGCAAGATGCTACAACTGTTGTTTGTTCAAAATTGCAGCAGGGATGAAGTTGAATGAGCATTTTTCATGTCTAATTTTACCCTGGTGCCTAGATTTAGTCTTCCAGCTATGGGGTATTGGTACAGGTCCTGCATTAATGTAGTCCTTTTAAAAAACATTTTTCTTAAAAATAAGTGAGAAGGGACAGGGGAAGGTGAATGGAAGAACAAACTGTGGCACTATGAAAGTTGTATGACAGTGCTCAGCACCTTGCAGGAAGGATGGCATAGCAGCTGGAGACTCTTCTATGCTGGTGGTCAATGTTGCTACTACTAGTGGAACTGAACTGGTGTTAGTAATAGCGGGAAATTTGTGAAAAACTTCCATTATGTGTAGGTAAGGCAAAGTGTGTAGCTCCACAGTGCAACAGATGTTAACAGAAATTTAAAAACCCAATAGACTTTTTGTCTGCATATTCAAAGAAGCAAACTTAATTGCTCTTCAAGATTTGCTAACTTTTTCACGCGGACAAAATGGATAACCCTATTGGGTTTTTTGCTTGTGTATAACTTGTTTTTAAATGAAGAAAAGCGTAGCTTAGCTACTATGTGATATTTATGGAGTAAGAACCAGACAAGCTAAATATTTAAATTCACAAAACTTTAATTCACTGTTGAGCTAATGTGCTTCTAAAAAAATTTATGCTTAAATTTATATCTTTTCCTCTGCTCCTTTATGATTTGTTCTGTATCTTTGAAAACTATTGCTGCTGATCTCTGGCCTTGATGCTACTATGTGAGCTCTGAGAGTTCTGGCCTAACTTTGAGTGCTGATGAATGTCTTTTTCTTATCCTCTTCCTATTTTCTATCTCTCACCTCCTTCCCCTATTAGCTAGCCTGAGTCTGAGATACTTAGTACTTCTTACAAGATGCTGAGCATCCTCAACTCCCATTTGCTTTTAGTCTCTAATAGTCCATTTAAAAGGGAATATTCCTAGTAGGAGACAGACATGCATGGTGTCTCTTGAGCTGCCTTTTAAAAATAAATAAATAAATAAATAAATAATTTGCTTCTTCATATTCAAAGCTTTTTTTTTTTGGCTAATTTTCTGGCTTTTAAGTCTCACATGAAACTCTAGGAGGGCTATTTTTGGGCAATATTATCTTACTAGGCTGAAAACTATGTAGGTAAGAGTGTAGCTTGTGTTCCACCCTCGCAATGTTTTGTAATACTCACTACAGTGACTAAGCCATCACAGTGACTAAGCATTCACAGATTTGCCACATTGGTGGGCGTGGCATCACAACCTTGATGGAATGGAATAGAAAGCATGAGGTAGTTGCATGGGTAATGGCTGTTTTAACTTTGATCACTGAGCTTTTCATATGCAATTTTAAATTGATATTAATAATAGATGCAAAGTACATTTTCTGTATTTTCCAACTGTTCTACAGTGGCAATAGATTCCTTTTGTTTTCCTTCCATTTCTTTTTTTAAACTTCTCTCCTTTCAAACTGTTTTGGTGGTTTTCAAAGGAACTGATACCTTTATTAACATGGATCTAGGAACTAGAGATAGTCAGATTATCCAGTGAATGTAGCCCTTTATGCTGTTTGCAAATCCATTCTGATTTCTGTATACCAAACAGACATCAAGCAATGAGGTTTTCGTGAATTGTTCTTTCAATATATGCTATTCAATAGTCCTGTTGCGAAACTGGCCAACTTAATTGCTTGTTAATTTTCTGGATCCCGACTGGATGACTGAAACACTTAAAATAAAATTGTTTGAGTGATACATCCAGCCTAATGGAGCCAGTACAAGATAGGTGGAAGAATAGACTAGGCAGAAAGAGAGGGACACTGAGGGGCCTTCGTGGAACTGGAGGCACTTACTGCACAAGTAGGGGTCAGACTAGGTGAGGGGTGGGATTTTCAAAAGCACTCAAGTGATTTAGGAGCATGAGTCCCTTTGAAAGCTTATGGCTTGTGCTTTAAAGTCACTTACAAGATTTTGAAAATCTCATCCAAGATGTTTTTCAACTCTAACATCTGTGGGTATGTCTATACAGCAGTGGGGAGATGTGATTTTCTGCTCAGGTAGACACGCTTCAGCTCTTTCTTCAAGCTAGTGTGCTAAAAATAGTAGCATGACCATGGTATCATGGGCGATGGCTCAGGCTAGTCACCAAAATACAATCCCACCCAACCCCCAGGTTCATATTCTAGCAGCTAGCCCGAGCCATTACCTGTGCCACCATGGCTGCACTGCTATTTTTAGTGCACTAGCAGAGCTAGCATGTGTATGTCTACCTGCAATTGTTAAATGTTCCACAGTACTAAGAATAATGGGATAGTTGTCTTTGACGATCTGAGTAAAATCAATGTAGGGAAGGAATATAAATCTCTCAATCTAGACCAGTGTGAAACTTTTTTTTTAGTAGTTATGACTGGCTCAGAGTCACTTACAGGAAAGTGAATGTTTGTCATAAACTCATAGAAATGTAGCTTTTTAGAAAGACTTTCTTTTGCAAAACCATTTTAACATTCTATTTATTAAAGCTAGAGAATACCAATAACAAATTAGCAGAAGTGGCTGAGATTACTGTCTACAAATAAGCAAAAAACTATTTTCACATACTTTGCATCCAACATCATAACTTGTAATAAAGTTTGCTCTTATAAAGTGCAGTGATTTCAAAAGTGTTTTAAAAAAAAACACAACCCCCCCCCAAAACCAACTTAAGCACTGGGTAGACATTTTCAGATCACACATCAGATGGTTAAGCAGAAGGAACACCCACCCAGACTGAATAAATACAGAATAGGACGCATTGCTAATGAAACATGTCTTCAGTGCTGTCATTTTGCAAACCACCAGTCACTTTTGCTATCCAAAGTATTTTACTCTTTGAAATGTAGGCTGTGCGCGCTTCTGTTGGGTGTCAATTGCTGATGGAAATCTTATAAAGGTCACTGAGCTCCAAGGATTTACAAATAGTATTTGCCATTTCATTCTCTTCTCTCTGCCCCTTCATGGGTGAAAAGCCTTGCAACTTTTTCACAGAAATAGCTGGTTTAACTGTTCCTGTTCTTACGTGTTTGTCTTATTTGGCCCATTTTTGTCTATCCAAACTGACCATGAACCAATCTGATTTCCTCAGTTTATTCTCACAAAGATGAATGAATAATATATTCAACAACTTTGTTCCTGTTAATCATAGCTAATCTGTTCATGAATAATTTATTCAATTTAGCTCATACAGAGAATAAAGTAATTGTCACAAATTGCGAGTCACAAATGTATTTGCAAATGTTTTCCATGATTCAAACAGTTCTTTGCAATTGTTCATATAGACTCAAATAAGTTTGCAAAACTACGAGTTCTAAAACTGAGTTGTTCGTGAACTGCTTGCATCAAATACATCTTGGAGTATTTGTAGTCAGAATTCAATACTCTGGCTGTGTGACTTGACCACCTATGTCATATAGGATGACTTTTGTTCCCTTTTGGATAATATAAGCTTCACACATATGAGCAAAGCTTGAATAAGTCATTGAGCCTTTGGCTCTTTGAGAGTGTTTGTTTGTACCTGGGTGAAAGCACTTCATTGTGGGAAGAGAGAGGCCAAGAGATAAGAGGCCTGGAAAATATGTATTTGAACATTATTTAAAATGGCTGTTTCTTCCTGACTGAACAAGGGAGAGAAGAGCTAGATTTATTGGTCACTGGGTGTAGGGGCAGGCCAGCACTGCTGGTGGAAATATGATAATTCTTGCAAAATATCTGTAGTCATATGAATAAAAGCTCCTCCCAGAATTTTCACAGAAAAGCAAATATGTTTAAGGCCCCCACTTTTTGATCAGATTTAATTGAATGTAGGTTTGGCAAGTAGCATTTAGTGATCACGTTCACTAATTTTCCTACTATTTGCCCAGCTCTATTCAGAGGAGACTGGGCTTCTTGCAAACTAGAATGAGGTGTAGAAGGAAACTTGTTAAATATTTTCTGGCTTTATGTATAATGGAATTTTTGTGCCAGTTATTTCAGGTACTTCAAGACTGGTACCTGATATATTGTTAATTCTGACGTGCTAAGGTGTTTCACAATGGGGACTTTTTGAGTACCTTGGGTGCCTAAATTAATTTGTTAAAATACTCTAGTCTCTTAGTATCACTCTGTTAGATTTTACAAGGGGCAAAGGTTTGTGTGAAATCATTTCAAAATCTTGTTCCAGTTCTGCCCTATATTCCCCTCCTTGTGTTCATCTCAGCCTCTTGAATCCTTACATGTAATCTAGCTACAGTTTCCAGTAGCCTTCTCTGCTCCTCCCGCTGTCTGAAATAGCCTTCCTGTATCTCTCCATATCTTTCCAGATCTCTGCTGAAGATGCATCTCTTCTGCTGCTGTTGGTTATTTTTCAAGAGCCTGGACATATGCTAGCCAGCTCACAAAACAAGTAAAAACATGGCCCCAGCTTCAAAGAGCACACAATCCAAGTATAATATGAGACAAAAAGTGAAGGATGCAAGCAACAAGTGTTTGAAGGATATTACAGGAAAGAGAGAGAGTCAAAAGATCACATAATTGCTTGTTAAGACAGGTTTATGAATAGATGTTAAGGATCACTTTTTAAAGAAAAAATTACCTGTCTTTCCCAAACTCACTATAGAAGAGATGGTAAGAGTAAGCTTGTAGGCAGGATTTGAAAGTTATGAGTAGTGACTTTGGAAGCAGTTTGAAGGAGTGTGTTCCAAGCATGAGGGACAGCTTGGAAGGAGGAGGTATCCACATTACAGCTGGATCACAGGGAATGCAGGGCCAGGAAAGGAAACACCTTTCTTGATCTGAGCTGCAGATCCTCTGGTCTGTTAATCTCTCTTGCCATTATTTAACCATGTAAAGAGTTTGGTAATGCAATGAATTTGAAAGGCACTAAAAATAAATGTGTAAATACTGTAGTATATAATGGTCACTGTCCACTAAAGAAATGAGTTCTAGTAGTCCATGGAAAATAACTTTTTTGGTGTGACTTTTACTAACTGTCATACTAAAAGCCTATGCTGTCACTGTAATATTATCTAAACGTTCTTTTGATTCAATGAAAAAGGTATATCAGGAAACTTTGGGCTTAGATTTTCTGTTTGCAGAGAAGGAAGCTTAATTCAAGAGCAAAATGAAGAGCTTTCCAAAAAGGCATAACGCATTTTCATTAGTTTTACCAGGAGGATCTCAAAATTAATTTTGTCTAATCTCAAATTTTAAGCATTTTGAGTATAGTATGAATTCTAAATAGGTTTAAATGAGCACAGAGTTAAATTAGATCTCTGATGTATTCAAATTTGCATATCTTAAATACTCTAAATCACATACAATCCAGTGATTCACAATGAGGCTTTAAAATCCACAGTCTTGTCTGTGTGCATGCTGAAGATCCTATAGCACTACTTACAAGGGTAGGAGTTTCTCCTTTTGTCCTCACCCAGGGTAACAGCTGCATCCCCATTGGCTCTGCTTTCTTGATGGTGGTAGTTTTCAAAACAGGTTGCCTGGATTTCAGTGGTACTCCATGTATACAGAACAAATTTTCAAAATGTGGGGTGCCTAAAGAAAGGCACCTAAATAAATGGTCTGATTTACAGAGATGGTCAGTGCCTGCACCGCCTTTTGAAGTCACTAGGAATTCAAGTGCCTAAATACTTGAATTCATTGTCCATAGTTTGTGAAACAATTTGGGATTCTTTAGGGTGAAAGGCTTCATGCAAATACAAAACAGCTTAATAATATGTCAGGTAGTTAGCTGCAGTATTTGTTTTCTAAAATATACGCTGTACTATATTTTTCCCAAGCAAAGGGTTTTTATGTGGAGTGTTCAGAAATATAGATCCATATGGAAGTTTTGTCTTGCATTCATGCCATCAAATTATATATAACGCTTTTATGTTACTCCCTAAATTTGCACTTCAGTCTTGAAGTTTCATGTAGTTTCATATTCAAATTTATATTGAAGGGGCTATGATAAGATAAGCAACTTTCATCATATCTTGTGGAATAGTTTGCATGCCATATATTTTTTGAGGCATATATCATTCCATTGGTCCAATATTTTTGAAACCTTATTCTTTGAATAACTCCTCCTGAACTGTGATGAGGGATTTAACACATATCCCCTTTGTTCTCTAAGGCACCATATATTCCTTGCAAACTCCCAATAATATCACACTGAACAGATGGTTTGTTATATCATGAGGTGTTCTGCTATGAGAAAAAATTCAAATGATAAATGATGATGCTTGCATGATAGTATACTGCAATTTGGGCAATCCTTTGAGAATATGGAAAATAACCATAATCTATAAAACTGGTAAATTATGCTAATTTCTCTCATTAATATAATCTATGTTGATAATGGTTATATCATTCCTTTGGGATATAAAACCATTGCTGAATAACCTCTAGAATTTTAATTTCCATATGTTTTCAAAACTTTTTACCATAAGCCTGCATTTTCAGTACATTATTTTTAAAATACACTACTGGACCCAGCATGGTGACATTTTAGAGTTGACTAGCCAATCTACTAACAAGTGAGGAGCACACCTGCCCTGGCAGGAGCATGGTCTAGATAAACAAATAGATTGGGAGTGTCATGGGCCAGCTCTCCACCCATTCATTGTTATGAAACAGGAAAAGGAGGATGTATTAGGCAAGTATTGAATACATTTTTAGCATTTAATTCAATTTAGCGGTTTGTAATAAGGAAATCCAACACGTTTGTGACCAGTCAATTCTTTTTACAACAGTGGTCCACGTACCGCTGTCTGAGAACCTCTAGTAACTACTTTCCTTCTCTAACTGCTGCGATTGTATGTGGTGACTGTAAATCAATTGTTTGAAGAATACAGCATTTGTTCCTAATGAACATGTTTGAGAGAACCTGGTTAATGCTTGTGTATGTATATTAAGATTAATCTATCAAGATGACCGTTCTTGTATGTTTGCTTTTCTTCCCAAGTTTTTTCATGGCACTGAGAACTTCCCATACCATTCTTTCCTCATGCACTTTATGCCCTTCATCCTTTGGGCCAAGGAACATATGAGTTCTAGCTGGAGCCAGACAACCTTATTCCTTAATCTGCTTTTAGAAGTTAAAATTGAGTGACACCATACAATTTATTTTCCATTGGGCTGGTTGAATTTCCTCTCTGTAGCACTTCCAGCCCACTGGGTAAAAGAACAGGGCTAGAATTTAACCCAGGTCTACCGCAATGCAGAGTACTCCCTGGGCAGGTAGGTCTCTGAGCTGGCCTCCCTGTGTTATTTCCAGAAATGTAATTTTGTTTGATACATTTAGAGCCAAAGTTGTAAGTCTAATAAGAGGAAAACAGTGGATTAGTTTTATCAGACTGGATGTATTTTCAGGCTTATGGTCCAATCTTGGATTAGAAGTTTTAAATGACTTTGGATGATAAGAACTTGGCTGTTATTCCTGTTATGGGATCAGTGAGTATTGGCCCAGTAGCGTATGAGTGACAAACCATTAATTACTGATGGGCTAAAAGTGGTAAATGATAGGATGCCAGAGAGCTTGTGCCCCCCAAACACTTAAATAGGAAAGAAGGCTGAATTTAACTGCATGTGACACTAATCCTTGAATATCCTGAGCTCACCCTCACTTATTGTAATTTGCGAAAAGCAGATGTTGTTGTTTGCTCTTCTTTTGATTTTATTTAATTTAGCAATTTCTCATAAATAATGACACAATTCACAATTTTCTGAGGAAGCCCTGAATCTTTCTAGGCCCATAGTCCCAGATGAGAGCCTTGGGATGCCTCTGGCTCTTAGCTGTGTCAAAAGAAACTCCACCTTGCATGTAGAAATGTTATTTGTATGTTGTTGGAAGAAGGTTTTATACCTCCTGTCCTTTCCCGCTTTGCTTGCCATAGACTAAGGGCTTGTGTACATGGGAAAGTTAGTACATTACAAGCTAGGGTGTGACTTTAAAGCTACTTGCTACTCCACATTAACTCCCTGTGTGGACACTTTTTGCACACTTTTTGCATGTGGTTTAGCTTAAACTTCCAAAATGCATTAAGTTAATGTGCATAAAGGTACACAGTGTGGAGTAGTTAGTGTGCACCAGCACGTTTTCCCAGTGTAGGCAAGCCCTAAGTCTCACCCAGCCTCTGGCTGCGAAGGATAAAGCCACTAAGGAAGCTTGGCTTTTCGGAAGGTTAGCATACGCTTTCCTCACAAATGTGTTTTTGCTTCAGTGAGCTTGCAAGATTTGTACTTATTTTGGCTAGACTTTGGTAAAAGCTTGCAGAAGACCAATTATAGCTTCTGTGTAAAGTGTGAATGCCTACAGTACCTTTTTTCCATAGAATGAAAGCTTCCTAACTTAGGGCTCATTTTGTGCTTCCATTGAAGTCAATGGGAGTTTTGCTTTTGACTTCTGTTAAAACAGGAGCAGGACCTTTGTGTTCCACTTCTTTCACAGGGCAAGTTTGTGGGGGGAGGGATAGCTCAGTGGTTTGAGCATTGGCCTGCTAAACCCAGGGTTGTGAGTTTAGTCCTTGAGTGGGCCATTTAGGGATCTGGGGCAAAAATTGGTCCTGCTAGTGAAGGCAGGGGGCTGGACTCAATGACCTTTCAAGGTCCCTTCCAGTTCTAGGAGGTTGGTATATCTCTAATTATTATTTATTTATTTATAAGTAGGAATAGCCTGTTAAAGCTCTTTTTAGTGGTGTCTTAATTATGATGTTAGGTTTTTTCTCAATCAGCACTTTTTTGGTCCGAATTACATGTTTCACAAGTACCAATGCAAGTAAGAGTGTGAGATCATCCATATTTATTTAGCTGGGTCTGTTTACCCATGCTAATAATTTGGTTTAACTATTTTTGTTACACTTTCACTTTACAAAAGATACTCTCATGTGACTGACAGCATATTTTGGTTTCAGTTGTTTGGGGTGCTGAGAATACATATAGTTTTGCTTCATATAACTCCAACTTCGAAGGTACATGGCCAGACTAGTCCCCCCTGTCCCTCACACACCACTTTCTGGCAAGCTGACAAGGCAAATACTTGGACTTTTACCCATTCTCTCACTCTTTTAATAGAGGAGCATTCATTTTTCCAACATTGAGAATTTGGCCAGAAAACCTGCCCCTCAAATTTTAACATTTGGAGCAAATGTTTAAAAATATCCTTTATCTGATTGGCTGGTTTAAGTCAAAGGTAAGTGTTTCCATGTACCCTGAAGCACTTCAGATTTCCTGTTTCACTGGAAAGCTTATTATATTTCGAGCAGAAAAAGAGTAACTTTCTCAGTGACAATGACCAATTAAATTTAGTAATGGATCAAATGTTAGAACTGACTGAAAACTACAGAAAATTCAGCTCAGGTTGCTCACTTCTTTAATTTGCTCCATTACACACAGATGATGCAAGGGCTGAGATCAGCATGTGAGATTTGCAGCAAAATGTGGAAAATATTTGCTTATTTTAGCTTGTTCCTGTCTAAGCAAAATGGGGCACGATAATTGTTCTCTGCCTTTTTTCAGGGGGATTATAATTCATAGTTTTTGTTTGTGCAGTAATTTTACTGTTTACATTATGATTTCTACATGAACCACTTCAGAGAAACAACTTCTGTCCAAAAAGGAAGTTGAACCCAGAAGGCAAGTCAATGAAAATCTGAATTGTGGAATGTCTGATTCTGACTCAAGTCTCTGCCCATAAATAAAGAGGCAAACAAGGAAAACCTAAGGCAATATGAAACTTGAACACTTTCCTTGTGGTCAGTTACTTTATGCCTCACTCTGTGCATATGTGATTGAAACCAAATTATTTGGTTCTTTTTTTAGCTTATGGAGCTAAGGTTCAATTTGAGCTTGCCTTTACTTTATGATTATTCTGACCTCTTTCCTGCTTGCTCTCTCTCTTTGCATACATGATAACATATAGTGGTTGCTAGAGTAACTCAATGAGTAAACATGAGGAAAATAGGGGAAAGTTTGAAAAAGCAACTATAAAATTGTTAATATTTTGCCAAAATATTACATGTCAAATTTGGAGACTAAATTCAACAACTGAAGTGTAAAACAGGAGAATTTAACCCTGACACAAAGATAAAGCTCAACACAACCTTAACTATGGAGTTGTTTTTGATGCTTCCATATCATATTGTCATGACACTTGTGGAATAAATTATTTGCTTACCATCCTTGACTTAGGACAGAGGGCAGGTGGCACTTCTTTAAATAAACCAGATCGACTTCCAAGATTCTTGTTCTGTCAAGAATTTTCCCACAGCTGTCATAATTTTGGAAGAACCTATCACAAAAATGTATTTCTTTATGTGGCAACAGCCTAGATTTCAGTAAGATCAGGACCTGAAAATGACATTGTCCCATTTCTGGGACTCTTACATTAAGTCTTTGACCAATATGCCTATTCAATCCAGTATTTCATGAACCATCAGGTGCTGTAAATAAATATATCTTTCCTGGAGAGTTGGGAATCTTGGTTTTCCAATAATATAAAACGTTCATAGTTAGCCAAGAAAACAATCTCCTCTGAGCGTTTAAACTACTGTGCTGTCTCTACATAAATTCGTAACTACCCAGCAGTGAAGCAAAGAACAGTTCAGACTTAGCAACATTCACTATTGCTATAGTCCTCCTATGTGCAATAATAGTTAATACAAGTTGCCATCAACTGCCACTCTTTTACTCTCAGATACCTACAGAAATAAAATATAGCAGAAATTGTCAATCCAAATAAGCAGCCAAATGCTTATAACTTATTTTAGAATTGTTTTTCAAATCGTAAGCCGTGACTTTTCTTCAGTGAGGGCTTAACATTAAAAGTTCGAAACCTTAATCAGCTATTGTACACAACTAAAAAGATATTAATAATGTAATGTATATATTCCTTCACCCTGCTTTCCTACTACCAAAGTAACAATTAACAAATCTACATCTGGGTACAAGACCAAGCTGGGAGCCTAACAGATATTTTTTTTTCTTCAGTCTAATCTGTCTAGGTTCTGATATTATGCTTATCACAGTGGTATCTGAACAACTTTTAGTGGATATAATGAAAGAATATAGGTGGATGAAAGGAAAGCAAATTTGCAATTTTAACTGTAGTATCCACCCCATTCAAGCACAATCAAAATCTAAGAGCAGAAATTAAAGTAAAAGCACAGCACTTGTATTTTCATGATTCAGAAGAAATGTTAAATTTAATATAATGGCAGCAAAACAATGCCACCTGGCAGAGAAATTGAATATTGGGATTGTTTTGACAACTTCTACCTGCAAGTTGCCATGGTTACTCTAATTTAGACAGAAAGTAAATGTTCTTTTCTTACTCAGTTATATTGTGTTGAACTTCTTCCATACTTCTGTGCTAATCCACAACTATACCTTTATGGGTTATGCCTATAGTCAGTGATCACAGTACCTGATTTAACACTTAATTTGATATTTATAGTTTTCGAAGAGGCCCCATAAATAAGTTTACAGTCTGGTTTGGGAGGACAACAAAGCACTGTAATTTAGATAAAAGCAGCAGAGAGTCCTGTGGCACCTTATAGACTAACACGTGTTGGAGCATGAGCTTTCGTGAGGGAATACCCACTTCGTGCCTTATGTGGATATCTACAAAGTCTTTAGATGACCAACTTTTTTTTATGTCAATAGTGAATTATATGGTCTAGCCGGAAAACATACGTGAGAAAATAAATACAAGGAAAGTTAGCATGGGTGGAGATTAGTGGAAAACCATAAGGATCTGTATTGACTTTGAGGAAGGATTATGGAATCTGGTTATATAATTTGAAAATCACTGACAAAGCGAAAGGCAGTCAAAAAAAAAAAAGGAAATAAAATTTAGGGTAACTTAAGATGCTTGGGAAGATAGGGTTTATATAATTAAATACAGAGAAATGTCAACAATCAGAGGAAGGCCAAAAGAAAAAAAGTCCTCAAATAATATTCTACAAATACTTTGGACCAATGTTTTAAAGTTCTATGAAATAATGGGATGTACCAATAATGGTATGAAATGTAATTTTATTGGAGCTAGTTAATAAAACATTAAATGTTGTTAAAATTACTTGTTTATAGAAATTTTGACCGACTGTTTTATCACTGAGTAGACAACTAGTGAGTGGTATACACTAACATGAAGTTCAGATATGTCCTATAAAGTTAAACCATTTATCTGAAATATGGAGAGCTCTTAATCATCCATGCAAGCCTGAGTCATCTTTCCATCTTTTAACTTGCTATCTGTAGGAGGAGGCATTTTTTGTGAAAGTAGGGTGTTGTATTGGTGCTGTTGGCCAGAATGACTGGCACATGGCTGACTGCAACAAAGAACCTGGTAGTTACTTTATTGAACTTCTATTTCTATTTGACATAAATACTAGGTCTCATGGGTTTCCAGAAGTTGATGTTAATAGGTACTGTGCTCACAGAGCAGAGAGAAAAAGAGCACATGATTTTGAGTATTACTATTACATTCACAAAGATCTTTAAGTGTGTCAGAAAAGAAAAATTAGACAAAAATCAAAGCAGAGATGTAGATGGGTACAAGTTAGGGTTGTGTGAAATGTGAACATGTTTTCAATATTTACTCATTTGTTTCATATGGTTTTCATGAACAAGCGATTTCCTTGTCACTGAATTTGGGGGGGGGGAGCCTGAAACTTTTCATAGTGCTGTCAGTCACTAAGCACCAAGACATCATCAAAACTTGGTAGGCCTAAAATTAGGTGCTTTAGCTTTGTGGAGGTGAGTGTTCTAGGTAAGCCTGCAGATGCTGCCTCATGATGTCTCCACATATTTTCAGGACCTGCGTAAACAGGCAGAGCAGGGGGAATGAACAGCTTAACTATGCAGGCAAATCTGTTTAGTTCACTCAGCTCAGAAGCTGTGTTTTTCTGTAGGGGTCTCAAGGTCTGCATAATTAAGAAAAATATATAGGTTGAAGCCAGTCAGTGGTATTGCATTAACCACCAATATAACTTTCATTTTAGCATGCTTTAACATACCTTAAAATGTTTATGAAATTACAAACCCTATCAATCAGTTGTCCTACTAGTTGTGGCTTTAGGTTTGTGACCTATAGGGTCTTGTTTTACCAGGGATCCTGACCTTGCTCAATTTGTCAGCCAGAATGTCTAGTCTCTGGCCATAATCCTGTTTTATTGGCACTGTTGTTGTACTATATAGTATCATAGATATGCTTGGCACTTTGCAATATAGATAAAGGTGGATTTCCTTCCCCATAGAGCTCATGATCTAAATTAAGATGTGAACAAACTATAGGGGATGACTACACAGGGAGGGGTAGGAAAGGAGAAGCATGAGGAAGTGGATAAAATTACTGTGTTGTCCCTTGCCAGATTTAATGCATGTATCTAGAAATAACTCTGTTCACTTTGATAAGGGATGTAAGAAAATGCAGCATGAAGGGTCATAGCAGAGAGGTGGAGAATAGGAAGAGTACACAAAGACTTTAAATCTGCATCAGTCTCTGCATTCTCTGGTTGCCCCCCCACACACACACTTTGGAAATTCTCTGCGCCATCATCTAGCTTTTCCAGCACTGTGGCTGCTCAGTCATCAGAGGCAACAGAGCTTCACAAGTAGGTTGACAAGGGATGTTTGTCACAGTCTGAGGAGGTTGTAAGGGCACAGAGGTTGGGGGAGGGGAAAATGTAGTCATAAATGGAGTGGGTGTTTGAAGGGGAGACTCCTTAAACATTACTTTACAGATGGCCTGATATGCTGTTACATGATGCATAGCATGGAGACCAGTGGGCACATTACTCTCTAAGTTGAAACATATTTGTGGTTTTTTTATATGTAAAGAATGACCAAATCTGCAAGTTGAATTTGAGCTCAAATTCAAGTTGGGTATTGGCTGTAATCACAGGGTAATGTTGTTTACGCTGGGCTGAGCTCTGAAATGAGGTTACTTAGAGTTAAATATCCAGATTATGAAAAATTCAGCTGCTAGAAGTGTCCCTATATTTCTGTAACCATGTAATTGTGCCATCTTCCATTGAAGCTCTTCTATTCTTAGCAACATGTGGGAGTTCAGTGAAATCTGATAGTCAGAATATTATTAGCAATTGAGTAGGTGTCCAAGGAGGTTAAAATTTAGCATGAGCGTACTGCCATTTGGGCAGAGAGACTGAACAACTCACTTGTGCAGCATACCCCGAGTGGGTGGAGAAACCTTCAGATGCTTTAACATCCTCCTCATAAGCGTAAGTTGAGTCTGTCCTCTGTCTAAGTTGGTTAATGAGTGTTTGGTTCCTTCCAGCACACTTAGGGGGTCTATGAATTCTGCAATACAGTGGGCCTCTAGTCTGCAGCCTGCATCCGTGAAATGAAAAGCCCCTGATGATACAAGGTGAAAAGGAGAATATGATGATACCTTTTTAAAATAAATTTGTTTTCTGTTTTTATGGTAAGCTGCATAGTGACAATATTTTAGAGTATGGGGGACTGAGTAGGGGGGAGATACTTTTGGCAGCTGTCAGGAGGGGTTCAGGGTATTTGTCGCTGGGGCATGGGCTTAGCAATGGCCCTGTGGCATTTGTCAGTGGTGAAAGGAGTAATAGTCTCTCTTCCACTAATGGGTATTTTCCAAACCTCCTCCCATTGGGGGATTCAAACTGTTCTTTCTCCTAAGCCATGTCCATTTGGCTCCCTCAACAGTATCTTCCTTATAGGAGATCTGATGTGGATCTTGCAGCACCATTCTACCAGTCTTGTTTCTGACAAAGGCATGCACTTTAGTTTAGCATTGGAACTTGCTCAGCCTGAGAATGAGTAGAGTGCCCTTCCTAGAACTGTCGTGGTTCATTAAGACAGATGGTTGTACTCCTGTACAGTGTCCCCAATAGAGTACAAGTCATTGCTTTCCCCGCTGTGTCAGGTAATGCGAGATGCTCTCAATGCCGGACAGAACAAGGAAAGATTTTACATGTGGCCGCACACATTACACGTTCAGAGGCAAGTTCAGCAGCCTTGGATGACTGCAGAATACACTGGCCTAGAACAGAAGTCTATCCATGCATGAATTTATCTACATAGCAGATCTGGAAAAGAAAAATAGCAATCTATATTCTGAGAGATACAACTGAATTTAAAAAAAAAAAAACTTAATAAAGATGGATTTCCTCCCCATCCCCGATTCAGATATAACAGATGAGAGAGAGAGAGAGAGAGAACACGAACTATGGATAAGATTTCTACATTTGTAACTAAAAAATAGAGGAAATTAGAAAGCATTTTAATGCCTTAGTGCAGGGATAGGCAACCTATGGCACACGTGCCGAAGGCAGCACGTGAGCTGATTTTCAGTGGCACTCACGCTGCCCAGGTCCTGGCCACCGGTCCGGGGGTCTCTGCATTTTAATTTAATTGTAAATGAAGCTTCTTAAAC
This sequence comes from Mauremys reevesii, assembly GCF_016161935.1. NCBI lineage: Eukaryota > Metazoa > Chordata > Testudines > Geoemydidae > Mauremys > Mauremys reevesii. The sequence goes on from NC_052623.1 coordinate 83,945,415, forward strand.
ATTTTGAAAACCTTATTTACTTTACATACGACAATAGTTATATATTATAGACTTATAGAAAGAGACCTAAAAACATTAAAATGTATTACTGGCACACGAAACCTTAAATTAGAGTGAATAAATGAAGACTCGGCACACCTGCTTTAGTGGATGCCATGAAATCGGCAGCGGTAGTACTTCCCTGACCTGAGGGCTCTTTGTTTTGAGTTTCATGTCACTTGTTGCTGGGGAGTTCATGGCATTGTTTTTAAAGTGTCAAACTAGCCATAAACTCATGTATTGGTGGTACCTGGAGTTTAGTGTGTGTGTTATCAGGGAGACGGGGAAGGAAAGTAAGTGTTGACATCAAAACAGACCAGAGTTTTTCTTAAAACCGTAGTAAGTACTCAGCTTAAATGTTCAAAACACATCAATTTTAAATATAGCTGATACAATTCTTTCTTCATATGAAAAAAGAACAGGAGTACACATTTATTTCTTCATATGAGTAACTGTAAGGAGAACCTCATGAGATAGTGTACATATTGAAGATACAGTAATTTTTTTTAAATAACTATTTTTGTTTTCACAGAATCTTCACACATTTTAAGCACTCTAATCAATAGCTACTGTTGCTTAGCTCTGAGAGCTTTAACAGTTAGTGTTATTTGCCATTAAAATGTTTGGGAACAGGAAGTAAGTAATGTTTGACAATGGCATTAGGCAGTCCTGTAAATTGAAACTTCAATAATTTACATTAGCAAAATTATATTACTGGTGGTTTGGCTGGCTTATAGCAAGTCATAGTAACACATATTTGTCCCAGCATGAGTATTACAAATATCTCAGAGCTGCAGCCTTGGGTTGTGTCATTGTATTCTTAGTGAGCAAAGGAGCAGCCTCGTTACAAACTTAAATGTAATAGAATTTGTTTGCATTGATTAACATACTGTGAATTCTGTTTAAGTGGCAAATTAATTGCTGCAGCAAATTCCTTGGATTGCCTACAGGAGACAAGTGTTTGTTAAATCAGGGCTGCATATGTACTTGGGTACTCTATCTTCACATTCAAGAGGAGGTTATAATTATCCAAGAATGTTAAGTGATTGAAAAGCTACAGTGTCAAAATCATTGTAATGTCCTTTTTCTAATTCCATCAAACGTAGTATAGGAGAATGGAAAGTTAAGGAAAACTTGTTCAGGTCTAAATTGTGGCTAACCCTTATGGGGCTGCATGGAAGAGTAGAGGTGAACCTTAATTGGCTGCATTAGAGCTACCGAGAGCTAAGTTCAAAGAACAGAGGCTGCATGTCAGATAGGAACAAGTGGGTGGAGAGTAGGCAGAGCTATTATGTCTCATGCACTGGCCCCAAAGCTGGCTGGCCATGTGGGGCTATGAGGCTATGTGTGGCACCCCAAAAAAGATATCACAAAGTCCTTCTTCTGGCCCAAGTGGTACAGTGACGTCTAGGAGATATTGTGCCTAAGGCTTCATATGCCCCACCCTAATTTAGGTCTATACTAAAGGCAAAATCCAGCCTATGATGATTAACACTGTATTACACTAACATTTCAATTGGAGTGCTTTATTAAAGAAAACTAAATTTAATGTTAACTTGAGGAGTGCTTCCACACTTTCATTAATAGCAACTGAATTAAAATTCCACGCTTGTATAATTTGATACAGACCTGGAAAAAACACCAGCACTCTTAGTAGTTTTTCCTCAATTCACAATGAATCCATACCAAATGGATATAATCTTTTCCATCAGTATGTTTAAATGAAATTATAAAGTTGTTTGTGGATTTTATACTTTGGTCACAAGTTTGGCTACTATGTTCATGTAGGAGGTTCTTTAATAGTTCAAATGATAACAAGTGCCTTTTGAAGTGGGTGAATCTGTGTTACATTCCTGTTGCACCCGTCTGGTAGAATAACTATTGAGCAGCAACTCTGAAGTTAAGTGATGATTGACTTCTTACATTGTTAATTCCATTCAGTAACATGGTGATATTGATGCTTTTACCAGGATTTCATTAGGCTGCTTTAATAGTTTACATATTACTAAAATTCAAGGTTTTGGATACCTAGGGCTGGCTCCAGGCACCAGCCGACCAAACACGTGCTCAGGGTGGCACCTTATAAGGGGCGCTCGGAGGGGGGGGGGAGAATTGATTTTCTTTTTGGTTCGGTGGGGTGGCGCTCCGGGAGGGGGAGGGTTGATTTTGGTTCGGCAGGGCGGCACTGTTATTTTGTTGTTGTTTTTTTTTGGTTCGGCGGGATGGCACATTGTTTTTTGCTTGGGGCGGCAAAAAAGTTAGAGCCGGCCCTGTGAATACCTATTTTTATTACTATTGTTACTCCAGCATTGATACAGGCACTTTGAACAATGTCTCTTTGTAAACATGTACACCATATTGCTGGAAAATTCCTTCAGGACTTGTTTTGTCCAGGGCCGCCCGGGGGTGGGCAAGTGGAGCAATTTACCCCAGGTCCCAAGCCCCAAAGGGGCCCCGTGAGCCCTGGCCCGGCGGTGGTCTGGGTCTTCGGCAGCGGGGGGGCCCTTCAGTTGCTCCAGGTCTTCCGCGGAGCAACTGAAGGGGCTCTCCGCCACCAAAATTCCACCGAAGACCTTGACCACCGCCGGGTGAGTACAAGTGCCGCAGCATCCTCGCTTTGCCCCAGGCCCCCTGAATCCTCTGGGCGGCCCGAGTTTTGTCATGTTAGGATGTTGGCAGGTTGTGGCAAGCTAGTGGCTAGCCATTTTAAAAAGTAAAGTTATTGCTAGTTGCCCATAATGTTGCTGCACTGTGCAAAATACAAATATAAAGTACCACCTGCACCAGAGATTTAAAATACAGAAGAGAGAACATAGAAATATGAGACACACTGGAAGAGCCAGAAACAGTCTAGGGAGATAATTAAAAAAATTCTTTAATCATTTCTCATAGGTTTTATTTCTGGACTTTGCATCTTTGGATGGTATTTAAATGAGGAGGCAGCTATCATATTGGGGTTGAGAGGTTATTTTCCCTGCCCTCCTGCTGCATCCATTGTAACAGGCTGCTCAAAAGTACTAATTGCTAGTAATTCAAATTAGAGGAAGCAAAGAAGTGATGCAAGTGCCAGCACAGAGTGATAGAAAAACTACTGGATAGGTCTGAGCAACTCCTTGACTTTCCTATTTCATTAGAGCAGCAAACCTAAGGCAATTTCACCTCATTAAACTAAGTTTTCTTGGGATTTTCATGTGTTTTCTTCTGTATTGCTCTAAGTATTATAGAATATTTCGTTAACCTACACAGGTGTTCTATAATGATTATTAAAACATCCTAAAGTAGCTGAATGTTTTCCAGTTTCAAAATAATTGGCCTGAAGCAATCCACCAAAACCAATGAAAACCAGAAGTAAACACTGTAATATTCATTGAAAAGCCTGACTGAAAAAAAACATCTGTGACTTGAGCCCCAGAAATACACTGTGGCAGGCCATAAGGGGTCGGGCCTTCAAGTGTGTACACAGCTGCCAATCCCAGAAAACAAAACTTTAGTTTTTATCAGGCAGGACACCCGAATTGACTTCAGTGGTTGCAATGGAAAATAGAGGTAATGGCGTCTTAATAAATAGTTCTTAAATTTTATAAAGTTAACACTTTTTGGGTTGGACTCAGAACTGATGCAGTGGAAAGCATAAGAATTGTATGCTCATAGTGGCTCACCATACTCAGAAAGTGGGTTTTCATATTCTTTGCTTTATCAAAAGTTTCTGAAGGCTTATCAGGTCGCCTTCCTGTTTCCAAGTGGAGCACATTAGCCATCCACCCTGATGTTTAGGTGTTTTAAATTTATTAGACATGTGGAATGTTTTGGAGAAAGGATCATTTTTGTACAGAAGGGAAAAGTTCCACCTGAACCAAGGTGGAACCAAACTGGTCGGTACAAAATCAGTAAGATTTTGGGAGACCATATAAACAAGTCCTGACAAAAAGCAGACATGGCAAGAAACACTTAGGTCAAAATATCTGTTAAAGTTGTCAGTGATACAAAGTTATGTATGTATGCTGTAAAGGACAGGAGAGATATTATAGTTGAACTAGATGAGGATAGACGCCTCCCTGGAGCCAAGAAGAAAAGGGGAAAAGTCCCAGTCTCCAGCCAACAATTACATTAGATAGGATAAAATGCTTTCATAAGGGATGTAAACCCTCGTAGTCCCTGACAGATTACTTCATAGATGTCCACCATAGGATTTCTTCCTCACTTGAAGTATCTGTTACTGAAACAATATGATCTTATATGGAGACTTGGAGAGCATCGCCAGAAAGAGGAGTTTCTCCTAATTTTCCTCCTAAAAATTTTATTGGAGGAAAGTACACCTTGATTCACACACCAAAGCACTACAAGCAAGCAGTTTTGAAACAGGTTCACTAATATTACTGCTTGTACACTGCAAGTGCATTCTCTGAAGTATGGCCTTCTCCAGATGTTTCCAGTTTCAGTTGCTCAAGTTTCTGAAAAATTCTTACTTGGCAGAAACTTGCTATGCATGGTTGCGGCTCAGAGGCAAATATTTTGGAAAATATACACCAAAAATACCTTAAAGTTACAATCTGCAGATGGAACCAGAGAGACCTATAGATCTTCCAGATTAACAGGGAGTTTATCCCCAGGAAAATTAGGCTGTTTGCCACTTTATCTAAAGCTTTCAGTTTCCCAGCAAAAGTTATAAAACAAAACCATTCAGATTTTTGCTTTGGTATGGTTTTCCCCTAAAGTCAGAAATACTGATTATAATGAAGGTCACATTCTCTTTTACAGAGAGAATGGTCTAAAACCTCAGACCACTGTTTCTGCTTTCAGCTTTGTTCTTGTATGTAGTGGCTGAAGTTGTAAATAATTGTATTTTTTTTTAAAGAATCAAATCTATCCATATTTCATGGCAACTTTTAACTGGGCTTAAGAAACGTAGCTCTGTTTTTTAATACTACATTATTTCAGATTAAAATGGTATTGGGTGTTCTAGTCAGAAATACTGAAATTCTTTTTTTTCTCCTTTGCAGGCAAGAGGAGACCAATAGAAGACTTAAAAACGTAAGACATGTTTACCTTAATGCTTTCTGAAATTATTTCACGCTTACTCCAGTTTACTATTTTAAAAACTTCTCTAGTCATGTTGTTGTCATTCTTAGCTTAGTCTTCAGCTATTCATGTGTCTGGTGTACATTAGTACTACCTTACTGTGTGTCTCTTCCTGGTTTACTTTACTAAAAGAATGAATTAGAAACAGTAATAATTTAATATTCTGTCACTGACACACATCTGGATGGAGCACAGTGGTAACTGTTCAGCTTATTTTGATTGAGACAGCCTGGCAAATATGTGCCAAAAAAAAAAAAGATTTTACACTTCTTTATGGAAAACCTGAAAACAACCACAGCAGTTTGTGTTCAAACATTTTTGCACTGGCATGATGTTTAATAGTTAACTAATGAACTTCTCAATTTGTTTTTTTGGTTTTAGGTTTTGATTACATTATACTGGCTGGGGAGGAAAGCACAAAACAAGTCTGGTTACAATGGTCCACACCTTAACCTTAAAGCATTTGAGAAATTACTAGGACAAGCTCTGACCAGGGTAAGAAATCCAGATGGAATAGTAGCTGCTATGTACTTTTGTAAGGCAGAGTATTAAATGTATGCTGCATAGTTTGCCATATGCCATGCATTAGAAATGTCAACTCCAAACATCTCTTTGGGGTTTAATTATATTTTTCTTTGTAGAAAGATGGCAGATATTTCTCGTCAGATTTTTTTTTCTAATGCACTTAAAGCATATTTGAGTTCTTCCACTACCAGGTTAATAGTGGATTGTAGACTTCATCTTCCCTCATTTATCTGAGAGAACCTAAAGAATTTTCTTCTTTTTTAACCAGAGAAAAATTAAACTTAAAGCATTGAACTGGGTTTCCCTGTCCTAGGTTCTGTATATTTATTTGAGATTCTTAAAATATGTTTGTCTGAGCTTCAGGGTGCATTTAAAATTGTGTACTGCATTATGTAAAATAGTACCTGCTTCTTAAATTGCTGAAAAAAATAACTAACTTATTCCTTTAGGCCCTCGAAGAATCTAGCAGTCTGAAAAGCAGTGGCAGGGACAGTGGGTACGGTGATATTTGGTACATTGACCGTGGAGAAGCATTTTCACCTTCCACTAGCCATAAAAGAGACGATTCTTTCGATAGCCTGGACTCCTTTGGTTCAAGATCTTCCACAAGCTTTTCATCAGATATAACCTTGAAGGGTAGCAGTGAAGGTATTTTTGCTTATTAGGGTTCTCTGTTAATTTATGGATTGTCAGAGACAGATTGGGGGAAGAAAGTGTATGGACCTAATATTGCAGTTGCTCAACATGTTAAATTCCCACTGATTTCAAAGGCAGCTCCAAGTTAGAGGTTGCTGCAGTAGCACTGGGTGCCATATCAGGATGTTTTTGCATGAAGAGTTATTGACTAGATAGCAGCTGACTGAAAACAAATAATCTAGTCATACAAATGTGTCTCCAGTTGGACTCTTTGGGACTTTTGCCCCACTGTCCTCCCTCTTGCTCATTTTTAAATTGTGTGAAGGAATGTATAGGGGTTTGGCTGCTGACCACTTGCCTATGACCAGGTTTTTCTCTTATCCCACACTGCTTTGCTAGGAAGTGAGATTGATCTTTCTGTTGAATGGCATGACTAATAGTGAAGGGTTTTTTGTTTTTTTTTTTTGTTTTTTTTTTGTTTTTTTTTAAAGTGTGTGGTACAGAGTTAGGCATAGAAGTTTATGGTGATCAGGGAATAATGTACAGGCCTTGTGGCTAAAATGATAATCTGTATGTTATTCCCTGATCACCAGAAACGTCTATGACTAAGAGTGCTTGCCAAAAAATTTGATTTGAAACTTTTTGATCAATAATAAACCTTCGTGGAAAATTTTCATTTTTTTCCAAAAACTTTCAACATCATAACCCAAACTGAAAAATAAAAAGTCTCCTATTTATTTTAATTAATACATACCTAACATTTTTCGGCCAGCACTAATGATGGTTTTCAGATTTTAGAATCTCCATGGGTGTGTCTAGTTTCAAAGGAGATGCTACATGAGATTGCTTTCTGTGAAGAACTGGAATGCCTATGACTTATTTAAAAAATCCCAAACAGCTAAAGGTGTAAATATTCTACATATTAAGTTAAGGCTATTCTACTGTGTATTCACTGTTCCAATGGCTAGAGCACTGGACACTACCACTGATTTGTTGTTTACTCTTGGCAAGTCACTTTACTTTTCCGGGCTTGTTGCTTCATTTAGAAAATGGGGATAGAAATGCTTTGTAAAGCACCTTTTTAAAGCAGGCTGAGAAGAGCAGGTGAAAAGTCTAATTATGTAATTTACAAATGATGTAACACATGCATAAATATAATACTTATCTAAGGGCATTCTAGCTCATTTCCAGCTAGAGAGGTAATTTTCCAGCTCAGATAGACGTATATGTGCTAGTTTGAGCTAGCCCACCAAAAATAGCAGTGTAGTCAAGCCACTACCCTTGGCACAGTAGCTACGTTGTTGTTTTTCACAGCTTGGCCAAAGGTAGCACATATACATCTTCGCCAGAAGGAAATTACACCTCCAGCTCCAGTGTAGATGTACCCTAAATGTGGGACTTAAATCACTAACAGCCAGAAAGATGAGAAATGAAGCTTTGTTTCATTCTTAATGCATCCTGTTCTCCTTTGCTTGTATATTTCAACACTTTATGTAAGATTATTTAAAGATCTTTAGACAGACCTCTTAATTACAAGTCTCTTCTACCTTGTTCTTTTTGTAGGCATAAGTCAGATCACAAATATTTTTCACATTCCCTCAGAAACCAGCATTGAGGTCAAATACTTTAAAAGGTTTTCATTCCAGTTTGAAAATAGATGTAATTTCATTTTGGCATTCTAGTTTTTATGAAGAAAATTGCCAATAGCAAAGATTGTTAAATCAAATTCCTTCAATTATTTTTGAATGTGGCATATGTCCTGTAGTTGAATGCTTTTAAATTTCAATAGTAAAGTAAAATTGATTTTATAGTTGTCCAAGTTTGCAGATCTGCTTAAACAGTATAACTTACAAAATCAAATGTGTAAATTGTATGAGCTGCTTGGTCAAGGTTTCATAGATTTTTCTGGCCTCAACCAACCTCTTTGGAGTTGTGTGTTAATCTAATGACCTCTCATTAATCAAAAGTATTATATTAAATTTCTCAGTAGTACATGAAATGTGCTAACAGTCTTTTTTGACTAATTTGAATGGCAAATGCACAACTTTAAAATAAAATTTAGTTCTGGAGATTAGCACTTTGCTTTCAGCCTCAAATGGGGACAGTAAAACATTCATTACATTCTAACACTAGTATGTAAACCAATTTCAACCTAATGCATCCTATCAAAGCTTCATGATGCACTTCTAAAAACGCCTCTGCTATTATCATGTTAGTAGCTTTGCATGTTTTCAGGTGAAACTTCTGAAAATACATAGCTCAATCGACTTTATTTTTGTTTATTTTATTTTAGGTTTTAGTCGGAATAAAATCTGGAGGATAAACTCTGGCTTTTTTTTTTTTTTTTTAAGGTTGTGAAAGTGACACGGACTCTGAACTGCCTTACAAAATGCATGATTCTGGCAAAGATAACATGTCATATCGCAGGATTGCTGTGGTTGAACCAAAACCTACTACAGACTTCAATCGGTTCTTACCCAGCAACAGGAAACAGGCACCATATATGCCAGCACCGCTCAGGAAAAAAAGGATAGAGAAGAATGAGGACAACAGAAGAAGCTGGGCAAGTCCTGTCTTCACTGAGCCAGATGGAACATTTTCAAGGTACTAGGGTGGTATCTAATTAGAGCAACCTTGATTTATGGCAAATGGAATAGACTTATTCATTAAAGCAAGAGAAGCTGCCCTTACTTATAATTAAAAGTAAAGTATTGGAGATTTACAAAATAAAAAACATTGTTTCTTTGCATAGCTGGTTGATTAACATTGTGACATGGATAAAACTTTAACAGTGGGAATTTATATGATCTTAAAATGCAGAATTAAAGCGACTGGAGCATATGTTTAACCTTCTTGGTTAAAGCTTATCCAATTTTGTTGTTACTAATCTCTGCTGTCCAATTTTCCAATTTCTAAATGTACACACTTGAGATTAGCAGCCGTTTTTGAGGCTTCATCACGACCTAGGTGATTTCACTGTCTTCACTTTGTTCCTGTTTTGGTCAATCTCAGTGAACGAGGAAAGAATCCTTTAGCTTCCTGTCAGAATAGCAGAGCAGAATGTGGGTTTACAAATCCAGCTTCCCTGCAGATGATCCATGAGTATGAAAGTGGCTCTGATTCAGAAGATGAAAGAAGACTGCCTGACGTGGTTATGGATGATTTAGCAAAACGTAGATTCTTAATAAAAAAGAACTCTGTGAGTTCCGCTGCACCTGGACATCTTTACATCTTGCACAAGGACTCTCCTAAATCTTGTTTGCAACAAAATTATCCAGCTGGTCCATTAGCTGCTGTGCTTGAACCGATGAGGTCAGAGATACTAATCCTAGATCCAAATTATTGTACTACCAAAATTGCAATCCATAAATAACTGCATCAAAAAGCAAACCTTTCTAATCAGCATTTGTTTAACTCTGCTGATAAATTACTACATTCTTTGTTGTCAAATTCCTTTCTTTTTATCAGATGAAATAAGATGCTGTTATAACCACTTAACTTTGTTCTAGTGCTGCAGTAATGGAATTGGAAAACTAATTTGCTTCATTCACAAATTTGAACTTTTTGAGCCAAAAAGCATGTCTCTTGCGTATTTTGTGAAGCTGCTCCTAAAGTATCTTAATTGATTGGATATTTTGAACAGTAACCAGAGGAGGCAGAGGCATTTGGACCCTAAAGAGGAAAGCAAGCCAAAAGTTAACATTTCTTCAAAATTCTCCGGCTATTCTGATGATGAGGAAGAAAAGACAGTAGGCATCCCAAACATTGAAAAAGATGATCTCTATGTTCGCAAACTAAATTCTGCAGTTTCAAACCCAATGGTTTCTTTTGACAAGTTTCTACCTAAGTTTTGGACTCCAGAAGAAGAATTGCATTGGAAAAACATCAAAAAAGGATCCTCTTCCAAACCATGGTATAAGGAGCTTCAGGGATTCAGGTTTGTGTGTGCATGCTCCTCTTACATCTCATGCATGCACACCATTTGAGTGCACTGTAGCTATAAATGCATCAAGAAACCTTTTTTTGGCCTGTTTTTTTTTTCAGCTCCACTAGCTGTTTCTTTAAAGTTTAACAGCTGGCTTTTTTTGTGTCTTATTTGTTGCTCAAACCGAGGTTTTTGCAGGGAAATAAACTGATGTATTATCTGCAATAGACAATTGCACCTCTATCTTTTTGTGCTTTAGTCCATAATTACTCTAAATATTTCTTAACTTCCCCTCTTTTCCATTCCTCATACTACTCTACAGTAGAAGGAAGGCTGATTCTGAGGATGAAGATTCAGCCAATAAACAAAGCAATGCCAAACCGACTGCTGATTATGTGGGGAAATCATTGTCCCAAATTGCAGAAGGGGGAATCACATACGCCTCTGATCAACCCAGGTTGATATAATTGCATGAACTGTAAAATCTTGCTGCATCAAGGGAAACTACTAGTAGTGCAACAGTTGAGTGGATTAAAAGTGCAATGTGATGTTGCTGTTATCTCCGTACTTAGTCACAAGTTGCTAGTTTACTGACAGGCATAACAAACTGTAAAGGATCATTGGCTTTGTGTATGAGCATGTGATCTTGCTGTTTCTGCCAAAGTTAATATGCTGTACTATCATTTTAGAGGGGTGGATATGTGCTGCATTATAGCAAATACTGAATTGTGTGTGTGCTTCTCAGAATATTCCAATTCTAAAACAAATGCTCCTCTGAATACTTTTTGTCTGCAGTCTGAGTCTTCTGGCAATTAATGATATTCTACCTTCCCTTTGTTTTGTTTTGTTTTATATGCTTCAGTCAGTTTTCATTACTTCAGACCCTCCAAAAATACTCTGATGACTACTTGTCTTCTGAAATGAAGACCAAAATTGATCCTACTTCTGGCCCTAGGGTCATAACATGCAGAAAGAATATTTTTTTTACGCCAGGATGCAACCAGAGGGAAACTATGAATGGAGACCTATATCCAGACTTGGAAAATGACGATTTGTTTGTTCGGAAGACTGGGGCTTTCCACATAAATCCAATTGCTCTCCAAGCTTTTGAATACTTTAGAAAATCCTCTGAGCAAGAACCTCTTCTAGAGGGTGAAATAATTCTGCAACCCAGAGAAGGCCAACCTGTTATTCCAGACTTAGAAAAAGATGACATGACTGTTCGTAAAGTACAAACACAGAAAAAAGGGGTGCCTTTATCAGGTGCTCCAGACAAATACCATCCTGCACTCTTTCCTGATCCTTGGAGCCTCCCACCAGAAATCCAATCCAAATTTCTTTGTTTACTTGACAAGACTATCACAACAGAAGATGAAAAAAATGGTGGTAGAGTCTTATCACCCTCTTTGCAGCAGAAGAAGGATGATATGCTGACTCGCAAGATTGAGTCTTGGAAAGTAGGAAGTGTTCTGCAGCCAGTCAGTTTTACTCCAGGTCCATGCAGCGAAGAAGACTGGAAAAAATGGGAGGCTATCAGAGAGGCCAGCAAAGTTAGACACAAGAAACGCCAGATGGTTGAGAGGTCAGGTTATGTCCCTGTGTGGAGAGTGCTTGTGTCTGAGTATTTGACATGTTCCCATTAAGGAAAGCATCATCTTGTACTGAATGGAACCATGCATGCAGTGTGAAACTGCAATGTATTTATTTTGTGTGGTTGTAGAAAAGCTTATGATGGGGCAATACCGTATTTTCAACATGGTTTAGATTATTCGATCAGTGCTAGTAATGTACACTGTATAATTTGAGACTGAAGATAACCTGCATCTTTCCATGATTGAGCAGGAAGATGAGCAATTACTCAAGAGACCATGGAAACCAATAAGGCATTTCTCAACACCAGTGTACAAACATTCCTAAATTATCTGTATACTTTATTGCAGGATCTTAGGGAATAGCAGCTCTGTTAATACTGCTTATGAGCTAGGTTTGAAAAAATTCCCGAGGCTCACTTGCCCACAGCTCTAAGGGTACTATACTAGGTGAAAAATGCCTGTGCCACCATGACCCTAAAAAGCACCCCCCCCAAATGGGTGTGTGTGTTTGTGTATGTATATATTTAACTTCCTCTAGCCCATCTTCCTTTCTCCAGTCAATTCTTCCCTTTTTTCAAATCAAATCTGTCACCATTTAATGCTCAACTCCTTGCCTGGCTCACAGAGCCTTGCTGTCCTATCTGCCCTCGGTTTTAACTCCTGCCCAGTCCTCTTTCAAACTCTGTGTTCACTCAGGGACAGTGGGTTTTTTCAAGTCCTCCTTATCACTGAAAATACGGAATTGCAAGTTGCAATTTTTCTCATTCAGCATCCTTATTTCATGACTGATACAATTTTATGTTCCAGCTAATATTGTGTATGTCATTAATTTTTAAGCTTAACACAGCAAAACAAGCCTTGCATTTGGTTAAAAGTATTTCTAAAACACCGGAATATAATTGACTTCTTAGGCTATTTCACTCAATAAAAATTATATTTATACTCAGTCTTCTCTAAGTATTTTAAAATTTAAAAAAATTAACTCTGCATCATATTGAATGCATCTGATTCTGCATCTTAATGTGTTAAGCTGAATGCATTTTTGGCATTCTGTTCATTCATTCCATTTGTTACCTTAGGAATGGGGAAATTAATTTGAACAAAAATATAATCTTTCTGAACCAAACTTTGTCTTAGGACTCAGTACAAAATAGTCATCATTTTTTTGTCTGCACTTCTTGGTGTTAGATAGCACTGGAAGAGGCAATGAGTAATGACTATTAGACTGTTCATGCATGATTTCCAAACTGAAAATACTAGGAATTGTGATAGGGACCTTTTTCGTATTGTGAGATTTTTAAGCTTGACTTCCAGAATACACAGTTTCTGGTAGGTTTCTGATTTGCATCTGAACTTTGAGGTACCGATCCAAGCCTGTAACTCCTGATCTTTTGATGTTCTCCCAACACTTTAGTCAAAATGCTTCCACATCAAACTTCTTATGTTCTCTTTACATATAGAATAAAACCCTGAAATGAATTTATTTTTGGTTTTTTGATTTCTCAGACTGTTTCAAAAGCTTTCTGATGAGGATGGGTAAGTTTATGATAAAAATATGAAAATTTCACCATACCATTTGTTTTGTGCATCTTATTAAACGTTCCCAGTAATTTTTATGCATGCATAATAGCTAAAAGCTCTTGCTCAAAGCACCATGTGCATGCTGCTCCGTAGTTCTGTACTTGAGGAATATTCATAAGTTATTGGAAACACAATAGCTATGCTTCTGATAGAAGCTCACTGTGGTATAAAGTATTGCATATATAGTAAATAAATTGCAATGGCTGCTGTTGTCAGGCTTTTTGAAATCAGCTGTGAAATTTCACTCTTGCTGAAACTTGCATGTTTTTTTCCCCACTATATTCAAATTGGATTTTTAGAGGTTTAACAAATCTAGAGTAAAACTAGTAAATATTACTTCTTCTTTAATGGAGGGTATGGGCAAGAATATGGAAGTTGATGTGAATTTAAATATCTATTTATCCTGATAAGAAAGTATAGGAAGACATCTCAACTGGCCAAGGTCCAAATGTGTGGAATAAATCACCTAGAATGAGAGAGAGAAGAAAATCAAGAGCAGCTTAAATTAATGTGAAATTAATTTAGCATAGCCTTTCCTATTATTTTGGATATCATGTTTCTGCATCCGAGGTTAACAGTCTTTGTCAAAGATGGCACCAAAAATCCAACTTAAAAAGAGGGCATCTTAAAATAAAAATTGATAGGCAAATGAGGGTAGCTTTCCTTTCAGGGTTATTTAAGGGTGTAGTTTCCACTAGAGAGGTTGGGCTTTCTGGACATTGTATAATTTATTGACTCTATTTATCCAACGCTAGGTGACTGAATACTGAGTGTAAACCTACTCCATGTTCTACTGCAGCAGTATGCATTAAAGCACAATTTTGTCATTTAAGTCTTGCTTTTTACTTGGCTTACAATATGTTTGTTGGGAAGAGGAGTGGGAGAAGAGGAGTGCTTCACTGATTTTTGCCTGAATATACTTTGTAGATTTGCATATGCACTAATGTTTGTTTTTTGCATGCTTTACTAATTTTTTCTAGTTTCCCCTTTTGAAATCTGTGCACTTTTTTACCATGATCTTTATTTCAGATTTTGGTTCATTTCTAAAGTTGTATGAAACACTTTTATTTATAATTGGTTAAATATTGCCAAAAATCAGCAAGGAGTGAAAACTGGTCCTGGAGAGAGCTCTGTTACATATTCAGAAGAGGGAGAATGAGGGTATATCCATTAGATAGGGTTTTGATGTTAAGTGATTACATACAAATCAACACACTTTTTATAAGTAGGTTTTAATCAAGTATATAAATTTAAATTATTTACATTTTCTATCTTGTTCAAGGAGAATATAGAAAAGCAAGAGAGAGGAAAGCCGTTCATAATAATTAGTGTATATTCCCTCAACCAGTCTTGAACACTTTTGGTGCTTTGATACAGGTTTATTGTAATACAAAAACAATTTCTGTGCCTGAAGTAAAAATGAATGATAAAAACAAGGACAGGACAGAAAACTAACCAAACAAATAGTGCCTGAGGTAGTAACCATAGTATTGTTGCTAGAATTGGCATGCTTCCCATTTTAAAAACAAAAACAAGGACAATAACTGAGTGCTCTACCTTTTACATGCTGAAGAGCAGAGTCCAAAGTCTTAGGTTGCCACTGAAACTCAGCTTAGCCTCTTCCTAATCCCTACTTGCATGCATCACACAACCACCACATAATTTTGTATAGCTCATGTTTGCTTGGCATAGGCCCAAGTTTGGAGGAGCAGATCAGGACTGACTGATTTTGGCAAAAAATAGGTGAAACTTGTACAATACCTTTTCGTGTTATAACTGGCTTAAGTGAGTACTGTTAATTCTTCCCTTTCAGGAGCATTTAGTATGTTCTATTGGCCTGGTGGTCTAGTGGCCATTCACTGTCATTCAGGTCATCATACAATTGGTTCTGTCTTCAGTCACTTTTCTCCCTGAGCTGGTTGGGTGGGAGTACACCTCAGGCAATCAGCTGAAGCACTGTGATGGGAAGGGAGGGTCCCATGTTACTCTAAAGGCACATCCATGGCCAATCCAGAAGAGGCTTTAAAAAAATTCAGAAACTGCAGGGATAAAATTATAATGCACTCTCTCCATGAGATGGCCAAACCCTGAAGTCAGGCTACAAGGAAACTTGATGGATTTGGGGGTTTAGCAGAGGCCTTCTGAATCCAGGTAGTACTAAAGAGGATAAAGGATACAAAGACCGCACAGACCTGTAGGGCTTTGTTCTGAATGGGAGAAGTAATTTTTTTAAAGATGACTGTCCCTTTTAAATATGTAACATAGAACCGTGCTGTTGCATAGCATTTTAGAAAGATTAAGAAAAGATACTGTCCATGTCCACAAAGAGATTACGATTTAGGCAAATATAGAGCATGGGATAGACAATGAATGGGCGGGGGCAAGAAAAGAAAGGGCTAGGACTAACACAAATTAATGTGAGTCCTATTCTATAGTAAGTGAATCATAAATTCTAATATTAAATCGGGGAATAAAGGTAGGGCAGGAGCAGATGAGACAGTAGTACAGGTGTGGAAGTCAGACATGGAAAGCAGGGTGGAAGAAGCCAATGTTGAGGAATTAGGAAAGAGGGGAGAGAGGGAGACAGTGAACGTACTGGGGGAGAAGGGTTGCATGGTTTGAACACATGAGGAGAGTTAAAAAATCTGACCAGAGGCAGAGCGTTCAAGAGCAGAAAAGTGCAATTTGAATTATCAGAGTAAAGCTGCTAGGAGACCATACGAGTAGATTCTCACCTTTCCTATTCATTTTTGACCAATGATGCTGTCATTGATGTTTGTGTTGGCACCACTGCATACAGGATACTGAAAAATAGCTAGTGTATGTTTTTCCTGCTCTGTTTAAAAATGCACGATAGGACAACTCAGGTTATATTAATATAAATCCCTTCCTCCCTCTTGGAAGTCTTACTTGCATAAATACTGGCAAAGACTACATTAAGCAAAACAATGTTTTTGGTTCTAGGAGCAAGTCTTTGAATGATGTCAGTATAGACGAAGGCCAAGTTATGCGCCAGGTTCATTATGAAGAGCTACAGAAAATAAAATCCAAGCTACAGGAACAAGATCAACAATGGCAAGATGTGAGTGTTCCATTCTGCTCCCCCTAAATGCCCCACCAAGGGCCCAGTTCTGTAATCCAGTGTTACTTTTCACTCAAGCCAAAGGGCATTGGGTGTCAGCACCTCACAGGATTGGGTCGTAAATGACCAGTTTAAACATTTGTAGATTATCTGGGTGTGTGGAATGTAAATCCTTAATGCTTCTGTGTTATCTGTTTCTTTGATCAACTCTGCAGAGGAAGATTTATCTGTATGATAGCTTTTAAAGAGTACAAAAGTAAAAAACAGCTTCAGGCCCAATTTATGTGCAGGACAATGCAAGATAAGGCAGTATTATTATTATTATATTATTTGCTTCTCTCTTTTTATTAATGTAATGGCAAGCGTAAATTTCTTTAAATGCTAAGAAACAGACAATGTATTGCAATACAGTAATCTTATAAATTAGTTTCATAGGAAGGGGTACAAAAAAAGGCTGCATATCAGATTAGCAGAACAAAACCAAACATCTGTGAGTTGTGGGGGAAGTGCCATACTATTGATATTGTGAAATCTAATGAGAGGCAGAATGTGTATTTTTAAGTGCAGTAATTTAGCACATAAAGTCACATGCAGTGAAATTGTAAAGCTATTTGGATGATTTTATGTTTAAAAGTTTAGTCATTCGGAAAAATATCCCGTGTGTTTCCTCTCCAATTTTTTTTAGTTTTTCTCCCTTGAAAAAAATGTCCTTGTTTAAATTTACCGTGAAAACTAATATCACAGCTTTGAGATAAGCATTTTTAATTATCTATCCATCCATTGGGGCATATCAAAACCTCAATTTTTTCCTTCAAATGTTGAAAGGTAATGATTATCGAAGTGAGGGGTTGGTGTTAATAAGCACTGGACACTGAGCAAGCTTTCAACATTGCTTCTAAACATTCAGTACTTCTGCTTAAACTAGTTCTGGTATTTTATGGGGCAGACACAGCTGACTGCTAACCTGCATTGTGATTTTAGAACATGAGCAAAATATAAAATAGGTTGATACTTCACACTTTCCATTTAGGATTTAAGGCAGGTTATATACTCAAGTCCCTACATCAGTCCATTCAAATGTTGCTTTACTTTTCTGTATTTTACACTCACTCATTCACTCACTCACTTAAAGTTAATATCCAGTTAAGCATTGCTATTACATTTTAGATAAATATTGAAGAAGTGACTGGAAAGAAGTTAAAAGAAAAACTGCACCTTTTTTTTTATGGCATAAAATTGCAATTTGTTAGCCTTACTTAATGATAGGCAGCAGGCCACCTTACCTGAAAAATACAAACACAGTCTGTCTCAGAAACATTTAGGTCAGAAACATTTGGGTCAGATTTTACAGGAAGACACATGAGACTCCTACCCTTGGTGCAGACAAACAGGCTTTATAAAGCAAAATTAGGACACACTGGTATCCAGTTGGAATGAGCAGTCTTAGCAATGTAATAGGGTAGTCTCAGTAGTTGTTAAAGATCACTAGAAAATCAGATCTGCCTACATTAATGTGATTTGTTTTAGGATCTAGCAAAATGGAAAAATCGTCGAAAAAGTTTCACTTCAGATTTGCAAAAGAAAAAGGAGGAGAGAGAAGAAATCGAAAGGAGAGCCTCTGAGAATTCTGAAAGAAATAGCAAGTCACTGAAAGAAATGCAGCAGGACAGGTAATGCACCTAATGGAGATGTTGTATGCACTACTTACATTTGAGCATGTGTGTTCACTCTAATCTTAGAACAGCTTTAACTAGCATTTTAATTGTGCTCAAATATGAAATAGAACTAACTTGGTACACCTTTTATTGAAGAATATATTTTGATAAAGCTACTCTTTACTGACCTTTGGGTCCATACTGACCTTTGGGTCCATTTATACAATGCAGAAATCTAAACAATTGAAAGGCAGATACTAGTAAACTCTTTATAGTGCAAGTTAAAGCAAGTTAGAAAAGTAAAATATAACTTACAGAATGAAACAATGTAGGAATAAATTTTGCTTTGAAATCAAACTTCATTCACTTTAATAGTATATTTTTAAACAGGTCTAAAAACAATTGTCTAGAATGAATAATCTTGTTTGTCTGATTTACTATGGTTGTATATTTTTCTTTGCATTTAGTATTGCAACTGAAATTCTTTTTTATCCATTTATGAGTAAACATAGGGATTAAAATTTCACTTGAACTTTCCCCTATGCTGTTGCTATATGAATCCTTCTGGTATATACAGAATGAGCAGACTGTAAATATTTTTAAGACTTCTCTCTAAATAAATAGAAAGGAAATTGATAACACCACCATTTCCCTATAAGTGGTGGCTTTATAAATGCACGGACATCCATTTTTAAATCAATGGTGTGTGTGTGTGTGTGTGTGTGTGTGTGTGTGTGTGTGTATACACATGCTGCATACATTTACAAACCAAATTTAAAGGATCCTTTTAAAACATAAATATAATATTTTGAGTGTCAGTAACTTTTAATTTCCATTGTGTTATGTTATTGAACAAGATGTCATTTCTATCCTAGAAATAAAAACAGATGCTCATATTTAATAGCAATATTACCAAAACTTTAAAAAACTATTTTCTAAATAATATATTTGTCTCATTTCACAGTATAAGGAAATGTATGTGGTAAGGAACCAAGCCTCCACTTAAGCATCAGCAAATGCCTAAAATGTGTTCTTTAAATTGGTATACCATTCTAATACAGTAGCTAGATCAGTAGAACTCTGTAGTTCGGCTTACACTTTTCAAAGTCGTCCACCCTACCAGATCTAACTAGGCATCCACACCTTGCCTAACATCCAATAAATAAATAAATAAAGATGTAAAAAAATCCCTAAAAATGAAAACCTAGCCTTCCAAGCATTTTTATGTGAACTAGTTGTATTGCTTTCTCAGGGAAAAGGTAATTCTTGGCGTAACAGTTTATAACTTGAAAATATCATTAGTCATTTTAATATGTGGAAAGAGAGAATTTGAATTTTTAATTAGAGGTAGATTCATTTTCATTTAAACAGGAAGACTTCCATAGTTCAGTCTTTGCTTTGATCATTTCATAGCTGAAAGACTTCTTAAAGTCCATGTATTCTCCAGGTCACTCCTTTGGTATGTTAATGAGTTCTCTGTCTCCTTAGGGAGAACAGAGATCAAGGATCCTACCGGGACATCCAGCAAAAAAGTGAACGCAGGCGAATGCATTCATCAGATGATGTATTTAGTGAAGAAAAACCTCCTTCCAGATCATCAGTAGCAAAAGATTACCTTGTTGAAAAAGATGCCTCTTACAGCTTTAAGAAGAATGAAGAATCATATGCTGCACAAACTAACAATGAGAATTCTCAAAAGCCAGAGATCTATGCAACAGTTGAAACTCAAATTCCATCTAAAAGCCTATTAGAAGAACAGAGCTCAGTCCCTTTGTCTACTCACCCTTCAGTGAATGCACAAATGGGGTCAGCTCGGGTTTCAGCTTCTCTCCCCAGAAATTACCAGAAAACTGATAGCTCTAGGTTAACATCTGTGGTTACACCAAGACCTTTTGGTGTCCCCTCAAGAGGAATCTCATCACTTCCCAGATCATTTACGGTAAAACTCCTTCAATTTCTTCATGTTTGTGAATGTTACTATCTTGAATAGTTAACCCAATAGCCATTTGAACTTTTTAATGCATTTAGTTTTAAATTTCCTGCCCCTGTTTAACAAAGGAGGTACTAATAATGGAGCAAATAATTCTGCCAGTTTCCTAAATAATTGTTGATGTTATGTACTTAAAATTATGATCTGTTTCCTATGAACAGACATTTGATAAACATATTGGTTTTTGGTAAAAGTTCGTGTTTTCTTGCTAGAAAATTTATTGACCTATCAGTACATTTTTCTGAAACTTATTTAGCATAATTATACTTTTAGCTGATGTAAATTGTCATTCCATCAAAGTCAATGGAACGAGAACAATTTTACACCAACCAAGCATCTGCCCCTTAGTATATTGTTAATCAACATATCTGCATAAATTGTATTGTCTTTTCCATAATTCCCTAGCTGCCCTAAATTTGAAACTGATGTGTCTAAAAGCATGCTATTTTAATGCATTTCTTTTCAATCCAAACCTGAATTAGTTATCCTGCTCACTTGCATCTAAGAGGGGAAAAAACCCATCTTGCTCTTTTAGTAATAGTGGATAATAGGGTAGTAGGTGTGGCAATGGGAAATTGCATTGAAAGAATGGATGGAGAAAAAGATACAAAAACTTCTGTGGCTGAGCTCTCTGGACTATTTAGCTTAGTTTGCTGAGAATCAAACTTGAGGCTTTTATGCTTTAAAAAAAAAAGCAGCATGTGCCTATATAAACAACATCATTTTCATTCCAGGTGGACGATGCCCAGAAATATAATGGAGAAGTAGATGGAGCTAAGAGATCTCAAAGTTTGCTCACGAGCTATTCATTTTCAACAATGGAAGCAGGACCACTTCTCTCTGCAGATGCAATGACAAGTGGTGGCAAGGAGGAAAAGGAAAGCATTAAAATAACAGTGTCTCCTGCACTGAGAGCCTCTGCTACATCCCAATACCAGGATGCAGTGTCCCCTGGTCTTAAATCAGAGTATTATACTCATTCTGACCCTATTACAGTTGCATCTTCTGCAGAAATAAGAAGCCTGCCAGAGCCAGAGGTTTCAGTGTCACAGGTGAGTTTGGAAAGTATAGAATTACCCACAGTAACCTAGTAGTAATAGGACAGTGTGAACAAAGATTGTTAAAGCCGTAGGCTAACATGCTTCACCAATGAGAGAGGTATTCAGAGAAACAAATAACCCATTTCACTTAAGAAGCGCTTCTCTTTCCCATGGAGTATGAAAAAGAAATACTTGGCCTATGTAATTTGTTGTTTTGATTACTACAATCTTTCTAAGCCTCTTTTCTCTGTTTTGAGTTTGACTCTCTCTGTTTCTTGTAAAAATTGAGCCAAATTTTCAGTTTAGCATTAAGCAGGTTTCTATTTTTGTAGTCACAATTATTTGCAGCAGTAATTAAGGTCACTAGGACATTGAAGAATCTGGTTTGTGGGTTTAATTAGGTTAGTTGCTCTAGCATTTATTTGCACCCTCAAACTTTAGGTGGCAAAATGAATGCCAGCTTCTGAAAATCTAACCTTTAAATGTGCTAAGCATCACTCCAGGTTTCACTTTTTACTGCAATGCCTTGAGGCAGGGTTTTTTTCCCCCAATAATTCTTTTGTTCGCTTTACTCTATATTCACTAATTACTTTTAAAAATAAATCACTTCCTCAATATTTGCCTGTTTAATGGAAAGTTTCCAACTTCGGTTCAGAAGTTAGGTCCTGCGCTCTACTTTCAGTGCTCTGGGGCACATAAGGTACCATAATCCTTCCACTGCTGACTGCTGTTTCCTGCCCTCAGTCCCTTGTTTCAAATGTAACCTGAATACCAATAGTGTCAGCTGTCAGTAGCTTCTTGCAACAGTTGACATCACTAACTCCCAAGACCATGCTGGGAGTCACATTCTCTACATTGTTTATGCTGCTGTAGATAGCAGTTATGTCAGCTGTTGGAGGGAAAATACAGGACCCTGAATTCCAATTGGTGCAATCACTTCCGCTCTATTTTTTTGTTTTAAAATAGATTTGCAAATATTATTTTGAAGAGTTTTTTTTATTTTTAAACCAACTTTGAAATATATTTTTCAGTTTACACCATAGGCTCCTAGCATTGCTGCCTGGCCTGTCATCCTACTTTATTTAATCAAAGGTTCTGACAGCATGATTGTTGCATGTAGAAGGAGATGTTTTCAATGCATTGCAGTAAAAGGAATTATATTAGGTTAGATGTGGGTCTTTTTTTATGGCTTACGTGAGCTGAATGGAAATAAAATGTTCTGAGTCAGATTTCATTCTATTCTCTCTATTAAAACTCAGACTGAGCCTAGATGGGCCTTGGTTATCAGGTATGTGATGGCAAACTCTCCCGCCTGGCAAATGAGGAATTTTTTTTTCTAATACAGTATGCGTCAAGCTATAGTTAAGGTAGGAACTCCTTTCCCACAAATTGAGATGTCCACTTGTGTGCTGGTAAGGCATTTCACAGCCAAGTGAGAGACTGGTATCTCTGTGAACCACTGAACCATTCATGTGGCATTTGTAGAGCACTGTAGGCATTGGGGGGTACCTGTCCATATGGTTCAGTTCAGTGCATGGAGATGGATTGCCCTTCTGTTGAGAGCTGGGCTTGAGGAGGGAGAACACATCTTCAGATTGAAGAGATGAAAATAATAGACATGAGACCTTCTTGCAGCGTGGTTTGATATAAATCTGAGCGATTTAAATCACTGACTTAAGTAATCAAGTTTAACTGGTTCTGCATTTGTATTTTTCAGTTATTTTCTTAAAGAAAGGTTGATTCTCATTAGTTTATTTGCATATCAGAATGTATTGATATGCAAATGAATCTTGTCTATACACTATCTATACACTATCTATATACACTATCTATACACATTTTATTTAAGTAATTATAGCTTAACATACATTCAGGTTCTTAATTGTTACTTTTTATTATGATAGAAAATGGTGAATGATGCATTTCTTCTTTATTAGACTGATTTGCAAGGAAATTGGAATTCAATAAAATAGCTTTATTTAAATAATAAAATACTATCTTAAATATGCTGGATATGTGAACTTTTTTCCTTATCAAAACATTAAAACAAATTGATTTATTGAACAAAGTAGTATATATAGTTTAGTAAATTGAATTGATTGTTTCTGATCACCATGTCAAGCTTTCCTATGTTTTCATTTGTCATTGAACTGAAGTAGTTGAATAAATTGAAATGAAGAAAATTAATCTCTCTTAAGGTGACCAGATAGCAAGTGTGAAAAATCGGGACAGGGGGTCAGTGGGTAATAGGTGCCTATATAATAAAAAGCTCCAAATATGGCGACTATCCCTATAAAATCAGGACATCTGGTCACCCTAATCTCTCTGTACCTGCAGAAGAGACTACTGCTGTCAAATGCTAGTTTAGTACTTCAACAAACTCTCTGATTCCAATGCTTAGCCAGTGACTTCTCCTAGTTCAGCAGTTTGATTTTCTTTAAAACTTTAAATGTTTTTTTATAAATTATAGTAAGTTTGTGTTAGCATATGTTGTCATAATTTCAAATTTAACTTTAAATACATTTTTCTTTTTATAAATAACCCTATTTAATTTAAATAAAAATATCATTGATTTTTATCCATCCTACATTTATGGAACATTTTAACAGCCTAATGGTTTCTTAATATATGATACTGTATTGAACTTACTCAATATTCTATATTAAATTTAGTATAATGGTCTCCTTCTATTCAGTCAGATCAGTTGTATAGCAAGAAAAGTAAAAGCCTATTTAAATAATATTAGGGCATTTACTGGTTTATAAGCTAATAGCTGTATCTTAGACTAATAACTAACTCAGAAATATCTGTCCTGGACTTATATACTGTGAGTGTCTGTGACTTTATTGGCCAAGATGATTACCTGGTAAACAGGAAGAAATGTAATATTGGTATATTGCAGTATGTTCCTCTTCTGCACCCTGGGCTCTGACTATTGTAAACCCCTCTGCACAACTGCCTATTGTCCTCAGACTTGCCCAACCATGTGGCTGCCTCGGCTTGTAACCTCCTCTTCATTGTGTCATCCCACCCAGTCTTATTACTCGCTATATTTTCCCTGCTCCTCCTTGCTTATTATAATGTAGCTCTTCCCCATCACTAATTAGAATAATTCTTCTGATGGAATTGTTTTGATATTAATGTATATGGGGTTAGACAGTGACATGATGAGTGTAGAGGCCAGAAGTTAGGATGACAAAATTTGTAAGTGTATGGATGGAGATTTGAGGACAGTTGCTACTCAGAACAGTGTAGAATGTCCAGGAATTATGCAGATCTTTGTATTCTTCTTTGAGTGCTTACTCATGTCCATTGGGCTTAGAGGTGTGTGCTCGCCACATGCACCGGTGCTAGAAGTTTTTCCCTCAGCAGTATCTGTAGGGGAACAGCTCCAGCACTCCCTGGAGTGTTGCACACATGCTGTGGTATATAGGGCACCACCAGTTCTCCCCACCCTCAGTTCCTTCTTGCCACCAGTGATGGTGCTGGAACTGTTGCTGCTTCAGCCAGTTATGTTTCTGCTCATTCGTACAAACTAATTATCTCCTGAATTATACTGTATATAATACAGTAATAGTGGCCTACTCTGCCACGGTAAAGGGTTTAGTATTAACATACTCGTTTTGTAGAAATGTCCATTTTAACATTTTCAATCCAAAAAAATCTAAATGAAGTGTTATGATTTTCTCATTTCGATAATGTTGAAAAACATTTAGCTTTGACTATAATGTCAATTAATTTTGTTTCAGCTTTTATATTACATTATATTGTTTCAATATCAACATGAAATAATATTTTTCATAGTTCTGAGTTGAATTTTTCAGCATTTTTGTTTCATGGTAAATTTTGAAATGTTAGAATTTCCCAGGGAATGGAAATTTTGGTTTCTGAGCAGCTCTAGTAATTTGTTTACAATTTAAGACCCCTGTGTTCACACAGAACCTATTAATTAGAACTCCACACAGAGACAGTGGTCCACACCAATAGATCCCGTTACAACATTGGGGCCTAAAGGAGCATGGCTTACCCCTACCTTCGTATGCATAATTATAGATGAAATGAGTCATTATATCCAGCTTTTTCAAATTCCAGATAGGTTATGAGCCTCAGTCTCATGAGGCAGTTAATTCCACAGATTAACTATATTATGTATGACTGGGGTGACCAGATGTCCCGATTTTATAGGCACAATCCCGATATTTGGGACTTTCTTATATAGGCACCTATTACCCCCCCACCCTCTGTCCCAGTTTTTCACAGTTGCTATCTGGTCACCCTATGTATGATGACCCATTTAGGGTTTCCATTTCTTCAAATCTTTCATAATTAATTTAATAAATATCTCTCTTGAGATACAATTTGTGTAAACTAGCTGTCCATTTCACCTTTCATGGGTGTCTCACTGTCATCTAATTCCTTCCTATAAACCAGGGGTTGGCAACCTCTGGCACGCGGCTCACCAGGGTAAGCTCCCTGGCAGGCCGGGCCAGTTTCTTTACCTGCCGCGTCAGCAGGTTCAGCGGACCGGGGCTCCCACGGGCCGCGGTTCACTGTCCCAGGCCAATGGGGGGTGGCGGGAAGCGCTGCGAGCCGAGAGACGTGCTGGCCGTGGCTTCCCACCGCCCTCATTGGCCTGGGATGGCAGACCGCGGCCTGTGGGAGCCACAGTCTGCCGAACCTGCCGATGCGGCAGGTAAACAAACTGGCCCGGCCTGCCAGGGTGCTTACCCTGGCGAGCTGCGTGCCAGAAGTTGCTGACCCCTGCTATAAACTCTTATTAAAGCATTTTGCACTAAACAGCTTGCTATGACAAATTTAATAATATCTACAGACCGTTAAATATGTATGTGTACATAAAATGTCTTCTATGTAACCTTTAAAACATAATTATCTAAGTAAAAAACCTAGTTAGCATGTTCTACAAAGAAAACTGCTCTATAGTCAGTTAATAGATAATTAAAACGTACATTGTGAATAGCCTCACTTATTTAGTGGATAAACTTTCCTTCATGTAGATGCCTGTGACACCAGATAGTGCAGTGTCATGTTTTATTTTTCAGGACCAGTACAGTGAAATGAGAATCAGTATAAACCAGAGACCTGGTAACAGTCGCAACTTTGGGTTCACCACAAATTGGAAACCTTCTGGGGTTTTTATACAAACAATTGAAGAAGGTAAACTAATATTTAACCCTTTTATGAACGTATCTCTTACTGTTAATGGATTGAGACTGCTAGACAAAGGTATTTAATGATGAATGAAAATCTTCCAAAGAATTTAGATGGAAAGAAAGTGAAAAGAAAACAGTATTTGACTGCTAAAGGCTAAATACGCTATGATTCCTCTGTATTTTCATCCACTAAAACTGGTTTAATTTAAGAAATATTTGAAAGTGTATTTTGAAGTAAAGAAGTCTTAAATCCATAGCAATGGTATAAATTCTGGTTTATTTACCAGACATTATTCTAAGGCTTGAGAATGTCTGCTAAATACAATTGCTTACTTAGGGATATCACTGGGGCATGCATATAACATAGAGACTGCTCCTTTCTTGGAGTATATTAACTTTAGAGACAGATGCATAGGAAAGGTATTTGGTTGCAGACTATTTTTTAATTTCAGGTTTCCTTTCCTCCACTATGTTAAAGATTGTAAAATATTACATTCCATAAGTAACTGTAGCTTCTAAATGATCTGCATTAATATTTTTTTATTGAAGTAACAAAAAGGAATTAGTCAGAGTTTTGTTTGGTGTTGGAATAAATACTCACAAATTATAGTGCCATTTTCTTCAAATATTTACTAATATCCAGGATTAATTTTTTTTTGCTGTGGAAATGAATCTTGCTCTAATCAGTATCTCAAGTTTCTTGTAGTTTGTTTTAAAGAACAAATTAAAATTATTTGTATTACGTTGCTATTTATTTTTAAAAATTCAGCTATAAATTGTTCATCCAACCACCCCTTCCACCGAAACTATAAACTGTCAAGTCTTATGGAGTACACTGATATTTTTTCAGTAACATTCACCCCATATTCAATAATGTTCTTGGTTACAACTAAAATATTACCTTGCAGTAAGACAGGCTTAAAACCAGAGCAGAGAAGACACCACTGGAAGCTTCATATTGGCCTGGCACTTCACTGCATTTCTTTTCACAGAAAAATAATTGTGTAACAATCACCTTACACATTGACTTTAAAATGAAAGCTAAGGCCAGGTTTTAAATCACTGTTAATCATGGCTTGCTCCTTCCAGATATAACAGGCTAAAACAATTGATAACTGCTTTATCCAAAAGGCAATTTAAATTTGTTTTCACTGCCACTAAGTCTGTTTTACATCAGTTACTTTGTGCAAAGGGCTGTCTCTATGTGCTCTTTAGTGTAAATCAGAAATATTTTAATTTTACCATATGAAGCTAGCTGAGCATTAGTTTGCTACCATAATATTCAGATAGAACTAAAGAAATACTTGTATAAAAATAAGAGTAGAAAAATGGCAATATTTACACTTCTTAGAAAGGAAAATACCTTTTATCTGCAGGAAAAATTATGAAAAAAATACCTTTAAGTGTTTCAATCTTCATCTAAAAGCCTGTGTACTGGAATGAAAAAATGATCAGTTCACACAAGTGGTCATCTGATGTATGTCTACAGATGTAATCTGGAGACCACAGCAAGTGCCATTGGTTCAAATTTGGTTGGTTGGTCTGGTCCTGGATGTGTTACCTTCTGGTGGTGGTATGAGAGGATTTGTGTGACCTTGAATTCTTCAACTTTTTTCCTGGAGGCTTACTTGGGAGTCCAGCTTTTTCCCACATGCAATTCCGTGCACTCTTTTTTACTACTCCAGTTGAGTAGAAGCACACCACTCACTTTGAAGACAGACTTTAGCTCAGTCAAGTCTTTTGATGTCTAGTTCCCTGCCTGGCAAAACAAGGTTTACAAAGTAAGGTTGGAGACAAAATTCAAATTCAGGCTCTTTGAAGCTAACAGCTGTCCTCCATTGTCTTTCTAGTGCATACTCAGGTATTCTTATATGGGAAGCCATTGTGTTGCCTTTCTATATGCTTCCCATTAACTTAAAGCAACGAGGGGGTATAATAAACATAATGTTAACCCTAATGCGAGTTAAATCAATGCATTCCCTCAGGAAAGTCTTCTAACACGATATGGAATAACTGTACTTCACTGACCTGGTCACTTGAACTGCTGATACCATGACATCAATATTCACTTATTACATAGCGATTCCTGCATCATTCATAATCTCGTTACATGTTAGCTCCATTTATGTCACCACATCAGTTAAAATTTAGTTTATCGTTATTGACCGATATCAGGATGCCTGCACTTCTTGCCTCTCAGAGCAGGGCTAGTGAGAAAGAGGCAGCAAGAATTTTGCAATGAACTGCTAGCTGCAATATGAAATGCAAATCTGAAAGTTTCTTGTTCCCCTCCAACTTCCACAGATCTATTTTATAATAGAAAACTATATAGTACTTCTACGCTAACCAAGATACCCAGCATTACATACCCCGGAGAGGCCAGTGTACAATAGCAAGTTTTACTAAGTTTACTTAAATTTCTGGCTATAAGCATTGTTTTTAGGAAACAAACTGAATAGCCACTTTCCCCATCGTGACTGTGGTAGAAGTGTTTAAGTATACCCAGACATGAGGAATTTTTGTCTGATCTGTTAGGTAGCACTGCAGACCTTGGCCAGCTGCAAGTAGATGATGAAATCATTGCTGTTGATGGCACAAGAGTTTCACAAATGGACCATAATCAGTGGGAGAAAGCCATGGCCAATGCACTAGAAACTGGAAACCTGGTCATGGATATCAGACGATATGGAAAAAATGGTGAGTTGTTTCACTGGGCAACTACAGCATGTTGTATAAGGTGAATAAGCTTTCTTTAGTGAAGTTGCTCTGATGGATTGGGGCTTGTAGTCCTTGCTTCGGCAACACCTTTTCTGAACCTACATGCTTTGTTAGTGTGTGTATTTTATTATAACATAACTTGGGGTTTCTTTTTTATATGGTTTGTACCGCAAATAACTTAACTAGCAAGTCTGCTAACCTTAAACTGGTTACCACTCTGTTATGCGCTGGTCTAATTTTTGAGGGAGTGCATAGTTACATGTACGTCCTAGGTTATTTTGTTAGATACATAAGGGCACCACAGAAAGGAATTGAAAATGCCCCCTTCTTGCCACTTCAGTTTAGGGGTGGAGGATAGTTCTGTCAGACCAGGAGGTGATGTCCATTCCTAGGATCCTTGCTGGCATCTGAGAGAGGCAGCAGTGTCCCCCTTTTCTGACATAACATTGCACCCTGTAGAGGTTAGGCCAGGGGTAGCCATCTCCTTACCCATTTTGCTGCTTTGGTTTAGTTACGGTGAGGACAATTTCTCTTCCTAGTTACTATACAGTTAAATGTGCTGCCGGCCACTTAGAACTCTTTACCTGTGTGGTCTAATCAATTGTAGTGTGGATTATAACATCCATCCATAAATTTGCAGGGACAAATTTGGTGGTTTGTACTCCTGTAAAACTTGTAGATAATGTTCCAGGAGCAATGTGTCTGTCAGTTAAAACACAGCTTACTGCTCACTCCCCCTATGGCTTGATTACAGGTGAGAGAACTTTTGTCCTTACCAATGACATTGTTGTGAAAAAATAATTTTCAATTAATATTAATATCTATATTTGTAATGAATCTTAGTAAACTTGCTAGTATTTCTCAAGCCCATCTTTTGACTAACTCTTGCTTGTTATGGGAAGCTGGTCTGTTTATAAAAGCCCTAACCATTTCCTGTCTTTATGAATTCTACCTACTTCATCTTTCTCTCTTCTTGTCTTTTTTTAAAATGAGAATGTGTTTTCACTAACTTTTATTCTTTTATACTTTGACTCTTCTGTCCACATTCATTTCTTGATCTCCGTGTGCCAATCAGATTGGGGCAAAGACCAGCCTTCCCTGCCATATGTAAGGCATAAAATCCTCAATCTCACCAGTATGGCTACCAACATTGTAGGTACACCTGAAAATAAATGGATTGATGCAACTTCTGGAGATCAGAATTCTACGAACTCTTCAAACATATCAGCCAAAAGAGATTTCTCCTACAGCCTTCAAAATTCTGTAAGATTTTTTTTTTTCAGGGGGTGAACGGTGTTTGGGTGTTGGGAGGAGAAACGAAGGAAAAGCTTTAAGGCCTCACAGAGGAATAAGAAAGTAATTGTAGTAATTCCAGGAAAGCAGTTTTAATTTTGCTTTCTAACTAGAATACTAGAATCTCAGCTAAATATATTAATTCCTGTGTGTCTAACTTATTTCTGTACAAAACTAGTGTAATATTATGTGGAGTCACAGAATCACACGGTAGCAGTATTTTTGTTCTGGTAGCAATTAAATTTTTAGGTAACTGATTTCTGCATAACTACACAAAGACTGCATGATATAGTAAAATTATTTGAGCATTGATGTAGTTTCAAACATAGGGGCACATTCTCCAGAATGAGCGGCACAAAGGAGCCATATTCTGGCCATAAATAGCCAGTGGACAATTCCCCTTGTGGGAGGAACTCTCCATTCATCTAAACCTAGCGGTGGCAGCTCTTATGCTAGATGGCACTTTCACCCCAGGATAGGAGTGGGCTGAGGACTTGGCAGATTGGATCTTTTTTTTTTTTTCAGTCCTCCACTGATATAATTTAGAGCAGCCACTAGGCTGCTCTCAATGTCTGCACAAGGCCGGTACAGAATCAGAGGGTTCCCTGATTCCCCTTTGCCCTCATTGAGTTTAGGGGTGATTCTCCCCTGCATCTAGAGTTTAGATTTACTAATTTATTCAGAACGACATCATACTGTTTGGTCTTCCTGGCTGCATAATAAAATAAGCATGAACATCTTTACTGAATGAAGATTGATGGCTCTTTTCAGTAGACAAGGAGAGAGGAGCAGTTTGGTTTTGTCATTATATTGTTTGTGTATTTGAATTATTGTTAAGTTATGTACATACAGTCAGGGCCGATGCAACCATTTAGGCGACCTAGGCGGTCACCTAGGGGGCTGGCATTTGGGGGGCGCCATTTTCTTCAACAGCGACCGTGGCAGCCGGATCTTCAGCCGCTGGGGCAGGGGAGCATGGGGAGGGCCGCCTGCAGCAAGTAAAGGGGGGGCAGCACACAGGGGAACTCCCCGCCCCAGCTCACCCCTGCCCCGCCTCCTCCCCGAGCACGCCGTGGCCGCTTCACTTCTCCCGCCTCCCAGGCTTGCGGCGCCAATCAGCTTAGGTGCTGCAAGCCTGGGAGGCGGGAGAAGTGAAGCAGCCACAGCATGCTTGGGGTGCTCGTACACGGAGCAGGGGTGAGCTGGAGTGGGGGGAGGAGTGCCTGAGAGCGGAGGGTAGGGAGCTGCTGCAAGGGGGGTGCCTCAGGGCGGATGGGGGGGAGCTGCCACGGCGGGGGTGTGCCTCAGGGTGGAGGCGCGGGGGGAGGGAGGGCGCAAGGTGGAAGTTTCACCTAGGGTGCGAAACATTCTTGCACTGGCCCTGCATGCAGTGGTCACCTTTAAAAATTTGCCAGTTTTGCCTTAAATAAAGTTACTGCAGGGTTTGCTGTATTCCCTTTACTTCCATATGCTTATTATAGGAAACATGGGATACTGCTAATACTGAGATGATGTTGTTAAAGGCCAATAACACATTTTGAGTAACCTCTGTTTGCCCAGATGAGTGTATAAGCAATAAAAAAAAAAAAAAGTACCAGCTGTCTTAAGTTTAATCAGAACATATTTTTGATTATAATAACCCTTATAGAGCATGAATTCTTTAGAAATGCTCAGTACAAGGGATTTCCAGTGACCATTTAAATGAATGCTGCCATTCCAAGAAACAGAAATGGTGTGCTTTTATTTATAAACAAAACACGGGGATATCCATCTTGGCCCATGACATATTCTGGTGAATTAATGGTTTCCTTTCGGCCATCATCTTGCAACTGGTCATTAATCCCAGCTAATGCCTATGGTCTTTTTATTATATAAAATATAGGCAAGAAGATTTAAACAATTGCTTTAACTTGAGGAATTTATAACAACCTGACACACTTTGCTGTGTGGAATTTCTCTGGGAAGAAATGTTAAACTTGATTCACATGAAATTATACTAAAATTGTTTTCTGTTTGTAGGATACTGGAGCAAAAGTGATAAATGGAATGCAAGCAGATCTGAGCTCTAATGAACAAAAAGGTAAACTGCCAATATTTTCAGCTGCTAATTGAGAGGAGAGAACATGAATTGTATCTGTAAATATTACTATACAGTGAAATAAATGTTAGGCCTCTGAGAAAATGAAAGCTACAAGTGTAGCATGTAGGTCCAATTGCATCTGAGGGGCATGGAGTTCTATTCCAGGGAGCATTGAATGGTTTAAGAACCGCAAACAGAGTACTGATAAGTTCCTAGATCGCAGCATGACTGGTTGTGAACTGACTGTGTGGTAGGGATGAAAGAGGAGAAACAAGAAGACACAGAAACTTAACTCCACCTATTCATTCTGCAATGATGGTTATAACATAAAGATGCTTTATGGTGATCAGTCTTTCCTCTGCCTTTAAGAATTTGAATATGTGGTTTCTCTCCCTTCCAACCTCCTTCCTGGAGACATGGGATGAAAAGCATCCAAATATCTGTTTTGCTAGAACTCAAGTGTGATACTTTTTTGGTATGTGGACTGCATATTGTTGGCTCTGTGCCATAACTGTTAGTGACTCTGTTAACAAAGGTAGCCTTGGGGGGAGGGAAGAAGGGGAGGGAACGTAGGCACTTAAACCTCCTAATAGAATTCTAATTCCCTAATGGGAACCACTCATGCAATTACATTGTATAGTATTGTAAATGTGCATGGTGGAACATAGACCTAGGCAAAGGTACGATTGCATTTGACTCACAGTTAAATTGAGGGTAGTAGAGGAGAAGAGATGCCAAGGAATCTGAATCTGTAAAATCTGTCAGACTTTTAAAATCTGTGTGGGATCTTAGGTCAGAAAAATGGTGCTGCCAGACATCCAGGCCCACACAAAGTGGCTCAACCATGCTGTTATAGTAGATGGATAGCAGTTGTACTAAAATGAAGTACTAATCTCTGTGTGATGTAACCTACTAAAAAAATCTGCATTTGTTATAATAAAAGGTTAGCTTTTCTCTATCCTTCAGTTTTTCCAAGTGATGTTACTGTAGATTGGAAAGGTCTGATGAATGTCTTTTGTTATCCAATGGTGATAGTCATTAAAAAATATGT
The DNA here is from genome assembly GCF_016161935.1 of Mauremys reevesii. Lineage (NCBI taxonomy): Eukaryota > Metazoa > Chordata > Testudines > Geoemydidae > Mauremys > Mauremys reevesii. Next base: position 83,978,872 of record NC_052623.1, read on the forward strand.
AGTTAGACAGCACCGTATTGACTTCTTTGTATTCTTTGTATTTTTCAAATAGAATCTGAACCTATTTCTTTGAAAAACTTAAAAAGACGGTCACAATTTTTTGAACAAGGTAAAACAAAAAGCTAACATTTCATGTACTTTCATGAAATTGTTCCCACTGTACACTCTACCTAATAAGTCTCTGGTGCTGGGTACTAAGCCTTTTCAGTGTTGTTTGTTGCAACCATGACAAAACAACATAATCCATTTCCATTCTTTCCCCAGGGTCATCAGGTTGTTGTTACAATTCATGGGTCTACCTTTGTGGTAATGGGTCTTTGTGTGTGGTTTTTTTTTTTTGGTATATGTAAAACCTTTTAAACCTCTGATATGCTGTTCAAAACACTTTTCCACTTGTAACAGATTTGTTTCAGGTTTGCAACTCCCTACAAAACAGCTTAAAACTGACCATTCCAGCACAGTTTTAGTGCACAGGCTAAAGAGCTGTTAAAATATTTATAGTAAATTCAGTTTATTCAAAGCTGCTGCTTTACACCGATGTCCAAATTGATAGAATACAATAAAATGGATAACTTACTATTATAAAGTAGGTAACAATGACCAAGTCCAAAGAAAAGCAATACAAATTTTGCAAAAAAAAATTGTATTTATATTATTATTATTATTATTATTATTATTATGCTTTAAGGTGTGCAAAATAAAGCTCTCATTACAGTTTTGTAGGCTTGCTTTTCTGGTGTGTTCTGCATGTCACATCTCAAATTTTCACTAATGTCAAATATCTAACACTGTCTTTAAAACGGTTTTGTATGTTTCAATATTTTGTTGTAGACCTTGAGGATGAAATTCTGGACCCATGAAGTCAATGGCATTTTGCCATTGACTCCGGGAGAGTTAGGAATTCACTGAGTGGTTGTCTTTTTAAAGTGACATTTGAAATGCCACTGCACACTTCATACTGTTCATTTCTAAATGTGTGCTTTGTATTTTTAAACATAATGAAATTTTAACCAAACTGTTAAGATAATACTGTATTTTCCTTGGTTAAATATTTTTTTCCTTATTATTTTTGTATAATGAATTTAATAGCAGTATTTTATTTGCAGTCCTTTTTCCCTAGTTTGAAAAGAATCTTTTATATAGTAAAGCATACTATTAATATCCACATACATATTGTATTAATAGTTAAAATATATGATATATTAATAGTTTCACTTAAGGAGCTTTAATTTGTCACTAATTATAAATTCCTGTTTTTGAAGATATATAATTGATATAAAAATGAACATCTATTAATTTGACATAAGGCCTCTGAGCCATTATACATTTTTTTGTACACCAAATTTGCTCCATTTTCTCCACCATGTTTTGTTATAGTGTAGGAAAATAGGTTCCAATATGTTGCTTTCCTGTTACTTTTTTCCACCAATTAAATTTTGCAGGTGAGTAACATGATCTAAACTATTGGTTATTTGGGACAATAAAATTAAATGGACAAGAATTTGTTTTTTAAAAAAAAAACAAACAAAACCAAAACCTGAATTGTAAGTGTGTATTTCCCATAGTTTTCCCACAGTGTTGTTTATCAGTGCAGTGCATGCATTTTTTTTTATCATTGTGGCATAAGCTCAGAGCTATAGTGACAACCTTCAAATATCAGGTGTGACACACACTATCAAGTATGGAAAAGTTGAAGATACCCTCTCTCTGGGAGTAGAATAGGAGGTATTTATGTTGGTTAGTAATGGAAGATTAGTTGCTTTTGGAAGGCCTATTGGTATTAATAAATGTAAAATGTGAGTCTCTAGCATCCTGAATATATAACCAGTATAACTGAATCCTAACAAAACTGTTTAAGAGAGTAGCTTTTTGGATTATGAAACAGCACTGAGTTATTTTTTCAGAGTAGCTAGGGAAAACTGTAATTAGTCCTTCATGTTACAAGGCTGGGGATGTACTGCTAATTCAAGACCAAATAATTATAGATAGCATCTGAAAGATTTGAACATGTAATAGGGTTATTCTCTTTTCAAAAACTTCCTGGATAGATGTGTATTAGTTTGAAGATACCTAAAGATTCCTTGACCTAAATAAAGGGAATAGGGTCAAATGAAACAAGTATGGTTTAAAGTTTAACAAATTATATCCTGGAATTCATACAGGTGAAACTTTCCACATTTAAGCAAACCTCATAACACATAATCGTAATGTTTTTTTCATTTTTTCTATTTCCCCTCTCTACCCTAAATCCTACAGGAGGCTCAGAGCCTGCAGTGTCTGATGTGAGTACTGCTTATAAATGAATTTAATGAAAGAGGTTATTCGTTTGTCTGGCTTTGTTCATTTCAGGGAACCCTGCTTTTACGTTTCCTATTGTTCTTATATTGTATGCTCTTATTTTGGTCAGAAACCTATCCAGATTGCTGATTAAACCTTTTTTAAAGCTGGTAATAATGGTTACAATTTAACTGTTGTAAGTGTGTAGGTTTTTATTGCACTAAGGTTGTAGCTAATGTTTGTAAATGTGTTTTTATCTAGCTTTTAAAAATGTGTTTTTAAAATGACAGTGGATTAATCATCCTCTTTTTGTGATCTTTTAGCTCCCGGTTCCGTCTATTAATGCTCCTAGTCGTTGGACTTGGGACCAAGAAGAAGAGAGAAAACGACAGGAAAAATGGCAGAAAGAACAGGAACGTTTACTTCAGGTACAGTTTATCTACGTACTCATAGACAGAGATTCCCTTGACTGAGGGAAGGATATGGGACTGCCGTTCAGTAGACTTACGCCCTGTTCCCAGCACTGCCTCTGAGATGCTGTATAACATTGGATGAATGGTTTCACTTCTGTGCACCTCACTTCTCCCATTTGTACAATGATAATTCCACTCATTCAAGTTTGTAAAGTGCTGTGAGATCTATGAATAAAAGCAGCAAAAGTATTAACAATTATTAATATTAGACTTTGGATGGCCTACTTTTCTGAACCTGTCCAATTCTGGAAAAGTTACACAGTAGCAGAGTTAGTTTCATTTTTCCTTTTGTCACTCTAACTTTTCCAAATTTAGAGAGAGTTTGAAAAGTTAGAGCAGAAAAAGTGGTGGTGATGGTAGCGGGGGAATAATAATGATCAGAGTTTTATTGCAGTCAGTGGCCAAAAAAAAAAAAAAGGGAGGGGGGAGAAGAGGCCAAGGGGAAAATGCACCAAAAATCCCCAAACTGACAAATCAAAATGTACTGTTTCAATTCACCTTTTGAAACAAAATGTTGGTGTGATATACATTGTTTTGTTTTGAATTTTCCCTGCAAAAAGTTCAAACAAACAACTTTGACTGAAATTTTTTTTTCCATAATTTTCACTAGAAAGAAATGGTTTTTCAACCAGCTCTACTTACAGGTCTATAACCCAGCTAATTGATTTCAGAATGATTTGTTTACAATTAATCTTTTAATTTTTAAGGCGGCTTATTTTTAAGAACAGTTCATACATATTTGTAGTTTGCCAAACTAAACATACTTTTAAATGCTGTGTATGGACTATACAGGATATCTTTTAGTCTTCATTAATTTTGATTAAAATTTATTTTTCTATAATAGGTGACCCCCTTCACTTCCAGTTTTCTTGATTGTCAATCACAATAGAAAATTAAGCAATGGAATATAATATTTTATCTGAACTAGGATACTAGTATTATGTATTAAAAAAAAAAAAAGGCAGCCACTATTGTACTAATTTTTCCAACAATGGTTTGTATTGGGAATTATACTTCTGTGATAACTTGGTGGTGTATCGCCCAATATTTTGGGATAGCAGTGGACCAGTCACTCTCAAGAGAGGTGTAGAGGCTCAGAGAATAGAGTGACTTGGGCACTTCTAACCTCCCTTTAAAAAAAGGAGAAAATAGGCTTCATGTTCTTTATGGCTAGCTTTAGAGAGTGTTAAATATTTAGGGACACACAAAGCTGCTGTTAAAGTAGTCTTAACATACAGTTTGTTTTCCTTCCCCATTGAAAGAGGCTTTCTAAAAATGGATTGTGAGAATGTCAGTGAATGAGCAAAAGAAATACTTTTTCTAATTGCTAATCCTGCATATCCAGCCTGGACTTTGGTATTAAGCTGGGAGGTTTCCTCCAGTTGCCAGGTGTCCAGTTTTTGACCAGAACATCCAGTCGAAAAGGGACCCTGGCTGGTCCAGTCCGCACCACTGACCAGGCTGCTAAAAGTCCAGTTGGCGGCACAGTGGGGCTAAGGCAGGCTCTCTGCTGGCCCTCGCTTCTCATGGCTCCCAGAAGTGGCCAACACGTCCGACTCCTAGGCACAGGGGCGGCGATGGGGGCTCTGCACGCTGCCCCCCTCTCAAGTGCGAGCTCTGCAGCTCCCATTGGCCAGGAACTGTGGGCATGGGCAGCTCACAGAGCCCCCTTGCCATTCTACCTACAAACCAGGAATGCCGGTCACTTCCAGGAGACGTGCGGAGCCAGGGCAGGCAGGGAGCCCCACTTCCTTAGCCCCACTGTGCCACTGACTGGGAGCTGCCTGAGGCAAGCGCCACCTGGCTGGAGCCTGAACCCCAAACCCCCTCCCACATCCCAACCCCCTGCCTCAAGTTGGAACTCCCACCCGCACCCAAACTCCCTCCCAGAGCCTGCATCCCAACTCCTTGCTGCATCCCTGAGCCCCCTCCCCCACCCAAACCCCATCCCAGAGCCTTCACCCCAACCTCCTGCCCCATCCCTGGGCAGGGGGCATCACCCCCTGCCCCATCCCTGAGCCCACACCCAAACTCCCTCCCAGAGCCCACACCCATCACCCCCTCCTCACACCCCAACCCACTGCCCCAGCCCTCATCCCCAGCCTCACCCCAGAGCCCACACCCCCTGCCACAGTCCAGGGCTCCCTCCCGTACCCTGAACCCCTTACCCACCCCCACCCCAACCCCCTGCCCCAGCCTGGTGAAAGTGAGGGTGGAGGTGAGCGAGCGACAGAGGGAGAGGGGATGGAATGAGTTGGGGCGGGGCCTCGGGGAAGAGGTGGGGTGGGGTAGGGGTGTTCAGTTTTGTGTGATTAGAAAATTGGTAACCCTAATGTTTCCATCTCCACCCATCACAAGAGAGAGAGATTCTTCAGGGCAAATTATAGACTTCAGTTTAGTAATGCACTTAGCGTGTGAGTAGTCCAAGTGAAACTAACCAAATGGCACTACTTGTGTGTAAAGTTGTGGTGTGTTTAAGTGCTTTGCTGGATCGAGGCCTTTTCTCTCAATAAACATGTACAACCTCATTATCTTCAAATTACATCCTCAGCATTGCGTGCAAATTCATTAACCATCCAAAGATTATTGGTTGCACTGAGTATAATTTAACCCACAGAAGCTCTGTTAAGGGGGATGATGAACCCAACATGAAAACAAAACAGTGTGTATATATAATTTTCCTACCCTTCATCTTTCCAAGGCAAGGCCTGTGCCTCCCTAGGTGTTTGTACCGTGCCAAATGCATTTTGGGTGCTTCTGGAGATATAATAATAATAATAATAAATTAATACATAATCAGAGTCCCAAAATGAGTGCGGTAAGTTGGTCCAATAAATGATTAGTGATTTTTTTTTAAGGACTCTAATTACTAACTTGTAACCAACGAAAAAGTTTTTAGTCCTGTTATAAATAGTTAAGATTTGATATTACTGTAGCTTAATAGAAATAAGTTCATAGCTAAACCAAAAACAAATCATAAGATCGGAAATGTAATAGGTTGGTGAGTCTTCTGAGGCTTAGGGTGAGATCCTGGCTCCCCTGAAGTCAGTGGTTAAAACTCTCTTTGACGTCATTAGGGTCAGGATTTCGCCACCTGCGATCTATTAGAATTCTGTGCTGCTTATGTTTTTATTATACTTGACGTACTGCTTTGCACAAGGTTATTCTGAAAACAAATATTTTAATACAAATGAAGATCTTGTTTTCCTGTCACTTTTTAATTTACTTTTAATATAATCAGTGACTCTTCCCGCCAGGAGAAATACAGACGTGAACAGGAGAAATTGCGGGAAGAATGGCTACAGGCTCAGCAAGAAGCAGAAAGAGAGAGTTCCAAATATTTAGATGAGGTAGGTGATGTGTGTTTGTTCACTTTTCAAGTTTCTCATGGTTCCTTTATTGAGCAGTAGTGGAAGTAGGTACTTAAATATGCAAATGACTTTGTTGCTTTCTCATTTGCCCAATGCAGAGAATAAATGCTCCTAGAATAAAAATAACTCTGTACAAAGTCAGTGGTTTACTTTTATGATCAGTTGGGTTTAGACTCATTCAAGACAGCAGGACAACATGCCGCTAAGCTGTATGAACAGAAGAAATGTATAAGTTGGTAACTGGCTTATAAAACAAAACAATATCATTGTGACCAGAGTGAAAACGACCAACTTCAGCCCTGATTCAGCATAGTAATCAAGCATGTACTTAACTTCTAGCCTATGACTAGTCCCACTGAAGTCACTAGGGCTATTCCATACTCAAATTAAGACATGTGCTCAAGTACCTTGTTAAATTGCGGTCTTAAGGCAGAGCCATCCTACCTCTGAAGAATTTAGAGAAAATATCAACTACAGCCTTGCTGATGAAAGTCTTCCATATATCTCAAAATGTCAAGAGTGTGTCTAGTTTCTTTAGCTGCTTCCTTCTGCAGTTGTAGTCTGTTCTACAGCTGAACAGGCTATATTCTGGGTGTCCAGATGCTTTGGAGGCATCGTTGTTCTCTGTTCCTGTATCAGCTCAGAGAGCACTTCCTCCTCCTTCAGGTGTACCAACGAGCATATTTATGCTTATAAAGTAGTAAACAGGAAAGCAAAACAAATCTAAAGCTCATATAACTTAAACAGCAAGACTAGTGTCCCTTAATTAAGCTGTGGAGCACCTCCTAGTGAAAGACTTAAGGACCTTTTGTTTTAAACCATAAGTGCTGAGAGTGTGATCTGGGCTAACACATTATTCCTTCATTTGAAAGGGTTATTTTGCTTCCTGCATGGAAACAAACTATTCAAAGACCTTTTTCAGAGGAGTGCATACAAAATAGAATGTCAGAAATGACTGCTAGAAGGTGGGAATGGATGATGGGATGAATCACTTGATTGCCTGTTCTGTTCATTCCCTCTGAAGTGCCTGGAACTGGCCACAGTCTGAAGACAGGATACTGGGCTAGATGGACCTTGGTCTGACCCAGTATGGCCATTATGTTCTTAAATTTTAGATGTTGGGGACGTTGAAGGATGAGGGTTACATCAGTACAGTTAACATGGATACTGAGTTTAGATATGTGCTCACTGTCATTCATTTAAGGTTGTTTCTAACAACCTGTAAAATAAGGAAAAAAGTGAGTGAATATTCACTGACTTACTTATTGTGAAAATTGTGTAGGAAATTAGTTTTTAGTAGGGACTTAAGAAGAGAAGGAATGGCCTGAAGCATAAGTATAGGTTAGGTGTTCCATGCATAAAGGTGGTTTAAAAAATAAAAGCTGCAGACACTTTTGGAAAGACTAGGCAAAGGGGTAATCAAGGCTAGCAAATAAAATGGAACTTCTCACTTTAGAAGACTGTGTTTGTAGACATCCCTAAAGCATAAACTAAGAAGCACACTCTTTGTTGCCACTGAGAGTCCCCTGAGATTCTTCCCCTCAAGTCCCTGGTCACAAAATAAAATGTTTCCTAAATAGGTAGCCTGCACTATCATGTTTCTAAAACCATTATTTTCCCCTCCTACAGGAGCCGACTGCCCTAACCTTAAACACAGTATCGGTAACTGCACATGCACCACCTATTTCTAGCTGGAGAACAAACATGGGAGAAGACACTGATGCTCCTGAAGGAGGCAGAAGACATGAATGGGGGGAACAGCAGCAGAATGAGGAAGAGAAGGAAATGGAAAGGCAGAGACTCCAGGAGGAAAGGAGACTTCAAGAGGAAAAAGCCCTGCATTTGGAGCAAAAAAGGAAAGCCCAAGAACTAGAGCTTGAAAGAGAGTGGAAAGCAAAGGAACAACAGTATGCTGAGGAGCAGAAGCGGCGGGCGGAGGCTGAGGAGCAGAAGCGGCGGGCGGAGGCTGAGGAGCAGAAGCGGCGGGCGGAGGCTGAGGAGCAGAAGCGGCGGGCGGAGGCCGAGGAGCAGAAGCGGCTCATGGAAAAAGAAAGGGAGATACCAATGCAGATGCCCCAATACCGAAGGTCGGCACTCACAATGGGAGAGATGCATTTACTTTTCAAAAGTATATTTTCAAAGATAATGCAGATATCCTGAAGTATGTGTATATTAAACATATGTTTCTGTGAATATCAAGAGAAAAGATAGACATGAAGTCACTAAGCAGAGTGCATTCTGTGACAACCTAAACCTATGTCTCATTACACTACCAATACACATTTTGTACCTCAGTCAAACATAAGGGCCTATCATCCTTCCTTCTATTGAGTGATACCTTATTTCGCTCATCATCCCGCTGAGTGTCAGAGTAAACCGCTATTCACTGTTTGTAAGGGTGTGACAGAATCAGGCCCATAATTAAAGCTGGTGGTTTTGTCTTTTAACGAAATTAGTTTGTTTATTTGCTTTCATAGGTTTTTGTTCAAAAGGGTTTACGCAAATGAACATGGTGACTGATAAGAGCTGGGCCAAAAACTTGAAAATTTACCATGAAAACCTGAGGTTATCACCTAGCTCTATTGACAATATGTAGCATTAATGGGGAATTTGCAAGTCTGTGTTTCAACACATATGTAGAGATTTATAATGAAATACTGAGTTAATTATTTCCTACCAGCTGCATTTCTGCATTCCTAAGTCAAACACTTACTGCTGTTATCTTGTAGTGGTTTGACCAGCACAGCAATATGTTTCTATTAATTGTGGAATAAAGATACTACAGCAGGGATCAGCATCCTTTGGCATGCGGCACATCAGGGAAATCCACTGGTGGGCCGGGATGGTTTGTGGGAAGCAGCAGCCAGTACATCCCATGGCCCACACTGCTTCACACAGCCCCCATTGGCCTGGAACGGCAAACAGCTGCCAGTGGGAGCTGCAATCAGCCAAACCTGCGGACGATGCAGGTAAACAAACCATCCCAGCCCACCAGCGGATTTCCTTGACTGGCCACGTGCCAAAGGTTGCTGATCCCTGTACTACAGTATCTATGAGATAATTTATATTAGCTTAGATCCCACAGCATTTTAGAAATACCTAGTCTAAATCTAGTTATTTCAGACAATCTCTTTCCACTACCCTTTTCAGCAGTCTATTTTAAAGAGTAAAGAGAGCGGGAGGAAGGGACACACATTAACTTATTAATAACATTCCTTTCTGAAAATATTTTATCTACTAGTGTTACAAGTAACACAGAAGTGCCACTCTCACTAAAATATCAGAGAAACAATTTTTTTTTTTAGTGTGCTCTTAAGGATTTGCCGAACAGGGTTGGGCTTAAGCATGAGCAAACTGCTTTGCTGAAGTAGGACTTTAAATGGATTAACAATATTAACAACTCTTTCCGGTCCAATTGGGATGGCAGCTTCATTGTGCTAGGCACTATACAAACATGTATGAAGATGTGGCCCCTGCCCCAAAAAGCTGTGTTCATATAGATATACATATTCCTCTAATGTTAGCACTTTGGTATCAGTGTTTGATAATTATTGTCATTGACAGACAGTAGGTCTGACTGGCTTCATAAAAGATCTTAGAAATGAAGTTGCGTGACAGATACAGCTTTCAAACTGAAACAGGAGCTGAGCCTCCTAGAATTTCAGTTTGCTGTGTACATGTTGTTTGTACCTTATTTCTTCATCTCTTCCCAATTTGGGTTTGATATTTACTTAATTCACTTTATTTCATATATTTATTTTATTTTATTTTTTGCTTATAGACATTATGACCATTATGAAGTATCTCAAAACTTTGAAGATCCATCTGGACACTTTCTTGCTGACAGGTTGGTATGATACTGAATCTCCAGGCAGGTTAGAATTTCACCTTTATATTACACAGCCTTGGATTTGACATTAAATTTTAACCATTTTGGTTTGGTGCCGATTAGAGTCCTTACCAGCAGTATTGTTTTGCAGTCCTTGTGCTATGCTTTCACCTACAGGAGCTTTGGCCACCTGGTTTCTTTAAGCCATACTCTGTTTGTAACATAGAACATCTTTCAGTCGGTAGATCTTTCTATAAAGAAAGCCAGGAAGTGTAAGGAGGTGAATTTGTGGGTGGGAGTGGACTAATGAGACTGGAAAACAATCTCAGCTATTACAGTGGTTGTCATAGTGTTATACAAGCTAGGGCATGGTTCCCACACAGAAAATTGTGCAACATAAAAGATAAGCAGGGAAAGGAGGGATACAATGAAAGTACAAAATTATCAAGAAGATGGCACACATCTTTTTAGTTTTCGGTTTTTTAAACTTTGCCTATTTTCTGTTTTGTTTTAACCCATGCCTGGTTTTTTGCTATCTTCTTTTCTGCTTTTAATAGAAGCTTTTTTGTTAACAGTGCATTGGTTCATTTAAATGCACAGTTGTATTTTCTTTTCCTTTTAATTATTGGAATAACCCTAAAAGTACTAAATTCCCCATCTCCATAAAAATATCTTCTATCCATAACTCTCCCATCCAACATTAATTCAGATACAATCAACTGTGGGGTACTAGGAGTCATCTGTATACCTTTTTCAGCAATTAGTCCACTCTTCCAATAGAAATAAGTAGGGCACTTGTGATGTCACAAGAAGAAACTCCAAGACCTGAGATGGTGCATCTGATGCATGGAACTGCACATAAATGATTTTTTTAGTTTGCTAGCAGTTCTAAAACTTGAAAATGAAATTCAGGTTTCATTGAATCAAAACTTAAAATTCTGAATTTTTTTAGTGAATCAAAAATGGTTATGGCACTCTGAGAGGTTGGAGGTTCAGTTCAAACCCCTTCTCTACTTTAAATAGAAAGGGGGGTGTAGGGTTTTTCACATCGTGGATGAGTACCCTCGCCGAGGGCTAACGGTTATGTGGGAGGACTACCACTAGCTCTTCTTCTTCCCCACCTCCCCATTTTTGAATGGTGTTTAAATCCTGGAAAAAAATTGGCTGAAACTATTTAGTGAATTCCTGTCAAATTGACAGTTTTGGATTGACCAAAACTGCATTTTTTGGCAAATAAACTATTTGTCCAAAATATTTCGCCAAGGTCTACTGATGGGTATTCTGTCCTCTTAGTGCTCTGCCCGCAGAAAGTGGTGAGGGCTTTTGCACCAAATGGTTATGCTGTGGAGCCATGGGGAGAGGCCAAAGGTGCTAGAGGCATAAGCCCAGGTCTAGCTTCCTTGTTCCCTGTTGTAACTGCTTCTATATGCAGTTGAGCATTTGTAACACCCAGCTCTTGACCAGTGCAAGAACTGATCAGTCAGACTGTTAGGACAAACAATTAATATGGGGAGCAGGAAACTGTATACAATTAAGAATATTGCATGAAAAGGCCGTATTGGCTTAATACGGTAGACTCATTTTGCACTGGGTAGTGACTGCATACAGTGATGCTGCTGTAACAGCCATCAGTAGTTTAAATATTGAAGCTGCTGTCCAAGAAATGAGCTCTTTGTTCCTTTTCTAAATAAACACCATATTTGTATGTACAGTCAGAGCCTCACTTTCGTGAGCTAGAGCTAAGCATACAGCAGCCAGGTGCTATGTTAACTTCCACATTGGGCAGCCAGAACACTTTCGCCTACTATTCATTTTCTTGTGCATCTGATGACTTTTTTTTTGTCAGCTAAAACTCATAGGCACTTTCCCCTGCATGATAGGATCAATGAACCACAAGGATTTCCCGAGAAACATCCTCAGGTAGCATGTAAGGCCATACTTTTCTTTCAGCTACAATAGCACTTCCAAACTAGGAAGTGGTAAGTACATCACCATGTAACAAACTTAAAAATATAAGCTTGCACCCATAAAATTGAAATAGTCCTCCTTAGACTGGTATGCTGCACTGTGTCTGATCTTCATTGATATTCCAGTCTAATAACCTAGGGGAATGAGGTAGGGACCATGTTTTCAAATATTTGTACAGCACCTAGGAGAATGATGCTCCACTCTGTAATTGAGGTCTCCGGGAATTACTGCAAGATTAGTACTAAATAACAATAGCTTATACTGCTGAGACCACAGCCTGTCAATGCTGACTAGTGTTGCCTCATTATTTCCATGTACTCTCCTATGTCTGTCTGTCTGTCTGTCTGTCCATCTGTTGTATCTTGTCTTATACTTAAATTGTAAGCTCTTTGGGGCAAGACCATCTTTTTGGTCTCTGTTTGTAGAGTGCCTTGCACAACAGTGTCCTGCACCATGACTAGAGCTCTTGGGCGCTATGGTAATACAACTCATACATGTTTTCTGTATTTATAGAAATAAATCCAGATCGACTTCAGAACTGGATGATTACCCCAGAAGCAGAAATGGTGAGCACTTTAATTTCTATTAGATCTTTTTAAATTGATTGTTAACCGCATGAAAACGTGAATACAATCAAAGGGTAGTTACAGCAACTAGATATTTGAGGGTCAAAAAGATTACATTTGTGATTGCCACTCATAATTCAAGTATACAACATACTATATCAGATTTTTAGTAGTGTGGAAAATTAACCACTGCAATAGATTATCTAAGGGATGTGGTAAATTATCCAAAAGTCAGTGGGTTTAAATTCAGAATGGACGCTTTACTAAGATATACTTTAGTTCAAATTTATTTTAAAGTGGTATGATTAGTCATATTATAATCATAATCTATATAGCACATTAATACTTTTAAATAGTTATGCGTAAGGCTGTATTTTAATGCATTTTCTGTGGTAGATTGAATATAGAAACAATGGGGTTAATGTGGATAATAGATGTACTATGCTAGTGCGTTTGCACTGAGAATAACAACTCAATGCTACAAACACTGGGGCAATATTATTAACACAATTGTTTTGCAACATACTCTGTATATATGGGAAGAAAACAACTGGAGATGATTTCATGATGGTATAACAACGGCTTCAGTTTTCTTAAGAAGCTGCCAAAATATAAGATTACATAGCATTCTCTTTAGAAATTTATATTCTAGATACTTTAGAATCTGCTTCGAGTATAGTATGTAAGGAAATGTGGGTGACTTACTAAAGACAGTATGATGAAAGATACAACAAGCTACTTTTAAAAAAAAATATTTTGTACAAGTGATAAATGGGTTTGTGTATGCAAACGTGACTTTAGGTGAATATGGAAAACCACTAGGTTAGTGGTCCCCAACCTTTCTGTTGCAATAACATATTCATGTTCTCAGAAGTGTGTGGCGGGCGCTGGACAACCAGCCGCTGAAATGTTGCCGAGAACCGGCGTCATCAAGAAGCGTTGCCGCTGAAATGCCGTCGAGAAGCAGCAGCATTTCGGCAGCAACGCTTCTTGGCATTGCCGCTTCTCGGCAGTTGGTTGTCTGGGGGCCGAACTCCTTGGCGGCGGGTTATCCGGCGGAAGTGCTCCCTTGTCAGTAGGTGAGTGCACATAAATGCCCTGGCGGGTGCAATGGCACCCACAGGCACCACATTGGGGACCACTGCACTAGGTGGTATTGCGCAGTGGCTGTTGCAAGATAAGTTAAACCGAAAGCAAAGTACGAAGACTCTGCAAAAGGCAAAAGAATCAGAGCTGGAGACTACAAGAAAACAAATGGTTTATCAGATGGAACATGCTAACCCAGACCAAGGTGAGAATGCAGCTCAAATTGGCAAGATCACTTTCTCAAATCAGATCTCAATCACCAAAACTAATGAGATGACTAGACTTCCAGAAATATCTGACAAGTTAATCAATACCAATAAATCCAATAGTAAATCTGTAGTCAAAGCAGGATTAGAAGAGGGGATATTAAAACTGAAGTGACTTACTGTTTTATTCACTTAAGTAGGCCTAGCACAAAGAGTAGCTGAATAATAACAGATTTCCTTTTATTTTTCTTAAACACTAGTAATTCTGTTCATTTGAGGAGAGTGGCATTGTTTTTTCTACCTTTTTAAGATGTCAGGTAGGAACCAAAGGATGCCTTACACAAGAAGTTTGACCTTTCCTTCAATGGCTAGATATCCCAGTAACTAGAGAGTAGATAAAATGCTTCCAGCAAGGGTGTTTTTGAAGCAGATACATTTATAAAGCAAGACTGTCTCCTCTAAAACGCAATAAATTTGACATTTTGAACAGGGAATAATTCCCATAATTAGAGGGGGTGTGGATTATAAATTCTGAAAGGGGAGAAGGAATTTGTGATGCAGTTGTGTATTCTGGCAGGCTTCCATCTCATTATTGGAGAAAAGCCTCTTTCAAAGAGGGAGGGGAGTTGAGGCTTTTAGAGCAAAGGATCTTTTTGGCTTTCATCTGACCTTAAAAGTGCAGGGAATACTCATTTGTTTAAAAGTAGTGTGGCGTTGTACCATGGTTGATAAGCAGTTTTTGCTTGTCTCTATTGGATTTTTTTTAATTGTAAATTTCCACATTGTACATTATGATTTATTGCTTGATTTGACACTAGTTACATGAAAAGCCTACATCTGTAAGAAGCAGCCTGGGGATATTTATGTTGTGGGGCAGGGGAGGAAGGGCAAAATAACGCCTACCCTATTCTGGCACTATGTCCTAGAAGTACAGAATACTTGATGCTTGCTTCTGTGCTTTAACTTGGATATTCGATAGTTCCCTGCTGGCTTGACACTGGATATTTCCTTTTTTGTCTTTAATGCTTGTAATGTGCATGTTGTCTGGTAATATTTGCTTTTGTAATGGCAATCAATACTAAAATGGTGAAATTATACTTCATCAAATATTAACAACACAAAGGTGCATATGTTGCTTCAGATATGGCAATGCTAGTTTAACAATTTGCTTTTTAATTTTAGCTTTTATGTTTTATCTCCCTCAAACTTGACAGATGTATGTATTTTTCAAATTAGGTACAAACAACAAATATTTGGAAAGGTCCTGGAATGTCAGTGATTCACAGAAGGGGTCTCAAAAAGAGCGTGCCCCGTCTACAGCAGAAATAGAGAGACAACATATCCTTCAGGAAATGAGAAAAAAAACGTCACTACATACTGACAACAGCTGGATTAGGCAGCGTAGTTCTAGTGTGCATAAGGACCCCGTTAATCTACACAAGAATACAATGAAGAGGTAGGACTCTTTTTGAAAATTGTAAACTGAATTTTGCCTCTAGATAAATATTTAGTTTTGGGGCATTTGAACGTTGCTTTGCAGCACAGATTGTAAAGCCAGTAAAGATTTTGAGCTCATTTGAGTCACAACATAGTGGGGTAAAACTTGCTTGTGTTATAGCTGAGATCAAATATTTGCAAGTACGGAGTATAAAGGTGTTGTTGAATGGACTGTAAATACTTCCTCACTTGCTTATTTCTCCTTTGATGTACCAGTAATGTGAATTAATGATTAATGTGCCTTGTCATTTGCACATCTATTTGAGAACCTCGGTAATTTAATTTGTTGTGAAATAAAGCTTAAATATAGGTTCTGAAGAATAATTTTCAGTAATTTTTAACACACAAATATCTTGTAGGAAACTTCAGAATTTCTTTGTATGTTGCTTGTGTAGGGTCTAAACGTTGGGTTTGTCACTTAGGAAACAGTAAGATATCAGTCATGAGGTCATTGTTCAGAAACCAGCTGTTGGCAAAACAACTATGTGGCTATCTAATGAGGGGAGGGATTGATCTATTTTAGAACTGGTATCTCTTAGAGAAAAATACAAACACCACCACTGTCTGGTGTCATTACTAAATAAAAACAATTTGATTTCTTTCACTCTGATAAAGCTGTAATGAAGTGTATTTGCTGTTATCTTTAGTGCTTTAACCTTACCTTCTTTGGTCATTTTTTCCCACTAAGGCTAGTGATGCCCAGTTATGATAAATAGTTTGCCACTTCAAATATTTTTAATAAAGGAATATAATAAAATATTCTTCAGGTTATAAAAAATAATTATGCTTAGAAAATCAACCTTTAAAATAGATACGGTGAATATTTTGATACCCCGTGTAAAGTGAAAACTTAAATATTTCCTTTTTGTAAAATCAAAGCATGATAAAGGGTTAGTTCAGGGTAGGCAACCTATGGCACGCGAGCTGATTTTCAATTGCACTCACACAGCCTCTGGTCCAGGGAGCTCTGCACTTTATTTTAAATGTAAATGAAACTTCTTAAACATTTTAAAAATCTTATTTACTTTACATACAACAATAGTTTGGTTATATATTATAGACTTATAGAAAGAGACCTTCTAAAAACTTTAAAATGTCTTACTGGCATGCAAAACCTTAAATTAGAGTGAATAAATGAAGATTTGGCACACCGCTTATGAAAGGTTGCCGACCCCTGGGTTAGTTCATAAGAAGATATGTTTCTGGGCAGTAATATTCTGCACATAACAATTATACATTTCAGAGGTGAATCGTTAGATAATCTTGATTCCGCAAGAACAAGTTCATGGAGACGTTCATCTTGGATGAATCAATCTGCCTCTTCCACATCATCTAGTCAAGATTTTGGTCGATCTGCTGCTCCACTAGTGTCTACTTCGAACAGAGCTTACATGCGTACCCCCTCCTCCAGTGTAGCACCTCCTTCAGCCAGCTCTGGAAGATCAGCCACTTCTTCCCACACTTTCCCCTCAGCACCTTCTTCTGTACCGCGTGCTCAGTCTCCTACCTCTGCTTTCCAATCAGGAGCCCAGCAGCGGAACAAGTAAGTAGTTGCCCATCTGTTGAAAATTTGTAAATTGCTGGCTGAACTGTGGACACTCTCATATAGTAGTTGCAGCAGAGGAGTTGGAACTAATGAGTCTTTTACAAGCTTTGCCACTGGCTGGCTTTGATCTTAAACAAGCTACTTGATCTCTTAGTACTGGAGTCTGATTGTGTGTGAAACAGGTATAATTATATTGTTCAATTATATTATATTGTATAATATTCCACATTGGAGTGTTGTAAAATTTAATATTTGAAAAGTGCCTTGAGTTATCTAGCTGAAAGGCACCATAGAAGGACAGTGTTATCACTTTCATTTTTCTCATAGCTGTTCAGAAAATTTCCCAGGGTTTTGTTGCTACTGCCTAACACTGGTAAAGAGAAGATGAAGCAATACATCTTTAGTCACTCAACTCAAAATTATTTGTGGGTTACAAAAATTACAGGGCCGCCCAGAGGATTCAGGGGGCCTGGAGCAAAGCAATTTCGGGGGCCCCTTCCATTAAAAAAAATTGTGATACTATACAATACTATATTCTCATGGGGGCCCCTGCGGGGCCTGGCGCAAATTGCCCCACTTGCTCTGCACCCACGGGCAGCCCTGGGAACTATAAACCTTCTGCATTTCGGCACAAACCCAGTTTTGAGAGAACTTCTTTACAAGGTATCACTGGTTCTCAGCATCAGCTAGTGCTAAAAGGCACTAAAGCTCATTAAAAGGGTTGGACAAATATTTTCCGTCAAAACTTTTTCTGGATCGAAAACTAGGGGTTTTTAAAAAGCAGAAAAAAATCACGGACAATGTCTGCTTTCCTTCAAAATTTTTTGTTTTTTTTTTTAATTGAAAAGCTGAAATTAGTCTGCCAAAACCTGAATATGGTTTGGAGTTTCAGAAGTGTGTGGCCAAATATTTGCTGCTTGCTGTGTTTGATTGTTTAAAGAAGCAATAAAAAAATTCTGCTTAAAATAAATCCAAAACTTTTGAACCACCTCAGCTTGGGACCAAATGCCTGAGCCCATCCAGTCAGAGATTTTCCCAGGTTTCTGATACTCTGCTGGCTTCCTTGACTTGTATCTGTCTCCATAACTTTGGGTTCATTTAGGTTAGAACATAAGAACAGCCATACTGGGTCAAACCAAAGGTCCATCCAGCCCAGTAATCTGTCTTCCGACAATGGCCAATGCCAAGTGCCCCAGAGGGAGTGAACCTAACAGGTAATGATCAAATGATCTCTCTCCTGCCATCCATCTCCACCCTCTGATAAACAAAGGCTAGGGATACCATTCTTTACCCATCTTGGCTAATAGCCATTAATGGACTTAACCTCCATGCATTTATCTGTTTCCTAGAGACTGGCTCCACGGGGTCCCTCACAAACTGGAGACGGTTACTGTGGGTTTGTCTTTAGTATAGCTTATGTACATACTCCACGAACTGAGCATTTGAGCTTGTTCCAGAATCTGGGATGAGCCTATGTTGTGAAAACTGAAATGCTCAAAATAGCACATGCATGTGAATGGACACAGGGTGCTAAAATTAAATTACCCCAGGGATTCTCAAACTGGGGGTCAGGACCCCTCAGGGGGTCACAAGGTTATTACTGGGGGTTGCGAGCTGTCAGCCTCCACCTCAAACCCCGCTTGGCCTCCTGCATTTATAATAGTGTTAAATATATAAAAAAGTGTTTTTAATTTTTAAGGGGGGGGTCGCACTCAGAGGTTTGCTGTGTGAAAGGGGTCACCAGTATAAAAGTTTGAGAACCACTGAATTAACTCCTCTGAAGCCTCAGGGAATGCAGGGGAGTGGGGGTCACCCTTGGTAGGGTTGGGAAGGATATTGCTCTTCTCATGTGATACCTCCCCCCGTGGCTAATTTTAAATGAAGCTACCCTCCCCTGACATGAATCTCCCTATGGCACTGAAATTAAATGTAGACTATAATTTTGCATTTGAGAAGTGAAAGGGATGGTAGCCCTAATGGAAAAGCTAACAGCTTGGCTCTTCTGCAAGCCTCAAACTGCTGAATGAGCTTTAGGGTAGGGAAGGCTGTGCCTCCCAAACAGCCTTGCCCTGCCCCCTATCAGACCCCCACCCACTTCCTGCCCCCCAACTGCCCGCCCCCCCTCAGAATCCCCAACCCATCCTGCTCCTTGTCCCCTCACCGTCCCCCAGACACCTGCCCCCCCAACCACCACCCCGGGACCCCACCCCTGCTCCCTGTCCCCTGACTGCCCTGACCCCTATCTACCCCCCGCTGAGTCCTGACAGACCCCCGGAATGCCCACAATCCAACCCCCCCCATTTCCTGTCTCCTGACCGCCCCAACCTCTGCCCCCTCCCTGTGCCCTGACTGTCCCTGGGACTTCCTGCCCCTTAGCCAATCCCCCGGCCCTGGCCCCTTACCCCTGGCTCCCCCCTCACGCGGAGCCTCAGCCCATCCAGGAGCTTCCCTCGACAGGGGCAGCGTGGCTCCGGCAGGGCCTGAGCTCCGCCCCACTCAGAGCCGCGTGGTCAGGGGGCGGGGCTGCAAGCTCTGGGCCTAGTGGAGGGAGCTCACGCCCCGCTGGAGCTCGCAGCCCCGCCCCCTGACCACGCGGCTCTGGGCAGGGTTCAGGGGCCCCGCCGGAGCCACGCTGCAGCTGTCCCGGACGCTGCTGGCTGGGCTGAGGCTCCGGAAGAGGGGCGGAGATGGGGTCGGGCTGGGGCTGGGGAGGGAGCCTCAGCCATTCTCGTGGGGGCCCCTGCAGAACTTGGGGCCTGGGGCAAATTGCCCCACTTGCACCCCCCCCCCCCCGGGCGGCCCTGAAAAATGATAAGTCTCCTTGTACTTTCCAGAAATCACTTCTGACATTTATTGGTTTTGCAAGAATCTTTTGTTTAAAAAATAAATACATAAAATTTTAAGGCCCACATTTTATTGACCACATCTCTTTTGCTGACATGTGGTCAACATTGTCTCAGGGAACTCTCAGAAATGTTCATGGCTAGTGATCCTGGGTAATTGTAGGATAGGTCATTTCTTTTAATTTTTAATCTATTATTTTAATCCAGAAAAGGAAGTAATTAAAGTTTATTTTGGAGTAAAGATAACCATGCTCTTTCATGTTTTTAAAACTTTTTTTAAACAAATGTGTGTATAAGATTTTGGAAACTCATGTACACACAGTTACATGCAATAGGTGTAATGAGACCATTGCAAAAGCATTCCTTCACCCTTCCTAGCTCTAGTGTTCATGAACATGCTGATAAATTGAGGAATTTTTTTAAAAGCTAGACTACTTAATTTTTTTTTAATAGTGCAAGAAAATGACCTCTTTAAAAATGGCTGCTTCTCTTGTTCTCTCTTCCATTTTCGGATTTCAAATAATCTGGTTGGCCCATGGAAATTGACCTCTATAAGGCACATGTTCAAAGGAGTTAATATAATGTATGTCCAGAACCAGACTTCAGTTATCTAACAAGCTACAGAGAGTGGTACTTGGCAAAGGTTTTAGTGAAGTGTAGCCCTAATAATACTTTCTTTCAGATAAGAAATGAGACAGGAGAACAAAAACTATGTATCACTAGTTTCCAAGCTTAGCAATATCTGTTTTCGATTCCTCTTCAACCAGCATTTAACATGATAAAATAGTGTGCAAGAATGCAACATAAAATCTTATGTTCACTTGTTTTGTCTGTTTCTGTAGATTTTTTCTTTTTGAAATTTTAGATTTTTATAGCTTACAGATTTAATTACATAATATTAATTTTGATGTTTTTTCCCCGATAACCTAATTTTCCATTCATAACTGCAGCACACAGTCCTCTGTTTCAATGCTTTCTCTCATGACATCATGTTCTTAATCACTTTCATCTATATTTTAAACATTTTCAAGTGGTTTTGAGGACCTGAGCCTCATTCTTGTTCTGTATCTAGGTCAGTCAGTGGGAAGAAAATATGTTCATACTGTAATAACGTTCTGGGCAAAGGAGCAGCCATGATCATCGAATCTCTTGGTCTTTGTTATCATTTACGTTGTTTTAAGGTGAGAGCTGGAGAAACACTGTGAAGAAACGGGAACTAACTTGAAGCACGCATGGCTACTTGGAGTTCTGGTTGTAAAGGCTCTACTAATCACATGCTACTAGCTCCACTCATGTTGTGTGCTACATGCATATATCCATGCAACAGTCCTATCCACAGGCATTAAGCATTCACCTTAATACTACTCCTTGGATTGTTATTAAAGTTTTAACATTTTACACTCCAATTTTCACTTTTTAAAAAAAGGCATTTTCAGACAATGCTGAGCCACCTGCCCTCTGAAAATCAGGCTACTTTGCCATAAACCCCTTAGTAAGGGACAACACATAAATGCACTGCTCCAGGAATAGATGAGAAACTAGATTAAAACTTAAGTGTGTCTGGTCATTGGTTCCAGGCTGAAGGAAAGAAGTAATCTGTGCCAGCTGAGTTGGGTGGCATGTTGTAGGGGAAGGAGCCAAGGCTCCACCTACTTCTGTACACCTGCATAGAAGGAAGAATAGTAATCCGCACAAGCGGCTCTCCGCTGCCTTTCTTCCATGTTATTTTCTGCTACATGGGTAGTCAGCACAGAGGAATTACCCTTTTGCGCTGGCACATAGGAGGAATTATCTCTCCCAAAGGCAATTGTTTTAGGATTAGTGTACCATTGAACAAAGTACTGCAGAGTTGAATTTATTATTTTAGATGTTATATAAGGGCTTTTATGAATGTGTGTTAGGCCCTGTGGAACAGCTGAATGAATATATCTTAATTCTAGAACCTTTTTTTTCTCCTGATACCCTTGCTAGATGCCATCCTACTGTAGCATTTTTCACAGAGGCTACAAAGCCTTAACCCCCTTGTTCTGTAGTGTTCATTTTATTTTCTAAATCCAGCATGCACAAACTATGGCTATGGCTACACTTAGTGCTGCACAGCGCTGCCGCGGGAGTGCTCCCGCGGCAGCGCTTTGGAGCGCGAGTGTGGTCGGAGCGCCAGCGCTGGGAGAGAGCTCTCCCAGCGCTGTCCGTACTCCACCTCCCTATGGAGATTAACGTACAGCGCTGGGAGCCGTGCTCCCAGCGCTGGGGCTCTGATCACACTGGCGCTTTGCAGCGCCGCAACTTGCAGCACTGGAGGGGGTGTTTTTCACACCCTGCTGCAGTTCTGCAAATCTGCAAGAGTAGCCATGGCCAAAGAACGGTGATACAGAGACAGTTCATCCAGACACCATGAGGTTTATATGTGCATGTGTCACCTCTGCCTACTTGGAGATTCAAGAGCTATTGCTTAGTTCCCGCTATAGCAATGCATTGTTCACCCACTATGCTTAAACATTTTAATATTAGCATAAGGAAGGGTGGCAAGAATTCTGTTTTGGCAAAATGAAGGAATCTGAAGCTCCCAAGAATTCTTTTAAATTATGCATACACACTTAGAATAATTGGGCATAAATGCTTCCTGTCTTGAAAAGCAAGGTAGCAGAATGAAAAGCAGATAGTGTTGCATGGAATCTGCAAGTGGCACACACAAATGTTTTGTGCCAAAATTGCTGTTGCCGTTTCAAGAACAAGTTATTTCATGTTGTGCCATTTTTTAAATTTTGTTTCAGAGAAATTGAAGCTTAAACAAGATTTCATGAGCTGATCTATGAATCATTTCTTTTTTATATGTTTAGAATGTGCATCTCTATTAGTTTGCTAGTCATCACCTTTAAATGATGTCTCCCCTGGTTGGCTGCATTTTAATCTGTAAATCGTATGTTTGCTTTTGGTAATTTGGGTTTATGGTTCAGGCTTCGCTGTTTTTTACTATAAGCTGCTTCTGAATATGTTGTCTCCCAGTGTTTGTAACAAGTTGCTAATTATTGGTGTTTAATACAGTGCGCAGCTTGTGCATGTGACCTGGGGGGCTCACACTCAGGAGCTGAAGTCAGGATCCGAAACAATGAACTCTTCTGCAACGACTGCTATGTCAGATTTAAAAGTAAGGAGACCAGACTATAATAAGTGTGTGAAAACTTTATTTTCTACTTTTGCTCTGGGGCTCCCAGAGTCTGCCTACTGCTGTACTTAACAAAGACTCTTGTGTTTAGTGCTAACTTGGTATATTAGTGAATTGATTCATAAAGGTTTCATTTGTTTCTCTTTGTGGGCTGTACTCTCCACTCCCTTAATATACTGTGCAATGGTTTGCCACCCCGTTATTATGGATTTGCTTCATTCTTTACAAATCTGGGAAAGTGGCACCTTAGGGCATGGCTACCCTGCAATCAGAAGTGTGACTGCAGCATGTGTAGACATAGCTGAGCTAGCTTTGATCTAGCTAGCTTGACTAACAATAGCAGTGAAGCCACAGAATCACAGACTAGCCACTTGGGTGGTCTTGGATGGGGTGTACAGCCCATACTGCAGCCCTTGCTTCTGTGGCTTCACTGCTATTGTGACTGCAATGTGCTCGAATAACACCTTTTGGTTGCAATGTGGGCATACCTTTAAAGTCATTGCTGTACACTAAATAAAAAATCAGTCATGTTGCAAAATTGCATCTACTTATAAAACTGATCTATGCACATACTAGGAAAATGATTAGTTCATCCTAATTATAGGATGTTGGTTACTATCTCCAAAGCTACACTCTTTTGAATTATAACCTCATGATTGGTTATTCATTTGGGAGTATTAGATCAGCAGTGGATTGATTTACTTGCAGGTTTTAATTGAAGGATGCAGTATAGAATTTTTTCTTTATTCCCATTTACAAAAATTCTAACTTAATGAGCTTGGTGCTGGTGCTTTGAAAAAAAAAAAAGCATTTTTCTCTTTGCTGCTGCAGAAAGTGCTAGACAACTCCTTAATTCTGAGGAGAGTTCTCTATCCAGAGTCTCCTATTTCGCTACTTTTATGTGGCAAACCCAAACTTCTTTAAATTAATAATTTTGAGAGGAGTGTCAGAGGGGTGTCAGAGTTTCTAAGAATGAATGACAGAGAGACAAGCACTCCAGCTTTTCCATTTAAATTTTGGTCTGTATGGCTCACTGAGGTTTGGAAAGCAATGGGGATATCCTGGGCTATAAGTTATGAGCTGAACCCCCAGGTCTTTTCTGGATGGGGGAGGTCCAGCAGGAGGAAGGGAAAAGTACTGGTTCCTTTGTTTCCAGATTGGGGGCGGGGTTGTATGTGTTTGGAGAAGATAAAGGGATGCCACTTGTTTTTGAAAAACAATTGTGATGACTCTGCTAAAGAAACCATTTCTTGTCACATATGCTCTTGCTGACTTATCTTTGATCACTTGCCCTCTTTGGGGAAAGTTGCTGTGTAACTGATATAACACTGGCATTTGGAATCCACAGATTTTCTTGACTATAGCTAGCCAGTATTTGAGTGGTGGTGGAAAATTTGCTGCTGTGGATGAGGATGAAGTGCCCCTGCTAATTTTTAAATCTGAGATCTGCCTGTAATATTCTGGTCCACAAAGCTGTGGTGACATGTAGCCATCCCTGGACAGAATTACTCTGGAGTGGGTCTCCTCTTCACCCTTCTTAAAGGCCTGGAGGGTAGTTTGGAGCAAGGGAGCTCTCATGTAGGTTTACTGTAGGATTCTAACTTGTTACCCAGTTCAGTGTGTATGTTGAGCCATTGAAAGGGTAAGTTAGAGGAGAGGGCTCTATATCTTCACCACTTTTCACCCCATCAGTGGAATGAAATGAATAACACATGTGGCTGTGTGATCACTTAAGAGAAATATTATGCACAGAGTGCCAGTGCTCCTGGATCTGCAACGGAGACCAATTTGCTTCCACGTGGACTCTTGATTTTAAGCTAATAAGTCCAGTTCTCTGAACCTGGATACCTGAGAAGCTGCCTTTCCCACAGTATGTTGTTACAGCAGTTGTGATCAGTGGAGGCACTTGAGCTAGAGCTCATCCCATTGTAGACATGAGAGTGCTGTTTATAGTGCACTCTCTATAAAAGGGCCTTGACTCTGGAATTGATTAGTCTCTTCCGTCCCTCCTGGTCTGTAACAACCTGTAATTTGTGAAACTTCCAGACATACTGTACAAGTGGCCCATTTTCTTCCTTATATGTTTGGGTAGAAGGTTGGTTAAGAACCTTGGAATGGTAAATTGTAAGATTATTATGATAGTGACATGTAAAATAAACAACTTTGTACAATATATTTACTTGTAATATTTTTTAATATTGCAAAAGCAGCAGAGTATTGGATGGATACTTTCTAAATGTTTGTTGAAAAGATTTGTGATTGTTAAGAGCTTAGCTATCTAGCAAACATTTATTTGACAAAAAATAAAAACCTGACCCTGACACCCCTCCCCCCCCAATATTTTTGACTGAGAAAAAGTTTTAAAATGATATTTTTGGATGGATTGTATACACCATTGAAAATCCATTTGTTTTAAACGGGAATTTAGATTTAATCTCACAGTATAACCAGTATTGTTGTTGTTGTTCATTGTAGTTTGCATATTGATTCTATCTTGTATTTAGATGCTGTGTTCATTACCTTTTGCAAAAAGGAACTGCAAACAGCTATTGATTAATGATATTATTTTGACAGACATTTTTTGAACTTTTGGGGTGGAGGGATAGCTCAGTGGTTTGAGCACTGGCCTGCTAAACCCAGGGTTGTGAGTTCAATCCTTGAGGAGGCCACTTAGGGATCTGGGGCAAAAATTGGTCCTGCTAGTGAAGGCAGGGGGCTGGACTCAATGACCTTTCGAGGTCCCTTCCAGTTCTAGGAGATTGGTATATCTCCAATTATTACCTTTTATTACCTAACTCAATATCTTACATTTACTAAAACACTCCAATAAACTCTTCCTTAATTAAAACTTTTTTCTATTTCTCCCCAACAGCTGGACAGCCAACCGCCATGTGAAGCAACCATAAATATGAAATCATTGTTGCAGATAGAAGAGGAGGTGGTTGCTGGTGATGTAGATTTATAAATATGTATTTTGTTTGTGTTTTTTAAGGGTAACTTTTTTGCCTGTCTAGATTATGTAGAAGATGCATTGTATCTTTCATTCAACTTTAGTTATTTATGAGAATGTAATCACAAGAAGGAAATCTCTTGGGGGGCGGAGGGGGGGGAACACATTCACTTTTTGAGTTCAATATACTAAAAAGCACAAGGGAGAACAAACATTTATCAGTAATAACTTCAAAACATTTTTGAGGCTGATAATCAACTAGCAGAGTTTCCAATGGTATATGAAGAGGGTATTTTGTTTATGTTCTTAAATGAGCACTATTGAAATAGTTAATATAAATATGTATTTGTAATTGCTGTCTTTATTTTTGACATATGCTACGAAGTGAATTCTCTAGAATAATATGAAGCTGCATTAAAATGTACACCAAAATGTTTGCTTTCTGTATTGTGGTTTCTAAAACTGTTTACTATTTGCTTTTTGAAAATAAAATACAAAGTATAGTCTGTTTGCTCAGTGGTGATGGCATAATGTTCTGCATAAGAACAATGGAACCTGTTTGGAGGAAAGGGGTCTCTCTTTTCTCCCCTCAAACAAGTTAATCCAGAAAGTGGAGAATTTTTTGTTGAATTCCAGTATATTTGTAAATAAATGTTCTGATGCTGCATTTATTAGGTATTTCCTTCTCTTTCCTGCCTTTCAAAATATCCAGGGCCATGAATGGTGCATAGGGTGTATTTGCTGAACAATAAATATGAGTGTTTGAATTTTTGTTTTGGTAAAACATTTCTTGTTTAATATTTACAATGCCACCATGCAGGCATAGGGACACCAGCGGCTCACTTCTTGCTATATGCCGTTTCACTCACTCCAGATTTAAATGTAGTAGCATTTTTTCCCCTGTCAAGCTCCATTTGTTTTTTCTTTTCAAAACTTAGTACAAGTGACCTGACTGAATGTGTGTGTTGCATAACATGTGCTAGTTAATAAGGATAGTTGGAAGCTTTGCTGAAAAGTTTTGTTGGGGCCACCAGGCTCTTCAGAGAGAGTTCCTGAACTTCACTAAATTGCTGCTGCGTTAGAGAACTCTGGTGGGATGTGCACTATGCAATCGTGGACAGTGGTTCTCAACATTTTTTTTGTCAATGACTCGAAGTGGTAGAAAAATAATAGTTACCAGTCATACTGCACAGTCCTTGGCAGGTGCAACAATATGTAGGATTTGGCTCACAGTTTTTTTGACCATTTGGTGGGTTGCCTCAAAAAAAGAGTGGGGGGGGAGGCACAGGCTCAAGTCTTGGGCAGTACCACATCAAAGGGCACCAAATCCCATGTCCAAGCCCCCAAAATGTTTCTTCATCTGACTGGGCTCTGAACTTAGCTAGGATAAGGAGAGGGTGAGGGTGGTGTAGAGAAAGAGGCTGCAGCAGAAGGAAGTAGGGGGGGGATCCTTCAATAAAGGAGATGTAACCTTTTCTTAAACTGAGCACAAATCTAGGCAGTAATTTTCCTCCATTTTATCAAGTGCTGTTTATCTTTTTATCTTTCTTCACCAACATTCTAGCTTCACTGAACTTTTTCCTCAACTTCTGTTTGATTCTTGACCCAGATAATTGCCTACAAATCTTACTATGTATTGTTTAATAAAAGGTTTCCTTTAGAAATACCTGACCACACTGAAGCTGGTAAATTGCCTGTTCTGCTGTCGTTGTGGACCTATTGACTTTGACTTCATACATTTGGTATACAATGTAAGTGCCTTCAAGGAAACAGGGATGACAAGGCTAGTGCATGCTAAAGTCTTTATCATACTGACCTGTAAATGTGGGTCTCATTGCAATAAGAAGTAATTTGCCATACTGTAGATGAGCAACAAGAACTCCAGAAGAAAGCAGTTAAAATTTATGCACTGTGTGGCCACTTCTGTTCTCCACACTAGACACATTTGAAACTCAGGCAACTGAATTTATCATCTGACTTTCTTTTATAGTATGGCATTTCAGATTCTGCAAAATTACATCTTTACCATTGCTAAAAACTTCTACGTCTGTGAATGGGTTGAGGAGCCATCTCTACAATTAAATGTTCCTTTTCTAGGAAAGAAAGTGGAAGCTAATGCATCCAGCCAAAACTTGAATTATCTACGTGCATTTCTTACTTGAAGTCTCTCTAAATTTGACAAGAAACAGTTAATTTAACTGAGCAAATGAGACTGAGGGGAAGTATGATTGCGCTCTCTAAATATATCGGAGAGATAAATACCAGGGAGGGAGAAGAGTTATTTAAGTTAAGTGCCAATGTTGACACAAGAACAAATGGATATAAACTGATCATCAACAAGTTTAGGCTTGATATTAAATGATTTCTAACCATCAGAGGAGTGAAGTTCTGGAACAGCCGTCCAAGGGGGCAAAAAAACCTATTTGGGTTTAATACTGAGCTTGATAATTTTATGAAGGGGATGGTATGATGAGACTGGCTACGTACCATTGTGGGCAATCTGTGATTACTAGTAGCAAATATCCTCAATGGCTGGTGATGGGACACTGGATGGGGAGGGCTCTACAGAGAATTCTTTCCCAGGTGTCTGGCTGATGGGTCTTGCCAAAATGCTCACTGTACAACTGATTGCATATTTGGGGTCAGGAAGGAATTTTCCTGTCAGATTGGCAGAGACCCTGGGTCTTTTTTGCCTTGCTCTGCAGCATGGGTCTCTTGCAGGTTTAAACTGGAGTAAATAGTGGATTCTCTGTAACTTGAAGTCTTTAAACCATGATTTGAGGACTTCAGTAACTCAGCCAGAGGTTAGGGGTCTATTACAGGAGTGGGTGGGTGAGGTTCTGTTCCCTGCAATAAGCAGCAGGTCCCTTCTGACCTTAAAGTCTGAATCCATGAACTAATGGAAAAAGTCTTTGCATAAATTAAATGGTAGAGCCATCAAATTTTACTGAACAGCATCTCATATAATAATCTTTAGTCATTTGCATTTTTCCCACTCTACTTTACTTGAAGGGAAAGAGACCAGAGAGGATCAGGTTAACCACTAGGCACAATAGGCTCTGTTTAGAGCCTTGATTGTAATTCTGCCCCTAGTACCTAGGCCTGAACAGGTTGTCACAGCCTGTCCTTCTAGCCAGCCTCAAAGATTGATATCTGTTCCAGATGCTGCTTCTGCTGCAAGTGCTGCTGGGTGGTTCTCTTCATACCGCGTTGGGTGTATGAGCAAAAATCCTCTGCACCGCACACAGCTCACCCAGGAGCTTCAGATTCCACTCCATCTGTTGGACTATTTCCCTTCAATAATATAATGCCCCTATATAAATACATGGTACACCCACATCTTGAGTACTGCATGCAGATGTGGTTGCCCCATCTCAAAAGACAATATTGGAATTGGAAAAGGTTCAGGAAAGGGCAGCAAAAATGATTAGGTGTATGGAACAGCTTCCATGAGAGGAGAAATTAATAAGACTGGGACTTTTCAGCTTGGAAAAGAGACAACTAAGGGGGGATAAGATAGAGGTCTATAAAATCATGACTTATGGAGAAAGTAAACAAGGAAGTGTTATTTACTTCTCATAACACAAGAATTGGGGTCACCAAATTAAATTAATAGGCAGCAGGTTTAAAACCAACACAAGGAAGTATTTCTTCGCACAACGCACAGTCAACCTGTGAAACTCTTTGCCAGAGAATGTTGTGAAGGCCAAGACTATAACAGGGTTCAAAAAAGAACTAGATAAATTCATGGAGGATAGGTCCATCAATAGATATTAGCCAGGATGGGCAGGGATGGTGTTCCTAGTCTCTGTTTGCCAGAAGCTGGGAATGGGTGACAGGGGATCAATCACTTGATGATTACCTGTTCTGTTCATTCCTTCTGAAGCACCTGGCATTGGCCACTGTCAGAAGACAGGATGCTGAGCTAGATGGACCTTTGGTCTGATTCAATATGGCTGTTATGTTGTTTTTACACACACACACACACACACACACACACACACACACACACACACACACACACCCTCCATTTAGCTCTTTAATGAAGAAAAAAGGAGGAATTGGAGTCTTGGGGAGAAAGAAGGCTCAGGGGGAGCAGAAGAGATTAGGAAAGCGAAAAGGAAGGGATGAAAAAATTGGATGGGAGGAAGGGAATCTGAGCAGGTGCAAGATTTGAGAGAGATCATGAGGGCTGGGCAAAAAAGATCACTGAGGCCCATTGAGATAGATGTTTGGACAGGAAAGAGGATGGGGGGCAGTTTCAGAGGGTCAGGATGTTGATTGGGGTATGGTGTAGGAGCGAGAAGGATCTGGATCAGAAGGAGCCCCTTAAGGAGCACCACAGTTTAAAAAAAAAAAAAAAAGAATTGGAGTGATAAGGTGATTTGGGCTGGAGATTGGGGGGAATCTCTGTGGGGAGGTTACCCCACCTCCCAGGACAGTGGACTGTTTTTAGGGCTTCTCTGCACACCCTTCATGGTGTAGTGGACTGTTCATGGCTACTGGTGCTTTTTCCCACCCTTTCCCTTATGTGGTGGACTCTGCTGGGCCGTTGCTGACCCCCTCTTACCCATGGCTTGTGAGGCTAATATTCCATCCTGCTCTCCTAAGCAGCAGGTGCAGGTTTAGCCACAAAGGTACAGGGCTGTGGGGATTCAGTGCAGAGTGGAAGACAAATTTTGAAGTTTAACAAAATGGATATACTCTAAAACACAAGATGGCAGTGTTTAAATGAGACTGACATGAAAGAAAAATGCCTGTTTTTAATCAGCTGAAGAATCCTAAAATCACCTTTTGAAATTAAAACTGATGTTACTTCCCTTTTAATATTCTACACAGGAACCAGTGCTTGGTCACACTGTAGATCAGCAAGAAGAAGAATAGTAAATCCAAGTGATCACAGCCTGGAGAAGAGCAAACTGAAACTGTTGCTGTTTTGCAGTACAGTCCAATGTCCTCTTCCAATGACTAAGATAGCATCTATGGCTTTTTGTCTGAGGAATGGAACTGTGTACACATCTCAGTGCAGAAGAATTGCAAATAGCAATTATAAGTGGTGAATAAAAATTAGTTTTATGTAGCAGCTTCATAGTCAGTATCTTAATGTGCTTCCGCAATCAGTTATACTCCCAGTACAGTGAGTATTTCCAGGTAAACAGAGCAGCAATCTCTCATGCAGTCTTGAGTCTTACCACCTGTTGGTATTGTGGACGTGGGATGTTAAGATCAAAGGATGATGCTTGTATCCAGGTTAACTGCCAACTGGATATTTAACTGCTACCTGGAAAACCGCCAGATAGACAGAAGGGAGCTGAAGAAAAGGAGGAAACTTGACATGCAGTGGCAATTCTCAGTGTGACTTTTGGACACCCATGTCCCTTGAAAATAAATCTGCCGCCACCGTTGCAGCTGCTGAAGTGTGAGAACCCATGACTCACTTGAAGAGTCACCAGTTCTAGATCTGCGCCAGCTTTATACTTGTATCTCTGCCAGGCACTAACTGCAATCTGCAGTTGATCCTGCCACTGAAACTGTGATCTACAGTCAGAGGAGCCTGATAATGGTCTCCAGTTGGGGAGCATTTACGTAAAATATGACATCAAAAGATAAAAATAATCCTAAAAAGATTTGTCAGCGTAAATTTACTAATGGTCAGTTCCAAAAGCCTATTGTGACGTTGTATTTCTAGCTAATAATAAAAATCTCCAAGTGGAGCAGTTTGAAATATTGTATGTTTTTAGTTTAACTGGCGCGTGTGTGTGTGTGTGTGTGTGTGTGTGTGTGTGTATATATATATATATATATATATATTGTAGCAGAGCTCCGCCCTTGTCCTCGTGGGTCCCACACTTCCAGGCGATTTATGCTAGCCTCAGAGGCTCACTGCGGCCCTCCACATAGCCCTTCTCTCTCTAGGGCCAGGGTACAGTCTACCGAGCCCTTTTCATCATAAGCCAGCAAGGAGGTTGGTGAGAGAACTCTCACAGTCTCTGTTGTCCCAACGGGCTTGTTCCAGAACAGTTTTGCCTCCTGGCCTGACAGGGGCCTGTCTTCCCCTCCCAAGAGGTGTCAAGTATCAGAGGGGTAGCCGTGTTAGTCTGGTTCTGTAAAAGCAGCAAAGAATCCTGTGGCACCTTATAGACTAACAGACGTTTTGCAGCATGAGCTTTCGTGGGTGAATGCCCACTTCGTCGGATGCAAGAGTGGAAATTTCCAGGGACAGGTAAATATAAGCAAGCAAGAAGCAAGCTAGAGATAACGAGGTTAGATCAATCAGGGAGGATGAGGCCCTGTTCTAGCAGTTGAGGTGTGAAAACCAAGGGAGGAGAAACTGGTTCTGTAGTTGGCAAGCCATTCACAGTCTTTGTTTAATCCTAAACTGATGGTGTCAAATTTGCAAATGAATTGAAGTTCATCAGTTTCTCTTAGAAGTCTGGTCCTAAAGTTTTTTTGCTGGAGGATGGCCACCTTAAGATCTGCTATTGTGTGGCCAGGGAGGTTGAAGTGTTCTCCTACAGATTTTTGTGTATTGCCATTCCTAATATCTGATTTGTGTCCATTTATCCTTTTCCTTAGAGACTGTCCAGTTTGGTCGATGTACATAGCAGAAGGGCATTGCTGGCATATGATGGCATATATTACATTGGTGGATGTGCAGCAGTGAATGAACCGGTGATGGTGTGGCTGATCTGGTTAGGTCCTGTGATGGTGTTGCTGGTGTAGATATGTGGGCAGAGTTGGCATCGAGGTTTGTTGCATGGATTGGTTCCTGAGCTAGAGTTACTATGGTGCGGTGTGCAGTTACCAACAAACCTCGATGCCAACTCTGAACCTTGATATATCTGGAGCAATGGAACAACTGGACAAAGCAAAGTCATACCTACAGTCTTACCGGTCAGATGAGGGATTTCAAAACGTTCTGAAGAGTGCACAGAAGTTGGCAGAGGAACTTCACACTGAAGCTATTTTCCCACCCATTCAAGAATACAAGAGTCACCAAAGACATTTTGATTACGAAGCACAGGATAATCCCATAAGAGACCCCAAATAACGATTCAAAGTTGAATTATTTAACCAGGTGCTAGATTGTACAATACAGTCAGTTGAAGAACGTTTCATGTAGCTCAAGGAACACAGCAGTATATTTGGGATGTTGTATGATATTCCAAAACTCCTTACTATACCTGAAGAAGACCTACACCAGCAATGTAGGGCACTAGAGACAGTGTTGACACAGGATGACATGCGTGATATTGATGAGAGTGATTTAGGTGATGAACTGAAAGCCCTTTCAAGATACATTCCAGAACAGCCTTTGGAGTTGATCCTGCTGAAATGTATGTGCACAAATAAGATGACCACCCTCTTTCCAAATGCTTTTGTTGCTCTGCGCATACTTCTAACACTTCCTGTAACAGTTGCCAGTGGAGAACGCAGCTTCTCCAAGCTGAAGTTCATAAAAACACATCTACGCTCCACAATGATACAGGAGAGGCTGGTCGGCCTTACAACCATCTCAATAGAGCATGAGCTGGCCTAGACTGTAGACCTTCAGGCAGCAGTTCAAATCTTTGCAACCAAGAAGGCACAGAAAGCACCACTTTGATTATTCACACAGATAAAAATGCCAGTGTTTACTATGTAGACAAGAAAAGTTATATTTGCTGTTCAGGCATTTGAAAGTTAAATGTTACTTAAAATTTTTGAACAAGGCATTTTAAGTTGTTAGTTCTCCTTTATTGGGGTAAGTTGCAGAGCAGTACCATGAGAGGAGTAGAACAGAAAGAAGGCAGAATGGAGACCTTTCAAAGTTTTGGCCCAAGTGAGGGAGATGGGGGCATCATTTGAGCTCCCCACCTCAGGTGCCAAAATGTTGTGGGCTGCCCCTGAGATGGAGCATCACATGCCAGTGTCAGTAGTGTCTCTCTTCACAATACACATTCATGTGAGAAACATTGAACTTCATGCCCTGCATTGGAATGATAGGCCACCCTTTGGAAACCCTTTGTCAGTACTTGCCAAACACATTGTGAGTGAACTGTAATTTTGCAGCAGGCTGATTATTAAAAATAGAATTCGATCCTATCTGATGGAGGTGGATTAACACTGCTGAGCATAGCCCAACCTCTTAGGACCTGCCTACATGGGGAAATTTACCAGCAGAACTATACCAGCATAATTCTGCCAGTACACCTCTACCCCGATATAACGTGACCCAATATAACACAAATTCGAATATAATGCGGTAAAACAGCGCTCCGGGGGGCGGGTCTGTGCACTCCGGCAGATCAAAGCAAGGTCAATATAACGCGGTTTCATCTATAACACAGTAAGATTTTTTTGGCTCCCAAGGACAGCGTTATATTGGGGTAGAGGTGTATATGCGTTTATTGTGATTGTATCTACATAGACTAATGCTTGATTTGACTGTCTAAGAGACTTAACCATTCAACAGCTGAGGGAAGAGCATTGTGCAAGTCCATGAAGGAACCAGACAGCCCTTGCCAGTTGATAGAGCCTGAAAGTATGTGGCCGACATCTCCTTACCCCCCCTTGCCACTGTGGCCAGTATCACAAAGGCTCCATTTATAGTCATTAGGAGCACATCTGATCCCTCCACATATGGAACAACCAACTGAGCTTTACCCAAAGATGGCATTGGAAGGTCAAAACCAGAAGGTGAACTGTTGGATCTTTCATAAGATAAGCATTTGCCACTTTATATGCCATCTGGAGGTGATATGAAGGTTCCTTATGGGAATTATCCAAGCAGGATGCCTTGAGCTCACATAGTGGATTAAACATCTCTTTACACTGGGGTAGATGTGGCATGTCATGCACCTTAAGGAGCAAAAATTCTGCAGGTCTCCTGATATCATGAAGGACAATGTTGAATAGAACCAGCAGTGAGGCCAGGTTACTTGGTGTCACGCACAAACACGAAGAGATTCTGCCAGTAAAATTTCACCATGTAGACACACCATTAGTTACAATGGATTGGCCAAGTAAGATTTAAATTCTATTTTAACAGCTGCACTCCATGGCTTAGTATCAGTCTGGGTGATATAATCCACCAATTTGTGATTGGGTCAGTCTCTGGTTTATTGTCCTTTATGTAGTGTCTAAATATTCTCTCCTTTGTTTCCTAGGTAATGTTCTAGATGATGCTTTTAAACCCAATAACTACACACACACACACACACACGCTCTGAAAGTCTTCCATAATTCCCCCACCCTCCCCTTTGTTTCCAGCCATTGTAATAGAAGATTTTTTTTTAACATCCTGTTACATCCTTGTCCCAAAATATACCAGTTTATTTCAAAACAAACAAACAGTAATTGTCCAACCTCTCTCCCTCCAACATTAGCAGAAGAGGTGGCTACAAGAAGGAACTGGTGCTGATGGCATAGAGAATACACTTATAAAGTTTGCAGATGATACCAACACAGGAGGGGTTGCAAACACTTTAGTGGACAGGATTAGAATTCAAAATGATCTTGACAAACTGGAGAAATGGTCTGAAATAAATAGGACCAAATTAAACAAGGACAAAAGAAAAGTACTAAGGAAGGAATAATCAATTGCACAAATACAAAATGGGAAATGACAGGAAGGAGTACTGCAGAAAGGGGTCAGGGGATTATAGAGGATCTCAAACTAAATAAGAGTCAACAATATAAGGGTACGTCTTCACTACCCGCCATATCGGCGGGTAGCAATCTATTTCTCGGAGTTCGATATATCGCGTCTCATCTAGACGCGATATATCCGCGAACTCAGCAACTTCCGTCGACTCCGGAACTCCACCACCGCGAACGGCGGTGGCGGAGTCGATGGGGGAGCCGCGGACGTCGATCCCGCGCCGTGAGGACGGGTAAGTAATTCGAACTAAGGTACTTCGACTTCAGCTACGCTATTCGCGTGTTGTAAGCAAGACAAGTGAAGTACACCTCTACCCCCACAGAGCGAGACCCGATATAACATGAATTCAGATATAACACGGTAAAGCAGCGGGGAGCCCCGGGCCCTTTAAAGCATCACCCAAGCCTTGCTGCTTTACCGCGTTATATCCGAATTCGTGTGGAGTCCCGGGCCCTTTAAATCACCACTGGAGCTCTGGCAGCAGGGATCGGGCGGGGACTTAAAGGGCCTGGGGCTCCCCACAGCAGCTGGAGCACTGGGCCCTTTAAATCCCCTCCGGGGCTCTGGCAGCCAGGCTTGGGCAGTGATTTAAAGGGCCCAGTGCTCCAGCCACTGCAGGGAGCCCCGGGCCCTTTAAATCCCCACCCGAGCCCCGCTGCCAGAGCTCCGGCAGGGATTTAAAGGGTCCGGGGCTCTCCGCAGCGGCTGAAGCACTGGACTCTTTAAATCCCCACCGGGGAAGCCGGTCCAGTGCGGCACGGCATACCAGCTCGTGTCGGTACGCTGTACCAGACCAAACCCGATATAACGCTGTCTCACCTATAAGGCGGTGAGATCGGCCGGACCTGTGGACGGAGCAGGTAAACACACCAGCCCGGCCCGCCAGGGGCTTTCCCTACAGAAGCGGCGACCCATGTTTGAGAAACCCTGAGCTATAGCGTAGTTTTTAGAAAGATAGCCTGTCTTGATTTAAAGACTGCCAGTAATCGAGATCCACTGAATCCCCTGGTAAATTGTTCCAATAGTTAATTACTCCCACTTTCAAAAATTGGGCCTTGTTTCAAGTCTGTGTTAATTTAGCATCAGCTTTCAACCATTGGATCGATTCTGTCTTTTTTCTGCTAGATTATAAACAGTACTTTTATTGGGTGTGTGTATATATACATACATATACATACTCTTATAGACCCAGTCCAGTTGGGTACAGCAGAGTAGTCGAAGGCAGATATACTGGCCACTGGATAAACAGTTTTTTGTT
Organism: Mauremys reevesii; assembly: GCF_016161935.1. Classification (NCBI taxonomy): domain Eukaryota; kingdom Metazoa; phylum Chordata; order Testudines; family Geoemydidae; genus Mauremys; species Mauremys reevesii. The sequence goes on from NC_052623.1 coordinate 84,015,551, forward strand.
CCCTGACTGACCAGAGCAGGGGCTGCTCCAGGCTAATGCGAACACCTGACTCCAATTAACCTGCAAAGAGTCAGGTGAGGATGTTAAGCTATTGTGAAAACCTGATTCTAATTAAGGCCCCCTCGGATAGTATAAAAGGGCTCACTCCAGTTAGACCCAATGGAGTCAGAGGGTAAGTCTTCACTACCCGCCGTATCGGTGGGTAGCAATCGATTTCTCGGGGATCGATATATTGCGTCTCATCTAGACACAATATATCAATCCCCGAACGCGTTCCTGTCGACTCTGGAACTCCACCAATCCGAACGGCGGTAGCGGAGTCGACATGGGGAGCCGCAGACATCGATCCCGCGCCGTGAGGACGGTAGGTAATTCAATACAAGATACTTCGACTTCAGCTACAAGTTGCGTATCTTAGATCGATTTTCCCCCGTAGTGTAGACCAGCCCAGAGGAGAGGAAGTGCAGCTGAAGGGCTGGGTAGTGAAGATACCCTCAAGCTACTGGAAAGGGAGCCCTAAGGTAAGGGTGAAGAAGGTGTTAAGAGAGAGAAGCAGGAGAGCTGTGGGGAAGTGGCCCAGGGAAGTGTAGCAGCTCTGGCGGTGAAAGGTCGGCTGCCAACAGCTGCTGCCATTAGGGTCCCTGGGTTGGAACCTGGAGTAGAGGGTGGGCCCGGGTTACCCCCAACCCGCCACCACAGAAACACCTCTTGGGAAAGCAGCAAAGAATCCTGTGGCACCTTATAGACTAACAGACGTTTTGCAGCATGAGCTTTCGTGGGTGAATGCCCACTTTGTCGGATGCAAGAGTGGAAATTTCCAGGGACAGGTAAATATAAGCAAGCAAGAAGCAAGCTAGAGATAACGAGGTTAGATCAATCAGGGAGGATGAGGCCCTGTTCTAGCAGTTGAGGTGTGAAAACCAAGGGAGGAGAAACTGGTTCTGTAGTTGGCAAGCCATTCACAGTCTTTGTTTAATCCTAAACTGATGGTGTCAAATTTGCAAATGAATTGAAGCTCATCAGGACCAGACTTTTAAGAGAAACTGGAGTTTTTTTGCTGGAGGATGGCCACCTTAAGATCTGCTATTGTGTGGCCAGGGAGGTTGAAGTGTTCTCCTACAGGTTTTTGTATATTGCCATTCCCAATATCTGATTTGTGTCCATATATCAAGGTTAACACCTTGGAGTCTTGCTTACAACATTTATTTCAAACAGTATGTCCAGTGATGAGCTCCCAAAATCCTAAGAACTGGTTCCCTACCGGGTCCCTGGCAGCACTTTGGTGGTTGGGGGGTCTTCACTTGCTCCAGATGTTTGGCAGCATTTCGGTGGCAAGTCCTTTACCTGGAGCGAGTGAAGACCCCCCACCCCCGCTGCCGAAGTGCTGTGGAAGACCTGGTAGGGAACCGCGCAGTGAGTACAGTACAAGACCCATGTGCCTGTCTTCCCCCCCTCCAACCCACATCCTACCCCCGACTGCCTCCCTCAGAACCCGCAAGTTTCTCCTCCCCACTCCCCCACTGGGGTAGCAGCAGCAGCCCAGGGCTCCGGGGGCTATTTAAAGGGCCGGGGCTCCCCTGCTTCTACTGCCCCGGTCCTTTAAATAGCCGCCAGAGCCCTGGGGAAGTGACGGGGATCCCGTGGCTATTTAAAGGACCGGGCTGGCAGAAGCAGCTGGAGCCCTGGCCCTTTAAATAGCTCCTGGAGCCCCCCACTACTCCTGGGCTCTGGGGGCTATTTAAAGGGCCTGTGGCTCCCCTGCTTCTACCACCCCCATCCTTTAAATAGCTGCCAGAGCCCTGGGGAAGTGGCAGGGCTCTGGTGGCTATTTAAAGGACCGGCAGAGGCAGCTGGAGCCCTGGCCCTTTAAATTGCCCCCCTGGGGAAGTCGGGCCACCCCTTTAGCAACCGGTTCTACACTGGCTTCTAAATTTAACAACTGGTTCTTCTGAACCTGTGGAAACCGGCTCCAGCTCACCACTGAGTATGTCATGCCACAACACTAAGCCACACAGAAATTTGAAGTTATGTATGTTTCTGGTGATTCCATTTCCCTTTGCCACTGTTTTACCACAAACAGTTCCTGCCATAGCATTATCCTCCATAATGGCAACTATGGCATCATCTGTCTTCCCAATTTGGTGTTTGATAGGCTTTATCGCCTCCACTCGACTTTCCTATTGTGTGGCACTCAGTGGTTTCAGTGTCAGAGAGGATGTTCCCAGATGTTGCTTCAAAATTTGCCATCGATGAGTTGATGCAGAGAAAAATGCATAGATGCTTTGAATTACATTAAAAAATTCAGCAGCCTCACTAGAAGCTGATGCTGCATCACTGACAACCACGTTCAATGAATGAGAGCTGCATGAGACAAAAAAAGCTTCAGGGTTTAACTCTCAGATCTGTGTCTGCACTGCTCTGTTCTTTCCTCTCATCTTGGCACCATTATCGTAGCCCTGACCTCTCATGTCAGCTATCACAATACCCATATCTTCCAGCTTTTTAAGAAGCACATTTGTCATACTAGCTCCTGTAGTATCATCAATGTTAATAAATTCTAGAAAATGCTGTGTGACAATCACCAATGCAGGGACATTTTCACTAGCAGGGCCGGCTCCAGACCCCAGCGTGCCAAGCAGGCACGTGGGGCGGCATTGTCTTGGCAGGGCGGCATTTGGCTCCGGCGGACCTTCCGCAGTCATGCCTGCAGGAGGTCCACCGGAGCCCCGGGACGAGCGGACCTGCCGCAGGCATGACTGTGGCGGTCTCCTCTTCCCGGCTCCGCTTGAGCTCCCCCAGGCATGACTGCGGCGGGTGCGCTGGTCCCACGGCTTGGACGGAGCTCCCGCAGGCATGCCTGCGGATGCTCCACCGGAGCCGCAGGACCACGGGACGGTCCGCAGGCACTTCTGCCCCGGCCGCGGGACCGGGGAAGGGTGGTGCGAGTGGCGCGGCGCGCCGCCCTGCTCGGGGCAGCAGAATTTCTAGAGCCGCCCCTGTTCACTAGGTTCTGTTTCAAAACGCACCATTAAAGTCATTTGTTCCATATGGCTGATGTCTGGTGTGCAGTCCAGAATAACAGAATAATATCTTGCTGACTTCAGATCTGCCACAATCTTCTGTTTGACTGTTGTTGCCAGTAACTGTATGATCTCATTTTGAATTGTTTTTCCAAAGTAGGGGTGTGTGTACATTTCTTGGGTGGTGACTCTTAGACACTCCTGGGGTACAGCATCAAACTCAGCCATCAGTTCCACAATTTTAAGGAAGTTTCCATTGCTTGGCACATACAGCTGATCTGAAGTGCCACACAGTGCTAGGTTTTGGGTAGCAGGCATTCTCAAAATGGCAATGAGCCTTTTCAGAACATTTTGCTAGTAAAGAGACTCTGATGCAATCTTCTCTTGATGCTGATCATCTATGGTGGCCTTTAACCTTAGTTTCATCTCAAGCTCTTTCCACCTATTGAATGCTCTGTGGTGATTTGCTGCCTTCTCATGGCTAGCCAGATTTTTCCAGTCCTTTGTTCCTGTAGTACCCAATGTGGCTGGAACATTAGACTGAAAGAGTTTGCAACAAAAACAGTATGCAGCATTCTGAGTTTTTGAGTACATAAGCCATGGCCTCTCCACTTTGTCACCATTGGGGATTTCATGCCAGTAATGTGTTAGATGGAAACTTCATGTTCCCCAAAGACAATGAAAATAGAAGTTTTTCACTTGCTGTGGCCCATGCAGTACAAGGAAGTCCCTCAGGCTACTGCTCAAGTGGGTCCATAGTCCTGGATCATCTAGACTTAAGGAACTAAACTCAGCAGCAGCTGTTCCTTGCGCCTCCACCACATTCTTCTCTGATCTACACTTTTCTTCAGGAATGTGCATGGTTACATCCATTTGAGATGGAGATATGGATGCTGCAGTAGCTGCCAGCTCACCTGCATTCTCACTGACTGGAAGATCAGGCATCTTCTCACCACTCACATCCCCAATGCGGCCAGAAGGCTCACCGTGAACATTTGTGTCTATGTATCTCAGGAGAACTCCTTCCTGCTTAGATAGAAAAGCTTCCTTCGCTTTCTTTCTTTTTTCTGAATGCTGCCCCAGAGGGGCGTTTTCTTCTTTCACTCATGCCTGCTGTTCTGTGCCAGTTATAGTGGCTCTCAACACTGAAGGGAACAAATAAGCAGGCTGGTAGCAGGGCCTGAGTGAGGGACGATGTCAGCGTCTTAAGGGCCTAACTGACTCCTACTACTTCAGTTGACTGCCTGTTCTCCCTCAAGGGGGTTCAGGGAAGCAGCAGGAAACAGGAAGCTCCTTGAGAAGCTGGTGTTAATCAATCCAGGCTCTTGAGGGTGCTAGAGAGGTACATAAGCAGCTCCTCCTCCCCTCTCTCCCTGCAGCTCCTGCTGCTTTCTGTTATTCCCTCTCACCTTTTCTCCTGCCTGCCTGTTATGTCTCTTGTGCCCTCCTTCCTCCAGCACAGCACTCCACCGTCTCTGTGCATCTAGAGCAGAGAGAAAACATATGCACCAGCAGCAGACACAACTTTCTACACTCTGGGCCTAGTGCTCCCCCCACCCCCACCCCCACAAGTCACTTCACCTCATGGTAAGGCCAGCCCTGCTCCATCTTAAGCAGCCTCCAGTCAGATCATGAGGGAGTATTGCATAAATAGGACTTACATTCTATACAAGTCACACCTGACTAGGAATGATGGCATTTATATCAATACTCTGTTTTATTGCAAATTATGGGGCTGATCCTGCTCCTACTTCAGTGACAGCAGGTTTGTGTCTGACCAAATTACCAATGTGCAACCTTCAATTGGTCACAGCTCTTCATCTTTGGTGGGACTTCAATGCTTCACTAGCAAGATATGCTGCATAAAAATAAGTGTCTGGGAAGCTAGTCAGAGTAGTTGTTTTACTCAGAATTAACATTAGCAGCAAGTATGACAACCGAGTGTGTGGTTCTGTCAACAATGACAATACAAACATCTCTCCAATGGATTTTTTTGTCATCAGCAAATGAAAAGAGTGACAAATTGCCCCTGTTTCTCCTCTGTTGGAATAATTCATCATTTTATGTCTTTGAAAGCAAGAGGAATTCAATCCTCCTCTGCAATATGTCATGTTTTCGTTTCTATCTCTGTAGAGCTTTTTTTTTTTTTTTCTGCCTTGATGGTGGTTGTTAGATCCTTGACACCTGTAAAAATAACATTGAGCCTTGGGATTTCACTCTTCCTCTCAGTAAGACACCCTGGGGGTGCCAAATGAAAACTCTCTGGATCCTTGTGTGTTGTTGAAGAGTCCTGTCATTCTAATAAGCTATGTAAAACATACGGTGAGTCATTGTCTAACTTTCTACATAACACATACCTATCTGCCTTTATTTCACCCACCCAACCCTATTTAATTTCATTCCTTCTCCTCATTTCCTCCTTATCCCACTTGCAAAATGTGAAGTCCAAAATGTTGTTATAAGTACATACCCAATATCAAGGAAATGGGAGTGTAACATAGAAATTTGGCCTATATCCCCATATACTCCTCCAAAACTGTGTTCCTCTGTAGTTTCTCAGCCTGATTGTCAAGTATCCATCCTGTCTGGAAACTCTGTGCATGTAGTCTTTGAATCTTTCTTAAGCAGATATTCCAAACCATGAGCGATTACATATGGCAACTTGAAATGGGAGAATTACTCATAAGAAACTAATTGAAGTTCCTAAACTCATTGAGCTTGTGAAATCAAAGCATCATTTTCATCTGAGCTGGAAGGCATTTTAATTCTTCCCCTAGTCTCTCAAGGACATGACCTTTAGAGTATCCTAACAAAACTATCCATCTCTGTGGACAGAACAAGAACAGCTCCCTGTCCCTCAGGAAGAATATTTAAACCTCGCACTCCTAATTTTCATAGTCGAAAGAAGATTTTTCTCATAGCTTCAGTTCCACTGTGTCTCTACATGGGAACAGGGATTATGTTGTTCAGCAAGTATATTTATCTTCCAATCATGCTTCATGCTGGGCCAATGAAACAGATGCGCATCTAATGCTGTTTTAGTGCACATAGGTTGATTGCCACTCTTCAATTCCCGCCAAGTCTGTCTTGTGTGGTTTGCAGTGCAGTGCTAAATAAAAGTAAGTCTGGGAGGCTTTCACCCATCTGTAGTCTCCTATGATGGAGCGGGCACTCTGCAAGAACACTGCTGTTATCCATCTTAGGAGATGATCTCTGGATCTAATCCACTGGCACCAGATAGTTTTTGCTGAACACCAGTGGCTTGAATGGAATGGGACCATGTGCAAGTGTTTGCTAAAAGTACAAAAATGTATTAAGGCTCCAGCTCCAGTGGTGATTTACTCCATCATAGAGTAGTTATAATTTGAACTGTGACTTAGTTCTGTGTGGCTTGTTTGTAAGGCAGCTAAGTGGTAATTTTGACTAAGCTAAACACTAAGAGCCGATTTTCAACTGGTAAAAAAAAAAAAATCAGCATGACTCCATTGACTTAAATGAAGTGACACTGATTTACACCAGCTGAGGATCTAGCCATGACTGTAAAAATGTATGGGTTAAAAAAACAAAAGCAACGACTTGTAGTTAACTAAAGCTATTTCCTGTCTCCCTGATTTCTGATGGATAGCTGCGTAAGTATCACCTTCTAGTTAGCATTTCTGGAAGTTTGAGAGAGGCACTGGGAAAGTAAGACTGTGTAAAAACAAAATAAATCCATCCTCTGGAGAAGCTGTTGAGTGCCCACACATTTTGGGGGCTTATAAATCATCTTTGTGGTGCTCATGACATCTCTAATTTCAAGGATTCTGAGTTTCTGGTAATTTTTTGTATATCAGGTGACTTGTTTTGACAGAGGAAAATTAGAGTAAACCAGGAATTTCTATACAAATTAAATTCAGTTGGCAATTTTTCAGCTAACTGTCTCTGTGAAAAGCCATTTTCTCCTGATTTAAATACAATGATTGCTTGGCATAAAATGTCATTGCTGTATTGCGTTCTATTATGATCTAAAGAAGCTAGGACAATCTCTACTGATACCAAGCTTTGACAAGCAGTGGGTTTGTATTTTCCTCATTAGACTGTAGTGAAACAAATAAGTCCTTCTTTTTATAGAATTTCCATGCAGTATTTTCTAGCTTTCTTAGTTAGATGATTGCAGTAAGTGTCTGTGAAGCTACATGGACTTGTATTTTCAACCTGAGTGGTTGAGGTTTAAATCTTTCAGATACATGTGATGTACCCCGCAGTTGTTTGTAAGCATCAGTATTGAACTATATAAGTGTAAAGACAAAAAATGCATTTATTTAATTTTAGAGTCAGTCCTGGTATGATATTAACTTTATCATTGCTTGGCCCATGGTTTTCCTTCATGGAGCAAAGTCATTGCACCACTTGGAAGGTGGCACAGAGAAATAATTTCCAGTAACAATGGAAAGCTTCAGGAGTCACCCCATTTTGCCTGGGCTTGTTTTGCTGTCAGACTGGTGCAGATTGGAAACTGTGTTTTCAGCCCATATAGAATCCAGACAGAACTTATTTTGAATAATATATGTTTCTAAAAAAGAGATGAGTCCTTGGATGCTGCAAAGCCAACTTTCCCTTTTACAGACTACAAATGGAATGTGGCTGCCTCTGGTCCCATCTTCAGTGGAGAGTTGATGGTTCCTCTGGGGCTAGTGTCTACAGGATAGCCAAAGGAATCCTCTCTTCTCACTTCCTCATTCTCTCCCTGTTTCTTTTTTTGGGTTTCAAAGAGCTTTGTGTCACACTTTCAGGTTCAGGAGTTGAGTTGGGTGGATCACACATATTTGGGGGGGGGGAGGGGGGCTAAGTACAAATCCTATCCAGTTGAGAAACAAACTCTCACAGGCGGTATCTGTATTCTCAAAACAAGGAAGGGATGGACAAAGAGAGAGAGGCAGACTTACACAGAGGAAGATTCTGTGGTCATTCTTTCAGGTGCAGGAGTTGAGTTGGGTGGATCCTATCTTACATTACACTCCAAATGGAAAGGAAGTATTTGTACTTTTGTATAACCTTTTCTCGTGACTTTCCCTTTTCTGCCTTTAAAAGTAACATATTTTATGTATATACTGAAGCATCTTTCATCCCAAAGGTCCCCGAAGTATGTTACAAACTGTTCATTCGGGAATTACTTGATCCACAACTGAAGTGCAGCCTCCTCTAGGGTGGAATATGGCAGTTGTTTGACAGTGCACAGCTGTTTAGGACAGGAAGTGCAGAATACTCAGTTGAAGGGAAATGGAGAATTAAGACTAGAACTAGTCAAGCTGCAAACTATCCAGGAAACTGGATCCTCTACTCTTACAAAAAACTGCACAGGATCTTTTAAGTGGAAGTGGGCAGGCCCTTGTTTTTATATTTCCAAAATATAGACTTGTGCTGCAGAATCAGTGCAGAACTGACTCAGAGGAAAGTCTCTCTGAATTACCAATATCAGAGCTGGGTAAAATAAAAATGAATTTTTAAAATAGTCTTTGAAAAATGGGGACTAATTTTTTCATGAAAAATATCCCTGTGTTTGACCAGCTCTAACCAGCACCACTTCCTCTGGGACATGTGTTTTCCTCGGAGGTCTCACATCCACACTTTCTCTAGGCTTGAACCTGCCTCACTTGTGAGACTTATTGAGGCCACTGCCAGGAACTCCAGGCCCAGACCATGATTGAAAATTTAGCTTCCCCTTCACTTGATGAAACATGTGAATGTGAAGGGGGGGGAGCAAGACCTAGAAAACCAAAATTCTATGGTCTGTTCTTCACTTGCTTTAATTCTCTTCATGCTCGAGAGCTGCAGTTTATTCAATCTTTTTAATCTGGCATGTACTTGTGAGCTAATCATAGCCCAGTGTGAACTGACATCTTGTGTAGAGAACATCTGCTTTTAAGGGCTTCTTACTGCTGTCTTTCTAATTTTTGTTTGGTAATATGGTCTGAGTTTAAACAGGACTCAAAAGTCATGGGTTAGAAATCAAGATCTGCCCAGTCATCACTATTATCTACAAAGGATCATGCAGGGTCTGGTCACTTAAGGAAATATTTAAAGCTACAATCATTTTATGAAACACATAAGACAACAAACGGAGATACATTTATTCCCATTATAATTAACCTCCTTTTACCTTTTCATAACACTCAAAATGCTAGTCAGCCAAGGACAATGTTAAGCAATCAAGAGAAACACAGCAGAATGGTGAGAGCATTTCCAAAAAATGATCTGCTTTTTTTCTACAAATGTCATTGGAATAGTTTTTATTGTGCATGTTTTGTGAAGCTATTTCCTTCCATTTCATTGATTGATGCGCTTAATTAAATTTTCATGCTGTACATCTTTATGGGAGTGAATGGGCTGCTTTCATAACTCTGTATAATAGACAATTTGATGACTCGACTGCTGCTTCTTTCATTTACTATGGATAGTAATTTTAAAGCTTGGGGCTTGTTTTTAAGTTTTCATTCAAATAGGCAGTGAACAGATTTCTTTTTAAAATAGGTTTCAGAATCCTAAAAATCAAAAGAGAAAGAGAGCTTAGAGGCCCTTGTAATATCTTCTGTGTCAGAGCAGGATAGCTCCCTACATGTATATTCTCCAGAGCAGTTTTAAGTAATTTCATAAATGGGGCTATTGCTACTTAAAATTGAAAGTGCTCTCGCTGATCTGGCAATGTTTTTCTGATGATCTAAACATTTGTCATTCTATCTAATTTTGTAATTCTACCTAAAAAGTGATCATATTGCCCAGTGTATTTTGTATCAGCCCTAATCCATTACTTTTTAGATGCTTACAGATCTTAATATTGGTTCCTTTTCTTTGCAATGTTAACAGAATGCATGGTTCAGATCCTCAGCTTATGTATGTGAGGTTGTCACATTCTGAGGTGCAATTCAGACCAGTGAGAGGTTGTCACTGCCTGCCCTGTAACCCTGGGGTGCCTCACAGTGCTTTGCTGCTGTTGCTCACAATCTGGTTTGCTCACTACCAGCCTGCAGGTCACCCCCTGAGTGTCCGTGTATAGCTGCAGCTCTGGTCCAGCAGCTTTGACCCCAGCAGCCTGCCAGCAACACACCAGTCACACCAGCATTGGTTACAGCCAGCAAGAGGACCCCAACACATTCCCAGTCCCAAATTTCCCCAAAACCATTTGCCCTGAGATGTCCAGCCCTCTCCTGGACAGCTCAGAAAAATAATAAGGTTCGTTGCTCCTGCAAAGAGACCAAACCATATCAATCTATTAACTTAACTAGGGGTAAATGCACCCTTCCCTTTAAATACAGCACTGAGTTGGTTTCTAGTAAAAACTAAATAAATTAACAAAATATACATAGAATTAAGTGAGTTCAAGTATAAAGAATGAAGATAGAAAAAGTTACAAGTAAAACAAAACAAATTCCCCTTTAAAAGTCTAAAAGGTACAATCTTTGCCTGAGCAGGTTTCTCACCAATCAGTTCCCAGTGACTCCAACCCTCTCTTGGTTGAAGGGATCTATTCCCTTGTGTCTGTCTGGGGATGGATGCCAAAGATGGCTTCTGTCCTTGCTTGTATCTCCCAAAGTGCAATGACTTTGCTTTAGGAGGCTGGAAGCTTGCTGTGTCCACCAGAAAGCTTACCTCATGCTGCTATTTACTTCCTGTGGGCTTCCTATCCCACTGTATGTAAATGAGCCTTCCATTGTTTTGATCTACCATGCTTAATTTACACAGGACCCTACAGGTAAATAGTTGTCCCTCCCTATGCCTCTGCTGACCCCTTCGCTTGGTCTGGGCAGGAGAACTGCTCTTTCCTTCTGCTCTTTCCTTTGTTCAGCCACACACTTTAAAACATATCAATGAGTTTTCATAATTCTTCCTATAGTGTTAATACAGACATTTCACAACCATATTAATCATTAGTGTAACCTGTGTTCAGAAAAGATCTCACTCTATATATAGAAGCAGCAAGGAATCCTGTGGCACCCCTCTGATACTCTATATATATTGTGGCAAACCCAGGACAAATGGCTACAAAGGGAGGGGTAGTGTGAGGTTTGCCTCCATCCCTTGTTAGCTTGATGAATCTGTTAACTGCTTATATGTAAACTGAGGTAAACACACATTCCTTTGTTTAGGAGAGACCTGTTTAACAACTCCCCCTGACATGCCTGGTTTATACACCCTTTAGTTAGAATTCCAGCATATATTTATAACTTTTTCTGCCTATCACACACATACCTCACTTAATGATCAGATTACAATGTTGTATAGGGTGTGAATACAGGGGTGCTTAGTGCCACAGAAGTCCATGGAGTTTTTGGTGGTGACTCACTGAAGGCTAAGAGAATCAGAAGCAGACAGTATGGATATTGGCAACTAATACTTAAGAATTTATAACTTCTTTAAAGCATCTATATAGTACTACTGAAAGGTTTGGTTACAAAAATTCTAAAATCCAGCAACCAAATAAGTCCCATTTAATTGTTTTAAAAGAATGCTGTCAAAATCGCATGTCTGTGTTACTAACAAGGATGGTGATTATTATAACAATTTTTATAAAGTCCATTTACATTTGGTTGATGTTTACATGTTTGTGCTTCAACTTAGACAATGTAAAAAGATGTCTGTATCTGTTTTTCATGTAGTCAATTCTTAAAAATAGTTTTTAGAGAGTAGTACCATGATTCAATACAAACAATGACTGGGAATATTTAAGTTCAACCCACAAAAAGGCAAGTTGTTTTGAAATTAAGATTTCATAAAAAAAATTCAGGGCCATATTCTGAGTGCCTTACTCATGCTGAATAGCATCTTTACTCCACAAGTATTGTTAATTTGTCAATATCCTACTCAACCTAAGCGTCCTAGAATCTGAGTCTTAGTAATGGATTTTCTAAAATTGTTTTTTAAACTGCATTTTAAGACAGACTGGTAGAAAGTCACTGCTTAGACTTCTGTGCAAAATTAACTGATGAGCTCATCAAGTTGTTCTGTACAAACAAAGTTTCAAATTTCTAATCAGCAGTTTTCTGTTTTAAGGCACTTTAAGGCAACTACAGATGAGTTCTTTTAAATTTGCTATTTTAAAACGAAAGATTTAATGAATGAAAATGATGGAAGTGCTCTCGTCCAAAAGAACGTGACTAGTCTTTCATTTCAAAACACAGCCACCCAAAACAATTGCCAGGTGATTTGGCTGAGATCACTGAGCTCCAGTAGTTTATATTTCTTTGGAATTAAACATGAAACCAGCCCACTTCTCTGGAGCTTTAGAAAATGCCTGGAAAACTTGTAAATCCTTGTGATGAGTTGGGGATGAAGCTCACCTGGGCAAAAACAGGCAGAGCTTCGATAAAGCCAGGGAGCTGACAAAAGAGAAGAGGATTGTAATGAGGTAGCTTGCAGTCAGGCTCCCTGATACAAAGGGGGAAGAGCAGGAACCTGTAATAGGAATCTAGGAAGTAGTCCAGCAAAGGAGCAGTAAAATCTGGGAGCATATAGATCTGAACTGCAGATTCGAGGGTCCCAGGATTGGAACCTATTGGAGAGTGGAGAGGGTGGGCCCAGTTTCTCCTGACTGTGCCACTTCCACAAGGACACTGTGGAAGTGGGACAGTCAATGCCATGGATACGGAGAGTGCCTGAGACTGTGTAAAGAGAGACTTTGGTGAGACCCCAGCAGGGGAAGACAGCTGTGACTTGGCCAGAGCGCTAAGCCATGAAGGAGAGGCAGTACAGCTCCTGAATAGCGAAAGAGGCCACGGAGTGAGTGACCGAAGCAACAGACTGAGCAACTTCAGGCTAGAGCATGGACAGCAGTGAGATAATTCCCCAGATGAGCCACAAGGAGCCATCGATGAGCAGGGAGTAGCACAACCCCATCACAATCCCTCACAAAGCTATTTTACTGTGGAATTGATATAAATTGTTAGGCAAGTTGCTACTCGTTTTAAATCTCTGTGTTCGTCACAAGGATATGATCACTACCCAAAATGTTTTTCTCTCTATTTTTAGCAACTTAGGCATTAGTTAATTCAGCAAGAGAGAGTGATTTTTAATTGGTTGTCATGGCAATGCACTTGTAAAGAAACCACCATTTAGTATGTCAATGTGGTTTTGGGCAATTCTCTGTGCTATAATGCAATAGCTTTTCATGTCATGTTACTGATTACCAGTATTGAGTGATGTTTTTTGTTTGTGACCTTACAGTTGGACTCGGTGAAAGGACATCAATTCAAACTAGCAAGAGTATTTATAGATTGCATTAGTATTTTTATTTTTTTTTAAATCTGCTTCCGCAGACTACTTATTGTATATCCCTAATTTCTATTTGACATCTTCCCAAATATATGATGCCACACTGCTCCTTTGCTGAGGTCACTTGCATTCCTTCTATTCTGCCTAGTTTCATTCTGGCTCAACTGGTACATTATCCATAGTACCTCCCTCTGAGATATTTACACTAAAATTATCAGTGTGCAGTGATGTTCTAGTGATGAATTGGAGAGTGGCATGGATTGGTGATGTGTAATGTCACAAGCCTGGTCTATGCTACACTACTAGGCTGACATAAGTTGCCTTGCATTGACCTAGTTGTGCATGTGTCTATGCTCAAATTTGCCTCCCGCTGACATAAGCACCCCATGATGGTGATAACACCACCTTCCCAGATTGCATTAAATGGTCAAAGTACTGTGTGACCTATATCGACCCTACCAGCCCTCAAGAGCCTGTCCCATAATGCCAGACACTGACCATTTTGGTCACAATTGTGAACTCTATTGCCAAGGGTCATGGAGACCGGAAGCCTGTTGCCCCTCATACCCTTTGAAAAACCCTGCATATTTTTTAAATGCCTTTCCCCGATTGCCTGGCATGGAGAGCATTCCTAGCAGCTCTCCCTTGTTGTGTGCAGCTGCTCAGCTGACCACGCCGGCTACACACTCCAGTCGTGTTCCTGCCTGGAGTACAGAGGAGATATTGGATCTCTTGTGCCTGTGGGAAGAAGCTACGGAGAAATCACAGAAACATGGACCTCTATGAGCAGATCACTCACTACTTACACTTCAATATTGATCGCCAATGGTTATCTGCTGGTTGGGAAAGAATGTCCCTGCTTGCACCTTTCTGAATAGTTCTGTGTCCTTAAAGATGCAAGTGCCATGCAAGTACATCTTTCCTGACCAGCCAGTATTGAAGTCTGTGATGTGTCTCCAGCGATCAACCAATGGTTGCATAACCATAGAGAAGTAGGCATTTCTGTTGATGTACTCTGTGGCAAGGTAGGCTGGTGCCAAAATAGGGATATGTGTGCATATCATCACCCCACTGCAGTTCAGAAACCCCATTACTGAAAATCCATCCACTGTGTCCTGCACCTTGCCTAGAGTCTCAGTTCTGCATAGCAGGAGATAATTAATGGCCCTACACACATGCATGACAACGGCCCTCACTATGGATTTTCCAACTCCAAAATGATTCCCCATTGACTGGTAGCAATCTGGCATTGCAAGCTTCCACAATGCAATCACCACTCACCTCTCAACTTTCAATGCAGCTCTCATTCTGGTGTCCCTGCGCTGGAGGTCTGGGGAGAGCTCAAAACACAGATCTAAGAATGTGGTCATTCACATCCAAAAGTTCTGCTGCCACAGCTCATCTTCCCAAGCCTGCATTACGATTAAGGCTAAGATTTTGTCATGGTTACTTTTAGTAAAAGTCACGGCAGGTCACGGGCAATAAACAAAAATGCATGGAAGCCTGTGACTTGCCCCTGACTTTTCATAAAAATACCCTGGAGGTAGAGAGGGCTGGACAAACAGAGCGCTGCCGGGGCTTGCAGCTGCTCCAGTCTCGCTACTGTGACAGGGGCTGACTGCTGCTGCTCTAGCCCCAGAGCAGGGCCAGCTAGTGCTTGGGGCGGCACGTCCAGCTCTTAGGTGGGTCCCTCACTCCCTCTCAGTGGGAAGGACTGGCTGCCGAATTGCTGCCAAAGAAGCGGCGGTGGTAGAGTCACGGCGGAAGTGCCGCAGATTGCGATCGTGGCTTTTTCTTTTTTTGGCTGCTTGGGGCAGCAAAAACCCTGGAGCCGGCCCTGCCCCAGGAGCACTTCCCCAACCCCAGCCTTTGCTCTGGCAGGCTGGGGACTGTTGCTCTGGCGGTCCCAGGGCTGGCTGCTGGTCAGCTGCTCCCACCCTTCCACAGAAGAAATCCCGGAGGTCCTGGAAAGTCACAGAATCTGTGACCTCCGTAACCGAATAGTAGCCTTAATTATGATGCAATCCCATCAGTCAGTGCTCATTTCTTGGTGCAGAAGCAGTGCTCCACCATCTGCAGCTGCTCTGTGAACACCACCAACAACCTTGAACTGGTTTTGATACATCCCACAGCAATCCGTCCTTCACAAAATCGACATGTTTCGAGTTGCTGCAGTTCTTCCTGGGGCTCTGCAATACCAGAGGATTATTCGTCTTGTGGTTGCAACATTGATGGCAATAGTTCAGAGCTGTGCAGGCTCCATGCTTCTGTTGGACATGGCAGATAGCGAAAAGTGCTGCATGGGTTTGTGGACTTTTTTTTAAAAAGGCATGAAAATGATGGGATATGGATGGCATCATGGGATGGAGAAAGTTCTATGATGGGAACTTGACCCCTTGCTCCCATCACCTGTGCAGGACTTGTTTCTGCCCCATCATGCATTGCCAAAAATTTCCAAAAGGCAGTGTGCCGGACATGTCAAGTTGCACTCTGGGATGCCTACCCATGGTGAACCACACTGTGCATTGACATAAGTACTCCTGGTGAGGCCATGTGGTGCAAATACAAACAGCCAAGTGTGCACATGCATGAGCGACATACTGTGGCAGATTTATGCCAAAATAACTTTCATCAACCAACATTTGTAGTGTAGACAGAACCTCAGAGAATGCACTTCTGAAGAAAGCAGTAGGTGCAAAAGAAAGTCCATACGATCAACAATTGTGGAAGATTATAATTTACTGAAAATTGATTTCCAAGTACCAGACAACACTGGCATTTTCTGGCACATCTTATGCTTCCTTGGAGTAGTTTTAGAATCCATCGTCTCAGGTTTTTAATCCTGACCTGGACCACTTCATTTTAGAAAGCATAAAAATCACAGTACTGGGACCCAGATGTTGTACAATATATCTACTACCTCAGCAGAAATATAGGTTTACAATAACACTTTCGCACAATGGAATGGTATGTTACCAACTAAACTTTGGTACTTAGGATTGTACCCCTATAAGCAGAATGCTATAAACAGGTAATTCACCAGTGTATAAAATAGCTTTAATTTAGCCAGGACACAATTGGGATACTTGTTCTAGTCAATGTATGCGCTGACAAACTCTGTTTAGCGCTTTCAATAGCACATCATCCAAGTCTGTAAACTGCTTGGCTAGTTACAGTAATGTTGCGTACAGAGGAGCTACGTTCAGCACTGGAGGAGGCTCTCTAAACTACCTTTCTCTCTCACCCATGCCATCCTAAAGGCAGTTTGGATCCTGTTCTGTCCAAGGTCTATATGAAATCAAAGATGTATATGATTCAGTATCACTAAAATATCATCAGAAAATTAGTCCACCCATTAAAATGAATGGGGAAAGTGTGGCTAAATTCCCTGTATTGCTTCAAAAATCTCAACCACACTATTTTACCTAAGAAAATTCTTACACATTCCTTACACCATGACTTTCATTTTTTTCTTTCCTTTTTGGCTTGTGGCCTCCCCTTCTTTCTTTGAGTTGCTAATTGTGTTTTACTGTGCTGGCCAAGCTTTTCTAGTTGATCGCTAAAGGTTTTTCTTCTTTACTGGGGTTTGGTTTCAAGTGAAAAACAAAGTAACTGACTCTTGATAAATGTACCACATCTTTTCTCTTGAGGCTTTTCCCAACAACGTTAGGGTATTGAGTGTCATTGGGTCTTCAAGAGTGTCAGTTGTTAGTCATGTCTTCATTCAATTTAATGTGTCACACTGGAAGTGTCTCTCATGGTAGACACGGATACAATAAAAACAAAGTGTTCTTTATTGGAGCTACTGGACACAGGCAAACTTTGTTGTTGTCTCTGGCTAACACCCAAGCTAACTAAACATAGATTATGTTGCCTAGAGTTATCACACAGGATTTCCCTGTATCCTGACATGGAGAAGCAATCATATAAGGACTCCTGGCTACGCCAAAAATATAGAAGTAAAGTGTGAATTAATAATCTCAAATATTACTTTTCATTTTGTGATCCTACTCTTCTGCTTGATTTATAATTTGATTTATCCTAAGCTAAGTCATACCCACATTTTATAATCAAACTTTGGAGTGGACTCTCTAGTTCACTGGACTAGAGTCACTGTATTAGTTACTATTTACAGTCTTTCGCCAAACACTGCTTGCTTAAACAGCTTAATGTCATATTCCATGTATCATTACAGGCTGGATTCACTCAACAGCCTCTCTGGAGCAGAAACTCCCGGTAAAAGATTTAGTAGATAATAAGAGAATGTATGAAGTGACCCTCCATGCTTCTTTTCCTTGATCAGTCTCTCTGGGGGCTGGAATCTTCAGGCAGCTGTTGGGGGAAATCTGTTATTGCAGACTCTCCAGCAATAAGATATGAGCTAGCTGCAGCTGCCTTTCATAGAATGACCTATTTTTTGTGCTGACTAGGTGAGCTGGTAGGTGTTAGTGGAAATTCTGGATAGAGGGAATGCAGTAGAGAGGTCTGTAATGGTTGCATTGCCATTGAAATAAAAAGTTAGTCATTGCCATCTGTCTTCATGTGACTAATGTCCTTGTCTGAACAGGACTGAATTCTCTACTAGCATTTTATCTATTAGGATGGTTTATCCCTTTACAATGTGACCCCCTTTTGGCCAGGTGTGGCATTGCAGGTGAGTCCCAACTTAACTTTCCCGCAACTGGGTGTCAACCCATCTGCTTGCAGAGACCAGGGCAATGGGATGCCAAATGAAATTAATAAAAAGAACGGTTTCCTTTAATGAAGTTTCAGATAGAATAAAAGTTAAAGGCCCTTAGCTCTGGATCCAAGTAAAAGTCCAAAATAAAGTCTCTGTGTCTGGTCAGGCTAACCCTCTGGGAGCATGGAAGAGGGGGAGCAGGGGATGGGGGTGGAGAGAGAGATCATCACCCCTTGTAAGTTGGATAGTTTCTAGTCTCCTGCTCAGGTTTCTCACCCTGTTTAAATAGGTCAGCCCTAGGGCAGAACAGAGTCTCCTCAATTGTACCCAGGCTGTTCTGACTTTGAGCTTCACATTGTATATTTCAATAAAGCCTTCAGAAAACAACAGGGGAGGAGTTCCATTTACTAGTTAGGAGATGATTTTGCAAATGGTATTTACTTTCACTGCGCGAATTGGTACATTCTTGGATACAGTTTGTACTGACAACAATCCCATCAAAATGGGATCATTGCAACAAATACCTCTGCCTATATTCAGCTCAGCCAGCCTCTGGGAAATCTACTTAAAGCTGTCAGGTTCTCTTAATGTGAAGGTAAGCAGCAATCACCTGAGGAAAACATTTCCTGTAATGGATAGGATGCTCCTGAGAACTTGATTACTTAAGTGTGGGAGTAAATACCCTGTTTGTAAAATCATCTCCTCCCACATTTTTTTTTCTGAAGGCTTTATTGAAATGGCTCTATGAGGAGCTGCATAGAGCAGTTCCAGGCTTTGATAACTCATTTGTTTTGGTTTTTATTTTTTTTATAGTTTGAAAGCTTTCTTTAAAAAGCTGGTTGTCAAAGTGACCTTTACAGATCTCAGAGTGTGATAATTATCACACCATGGAAGATTTCTAGTTGGGAAGACTTACTGGAGAGCCACAACATGGATCCTGTCCACTGACAAAAATACATGTCGAATCTGAAAAAAATCCCACTTTTTTTTACTTTATTCTGTAATTGAAAATACACATTTTAGCACCCCAGCACAAAACAATTTCAGAAATCAATGTCCCTCTGAGGGTTGTGAAAGCACTGAGGAGTTTTTCAAGTCATTATATGTGTGAAGGGACACACCCTCACTGTGGTGGAGAGGAGACTAACCAGCTGTTCTGGGTCTGTTCAGCACCAATAAGGTGAACTTGCAAGGCTTGTTCTGCCTCAATGGGTGAGCTTACTCAGGGAACAGGAAGGAGTGATGCCACAGGAAGGAGTGATGAACAGGAAGAGGGCTGCTCCATCTCAGAGACTGCTGAGAGCAGAGAGAGGCCAGCCAAGAGGGAGACAATGGCAGGGCTCACTGCTCTGAATGGTGCATGGCCCAGCTACAAAGCAGTGTGCCCCAAGAGGGAGGGGCTGGAGGTCACCCCCATTAAAAAGACAATAAACCTGCTAATGACAAGACCCAAATCCAGAAAGACTGGTTGATAGCCAGGCCACCTTTGCCTTTCTTTGTTTTCACACACATTCCCCTTCCTCACAAGAAAAAGAGGGGAGAAGACCCTTCTTCTGGCTGTTTGTTTTTACTTAAAGACCCCCCTTGTCTGCTGTGAACGGCAGGGAAGGACATTATAAATGACTGGCAGTGGGTCTGGAAGGGACTTGAGAGAGCCCCTGTCCCCCACTGTATGCAAAAGACCAACGTGAATTAAAATTAGAAACATACATCATACACCTCGTGTTATGTGAAGCCAACATACAATGCAATACGATTCTAGTATAAAGTAATAGTATTGAAAATTATTAGTGTTGCCAACTCTCAGGTTGAAATTCTGGTCTCACTGAAGTCAATGATAGTTTTGCCATTGATTTCGGTGGGATCAGAATTTCACCCAAGTGTTCAAAAATTGTAAATCAGACATGCCCCCACCCCCACCCCGACCCCCCAAAAAATCATGAAATTGAACAAGAATAGAGTTTGCATTCTTTTAGTCTCCCCTCTGATTTTGGGGCCTATAGGAGGAAACTGCCTATCCTCAACATCTGTGTGATCGTTACCACTATCAAAATGAGGTACATGTGTGCGTGTGCACGGGACAGAGAGACTCCAGTAACCCTCTGCTGATGGTGAGTGTTTCATTATTCTCTTCTCCATTTCCATCTCTGTGCCTGTTTTCCTATCCCTTTCCTGCCTTCCTTCCTGCCACACCCTCCAGCTTCTTGCTCCACCTATTCTCCCTCCAAGTGCGCATCCCACTTTCCTATTCTACACTTCCTCCCTACATTCACCTGCTCTCGGTTTTCTCTGATTTCCCCCCTGCAGTCGTCATATTTTTCTTCTTCACCTTGGTTTCCAAACCCCAGAGTAAAAGCAGTGAGGGCAGCCTGACTTCAGTCCCATTTGACACTATAGAAAATAACAGCCAAATGTATCTACGGCAGCCTCTCTTCCAGCTGGAAAGCTTGTAGGGAAATCGCCAGCTTAGCTGAGGCTGAGCTGCTGATTGCATAAAGGGAGCAGTCCCCCACCCCAAGTGTCAAATGAGCCATAGAGTGTGGGGCAGCTTTCCTCTTCCCTTCTTCTCTGGCTGTAAAGCAGCATCTCACCATCATCTTTATTGTTGGCCATTGTATGACGTTTTCCTTCCTTGCTTCAGCTGTTGCTGCCCTTGTGGGAACGAAACAGTATTAGCCCCCACACCTCCCAGTCCTTGCTTAATCTTCACGAGACTGCAGAATACTTACCAAAGGGAGTCACTGGTTGTTATTGCCTCTAGTGATTCCCCAGACCCAGTGTATTCAAGGGCAAGGATCTCACAGGAGCATGGCTTCTAAGGAGAATTGTGCTGCTATGAAGGATGAAGGGTACCGGAAATTAGTGTGGAAGGATAGGAAAAATGATTTTTTGAGACACAAATGGGAGTTAGAGCCCAAGTTTCTATTGACTCGTACTGGGTAACTAATTGCCCTTTGTGCCTTCAAATATCAACCCACTAGTCTCTGCATGACTGTGGTGGTCCCCTGGGGTACCAGGTTTGTGAGGCACCTCACCACTACCTACCTTTAGCATGAAGCAGTTTTGTCTGTGCCTGCTGTGCATGAGCTCCCTGAATAACAGCCTCTGGCAGGCCACATGCTCCTTACCTCTGCCAGCCTTGCGCTCTCTGTACAGGTCACCAAAGGCCAGCTACTGAATATTCAGAACATTCCCTGCAGTATCCAGCCCCTTATCCACTGCACACTGAAAATTAGCAGCCCTGCGGTTCCCAAAGGAACAGTACTTACTAGCTTGTAAGATTCAACTCAGGGTCATCGCTGTGCTTAACTCCACAGCACTTAGCTATATTTGTAGCAAAAACAAGCATACGATTATTATTAAAGAACAGACATTCACACAAAAATGAATATGAATATTGGAAACAAATGGTACCACATAAAACAAAATCATAGCATGCTGTCTAGTGCCTAAACTAACAAGTTACTGTCTTGTCTAAAGAAGCTTTTCTCATGCAAAATTCTCTCCAGCATTTTCAACCAAGCTTTGCTGAGCCCTCTTTTGCAGGAAGCAAAATTGCTGTCCTTGTACTTCCTTAGTGAAGGTGGTCCAGTGGTCCCCTTTGTCCCCCTAAATATACTCAAGAAAACACTTGATATGCACCTCAAGATAAAGTTCTCTTCTCCCACTGTTTTTCTCTTTCTTTTTCCTTCTTTCTGATGTACTTACAATCCTTCATTTGCATTCACTTCAGACTGGTGATGGGAGACCCTTGAAGGAGACAATACTCAATTTACATGTAAACAGCTAGATGGCTAGACCTCTATCTGACAGAAAACCGGTTTTTACCATTGGTAGTGACTAATACTTTGATACAGACTTTAAGAACATATTTTAGTATATATACATAACTTCTTCCATAGTATCTGTACATACATTTCACATGGATATTGATTACCATTGTGATGCCAGCTTTCATTCGAAACCTCACATGACATTCTTTGGTGAACTAATGCAGGAGATTCCTGTAACCCCTCTGGCCCCCCTGCCCAATTGGCATTAAGAGGTTCTTGGGTCACAATGATTGCTTCCCCCAGCCTTTAGGATCTAAGGATGGGTATGATGTGTCTCACTCCTCTCCCACAGTGGAAAAACCTGAAGACAACTCATAGCTGAAAGTCATGGAGTTTTCCTGCCTAGTGGACAATTTGTCCAGTACTGAGAAGGTGCCGACTTAAGAGAGCTACTTTTTGTGCTTCAGTAAATTGTAAAGCTATATTACGGTTGTTCTTGTTCCTTTTGTTTTATCAACATCCAAGACATTAGCAAACATAGTTTTTCCATGCATTGCTTACAGATTTAGAATTCAAGCTTAGTGTATGGAAGAAGAATGCTTCTTTTAATGCTCACATCAGCCAAACATTAGTGAAACTAAAGATGTTTCCCCACACAATGGCTTTGGATGTATATTTTTGAAAATGCATTTTTGAAAATGCAGAGAACTAGTTTTGCTGTGTACTGAAAAGTCTAACCACATTGTTTATGCTTCCCTGACACTTTAGTTTGTTCCTTTTTCCAGCGTTTACATATTCCTCAGGAGTTCATGCTCAGTGCTTGGAAAATAACTGCCACATTCATTAGGTGAAACAATCTTGAAACCAAAGGAGGTGATGTGAAAAGCAAGCTAGTTTGCTAGTGCAGCATCCATAGGCACTGTAGTGAGTGATTAGGGAGGCAATTTTTCTCAGAGTCACATGGTACATCTCAGCACCAATATTCTGCTTGGCTTACCTATATGTCTGAACTACTTGCGTGCGTGTGGAGAGAAGAACAGTAGAGTCTGTATGGATCTCAGAATAGAAATGTAGTTTTAAGGTTGCTGTTGACATGAAAAACCCTGTAGGCTAAATTCCCTTGTTGAAGAATCCATGTGAATAGCTGGCTGATGTCATCTGATGTGATGTCAGAGACTGACATGTGGAAATTGTGTGTGAAGATATTTATTTTATATTTGTGAGACATTAAAAAGGGTCTTTGACATATGTTAAAAATTCAATCATACTGGTGCAACCCAGGATAATCTGACATGGTCCTAAAAATCAGAAAATTATGAGCTGAAATTAAGATTAAAATCCCCCACCCCCCTCCTAAATACTCCCTCACTGTGATATCTTCCCAAATACCTGCCAGCAATGCACAAATATCAAACTTCCTTAAAGGCCTGGGACAAGACCTTGGAGGTCAACAGGTTTTGTCTATTTTGGACCAAAGAGAGCTAGTTCCAAAGCTGAAGCTCTCTCTTGTTTAAATTGAGGAAGATGCAGCTTGAGCACCTCCACTGACCCCAGCTGTGGCAGTATTGCACAGGGTGAGGGGCAGCTCCCATGCTGTTTAGGACTTTACAAGACATTGCCAACACCTTAAACTATCTAAAAACCAATCAGAAGTTAGTGGAGATCCTAGAATATAGATGCCATCAGGGGCGGCTCTAGCAATTTTGCCGCCCCAAGCATGGCAGCACGCTGCGGGGGGGGCGCTCTGGCGGTCGCCGGTGCCGCAGCTCCGGTGGACCTCTTGCAGACGTGCCTGCGGAGGGTCCGCTGGTCCCACGGCGCCGAAGGTATGTCTAGAAGGACAAGGTATGTGTCGCAATCCGATATATGGTTATGGCTCTGTATGGCCAATTGTCGGTCCACGGCCATCTTGTCCTGTTAAAAGGACAAGGCAGCCTCCATCTTGGACCAGGTTCTTGTTGCATAGGAGAGGGCAGAGATTCAATCCTGCCCAGCAACACTGGCTGTGTATGCTCTCCTGTGTTCTTGTTTTTCCCCTCTCTCCTGCTGGGTCATCTAAGGGTCGGGCTAGTGCCGTGTGCAGAGACCTGATCCTGCCCAGCAGCTTGTGGTGTCGTGTGCAACATTTTGGTGCTGTGTGCATTTTTCCCGCTCTTTTTGGGCTCGGTCATCTGGAGGTCAGGCTAGTTCTGCCCAGCAACTCCAGAGTACTGTATACAGAGACCTAATTCTGCCCAGATACCCCAGTGTGCCATGTGCAAATCCTTCCGACGTGGGGTGGCAACAGCTCGAAACCTGAAGGGAGGAGGGACCAGGGAGCCAATCGGATGCTGACACGAGGGAGTGAGACCCTTCTATAAAACTAGGTCCCCCCCCAAAATTGGTGTGGAGCATCCGCGTGTTAGCTGAAGGACCTGATCACTCGTTCGGCCAGGGTCTCCTCCCGGTAAAGTGCACTCGTGTCGTATCGTTTGGATTCGTTGTCATTTGGACCCGATCCCTGTCAGCTCGTCATGCTTCTGGTGTCTGTTCTGCTGGTCAGCTGCGCCTGGAGTGCGGTATTTGCTTTTTGATATCTGACAGTTAGCTTATCTAGCCTCTTACTTTTTCCCTCTCTAACTTGGTACCAAATATCTACTCAGAATTGTATTAGTGAGCTCAGAATTGCACAATTGTTTAGCTAGCTTGTATTATTGTTTTATTAGTTATTGAATTGTTAATTGCAAACTGTTTTATGTGATTGAATCACTGCTCTGTCTGTGTCCAGTGTGTGTGTGTTTAACTGGGGAGCCGCCTCTACTTAGAGGGTAGCTGACTAAGGGGGTCCAGTCCCCGCGGTCTGAGTGAGTGGAATCTGCCCAGCTGCAGCCGCACCACACTCTGGGTTTACCCTCTGTGTGAAAGCAAGGGTGGCTGAGGCAGTGGCCTGTGGGTCTCTTTTCTGTGTTTGCACCGGGCATCGCTCTGACGAACCCGATTCCTATCTGTGTGATCGGTGTGTCTGCCTATTTGGTGTGGTGTGGTGAGCAGTATAAAGTGGATTATTACTGTGTTTTGGGGTGTGTTTGTACTTTTGATACCATCCCAGCCAAAGTTGCCTACCCCCCCAGCCCAAGTTGTAATCATTCCCTAAATAAACGCAGCCACTTGGCTTTTCAGTGTTACCCTGGTCCTGCCTGTTTTTCCTCACTCAATACCAAGCTTTAACGAACCCCCAGCTAATTCAGACAGTATGTACAAAAGGCTTTGTTAAAGAGTGATATGACAGCAGTGCAGAATCAGAGTTGATCTTGGGATTTTAGAAGGTCCTACTGCTCCCTCCTACTCATGTGAACTGTCCCAGAAGAATGCCTATCTTCACTTTGTGTACATGCAGTGAAAATTCATCCCCACTGAAGTCAATGGGAACTTTGCCATTGACTTCAATGGTGCCAGAGTTCTTCCTGTGATCTGGCGTTTATGCAGCGTGTACTTCACAGGCATCTTCATGCTCATCAGTTATGCATAGACCCTGGCAAAGCCCACTGAGATCCAACCCATGTGTTTCTCAAAGTGGAGGATGTTCCCGGTCAGCTGGGACTTAGTTGTGATCAGCAAGTCAGTAGATTTCCATGTGAGTGATCTTTTCAAGGGAACCCTAACTTCAGCAGGGCCAATGGGAGCAAACAGGTATTGCCGGCAAGCAAGAGTCATTGAGATTTGTGTGCTGAGGACAAAGAGAGTGGCGATTGTCACTGTTGGTCTGTGATCAGCAATTATTTGAGCACTAACAGTTCCAAAATTGACCTATTGGTACTTAAGTTCATTTTTTATATTCATCCAGAGCAGAAAACCTGCTTGTGAGAGAGTTCACCAAAAGCTTCCCCTTTCACTTTAGCTAGGCCCACTTTTCAAGCCTGTTCTCTCTTGCATCATGTGGCGCACTGAAGCAGCAAGAACATGACTGACACACACATGCGGATTGAAGAGGAGTTGACAATACTCTCAAAAGGGGCCTGATGCTCAGTGGCTTAGGGCTCATCACTTTATGAAAACAAAGCCCCTTTTGAAGGTGTCTTAATTTGGGTATCCAAAAAAATGAGGCTCTCCAAAATCATTAGTCACTTTTGAAAATTTAGGTCATTGTGCTCTAGACAAAGTGACTACTAACAACATGAAGGGTGAGAATGAGTATGATACTGGTGCCTCTGACACTGCAAGAATTGGGACAGTCTAGGAGAGCAAAAAATCAGGAGGGAATGACTGTTGTTCTGCCTATGGAAATGAAAATGTTACCTGAAGCCTTCTCTTTCTGCTTCCCTGATTAAAATGACCTGTTGGGATCTTATTTTAGCACAGCATTGGCACAACAGTTGCCTCTGCAGGGAAGAGGTCAGACTTATTAACTTCTCTGTGCTCACTAACACAGCAGCACAAGCAGTGATGAGCTGCCAAATTTTTAACAACGGGTTCCCTCCTCCCTCCAAAATTTTAACAACGGGTTCCCTCCTTCCCCCCCCTCCGTGGGGGGGGGTCGTGCCCCATCCAACCCCTCATGTTCCTTAACACATACACTACGAGACCCCTGACCCATCCCCCCCTTCCCTGTCCCCTGACTGCCCCTTGCCACCCCACCCAACCCCTCCTCTCATTCTCAATGGCCCCCCAGAACCCCTACCACATACAACTACCCCTTCTCTCTGTCCCTGAGTGCCCCCACCACCTCATCCAACCCTGCTCTTTCCTGACTGCTCCCGGGAACCTTGCCCCCATTCAATCCCCTGTTCCCTGCCCTCTGACTGCCCTGACCCCTATCCACCCCCACAACCCACCCCTCCCTGCCCCCTTACCACACTGCCTGGGGACCGGGTCCACTCTGCCAGGACCACGACCGGCGCTGCGGGCCCGACTCCTGGGCCGGGCCGACTCCCGGGCCGGGCCGGCACGAGCCCGGCCGCTCGGCCCGACTCCCCGGGCCGGCACTGGGGCCCGGCCGCTCGGCGGCAGCCGCGGGGCCCGACTCCCCGGCCGGCGCTGGGCTGGAGGGAGCCGCGGTCTGGGACCGGGAGCTGCTGAGCCAGCCGCATCTCCCCTCCCCCTCCGCGCCCCAGCTTACCTGCTGGCTGCCTCCATGCTGCTTGTTCAGGCTTCCCGCGAACATCTGATTCGCGGGAAGCAGGGGAGGGGGAGGAGAAGGGGGCGGAGCAGGAGAGGAGTGGGCGGGAACTTTTGTTAAATTTAGCAGCCCTTAACAAGCGGTTCTAAAATGGCTGCTAAAATTTAACAACGGGTTCCCGCGAACCCGTGCGAACCCGCTGCAGCTCACCCCTGAGCACAAGTAACCAGAGATTCTGCCATGAAAAAACAGGACATATGGCTTCAAAAGTTGTGAGAGATGGAGGCTGAAACCTCCTCTGAAAAACCAGAATATATTCTAACGCCATGTGGAGAAGTAGAAAAAAACACATTGCTGTTTGTTCTCAACAGCACACCGAAGGAGGAATGTGATATGGTGAGCTGTGTGTGTACACACACACGAGAGACTGCTCACCATCTATATCATCTATATCTATATCTAAAGCTCTTCTACATAGCTGAAAACTGGAGAACATTTTCCCTTTGAAGCCTGGTGTACCATTGTTCATCTCAGCTATGAATACATTTTTAATGCTTTTCAAAAACAGATAACTTTGGCTGTTTTAAACTTTTAAGATAATAAATAAAACTTTTTAAAAGTTTGATGCATTATATTCTGACCTCAAATGTTGGAAATAAAGTTTTTCTAGCAGTTAATCTCAAGTTATGATCTCAGTCTTTGTGCTATATTAAAAAACAATCCTAGGTTGGCCAAGAACTGTAATTTTAAATTAGCTGATGAACAAGGACTTATTCCAATTTGTAATTTGAATTTTCTGTGCAGAACTCTGCGTTTTTTAAAATGTCTAAATAAATATAAAATGTCTAAATAAATATCCTGATATAATGTGACCCACTATAACACAAATTCGGATATAACGCGGTAAAGCAGCGCTCCAGGCGGGCGGGGCTGTGCACTTTGGCAGATCAAAGCAAGTTTGATATAATGTGGTTTCACCTATAACATGGTAAGATTTTTTTGGCTCCTGAGGACAGCGTTATATTGAGGTAGAGATGTATAATTAAAGGGTCTTTGTGGCCTATCTGATATTAAAAGGCATCTAGCACATTAATATGGGATTCTAACTATGCAGACCTGTTACATTCTATTGGGTAGTTAAAATACATTGTATCAATTCTGTAAATATCAACGCACAGAATAGATGCTAATGGCTCTGAAGAAGCTGTTATAGTTTAACAGCTCAATGCAGGGGCGGCTCTAGGCACCAGCAAACCAAGCTGTTGCCTAGGGGGGCCAAATCTAGGGGGCGGCAGGCTGGGCCGGTGGACCTGCCGCAGTCATGCCTGCGGGAGGTCCACCGGAGCCGCGGACGACCGGACCTGCCGCAGTCATGCCTGCGGGAGGTCCACCGGAGCCGCGGACGACCGGACCTGCCGCAGGCATGACTGCGGGAGGTCCACCGGAGCCACGGACGACCGGACCTGCCGCAGGCATGACTGCGGAGGGGGCGCTCGTCCCGCGGCTCGGCTGGACCTCCCGCAGGCATGACTGCGGCAGCTCAAGCGGAGCCGCCGGACCCGCGAACTGTCCGCAGCCGTGCCCGCGGGAGGTCCGCTGTTCCCGCGGCTCCGGTGGAGCTCCCGCAGTCATGCCTGCGGCAGGTCCGCTCGTCCCGGGGCTCCGGTGGACCTGCCGCGGGAGCTCAACCGGAGCCGCGGGAAGAGGGGACCCGCCGCGGGACCAAGGAAGGGCGGCGCAGCACACCGCGCTGCCTGGGGCAGCCTATTTTCTAGAGCCGCCCCTGGTAATGTGTGGATGAGACTCATAATATGTATGGGTCTCGCCTCATATGTGTGCATAGAAATAACTCCATTGGCTTGTCCCGGACTTTTCCATGGAGAAAGAGGACTGGGGATATCAATTTGGGATACCATGCCTCAAGTTGTCTAAAAGATGCAGACATGCTGAGGTCTGGAATAAGAAAGGAAGGAAGCGGCCTTTTTTACTCAAATACTCACTATATTCCTTGCATACATCAAAGAGGTGGGAATAAAAGAAAAGTAATTTATTCATCTCTATTTTACTTTTCCACTTTTCCAGCAGTCCTCTCCATCCCTATTTTTAAAAGTGATCAAGCTATTACAGGCCTAACAAACACAGCAGCAAAGTGACTGACCTAGTGAAGAAAACTTGAAGATGGGTAAAGGTCTTTTTGAGGATTTATTCTAGCTGTAAGAGCAGAGAGATAATTATGCTGATAGCAACAGATTTGAGCACTTGTACCACATCTTATCTTTCCCAATTAAGATATCCATCAGAGAGCTGAGCCCCAAGTCTCTGAGATATTGTTCAGAGTCTATAAATTCCCACATTCCTTGTTTGTGTTATTCCCCATACCTTTCCTTTTTCATTTCCCTTGCAAGTGTCCTCGGTGTTAAGATGTAAATACAGAAAATGCATCAGGAGTCCTGACTAAATTTAACATTCCAGCATAGCTTGATTTGTATAAATTATTTTTTTCCATTTTTAGAACATACCATGCAGTTGTCAACCTGCCCTTTTGGGGTGGACTACTTGATTTCTAATTTCTCATGATAATGTGAGCAAGAAACAGCATGCTAACTAACATTTGGACCTTTTGCGACTGATATTAGTATGACCAGAACCCTATGTTAATGACAATAATTTGTTATACAGTCTTTTTAATCTCATTTCAAAAGCCTTGTGTTTAGGCAGAAAACATAAAATATGTGACAGAGTCCCGTGGCACCTTATAGACTAATAGACGTATTGGAGCATGAGCTTTCATCAGACGCATGATGGTAAAGATCTTTCCCATTTAAATTCCCTACAACAGTCTCTGGAGGCTACTGGTCTCTCTGCTCAGCAAGAGAAGTATGAGACAACTTCCTCCCCCTCTATGGCTGAGCTGGGTATGGTTATTAACAAGGTGGCCACCATATGAAACTGAAAGGTATAGAGGGACTTTAAATTTGTTTCAATCACCTTAAATCCATAGACTATAAACACACAAGTATCTTTACCTATTTTACATTTTAGACTATTAAGGAGATTAGTAGATTAAATATTAAATAAATATGTAACTAAATACACATTAGATGATACCTTGTACCAACTAACTTAGGGACTGACATACAGTTCATTGAAGTCAGTGAGAGACTTTTCACTGACTCTAATGGGTTTTGGCTCTCAGATGACAAAATCTGAACATTTAACAGTTCATTTTACCCTTCAGTATATCTGCAGCTTGTTTTGTTTTTCTGTTCTCTCAGTTTGGATGCTGGGGTTGGTTTCATTTTTGTTTACAATCAATTTCACCTTCAGATTCTCTGTGCTAGGCTGTTCGGATTGCAAACATTACAGGGGACTGTTTGTTCAAAACTGACTATTTCCATCAATGTTTAAAAACAAAACCAACCGTCTTTCTCAGGGGTTGTAAAAACATGTTTTAACAACCTTTAAATGTGGGGCCATATTGGAGATGACAATGTTTCTTTAAGGCTCTGCTATAAATCCTGTTGTATGCCTGTTTTAACTAGCCTGATCTTCAGTGACTTGTGTGTGTCCAGGAAATGGCTGGCTAGGTGTGAGCTTGCAGACTGTTGCAAGTGGAACAACAGGGGGCCTCATTGCCCTCCTATATCTGAGTGTTTTTCATACTGCTCTTAAGAAAACCTTTTTCTTCCATTTCCTGTCTCAGAAATGTATTAGTCTGTGCTTCACTGGCTGACCTTGAATTTGCTCGCTCTCTCTCTCTCTCTCTCATTTGATCCCAGCAGAGTAAGGTTTTTGATCATCTTTTATTTTGCTTTACACTCTCCCTGTCTTACACCCCACACTTTTTTGCATGAGTGAATATTAATTTTTATTTTAAATGTGGTCTTCACATCACTATGTGCATGTATATATACACTTGGCAAGATCCTCAGCAGGTGTCACTTGTTTTATTGGAACAACGACAATTTACACCAGCCGAGCTTCTGCTTCATATCCCTATCAAGTGCCCAATTTGCCAGACCTACACATGTGGAGGGGATGTGTTACATATACATAGATAGCAGCTATTTTCTCACATATGTCTACATGGATGTATGCATTCAAAATCTGAAGATGCCCCCTTTGCATTAATTATGTGAAAGATTGATATGATCTCACAAGTTCCATATATAAAACCTGTGCTACGTCTTGAGTTTGAATGTGAGATATTTTATAGCAAGGTGCTGATTGCAACTGGTTGTTTTTTAATTTTTATAGTTGGCTTTGTTTGAAAATTGTATACTACAGCTTCTAGTTACTTCTGTCACAAACATACATTGTAAAAAGTTTGATTAATTAATGACACTCTACTTCTCCAGAAGCAGAAGTCCAAAAATAACACATAAATTATAACACATATACAGGGTTACAAGCTCACAAAAAAGTCAGCAGGGAACTAGAATTGTATCCAGACAAATGCCTGGCAGTCTGTCAAGTTGTTTGGCTTCAGCCTATTGACATGATGTTACAAATGAGCTGTTCTGTGTGATTTTTGTTTTTAATCTAAACTTGGGGCAATGGGGTGGGGAGGCAATGGGGTGAGGGGTGGGGAGCCTGGGCAAGCAGCGGGAGCCCAGGGTGCTAAAATCCAAGGTTGCCTAGGGTGCCATTTTCCCTAAGGAGATGCTCTGGAGAAGGACAGTATAGTATATTTTGTGCTTTTGGAGTCTTTGAAATATCTATGAAAGCTGCTCTCAGCACAGAAAAACCTTACAGTTTAAACCTGTGTACTGCTCAGCTATCATCACACCTGGCCTCAGGTGTAAAGCTGTCCTGAAATCCAGGTGACACGCAAGAAAACACATTGAATGACATGGTGTTTTAAAAAAAACAACTCTTGTTTTCATTCTGCTGAGCCCTGCTCATGATTTCCTGGATCATCCAATGCACGCAGGGTAGAGTAGTAGTTCTGCTTGAATTGAAACAAGGCTTCCAGGACTGTGGTTCTCTATTTTGATATAGCAAAGTCTAGGTCAATACTTTTTTTTTACTGCTTTTGATGATGTTTGCCCATTTCACTCATTAGCACAATTATGAAAGTGGTGTTTATATGAAATTCACAGGCGATCTAATTAACAAGTCTAATTAACAGTAGCTAAAGCCAGCAGAACTATTAACTGAGAAATGGCAACAAGATGTAAATTTCCTTTAAAATGTAAAGATCACAGAAGGGAGCTGTAGGTGATCACTGAGGTTTTGTTACCAGTGGGGAGGGAAAGAGTGTGGGAGAGACATCTGGATCACTGTAATCTATTATCCTCTTATTTTAATTTTACACTTAACAACATTTGTAAATGGACTCAGTTCTTAACTAAATCTGGGATTCATATTGATGCAAAGATATCAGATCTCATGAGATATGAAGCCTGATGATGCCAAAAAGTCTCTCTCTCCTTCATCTAGGAGTTTCAACATTTTGATTGCCTTGCAAACCATCACTGTTTGTTCAGAATAAGAGATCACATATATCAGCTATGAGTTCTTCTCTAGTCATTTCTTTGATCCCATCTGCCATTACTACTTTCAGATAGAGAGTTTAGTTATCCACTAGAAAGACTGAGAACTAAATTTGGCTCCCATTTATGACTGTGTTTTCTCATTGAAGTCTCTGGGGTTGCACTGGCATAACAGAGCAGTTTGGCCCTATGATTTCTTTTTCAGTAGAGATCTGATGTGATGAGAGTGTTAAAAAATGCCTCATTGAAAGCAAGAAAGCAAACAGAAGTAAGATGAGAAAAGTGCATGTCAGGTGATAGAGAAAAGCCTGCAACAGCAGCTCAAAAGAGTGACAGGTGAAGATTAAAAAATGTAAATGAAGACAGCTGCCAACATTCCTCAGAATCTAGGACACAAAAAGAGTTAAAGGAAAGAAATTAAAAAGGGGGACGTACCATAAGTGATAAATGTGATTTTTTTAAAAAAGAATGAAAACCGAGCTACCAGGAGGGTTTTAATATTTTTTAATACTGGAAAATATTTGATACCCTCTAAGGGGGGAAAAAGAGAGAAGAACCAACAAGTTCAAATCAAACAGAGGAATCAATAGGGAAGGGAAGTAGGGTTTCTGAATGAGATTCCATGGAATTCTAAAGTTCTTCCGGTAGAAATGAAGTGAAGCGGGTTCAGTGGATTGAAGTTCTATTCATGAGGAATTCTAATCCGAATTCTATTGAGAAATTATAGATGGAGTTCTAAGGACAGAGGTGTTGATAAAACCCACAGCTAATTCCTGATTTTATAATGCATCTAATATTATTCAGATCTTTCCTTCGCTATTTTCTTTAATCTGGCTGTTAAACATGTTTCATAAATCCAAATGTACAATTGGCCTATACTTTTGGCTAACAAATCTGAAAAGAAAAATGTTGGCACAGACACAAGGATGCGTTGAAGTCATTGTGGTGCAGTGGTTCTCAAACTTTTGTACTGGTGACCCCCTTCACATAGCAAGCCTCTGAGTGCGACCCCTCCTTATAAATTAAAAACACTTTTGTATATATTTAACACCATTATAAATGCTGGAGGCAAAGCGGGGTTTAGGGTGGAGGCTGACAGCTCGCGACCCCCCCTGTAATAGCCCCATGGCCCTCTGAGGAGTCCTGACCCGCAGTTTGAGAACCCCTGTTGTAGCGGGATGCAAACCAACAATAGCTGGCAAACTCAAGGGAAAATCTTGTATTCCTGCCTGAATGTTACAGCATATTCTATTTGGGATGGAAATGGAATTAAACATTTAAACATTTCCTCCCAAATGAGGGCTCAAACACTCATTTTAGGAATTACAGGGAGTTTTCCTTAAGGACACATGGGCAGGGATTGGAGCAGAATGTTTGCCTTCTAGCAAGAGCACAGAACTGGAGAGTCATCCATAAGAATCATGAGACTTTCTATTCCATAAGATCAATCTCATGTGACTTCCAGGAGTCATAGGGGACAGCTACGGAGATTGAGTGTCTCTCTGTCCTTCCCATCTTCCCCTTCTGTTTTTTGATACAGCACTAACATTCCATGCTATTCCAAGGGTCCAGCAGTACATTCAGTCACAAGGAACTGAGTTCAGAAAAGAGGTCATGCTTCAGCCAAGCACTTAGGCATGTGCTTCACTCCCATTGACTTAAAGTTAAGCAAGTGGGTAGGAGCTTTTCTGAGTCAGTACCAGCATGCCATCCTAACCCTTTGCATTTCCTTTCATTTATCACTCTTTACCAAGCAGTAGTATTATACTTAACTTTGATAGGTTTGTGTCTCTTGCAGTCCCCCCCATCCCCTTGAATACTTCCTCAAAAGAAAAAGTTACCTTAAGCAAGTATATTATGACACATACACAGAACACAGCAAAGATAATTGATTTATTATTCTCTTTGTGTAGCTTTTTACTGTCTTCCCATGAACTTCCCATTTGGTCCAAAATAGCCTGTAACTGTTCCCCTTCAGGGGTCACTCTGAAAAAGCTCATCTTTGGGAAAGGGTGTTGGGGGAGGACGGAAGTGCTGTCTCCTTTGGGGAGTCAAGGTGTGGTGAGATTTTGTTCTGCAATTTTTAAAAATTGCTTGAGAGTTGCATTTTAATTGATGGCAAAAGTGCCTAGAAGAAGGGCAATGTGGTCTTTTGTTTGTTTAAATGAAAATCAATAGTAAACTCACAGTTTAATAGGGGAATTCAACTTTAAAATGATTGTTACCATAGAGGAAAACAATGTTATCCCCAGCTTCTTCTGAAAAGTACCATGATGGGATCTGACTTTGGCCTTTGGAAATCTACCACAGGGCCTTGGATTAAAATCTTCAAACAAGCCCTGCCCCACTGATGCCACACCCTCTGCCAGGTTGGTGTGCTTTGTCATGTCTGCAGTCTCCTCCTCTTCCAAGTTACCCTGTGCCATCTCTCAAGTCAATTAATGGCCCCGAAAATTCAGTACTAATCTAGTTATGGACATCTGAGTGTTTCATTCTTCCAGTTTTCTACAATTACAAAATCAACTAGATAATGGTGAATAAACCACTGTGGGTGTGATTTCAAATAGTGCTCAGATTTGGGACTAGGAGCAGTGTTATCCCAACGAATAGTCCATTTGAAAATCCCACCCAATAATTTTATCAGAAAAATCCCATCAAATTCTTGCCCTTTCATCTGCTATATTGTAATTCAGCTAAGTATGCATCAAAACATCTCAGAAATGCTGTTAAACAGGGCCTAACATTGGTATTGTCTTCACTAGACAGATTCGCTTTTACTTCTCAGTTGAATGTTAGACTCATTTTAAAAGTTCATCTTTGAAGATTAAAACTTGTGCTGCTTAAAATGTTTTATTTGAAATTACTTTGTCACTGGGTGACTGAATATAGTTTGCACGTTTTTGTCTTGGCATATTGAATGATTTTCAATTGAGGTGTTAAGGATTCTTTGAAACATACAGATTGATCCTTTCTAACCTTTGCTACAAAAGATCTTAAATTCTACTTATTATCTGGGTAGAAGTGTTGGAGTAAATGGAAAAAATCACTTTGCTTTTATATACTTGACTTTTAGAGCTGTCTATCAATCACAATGATTATTGGGTCTTAGCAATTCTGACAACCAGTTTTGTAATTGAGTGCAGAGAAAAGAGCGACTCATTGACACCAGTTAACTTCTGTCATTTTGTTTTTGACATGCAATTTTAACCTTGTTGGCTGCTCAGTCTAAAGCCGTTCTTTGTAATTTTCAGTTTCACAAGGGCATGTTTTTCTCCAGTGTTCATACTGGTAAGGCATCGTGTCTCTATTTTAAAAAAAAAATGTATTAAATTATTTTTATTTGATGTATCTGGATGACTTTTCTGACTTCTTCCAGGGTTGTAATGACTGTGTTTTGAAAGTCTTTGGAACTAGAGCTTCGACCCCTCCATGGTCTGACATGACTATTTGAAAAACAGGAGATATACAAGAAAAAAAATTAAAATTACTTAAAATCATGCAAATTTAAATGTGATTTGACAATAATTAGTAAAGAATTGCATGATTCAGCTTCCTTTTCAAAACAGGAAATGAGTGTATTTCCTCTCAGAGCACATGCATATCATCACTATTCATTTTAGTTAAGTTAGTTGAGCAAAAAGAGAATAAATCCTCAAATTCTGCTTTGTGGTGTGCAGTAGAAGGCTTAATAGAAGTCTCCCGAGCTCAGAGTCAGTTTCCTTTACAACACTCTCTACTTACCTATCTTATGTCTTTCTAATGAACTTAGTATCATTTTATTATCTCGGGACTGATACTGAGCAATCTTGTTTGTTAAGTCACACACTGTTGTAAAGCAAAGATGCAATTCTGATCCAAGGTCATTAGCCATGAAGACACTATACTGACTGATCCTTGTCAGCCAGATATTAAGAATGGTCATATATAGAAGCAAAGATAGAGAGAAAATTTATTCTGACCACACAAGCACCCTGCTTGCAAACCTCCACATTTTATGGAGCAACACCAATTTTAAAAGTATTTTTAATGAATTGTCTGCCAACTTCTGGAAGGAGTTGACTAGAATTAACCAATTCCTCATCCAGCAACTGCTAGATTCTGCGGGCCACATTCACTTGTAGCATAAGCCAGTGCAACTCTCTTTAAGTTTGAAGTTGTTACTTGTTGTGTATTTGGTTGTCATGGTTTTTGTTGCTATGGCAACTGAGTTAGATTATTATGGGTTAGCTCAACCGGTTTCGACCGGCTGAGTGAGCTCTCTGTGTCTGTAAATAAAATGGAGGTTTTGGTTAGCTGCCTGCTCTCTGGCTTCAAGTGATTGCTTCCTACGCCGGCTGCCCCAAGGATTTAACACTGGCGACGAGGGTGGGATCCTGGTGCTGCTCCAGTAACAGAAGGAAGTAGAAGTCAAGGTAAAGAACAAACAAACAAAAAAAAGCTGCTTGTTTGCACTGACTGTGAAAGTGAAACTAAAAATCATGGCTTCTCTGACCAGGCCCCTGAAGCCTTTTGATGAGAATACAGAGCAGTGGCATGTGTATACTGAGCGTTTTGAGCTTTTTGGTATTGCAAATGACATTACAGAAGCGAAGAAGGTGCCAATATTCTTAACTGTTGTAGGGGCTAAAACCTACTCTCTGCTACACAGCTTACTGCACCCTGTTAAGCCTGAGACTAAATCTTACAGTGACATTGTGGAAATCCTGGGGTCTCATTTCTCCCCAAAACCACTGGTAATTGCTGAAAGATATAGGTTCCACAAAAGAGACCAAAAGGAAGATGAAACAGTTGTACAATTTGTAGCCATTTTAAAAAAGCTAGCAGAACACTGTGAATTTAAAGAGATGTTAAATGATGCCCTGCGTGACAGGTTAGTGTGTGGCCTCTGCAGTGAAGCTATCACGGAGCGCCTACTGACAGAGGCTCAGCTTACATTACAGAAGGCTGTTGATATTGCTGTCTCCATGGAACTGGCTACAAGGAGGCACAATACAGCGGTGCATCCCCTAGGGTGCAAAAGTGTCACAAGAACTGACCCACAAAACGGTGCAGAGTCAAGAATGTTACCGCTGTGGTAAGCTGGGTCACCAGGCATCAGAATGCTGGTGTAAGGACCTGGTGTGTCGACACTGTGGCAAAGGGACACATTGAGTATGCCTGTAAACAAAAGAAAAAGAGGCCTGTGGTCTGGCCGACAAAAGAGGAACCTTGCATACCCTAGAGCAGACCCAGGATGATCAAGGTGATACCTCCTCACAAGAGGAAGTGCCACTGCATGTTTTGTCTTTGGCAGCGGGCTCACATGAATACTGGGTAACCCCTTTATTGGAGGGCAAACCTATACGCATGGAACTAGACACCGGTGCAGCTGTCTCGCTGGTTCCTGAGACTGTGTATAAGGAAAAGCTACAGCATCTTCCGCTTAAGGCAACAAAAACTGTTCTGAAGACGTATACAGGTGAAGCTGTGCCCATGTTGGGCACTATTGATGTTAAGGTGGAGCTCAATGGACAGGCAGCTAAATTGCCACTGTTTGTGGTGAGAGGTGACTACCCAGCCTTAATGGGTAGGTCTTGGCTTGGGAAGATCCAACTGAACTGGGCAGAAGTGCACCGGATGACTAAAGAAGAAACCAGTCTAACCCCTATTCTAAGGAAACATGCTGCTGTTTTTGGAGATGATTTGGGAAGTATGAAGGGAATCACTGTGACATTGAACATTAAACCTGGCAGTCCACCAAAATATCTGAAAGCCCGAACTGTGCCATATGCCATCAGGCCAAAAGTTGAAGCAGACCTGGAGCGCCTGGTCACCAATGGAGTCCTAATACCAGTTACCCATAGCTCATGGGCCACTCCTATCGTTCCAATCGTGAAGAAAGATGGCTCTCTCCGGATTTGCGGTGATTTTAAAGTCACTGTCAACCCAGTGTTGTGTGCAGAGCAATACCCGCTTCCCCGCATCGATGACCTCTTCGCAGGCCTGGCTGGGGACAAAAGTTCAGTAAGATTGATCTGAGTCAAGCATATTTACAGATGCGTCGATGAAAAGTCCCAAGAGCTGTTGACTATTGTGACTCATAAGGGCTTTATCGATACTGTCGCCTACCCTTCGAATAACATCTGCTCCGCCCTGTTCCAGAGGGCTATGGACCAGATCTTGTGTGGCTTGTCAGGAGTTCAGTGCTATCTGGATGATATCCTGGTCACTGGAAGAAATGAAGAGGATCACTTAAAGAATTTAGAGGCTACCCTACAAAGACTGGAAGAGTATGGCCTACGAGTTCGCAAAGACAAGTGTGAATTCTTCAAGCCCTCTGTTGAATATTTGGGACACATCATTGATTCTGCAGGTCTTCATAAGGCCCCTGCAAAAGTTAAAGCTATTGTGGAGGCTCCCCCACCTCGAAATGTAAGCCGGCTGCGCTCGTTTCTAGGACTCCTGAACTATTATGGAAAGTTCATCTCACAGTTAGCCACACTGCTAAAACCACTTCATGAGCTCCTTGGGCAGAACAAGGCCTGGAAGTGGACTGAAGCCTGTGATGTTGCGTTTAACAAAGCTAAGGATGCTCTGCTAAATTCTGAAGTTCTAACGCACTTTGATCCATCCTTACCACTGCAATTGGCCTGCGATGCCTCCCCTTATGGAGTGGGAGCAGTCGTGTCACATATTATGCCTTCAGGAGAAGAGAGACCTATTGCTTTTGCTTCACGCACTCTAAGCAAAGCAGAAACTAACTACGCCCAAATCGAACGTGAGGCATTAGGAATTGTTTTGGAATTCGGAAGTTTCATCAGTACCTGTTTGGGCGAAAATTTACTCTTCTCACAGACCATCGACCTCTAACATCAATTTTGGACCCTACACAGGCATTCCCCATTAGCTGCTAGTCGTATGCAACGTTGGGCATTGTTACTTTCAGCACACACATATGAAATCAAATATCGAAATCCACTCTGCACGGCAATGCAGATGGCCTCTCAAGGTTGCCTTTGCCGGTCAAACACCAAGATAGTGCCCAAAAGGAAATCTTCTACTTTGAACAGGTAGAGAATACACCCATCACTGCTACTCAGATAAAGAAGGCAACTCGCGTTGACCCAGTATTGTCCCACGTTATGGACCTGGTGATGCATGGAAAATCTCGACAAACCTCTCCGGTCTCATCCGACCTTGTTCCCTACATGTCCAAGCGGACGGAGTTATCGGTCCAATCTGGTTGTTTGTTGTGGGGGAGACGTGTCATTATTCCACCACCACTGAGATCACAGATGTTAGAACAGTTACATTCCGGTCACTGTGGAATAGTGCGCATGAAGGAAATTGCACGAAGCTATTTTTGGTGGCCTGGACTGGACAGCGCTATTGAAAAGAAGGCAAAAGCTTGTATGTCATGTCAGGGTGTGAGGAATGCACCCCAGTGGGCACCCCTACACCCATGGGACTGGCCTGAAAACCCGTGGCAACGTATTCACGTTGACTTTGCTGGCCCCTTGAAGGAAGCATGTTCTTGGTGGCAATAGATGCCCATTCTAAATGGCCAGAAGTCTCTATAATGCAGTCCACTTCAGCAGAGAGTACTATCCAAAAACTACGAGGACTCTTTAGTCGTTTTGGTCTGCCAGAACAACTTGTGAGCGACAACGGACCGCAGTTCGTTTCTCAGGAGTTTCAAAATTTTATGAAGGCAAATGGGATACACCACATCACGTCAGCACCATATCATCCGTCCACCAACGGATTAGCTGAAAGATTTGTGCAGACAATGAAAAACGCTTTGAAATCAGCAAGGGGACAACACTCCATTCAAAAGCGTATTGATAACTATTTACTAAACTACAGAAACACACATCATGCTACGACCCACATCTCCGGCCCTTCTAATGATGGGACGACAGCTGCGCACTTGCTTTGATCTGCTGAAACCTTCTGAACCCCGACAAATTGTGCAACATCAGCAGCAATATCAAGTCATCAGACGGGCACCCAGAGCAAAAGACCGAACCTTTAGCCCAGGACAGCCAGTTTTGGCTCGGAATTATACTTCCAGAGCTAAATGGGTTCCGGCCACAGTCATCACTCAAACAGGACCTGTTTCCTACACAGTCCGGACTGCAGAGAATCTTACCTGGCGGCGACATGTAGATCAGCTGTTGCCAGGTCATGCCAGTCCTCAGGACCCATCTGCAGGTGAGGGTCTGACTTCACCTCTTCTGGTGAGGACCGAATCACGAGTCACCTGTTTCTGACTGTTCTCCTCCATTACTGCCGGCGGCTGAGATACCCCTTTGCCCAGCACGAGCTGATACCACCTCCTCACCTGTTCGTGCTGCGGACCCTGAGCCCCTAGTGCTTTCGGGTGCAATAACACCAGAAGTTCGCCGTAATCCACCTAGAGACAGAAGGCCTCCTCATCGGCAGGATCTTTAGCTAGGGCGAACCCACGGTTATGGGGCAAAATAATCCCCAGGGTTTAGCCGGGAATGGAGGCAGTCTACCCTCCTTCTCTAGTCTAGTGTGTGTTTTATTTAGGGGATGTTCTTATTAGGGGGGGAGGAATATGTTGTGTATTTGGTTGTCATGGTTTTTGTTGCTATGGCAACTGAGTTAGATTATTATGGGTTAGCTCAACCGGTTTCGATCGGCTGAGTGAGCTCTCTGTGTCTGTAAATAAAACGGAGGTTTTGGTTAGCTGCCTGCTCTCTGGCTTCAAGTGAT
The DNA here is from genome assembly GCF_016161935.1 of Mauremys reevesii. NCBI lineage: Eukaryota > Metazoa > Chordata > Testudines > Geoemydidae > Mauremys > Mauremys reevesii. The sequence continues at coordinate 84,056,581 of NC_052623.1, forward strand.
TGCTTCCTACGCCGGCTGCCCCAAGGATTTAACATTACTGATTTATGCCTATTGTGAATTTAGCTTAGTATACGTGAACATCCTAACTAACGCTCAACCTGAGATGTTTGATATATGTATGCATTCTAGCCAAGCTGGTAGAAAAAGTTTTACCAGTTGTGTTTTAGATGGAAGCAGTCTTGCATACTTTAGAGACATTAGCTCCTGGCTTAACAAACCTATAATATCTAAACAGAAAAAGTAGTACATGCAGCATTAACTGTGTGGGGGATTTACGTGCATATAGTATGTCAGATTTTCACTGACAGGATATATATTACAGGAAAAGATAGCTTGCACATCAAGAGAAAATATAGGGGCAGATCCTCAGCTGAGGGGAATCAGCATAACTCCTTTGTCTCTGGAGTTAAGCTAATTTCCACCAACAGATGGTCTGACCTATGATTTCTAATGTCACCCATATAACAGCACACAAGCAACTACAGGACTATTTGATTGTACTTAGAACAATGGATAGAATATATCCAAAACCACTGAAAATGTACATTTCAACAAACGTGGTTGGTTTGTATTTTTTAAACTTAGAAAAATATGTTTGTAATGGAAGAGGAGGCTTTCTTTTGTCTTCATAGAAGAAAGTCCCACCTCTGCATTGTGGCCTGACAATTATTTAATTATGAGTCATTCTTCTAAATAAAATTTCATGCCATGCTGGAAAATGTATCAATCTAATTGAAATAAAAATCAATATGGCATGATGCTTCTCTTCAAAGAGAAGTGCAAAGGAGCATTAATGAATTTTTTTATAGTTTAGTGACAATCTTTCTCCCCTTTATTACCTCTCCATTTCCTTCAATAGTTCCATGTGATCTTTTCCCCTGGAGACGTAAAGAGCTGTAAATAGTAACCTTTTGTTCCCCAGCTTTATAATTTTGTTATGGCCATACATCTTTGTTCGCTGGGCTCCACAAGTGATGGACTGTTATAGCTATTGCTTTTAAATAAAGAACCCACAAACCATACCTGAAAAGAAATGAAATAAAGTACGTCCTTGAAAAAGCCATATGGTGCATAGAGGTACAATGGGAGAGAGGACAAATTAAAGTGCTGGAAACATGTTTGTCACCTGTCACAAACAGGGTCCAGGCAGCCCAAGGAGAGAACAGAATTTTTAAAACCAAAAAAATTAGCAGATAAACCAACTGAGTACTATAAAAATATATTGAGTAAGGGCGTTTATGAAAGTTTGTAATGTTCTGAACTTGATGGTCATTATGAAATTATACAAACTGGGGTGATGAATTTATATATTTGTGTATATAGAAAACAGTGCTCCTAATCAGCACTACAACTCACAGCAGGGCAGGGAGCAGTCAGGCAGGGAAGTCAGGCTTCCCAAGCCAGTTGTTTACACAAAACCAGCTTCAAGTAACTCTCCACTGTCCATCCCAGGAGAAGACAATGGTGGATCACTACAGTTCAGGGTTTCTCAAACAGGGGTCACCGCTTGTGTAGGGAAAGCCCCTGGCGGGCCGGGCTGGGCTGGTATGTTAACCTGCCCCGTCTGCAGGTCCAGCCGATTGCAGCTCCCACTGGCTTCCAGCAGCTACCATTAGCCCAGAGCAGCGATCCGTGGCCAGTGGGAGATGCAATCGGCCGGACCTGCAGATGGGGCAGGTAAACAAACCGGCTCGGCCCGCTAGGGGCTTTCCCTACATAAGCGACAACCCCTGTTTGAGAAACCCTGCTATAGTTAATGGAAAGACATTGAGACAACTGAAATTGAAAAGAATATCTGGGCTTTCAAGTCAAGAGAGAATTTCCCCACTCTGGAAGAGCTGCTGTTGTCACTCTGCAAAGAGTAACTAGGCTGGTGAGAGCCAGGGTAAGACCTTGTGCTTGAGGGCATGCTAGTGGTGTCAGGATGAGAGACCTGAACCACAGCTACACAGCACAAAAGCCCCCAAGGTTACTGGTCTGGATAGTTCCCAAAACATCCCAGTACTACTTGTCAGTTTTAGTGGACTGTTCAAAACAGTGCACTGGGCTAGCTTAAAATTACCAAATGTGCGCCCACCTTGCACAGTCATTGACGGTGTGTGTAATGTTTATAAGTTACTCCAGCTCAGACATGAACTGATGCTAATGCAATTCTGAGCTACAGCAAAAACAAGCTGAGCTGGTAAAAAAAGCTGGGGGCAAAAGGGGGGGGCCCCAGGGGGGGGCCCTGGCTCCGCCGCGGCGGCTGCGAGCCGCTGCAGCTGAGGCGGGGGGCTGGGCGGCGGACCTGCGGCGGCGGACCTGCGCTGGGTCCAGGGGAGGGTCACGGTCACGGCCCACGACCGGGACCACCCACGACCGCGGCGCAGGCGGAGCCGCCGAGAACACCGCGCCCGGCCGCGGCCGAGGTCCAGCAGAGCCACGCCCCAGAGCCCCAGCTCTGCAGCATGGCCCCGCGAGTCCGCTGCCCGCGCGGCTCGCCGCGCCTCCCTCCGCGCTGCTTGGGGGGGTGCAAAACGTAGAGCCGCCCCTGGCTACACCTTGAACGGATAATTGGCCATGTGAGATTTCTCATCTTGAAACTGCACCTCCCCACAAGCTCTCACTGCATATTCCTGAGAGCAGATCGGTATACAGTAAATTAGACCTTCTCAGGCTAATTTGAAATGCTTTCACCATGCAGCTTCTGGAGTGACTCCTGTATGTAATGACATGATGATTTCCCTGGGCCTGCTCAGCTGACTATCATGAATGACAGCTTAAGCAGGCGAGTAATCAGGACTTCTTGATAGAGAGGGGATAAAAGAGGAGAAATAGTTAACTGGTGTTCAGAGTCTGCACATTGCCTGAGCAATGATGAGCCATTTTCAGACCTTGATGGTGTGCTAGGTTTAATAGGAACCAAGCAGAGCTGCCTAAAGGAGGATTCCTGGCCAGAATAATAGAATCTGATTTGATTCAGGGCCTAGAGTCCAAAGTGTGCTTTTAGCTTTTGTAGACTGTTGTCGTGCCACACAACCTATTTTTGTATCATTTACATGAGTTGTTTTTGGTAACATGGATACCATCTGCAATTCATACACTTTAAAGTCAGACAGAGTTGTAAGATGTAACATAGAGGACCTGTGCCTGTTGATGGTGGGGGGTAGGGTGACCAGATAGAAAGTGTGAAAAATCGGGGTGGGGGTGGGGATAATAGGCCCCTATGTAAGAAAAAGCACAGAATATCGGGACTGTCCTATAAAATTGGGTCATCTGGTCACCCTAGTGGTGGGGCACAACCCCAGAACAGCTTGCATCCCCCCACCCCTTCCAGAAAGCCACTCCCCACTCTGGGAAAGCAGCGGCCCCTCCATGCAGCTCCCAGCTGTTCCTCTGCCTCTCCTGGCAGAGTTAAAACAGCAGCGTCTCCAAATAGCTCCCAGCTGTTCCTTCACTTCTGTCTCTGCCTCTCCCTGCTCAATACAGCTCCCCAGCTCAGCTGCCCAGCCGTACCATGTGCCCCCACCCCTATGCATGCAGAGTTGCACAGTTATAATGAAGGTGAGAGTGGTCTATGATATAACAGTTCCCTCATGTCCTTACAGTTAAATGTATTGTTTCTCTTCTCGGTTACACCGGTGTAAATCAGGTGCAACTCCACTGACTTTGGTGAATTTACAATTGTGTAAGAGAGAGGTGAATAAGGCCCTAGATTTTCATTCTTGATAATTTAATTAATGTGATAATGTTACCATATGACAATGAAGCAAAAGTAATCTTTACAGAGGTTAACTGCAGATAATGCTTTTGTAAATTTTCTGGCTTTCCTTTTTTGTTAAAGATAAAAATGGGTTTCACACATATCTTTGTGACCAGCTGTGAAAATTGCTTCAATAGACACATGTCCCAAGTAATAGAACTCATACAGTTGTGTCCTAGTGATAATAGCTTCTTGCTTGAATATATATCAAAGCACACAGTGTAGTGTCTACTTCAGAATTATTAGTTTGAGAGATCTTAAAAGCTTGTTAGCTCTATTTATAGAGGACCCCAATATTTGGGATGAACCAAAAAGGGTTATTACAAACTGGCATATTTAATATCACTGCTATTATCCTGATCTACAAACTCTGAAATCAACTGTAATGTATTTGATTAATTTTGGCCTCTTAATAACTCTCTTCCTTTTCCGAATATTAATAAACCTTTAGTTTTTAGTTTTTAGTTTTTAGTAACCAATCTTTACTAAAAGATTGGTTACCAGCATGATTTTTAGGTAAGCTCTGAAGTATATTTTGACCTGGGGGGGCCTGGTTCTTTGGAACTGGAAGAACCTAATATATGTGATTTCTGGTTTCAGTATGGAAGTCTGGTTTGTCTGGGTGGTACAGGACAGGCTAGAGGACCTGAAGGGGACTCTGTGTGGCTTCATAATAACTAGTGTAGTATTTTGAAAGCACACATTTGGTGAAATCTTATGATAGAATATCCACCAGTTTGGGGGTCCATGCCCTGTTTTCTGGCAGTCTGACCTGAGATTGGCATTGTTAGCTGTGTCCCATACCAGGCAGTGTGACAAGGCAATGGCTCCTTTAAAGGAGAATCCACACCCAGTACAGAGTGACAACTGGAGTGAAGAATAGCTAGAATGCAGGCTGCCTAATCCCATAGAACTGGGGCCACTTACCAGGAGAACGGCTTAACAGCCTGTGCACCATGGATCCTCTGGAGACATAAAGGGACCATCCTTACTTTGCTTTGCTTTTCATTAGAGCCCTGGATGCTAGGGTGACCAGACAGCAAGTGTGAAAAATCGAGATGGGGGTGGGGGGTAATAGGAGCCTATATAAGAAAAAGACCCCAAAATCGGGACTTTCCCTATAAAATTGGGACATCTGGTCACCCTACCAGATGCTCAGCCTGGGCCTCTCAGGTACTCAGGAGGTAGGAACCCAGCCCCCTTCATAGAGACTATTTACCTGTTGCCTTGTGAGGAACATCAGGGTGAGCCCAGACTGTTGGACTGCAGGATTAGTCAATTTGCCCCCCCACCCCCACACACTTCCCTAAGAGTTACAGCTGGGAGACTGCCTCTCTCACCCTAAGCTGGCTCTGCAGTTACATCTACACCCATAGAGGGATGTCTGGGATGAGAGAGGTGCCCATCCTCACCCCAGGGGAGCATGCAAGAGGTACAACCTATGACAATGAGAAAAACTGGAAAGAAGGGAACCAAAATGCAGATTAGACAGATTAATTTACCCAGTGACAATTTATGCAGATTTTTCAAGCCTAGCAACCACTTGGTTGCCACCAGAGCCGTGTTAATACCAGCTAGGTGTTGATCATCATATGATCTACCTTTGTTTGAACAGAAAGAACTTGTTTTAAATGCTCAGGTGCTGCATTCTGTTTCTAGCAAATAACTGCCATCACGTAAACCTTTACTGATGTGGTTATTCTCAGACACACACATTCTGTAACAGCACTAGCTATTAATCTTAGTGACATCTGAAATCATATTACATCAAAGTCTTGATAATACACGATATAACTATAACAAGATCAGGATAGTCACTAGAATGCAACTGCAAAAAAATCTGAATACTTTCTTGAAAAATTAGCTAACTTAATGCCTACAGGAGGAGGGTTTGGACTAAAATAGAAGAAAAGAAAACGTAGAAATTCCAGTTTTAAAATTATTTCTCTGCCTCACCAGAAAAAAGGTAGATGATGTAATTTTGTGATTATTATTTAATGTTTATTTTGCAATAGTACTCAGAGGCCCCATTTATGATCAAGGCCTCAATGTACAAACAAAGATAGACCCTTTCCCTGAGCGTCTTAGAATCAAATTCAGTCTTGAACAGTTAAGAAAAAATATTCTTATGAAAGAGTGGTAGAATCGTCACAGTTTTGTTGCTGTAAAACAGTAAGTAGTTTTGAAATTATCATTAGAGAATTCTGGTAAAATGCTGATGCAATCCTGGTTAAACTCATAGGCTGTACTGTTCAATTTGTGGTGTAGAATGCAGTTCATGGGCTGGCTCCTTGGCCAGGCTGCTCCGCTTGCCGTCACTCTACATCCCAGCAGTCTCCAGCTGCTGAAACAGCCCATAGGCACCCTTGGCAGCTGACCCAGATGAGAAGACACTTTGTCGGTGGACCTGAGCCAGCCAAGGACGCCGGGCTGTAAATAACACTTTGGCATATGCTTGTGAGCTGCATTGAGTGCTTGGCTACCACACCATAGAATCTGGCCTTGTAGTGTCCAACAGAAATTGGATGAGCAGCAGTTCATCCTTTCCCTCAGTAATGTGAAAGTTATCCTTACTAATTGTTATGGAATTATAACTCATTTTGAACAGTCTTTCTCCAGCTTTTCTGTTTTCTACTCTTTCTCAATATAAACTCCCCAGAAGCGTGAATGTAGGAGGCTTCTTCCTTATTTACAAGAAGACTGCATTTCTCCCCTGAGCCGTGCTGCAGTATGCTCTCGTGCCAATACTCCATCACTGTGAGTGAAACATGGGCCAGTTTTGGTATCCCCCTTGATATCTACTGGCTGAGGCCCTGGTCCTGCAACTGATTGCATCAGCCTACTCCTGCCCCTGCTCGCAGTCACTTGCAGGATCAGGCTTTGATTTGCTATCTTGGCTTTAACAGTCACACTGGATATAACCAAGAAGGTAGCAAACAACTCAGAGCAAGAATGTGGCTGAGGTTATTTTGGTCCCCATGAAAACCAGGACTTCTATCGATGTAGTGCAGATAAAAAATATACACACAGGTATGTGCACACACAGGAGGTCAAATGCTGCTCCCGTTATTCAGGAAAATAGATACATGAACTCATGTGAGTAAAGGCTAATCAGATTCTGCCTTGTATCTGATAGTGTTGTAATGTATATATTTCAAATAATCTCTTCACCTCTCCCCTCCTCTCATCAACTGACCTAAGATGAGCTCTGTGCTATACTGTCCATGTATTTGATGTATTTTTTTCAGGAACTATGTTAAACAGTTACAGTTATAAAATGAAGCTTTGGGCCCCTGGTGCCATCTGTACTTCCAGGTGTCATTGAGGATCCAGCAGCACCCCAAATTGAAAACTTCTTAAATGAAAGAAGGATAGGAAGGACAATCACCCCTCTTTCCCTTAACACATTATCAGTGACTCCCTTATGTCCAAACTAAGCTTCTGCCAGCTTGCCTTTATCTAAATATTGCTCTCCGCCACGCACTAGGAAAGCAAAGCTGCTGCGCCATCTGGGTTTGATGGAAAAGAGGCTTAGAACTGTGTGTGCCATGTGCATCTTGATAGAACTACAGCCCAAATTGTTTTATTATTTTCCTCAGCATGACATAGAGGAGGAGGAATCAAAATCAGCCTGGCAGAAAATGCATGAGAACTGCCTCTGGACAGATAAGAAATCTCAGATAAGCAATTGATCAAAATCACATTCTCTGATCTCTTGGAGGCAAATCCTGAAATCAAATGAAATTTTGCTGTTGAGTTCAATGGGAACAGGCTTTGACATTTGGAGAGGAAAGAACAAAACCACACAAGCAAGGGCTATGTTGCTTATGCCACAAGTATCAAAGGCTGCTGACTCATATGAGAAAATCAGCAGCCATCTGATCTTTGTCCATTGCAAGGCAAGAGAGAAATCAGCAATCAATGAGGCTAGAATAGTCTCTGTACCATATCCAACTCATAAGTCCATCTGCAAAGGATCAAGGAATATCAAGGCTCCAGATTACCTTAAAGTTCTCAGTCCCTTTAGAATGCTACCATTGATGTATGTTCATAGTCCAGAGACTGGAGCAGAAAAGAAGCAAAATGAAGATGTTACCGGCGTCTTTTAGCTTCTGCAAAGTGAAGGGAAATCTGTTCTCACTGTGAAAGATGGTGTTTTGAGTCACATAGGCAAGTTACACGTCCATCACTCCCACCCATATTGTAGTTCGAACGTTCAAAGGAAAAGTACATTAAGTGTAGACAGGTGTTTTCCAGGGTCCATTGTGAGCTAAGTGTTCCTTAATGGACCATTCAACCTGACTTGTCCCTCCATGTGCTGGCTAAATACCTTGTGTGCGTTACCACAGGAGCAAACATGTAGTAAACATAGCTAATGTTCAGAACTTCAGATACCAAGATGAATATACATGCATAGAAATAGCATAATCATAAGGACCAGCCATTTCACGTACATGATTATTCCCCAAAAAGATTCTGAAAAATCACACCACATATCTGAGACCCTATGTGCCAGCACCATGCCCCACAGGAGTTTTGTTATCTGTTATGAAACAACAGAAGATGGAGCCAGTGACATGACTCTGTTTAGCCTAAAAGGGCAAGGTTAATTTTTAGCTGTTCAGGTGTGACTGAGCCTTTGAGCCCAGTCAGAGAGGGCATCCTGGCACACATTCAAGTTAATGGGCATCAGTGTTCCTTTGCAGTTAGTTTTTTAATGTCCATAAACCTGGTACATGATGAGGTAGTTTAAACCATAACACAGGTTTTCAGGCTTGGAAATCTGTGAACCTCTGCCTCTTTGAGATTTGATTATTTATTTATTGCTGGTCATAATGTAGGAGGGTCTCCTCTCCACCCTCTGCTCATGAGGTTATGTACGTGTCTTGTAGCACTTTTCTGAACACCGGTTGGAAGGAATTTTTTTTTTTCAGTACGTGGGGACTGATTCTTTTCTCTTAGAAGGCATGTAATTTGTTCAGGTACACACTGATTAACACAGAAAACAATTGGGGCTGTTAAACTGTCTTCAAATTCCATAGAAAATTAAGTTCAACTATATTTTCCAGTACAGTGATGAAATGGGTGTTTGTATATACAAACATCAACATGCTTAACTACTCACCTTCCCCCCAAATATGTAGTATCGATTCCATCTGTTTATATGGAATATGGGTGTTGGATGAGGAGCCATTTCAGCATATATATGACTTATTAAAAGACAAATTTTAAGTAGAACTGTATTCTAAACTGCATTATGGTATTGTACCCAAACACTGCATTTCAAATAGGGGGGAATTCAACTTCCTTTATAGGAACAGACTGCTGAAACTCTTACCACAAAAGTGGTCCATAGTCATGCAAATAGTCCCATGGTCTTCAATGGGACTGATCAAATGATTAAGGGTTTACAGGATTAGGTTCCAAGATTGCAAATTGTTCTGGATGAAACTGACAATGCCTGAGCTGTCAGATCAGAAGGAGCTTCATTTGAATAAAGGTGGGCAGATGTGTGATAAGTCTTAGCTCTGTTGCTAAGATGAGGAACATATTTTCAGCAAAGTTCTTGGCAGATTCTTGAGCCAGCTGGTTTAAAGCCATCAGTGTCCGGCAGCATTATAATCTTCACTTATAGTTCTGTCACCCACAAAGCTGGAAAATGAAGCATTTGTTTTCTTTGTTTTGCTGTTCCAGTTCCAGTTAATAAAATACATGTTAGACTAGTTTGGCTGTAGAGAAGAATTCTATGTTTAATTACACTGGGGACAACACCACTGATTCCTGTCAGGCTGCAGAACTGGACTGACAACAGAATCCAAACACCCTCTGGTCAGTGCAAGCAGAGGCATTCCTTTAATGATTTGAACTTAATGCAGTTTGAATGTCATGGATAATTCAGACCAATGGGGAAAAACAGAATGAAAAACACTGTTTTATTTAAATATCTTCCATCCCTCTCACCCCTCCCCTATTGAGGACTACTGAAGAATATAAGTTTGTTTGTTTGTTAGCGTATGTATTGTGCTGCTAAAGCCATAAGAATGAATGCCATCCCTAGCCACATTCTGCTCCTTTAAGGAGCAGAGCGCAATCCCACACTCCCAGCCCTGTGCTCTGGTGTGGGGAGCAGAGGAGCTGGCTCCACATCTTTCTGGTACTGGCTAGAAATCTCTTGCAGGTACTGGGTACTGGAGGGTACTGCCCTACTTGCACTCCTGCTTCTGTCCTTCCTGTGTGACTGCCCCTTAGGTGTGGTTAGACGTATGACCTTGGTGCTGATGTATAACTTATGAGGTTTCCAGCCATTTCCTGTTTGAAATCTAACCTTATTTTCCATTTGCACTGGGGCTGTCTGGTGTTCTTGTCCTTATATTCTGGTCAGAAGTTTTTTCCATTGATTTCATTAGGTTGTGGATCAGGCCTGTAGTGTTTTTTCTAACTACTTCAGGATTACTAGTCTTTGGCATGAGCATCTGTTCACTGTGGGTCTCTCTCTGTGCCCAGTCCAGAGGATATGAAGCTGTTACTGCTTTCAATATAAGACTTGGCTCACATTGTAAAGGTTTCTGCTTTTCTTATGGCTTGTGTTATGCAAGAGATCTGACTAGATAATCGAAATGGTGCCTTCTGGCCTCATAATAGATGAATTATAAGAAGTGTTGTGGTATGCTACTGAATAGCCAAAATGAACTGGTTGTGAAGTGAGGGCCATTATCTTCTATCATCTGCTCTGGTATCTCACAACAAGCAAACTGCAATTTACAATGTATTATTCATTACATTGCTATTAAATATGTTATTCAAGATATTTTTTAAATAGTTCACTGCCAAGAGGTATTCTTGAATCTTTGATTCTATTGTGTCAACTTTGGACCCACGGTGATGTGGATTTTAGGTGTTTTCAATGCTTCTTTTGCACTTTGTTTTCTGTATGTGTTATAGATTTCACATGCACCAGGGTCAGGTTTGTACAGTTCTTAGTACCCCAATGGTTCTGTGAATTATGCACAGCATTTCTCACTTCATGCTGTGAACTATTACAACATGAGGTCATTTGTACAAAATCCCATCATGCGCAGCAATTTCATCTCAGAATTCCCAACAAGCTTTTATGCTTAGAGGTGCCTTGGCACTTTCGAATATTGCTGTAATATCAAAAGGGCTGTACTCTAATTTGTGTAGAGGAAATATGATTACATTTTTTTAACCAAGATCATTCCAATTTAATTTCAACACCCTCCTGTGATATTCCCCAGCCCCAAAACATTCTGGAGTACAAACATAAAAGTTTGGCTTGTGTTAGAAATCCTTGTAGCTGAATTGTATTAAGTCCCCTTAGTGCACACACAGTGCCTCCTATTAATGTGTTCTTCAACAAGAAGATTAAAATAACTTATCTTAAGGATCATTTTTACTGTGTAGTTCAGATGTCAGGAAACTAGAGGATTTTTTTTAAAAGCTTTTATCCACATTTAAGAAATAGTGCTCAGTGTTCAAACTATTCAGCACAATTTCACTAAAGTTCTAATTAAAGATGATGATGATGATGATGAGAAACCAGCAGTTCTCAAACTTCATTGCCCCGTGAACCCTTTCTAACAATACAAATTACTATGCGACCCCAAGGTAGGAAACGAAGCCTGAGCCCGCCTGAGCCCCACTGCCCCAGATGGGGAGGCCAAAGAAGAAGCCCAAGGAATTCAGCCCCAGGTGGGGGGCCTGTAACCTGAGCCCCACCGCCCAAGGCTGAAGCCTGAGCCCCACCACCTAGGTCTGAAGCCCTTGGGCACTGGGGCTCAGGCTTTGGCCCAGGACCCCAGCAAGTCTAACACCAGCCCTGGCAACCCCATTAAAATGGAGCCATGACTCACTTTGGAGTCCTGACCCACGGTTTGAGAACCGCTTTAATAAACCATTCTCCAATAAACAGGTGCTACAGATGCTCAGTTTCTTGTGAGGTTTGAGAAGAGTTTAAAATACAGTGTCATTAGTTTTGTCACAGTGTATTCTAATATTACTGCAGCAAGGCTGAATGTAGACTTTATGATGTTTAATTTTTAATTAGGCAACCTTATTTTATTTTGTTTACAGGGAAATCCCAATATTTTAAAAATCTCTAGGGACTTGTTGGTCAGAGACAATATGAAACTGACCAACTTCTCTAGGAGCTCATGTCCTGGAGATGATTCAGCTCATCCTCTACTTGTCCCTTTTTGGTTTTGCTCCCAGATTTGATTTCCAGTGTCTCTTTTGATGGGTGTTTCTCCTCCCTTTTCCCACTGGCTGTAAAGGTTTCCCCAGGGCTCAGTCCTTGGCCCCTTGCTATTCTTACTTTATATCCTGTCCCTGGGCAATCTCATCTGCTCATGTAGCTTCAGCTATTGCATCTATAACAACAATTCAAAAATATCTCCTTTCACCACTAACATATTTTCTTCCATCCAATCCTGCATCTTGGCCTCTCTCTCTCTATCTCCACTTAAAGTTAGCATGGCCTAAACTGAACTTCTCTTTGTCACTCATGGGTTATTTTTGTCCCAAGCATCTAAGTTAGATACAAATCTTGTTGTTTTTAATTCTTCAATGCTTCCAAGATCTGTCCTTTTCTTTCCATACCTATGGCCAAATCTCTCATTCAGGCCTTCATTATTTCCTACCTCAAATAGTGCAATGTTCTCCTCTCTGGCCTCCCAAACCCAGAAGTGCTCCTTTTTAAATCCATACAAAATGCAGCTGCTATGGTCATTTTGCTTGCCCATTGATGTGATTATGTCAAAAAGTGAGGCCTTGTCAAGCTCTGTTTTGTCCCACCACTCTGCCATGTTTCTACCCTCAATCACCTGTTTGTAAGCTTTTCACACAGGGAACCACTTTCAAGAAGGCACAGAGGCAACTATCTTTGGTATTGATATCTTTGAGCTCATCTGTATGGCCTCAACCCTTGCTACATTTAAGTCATTTACAAAGAACCATTATGCCTTGCTAGTTACAACGAACAGAGTTGATTTGAATAACCTCTCTCTCACACACACACACACACTTTTTTTTGGTATTGTTATCCTTCCTTTAATCTCTGAGTGTGCATTTATAGCCTATAAGAAATATATGGCAGGGACAGTCCTTTCTTGATTGTCTGGAAAATGCCTACCACATCATTGGCCCTACCATAAACAAATTATTATTATAATTCTGTTGAAACAGGATATTTCTACATACTACAGTAGAACCTCAGAGTTACGAACACCTTGGGAATGCAAGTGGTTAGAAACTCTGAAATGTTCGTAACTCTGAACCAGGGGCGGCTCTAGCCATTTCGCCGCCCCAGGCACGGCGGCACGCCGCGGGGGGCGCTCTGCTGGTTGCCGGAGCCGCGGGACCAGCGGACCCTCCGCAGGCACGTCTGCGGGAGGTCCACCGGAGCCGCCTGCTGCCCTCGCAGCGCCGGCAGAGCGCCCCCCGCAGCATGCCACCCCAAGCACACGCTTGGCGTGCTGGGGCCTGGAGCCGCCCCTGCTCTGAACAAAACGTTACGGTTCTTTCAAAAGTTTACAACTGAACGTTGACTTAGTACAGCTTTGAAACTTTACTATGCAGAAGAAAAATGTTGCTTTTAACCATCTTAATTTAAATGAAACAAGCACAGAAACAGTTTCCTTATCTTGTCAAATCTTTTTTTTTTAATTGCCTTTATTTTTTTCAGTAATTAACATTTAACACCATACTGCATTGTATTTGCCTTTTTGGGGGGTCTCTACTGCTGCCAATGGACTTCTGGTTCCAAATGAGGTGTGTGATTGGCCAGTCAGTTCATAACTCTGGTGTTCATAACTCTGAGGTGCTACTGTAAATTGTAAGCTGTTTGGAGCAAGGACTGGCTTTTAGTTGCGTGTATGTGCATAGTGCCAGTATAACTGATTGGGCCCTCCAAAGTGCTGCTGCAATAAAAATATTTAATAATATTTATAATAGTAATTAGATAATTATAGTATTAACAAACATGAAAGCCCATTTTACAGTATATTGTTTTTAATAAATCAGAGATATAGTTAGTGGATCTGTCCATGCAATAGCGTCATAGTTTATACATCTTCTTTATGACTACAAACTAGCTCTAAAATTCGGAGACTTTATCTGTACTCCTCTGGGCCTGGACACATCCTTGTCTCTGGTTCTGGTAGTCCTTAATTTAAACATATTCCTTATGAACCTCAGTGAAGAAGTTTATTTTATCATTTTCTCAAAGAATAAATCTAGCAGGAATGTGGTTTTTTTAATTAAAAAAGTCAGGTTTTATAGCCCAGGTAAACAAAGGAATCTTTTCATAAAGCTCAAATCATAAACCTCACACACTTTCCAATATATCACAAAATCAGGGATAGGAGATAGCTGCAAAAGTTTAGTGCTTTCAACATACCAGTAAAAACACTGGCATGTAGAATACAATTGTATTATTAATTACTTTAAATTTCCTAGCCAAACAATTCCATCCATTTGTTTTAAACACATATTACTGCTCGGCAGATGTTTCTATGTTTGTTTATTCACTGTTCATATAATCCTGCTTACTTGTGCTTCCTTATTCTGGCTCATTAAGCATGAGTGAGAAAAATAAATTTGTTACAACTGGTGATACAACCCAGTGTATGATGATCATGCATCTGATCAAATAGCTTCCCAAATATACTTCATAACATGCTGACTGCAGCTAAAAGTTGCAGTAAGGGCCTAGGTTTTGATTTTAAAAACCTTTACCATAATTGTGCCTCTAAAATACCAAATAACTTTTCAAACTAAACTTACTCCTGGTGTAACTCAAATGTAACTAGAAGTTACACCTGGGCTGAATTCAGCCCACTTGATCAAATTTTTGAAAAGGATACGGTGAGGATTCTACACCAACAAATCTGCTTATCCTGTCAACACTGTGCACCACTCCCAAACTGCACAGTTAGTGATTTTTGTAAACATTCATGTAAGGGTGCGTGTATTATGGGCCTGATCCAATGGCCGTTGAGGTCACTAGGAAGCTTTCCACTGGCTTTAACAAGCATGGGATCAGGTTCTTTTTGTGCAGGCCTCAATCTCTACTTATAAAATAATTACCTACTCTAAATCCTTTTTTGAATGGTACTGCAATCCATTTTTTTTAAAGTAAGTAGCCCCCATGCCTACTTATGGAAATAGTACAGCGTATTTCTCAAAACCCCTCACTTTCTTGCTGCAAAAGCCTTGTTTGAATTGTGCTCAATAATGGTTAGAGTTTAGAGCTGGGAGGCATGACTCCTGGTTTCTTTTTCTAGCTCTGACATTGACTAGTGGGGTGGGAAAAATCATTTAATTTCTCTGTGCTTGCAGTTTGCCCATTTGTAGATGGGTATAATAATACTTACCTAACTCACAGAGGTGCTGTAATGAGTCTTACAAATAAAAGACTAAAAATCTACCATAATTCAAGAAATATGAAAGGTGAGTTTGATCCAGTAACCTGAATTAGAGCAGTTCAAATGCATGGCCTCAATACAGACTTCAGGGCAGCATGATTCAGCCACAGCCTGCCTCTCTCTCTCTCTCTCTGTCAGTAAGCCATAAACCCCCTGATGAGCAGTAAAAGCAATAAAGGCTGAAATGAAACAGGTATTGCAGTTTCAAAGCAATCTCCAAAAGGGCCAGGCTTTCAGCAAACAGCAGGTGCACCCCAAAGTCTGTATTTTCTTTGCCACTTCCTTAGAAACCTGCAAAAAATCCACTCTCCTCTGTAATTTTCTAAACCCATGATCGCTAATGGCCAGAATTCCTAAAATCTACAAGACTTTCACAGTTAACTGATTCCTGCAGACCTATGACATCATGGTGTGACAGCTTTGGATCTCACAAGCTGAGTAGGGTTGGGAAGAAAAATTCAGGTCTGCATAAAATAATACTGGCGATGCGCTAGGTACCACTCTTCAACGTGAGCATATACTGAACCAATGGCCCAGTGTGTTGGGAGTACGTAGCTTATTTTCTGACTACTGCATCTTTAAAATGAACTAATTCTACAAAGGGTTTACTCTTGCAAGTTTAGTTCCAACAAACCATACCACATACTGCGTTCACTTCCTACTCCCAAGAGAGTAAACCTATTCCCAATCTTCATAGTCTTTTCCGCATGCTGGTCAACTTTGTGATGACTGTCCACAGCCCCACAGCAGCTGGCAATTACTGGAGCTTTGTAATGTGCAGGCCACATGCCCATTTCCACAACCACTGTTCATGTGCCAAAGGTTTGGAGAGGGAGTGATGGTGTCACCAAGGCAGATCTATCCCATCTGGGGATTCCCCTACCCAGGGTGAATCTTCAAATGACCGTTTAAGTCTGTGTTGTGCTGCTTAAGAACCTAGCCCCAAATATCCAGAATCTGCAAGATTCATTATTTAACCAAAATGACCCCTTATACTGGAAGTTCCCATCATGTACTAAATATTATTTAAATTATGAATAAACATAACTCAATTTTTTTTTATCAATGGCGACAACCAGTTCTCGAAGGTTTATGTTAGATTAGCTCAGAAAGGCATCTGAAGTGGTTTACTTGGCACAGAGGAACTACAGAAGCAATCACATCTACTCCTGTAACCATAAGGTGTTTTGGTTGTGATGGATGTCACTTTTCATAACCATGCAAGTAAGTGTGCAATATTAGCTATGTGCTGGATGGGAGGAGCTTCTCAGGAGCTCCTTATTAAAATTCCACCACCAAATTGAATGGCAAGATGGAGTGATTTCCCTGCTTCTCATATGGAATTCATCTTCTTTCCTATCCCCAGCCTACTACTAAACCATCCCTGCCAAGCCTCATAAAAATACTTCTAAGGAACAAATGTTCTGTCTTTGGAATGAACCAAATTGAACCAAAGTATCATGAAATTATCAAACAAACTCCCAGTGGAAAATGCTGGGACATCATTACAAGGTCTTCTCCTTTGTGGATCGGGTACACAGATGGACCTGTACCACATACCCGCCACTGACTTACATACTTCCTTTGATCAAAGGAAACTGGGGCCGAGCATCTGGGGCCCAGAGCAGTTTACATCCTGGACAAGCTCCACTTTATGTGTTGGTTGACGCTGGTGGAATGAACCAGAGATCTTCAGAGCTAACAAGCCAAGGTTCCCTTGTTTGGACTGTAACAGACTCATATCCTTTGTGGATCAGACCCGGAGAGTGGGGGATCTGTTACCATACTCACCACTGGGTTACACTATATGCCCATTTCATATTACTGCACACAAGCCGAGTGCTGTGACGCTATATCAGTATATTTTTCAGAGCTAAGTATAAACATTGCCAGCCAAGTCCAATTTAATATGGCTGTTTTCCGTGATTCTGCCTCCTTCATTATTGTGATGATGAGAGAGTTCTTGTTTAAAGGGAAAAGTAAATGGATTTGTCAGTCCCTCAGCTTGTACCCTGTGCAGCACAAGGTTTATCACAAGCAAAGGGGGACTTTTTTTGTGTGAGTTTCTTGTTAAAATAAGAGCAGCATATCATCGGCAGCTTGGATCTTTCCTTGATAATTTCAGAATTCTTTTTTTAAAACTAATTAATTTTTATTATTGTTAGCACAGGTTTACAATGAATATATAATTTCTACATTTGTCTATACATGGTGTATGATAAACCAGTACAATAAATTAAAATAACATACTATCATTAACAGAACCACTTGGTTAATAGGAGAAAAGATAGTGAGCCCTGCAGATTTCAACACACTGCTAGTATTGCTTTAATATATCAGAAATTAGTCTCTCTGAAATGCTTAAAAGGCATTAAATAAGCCATTTATTAATTGGAATTATATTTGGAAATCTCCATTCTGAGGTTAAGATCTCTATGGCTGCTGAGAGAAGCTGGTTAAGTACAAGTCAAAAGGGATGACCATTTATGCCCTTGTTAGTCCAATGAAGCAAATTCTGAAATAGGATTAATTTGCTTATTAGAACAGTGAAATGTTATTTTGATATCTTATGCCACTCTACTTCAGGTTAATTGAAATTCCTATAATTGTTTTTACAGGCTCGCTTTATCTTGTAAACATCTTCTGCTCAGTCTTCTCATTCTGTTTTAAAGGGCTAAGAATTTCCCTTTCTTGCCACTGGTTCTATTTCATACTGTTCTGTCTGGCTTCCAAGAATAATTTCTTTCCAGAATGCCTCCCCACATCCCACTCTCATGGATGGTGCATTTCGTTGTCTTGTCGCATTGATATGAGCTTTTCCATCCTGGAAATGGAATATTGCAATAAGTTTTCTGCTTCAGCCAAAGTTGTTTACTTCAGTTACATATTTCAGAAGACATAAGCCCATCTGCTGCTGCATTTTATGATGGGGTGCTCACAACAGTTCTTAAATGAATGGAATGTCCAGTGGCAGGACTATGTCAAGGCTGAGAGGTCAAGCCAGCATTTCAAACCTGGGAATGTCACACGGTTTACTAGGCATAGCCAACCACAATGGAGTGGCATGTTTCCTCGACATTCCATGCATATTTTGTTAGTACTGATGTGGTTAAAATACTGCTACTTACCATCTCCTTCACTTCTGTAGGTTCTTTTATGTCACTGGTTGTTGGACTCATCACACTGTTACATGGCAAACTAGTGAGAAAGAAAGAAAGACCTTTTATTTAATGCTCTTCAGTGGTGGTGCTAGGAATAAGCAGACTAAGCAATTGCTTAAGGCCCCGAGCAGCTCAAGGGGTCCCCAGTTTAGCATTACCTGCAAAATATCATTCATCTTATTTAATGTGGCCTTTTTAACAAGTGCATTGGTATATGTTGTGTTGGTATATTTTTTGGTTTGTGGAAATAATGCAAATAGTGCTTTTAAGGGGGTGGGTAAGAGGGCCCGCAAAAATATTCCTGCTTAGGGCCTCCAGTGGGCTAGCCCTGACTCTGACTTTAGTTCTGAAAATACATCAAGGAAATATTTTTCAGCTGTACATTTTTAGAAAAAAGATACAGCAAACATTTCTTATAGACCCAAACTCCCACTGACCGGAGTGGTTGTTTTCAATGTATAAGAAGTGCAAAAATGGACCCTGACAAGTGTGTGTGACTTTTTTCATTTTAAGTCGGTGGTGTGCAAACTGTGGGGGTGTGCCTGCTAAAGGAGCACGGAGGAACATGGGCGGGAGGGGCAAGTGGTGATGACAGGTGGCTCATGACAGCCCCACACGGCAGGTGGGGCCCACCTCCTGACTCACCTCAGCAGGCCACCTAGCCTGAGGGTCAGTGTGCTGTGCTGATTGCCGCTCCCAGCAGTCTCCACGCCCAGCACTGGCTCCACCCCCAGTCACCACTGCATGTACCTTCCCTCACCCTGTAAACATGAGGGGGTAGAGGTAGAGAGGCAGGTACTGGCCCTGCCCTAATTGTTCAGCCTGACTGCAAGGTAGAAGTCTTGGCTCTGCAGTAAGTGTGTGTGTGTGTGTGTGCGCGTACACAGATTCCATTAAAGGTAAGGCGGTGTGTGTGTGTGTGACTGGAAAAGTTTGTGCCCCTCTAAGCAATATTCAGCCTTTCCATTTGCACCTGCATCATTCCTCGTTTTTTTTTCTGATTCAAAAATATTTAGTTCAGGCAGCAGCTTCCTTCAGAATCTCTCTTGCTCTGTGAGAGACTCTGCTCCCTACCCTTCAGTAGTTTGCCGTGATGCGCTCTACTCTACTCCTTCCTTGTTGAGATTAAGACCATCTCTTTTATAGCACTGAGCTTTTCTGAAATACCACCCCTTCTGTTTCCTTTATTCTGGTCCATAGTTTCCCAGACACTGACCCATTTCACCATCCTCAGTCTTATTTATTATTTGTTTCCAGCGGTACTTGCTATATGCTAGGCCAGGGGTGGGCAAACTTTTTGGCCTGGTTTCGGAAATTGTATGGCGGGCCGGTTAGGGGTGGCCCAGCCCCTGCCCCGTGTCCCCTGCCCACTTCTTGCCACCTGATGCCCCCCCAGGACTCCTGCCCCATCCACCCCTCCAATCCCTGTCCCCTGACGGCCCCTGGAACCCACACCCAACCCCTCCTCTCATTCCTGAATCCCCCCCCAACCCCTGCCCCATCCAACCACCCCTTCTTCCTGACCACCCCAGAACCCCTGCCCCTGACTGCCCCCTGCTTCCCCATCCAATCCCCCTTTCTTGACTGCCCCCCTGGAACCCCTGCACCCCTTTAACCCCCCCTTCTCCAACCTCTGACCACCCCGCCCCCGATCCACAACCCGCCCCCTGACCACCACCCCAAAGTTTGGCCCAAACTCCTCTGCCCTCTATCCAACCCTCTCTGCTCCCAGCCCCCTTACCGCCCTGCCTGGAGCACCGGTGGCTGGTGACATGGCTGTGGCTGGAGCCAGCCATGCCACCACGCAGCACAGAGCACCGGGTCAGGCCGCAGGACTGCAGCTGTGCTGCCCAGCCGCCCAGAGCATTGTGCCGGTGGCGCGGTTCGCTGAGGCTGCAGGGGAGGGGCTGGGGACTAGCCTCCAGGGCCAGGAGCTCAGGAGCCAGGCAGGAGGGTCCCGCGGGCCAGACGTGGCCCACGGGCCGTAGTTTGCTCACCTCTGTGCTCGGCGCTGGATAAACACACTCTGCTAAGAAGCAATCGCTCCTAAAAAGCTTTCAATCTAGTGTGAGCAGAGAAGGTAGGAGGAAGGAATAAGCCAAAGAATTAACATGATCACAGTGACGATTGGCCATATGTTGATACTCCTTTTTTACAAATCAGAAAAGTGACATTACCCACATTTGCCCTCTCCCTCACCATGCTTGGTTAGTTGGTGTCACTTCAGAAGTGAATTTTAAGGAGGAATTTGAATGTGGAGAGGATACTGGATTTGCAGATTAGCTCAATTCAGAAAATAGTGAAATAGCGCAAAAGAAAGCACGAGTACCACTGTAGATGAAGCAGGCAAATGGTATATTGGGGCTGTCGTCACTGGTGTAGAAGGGGAGAGGAGCTGAAATAGACAGGAGAAGAAAAGTGGGTAGGGGCAAAATTAAGTAGGGCACAGCAGGCAGAGAGAAGTAGCTTAAACTTGATGCGTTAGGAGATGTAGAGCCACTGGAGGGATTCAAAATGAGGGGAGACATGGTCAGAGCAAAGGGCAAGGAAGATGATGTCATCTATGTTGTGTATCAACTTGAGAGCAGAAACATAAATGCTGAGGCAGCTGGAGAGGAGGAGTAGGTTACAGTAATCAAGATGACAGACAAAGGGGGCTTGACCGAGCATTTTAGCTGTAAGGCCTGAAAGAAAGGTCAGCCATGACAAGCCAACTTACCTAAAAGCACCATTTGAATTTTTTTCCCTCCCTCACTTTAAATGAGATGCCTGGCCTGACCTTCCTCTGTAAAACCTTGCATCTCTTTTCTTCATATTAATATCCATGTCCTACTCTTGCCTCAACTTCCCCTAGAGGCCCTTGGCATGTGTAGCCTTGCTATTCCTGAGACTGATTAGCACTGAGAAATCAGAAATGTTAGTATTAGGTTGAATGGGGTGCTCCTGAAATACCATACTGAGCACCTAGGGGACTCGAGCCTGGACTACAGCCCTTCTACCCTCCACATTCCTACCCAAGGGCACACTTTGATTCCTTTTGGGATGTCGGGGACATCGCACAGTGTCATCTCAGCAGAGACCAGACACCCCAGAGGCCACAGCCAGCCTAACTGCACATTGCTATCCATACCAAAGAGCCACGAAGATGATCTTGGTGTGGATACTGCCTGTTTATTGATTTTTGCTATTTTGTTTTAAACAAACACTCTAGAGTCACCGCTGCACCACCCTTCATGAACTCTGCCTAAACTTGCTATTTGCCTAGGCTGTTGCTGGGAGAGAGCACAGGATGATTTGTGCTGGCTGTACATGTTGAGACGGTAGAGGTACGTATTATTGTTTTGTCATTTATTATCCTAATTTCCTTTTCCACTATCCCTTATTCTGTGTTCCCCAGGCCTAATGAAGCACCACTGTTTTATTACTCTGGGAATTCTGATTGCCATTTTATTTTTGTGTGCTCTGACAGACACTCCTCTATATGAGACTGTGTATTAAATATTTTCCCAAGAAAGACACCCTCTATGTTCTTTGCATTAGGAGAGGTTTCCTAGTACCAGGTGCTGCCTTATACGTGAACCCAGGACCCATAGCCCTGAGGGGAAAAAGGGAGAAGGCTGCAGCCACACCTCAGGGCTGGGGTTACATAGATATTAATCTTTACACCCTCACTTACCACTTTTGGCAAAAATGTTATTGAGATGTAATACTGAATCGCCCCCTACCTTCAACTCCCTGCTTCAAGTTCTTATGCTCTTATTTTGTCCTTTTTTCCCTTCTTTTTATTATCCTGACAATCATTTCTGTGCATGTATCACGTTGTTTTCTCCCCGGGATGACTATTTTCTACTCAAAAAACTTGGAATTTGCTGCCTTACACACTGCACTAAGCAGCTAAATGCATAAGCCTCTACCGCACCAGCTAAAAGCCATATGGCTCTTAGCTAAGGCTGTAGCAGACTTAATCTCTAAATGGTCTCAGTGCCACTAGAGGGGACAGACACCACACCCAGGAGGTGTGCAGGTTACACATAGGTCAGATTTCTTTCATACAGCTCACATTTACCCATATCTTCCTGATTGTTTCTACTTCTCTCTTTAGCCCTCTCAGCTTATTTTTGCAATAATGAGCATATGTGAACTGCTTCTTGGATCTTCATCATTAACAAAAGCAACGTGCCATTGCCCTGGCAACAGACTCCTTGATTTAGTTCTGAGTTTGCTTTCTTCAATGTAAGAGAGCCACAGGGTAAACAAGAACTGTACACAGCTACACAGGTAAACGTGAAACACTGAGAATAGGAAAGGGAAATAAATGCATCATTGACACAGCAACTCAAAACTTCAGAACAAGCATACTCCAGTTCTTAAGCAGCATAAAACAGGTGGGTAAGTTATTGATTGCCAGGAGCATAACAGCAGCTTAACAAAGACATTCACATGACACTTAAGGCCCAGATATACACCTTAACACACTCAAAACTGCCTTCACCAAATAAGGACACTCCACCAGAAAAGTAGATTGCATCATGTGTTGGGGTATGCCTTCGGACACGACGGACAGACACGCAATTAGGGTATCCTATGTGTTCTGACACGGCCAATGGACACACAGGAATACACGGAGACTGGAGTCTTCCATTATAGTTGTGTGTTTGTAGCTGAAGCTCAGCTACACCCTGCAGAAGCATAGCAGTACCATCCGTTCTCCTCCCCCACATTCCCACAGGGTGCTTACCCTGGGGGCTGCATAGCGATCCCTGATCTAGTCCCTGCTCACTGGGGCAGACTGCAGTCTGTAATGGCCACTCATCATTGGCAAGGAGTCAGGACCAGCTACCTCTGCCTATTCCCAGGCTGCACCTCTGTAATCCCAGTACCTTTGTGAGGCCTTCTCCAAGGCCTGCAACCTGAGGGGTTTTCCAGGCTGGAGCTCCCCAGCTCTTCTGACCCTTCCCCAACAAGGTACCTTACTCTCAGGCAGCTAGCCCTTCCCACTCCAGGACTAGAGTGAGACTCTTCTGTCCCCACAGCCCTTTTATCCAGGCCAGCTGTGGCCTGATTACACCAGCCACGCCTGGGGCCAACTACCTTGCCAGCCTCCCTCAGCCGCTCTTAATCCCTTATCCCAGCCACAGCCCTCTCCAGGGCTGTTTTTAACCCCTTGTTTTACTGGAGTGGAGCAGTTGCCCCACTACAGGGAGAGATCAGTCTGCTTGGGCTGCCCTGCTGGCTGGGCCTCTCCCTCTCTGGTTGCCCTGGGCTGTTGCTGCTGGCTGGAGCTCTTCCTTCCTTCCTGGGCTGCTGCTGCTTCTGCTAGCTGGTGTTCCCCCTCCCTGGATTACCGCTGCTGTTGCTGAGGGGGGCTTGCCGGCCTGTCTCCCCACCTCTGGAAGGAGAAGCATGCCCACCCCCCCACCTACAGGTCCCTCCTGCCTGGCCAGCTGACCGCTGCTCGCTACTGCTGCATTGGAGCCGCTGCTGCCTTCAAGGAGTGTAAGAAGAGAGGATTCCTACCAAGGGACATTGTGGAGGGGGTTTGTTTACAAACTGAGTGACTTTTACCATCTCTGCTCCTGGGCTGGTGGTGACACCTGTTGCTGTTGAGGGGAGTGTGGGGGAGAAGCGTGGAGCCCTCCTCCTTGCCCATCTGCTTCTCCCCTGCCCCCGCCACCACCCCGCATACCACCTGGACCTGCTCTTCATCCCTCGATGTGGCTGTTTGTTCCCCCCCTTTCACCACCTGGGACTGTGTGCAGCAGTGAGCAGTAAGGACTGAGTTACACAAGCGCACGTTGGTGCACGTGCCTCCTCCCCTTGGACTTACCCTACCCCCCACAGCTGCATTTGGCTGGTGGGACCCCCCCTCCCTGCTGTGCCCCCTGGCCCCCCATGTTAGTTTGCCCCTTCCCCCCTTCAGCCTGCCCCACCCGCCACTTGCTTTGACCCTTTGGGAGTTTCCCTTTCTGTTAGTCTGCCTGCCCTGCCCAAGCTCTTCAGTGTTTGTTACCTGCCCCGCCCTAAACTTTGGGTTTTGGTTTGGTTGCCTGCCCTGCCCTTACCCCGGAATCTCCCCCCTGTGATTTACCTGGCCCTGATCCCCACCCCACCCCGTTCCTGTCCCCAAGGCATCGCCTGTCCCTTTCCCCTCCACCTCCCATTCTATTGGCGGCCCCGAAGTTGTCTCATTCCTGCTATACATGGAAAACCCTCAGACGACGGTTTTTGAGGCTCCCCTTCCCAATACTGTAGGGGCTGCACTATTCCCTCCACCCCCCCCTTCCTTGCTGGGGAGGGGAACGGGCTACCCAGCGCAGCAGCGCTGGTGCTCAGCGTCTTGTTTGCCTGTCTCCGCGGGCCACAACGATCTCTCAGGGGCCCCACTGGAGGATGGCAGCAGATTGGCTGTCACGTCCCCCTCTGCGCTGAGGGATGAGCTGCGCTGCTTCCTGAAGGACACCCGTGGCTCAAAGGGCAAGGTGCAGCCTGCCCTCCAGCTCTGGGGGGACTTCCATCATGCCCTCCAGGCTGTGAGGTCCCTTTTGGGGGAGGGAAGAGGGACCGGGAGGCAGGACATCGCAGCCTATCGGCAGGCCCGCAAGTTCTGCGACTCCCTCATGACCTTTGGGGTTGAGCATGGGTTGTTACGGGGCCCGCTGGAGGCTGTCGATCACCTTTGCCACATTAAACACCCAGGGCTGTAGGGTGGGTCTCCGCAGGAGGCAGGTGTTCTCCTTCCTTTGGGGGGCGGTACTCTGTGATCTTCCTGCAGGAGACCCACACGGCTCCAGCCGTCGAGGCTAGCTGGTGGCTGGAGTGGGGGGGGCGGGGTATATTTTAGCCACCTTCGCGCCCGCTCGGCCAGGGTGGCCACCCTGTTCTCCCCTGGGCTACGGCCTGAGGTGCTGGGGGTCGCCAAGGTTGTGCCGGGCCACCTGCTGCATGTCCGGGCCTGTGTGGAAGGGCTGACGTTAAACCTGGTCAATGTCTATGCCCCGAACACGGGGCCAGAACGAGTGCATTTCTATCGGCAGGCGTCGGCCTTCCTTGGCACCCTGGATCCTCACGAGTGCCTGGTCCTGGGAGGGGACTTCAACACCACCCTCAAGGACCGGGTCTGCTCTGGAGTCGAGAAATCCCAGGCAGCCGCAGGTGTCCTCGGGGAGATCGTGGACCATCACTCCCTGGTGGACGTCTGGCGTGACCACCATCCGGACGACGACAGCACCTTCACCTATGTCCGGGTGGAGGACGATCGGTTATGCCACTCCTGGTTGGACTGCATTTATTTCTCACGTTTCTATCTGGCATGAGCCCACGCCTCTGGCATCCGGCCGGCTCCGTTCTCGGATCACCACCTGGTGACTGTGACGGCCTCTCTCAGTTCGGAGAGGCCGGGGCCAGTCCATTGGCATTTTAACAACAGCTTGCTGGAGGACGTGGGCTTTGTGGCGTCCTTCCAGGAGTTCTGGCTGGCCTGGTGGGGGCAGTGGCGTGCCTTTCCCTCGGCAAGATGGTGGTGGGATGTGGGGAAGGTGCACGCCTGGCTCTTCTGCCGCGACTACTCCCGGGGCGCCAGCCAGCGGAGAGATGCGGTGATAGGGCAGTTGGAGCAGGAGGTCTTAGAGCTAGAGAGGTGTCTGGCCTCTGGCCCCGAGGATCCACACCTCTGCGCAGCGTACCGGGAGAAGCGGGAGGAGCTCCGGGCCCTGGAGGACCATCGGGCTTGGGGAGCCTTCGTTCGATCCCGCATCCGTCTCCTTTGGGAGATGGATTGCGGCTCCCGCTTCTTCTACGCCCTGGAGAAAAAGAGGGGGACTAAAAAGCATGTCACCTGCCTCCTGGCGGAGGATGGTGCCCCCCTCATGGATCCGGAGGAGATGCGTGGAAGGGCCAGGGCCTTCTACGCCAGCCTTTTCTCCCTGGATCCGACCGACGCCAAAGCCTGCAGAGTGCTCTGGACTGGGCTCCCTATGGTAAGCATGGGCGACCGAGACTGGCTGGAGCTGCCTCTCTCTCTGGCCGAGCTCTTGGGAGCCCTCCAGCTCATGCCCACCAACAAATCCCCGGGCATGGACGGGCTGACCGTGGAGTTCTACCGCGTGTTCTGGGACATCCTCAGCCGAGTCACTGTCTGGGCCGAGTCCTTGCAAAGCGGGGTCCTCCCTCTCTCGTGCAGGTGAGCCGTGCTCGCCTTATTGCTGAAGAAGGGGGACCTCTGCGGCCTACAGAATTGGCGTCCCATCTTGCTCCTCAGCACGGACTATAAGGTCGTAGCGAAGGCCATCTTGCTGTGGCTGGGGTCCGTGCTGGCGGACATGGTCCATCCTGACCAGACCTACACTGTCCTGGGCTGGACCATATTCCATAACATGTATTTGGTCCGGGACCTCTTAGAGCTGGGGCATAGGGATGGTCTGTCCTTTGCTTTCCTATCCCTGGAACATGATTTTTCCTCCAGAACTGAAGGATGCTAACTTTGAAAGATGGGATGCCAATGGGCTGTTGAACCCTGGAGACTTTTTCACATAACACTTACTGAATTTTGAACAGCTCAGATTTAATTAAATCTACCTGCTCAGGATTTCTATAGATATCTATAAATTACACATTTTCTAAACACAGGATACTCCACAACTGAGGAAGAATTGATTAGAAGAAACACTCGGAGGCCTACGACAAATAAATTGCTACCTTAGTCTAGTGAACTATTTCTTCAATGAGAAATACTCCAAAGTGTATCCCACAAATTCTATAACTTAAACTTCAGGACTCAAAATTCCTCTTATGGATAATAAATTGAAGAAAACTCTTCAATACCCCTTTGATGTCCCTATTTGTACCAAGCAAATGCGGTACTTCATGTTGCAAAGAGTGTACTATTTTCCTTCCATTTTGAACCAAACAAAACCAGATCTACATTTAAGAGACTCCAAATGTAATTAACAATCACTCTCACTCATACATTATTCATTGGGCTGTCATTATATATGCCAATTTGGGGCACTGATTCACCATTTCATAAGTTTGAAGTTGTCTACTGATTCAGCATTTAACCCTTATTTTATGTCCTGGGAATGATCCACTGACTCAAGGACCAATGGCAGTTAGGAGCCTAACTACTTTTGAGACTCTTACCTTACCTTTGTAACTGACTTAAGATGTATGATGTCTCTGATGGGGGGAAAAAGTTATCCTAAATGTACGGATTGTACCACAAAGCACATGTTATAAATGAAAATATGAACCTATTTTACCCTGCTGAAAACAACACACAAGAGCACACCACCAAAGAAAGCTTCTGTCACCTCTGGGGCATGTATAAAAGCATCTTGGGACTTTACTAATGATAAATCAACTGATTGCCACTTTAGACTCTACTGATGTCTGGGTTATATTCAAGTTAATCAAAGTGTTGTCCAAGGCATTATTGGAATTTGATACTGAGTTTTATAAAGAAGGTTAGATATATGCTGAAAACAACACACAAGAGCACACCACCAAAGAAAGCTTCTGTCACCTCTGGGGCATGTATAAGAGCATCTTGGGACTTTACTAATGATAAATCAACTGATTGCCACTTTAGACTCTACTGATGTCTGGGTTATATTCAAGTTAATCAAAGTGTTGTCCAAGGCATTATTGGAATTTGATACTGAGTTTTATAAAGAAGGTTAGATATATGTCAAGAAAGTTTATTAATTAGAATTTGTATTGTGTTACAGACTGTTAATTTGTAAAAAAATAAAGACACAAAACTAAGCATTTATGTGTAGTGAGTGCTTTATAATAAAATACAGTTCTTTTATTTTCTTTATCTGATGTAACATTTGATACTCTTGTCTGTTAATGGTCTTGAATGCAAAAAATCGAACTTTAAGAAAGAAAAGACACTTATGTTGAAAAATACCATTTGTAATAGTGTGGCTTTAAAATAACATCCTGGAACCCATCCACCTCCCTCCTGAAAAAGATTTCAGTACAGAAAAATAAATAGGAAATTATTCAATAGTCCTAGATTCTGTGGGTCAAATCTTTTTGGTGGGAATGGAGAAGGGGAAGGCAAAGGCATATTGACCAATGTAATTGCAAAGTTTAGGTATTGCAAAGCATGGGCTCTGTGGTAAGTGTGACATTACACAAGCTGTTTATCATTATCTTCATTTTAAAAACTGATAAATAGTTATTTACTACATAGTCTGCTTGTGAGTTCTTTCAAGGTTACATTTGTTTTTGGTTAACAGTCAGTGCTACATTGGAAGCTTTTTAATTGCAACACTCAGAGCTTCCTACAAACTGCAATGTATTAATTGCTCTAGTTACTGAATATTTGTGCTACATGTTAGCGTGGCAGCTCCCATCACTGTGGTGCTATTATAGACTGTGGGAAAACCATTTACAAATCACAGCTAAGAACTGTAGTTAAATAATATTACAGTGGTTGTGGCCAAAGCCTACAAAAGCAAGCAATTAAGGTAGATTGTTAATGTATGTCTCACCGTACCCAGGCAGAAAATAGAGGCTAGCACTATGCTGTTAACCCAATACTCTTTTGGTGTTATGTATTATAGAATAATTACTGCCTTTACTGTTGCAGCACACTGGTGAGGTAGAATGGAGGAAGCTAGCCTGGGTGCTTCCCATCCTGTTCTGTTATCGCTGTGTGAATAAAGAGAGAATTTTAACAACATCAAACATTTCATGAACATCAGAGTCACATTTTAAAAAATCAATGATTTTAAGTGGTGAAGCACAACAGTCAAAATTATGCACTTCTGTCTGTCAGACTTTGGTTATGCTATTGTTTATGGGGTACGACCATAAATGTTGGGAAATTTCAAAGCCCAGCATCCCACTCTCTAAAAACAGTTGTTTTATTACTCTTAGAAGTGGAAGAGAAAGTGTGTGTGTGTGTGTGTGTGTGTGCGTTGCGTTGCATGTGTAGTGTGTGTGTGTGTGTGTAAACAAATATAATAATTGGATTACCAGTACTAATCGTTGTTTTAAAAGAACATCCACTAGGGTACATTAAAAATATAAAGAATTATATCAGTTTTGAAAACAGTTATAAGTAAAATTAAGGTAGATCAATTTGAGGCCTATTAACCCTAACACTTTCCTCTTAATTATAGCATCGTAGAAGGGGTGCCAGAATACTGTAAAATCTGACTGTACTATAGGCATATTAAGTCATCACTTGCACTATTATTTATTTACATTTTGGAGCAATTTAAACTTAGCACAGTTCATAATGACACCAAGTTAAAGGCCATTTGAAGGCAAAGGGACTGGTTCAGATCAAACTTTCAATAATTAGTTAAAAACTATTTCTTTTTCCATATACAGAGCCATTGCCACAATATTCCTGCATCCTCAAATGGTCAGTTAAAACCTCCTTCTGGCAATGAGCTCAACATGGGTTGAGACTTGCACCTCTATGCCATCTTACTAAAGTCAATGGAACTGCACCTGTATGAAGCCCAATGCAGGTTGGGGCTTGAGTCTTCATACATTGTGACAAAGGCACACAGAATGAAATTCTGACCCCAATGAAGTCAATGCTAACTCCCAATGATTCAGTGGAGCCAGGATTTCACCCCTAGAGCAGTATGTGAGCCTCTTTTTTGTATGTATTGATATAAATATCAACTAAACAGAACAAGTAATTTCCCATATCTTCATTTGCAATGGTTCAATTCACTATACACTGCATCAGAACATTAGAGTTCTGAACTATAGTAACAGTCATTCAATTATTAAAAATACATGAAAACAGATGGCGAGCCTCCAGGGCTCCACCATCTGAGAAGCAGTATAACATTATAATCCTACCTTCAAGAGCAGAATGTGTAATTATATGACTTAGAATGAGAGTTCCACAAAAATGAGACTTTTTCACATTAAATAGTCTGAATCCCAGTTACCAAGGGGATAGCGAGAGAGAACTGTAAAAAAAATAAGATTAATCAGCTGAACTGTAAAAAGCAGCACAACTTCTCTTTAAATTAATATCAACAAAGAAACAGTATATAGTACAAGCTAGTAACAATTACTATAGTTTTTGGCAACCATGGGCTAGATTCCCCAGTGGTCCACTAGGTACAACTCCATTGGTTTCTTAGACTTACACCTGCTTATGTCAACAGTGAGTTTGTCCCTCTGACTTTATAACTGGAAAGTCAGTACTCTGAATGAGCTCTTCTCTGCCATCAGTTGATGGACTGTGAGAAAAGACTTCAGGAGTAGACCTTATTTGCATAGACACATCTACTTAGCCAAGGTGATCCATAGACATACCTGCTTTGTCAATATGATCAATTTTAGCTGCTTTGGGTTAAAATTCATGTATGTTTTGGATGCAGGGGCACTGAAATGTTGTTCTCCTTTTTGTATGACTAAAATGCAGTAGAACTGTACTTAATATGATCACCCTAACTGTAGCCTCACTCACTAAGCATCAGGCAGTGAAGGAAAACCAGGGGGCAGAGAGGGGTGGGGACAGGTGTTCCTGATTGTGGTGAGGACTCTCTTTAAGGATCCTAGATGCTATTTGTCCCTTTCTTCCTCGAATGTTTAAAGACAAAGCTGACTAGACTCACTTGAGAAGCTTTGTCTTGTCTCAGTGATCATTAGAGCTGAAATCACTGCTAAGTTGATCTATGGGGATGAGCCTGAGGCCTGATGTGGAGACAGTGTTCTGGTGAAAGACAGTGTAGAGGAGGCAGCAGCAGCAGCAGTGAGGTTCTCCACTATCCACTGACATCACTAAGAGTTGAAACCTGTGCAAACTGGGCTAGGTGGTGGAACATGGTATTGTGGCTAAAATCAGCAAGGTGAGAGATGCAGCAGCAAACGTGCCCCTCATCCAGCAAACCCGATAGCTGTGATTACTAATGGCTTTGCTAGGTGTTCGTGGCATTGCAGGCCTGTTCTGGGCTGGGCCAAGGACACAGCAGGGGCAGAGGCAGCAGCAGTGGCAGAGGCATCGCTCATGCCCCCTTCGGTGGGATGGGCGCTGGAGGTGAACCCACCCTGGATTCGGGAATTTTGCTGCTGACCTCAACTGACAAGCCATGAGTGGTGTATAGCAGCAGGAAATGGGGACTGCTCTGTTAAAGAGACGTTCATCTATTGGACTGTCACACAGCAGAGTGGTAAACTGAGGCAAAGGACTACTACTCAACATACTGTGGAGGTGGGTGTTTTACTTGTGGTTTGCATACTTTTGAGTCATTATTGCTGTGTTTCCCCAAATTAATGCTGTGGTCCCTTTCCCCCTTTCTATTATACACAGACTGAGTGCATGCAACTGGGGAAGTATTGCATTTAGTTTTCAGAGGTTTCTGGGGGCAGATGGGTCTCAAACCAGTTTTGGTGTTTTGTTTTGTAATTTTAAGAGGAATCCCTAGATATTGAACCAGACCAACTCCACTTGGCAAAAGGGTTAAAAACTATTTAAATATTTTTAAGAGACAAGCCAATCTCATGAAAAAGATCCACACCTCTTAGAGGGACAAGGTGTCGCAAGTCTGTCAACAGCTAACCTTTTATTATATAAAAAATCAGCAGATGGCAGCATACAGCTAGCATTTTTTATTATGCTGTTTTGTGCTGTAGTTAATAAATGGAACCTTTATTAGCTACATTTTGTATGCAAAACTATGGTCTATTTAGATACATCAAATATGATAAATGTGGGTTTAGATTCTTCCTTCTTGCTTTGCTTCCAAGACACACCTATGCTCATTTGTATTTTTGTTTTCTTCTTTCCATTTCCCCCCCACTCCATATGGTGAGATTTATTACTGTTATATAGTCATCTTCTGCATTTTCCTCAACCAAAGAGTTTCAGCAAAAGCAGCAATTATGGGGACAGCAGGCAACAAAGTTAGAGCAAAGGAAAGAAATGTCAAAGATTACTGGAAGCTGCTGAATGTTCCAAACCTCAATGTGGGTTAGCTTAAAAAGGCCTTCACATAATTGTCACTGTCACTGGAGCGCTGGTGAATCAACTTTAAAAAAGAATAACCGTGAACTTTAAAAAAAACAACTCAGACTCATTGGATAATCTATTACCACAGTGTGCCCTGGGAATCCATACAGAGTTGTAGAGTATTGTTGTGCAATCCTGATTTCAAAAAGTGCTTAATCCTACCCTTATATAACTCACCCTCTGTTTTAGAATGAATACAGATGGATCAGGTTAGAATGAATACAGATGGATCAGGTTAAGGATCACTTACGGTATGTTGCAAGTAATTTAAGTTCAAAAGAAATTATTTTACTGACTCCAGGCTTTCTGCACATTTACTATATGCAGTAATGAAACTAGTGGGCTAACGGTATATGTATACTCTCACACAATGGTATTGTTGGGTAACAAATGAGATCCACTCCAATTTCTTGTAGCCTTTATTTTGAATGTTTTAAGACAATGCTTTTATCACCTATGTATTGCATATAAATGCAAAAACAGACAAGGGAAGAAAAGTAATTGGCAAAATTACCTCTCCTGGGAGCAAAGCGACTTTTTTCTTTTCTCTGGTCCCTGCTATGTTCTTCCCCTGTTCTTCTCCGCTTTCTTATTGTCAATCACATTGTCAATCACAGACCACGGTTTTATGAAATAAGAGACAACCAGGTTTCACACAACTCTGAAACTGTTTTAACTAAGTTTGGAAATGCTGGATCAGCAAAAATTCCTTTATATTTTTTTACAATATTCATTTCTCTAATATTATTTAATATATATGACTAGCACAATTCATTACACAGTTTTCTTACAGTATGTACCACTAAGTTCAGACAAAGTCACAAAAATCTAGCATATATGATCCTTAGTCCCAAGGATGGTGCAACCACTAGGCGAATTCGGCAGTGGCCTAGGGCGGCAAGTGGTTGGGGGCGCCCAGGGCCGTCCTCAGGCATAGGCAGCTGGGTAGGGCACCTGAAAATTTGGGGCATCACTGGGTCTTCGTGTCCACTCTACTGGTTTTCCTATCCCTGTTCTGACCTTTCCTGCAGGCTCTGAGTCTTCCTGGGAAGGGGATCTAGTAGTTAAAAGAGAAACAGTCTCCAGCCTGCCAGACCTATTAAGCACAACACTGAAACTGTTAAAAAGCCATTCAAGGGGTAATGAAGACATTTAACAGGCATTTGCCAACCCCCAGGTATCTACTGTTAGTTTCTGAATGTACTGACAAAAACAGTTGTGGAGCCTTGGGCTTGTGGGACCCCTGCAACGAGCCGATTCTGAGAGCGTGTGGGGTCGGTCGACGCTACGCCCGGCTCATGAGACAGCTCATGGTCCAGAGACATTTATACCAAACACATCACCAGACACCGCCAATACCACACCGAGTAACCGAGACCACCGACCAGGGAAATAACCCACTTCCTTCCCTGATGGACCAAGGGACGCACCCCACCCATATACTTATCTGCTCCACCGATACCGACTTGGACTCCTTATTCATTCCATGGGTGGCGTACCCGAGCCCACTTATCCACTGACACTTTAAAAACCCTTGCACCCCAATCTGGGTCTATGCTGGTTATACGATATGTATGTATGCTTTCATCCTTGCAAACGATATCTGTAACCCCCCATAACCCAAGCCTGACCCCAGAAGTACAGTACCTTCCCTCTCAACTTGTGTATATTTCATTTCAAACATTCACTTTAATAAAAATTTTACTTACAACATGTCAGCCTACAGGACCTTAGTTTAAAATTTGCTTTAAAAATATTTCATTAGTGAGTTGGTGAAGATTGTAAAATCACATCTCTAAAAAATCCTTGCATAGACTTTTAGATGCACAATCATCTTTAGCCTTAAATGCTTGGATCTTCAGACATATGGTTTTTAAAATAAATTCTTCAAAAGACCACTCTTATCTAAAATACACATTTTAATTACTATAGTAAAAAAACTTACTTCCAAAGTCTTCCTGTCCTTTCTGTCCATCCATTTCTCCCTTCACCCCCTCAACCCCTTCCCCCCCCCAACTGAAGGAAGCAACAGCTCTTTTCCCTGTCTTTAATTCTGACTATCTGATAAACTAGTTTTAAGCAAAATCAGTACCTTAGTAAGATATAAAATCCTTTGTTATGCCTAAAATCTTTGGAAACATAGTTTTTAAAGTTGGTGAAATTTCATAAATGTGTATTGTTATGGAGATCACACACAGTAAATTAGTGTTCCCTTTCTCTAAAAGCAATGAACATTGTTATGAACACACTACACCTCTGTGACTGATTAATTTAAAATAATGTCTGTTTCAATGAGTTAAATATGTAGTAATCTGGAATGATTACTTAATGAAGGCTTAAGAGTACATTTAAAATATAAAATCAGCTTAGAAATACTGATTAAGAAAATGTAAAACAGAGAAGAGCCGCATCATGTATTCCATAATATTTAATGTTGTATTCAGCAAGACAGCTGACTCACCCGTACTACAAAGTTTTTGCAAATAAATGTCTGACAAACTTCAGAGCATATAAAAAAACCTGTGACTGACATTTTGTATTCCCAAGTTTATTGCTTTTAATTAGGTACCTTCTGCATGTCCATTCTGCGTGAGGGAGAGGGTACAGGAGTCTCTGCAGGGAACTGTGACTCTCCGTCAGGGCATCTTGTTATTCTTTCTGCCTTGTCCCCGCCCCCGACGGGCTGCAAGCTCAGGCTGCGGTCAGGCATAGGGGCACCAGTTTAATAATACTGCATAGGGCCCCATAAATCCTAAGGACAGTCCTGGGAGCACCAAAAAGTGGTGCCCTGGCTCGGCAGGGAAGAGCCGCCTTCCCGAGGCACCGGAGAGCCAGTGTCCTGCTTGTGGTGGTGGCGAACCCCAGCCATGGAGGAGCCGGTGCAGTGCAGGGGGGCAGGAGCCCTGCAAAGGCAGTGGTGGTGCTGCTAGCAGGGAGCAGCCGTGCCCTCCGCCCTCCTGCCCAGGCTGCGGCCTGGCGCCTGCCCAGGGGGCTCCTGCAGACTGCAGCAGATGCATGCGGGCAGAGGCCCCAGTGTGCCCCCCAGCTCCCTCCTCACCATGCTCGGGGTCTGCGGGTCCTGGGCATGTGAGCTGGCTGCTGGGGTGCCGGGCCCTAAGCCTGCTCTGGGAGAGGCAGCTCACACTCCTTGGAGCCACAGAGCCTGAGTATGGCGAGGAGGGAACTGGGGGGGGCGGTGCACGGGGGGCCTCTGCCCACATGCATCTGTTGCAGGAGGCCCCAGAAGGCAGCTCTTCCCTGCCGAGCTGCTGCAGCGGCCCAAGTCCGGCAAAGCCAGTGAGTGGACTCAGAGTGGGAGCCGCCGGGGTGGGGTGGGGAGGGGAGGGCTCATGGAGAGGCTGTGCACCCTCCAGGGGAGTTCAGAGGTCAGGAGTGAAAGTAACTCACAGGACTTACCGTGAGTTACACAGTCCTGGGGGTGTGTGTGGCCTCATTCAGAAGAGGCAGGGCCTCAACCGGAAGAGGCGGGGCCTCAAGATTTAAAGGCCCTGGGGTACCAGCTGTGGCTGGGAGTCCCAGGGCCTTTAAATCACCTAGGGGGCTCCCAGCTGCAGAGGTGGCTGGCAGCCCCTGGGGCGAACTAAAGGGCCCGAGGCTCCAGCTGCCGTGGAGCTCCAGGCCCTTTAAATCCCGCCCCCAGCCCAGCCGCCGGAGCTGCGGGCCGGGGCCGGGATTTAAAGGGCTCCTCTGAGTTCCCTGCCGCCCCGCCCGGTCACCGCAGTGGGCCAGGGCTGGGATTTAAAGGGCTTCTCCGAGCTTCCCACTGCAGCAGGGATCTTGGAGGAGCCCTTTAAATGCTGGCCCCAGCTCGGCCGCCGGAGCTGGACGGGGCTGGGATTTAAAGTGCTCAGGGCTCCCCGCAGAGCCCTTTAAATCCCCGCTGCAGAAGCCGATGTCGTCCAGTACGCCGTACTGTACCGTACCGGCTTACTTTCACCTCTGCCTGGGGTCTATAAAGGCTAGTTGAGATTTGCCCCTCAATGAACTGATGTTACGGGGGTGGGGTGGGAAGGAGGGCGCAAGGTGGAAGTTTCGCCTAAGAAGCAAAATATCCTTGCACCGGCCCTGCTTAGTCCTTGATTTGCTGTATTAGAAAAACAGAGCCTTCCAGTTGCCATTGCTTTTCTTCTGGGCCCCACTTTGAAAGTGCAGTTCTCTCTCAGATTCCAGGCTCCAAAGAGGAAATGTGAGTGGCATACATACAAAAATGCACTTTACACTAGCACCACCTAGGGTTGCCAATATTGTATTTCAAAAATAAGGGACTGTTTTCTTAGTACCCCCTCCCAATATTATTATTATTATTATCATTATTATAATCAATAATAATAATAATGAATAAGCAGTACTCACCTACGTTCACCAGGGATATTTCTTGCTGCTTTTTGCAACACTCAGCAACTCCCAATCTTGTTGTACGTAGATAAAAAACCAAAGGACATCCCTTGTCATAAGGGACTGTTGGCAACCCTACATCCTGTTAGATTTGTATTTCTTGTCATTCCTAGTTGGCACCACATAGCAGTAGCTTCCTACTCTATAATGCTTGGTACTTAAAAAGTAATGGAAATAATGATAAAGAATGTGATTTCTAAGCATTTAGAAGTATGTCATATGGTGTTGACAGTCACCATGAAGTCGTGAATGGAAAAGAACGTCCAATCAAAAATGACTGGCATTCCACAGCAAGGGAACACCCCAAAAATGCAAATCAATTTGGGCTGACTTTTTAGAGGTCTATGATTAATGTCCATGTTTTAGAGGTCTGTGATTAACCCTGAAAATAGTTATGTCATTGCCCCTCCCCTCCCTTTATCCTAACCCTCTTTATTTACTTTGTGTATTATGATGAATCTGGTATTTTGGTATATTTGTTGTATTTGAAAAAATTATAAATAAGAGTAATAATAAAAAAGAACACCCAATGAATTTTCTAGTAATCTTTGAGTTTATTTATAACTTTAGAAGATGCTGCTTTTGATGCTGCACTGCTCTTCCGATTGATCTATAGAACCATCTGTTTTGCAGAGGTAGTCATTTAATGGATGAAAAATGGGTTCAGTGATACAGGCGACATTACCACAATTTATGTAGTTCATAACCAACAAGATGAAATTCTGGCCCCATTAAAGTATATGGGAGTTTTACCACTGACTGCATCAGCTTGCAGATTTCATCCACAGGGTTTTAAGTGATGCTTCAGAGGTCAGTGTTTGAGAGGGGAATTGCAATTTTGTACAAAAATTTTGGTATAATAAATAACTGATATATCATGGGTTCACTTAATACCAAAATGACAAGTCATTTGTGTATTATCCCCTGAGAATCTAATGCTAGGGTAGTTCTGAAGCTGAAAAGGCCTTTATTCTGATCAATAGGAAAGTATGATACTTCGGTACAATTTAATTTTGCAGAAATGAAGATAACTTCTCTGTTGAACTTTTCATTGCAGTAAGTGAAGGAGAAGACAAGCTCCTTTTCATACTCCACTGTAATAAACTCTAATCTAGCTTGAAACTCTTTTTACAATATTTTTAAAAAGAATAATACATCATGTGTGCTGCTCAAAGGGTCTAACATCAATAATTCAGGAAGCCTTTTACAACGATATAGAGACATTTTCAGAGCTCATAAAATGGCATCTTATTTAACTACTGGAAAGTCAGACAGTGCCTTGCAATCTCTTTATAGGAAAAATCCAAACTCTGTTCTCCCATCCTGTCACAGAAAGTAGGGACCTGCTGTCCCCCTGTATGTAAACCCCATTCCATATCCAGTTGCCATCCTGAAAGCCTGGATACCCTTGCCTCAGGGTCCTCCTGCTTTGCCTCCTCTTCTAATTTCTCATTCTTTTTGTTCCCTCTTCCCTACAGTCAAGGACAACAAGAAGGGAAAGACAGAGAAATCTAACATCCTGAATCTCTCTGGGAAGTTAGACTTTTTGGAGCTCATGCAGGGTGAACAAAATCAGAGAGAGAGAGAGAGAGAGAGATTTAAGGCAGTGTACTCTGCATTAGAATCCTGTGCTAAGGGCAAGGGGTCTTTGGAGTAGAAGCCAAGGCAGCCAACGACAACACACACATTTCTCTGGGACTTAATATTAGAAGGTCTGTTATTATGCTAACTCTGTGCAGGGCATGAGCTTCATTACCTGGCAAGAGATCTGTGCTCCTGCGCTGTCAATTCCTGCCTTTCCCGGTATTCACCAGACATTACATGAGTTACAAAGTTTTAACTTGTCTCATTCTCAAGAGTACCAAGTTGTTTGTATGTTTTCAGGGATCCTTCAGAGAAAGGCCTCTGCTATTATCATTATTGCTAGCTAAATCTAGGAGGCAGATCTTCAGCTGGTGTGAACTGACATCCTAGCAAGTCCAACATTCTTCAAGGGGTATTTTCTGGACAGTAAGAGCTGAAGTATCAGTCCACAAAGTGTGTAAGGAAATGTAGTCATTCACTTATAAATTCATGGTGTGTTACCAACCGGCTTTCCATTGAACTTGAGGTTCTACAAGCATGCCAGAAACCTCCTTCACAGAGTACTACTTACTATATCCACCAACTATCTTACTGTCCTTGTGCTAGTGTAATGCCGACAGACCCCAGTCGTTGG
This sequence comes from Mauremys reevesii, assembly GCF_016161935.1. Classification (NCBI taxonomy): domain Eukaryota; kingdom Metazoa; phylum Chordata; order Testudines; family Geoemydidae; genus Mauremys; species Mauremys reevesii. Next base: position 84,095,552 of record NC_052623.1, read on the forward strand.
CAGGTGGGATGGGAGGGACCTCTGGTGCTTAGTGCATGAGATAAAAGCCAACTAGCTGTTAGCTAAAGCTGTAGAGCAAACTTACTAATCTCTCTATGTGATCTCGGTGCCAGATGAGACAGAACACCACCCCCAGAAAGTGTGTGGGTTACACTAGCATGGGAGAAGAGAACCATTTGACAAATGAAAGTTACTCATCAATAATTCTGCTTTTCATAGTTTCCTTTTCATCCTGCTCTTTTCTCCTGTGAGAAAAGCGCCTCTTACTACAGTTCTTCTTTCTATTATTCCTCTTCCAACACTTCTCTTGCTCTGGAATTTTTTAATTGGCGAGATGGGCCATGCAGGAGTTTACATAGATTTATTTTTCCTCCTGATGACACCAACTGTCCTTGACTGTCTCTGTGGGAGGCTGAAAGATGAGACTATGACTAACAGAATTACCAGTGAATAATTTCCCCTTAATTTGGATATTGATGTATCATCAGTCTGCATTAGTAAAATGTGCACCGCGTATGACTGCAAGATAGGAACAACCCATGTCCAAACTCTCTGTTTCATATGGATTCCACAGCCCTTTGAAAATGGCAGCTCAAAACCAAGCTATATTCTACTGCTTACAGCCAGAACTATCAACCTGTTCCATGGAACAATGTTGTTACAAACCATGCTGGCCACAACCTGCCTCCTGATACCACCTAGTCTCACGTATTTATATTGTGTGTAACATTTAACTTGCTATACTTGTTGCATGTTGTGAGTTAGCTGTATGTATGTGAAGCTATAAAAGAAAGTAAGAAAGTACTGTATTTTCTCTCTCTTTCTCTTGCCTATTTATGGTAGTTCTAAGGTTTCACATAATTGTGGTCTATTCTTACCTGTAATATGGTATATTCCCCAATTAACAATACATATGCAGCAGCAAAGAGCCTAATTCCCAGCCTAATTGTTTAAAAATAGTCCTATGCAAATATTTGCAATAGAAAGTGAAACTCGCCAGTGAAGCTCCTATTTAGCGCAGTGTGGGAGGAATTACCACATGAGGCAGGTCAGCGTACAAAGGGGAGAGAAAGGAAAGAATGGTGAACAGGGTTGAGGTTATGGAGGAAATTGAGAAGATCAGATGTGTTTGGAGTTTGTTGTTCAAAAGCTCCAGGTGTAAATATCCATTTCTGTGTCAGAGGTGCATGCGCTCAAAGTTGTTCTTGCTGGTACTGCTGTCAGAGTGTGGGAGGAGGGGGCGAGAAACATGTCGGAGCAAGGATCTTTTCAAAGACCATTTAGGAAGCTCCCTCTTCTATGGTTCTGGTCATACTGGTGAGTGGGGATGGAGACTGCTGGGACATACTGCCTCAATCTGGTTCATGGGGAGGGAACTGGCATGCCCTGGATTCAGTGCTGCACTTAGTGCAACTTGTGGGGTGAGGACAGAGGAATCATCTTTCCTCCCTCCCCACAAATATAATGGAAATTAAATGCAGAAAGAAGCATTTTATTTTCAACAATGAGAAAAATATAAACACTCAAAAAACAGAAAATTCCATAAGTTAAGGGTTCCACCTCTGCATTAATTCAGTCACATTGCAGTTTTGCCTGTTTCTGTTCTTTACCATGAAACTTCTGATGTGCAACTATTGCTTATTTAAAATAGGCCATACAAAATATAGAGTGCACAACAAGTCTGCTTTAGTAAACACTTAACAGCCAGATGTCCTGACATTCTCCTCCTTTACAGTGCATGAATATTAATTTTTGCTTCTGATATTCATATTTGTTTTTAGGACTCAGTTAATGAGTCTGTAGTTTATATTGTGCAGGTAGCACCAGAATAATTATGTCACCGAGGCTAGTCTTTTTATACAATGAATAATACTGCGCTTGTGCCTGTTAAAGACTGTATTCATTTATTTGAAGGTTGATGACTTAGTGACAGTGCCTTTTTACCTCTGTTACCACGGTTACTAAATATCCCATAATGGCTCTATTCTGATGCCAAAAATGGTTTCATTTTAAGTTCATCTATTCAATTTTAGGATATTATGCTGCAGACCTAGCAGGGACTAAACCCCAGGTTTTTTTCTTTTCTTTTTTTTTGCTTAGGTTTGTTTTGTTGAAAAAAGAAAGAAAGAAACAAAACAGACTATTGTGACTAAGAAACCCTGGGATGCCCATGCATTGAAGAATGCTTTTATAGTGATGTGGCATCTAGAAACAGTATAATGAAATTGTGAACTTGTGGCCTTCACAGTTTTCCTTACAAATGATTTTTACTTTGATAAAACTTTGATGCCCTGCTTTGATTCTTTTGTCCTTGTTCTGTCCTTTTAGATTTTGGATAATCCTTTAATTTTCCTCTACAAGCTTTCATAGTTTAGCTAGAATTTTGAAACTCAGGCTTCATGAATAATGTTTTTTATGGCCACTCTTTAAGAGTCATACAAACAAAAATTGATTGGAAGATTTTCCAAAATGGTAAAAATGTGATGCTGCACCCATTGAAGTCAACAGCAAAACTCAGGGTACTGAAAATTATGCAGCGGTGGCCCTGACCCTACAAACACGTGCTTAACTTGACGCATGTGTGATAATCTTACTGAAGTCAATGGGGCTACTCCACATCTTTAATGTTAAGCACTTTCATTTGCAGAATCAGCACTTAAATAGAAGTGGCCTGGTTTTCTGAGGTTCTGAGCACTCACAACTTTCACTGAACACAGTGCGTGCTGCTGTATTTCACAAACAAGACTCCAGCTGAGGGCTATGATCTATTGTGTTCTGTTATGCATAGGTCATTACTCAGCACACTTTCCAGTGGTTTTAGGAGCAAAGTAAAGTATACAGCATTCCAGCAAGTAATATCAGTAAGTGGTATTGCTCTCTTTCCTTGTTCAGCTGTGTAGTATTCAGCTTGATTTCTCCTGGGATTGTCTCAAATTGAAAGACTTCTGGTCTGATGTGAGCAAACTGATGCAAGAATTATTTCAGGGAAATAGCACCACAAATTCCTGGTATTGAGGCATTAAGAAAATGTCCTGGTTTGCTGAAATTAAATGAAGATAGAAACCTGCTTAGAATTCTTATGACTGCAGCCAGTAAATGTATTTAATCACTTATGGTTTGGAAAAAATAAATACAATCACCACAAACATGGTTAAGCAAAAAAAAAGAGTTGAAAGAAATGCCTATTTTAGATTAACAACTAACTGTTTTGAGGAAAGATGGGTCAAATCATATGAACAAAAAATCAGTGGATATAACTTTATCATAACAATATATATGCCTGGAAAAGCTGATCATTAGGGAGGAAGTGGGACTCAGCCCCACGAATTATGGCACACTATAGCATAGCTCAGGGATCGGCGACCTTTGGCACACGGCCTGCCAGGGTAAGCACCCTAATGGGCTGGGCCAGTTTGTTTACCTGTCATGTCTGCAGGTTTGGCTGATCATGGTTCTCCACTCCAGGCCAATGGGGGCGGCGGAGAGCGGCACAGGCTGAGGAATGTGCTGGCTGATGCTTCCTGCCCTCCCCATTGGCCTGGAGTGGCGAACCGTGGCCAGTGGGAGCCGTGATCAGCTGAACCTATGGATGCGGCACGTAAACAAACTGGCCTGGCCCGCCTGGGTGCGTGCCAAAGATTGCCGATCCCTGGCATAGCTGATGTGCAACAAAATGCAGTACCACTTGCTGCCGGTAGGGGTCTTTGTGATCTTGCAGCTCATAGGTAAGGCTAAGATTTTTGTCATGGTTATTTTTAGTAAAAGTCAGGGAGAGGTTCTGTACAGTTGACTGGCCTCAGTATCAGCTAGAGAGCCAGGAAAGGTGGCCACCGGAAGGATCACTTAATTACAACACGATCCTTCAATTACTCCTGTTTTGTCAGCAAGCGGGTAGCTTCTGAAGCTGTTTGTATGGAGAGCTCTTGTAAAAATTCCCCATCATATGCCCCAGAGCTGCACTGGGAGGAGGACTGTCCGTGGGGATGTCTGTCTCTGTGGCTCACGCCATCTGAACTTATTGACTGTGCAGCAAGATCAGATGCATCGTGGTAATAGGAAATAAAGGCCTTGGTGTGTGTGTGTGTGTGTGTGTGTTCACCAGTGTGACTGACTGTTACCGGAAGACGCCCAGAGTACCCTGCGAAGCGAAAGCTCGTGACCAGGACTACTCTAATGCAAGCCCGGTAACTAGTGGATCTTTAGAAGATCTGACCCACGGTGGGCTGACTCGGCCTGGCACCGTCCGGTGAGGAAGCTACCTGAGTCTAGGAGCGTGTGAACCCATCTTCCCTCCCCTTTCCTTTCCGTGTGGGCTACTGACAGTCTGATCATCTAACTGGACGCAATCAGAGTAAGCGGCGCCGTCTCCCAGAGACTAGCCAACGCTCTTTGCTGAAGGGAGGTGTAGGAGAGTCGTGGTCATCCTCGTTAGTCTCTCCTGTGTGAGTACCCTGTAGGGAGAGATCCTTAGTTTATGAGCTGCTAGCACGGACAGGGCACCCTCCCTGTGTGTGTAAGTGGAAAATGGGTGAGGGACAGTCTAAACATTCCACCTCACCCCCTAAGGGTACCCCAGCATATTACATGTACGTACATTATGGTCCTAAAACCTGCAGGTATTTAGAGAATTGGAATCTTCACACGCGTGAAAATCCATCTAAATACCCATTAGAAGGTACCTTCAATCTAGATAAGATCATACATCTCAGAGGAGCTTTTAATCACCAAAAAAAGCCTCTGACACAGTGTGAGCAATTTGTCTAGGAACGGGTTAATTTGAAATTCAGCTTGGCCCAAAGATAAAGAGAAAGTTGCTCTGCGTTCAAGGTCAAGAATCAACGCAGACTATGCTAAGTACAAAGAAAAACTGCTTTCGGCCCCAGCTGGCTGTGGAAAAAAATATAGACAGAGGCAAACCAAAGGCAATACAAGTTACAGAACTGAGATTACATTTGCAAAGCTTAACTGTCCAGTGAGATCCAACAGTGTGCCTTTGCGACCCTGGAGCCAGTGTGGCTTGGTGACGCTGGAGAAGCCACAGGCAGCTGACCTGGACTGGAATCTCTGAAAGAGACACCGCAGGAGATTCCAGGGTATAAAAGAACAGCCCTCCCAAGAGCGGAAGCATGTTGGAAATTCTGGACAAGCTGTATACAGGATAATCTCCCATCCACCTATTCCCCTTCTCTGAACGTTATACACAGACGTGGCAAGTCTGGACATGTGTGAGTATTAAAGTGGCTTAGGGCTTGGGGCATTCATGTTCTTCCTGAGTGATGTGGGAGCGTTCCCAACACTCTCCATTGTTGTTTTATTATTTTTAATGAAGCTTTAAAATTCGGTTATATGGTGTGTTTTCTTTATCTTCCCCCAATGTCCTGCAGTGTCAGCCTGATCACCTAACATGAGGGATAGATTGGTAACAGAAATTTGTCACAGCTTGGTGAGCAATTGTGAATGGGGGAGCCCTGCAGAATTTACACCATCTATTTGTTTTACCCTTGTTATTTTATGTTTGCTTTGTTTGATACTGTTGGTGTTATATGTTGAGGATTGCATGATTAAAGGTGTGCCCACTCTCAGCCGCAATAAGTCTGAGAACTGGAGGGGGGTTTAGCATTCCTCTCTCCACCCTGGTTGACCGGGAAGGGTGGCAGGTGGATCTACCCCCAGTCGTAGCAGGACTGGGCAATAGAGTAGTTGGAGAAAAGGGAAGAGATGTGTACTTGATAAATAGCAATTAAGAGCATAGATAATGAACCAGGCAGCAACTCAAACCTGCGCCCAGGGAAAGTTGCAGGCCTTGAGACAGGACTTCCAGTTAGAAAAGGAAGCCCTGGCTAAGCAAGTACCGGTCCTTCAGGGACTTGTTAAAATTTAACCATTTGTGCTCAGCATATGCCGTAACAGCAGTGTGTTTGCTACAAGAGGAAATTGAATAGTTAAACGGCAATGAGCCATGCGTTTTTGCCCAGGTGGCAAGCCTCACAAAGGAGGACTTGGGTAGTCTTGTAAGTAAAAATGTTTAAGGGAAAAGACCAGAAGGGGTGGGGGCTAGTTGAGAAGCCCACCCTCCTAGCTAAACTGGTAGTGGAACAAGTTGGTGCCCATGGAAGGGACGGTTCAGCGAGAAAAGCAGGATCCGGCCCAGGCGGGCAGGCAACAGACAGAGAAGATTGGAAAACAGGTTGGAAAATTTTGAGGGTGTAGTGGAAGGAAGGAGTAAGTAAGTGTAAGCATGGGGATTTCAAATACCCAGGAGGATACTTGAATGGTGATTTGAGTTGATAAAAGTGGCTGTTGGGAGACAAGCAAGTGATTTAAGGAAGAGTGAGAAGTTAACTCTGTAGTTGCTGGAGGGAACAGCATTTGAACTTTGTAAAAATGCTAAAGAGAAAAAGTTCTTGGTGTCTTTAAAATGTTTGTAAATGAATTCAGGCAAAGAAATTATTGGATTGCAATCATTTGGTTATGAACAATTTAGTTGAATTAGCTGAAAAATGTATACAGTGCTATGTAATTGAAATTTTATTAGGCTCTAAGGACACTGTAAGTGGTGATGTTTTCTTTCAGTGTTTAAAAGCAGGAGTTAAAAGTAAAAAGCTAGCCAGAAAGCATCTGTATTAATGCAAATTATCTAACGGATAAGGTAGGAAGCCACTGAAACCTGGGCTGCCTATGAAACACTGTCATAGGTTTATTCCCCACTTTGAACTTTAGCGTCCACAAGATGGGGACCTGCATGGGCTCCTCTAAACTTAAATCCTAGTTTAGATCTGGTACACTGCCACCAGCTAGAAATTCCAGTGTCTAGCACACTCCCTGTTCCCCCAAACTTTCCCTGGGGAACACAGATCCCAACTTCCTTGGATCTTAACACAAAGAGAAATAATCCATTCCCCCCACCTTCTTCCCCCTCCCCTAGTCCTTGGGAGAGATCACATTGATTCAAACTCCTTGAATCAAAACAAAGAGGGATTCACTTTTCCCCCCTCCCCTTCCCCTGAAAATCCAGACAAGGGAAGAAATCAATCAGGTTCTAAAAAGAAAAGGATTTTATTAAAGAAAGAAAGAAAGAAAGTAACACTATCTCTGTAACACCAGGATGGAAAAAATATACAGGGTCTAGCTTATAAACCTGGAGAGACTTCCCCCATCCTCCTTTATCAGAATAATCAAAGTAACAGCAAACAGAAATAAAGATATTTCTCCAGCAAACACACAATTGCAAATGTAGAAATTAATTATAAGACTAATCCGCCTTTCTAATACTCACTATACTGAATAGAAGAAAATACTTCAGGGAACTTGGAGAGCCTGGAAATCCGTCTGGCCTCTCTTAGATCCAAAGAGAGAACAAAGACCCAAACAAAGAACACAGACAAAGACTTCCCTCCACAGAGATTTGAAATTATCTTGTCCCTTGATTGGTCCTCTGGTCAGGTGTTCATCAGGTTACTGAGTTTGTTAACCCGAAATTTTATTAGGGTCTAAGGACACTATAAGTGGTGGTGTTTTCTTTCAGTGTTTAAAAGCAGGAGTTAAAAGTAAAAAAGCAAGCCAGAAAGCATCTGCATTAATGCAAATTATCTAACTGATAAGGTAGCAAGCCACTGAAACCTGGGCTGCCTATGAAACACATACAAGAAAATATGGGGTAATTCCCCCGTTTTGCCTGAAATCAACAAGGGTATTTGTATATTTTAAGCGATGATTGACTGCCCAGAAGGGGTAGACCTCTGTTTTTGTCTTTCAGATAATCAGAGAAAACTGATGCCAGCTGAACAGCATTCAATGTATCATGCATTTACTGGCACAATAGGAATTATGTTTTGTGTTCTATGTTCTGTCTTGTGGTGTTTGTCTCGTGGCCAGAATTGTTGTGTTTAGTGTTTTCATGGGATGGTCTGGTTTGGAATCAAGCGGAAAGTGTTGGATTGAAATGCAGATACTTGTTTTGTTCAATTTGGAATACAAACTGTTTGGATAAATCAGAAAAATGTGATATACTAAAGTCTAATACATTTCCTTAAGTAAGAAAAAGAAACGTCATTGGCCAAATCTTTTAACTGAAAATTGTTATTAAAATTTGCATACCAACAGTCTTTGGAAGCAAGGACATGAAAAGTTAACCCACTCCCCATATTGTACATGGGATCCTTCTGGCTACCTCAGACTTCTAGCCAGAGGGCTGGGGATGGTGGGAAGCTATTGGACTAGAGGTTGTATTAAATGAACTCATCAAAGTGGGTGTGCTTGTCCTGGCTTGTTGTTCCAAAGCTCTGTAATAAGGTTATTTTAGTAAAAGGGCATATATGGTATACATTAAATAATAAGACTAATGTCTTGTATAATGGCAATGTTTATGTGTTCATTGGTGAAAAGAAAAAAAAAGGTGTATGAGTAAAGAGTGGAAGTTTCCTTTGTAGGTTAAAAAAAAGCCAAAAAGAAAAACAAAAACAAAAAAACGAAATGAGTTAACTGGAAAAATAAAATAGCTAGCAAGCTCAGGCTATAGATAAGACACTGACTCCATTCAAGGACATTACTCACAGTTAAGACTTGGCTGACAACCAGGAAAAGGGGGGGGGGCTTGAATTTGCCCACGCAGCTATGAGATCTGCAAAACACTGCCAAGCACTAATGAAATGTGTTAGGTTTCTTTTCTCACAGGTAAAGAAGCGCTACCCAAAGACCCTAGCAGCCCTGCCACTCCTTGGAACCAGGAGACTGGATCAATGTAAAGGTCCACCAACGAAAGACTGCTTTGGCTCCATGCTGGAAAGGCCCTTAGTAAGTCCTGCTGACTACCAACACCGCTGTGAAGTGCCAAAGACTGACTGCCTGTACCCATGATTCTCACTGCAAAAAGATCCCTCCACATCAGAAGAATTCTCCTACTGATGATTAGCCTATTTCTCCTCCTTGCTCCACTGTGCCTTCTGGACAGCAGGGAAAAAGTACAAGGTGAAGTGCTAGTAACCTCTCCCTTGTCCACTGACAGATTTACTATGCCTTTGAACTTTTCTAAAAGAATCAAAACCATTACAATGTGATGTGCTGGTAACCTCTCCCCTGTAGGATGCTGAACCATGACTGTTTCGGGAAAGAAGACGAAACACTCACTCCACTGAAATTGCCAAAATCCAGGAATTCCTGACTAGGAAGGACATTGAGAACTGACCCTGGTGAAGAAACAAAGAATTATACACTGGCAGGAAGTAATTTGTGGGACCCCTGCTTGGGAATGTAATATTGATTGGATTTTGGGGTTTATTCTACAGGCTGCGCCCTGTGTCCTGGATAAATCCTTCAGCATGTATTGCCCTCCCTATCTGGATTTTAAATGACATTGTCCTTATCCAGTTTCCAGATCACTTCTACATACCCAAATTGCTCACAAGGGCTGCCATTAGATTAGCACAACAGAGAGCCTGGGTTATTTCCTCTGGAAGAAGAGGGAATTGACCAGATCCCTGTGAGCTGGGACCAATAGTGCAGCAGCCATTTAAAATATTCTTAAAAGCCAAAAACATGATGAGAAATTGGGCCAACTAGAAAGGGCCACTAGCCTTATTTCTGGAGCTCAGCTATCCCCAGTACAGGCTGGAGTTGGTGAGTTACATGTCATTTCCACCTTTAGTTCTATGACCCAGAAGTTACTGACAGAGATGGTATTAAATATCACTGAGGCTGGGAAGGCATTGCAGTGGGATCTAGTATGTTTGAATTGATCTTGAGCACCAGACTTGGCCCACTGCCCTTACAGACACATCAGGAGTACCATCTGATCTGTGGTCAGGGAGACATACTTGGACACTTTCTGGGTGGAAGTGTAAACATTTACAGTACTCCTTCCAAGCATTTGGACCGGTTACGGGGGTGTGGGCTCCCACATACCGAATCCTGCCGGGTCCATGGGAAGAATGAATGTGGGACTGAATTATTCACCAAGACATCTGGGAAATTAAACCACTTGATATACCTAACTGATTTATAGTCAGTGCCCCGATCCCTTAGTTGTTAAATAAACAAGATTCCACTCTTTTGTCTGTGTACTCATTCCTGGGTTGGTGGTGACTAAGCTCAAGAGAGCAGTTGTAAATATTTCTGCAGAGCTTGATTGCAAAATAGACGTGTGCTATTGTTTGCCTCCTGCTCACTGGTATGGTGTTGTGTATCGTTACTCTCCTCTTGCTTGCTTGCTGTAAAGCACTCCTACATAGAATTTGTACCTCCTCTTCCCCAGGAAATCCCGCTATATCCCCTCATTAATGACCCCAGCTCCCTAGAGCTTAATTGCTTTTTGTCCTCAAAGTATGAGAAAACTCAGCCAAAAGTTTGTTGAGTATTCTCAAAGGGGGGAGTTGTTGGTGTCACTAGGCAGTTGTTGGTGTCACTAGGCATAAATCTAGGTAACTCGGGAGGATGAAAGACCACGAGTGTCAATGAAGTCTTCTTGCTCTAGGCCTATGTGAACCAAAGTACTTCCATGTTAAAGCGTTTCTGTTAGCCTTACTAAACTTTTGTAACCTCCTGTGCTATGTGCTGATTGCTAGCAGCTGCAAGGCCGGTTAGCACTAGATGCAGCCAATATTAGATAAAATAGGTGGAAAGCAGATGCTGTAATCAAGGTTATATGCATGAGAAAATAGCCCACACAGCGGGAAAGTACAGATAAAGAAAAACAAAGGGGGTATAAATACTGGGACCCCGCCTGCGTGCGGGTGTGCAGGATTTGAGATTGTTATTTCTCCCTTGCACCTTATTTGAGCTCAAATTAACTTGGTTTGCTTCTCCACCCTGGTGTGTTAATTAGTGCGATGCACACCGGGCAACGAACCCCGCTGTTGCCCCCCTTGGGCCCTCTGGGCCGGCAACAGGGCTGAAGCAGAGAATGTCACAGAGCTCTCTGGAAGTCACAGATTCCATGACTGCCATGACCTCCGTGCCATAAACGTAGCCTTACTCATAGGCAGTAGAGGCAGGGAATACTGGTTTTGGTGAGGTAGTTCGACAGGGTCAGATTACAAGCTCCTTGGAGTCCCTGAAGAAAAGCCAAAGAGTGGGTAGTATAGGGGCTGTTTCAGATCACATGCCCATACTCATACTCCTTCTGCTCCTACCTTTTCAGACCCATCAGCAGCTGTTGGTTCCCCCGTCTTCCTTCCCTCCCCAACCCCCTGAGCTGGGGTTTCTGACCCTGGTGGTGGAAAAGCAGTATTGCCAACCCCACAATCCAGTTCCTCTCCTTCCCTCCCCCAGATCCCACTCCCCATTGGCAGTCTACACTGGTTCCATTAAATCACACACAAACAGAAGGCTCCAGCAAGTAGTGACTTCCTGGGGTAAGCTGCAGTCAGAAATGCTCTCTCTACTTCCCAACCCGCCAACCCCTGGTGGACTCTACAATTACCACACGAAAAGGTTGATTCAGTACTGGCACTTTTTCCTCTGAGTCAAGAGTCAACTAATGGTTCTTGTCATCATTCTTCTGCTGTAGGAATTCCTTTTGGGTTAGATGTAAAATGGAGGTGCTGTCTGGTTTTAGTCATTAAAAATCCCATGGCACTTCTCTCAAGAGTAAAGTTTTAACTCTAGACTCCTCACCAAAATACAATTGGGGTAATTTAGCCTACCTACAATTCCCAGTGTATTTCCAATAATACATGACAGTCTTTTTTGCTTTCTCTTAAACAGTTATGTAGTGTTGGCATGTGCTGTTAAAACACTTCATAGAATCATAGAATCTCAGGGTTGGAAGGGACCTCAGGAGGTCATCTAGTCCAACCCCCTGCTCAAAGCAGGACCAAACCCAACTAAATCATCCCAAGCCTGACCTTAAAAACCTCTAAGGAAGGAGATTCCATTACCTCCCTAGGTAACCCATTCCAGTGCCTCACCACCCTACTAGTGAAAAAGTTTTTCCTAATGTCCAACCTAAACCTCCCCCTCTGCAACTTGAGACAATTACTCCTTGTTCTGTCATCTTCTACCACTGAACAGTCTAGATCCATCCTCTTTGGAACCCCCTTTCAGGTAGTTGAAAGCAGCTATCAAATCCCCCCTCATTCTTCTCTTCTGCAGACTAAACAATCCCAGTTCCCTCAGCCTCTCCTCATAAGTCATGTGCTCCAGCCCCCTAATCATTTTTGTTGCCCTCTGCTGGACTCTCTCCAATTTATCCACATCCTTCTTGTAGTGTGGGGCCCAAAACTGGACACAGTACTCCAAATGAGGCCTCACCAGTGCTAAGTAGAGGGGAATGATCACATCCCTCGATCTGCTGGAAATGCCCCTACTTATACAACCCAAAATGCCATTAGCCTTCTTGGCAACAAGGGCACACTGTTGACTCATATTCAGCTTTTCGTCCACCGTAACCCCTAGGTCCTTTTCTGCAGAACTGCTGCCCAGCCATTCGGTCCCTAGTCTGTAACAGTGCATGGGATTCTTCCGTCCTAAGTGCAGGATTCTGCACTTGTCCTTGTTGAACCTCATCATATTTCTTTTGGCCCATTCCTCTAATTTGTCTAGGTCCCTCTGTATCCTATCCTTACCCTCCAGCGTATCAACCACTCCTCCCAGTTTAGTGTCATCTGCAAACTTGCTAAGGGTGCAGTCCACACCATCCTCCAGATCGTTAATGAAGATATTGAATAAAACCGGCCCCATTACCGACCTTTGGGGCACTCCACTTGATACCGGCTGCCAACTAGACATGGAACCATTGATCACTACCCGTTGAGCCCGACCATCTAGCCAGTTTTCTATCCACCTTACCATCCATTCATCCAGCCCATACTTCTTTAACTTGCTGGCAAGAATACTGTGGGAGACTGTATCAAAAGCTTTGCTAAAGTCCAGAAATAGCACATCCACTGCTTTCCCCTCATCCACAGAGCCATATTCCACCCTCACAGTGCTTTTAGGAACCTTTCAGGTGAAAAGAATTACATGGCACTAAGAAAACAATCTGTAATAGATTGGGCATAGGCTTCCTGGCCCAGTCGTCACAACTAGGCTGGTGTCCACATATCAAGGACAGCCACAAGATGGTAATCAGGGAGCAGAGATTGGAGAAATTTCCAGAGCCAGGACCAATAATCAAGAGTTAGGGTCAGAGTCCAGCCAGGGTCAGAGACTGGAGATCTGAGGCAGCACAAGGCTGGAATCAGGAGGCAAGAGCCAAGGTCAAAGTCAGGCTGGGGTCAGAGACTGGAGAAGAGAAGACAAGGTGTGGTCTGGCATCACAGCAGGCCAGAAGTCTTTGTGTTGCCCTGGTGACTTCCTGAGTCACTTCCCAGTATATAAAGTGTGTAACTAATCAGAAGGCCACAGAGTACTGTCACTCTGGATCCTTTGGGCAGTACTTCCTGTGGCACCTAATCTCCATCATGCTCCCCGGATGTGGGAATATCTGCCATTCCTGGCTCTGCAGACCCAGGTTCTAGTCCACAAATCCTTACACGGTCATTATCTAAGCAGATGCGCTCACAGCCCAAAGTGGGAAGGGGACACACTTCACAGGATAAGGCGAACACCTCCAGAAGTCAGTGGATTTAGAAAGTTTGCTTAGTAATAACTCAGGAGGAGCCATTCTACTGCCTTCATGCGGTGCCCCTGTTGGTAGCAAAAAGTGAAGCTATAGTAGACAAAATGTGAAATCAGAACTCAAATTCTTATCTTAAAAGGCAAATATAGCCCAGAAGGAGTCATGGTCCAAAGGGGCCCCTAGTCAGGCCAGCATTACAAACCTTAGTGGAGTTGACTCAGAAGGTGCTGCACCAGTGGTGCTAATTCAGATATTTCAAGTGGGGGGGCTTAAGATTGGAATTTAAATATACAATAAAAACAATTTAATGGACATTTTTTTATTTATTTCTACATAGTACTTCAATTATGTACAATATATAGTTCAATCAAACAGAGGGCAGCAATGAACATGCAATCTACTGATGTCATCAACTAAATTCTCGAGGTTGAAGGATTTTGACTGTGCCACAGCCATTAGCATCAAATGGCTCTGCCTCTCACTTCTACACATCGATAAAATGTAAGTTTTGACTCTTTTCACTACACAGAAGAAATGCTTGTTTGAAGCTGTAGTGACAAGCAGTGTGAAGGAGATCTGGAGCAGTTTCAAGACTTCTGAATATTCATCTGACAATGTCTGAAGCTTGCCTTATAAATAAAAAAAAATCTCTACTCTTTTTCTTCTTCTCAATTGATGCCATACATTATTTTGCCTCAGAGAGTTGTGATCTCCAAAGTACTTTGTCAATGTGCAAGCTGTAAAATTGTGAAAAAATCTTCCAATTTCTTGAAATCCATGAAGTTTGAGGAATATTTTTCAAATGCTTCCATAAAGTCCAACAACTGTTGATTGTCCATAAAATGCTTGTCGAATGCAGAAATAAAATGGTAAAGAACAGCAGAATAAGTCCTTTGAAATCTAGTATTGAGACTCATTTAATCAATATTCCTTTTTTCTAATAGTATTGTTTGATAGATAGTCAACAAGGAACTTTGAAGCTTTCAGAGTTCTTTCAGAACATTTAGGCAAGATTCAGGTGTCCCAAAATTCAATTAGCTGCCAACTCCAACAGTGAATTCTTTCTCATGTTCAACTATTTTTCCCACCCAACTTCAGATTTTGTTGATCCTAGTTCTTTTTGTGTTCCTTTAATCAGGTGTGTAGCACATAGTAAAGCACTTTGTTGAAGCTGCACTGATAATTCATTTGTCACACCAAGTATTCTTTCCAAGATAAGCATATACAATATGAAAGAAGTAGACTCTAGCTTAGTTTTAAATGCAGTTGCCTCAGCTGAAACTCCCAAATGATATGTACTGACTGCTTCTAGTACAGCAAGAATGGCTTCTTAGTGCAATTTTTTCTTATTTATTGCTTGGTACAATAAAGCCACTTGGTAAATGTCATTCGCTCTAGCTGAATACATTTCTGCTGGAATTGTTTTTGAGCTTGAACAAATAACTCGTGTCTGGTATTGCTTTTGGCCACTGAGCTATACAAAATTTGTAGAGTTGTAAAGAATTCAGAAAGTTTGGGCATATCTGAGATAGTGTTGACTAAAACAAGATTTAGCTTGTGGGTATGTCAGTGAATGTACACAGCATAAGGTTCCTTTTAGTTTAGGTTAACAAAGAGAAGGTTAAGGGATGACTTGATTATACTCTACAAGTACCTACATAGAAATAAAATATTTAATAATGGGCTCTTCAGTCTAGCAGAGAAAGGTATTAAATAATCCAGTGGCTGGAAATTGAACCTAGACAAATTTAGACTAGAAATAAGGAGTAAAGTTTTAAAAGTAAGAGTAATTAACCATTGGAACAACTAGCCCTGGGTCATGGTTAATTCTCCATTACTCACAATTTTAAAATCAAGATGGGATGTTTTCTAAAAGATATATTCTAGGAGTCATTCTGGGGCAGTTCTATGGCCTGGTGTCACATAGAAGGTCAGACTAGATGCTCACAGTGGTCCCTTCTGGCCTTGTAATCTATGAATCTATTTATTTTATTTTTGTTATCTCCGTTAGCCCACCCGTTCATGATGCTTGCACCATTATTGCACTGTCCCACAGAAGACCACCAGTCAAGTCTCATACTGGATAGTTTGCCAAAGAATCAGCACCAAGTGTTTGAATGGGGTAGGTAGCAATAGCTCTATCTTTTATAAAGCATTCATGAAAGTATCAAATAACTAGAGCAAGTTGGTCCTTCTTAGAACTGTATTTAGTCTCATCAGCTAAAACAGCAAAAACCTTCGCTTCTTGAATCTCAAATATCATTTTCTGTATCTGTTCACCAAAAACTTGAATGAGATCGTTCTAATATTTGTGAGACAAGTACTGACCATGCCAGTGCCCCACTTTGCATCTGTATCCAATAAAGTCGCTAGGAACTGAACAAATTTTCCTTTATTTCCTGATCCTTCAGATAAATCATATTTGTTGCTCGCAGAAGAGACTTCACATGACTGCTATTCTCATTAATTTTTGTCAGTCTAGTTGTTGAAATATTTGAAGCAATAGCTTGTTGGGTGTTTTTTTGTTGTTGCTAGAATCAGACAATTCAGTCTGTGAGACAATCAAGTGTTTGTGGCATGTGCTTTCTGCAGAACCCCCTGCAAAGACATGGAAATGGTCAAAAACTGAAAAATCTCCTCATTTTCAAGTGTCTTGGTAGAATCAGTTTGCGGTCATCAATAAAAATGGAAAAAACTTTTTGCCTTCTGTACAGAAAAGAAGGGGACTATAAAGGATTTAACATCAAATGACATTTTAATCTGTTGCTCTCAGAATTTAACAAGAAATTTCTGTTAAATTTTTTAAATTCTTCAGAAATGCCATTTTCTGGCAAAAATCACCCTTTTTCTATTTGTCACAAAACCAACATGAACCACTTAATTGTGCATCAATGATTATGCACAATTAAGTACCAGAGAGTTAGCCGTGTTAGTCTGGATCTGTAAAAGCAGCAAAGAGTCCTGTGGCACCTTATAGACTAACAGATGTATTGGAGCATGAGCTTTCGTGGGTGAATGCATCCGACGAAGTGCGTATGCACCCACGAAAGCTCATGCTCCAATACATCTGTTAGTCTATAAGGTGCCACAGGACTCTTTGATGCACAATTAAGTTATTAGTAACTGGATAATATTCTTTTTCTGGAATTTTGAGCAAGTGCAAAAACATTTGCCTCCTTTCCCCAATTGGTGCCACTGTGCTGCACCTCAATATTGATGGAATTGCAGCAGCCAAAAAGGATATCCTCTGCCAGCTGGCTATAGAAAATGAAGCACACGTCACTTGCTTCAGGAAACACATTCTACTTCTGATACTCAACTATCAATTCCTGGCTTTGCTGCTGTGTGTTACCTCCATCATAGGCAGTACAGGATAGCAGCCTATGTCAGGGAAGGTATTGCAGCAACTCCAGTCTCATCATTAGGTCCAAATGATGTTATTGAATGGCAAGCTATAAAAGTGAAGGACCTGACTCCATCTGCCAACTCCTGTCTTACCCATCTTCTCAGGACCCTTATGATATACCAGGTGTTCTCAAATTGGGGGTCGGGACCCCTCAGGGGGTCACGAGGTTATTACATGAGGGGTGGCGAGCAGTCAACCTCCACTCCAAACCCCACTTGCCTCCAGCATTGATAATGGTGTTAAATATCATAGAATCATAGATTCTCCCCAGAAAGCAGGACCAAACCCAACTAAATCATCCCAGCCAGGGCTTTGTCAAGCCTGACCTTAAAAACCTCTAAGGAAGGAGATTCCACCACCTCCCTAGGTAACCCATTCCAGTTCTTCACCACCCTACTAGTGAAAAAGTTTTTCCTAATGTCCAACCTAAACCTCCCCCTCTGCAACTTGAGACCATTACTCCTTGTTCTGTCATCTTCTACCACTGAGAACAGTCTAGATCCATCCTCTTTGGAACCTCCTCTCAGGTAGTTGAAAGCAGCTATCAAATCCCCCCTCATTCTTCTCTTCTGCAGACTAAACAATCCCAGTTCCCTCAGCCTCTCCTCATAAGTCATGTGCTCCAGCCCCCTAATCATTTTTGTTGCCCTCCGCTGGACTCTTTCCAATTTATCCACATCCTTCTTGTAGTGTGGGGCCCAAAACTGGACACAGTACTCCAAATGAGGCCTCACCAGTACTGAATAGAGGGGAATGATCACATCCCTCGATCTGCTGGAAATGCCCCTACTTATACAACCCAAAATGCCATTAGCCTTCTTGGCAACAAGGGCACACTGTTGACTCATATTCAGCTTTTTGTCCACCATAACCCCTAGGTCCTTTTCTGCAGAACTGCTGCCCAGCCATTCGGTCCCTAGTCTGTAGCAGTGCATGGGATTCTTTCGTCCTAAGTGCAGGACTCTGCACTTGTCCTTGTTGAACCTCATCATATTTCTTTTGGCCCAATCCTCTAATTTGTCTATATAAACAAGTGTTTTTAATTTATAAGAGGGGTCACACTCAGAGACTTGCTATGTGAAAGGGGTCACCAGTAATAAAGTTTGAGAGCCACTGCGATACACCTATACTGCATGGTTCTTTTGGTGGCATATAGTGTACATACATGTGTAGCTCATCTAGCATGGGTATAAACAGCAGTGTAGTCAGTAAAGCACAGCTTAGAAAAGTAGAGTAAAGACACGTCTGAAGGTGAGGGTATATATGTAAGTACACACCTCACACAGCTCTCTATTCACTGAAGCCATGCTTCCCTGTCTACGCTGCTGTTTTTAGCAATGTAGTGTCCCACTGCCTCCCGACTGGCAGAGGCTTTCCCCACCACAAGAAAAGACTTTGGCAGTGGGGAAAGGCTTTGGCAGGGGGAAGGCAGTGGGGAAAGGCTCGGGCAGCTCCCTGCTGTTGGAGCCCTGCCCTGCCACAGGGAAAGACTCCTGCCAATCCATAGTGATCTGACAGCAGCTTACAACAAGCTTACACCAAGTTTTTGGTGATAAAGTTCTTTGTTGCTGCAAAGAAATCTATGGTCTTAGGGATTTTGTCAGCAATTCATTCCTGGATGGTCATTGGATGCAACCAGACTATATCAGGAATTTAAATCTACCAAGACTAAACAGGAGGTTTTTTTGTTTTGGACCAGGATGATCTGGCCTAGTAGTCAGAGCAGAAATCAGGTCTAGAGGGTGGAACCGGCCTCCAGGTTAGGGAATGAAACTACAGATCAGCACCAGAGCCAACTACCAATTACCCAGAGCCAGGGGTCAAGCCAGAGTCACGGTCAGAAATTAGAGGCTGGGGGTGGAGCCAGGACTGGTCACTGATGATTGGAGATGAAGTGTAAAGACAGGAACTGGAGGAAAGGCAAGGATCAAGCATGGAGCAGGAGCACGGTGGGAATAGGCGGAAAGACAGGGGTGAGCCAGGAGCGGAGCAGGAATCATGAACGAGGTTGGGTGTAGGAGGCAGGCACAACAGGAAATCATCTTGTTGCTCAGACAAACCTTCTTCTGGCTTAAATAGCATGGTTGGACCAATCAGTGGAACTGGGCAATCCTCCAGTCAGGGGTTCCATGGGTGGTGCCTTGGCTGAGACTATAGTCCTACTAGCTATCACATTTCAGCAGACATGGGGTGGAGGCCAGTATTCTGTGGCTGTCTAGGGAGTCTCTGGCCTGGGTTCAAGACTTAGGGCATCACTGGTTTTGAGAAAACTAGAAACCATTTTCACCTTAGCTCAATCCCGGCAAGAGTGATGGAAAGAAACAGTTTCCAATTAAACTTCCTGCATTCCAGTCATAAAGCCTGGTAAACTATTAAGAGACTGAGCAGAGATTCTAGTCTGGACAAGAGGGAATACCCAGTCACAGCAAACTGCATCACAATCCACCTAGTGGCCAATGGCAGAGTTCCTAATCAAGGTAAGGTTTTCAGCCATGCAGTTAAAATGACAGCTGCTGAGAATTGGCTGGCTCTGAGTGTGGACATAAACCTGATGGCTCCTTTTACTGATCAAGAACTCAACCTGCTTATACATCAGTATGTTTTTGTACTATGAGCTAGGGCAGTCAAAGGGTGGGAGAAAGGAAGTAGCATTATACAGGGACTGAAGTTATCATGGGTCAACACTTGGGATGACAAATGCTGTAAATGCCTTTAAAACAGACAAATTTTTATAACACACCTTTCTTTCCTATACATGGAGCTCCCTCTTGTGCTACTGCAGGATAAAGGAAGCACCAGAAATAGCAATTGTTTCCTTCAGTTGTTCCTAGCTGGAACATAGATTCAGTTTTGCAGTGAGTCACTCAATGTAACTCTCAAAGCTGTGGGAGTACAATGCAGTGGTTGCAACTAAATCCTGACAACGAATGAATAGTCCCTTCATATTACCTGGAATACAGAGGTAGTGTTGCTTATTTACAAATAAACCAAAAAGATTTTAAGGATCTCTACTGTTTTGTGGGAGACTGTTTACCATGTTAGGCATTGGATCCAATTTGTATATCATAATTTGAGGTGCTAGTGATGATGAATGTTTTAGGTAAAAGATGTGTAATGCTTATATTTCTACCAGGAAGCTGGGCAGGGCAGATGTGGGGAAAGTTCTAGGCAAAAGCTCTGAGGCAGAGAAAAAGGGAGAGGGCTGTTTTCCTTATTTCTAGTAAAGCTCTTTGTTTATGGTTAGATAAAAACATCCCTCATTATGATTCTGTACCATTGTCACATGACACTCTCTTGGAAAGTTTTATAAAATTTATTCTCCCCAAATGGCTAAGGTTTCTGCTTCAAAGCTTCTAGGTTTTCATTTGACCTTGTAAAAATCTGTAACTTGCTTTTTTTTAAATGTTCTGCAGCTTCAACAGTGAGCATATTTGAGAACAACATACAGTATATATTACAAGTCTTTCAGAAATCACAATCTGAGCGGCTAATACTAAACTCTTTTGCTTTTTTATCAGGTTTTGATTTTTTGTTTGAGACAGTACATATGGGTCCAAAGAATCAGAGTTCAAATTCTGGTCCTCTAAGTGCTGTGTTTTTGTAGTCATTGCACCTGGGATGTCAAATTAGTAAGCAAAAAGAGGGGTAAAATTTGTCACCCATTCTACTGCGATTGATGAAACAGATATAAGGTGGCAGTATCTGAAATCCAGGAATAAAATTATGGCATAATAATGACCTTTAATATTTATCGGATATCTCATAACACATGGTAATGTGTCACTTTGCATAATGGAAAAGCTTTTCATCCACACCATGAAATCAGAATTTTGCAGTTGGTCCAACATACAGTTTATGAGAGTACATTAAAATGCATTTTAGCCATCCATCATCCAACATTTCATTCAGTCATTCATTTTATTTTTATAGCACCCTTCATACAAGGGCCACAGAGTGTTGTTTGATAGCAATTTAAACTTAATTACAAACACAACTTTGTAAACAGGACTGAGTTTTATAAACTGTAAGATTCTTAATGTGTAACCCTAAATGGAAATGAAATCCAAAGGAAGGGGACAGGCAAAAACTTTCAAGAGTGGTCACACTGCTCTGTCTGGCTTTGTGATGTCAATGGAGCTACAAAAAAACTCAGGACAACATGCATAATAAAGGGTTTGCAGGACCAGGAACAAAATATGCAGGGAACTGAGTACTGAAAAAATAATTTCACACTGTATTCTCAGTAGGCCTTTGAAATATGAACTTAGTGATTGTCCAGGAGGATATGGGACCAGCTGAGCAAATCTTTTTAAAAAGGCCCTATTCCTCCAATTAGATCTGGGTGGGCAGACCCAATTCCAGGATCAGAGCCTAATTCAATAATGGTGTGACTTCAGTAAGCTTGGGATCAGTCCCTAGAAACCACGTGAGCTCTTAAGTATTTTAGTTATAGTATGAATGGTAGTGAACACTAGTATTGCAGTTGCAAAACAGTTTATAAGCTTGTGGTGTTAGATGTTCCTAAGTTAATGTCTCAAATCTTTCACCTTTCAAGAAGAAATGTTCACAACTTAGTCACCATGAATTTGTGTGTGTAAAGTTTGAGTAAAAAGCATTGTCATTTTTGAGTTCTTTGGTGACAAAACAAGTTTTCCCATGTATGCAAAATGGTTTCAGTCAGTAAAAAGATACACTGAATTATTCCCCTTTAAAAAGTTGACATCTCCTGATTTTTGATTGCTTAAAGGAACTCCACCAACTTAAAGGTACTATTTTATATAATGTATATTTAGGGTTCCCATGAATAGTCTTTCTGTCTATATTTTTCATTTGGTCTGCGATGTGTATTTGTGGCAGGTTAATGTCTCAGTCAGATGTTCTGTGGACCCTTGGGGTATTTCTACACTGTAGCTGTGAGTGAGCCTCCTAACCAGGGTAGACAGACATGTGCTGCTTCTGCTTGATCTAGCAAGCTAAAAATACCTGTGTAGATGCTGCGACATGGGCAGCAGCACGCCCTCTCCCCACCCCCTGACTCCGTGGGTGTGAGCTCAGGTAGCTAGCCCATGCCAGAATATCTACACAGCTATTTTTATTACGCTAGCTTGAGCAGAGTTAGGCATACTCCCAGCTGCAGTGTAGACATACCCTTATAAACATCATCTTATAAGCAGGGTAGCCTTGGGAGCATAGCCCTCAAGCCTGTGCTGTTGTCACTTTCAGGATTTTCCCAGAAATACAAGAGGATATGGTTATGGGGAAGAGTAGGGCAGCTGAGCTTAGAGCACCCCTCCATTATGGGGTGAGACAGAAGAAGAGGAGCCAGTTGGATGCCCTCAAAACTTCCTTGATGGTTGGTAGGAGGTGCTACTGCAGGCCCAACTGAATCCATGGTATGATATTGCATGGATGGGGCCCTCTTCTCCTTGAATGCGATTTTACAATGATATATGAAACAATATTTCTCACTTTACACATTTAACTCAGAACTTAGAGCAGCTGATTTCTTCTCATTCGCCCCTGTAAATGGCATGGGAAGAGTGCATGCCACTTCCACAATGGTGTAAGAGGCTGATGATGTTTTCATGCTGGTACATGTGAGCAGCAAGTATCAGGATGTCTGAACAGCCCTTCTGGCTTGACAGAGGAATTAATATATGAAAATAAGCTGTGAAGCTGGAGAATTTTAAATCCATTTGGAAAACAAATTTCACTGATAGGTTCCTAAGGTGCTACCAGTAACAACAGAAGCTAATAATGGCTTTGAAAAATATGATTTTCAAGTTGAAATTTCTTTAACTATACAAGCTTAACATTATAATATAGTTGTGAGTTTTTTGCCTTTAATATTATTATTTTTCATATTTTTATCACCATACTTCAAAGGTTTACATTGTCTTCTGTGAAACCTACAAGAAATTAGCCTACCAATTATGGGTAAATAGACTCACAGTTAATGTGCCTTTATTCCATCGAAATAACAAAGGTTCTGGATGTGTGTGCATTTAAAACTGTCTAGATGTTGACTGTACTTGTCATGTTAAGCCCTGATCTAGCAATTAGATCTGTTTTCACAGATTCCAGCATCTGTGTGGCGGTCCTTTGACTGCCATGGAACTCAGCACGAGCAGAGATCTTATGCCAGCAGATCTCATTGCAGGAATGGTGCCTCTGGCTGTAATGTATTTGGGGCAACAAGTGTCTTACAATGTGACTGTACAGTTCCCAGTACAATGGGGCCCTTATCCTGATCAGGGCTTCTAGTACCCCTGATAAATAAGTAAACAAACAAGTAAATAAATAAAATAAAAAATGTGTGTTCACACGAGTATAATTTTCATTAAAAACACCTTAGTCCTGCTAATAATGTGCCTTTGTTAAACACAAATGATAAGTCCTATAAAAGAAAGCAAAAAGTCCTGAAATATGAAAAGCAAAAATTAAAATTACATATTTAATTGATATGTTAAAGATGAACCGAGAGGTTGGTGCATCTACACTTGACAGTTACTGTTGTCACAAAATGAGCTTGACATTTAAATGTCAAAATTATTTATATGCATATGCTATTTTTATAGGGTTTACATACTCTTTAATGATTCTGGTATTTCCCTTCCCCTTGTTTTGTGTTGCAGTCTTTTAATTCACCTGGAATTTCTGGCTCAGTGGTGCATACTTTACCTATTGACCCTATATGTTTTGTACTGTACAAAGAAAATTACCTCTTAAGAATGGGGGGTTGGTGCCAAACCCTCATCTACCACCATCCTCAAGCCTCTTCACCTCAGCTTCACTTCATATCTGCCCCTTATACACACCTCCTTCCTTCCCGGCCATGTCCCCCTTGCTCCTCCCCATATGTCCATTGTCCCTTTCCTTGTCCTTCCATTTAGCTTATCTCCTCCTACCTAAACCCCACTGATTTAATTTAAAAAAAAAGGAAGAAAAGGAAAACTGTGAGACTTCTATGAAGTTTGATGCCATCACATTTTTCACTCTGCCTGCATGTTAGACCTCTTCCCCACACTGTGCCTCTCTTGCCTAGTTAGAGCTGTAAACTCTTGAGGGAAGGATTGCATATCATTCCATGTCTGTTCGGTGTCTAGCACAATGAGGCCTCTATCTTGGTTGCTCCCTAGGCACTACCATAAGAAACACAATTAATAATAGTAATCTACAGCAAAATGAGATGCTGCCTAAAATGCCACAATAACAATAATACTATTTTACACTTTTATATCATCTCAGGGAGTAATGATGGGCCATTGGTTCGCAACTGTGACTCAAGAGAGCTGGGTTCCATTCCAAGTTCCTGTGTGACCTTGTGGGCCTTCACCTGTGTGTCTCATTTCCCTATATGTTATATGGAGATATTGATACTTCCCTTCTCACTGTTTGCCTGTCTTGTCTATTGATTTTAATCTCATTGAGGCACAGACTGTCTCTCACTCTATACATCGGCTTGGAGGGATTTTTATTGGTAAATGTCGGTACACACCGTACACACACAAAGTGATGAAAAAGTATTTCCATCAATGACAATCAACATTTGCAGACAGGAAAAGTAAGCAAAATGCTGTCTGAGAACTTATTCAAGTTGGATATTTACTTTGCCTATATTGACATAGGATCCCAACAACTTGCGTTTTAACAGGTTAAAAGCTTTAACATTTTGAATCTCAGCATCTACTGTCATTAAATAATTACTGTCTCACCCCCTCCCACCATTGTTTGAGTCCCCCATAATTTTCCAGGTCTGTGAACATTTAAATAAATTTTAAAAATGCTTAATACCTATAGTGTTCCACAACCATGAAAATTTAAATTGATATACAAAAAATGCTTAAAATAAACATCATTATTATCCATTGAAATAATTTTAAAAAAATAAATTCTGTCAAGTCAATCTTTACAGTGCCCAGCAAAATGAGATTTAAATGTCGGTCATAGTTTATAGGCACTACTGCAGAACAAATAACACGGGACATTTCAGCTCAGGAGCTAAACATGTTTTACAACCATTAATCTATCCTCAGTGTTTCTGTGAAGTAGGTAATATTATTCACATTTACATATGAGAAGACATATGAGAGATTAAAACTTTGATCCAAAACCCATGGCAATCAATGGAAAGATTTCCATTAACTTCAACAGGATTTAGTAAATTCTTGCTCCAATGAGTCAGTGACAGAATTGGGAATATGATCCAGGAGGTGTGACTCCCAATCTTATTCCTTAACTAGCAGACTGTTGTTCTAGATGTCACCAAATTTGCCTATATCAGTGACAACCACCATGGAGTTTAGGGCCCCATGCTCACACACCTGACTTCCACCCACAGCACCATAGGTCTTTTTCAGGTTGCGAGGGAACTGACTCTGTCCCCACATAAACATAGAGTTGGGGGCTGATGACTGTATTGTTTCCATAGCAGTTAATATCATTCAAAGGGAGTGGGGAATGGAGGCAGAATAATAAGTAGAGAAAAAATGAAATGTGGAATAAACAAACAAAACAGGTAGGCTGTGGAGTGCTATAAATTTTGTGGCTACTTGTGTGGGAAGTTCATCATAATGTGTTAGCAGCGCTGGGACTCATGATTATTGTAGTCACCCCAAACTTGTGGCAATAAAACATTATCATCCCACATTATACATAATATGAAGGGCCGCATATAGGATTATTAATATACTCTTGTGGAGATAAGCTATGTTCTTCCTTTTAAAATATCTTTAAATAGTATCACTTCATTTTCAGTTACTCTAGTGAAATACTTAGTAACAATTAATAGACTCAATAGGTTTGATCCAAGGTCACCGAGATTTGGATTAGGTCAATAGGGTTTGATCCTGCACCCACTGAAATCAATGGCACAGCTCCCATTGACTCAATGGTGCATAATCAGGCCACTAGTATGTAGGAAAAGAGGAAGGGACCACAGGGCTAGATGTGTACAAGTGCATTTGAAGTTTACAGATGGAGGCACAAAATTACACATGAAAAGAAACCAAGATGTTTTCAGAAGAAAATCTGAAATGTCTAGTGCAATTGCAAATAATTATGTTTGTTTGCACTTGTCATTTGGCACATTCAAAGCAGATAAACACTTCTCCCAGTTGTGTCTGCAGTCTATCAGATTTTCAAAATATTCTGGAGGAAATAGATTTTTTTCTGCATTTACACACATTTACTCATTGGTATATATAAGGGCATCTGGATGATACAGCTAGATAGAAGTCCCTTTCTACTTTTTCTCTCATTAGTGCTATGTACTCAGCTTCTATCAGCATTTAAAAAAAATAGCCTAAGAAGATAATTAGTAACTGAGGACAGCTCTTTTGCAATTAGCTGAGATAAAACTAGTAATGATTATATTATTTTATATGTAAAACATTTTTCTTTCTGAACCTCCATTGATTTCCTCATTGGTGCACATATATTTTGTAGTGCCTCTCAAATCAGTGAATGTGGTGGTGTGGGCTCACAGAAGATCCTGGCAACTACTTGTTACAATTCTGCCACTAAACAGAAAGGAAGGTGGGGATAATTCCGTGTTTCTGAAGGAAATGCCTGTTCTCTAGATACTGCCAATTCATTGTTACCAGGAGTGATTCAACAGGTGGGGCTCATTTAAAAAAATGTTTCTGAAGCATCATATTCTTACACTTGGAATTCAACAGATACAGTAAATATTAAGGTTTAGGTTTAAATTTAAATTCACGGAGAATATGCTAGGGTTCCCCTATAATGTCTTGATTCCCTTTCCCCATTTAAAATGACTCAGAGTGAACACTGTGCTGGGTTATCAATAATATTCCTAATATAATTTTTCAGGACCAAAGTCTGAATGTTTTCAGAAATGTGCAGCTGATCTCCCACATAACGCAGGCTGAAGAACCTCACCAAGTAAACTTTGCATAAAGCCCATAACTTCTATCTGAGCTAGAAAGATTTAAAGACTTCAAATGATGGAGAATCCACCACAACCCTACATAAGTTGTTCTGATGGTTAGTTCCCTTCACTGTTAATAATTCGCCCTTTATTTCTCTTCTGAATTTGTTTTGCCTCAGCTTCCAAACACTGATACCCTTTTCTGATACATTATAGTGCCATCTACTGTCACAATTCTCTTCCCCATGTAGGTATAGGTAGACTAGGGTGACCAGACAGCAAGTGTGAAAAATCAGGACAGGGGGTGAGGGGTAATAGGAGCCTATATGAGAAAAAGATCCCAAAATTGGGACTGTCCCTATAAAATCGGGACATCCGGTCACCCTAAGGTAGACCGGATCAAATCACCTCTAAGCCTTCCTTTGGATAAACTAGATTGAGCTTTTTAAGCCTTACTATAAAGCAGATTTTTCCCCAGACATCAAAACATTCTCATATCTCTTTTTTGAACCTTCTCCTATTTTTCAAAATCCTTTTTCAAGTGTGGACACCAGAAGTGGATACAGTATTCCAGTAATCTCATTAATGTCATATACAAAGGTAATAACTCCCTATTCCTATTTAATATTCCCCTGCTTATAAATCTGAGGATCACATTTTGCCCTCTTAGCTACAACATCACACTGGAAGCTCATGTTCAGCTGGCTAGCTACCGTAACTCCTTAGTTCTTCTCGATGTCACGGCATTCCAGATCAGTCCTCCCTCCCACCATTTTGTAAGTGTGGCCTACATTCTTTGTTCCTAGATATATGACCTTTCATTTGGCTGTCTTAAAATGCATTTTGTTCAAATGAATTCACCTTACCAGGTTGGCCTGTAAAACTGACGTATTCGCAACATTATTACCACTCCACTAATTTTTGTGTCATCCGCAATTTTTACCAGTAATAATTTTATATTTTCTTCCAGATCACTGATAAATATATTGAATAGCATTGAGCCTAGACCAGATCCCATTTACAATGACATGTTTTTGAGATCTACCAGCAAACCAATTTGTAATCAATTTAATAAGGGCTACATTAATTGTGTATCTGAATGTCATGCAGGACTAAGTCTTACAGAAGCAGAAGAATATTGTGTCGACACAATTACCTTTATCAGTCAAACTTGTGATCTCATAAAAAACAATAACTTAAAAGTGTTGCCACTTTCACTGTGTTGGCATAGTGAAAATTCCCTACTGTGGACACAGTTCTACCAGTATTAAAAGTACATATAATGGTTGCACTTATTCCCATTGAAAATTAATATAAGCAAGGCCTGTATAAGGCACCTTTATGCCATTATGATTATGTCTATGCTATGGCTTTCTACCAGCATAACTTTGTCATTAAAAAAACCACACCCCTAACTGATAGTTATTCCAGTAAAACTTTGTGTAGACTAGCTCCTATTTTCCTCTCAACTGCCTTGCTGGCATTAATATGCTATCAGCCTTTAATTCTTTACTGAGTGCATCTCATATCAGCCTTTCCATGTTTGTTTCCAGGATTGATGTCAGGCTAACTGACCTAGGGTCGGAAAGGTCCTCATCCAATTTGAATTCTCTTGGGTGCAAGCTATCTGGTCCTGCAGATTTAAAAATATTTAACTTTAATAGTTGCTGTTTAACATCCTCTCTAGTTTCGGACAGAATAGAAAGTATTTCATGATCACTGTGAGATTTAATTACATTAGCCTGCTTCTTTTCAAATACAGAACTGAAATATTTGTTGAATATTTTTGCCTTTTCTGCATCATGGTTGACAATTTTACCATCTTTATCTAGTATTAGACCTATATCATTGCTAGGATTTCATTCACCCACCCTTTCGAATAAAGTATATCCAGTGATTCTAACATTCCAATCATATGACTCATCCCACCAGGTTTCAGTAATACCAATTTTATCAAATTTCTTTTCATAAATGAGAAATTCTAGTTCCTCTTGTTTATTTCCCATGCTTCCAGCTGTAGTAGATAATATCGCTCTGAAATTCTTGTCTCTCTCTTCAAAGAGTTCTAATAATCTTTGACCTCCATGGTCTTATTAAGCAGTGAAAAATAGCTTTTCTCTTCTCTCTCACTATTTCTCATACAAATGACAACCCATGAGATAGCTGTGATTTATACTGGAAGATTTGTCTCCCTTTTCATATTTGCTGGGATGGTGGGATATTTGCATTTCTATCTCAGTATAAGTTGTAGTGCCTATCTGAATATGCATGTGTTAGTGAATCAGACATAAACAAGGTGTTTGTGCTACAGCTGTATTTATCGGGGCATATATATTGTTCTATAATGTTTTGTAAACAATTTAATATTTTGTTTTGTGGCTTCTCTGACAGTTGGTTGTTTATTTGAGACTGTCATTAACATATTACTTCAGTCCAAAGCAGGTAAAATGAGCATCATCCAAATTTCATACTATCTCTTATACATTGTAACACAGAATTTTTGTGGCTTAAATATATGCTGAGATGTTTTGTAAATTTGTGACATCAGACATTTATGTCAGTTCACATCAAAGAGCATAGGTTCTACAACTCGGCTGCCAGCCGCACGTGCACATTGGCTTGGGAGAGGTCACACTCACTAAAAGGTCCTCTGACAGTTAACAAAACAATCCAGAAGATAGCTATGGTGGACACTGTCAGATCATTTTATTTTTTTAAACTTTTTTTTCCACATAAGTTTACAGTATTAGCAGGTCTTGTAATAGATCCTATGTTTAAGTGTAACCCACACACCTTCTGAATGTGGTGTTCTGTTCCATCCAGTGGCACCAAGACCACTGAGAGAGAGAGCGACAGAGTGAGAGACTGCTCTACAGCCTTAGCTAACAGCCACGTGGCTTTTAGCTCATGCAGTAGAGGCTCATACACTAGACTCCAGGTTCAATCCTGCCCCCTGATGACCAGGGTTTCAGTGTTACATAAGCCCATTAAATTTTAACCTTTATTTGCTGCCTTCTCTCTAATCGATATAAAGACAATTTGATTTTTATTTTGTGTAAAATAAACTTCATTACATTTTTTTACTGTGTACCTGAGCAAGTTCCTTACTGCTGTTCTCAAATGACATTAAGTCAGTGCCTCACCTGAGGCAAACTGTTATAGCTTCCTTGATGTCAGCAGAGTTATATACCATCTGACAATCTGACCCAATGGAGTCTGTCCTTATTGCAGACAGAGAAAGGTGAAGGAGGCCATATGTTTACTGACTAGAGGCATAGAAAAGGCTATGCTGTTTCTTTTGAATAGTGGGCTAATAGAAAGCTGAAACCTAGACTCACCAAGTTGGTTTAGTTCTGTTGTTTGGTGCATAAGCAATTTAATATTTGCTAACTAATATTGCAATAGGTAACAAATGTCAACTATTGTAAATGTAGTTGTTCCCACAATTATACTTGGCCTTCTGACTGCACATGCAGTTGACTCTTATGTGCACAGCTGAGGTACATATTCAGAGATATCAAGCCCACAAGCTCATGCTGCCTGCCAAACTAGAAACACCCCATATGGTAGAGCCTGGACAAAGGCTTCCAGATGTAAGACATATAAATAATAGGGATCATTTGCTTTTCACCAGAAGAGTTGGGAAATTGAATCCTCGTGGAATAAATGCTAGCCTTTGCATGCAAAACCAGCCTGTTGTAAAAGCAACAAAGAATCCTGTGGCACCTTATAGACTAACAGATGTTTTGCAGCATGAGCTTTCGTGGGTGAATACCCACTTCTTCGGATGCAAGTGGTGGAAATTTCCAGGGGCAGGTTTATATATGCAAGCAAGAAGCAAGCTAGAGATAATGAGGTTAGTTCAATCAGGGAGGATGAGGCCCTGTTCTAGCAGTTGAGGTGTGAAAACCAAGGGAGGAGAAACTGGTTCTGTAATTGGCAAGCCATTCACAGTCTTTGTTTAATCCTGAGCTGATGGTGTCAAATTTGCAGATGAACTGGAGCTCAGCAGTTTCTCTTTGAAGTCTGGTCCTGAAGTTTTTTTGCTGCAGGATGGCCACCTTAAGATCTGCTATTGTGTGGCCAGGGAGGTTGAAGTGTTCTCCTACAGGTTTTTGTATATTGCCATTCCTAATATCTGATTTGTGTCCATTTATCCTTTTCCTTAGAGACTGTCCAGTTTGGCCGATGTACATAGCAGAGGGGCATTGCTGGCATATGATGGCATATATTACATTGGTGGACGTGCAGGTGAATGAACTGGTGATGGTGTGGCTGATCTGGTTAGGTCCTGTGATGGTGTTGCTGGTGTAGATATGTGGGCAGATTTGGCATCGAGG
Source organism: Mauremys reevesii (assembly GCF_016161935.1). NCBI lineage: Eukaryota > Metazoa > Chordata > Testudines > Geoemydidae > Mauremys > Mauremys reevesii. Next base: position 84,126,745 of record NC_052623.1, read on the forward strand.
TTTGTTGCATGGGTTGGTTCCTGAGCTGGAGTTACTATGGTGCGGTGTGCAGTTACTGGTGAGAATATGCTTCAGGTTGGCAGGTTGTCTGTGGGCGAGGACTGGCCTGCCACCCAAGGCCTGTGAAAGTGTGGGATCATTCTCCAGGATGGGTTGTAGATCCCTGATGATGCACTGGAGGGGTTTTAGCTGGGGACTGTATGTGATGGCCAGTGGAGTCCTGTTGGTTTCTTTCTTGGGTTTGTCTTGCAGTAGGAGGGTTCTGGGTACACGTCTGGCTCTGTTGATCTGTCTCCTTATTTCCTCGCATGGTACTGTAGTTTTGAGAATGCTTGGTGGAGATTTTGTAGGTGTTGGTCTCTGTCTGTGGGGTTAGAGCAGATGCGGTTGTACCTCAGTGCTTGGCTGTAGACAATGGATCTTGTGGTGTGCCCAGGATGGAAGCTGGAGGCATGAAGGTAGGCATAGCGGTCGGTAGGTTTTCGGTATAGGGTGGTGTTAATGTGACCATCAATTATTTGCACCGTAGTGTCTAGGAAGTGGACCTCCCGTGTAGATTGGTCCAGGCTGAGGTTGATGGTGGGGTGGAAGGTGTTGAAATCGTGGTGGAATTTTTCCAGAGTCTCTTTCCCATGGGTCCAGATGATGAAGATGTCATCAATGTAGCGTAGGTAGAGAAGGGGCGTGAGTGGACGGGAGCTGAGGAAGCGTTGTTCCAGGTCAGCCATAAAAATATTGGCATATTGTGGGGCCATGCGGGTGCCCATAGCGGTGCCACTGATCTGGAGATATATATTGTCATCAAATTTGAAATAGTTGTGTCTGAGGATAAAGGCACAGAGCTCAGCAACCAGTTGTGCTGTGGCATCGTCAGGGATACTGTTCCTGACAGCTTGTATTCCATCAGCATGTGGGATGTTTGTGTAGAGAGCCTCTACATCCATGGTGGCCAGGATGGTGTTTTCTGGAAGGTCACCAATGCATTGTAGTTTCCTCAGGAAATCAGTGGTGTCACGGAGATAGCTGGGAGTGCTGGTGGCATAGGGTCTGAGTAGAGAGTCCACATATCCAGACAGTCCTTCAGTGAGAGTTCCAATGCCCGAGATGATGGGGCGTCCAGGATTTCCAGGTTTGTGGATTTTGGGCAGTAGATAGAATAGCCCTGGTCGGGGCTCTAAGGGTATGTTGATTTGTTCCAGTGTTAGTGTAGGGAGTGTCCTGAGTAGATGGTTCAGTTCCTTAGTGTATTCCTCAGTGGGATCTGAGGGCAGTGGCCTGTAGAATTTGGTGTTGGAGAGTTGTCTGGCGGCCTCCTTTTGGTAGTCAGACCTGTTCATGATGACAACAGCACCTCCTTTATCAGCCTCTTTGATTATAATGTCAGGATGGTTTCTGAGGCTGTGGATGGCATTGCGTTCTGCACGACTCAGGTTATGAGGCAAGCGATGTTGTTTTTCCACAATTTCTGCCTGTGCACGTCGGCGGAAGCATTCAATGTATAGGTCCAGACTGTCATTTCGACCCTCAGGAGGAGTCCATGTGGAGTTCTTCTTTTTGTGCTGTTGGTGGGAGGGTAACTGTGTATCAGTGCGCTGTTCAGTGTTGTCCTGAAAGTATTCTTTGAGTCGGAGACGGCGAAAGTAGGCTTCCAGATCGCCGCAGAACTGTATCATGTTGGTGGGGGTGGCAGGGCAAAAAGAGAGTCCCCGAGATAGGACAGACGTTTCTTCTGGGCTGAGTGTGTGGTTGGATAGATTGACGATATTGCTGGGTGGGTTAGGGGTACCACGGTTGTGGCCCCATGTGGCAGGTAGGAGTTTAGACAGCTTACAGTCCTTTTTCCTTTGTAGAGAGGTGAAGTGAGTGATGCAGATCTCCTGTCTTATTTTAGTGAAGTCCGTTTGTATGGAAGTTTGGTTATTGATGAGAGTCTCCAGGTTGGAGAGCTCTTTTTTGATGTTTTCCTGTTTGCTGTATAGGAGGCTGATCAGGTGGTTCCTCAGTTTCTTTGATAGAGTATGGCATAATCTCTCACTGTGGTAGGCTTTCTCCCCTGGTTTTATTTATTGAGACCACAAGTCTTGTTTCGATCCTTTTGCTTAGGTAATCAGCACTTACTGAAACTGAGTTGCTTTATTCTAAAGCCAGCAGCTTAAGAACATCATTCTTTCCTAACAAGAAGGAAAAGTGATTAGATGGCTCATGAATGCAGTTCATTTTATTTCCCTGTATTCTTTAGCATACAGGTCACATCTGAACTGAAGGGACTTGCTACTATCTGAAAGCAGAGCAGGAATGAATTGCAGAAAGAAAGAATCAGGAGAACAAATACATGTATGAGTGTGTTTAGGCAAGGAAAGTGTCTATGAATACTATAGGTCAAATTCAGACCTGCTGAAGGATGTCACTTGAAAGGTCCAAATTGTAGCCTGTCTCTTTAAGCTAATTATGAGGTATATTAGTTTATTTTCATCCACTCAAAAATGTATGTCATAGTTATGACACTGCATTTTACTTCCTAACAATAAATCCCTATGTTAATGAAAGACATTTTCAGTGTTATGCAATGCAATTACAACAGCAGATTGCTGCAGTCTTTAGCTCTTCATCTAGCTATAGGCAAGCTGCTTGGAGAGTGGTCTTTCTCTTCATATTTTTGGAATATTTGGGGTATAGATGTTTTAGGATGAACAAATAATAGAACTGGGTATGGATGGCTGTGTTTTGTCTTTTGCAAAAGCTCAGCTTTTTCTGTGACAAAATAAAAATACAGATTTCACTTGATTTTGAATCCATAGCTAGGGAATATAGAATATTTCTAACTACTCAGTTGTGATATTACCAAGTTAAAATAACAATCTCCTTTCTTTGTTGTTATTACTATTTATCTATATATATAGTGTTGTAGTGACTTTAAATGTATGTAGCCCTATTATGGTAGTATCTGAGCATCTCAGTATCTTCAGTGAATCTATCCTCACAACACCCCATGAGATAGGAAAGTACTATCATCCTCAATTTAAAGATGGGGAACTGAGGCACAGTTGACTTAAATGATTTGCCCGTGGTCACACAGGAAATCTATGCAAAACAGGGACTTGAAGCCATGTTTGACAAGCCCCAAATTAGCACCTTAACTAGTGGACCATCCTTCTTTTCTTTGCACAGAGGTATAAATTTTGGTCCTTGCTTCAAAAGTATTAACTTACTATCAAAATACTTACATGTATTAACTTACAATCAAAATACTGAAATTACTAAGTAATTCTTGCCCTGCTTCTAGCGCTATTTGAGGAATATAGAATCTCTTTGTTCAACATCTTCATTAATGATCTGGATGATGGGATGGATTGCACCCTCAGCAAGTTCGCAGATGACACTAAACTGGGAGGAGTGGTAGATATGCTGGAGGGTAGGGATAGGGTCCAGAGTGACCTAAACAAATTGGAGGATTGGGCCAAAAGAAATCTGATGAGGTTCAACAAGGACAAGTGCAGAGTGCTGCACTTAGGATGGAAGAATCCCATGCACCACTACAGGCTGGGGACCGACTGGCTAAGCAGCAGTTCTGCAGAAAAGGACCTGAGGATTACAGTGGATGAGAAGCTGGATATAAGTCAGTAGTGTGCCCTTGTTGCCAAGAAGGCTAATGGCATATTGGGCTGCATTAGTAGGAGCATTGCCAGCAGATGGAGGGAAATGATTATTCCCCTCTATTCAGCACTGGTAAGGCCACATCTGGAGTATTGTGTCCAGTTTTGGGTCTCCCACTACAGAAAGGATGTGGACAAAGTGGAAAGTCCAGCGGAGAGCAATGAAAATGGTTAGGGAGCTGGGGCACATGACTTACGAGGAGAGGCTGAGAGAACTGGGCTTGTTTAATCTGCAGAAGAGAAGAGAAAGGGGGGATTTGATAGCAGCCTTCAATTACCTGAAAGGGGGTTCCAAAGAGGATAGAGCTCGGCTGTTCTCAGTGGTGGCGGATGACCGAACAAGGAGCAATGGTCTCAAGTTGCAGTGCGGGAGGTCTAGATTGGATATTAGGAAACACTATTTCACTAGGAGGGTGGTAAAGCACTGAAATGGGTTACCTAGGGTGGTGGTGGAATCTCCATCCTTAGAGGTTTTTAAGGCCCAGCTTGACAAAGCCCTGGCTGGGATGATTTAGTTGGTGTTGGTCCTGCTTTGAGCAGGGAGTGGGACTAGATGACCTCCTGAGGTCTCTTCCAACCCTCATCTTCTATAATTCTATGATTCTAATAAAACAAAATTAATGAGAACTGGAGGCTCAGTATTACAAATCTACATATTCTATAGGTGTTAACATTGCCCAAAATCGTATAAGAGAATGCAGGAAACCAGCTGTAAGCATTGCTCCAGTACTTGAAAGGGCAAGCAGCAAACTACATTCTAGCAAGCCTGCACTCCCTCTCTAATCCATCCTGGGTCCACTATGTTGCTGGGAAGAATTGTTGCACTCCCATCACACTGATACACTTTGATTTCTTCTGCTTCTCTTCCTGGCTATCTTTCCTGATCTCCTCCCCTGAGCTCTACACAGTTTCTCCTTGCTGGCAGCCCCACTACTCCAGGCAGTTCCCCACACTGGCTCATCAGTCTGCTTGCCTTTCTAGATGCTGCTTAGGTTCCCCTATAAATAACTCCTGCCTACTGGTCTCTTCTGTCGGCCACCACCTGATCACTTTATCTCCAGTCACATATTGTTCCTCCTCTCGCTCTCATTGCCATTATCCACCTGGCCCTGCACCCTCAGAAAACCCCACTTCCCATGGGATCACTTCCCACTGCTGCTGATTTTTTTCCCCAGACTGCTTTCCATCTATTCCTGATTTCTGTACCCTCTTTTACCTCCTCCTCCCACCCTTTATTTTTTTTTTAAATCAAGGTTAAAAGATTAAATTCCCCTAACAAGAAGTTTAAATCACCCACATCCCAAAGCTGGTTTTGATCTTCCCTAAGGTTCACTCTTAAGGTCAGCTATAGAGAAAGGTGACTGTGGGATTTATTAGTTTCTACAGTACATCCCGGTTTACTAGCCTCTTCCTTTTCTAGGGGAAGAGAGAGACAGTGTGCTTTATGGCATAAAACAGCTCTGTGGTTGATTTTAGGAGACCTATCATCTGGGGAAGAGAAGTAAAGGCCATATGTGCAACCTAAAGATTAACCTTACTTCCAAAAAAATTGTGATGTGAGGGGCGGCAATATGAGATAATTGAAAACACTTCTCCCAAACACACAGCTTGTCTTTGTAGATGGATTAACTCCCACTTAATTCTTAGTAATTGATTGAAGAATAGAGGTTGAAGAACCCCCAGTAGAATCATGCATTTTCTAGAGTGGGAGGTGGAAAGCTCATTTGCTTTAAAAATAAATATATTTGTCATTTTTAGAGCTAGATTTTCAAAAGAACTCAGCTCCCACTTAGGGAACCTTTCAGAACAATGACGGCTGAACAGTGCTGAGCACTTTTGAGAATTGGCCGCTTCACTGAGATGCCTGAATGGCAAATTGAGCTCTCTTGAAAATCCAGTCCCAAGTGTGGGCGCAGAAGACTTTTGAAGAGCCACACTTCTTCTCTTACTGATTATGGACTTTAACATTCTTCTGCATTTTTTCTTTTAATTAAAATTAATGCCATTTATCTTTTAAATGGACTGATCATGTTCCTGTTTAGGACTGGGTCTGACAGTGTGTTTCTTTTGGATTTGACCATTCTTCAACCAGAGCCGACGCAAGGCATAAGCAGACTGAGCAATTGCTTAGGGCCTAGAGCAGCGCAAGGGAGCCCCCTATTCCATTTTTTATTATGTGCTGGGGGTGGGGGAATATGCCTTCTTAGGGTCCCCCATGGGCTAGCACTGCCTCTGTCTTTAACACTTGCTTTAACTAAGAGGTAGGTTCCTAACTCCCTTTGTGGAGTTATCTGCCATGTTAGGTGATTAAGTCCAAACTTTAGATGCTCAAAACCCTTGCTCAGCTGCTGCCTAACCCTGTAGGTGTCTAAATTCCCTAGCACCTAAGTTTCCACCAATCAAGTGCCCATGGTGCCTGCATGTCTGGCTACACAGACAGCCACCTAAATCCTGATGCCCAGGGCCTAGCTCATTCCTAATGCCCAACTGGATTCATGAAGTAGGGTCTCTCCCACCTATCTCGCCTGCAAGGCCCAACCCAACAGTTGTGTTCTCAAGCCTACTGGATTTGGCCCATGCAGAGTAGAGGATAAAGTGGCATCCCCACTTTTGTAGGCCCCACAGCGTTTAGAGCACACAACTACAATGTGGGTTCAGATCCCTGCTCTGCCTGATTTGGAGTATGGACTTGAACCCAGGTTTCTCACCTGTAAGGAGAGTCACCTAACCACTAAGCCATGGGGTTTTCTGGGATTGTTTTTTTTTCAGTCTCTCCTGTTGAGGCTGTTCCACTTCATATAAAATAGTCATTGGAATAGGGACTGGAACCTGCCTCTCCTCCAGCTCAGATGAGTGCTGTAACCACTGGGCCATTTTCATGCTCTCTGGCCCAATGATTAACTCTCTTTGCAGGGCAGGGCTTAGGCCCTAGCCCTCTCCTTGGCAGCTCTTGTTGTCTATCTTAGTTGGCTCCCTGATCAACTTGCTGGCATTTGTGAATCCCATTCCTGGGCACTTAACTATCTGCATGCATTATATAGAGAGTTTGGTTGCCTACTTTGGAGGTATGGGTTATACTAGATGGCAGGATCCTAAGTGAGGCATTCCAATAATGAGTCTAAGATCCCTTTGTAGATTTAGCTAGAGGTAGGTGAAATTTTCCCAATTAATATTTTATTTCCCCCCCCCCCCCCCCAAAAAAAAGTAATTTTGGTCAACATGAAATTTTTTGGGATTAGGAGATGTAGATTCAAATATTCTCTCCACCTGTTTCAGCAGAGCAGTTTAAACCCACATTTCTTAGCTCCCAGGTGACTGCCTTATTCCTCAAGCTATAGAGTCATTTTCTCACATGCGGTCTCTTTGGTCTGATGCCTATTTAAGTTTTTGTACAAAGTGGAACAGTTTCAATGGGAGAGACTAAAAGCAGCCTACTCTAGAATAAGCCTATAGCTTTGTGGTTCAGATGGTCAGCTAGGAAAAGGAGACTTGAGTTTGAGTCCCTGCTCTTCCAACCCCATGCAGGTGCCTAACCACTAGGCTAAAGTTTATAAGATGGGGGCACATAGTTTGCTGGCCCAAAATATATATGTCCAATTTGCTGACAAATTCCAAACATTTTTGGAACCAACACAGCTAATTTTTCTGACTTTTTTGGTTTGCTGGCTGAAGTTAAAAATCAAATATTTTCCCAGCTCTAGGTAGCTCCAAGTTTCTACTTTTATTTTCTATCATAATAGAATCTACATCTTTAGAAAATTATGTCTGTGTTACTGACTTATTCTTAACATGACAGTTGTAATCAGAAGCCCAGAGAGAGTGCAAAGAATACTTATGTAAAGAATTATCAAATATGTATGAGGCAGAAAATACGAACTGGTATGTGCAGAAATAGAGGGCAGGGTTAGGGTAGAGACAGAGCTCTGGAATGCCAAATGAGAGAGCTGCTATAACTCTTGAAAGCAGACATACATGGTAGCTGCAAGCCTTAGGCTGAGTGAAAATATATGAATCTTACAATACTTTAGTCCCTGTATGAATGCAGTGATCACAAAAGCCATAATCTTTGTGTGTCAGTAGAACGATTAATGAGTAAAGTTGCACAGAACTTAAATGACGTCAGGTGTCTCAACCTGGGCAGCCAAAAGCAGAGATGACCCATCACATATGCATTACATAGCATGGTCCCTTTCTGTAGATTGTGCACTGCATGTAGTTGTGTGATGCTCCATGTCATCTCCGACACAGTAGCTGCAGTTTTTGATCTCTTCAACGAGTGTGTCTTGTCACACCTGCAATGGGGTATTACAAATATTTTTTCTCCTCACGGCATGATGTGTATTATTTTAATCAGTTCAGTTTTGAAGATTTGAGCATGCTAACTCTTTTGCATCTGTGTACTACAAAAAGGAACATATCACATTATTTTACCAGACAAGAGGCAGTTTTGCTTCCCTTTGAGAAAAAAACCTAGAATATTCCTGTAATCATTGCTATATGTGTCATTTATCTATGCAGTCAAGCAGGAAGAGTATATTTTCAGATCCAAGTAAGCCAGTCATGTCTTTTTAATGAACTGTGATGACTTTAATTTGATAAGAACAATGAGAAGAATTCAAAATAACAAAAATGATTCAAAGCAATATGGTGAGGGGATCTGTATTATAAATTGCAACCAGGACACTCTAGTTTAAGGTATAAACTCAGCTGCAACTAGTGCCTGCTGATGAATCTTTCTTAACTCTGCCTGCCCAGAAAGCTCCAGACATTAAAGGTGAAATAAGTATACAGTATTCTATGTGCCACAGCAAGGACACTAGGAATTATTTTGCTTCTTAGTACCCAAGATCAGACAAAAACATGTCAAAACTGGCAAAGGAATTTAACTATCTTTGTTTTTTTTTAAATAAAGAAAAACATGTCTGAGATGTGTTAATAATGGTTTTGAGGAGCCATTAGATACTGTAGTTACAGTTAAACTAGTAGCTGCATCTCTGAAGGAATTACCATCCATCATGATCTGTAGTGTTAATTACCATCCATCGTGATTTGTAAACTTTGAAATAAGTTCAGTATTAGTGAGTGACACACTAGTTCTGCTTAAATCACAGTTCATAGAACAAGGAAAACAACTGGACATTTTCCCATCAAAGATTGATGAGAACCTACCAAATAGCCACATGTGATGCTAAAGGAAATTAAAGAACATAAAATATATGGAAAAATCCAGTTTAAACTGACACAACAAAGGAATTCATAATATAAATTGACAAACTCTGACCCTGAGCCTGGAAAGGACTAATCAATCATTCTCAACTCCGCCATTGAACTAAGCCCTCAATCCCAGACTCATCCAGTTGTACCTAAGCATTGCTATGGTTGTAGAACAACTGGTAATCATTGTGCCTGATCCTGCAAACTTGGCTCATGCTAATTAATAGTCCACTGCAGTCAAGTAAGGTCTGTAAATGAGTATGGGTTTACAGTATCGAGACATTTCTGTAATGCCTATGGTCAGGGGCGGCTCTAGGCACCAGCAAAACAAGCTGGTGCCTAGGGCGGCCAAATCTAGGGGGCGTCCCCTGCCGCCGAGGGGGGGCGTCAGGCTGGGCCGGCGAACCGTCCGCAGTCATGCCTGCGGGAGGTCCACCGGAGCCCCGGGATGACCGGACCGGCCGCAGGCATGACTGCAGAGGGGGCGCTCGTCCCGCGGCTCGGCTGGACCTCCCGCAGGCATGACTGCGGCAGCTCAAGCGGAGCCGCCGCGTCCGCGAACCGTCCGCAGCCGTGGGAGGTCCAGCCGAGCCACGCGGGACCAGCGGACCTTCCGCAGTCATGCCCGCGGGAGGTCCGCTGCTCCCGCGGCTCCGGGGCGCCTCCCGCGCATGACTGCTTGGGGCGGCCAAAACGCTAGAGCCACCCCTGCCTATGGTAAGCAAAACAAGATGAACTAAGGCTATAACTTTGAATTCCATTGCATGTTTCTGTATAAATCAGACTCAGTATTTTTTGAGTTAGCAATTTCCATTGTATTTTGATGTTGGCATAAAATAAATGATTTAAAAGATATTCTGCTAGATATTGAGAGAAGCAGAGTTCTCTAGTAATTAGAACCCAGGGACTGAGAGTTTGGGGACATACGTCATGTTATATTAATATATGGGCTACAGGTGTTAGCAGAACCCAGTAACATAACCCACCATTAAACGGTGTTAAACAAGATTCAGAGTTAGGTATAAAGAGACCTGAGCCTGCTTAGCAAACACACTATAAAATTCATGCAATGCTTAGAATTATATTGATTGAAACACACAAAAGAAACAGAATAAAAACAAGTTAAAGAGCATTGAAACTGAAATGGATTCATTATAAAAAAATAAACTATGAATCAAAACTTATCAAAGTTCCTTTTTGGAGATAGCAAACATTTGTTGAGTCAGATGGTTAGACTTAGTGAATCAAATAGTCCTTTTTTGTGTCGAAGAACGGGTTACTTCTATCGTTCAATTCTGAATTGGGAATCATAGTCACTTTCCTGTTTTAGACAAAACAGAGAAACACAGAAGGGAGAGAAGAGATAGGATAGTATTGAACCGTGGTCCCATTCTCCCGTGTCACCCCTTCCCCTGAGGCCCCGCCCCGTGCAGCTCGTTCCCTCCGAACTCCTGGCCTCGCACCACCCATTCCCCAGAAGCCCTGCCTTTGCACTGCCTCTTCCCCCCAAAGTCCCTGGCTCCTGATCACTCCTTTCCACCCCCTCCCTCCCGTTGCTTGCTCTTACGGCTGGTAAAAAGTGATGGGTCCATGGCCCCCGGCTCCCCCTGTTCCGGCACCCCTGCCTCTAGCCCATTGCCATGCCAACTCCCTGTGGGGTGGGTTGTCACTTCCTACCTCTGGTGTGGAGGTCAATAGCAATACAGGAGTATCAAGGACTTTTTCATTAGGGCATACAGGGCTCTGGACGAAGATTTTCCTTGTGGGAAGGTAGCTGAGCAAATGTTAGAATCTTCTCTTTTTCACTCTTGCTCTTCACAGTCAGTCAGCAATCCTCCTCTTTTATCTTCCTCCTTTTCATTTATGAGCCATCTATGGAGTTCTGTGATTCAGAGCCAATCTTTCTGGGGGTCAGATTCACTGGAGGGCCTGAGTCAAGGTTTTCTTTAAGGAGGCGTGGTTAGAGGTAAAAGAATGAGGTTGGGTCTGGGGCAGAATGAAGCCCTAATACAGGCAAGGTTAAGAGCACAGAAAGTTTCAAAAGGGCCCAGTGAGAGAAGAGAGTTATTTTCTCTATGATATCATGCAATAGGGTAAAAGAGCCCCTTTCTTCTCCTGCCTACAGCATTTTGCTTGAACAGAGCCTGTGGAGTAAAGACCAGAGGTGAAGTTTGCCTGTATTGGTGGTATCAGACATAAGGGTTGTGCTGCAGATGTTGAAGGTATAAGCAGGCTTTGCAACCAAGTTTAACCCCAATGTCATTTGAAATGGCCAAGAGAAACCTTGCAGAAAAATGAAGTTTAAACTAACTACAGATGGCATGTTTTGAAAAAGTCCAAACCAGCTCAGAATATTGTCTCTCTCTCTCTCCACCTGCCTGAACAGAACACTATTTTAGACAGTTCATATAAGAAACAAATATATTATATATTGCTACTTAACCAAAAAAACCTCCCTTGCCTAACAACTCGCCACATGATTCTTTCCTTACAACCCAGCTACCCCCACATGCATGACCCATGCTCCTTTCACCCAGGGTATGTCTACACAGCAAAGAAAAACCTGAGGCTGGCCCATGCTAGCTAACTTGGGCTTGGGCTAAGGGGCTGTTTCAGTGCTGTATAGACTTCCAGGCTCAGGCTGAAGTCCAAGCTCTGAGACCTCCCTCCTCATAGGGTCCTAGAGCCCAAGCGCCAGGCCGAGCCTGGTAGTCTACATACCAATGAAACAGCCTGCAGCCCAAGCCCCACAAACATGAGACAACTGGCACAAGCCAGCCATGGGTGGCTAGTTGCTGTGTAGACATACCCCAAAAGACAACTGTCACACACCTTGTCTCTTTGGGCCTGATCCAAAACCCAAGTGTAATGACTGGGGCATAGGTGGTGAGTCCTAGTGGTCAGAATAGGAGTCAGAACCAAAGACATCATCAGGTGCCAAGCCAGATGTCAGAGCCAGACACAGCAATGGGGTAAGACAGAGGAGTAAGGCAAGCCAGCAGAAACTGGGATTAGACATGAGTCTGGGATAGGAGGACAGGAACCAGGAGCATGCAGGAATGCAGGGCTCAGGAGTCAAGTAAGTTACTTTATATGGCGCTCCTGAGCTAGTGGGAGGTGCTGGATGTTTCTCACAGTCAGGAAGATGGTTGGCGGTTGTGGCCTGAGTACTGCCTGGAGACCCATGGATCCAGCTTTGAGGCCCGCAATACCTCACATCACCCCCCCTTTCCTCTAGTGTGCCCTCAAAATACCAGAGTTTACCCCATCTGATTTTGGCATCAAGTATTTCATAGATGATGCACTCATCTTGGTCTTGAACATGTAGCAGCGGTCGTGATGGTGGTGATTGGGAGCAGTGAGGGAATTGGTCCAGAAGAAGGGGGTTTAGGAGTGATATGTGGAAAACTGGGTGTATTTTGAGATAATGGAGCATGTTGAGTTCAAAGGTGACAGGACTAATTTGCTGAAGAATTCAGTAGGAACCAAGAAACGGATAGTCTAATTTACAAGATGGCCTATTCATGTGTAGGTTTTTTGTGAAGAGCCATACCTACAGTCCTACCAACAGGATGGGACCCTTTCATCATTGGACATCCGCATATTGTTTGTAGTTCTTCTTGGCCTCCTTCAAGTGAATTTTTAGGACATCTTGGGTTTGGCATATCTGTTGTATCCAGTCCAGAGCTGCTGGTTTGTGGAAAGTTGAGCGTAACTCTGGATAGAACTGGGAGGTGGAATTTGAAAAAAATGGGACTTTGCCCCATAAATGTGTGTTCTGCCTTATTGTACACAAGGACCAAGCATTCTGATGGAAGTTGATGTAACATCAAAGATACTGCTCCAGAATCTGGATGGGTCTCTCTGCTTGACCGTTAGTCTGAGGGTAATAGGTGGAGGAGAGGCAGGATCATATGCCCAAAACCCAGAGAGCTTCTCGTCAGAAGTGGGAGACAAATTGTGCACCATGGTCAGAGATGATGGGCTCTGGGAGGCCAGGCAGACAGCTTGGTCTATCCAGAGCTGAGCAGTTTTCTGGAAGAAGGGTAAGTCAGTGCAGGGAATGAAGTGTGCCAACTTTGTGAGTTGGTCCACGACTGTCAGGGTGATCATGGACTTATTGGACTTGAGTAAGACTTGAGTAGTTCTACTACAAAGTCTAAGGTAATGACTTTCCAAGAGCCAGAGGCTTATTGGGAGCAGGCACATACATTTCAAAAGGCCACATAGGCTTGCATTGTGGCCCATATGCTTGACCACCAGAAAATACAAGAGACAAGGTGCTGAGTCTTAAAGCAACCAAAATGTCCTGCCAAGGGGGAGTCATGGCATATCTGTAGGGTTGTAGTTCTCAGAGGCCTAGTCTACAATAGGGGGGAATCAATCTCAGTTACTCAACTTCAGCTACGTGAATAACATAGCTGAAGTCGACGTACTTAGATCAACTTACCGTGGTGTCTTCGCCACGGTGAGTCTACTGCTGCCACTCCCCCATCGACTCTGCCTGTACCTCTCGTGGTGGTGGAGTACAGGAGTCAATGGGAGAGCACTTGGGAGTCGATTTATCACATCTAGACTAGACAAATCGATCCCCGCTGGATCCACCGCTGCCCGCTGATCCGGCGGGTAGTGTAGACATATCCAGAGACCCGGGGGAACATGTATATGCCCTTTTACATAAGTTATCCTGTCTTGGACCTCATGGGGTTCCCTACAAATGGTTTCTAGTTTGACCGGAGGGATAGCATGGGGCTGGAGGCTGACTTTATGTGGGTGAGCAAATCTTGGCAGGGAGCTGTGCCCAGAAAGTTATGAGGCTAGAGGATGCAGGAGGATTTTAGGTTTGTGTCCTTTAGGTCAGTGTACTACTCACCCTTCTGGGATAAAACATCAGCATTGCTGTTTCTGGTTCTTGAGTGATAGAATATTACAAAAATAAAGTGTGAAAAGAATAAGGTCTCCTGAAGTTGTCATTGTTGAAGCCTTGTGCTTATGCAGATATTCAAAATTCTTATGGTTAGTGTACACCTGGACAGGATAGTGGGCCCCTTCTAAATAGTGGTGCCACTCTTCAAAGGTGGTCTTAATAGCTAAGAGTTCTTTGTCTAAAATGTTGTAGTTCTGCTCTGCTGATGTGAGTTTCCTGGAATAGAAGGCGCATAGATGTACCAGTTGTTGAGGACCATGCCTTTGGCATAGTACCTCTCCAATCACTAAATTGGAAGCATCTGTCTCAAGGATGAAGGCTTGTGTGGTGTCAGGGTGGACCAATATGGGAGCAGTGGTAAATGCAAGTAGTAATTGTTTGAAGGCCTGTTGGGTCTCAAGAGACCAAAGGAACTGAGTGTTTTTGTGGAACAGGTCAGTGAGAGAGATGATCATACAAGAACTTCAGGATGAACCATGGATAGAAGTTTGCGAACCCCAAGAAACATTGTTGCCTATACCTTGCCCCGGTCCATGTTGATACCAGCAGGAGATAGCAAGAGCCCTAGGAATTCTATGGAGGATGATCAAAGAGATATTTTTTCTAGTTTAAAATAGAGGCCATGTTGGAGTAGCCTCTCCAGGGCCAGACATGAGATACCCAGGATCAGACGGGAATGGAAGGCACTGAACTGTAGGGTGTTTACGTGGATCATAACTTTGAGAGGAACAGTTTCTGTGGCCATTGACCCAGATGATAAGAGGGACCTCTACCAGGTCTGGAACAGGCTTGGGCCACAGGGGATTCTGTAGTGTCTGGGTAGCCTCTGCATTGATAAAATTGTCTGCTGCACCTGAGTCAAGAAGAGACAGCTGCAGAGAGAGTGGTTGGGGATGATTCATAACTTGACTGGGACTTGTAGGTGTGGTGCTGGTCAATGGAACCCAGCATGTGTCCCTATCAGGACCTCATTTGAGGTTTCTGGGGGATACTCAGTCAGAATGCCCAGGCTAGCCCCCCTTCACCAAGCCTGGGCTGGTTCTATTCCCAGATTTCTTCAGACTGAGTTCCTCATGGGGCAATTGGAGATAATATGGCCTAGGTCGCCACAATAGTAACACAAGTTAAGGCATCACTGGCACTCTCTCTCTTCAGGGGTGATTCACTAGTGGGTTTGTTGCCCTGGAATTTGACATTCCTGCATGTACCCCAGAACTTGATAGTACTGCAGGCAGCCATTTTGTATGTTCAGCCACTGCTAGCTGAAAACCAAACATCATATAGCTAGGAATAATTTTAGGCCTTTGTGAGACAAGGTCAGACAGCTGCATACTTGCAGTTTGTTAATTAGAATGAGAGGATGGACTAGAAAGTTATTGAAGAGAGTGAGTGAAAAGTGAAATAGTGTTGTTATGGCTAGAAATACTAGAAATGTTTTGAGATAATGAGTAGTTTGTTGAAATTAGGAGAATTGGTGACTCAGTAGAGGTTATTAAGCTGACCCTCTGGGAGTCATTCTAGGTTATGTGCTTTGTTAGAGTTAGCAATAAAAGATTAGCTAAAAGTAAATACATTGGAGCAGTCTGAGGAAGATTTTCTCAAGGAAAGGAGCTGACATCTATATTCCCCATCAGCTGGATGGAAAGAGGGCCCCTGGAAGTCTGGCTGGTGGTTACTCAAAACCAGGGATAACTATATCTGGGATGCGTGTGTGCGCTTAATATCTAATAAATAGTAGCTTTAGATAAGAGCACGCTTGCTTGTATCAGTCATTTATCAGATGGAAATTGCTGTGATCCCATTGATTTATTCCTGAAATCACCTGGAAAGAAACAGTTAAATTACCACTTTTTTGGGTTCTGAAAACCCTGGGTAACAGGTTAGGACAACTGGTCAGGCAGAATCTGATAGCGTGTGTGTGTGTGTGTGTGACACTGTAGCAATGCCTCTCTTCTTTCTTCCTGTTGCTCATGTAGATGATTGTCAATATGGAAGACAAGGTCTAAGAAGGCTTTCAGGCCCATCGAGGCCTCTACTCAGGCCAGTTTGTCCTTAGCCTCGTCCTGCAAGTCCCACCAAAATTGATGTAACTGGTCTGCTGTGATGCTGTATGATTGAAATATGACCATTTATATCATTAATATTGCCACTGTTAGACAATTGCAACAAATCTTATACCAAGTATGTCATGTAAGGTATCAACTTACAATCTATCAAATATGATTATCCTTTTTGTATGCATTTATCACCTTTGTATCTAAAGTTATGAATAGTGACTATGTACCAGTATTTCAAATGTGCTTGTTCTTGGGGTAACATCCACAAGATAATTTACATCCAGTCTGGCCTGCACATTGTGAATGAACTATTCAAGTTGATGGCCCATTAAAGAACAAAATAGGTCATAGAAGGATCATCCTTTCCTTCCTGTGGACACATTAGCCAGAATATGGATAATGGCTACTCCCATGAGTCATCAAGCCATGTAAAGACATGTGACTTGCTCATGTTACCCTGGACTCCATCTTGTGCCTGTAATTTTCCACAAACGAAGACTGAGAGAGTACCCTCCACACGAGTGAAGGTATAAAAGACCCTGGAAGCATCTCCATTTTGCCTCTTTCCTGCTCTGATCTCTGGACTATAGACTTACACTAAAAAGAACATTGCAATCAATGGATTGAGGACTTTCCAATCTTTTGGAAGTTACCAGAGACTTTACAAGCCAGCAATTTATTCCATCACTGCTTCAAACGTGACACAAGAACTCTGCCATGATTGTATGTATTTGATTTCTTTTACCATTTTAACTCTTTCCTCTTTCTTTTCTCTTATAAATAAACCTTTAGATATTAGATACTAGAGGACTGGCAACAATGTGAGTATTGGGTAAGGTCTGGGTTATATATTGACCTGGCTATCTGGCTGATCTCTTGGGATTAGAAGGACCTTTTGTTTGATGAAATTGGTTTTAAATAACCACTCATCATAAAGTCTACTGTATGGGTGATGATATAAGTGCTGGAATACCAAAAGAGACAGCATTTCTGACTTCTTGTTAACCAGTGTGGGGAGACAGAAATTTACTTTTGTTACTGTCTGGGTATATCTCATGGAAGAATAACCACCAGTTTGGGATGAGTCTGCCATATTTCTCAGCCAATTGGGGGAGCTGGATGTTTCCCCCAATTGGGAGCTTCTGGAAGAGGGCCCTCGGCCAGCTAGTACCTCACTGATTGCCTTCTCTGGATACTCAGGTGAGCTGCTGGGTGGCTGTCATGGCCTGAATACTGCCTAGGGACCTACTGGCCCAGATTTGAGGCCCACAATCCTTCACAGTGTGGTCAGAGGCTTCCTGTGACTGGGGGGTATGGAGTTATAGCAGAGGAAGCAATAGGAGCTATTGGAGAGGGGGCAGCTGGGAAGTGGCATTGTGGTAGCTCCTAAGGCAGTTCCTCAGCAACTAGTGCCTGGTGTCCTGTGCGCCCCACTCTCCTCAGTAGCTTGTGCTCAGATGTCCTGGTGCCCTCTTCTTTCCCCAACCCCACCCTGATGTCTGGTACACATGCTCGTGCCCCTTCCTAGGGCCCACAGTGACTGGAAGGGTGGGCCAGGGAGTCCTACTGGCAGCTGGCCCAATTCTGTGTGCTGAAGCCATTCCACAGAGCTCATCCCTCCTATACTTCCACTGTGGGAGCACTTGCCCCATTCATCCCACAGTTAAGCTGCCCCTGAAGTCCACTGAAATCAAAGGAAAGCTTTCCATTGATGTCAATGGGTTTTGGATCAGACCCTTTCCATTCTTCAGTACTCACTTCAGATGAAATTCACCCTCGTGTATAGAGGCCCAGAAAAGATCTATAGACATCTTACGTAGGATTTAAGTGGCGCATAGGGTCCCCTGCACAGAGGTGAATTTTACTTTTCATCCCTACCTTTAAGGAAAATCTTGCTTGTTTTGCTCCTTATAGGCTTGGTCTGTAACTGGGTCTACACAAGTGAACTCCTATGGCGATCTGGAAATGCACTGGAATCAATGGGGCTCCATGCAGGTGCAAGACTATCCCGGCATAGAGCCAGTTGTATAATCAGGGCTTAAGTCAACTACCTTGGCTGAGTAAAATGTCTGTTATATGTTGAAGATTGACCTCTCCAGTGGATAGTAATCACCACATCAGAGGCTCAAGACAGCAGTAGTATGGACTAGAACAGTAGCTGGAATCAGGGCATTATCATTCAAAGACAGGGGTTGTGAGGTGGCGAGACTATGGAAGTATATGAAAAATGTGCTTATTTTAAAATGTACTGAGATTTTTATTGTTAGGATTGATTTAGATACGCTGCTGCAGGATCTGAAAAGGCACTTTTTGCATACTGAAAAGGTACTATTTGCATATTTATGAAAGTTTTTTCACTATGAGTAGGAAAATGCTTTAACCCTTTATGGTTTCTAAAAATAAAAAGTTGACAATTTGCAAAAGTCCTTTATTTTGGAAAATGAAATAATTAGACAAGGAGAGAACACAAACCTCAATACAAAATAGCATGCAATGAATCATTGATAAATGAGATCATATGATGACACGTGCATATGACATTGGACATTCCCTAACATTCTGTTCCTCTGGATAACAATTAAATAGAACAGAAACACATGAATATCCCAATTAGAATGAAGGAGTTAAGAAGCCTTAGGAATTATAGTAGCAGTGTTTATTTGTCCCATAATTAACATTAGACATTACCTCCTCTGTTATGAGTAGAATATATAATCTGATCTCCCATTAAATTCTACACTTTCCATCTCAGTAGGCACTCTGTACCAACTAATTATCACAAAGGTCATTGTTCTCATTTTTAGAATACCAACAGATCATTAAAACAGCACATCTCTGATTATGTCGATAGATGTGGGAAGCCGCAGTTGAGACAGAATTTTCAATTTCACAAGGGCTGAAAACAATTCTCATAAATTTAACAAGAGGATAATCTATTGCACAGTATACTCCCTTTATAGTGGATATTTCCAAAGGAGAAAGAGGAAGTGATGAGTAATAAACACATCCAAACAGAGAGATGGAAACTGAGCTGGCCATCGTAGTTTTAACAAATGTAATCACTGTTCATCTACAAAATCCTATGCATTAAGTAATGTTAATGGTCTGAGTCAAACTAGTGATGTCCAAACCTCAAAGTATCAGGAGATTCAGTGTGGCTTTTCAGTCAGGATAAGCACACACAAATTCCGATGCCTATCGGAAGCCAACTGGGCTGGAAATCTCATAAGAATGAGCTTTCTTGTGAGGTTTCTTGTATCTCCTGCTTTCATTTGTGCTGCAAATACAGTGAGAATAGAACAATATTTCTTATAACTGACTCACAACTTTGGTTTTGATTCTTGCTGGAATAAGGAAGTGCAGAGACTATGAAAATGAAAAAAAGTTTTCAGACTTCAGTTTGAGTTGGTCTTGAATTTTACTTAAAAGTTTGAATTGGTTCTTATTTTATTGAGAGCATTTCCTGTACCCTGTAAGTAAATGATTCATACATTTTAAAGCCAGCAGGGATCATTATAATCATCTAGTCTGACCTCCTGCATAACACACGCCATAGATTTTCACCCAGTAATTCCTGCATCAAGCATATAACTTCTGGAGGAACAAAAGCATATATTTTACATAAACATCAAATGGGGAAAAAAGCATCAAAATTTAGAGTTAGAGGTGAGAAGAAATCTAAGCCTCTGCACCAACTTTTGTTGTGCAAAAAAGGCCCAGTTACTTATGGTAAATATAATCTAATTGAGATTGAAGTGAGTTAGCCCACACACCGTGTGGCGATTTTGTTTTAAAAAGCACTAGGGTTAGACAGAGTTGTAGAACTTTATTCCTTTTGAGTTCTACTCAGTGAGTATCAGAATAAATGCTCTACAAATAAAAGGAGATTGTAAATTACAAGTATTTGAATTCTTAGCCATAACGATAAAGTAGGCTTGTTTGTGAAAAATGCCTCTCTTCAACTCACAAGGACAATGATTTCTGCTTCATCATGTTCAATCAGATTTTCAGTTGATGATATGCACTATTCTTCCTTTGAGATGAGCAATATGATGACCCTAAGGCAGTGACTTTAATATGAAACCTTCTGAAATTTGCTGAGACAATGAAAAGAAGGAAGAATCTGCAGTATTTTAACTGTTCAAAGAAGAGAAGCTGCACAGCCAAAATCAAAGAAAACAAAGTGCAAACAGGATCAGAATATTAATTTCTTTTAAGAAGTGCAAATTAGCCTGCAGTCAGGATATGGAAACTGCACACCCCCACACTTTTGGGGTTGAAATGTCAGTCTGACTATGCTGTCACCTGCTGAAATAAAGTAAAACTTTTAGTTTTAATTATATATTGGCTTGTTTTCTCTCTCATTTTTCATTGCCTCAGCATTTTTACATTGCATCTGGGGGCACAATAGCCCTTACCATTTCTTTTGGATTTGCCATTAACATAGGATATATGGTACAAACAAATAGAAGTTAAAGAATGATATTAATTTCTATCTAATTACTCCAGACAAATGCAATAGATATTGAATAGATTCTGCTGTAGCAATGTATATGGTCGAATTATTACAGGCAATGCAAGCAATATTAAATACCCACAGGAATGCTTGCAGAAGTCTACTTACAAAATCTATGCCCATTCCAGTGCAAGTGCACAGGGAGGGAGGAGAGCTATAAGGCAGAGAATGCAGTGAGTCCTACTCCCGCCATATTAGGCAGGGGACAGCCCTTATTTGGATGGCTGATACAAGAGGAGCCTCCAGTCCAGCCAGGTCTGCAGTGTTGTGGTGTGACAGCTGAGATCCATGTTGGGGAAGCACCAGCTATACCTGTCAGAGAGGTATATCAGGTCCTTCAGCCCAGTGTGCTCTCCCTAGCACCCAGTAGACACGTTATGTCTTACAAAACCATAATGGCTTTACGTATTCATGGCTGGAATGGGACACCTCATCTCAAATCTCCAGCGCACCTCTGCCATGTTAAAGGAGTAACTGAGCCCCATGGGCCAAATCACCAGCTGGTATAAATTGGCATAGCTCCATTGACTTCAGCGGAGCATCACAAATTTACATCAGCTAGGATCTGGTCTGATGCATTTGCTCTTCACACTACAGTATTCCTACCAAATAGACAGTTAGATCACAATATAATATATTAGTTAGGTGCAAAGCTACTTTCCAAAACCTCCGGTCAGTGGTTCTCTCCAGGTTATTCTCTGCGTTAGAGCACTTTGTACATTCACAGCACTACAAAGTTGTTAAATAAAACTTAAAAACAGTTTCAGGAAGACATGCTTTACCACAGGATGAGATCATGTTGTACTGTTTTAAAATGAAATAATATGAACACTATCTTCAAAACAGAACTAAAACAAATGTAAAAAGTCCATAAAATAATGCTGTTTTTATTGCAGCTATTTACCTTCTGCATTGCTGCCCCCAATTTGAGCTAGCAACTATTCAGAAGAGACCTTAATCTAGTGTCTGATCTGTAACCTATGCTTAATACTGGAGATTGCTGCTAAAGTTCTCATTTACTAGTCTGGAACCCCTGCTTTATAATAAAAGCACAGTCAGATCTACTAAGTCCAAATCAGTTTTGAAAATCTGTTTCTAATCTGTTTCTGTAAACGTTCTGTTTTACTCATTATGCCCCAGACTTGGTGTAAGTATAACTCCCTCTTAAATCATTCAGTTATCCAGATACATAGATAAATTAAATGCCAATTAAGCCACAGCTGACTAATAGCATCTCTCCATGAGACTTGTGTCAGTGAAAGAAGACAGCTTTCTCCAGATCATGCTGCAGTATGATGGAAACATCACAGTAATGGCTCATATGTGAAGTGCATTAGCCACATTCAGGAAGCTCTGTTTTCAAATGTTTCACAGAAAAGAACAGAGTAAACAGAAATTATCTCTGATGGAATAATCACTGGGGAAAGAAAAAAATTGCTATGACTCTCTTTCCCTCTTATCAACTTGATATGTATGTAGCTGTTAATTTTATTTTGATTTCTGATGCTGTTTCTTTTCTTTTTTGCAACCCTCCCACCTCAAAATGCTACTTTGACAGACAATTCGATTTCAGATGTTACAAAAACAATAGCAACAAGTACATTCAGTATCAAATATGTTTGCCCTATTTAGATAGGCTTATCTACAGTATATACTGTCAAGCATGGCAACAATATGCTGTAGCCATGGCACTTAGCTGAAGTGTAAGCCCTAGAAATGATGCATGACTATAAAAAGACAAGACAGTGGCAGCAGCAGCAAGAATTAGAGCTACCATGAAAACTATTTAAACCTAAAAAATAAGTGTGTGTTGGACTTGAGTGTAGTTGGGGGTGAGGAGGGTAATACTCTGTGAGAGCCCTATCCTGCTATCAGTCATGAATGTAATAATGGTCAGTCTTTACGCTAAGGTTCCCTTTATAAATAAGTTTTATAGGGAGTTAATAAGTGATTAATAGATGATTTAACAGATAGCTAATCAACTGGCATCAATTGTCATAGAGTCCAACTAGTTGTTTCTAAACATCTGTACCATCTACTGATGTGCTTAATGTCCTCTATAACACGTACTACTCATTTCTGTAATGTATTCAAAAACTAGAGCTGGCCAGGAAATGAGAGAGTGAGTACCTAAGTGAGTGAAGTTGCTGGCTCCCATTGTCTTAATGGAAGTTGTGTGCCTAACTTACTTAGACACTTTTGATAATCCCAGACTTCATTTTCATATGTCTTTTACGGAAGTTGCTTTAGATACAGGTTGGCAGCCTGCATAAGGAAATGTTACAATGGCATTACCTGCATTCATTACCCCAGCATTTCTACTAACACCATGGGACCAAAACTGACATTGGGGTGAGGTTGAGGAAAGAAGAGGGCACCAGGACATCTGAGCACAAGCTACTGAGGAAAGTGGGAAGCACGGGACACTATTTGCTGAGGAACTACTGCAATGCCACTTTCCAGCTGCCTCTTCTCCACCAGCTCCTCCTGCTGTAACTCCATGCTCCCATTCACAGGGAGCCTCTGACCTCACTGTGAAGGATTGTAGGCCTCAAACCTGGGCCAGTAGGTCCCTAGGCAGTATTCAGGCCATGACAGCCACCCAGCAGCTCACCTGAGTAACCAGAGAAAGCAATCAGTGGTTTGAGCATTGGCTTGCTAAACCAAGTATTGTGAGCTCAATCCTTGAAGGGGCCATTTTTAGGGCAAAAATCTGTTTTGGGATTGGTCCTGCTTTGAGCAGGGGGTTGGACTAGCTGACCTCCTGAGGTCCATTGATATTCTATGATAAGGATTTGCTTGTTCCTCCTGGCCCCATATTAGAATATCTGAAAACATTTCTGATTTTTCCCTCCCAGCTCCATCTGTTATGTTCCTTATAAATCCCAACTTTTTACTAAATAAGCATCCTTTTTTCCCCAGAGTTAACTAGTAAATGATCAGTTTCTTCCTTTATTGGTCTCAGGCACTGTAATACTTCAGTGAAACACTTTACAACTAGTGGTAACACCAGGGGTGAAAGTAACTCACAGGACTTACCAGTATGGCTGGAGTCCTGGGGTGGAGGTGGCCTCATCTGGAAGAGGCAGGGCCTCAAGATTTAAAGGCCCTGGGGCACCAGCTGTGGCTGGGAGTCCCAGGGCCTTTAAATCACCCAGGGGGCTCCCAGCTGCAGAGGTGGCTGGTAGCCCCCGGGGCAAACTAAAGGGCCCAAGGCTCAGCCACTGTGGAGCTCCGGGCCCTTTAAATGCTGGCCCCAGCCTGCCTGCCACAGAGGGGAGCCCGGAGGAGCCCTTTAAATCCCAGCCCCAGCCCGGCCGCCAGAGCTGCGGGCTGGGCCGGGGCCGGGGCCGTGATTTAAAGGGCTCCTCCGGGCTTCCCACTGCAGCGGGGAGCTTGGAGGAGCTCTTTAAATGCCAGCTCCAGTCCGGACGCTGGAGCTGCGGGCTGGATTTAAAGGGATCTTCCGAGTTCCCCGCCGCCTGGCCCGGCTGCTGCGGAGGGCCAAGGCCAGAATTTAAAGGGCTACTCCAGGCTTCCTGCCACAGCGGGAAGCTCAGAGGAGTGCTTTAAATGCCAGCCCCAGCCTGGCCACCGGAGCTGTGGGCCGGGATTTAAAGGGCTTGGGTCTCTGCGACCCAAGCCCTTTAAATCCCAGCCACAGAATCCGATGCGGTCCGGCACGGTGTACTGGCTCTTGCTGGTACACCGTACTGGACCGTACCAGTTTACTTTCACCTCTGGGTAACACACTTAGGGTTAAAATAGAATTGCAGAGGATTGAGAACTCTGGTGAACAATGCTCTTATCTGAGATTGGCACTACAGGATATTTAGATTATCTGTAGCTGTAAGAACAAATTCCCTGTAACATATCTGATCTGAAGAGCTCTGTGTACTTCAAAAGCTTGTTTCTTTCACTAACAGAAATTGGTCCAATAAAAGATATTACCTCATCCACCTTGTCTCTCTATAACATATAATGAATACTTAGGTTATGTTTAGTTTTGCCCCAGGATTTGTTGTCCTTAGAAAATTTACACTTTATCTGAGGTTTATGTTAGTTTAATGGAAAATTGCTAATGTACTTTTAAGGACTTTAATAGTAGCTTGGGGATTCTTGTATTGTTGGCTGGTGGCTTGAAAGCAGGTACCATTTTTTCCCCTAGAGAAACTTGCTATTTCTGCAGTACCACCATGATTATTATTGTTGTTGATGATGATGATGATATTGTTTTATTTATTTATTTAACATGTCTACAACAGTCACGCCTAGAAGTCTCAATCAAGTCAGGTTGTCTTAGGTACTGTACATACACATAGGCCTGAATTCTCACTTGCCCAAAAGATAATTCTGCAGCTATTCCATACCTGGAGTTTTTTCAGCTTCTTCACTTGGAGCATCTGTGGCACCAAGCCTTGTCAAGCTTCTGTGGCTTTCTGATTTACTTCAAGTAGGTTGGGAAGGTAGAATGTATTAGAAAGAAGAAGTCAATAGTACAATTAAGAAAAAAATATTATAATTTCCTTTTATTTCTTCTCATTTTCATCTACAAGATGCTGATACTGCAGCAGCTTCTGACAGTGATGAGTGGTGTGTAATGTAAGTTATAGCTGAGAGCTCAGAAGAGTAAAAAGCAATATTATTCAATACGAATCCCATGATGCCAAAGCAGCAATTTAAAGTCCTGACTAGTCTGATTCGGGGAAGGAATGTTCTCAACGGTGTTCACTGGCTGTGAATACCTCTATTTTTGGGTGCGGAATTTGAGAATCTTAAGCCTGATTTTCAAAGATGCTGAGTTCCCATGGCTCCCACTGGTCTCAGTTGTCTTGATCTATGTTTGACATTCCATATCCTTGATTTAGCCCAAGTCTTGAATGAGTTATTGACACATCCCTTTGATCAAACATTCTGGCATCTCCTGCTGTGGTTTCAGAATCTGTATCTCTCTCTACTTTTACTCATATCTATTTATATGAAATGTGTGCACATCTATAAAGAATGTGTGTGTATTATAAAGACAGATGTTCATGCATGTATAGAATACATGATGCTGTGCTGTGACATAACAGTAACTAGTATATGTTTGGCATGGGTGCATTATTAGTGGCAAAACCACGAGGAAGTATCAAGACATTTAAAATGAGTGCTAGATTTTATCCTGTAGAGCAGGGGTGGGCAAACTTTTTGGGCTAAGGGCCACATCTGGGTGGGGAAATTGTATGCAAGCAGGGGCGGCTCTAGGGATTTTGCTGCCCCAAGCACGGCAGGCAGGCTGCCTCCGGCGGTTTGCCTGCGGAGGGTCTGCTGGTCCCGCGGCTTCGGTGTGCCTGCGGGAGGTCCTCCGAAGCCACGAGACCAGCGGACCCTCTGCAGGCAAACTGCCGAAGGCAGCCTGCCTGCTGCCTTCATGGCGACGGCAGAGCGCCCCCCGCAGCTTGCCGCCCCAAGCACGCACTTGGCGTGCTGGGGCCTGGAGCCGCCCCTGTATGCAGGGCTGGGGCAGGGGGTTGGGGTGTGGGAGGGAGTGCGGGGTGTGGGAGGAGGTGCGGTGTGCAGGAAGGGACTCAGGGCAAGGGATTGGGGCAGAGGAGGGGTGTGGGGTGTATAAGGGGGCTCAGGACAGGGAGTTGGAGTGCAGGAGGGGTGCGAGGTGCAGGCAGGGGGCTTAGGGCAGGTTCCCCATTCCCGGCCAATGGGAGCTGCGGGGGCGGGGGCCTGCAGGCAAGGGCAATGTACTGAGCCCTCTCCTTTCGCCCCCCCCTCCCGCCCAGGGCTGCAGAGACGTGGTACCGGCTGCTTCAGAGAGCGGTGCGGGGCCCACGGTACCACGGGGGGCAATCCTGTGGGCTGGCTCCAAAGCCCTGAGGGACCAGTTCTGGCCCGCAGGCCATAGTTTGCCCACTCCTGCTGTAGAGTATAACTCATCTGTGCAGTTATCATTCCAATTGCTGTTCTTCTGAGACTTTCATGAGCACTAGAGTCACAATTTTCAAACAAACCCAAGCCTGGTCCACAGAGGGACTTAGGTATTGTAATGCCTAACTCATAGGCACTCTGCCACCTAGTGGAATCCACAAAGCCTGAGTTAGGCACTTAGGCTTCCTCTACAATCCCTGGGAGAGATAGGTGCCTAATAATGGGATTCACAAAAGCCTGTGTGCTAATCTCCTCTTGTGATACAGAGCCAGAAGCCCTCTGAGGGGAGATGTCTGTGACCCATGGACCTCTTGCTGATAAGTAGCCAAGGGCAAAGGGGTGAATCAAGATTACAGGGATCCCCTGAATCTGGAATTTACATAGTAGTTTACCCCAAAGTGTCATATAAAGTCTCTACTGAAAGCCTGTATCACACTGAGCATCATAATCTTTGCAAAATATATGTGGGATAATATGTAGGGAGATATGTATGTATATTGGAAACTATGTTATTAAAGCCCTGTAGTTAAAGGTAGGTGACCCAGAGGTAGCATGCCTTAAGACAGCTTCCATCAGACAGGAGGTGGGAGACACTATCTCTCAAGCTGACCATTGTGTATTGAGAGTCTTACAATAGCAGTTGATTTGCATACTGAGTCAAATGCTAATGAGGAGATTGTGCGGACTTCAAGAGGAGAATTTTACAGGAGGAAGTGAACCCTGGGGAGGGAACACTCTTCACAGGTGAAGAACAAAGGACTGGTCTAATATATCTAGGGGTGCAGAGAGATGCCCTGGCATCCTTCATTTGGGGAAATAAGCTGCTACTGGACTTGGTCTCATGGAAGGAGGCTTTCAGTTATGTTGGTTGAAAATGTGAGAAAGATGTTGGGTAGGCAGTTTGTTAGACGGAGGACATTTTGTTAGTTATGTTTAGGCTCTGGACTGCATGTTATGATTTTCTTTTATATGTAACCTTTGTTTCCATATCCTTCTTAAGCTATTATTTGACTCTCTGTTCTTTGTTAAATAAACTTATACTTTCTTTCTCTATAAATAAATCCAAATGTTGTGTGTTAATCAGAGCTGTGTCCTGAGGTGAAACTGGTAAGCGGTTGTGTACTGTTCCTTTGGGAGTAGTGAATCTGTGAATTCTCTGAGTCTCCAGTGCAATAGGAGCTGGACATTCCAGGGAGAAGTTCAGAGAACTTGGGGGATGGTGTTTGCCTTCTGCTAAGCTGTATGACAGAAAACAGAGCCTGAATAGTCTGAGATGGAAGCATTTTTGCTGCCTGTGATGGAGCTGATCCCTGTCAGACACAGACAAGACTCCCTCATGCTAAGAGCAGGTGGTAGTGAGATGCATCTCAACCCTGGACACTCCCGGGAAGCATCACAGCTGTGGCAGCGCTTTAACATCGGCTGTGTACGAGCCCGTATCAGCAGCCACTTCTTACCAGCCTGCCGTGCTGGCCTGTACCAGCCCACATTCACCTCTGTCAAAGACTGAATACCTCTTGTCAAAAACTAAAAACCCAGAAATTCCCGTTTCTTTAATTCTCTTGATCATGAAGTAATTATTCACTAAAAGCATTTAGTTCTGAAATTTAACATGATGCATGGGAAATAATATGCACAAGTTCTATCATTATGAAATCACTGGGGGAAAAAAGACAGAAAAAAAAAGACCTTATTGCAGGTACTGGCATCTCAAAATGAGAAGCACTTCTCATCTGGCGAAGTGCATCACATATGTCCCATTTAAAACCTGGAAAACTTCCATAGACTTCAATGAGAGTAGTTCCAACACAGAGTTTTCAGTTAAAATTACCCTTTCTTTATCTCTTGTTTAGAGCCACCAGCTTGCTAAAAAATGATGTAGATTTTGACACAGGCAGTAAAGATTGAGAGCCTCACCTTACAAGAGGTAAGCAATATAAGAGAAATTTAATCATTTTGCTTTAATAGTGTTATAACAGTTGGAAGAAGTCTGCTCTTTACAGATGAAACATTTTGTTTAGCCATCAAAACCTAATGTTCTTCTGACGTCAATTCAAATGGAATGCTGATTTGCTAAATGCGTATGCAGTTCATTAGCTAAAAAATGCTACACTTATGTTAGGCCTGATCTGTAAAAATTTTCACACGTGATTAATTTTACACATTTGAGAAGTGACACTGAAGTCAATGAGATTATTCACATATGTAAAGTGAAGTACATATATAAGTCTTTGTAGGATCTGGGCCTTTCAGAAATACATTATTCTGCAATTAGTCCCTTTCATTTAATTGACTTTGGAATTTAGCAAGTAAGGGTGGCAGAATCTCTTACAAGACAATAATTTACAAGAAAAGGCTGCTTTCACCTAGTGCAACCCAGCGTTCAAAATGTCTCTCAAGATTATATTTTCAATATGCAGCATCAAATTTTTCACATGCAGTTTTTCACACACCCCTGTGAACACTTTAATTTGTCTGATTAAATGGCAGTGTGCATTGAATTGTATATGCAAATTAGTGCATGGGCAAAATTCCACATGAACAATTAGCCAATTAATTGAAAATTTGGCCCTTAGAGACATTTTGAACTCTGGGTTGTTTGGTCTAAGTAAAGCAGACTTCCTTAGACATCAATATTAGCATTAAATATCCTTTTCAGCAGTTTTAAAATCTGACAACAAAACCAATTGGTCAGAAAATATTCTTTTTGTATTATAAATGCATTAAATTAAAGTTGATTGTTCTCCTGGGCTTTGGTTTTGGTTCCATGTCAGAGCACTATATTTGCAGATGAGTTATACAGAAATAAAATATAGTATTTTGTTGCTATAGCAACTAAGATCACTATTTTTTCATTTAGGAATAATAATAAACATTTAACTGAATCAAATAACATTTTCATTCTGACATTTCCTGAAGCAGGCCTTTCATGCAGACTGTGCATACTCTCAATTTAAACTACTTTATTATCCCATTTTACAGGATTTTTTCATTTCCTGTGTTATTGCCATAACCATTGGATTTAGCTAATACTATGCTCTTATCAATCATTATTTCATACCTGCATAACAAATGTTCTGAGCTGGCTCCCATAGGATTACAAATGTCTTTCTCATTGGTTTCTGGGTCCCCAAATTATTTCTTGGGATTCAGGAATGTCAAATGGGAGTCAACTAATTTTGAAAGGTGCCTTTCCAAGGGCTCACATTGCTTGCTCCAAAACTGAAACACATACACTGTCACTGTTAATGTCTCTTCAGTCAGTTCTGACCCCTTTACTCCCATGGCTACTTTTAACCTTAAACTGTTCCTTAAACTGTGTTAATTGTATTCACCATATGACTTCCGATCACTTATGTCATACAGTAGTTCATGGCTGATGAGTTTTTCCTTGGATCATTCCAGGATATAACTATTTGGAGCCTTATACATAGGTGTAACTTCACTCATGTTGATTATTGCTCTTGTTCCAAATTCTATCTAGCAATGGCTGCTCCAGTCAGTGACCGCATAATATATTATCTATTCCTTATCACCAGAGGAGTATGGCTTAGAGATCTAAGCATAATGTTTGAAAAACTCTCTTGGACCATACCTTCAAACCCTAAGGATAAGATCAAGCCAACCTTTCAACTTCTCAAGGTGAGAACTGAGCTCTATTCTGTTTTACTGCAGGTGAGCTTTCAAATGAAATTGTTAAAAAATGAGGCTTTCTGTGCTTTATGTGGACACTGAAGATTTCATCAGACTTTTTCTGAAACATACCAGAATCTTTCAAGCACTAGATAAGTGCATAGCAGTATTATAAAATGCAACACCCTTAATACATGAGATGCATAATGCTTGTCCCTAATGTATATCATATCACATTCCCAAATGCTCATTTTAAATCATTTAAGATTCAGAAATACCTTTAAATGATATTTTACTTCCCAAAAGAGGTATTTCAAGTCTAAAATGCTCTTCTTACTTTTAGCCTATCTTGTATATATTCTGAAGGAGGTGGGGAATTCCCTGGGGGGAGGGAGGTATATATGGTATACATACTCAAATGCGCATGCGCACACACACTTATCACACTGTATTTGGCATTCTTCTTTCTTATTTTTTTCCTGTGTTTCCAGGATTTAAGGAAGTGATTTGAGTCCTTCAAATCAGAATGCGCTGTTAAAGAGAAGTTTGCCTTATTATTCTGATCTGTCATTTTTTTGTGTAACAAGCCAGCTGTTATTTGAACAGCATCATTCTTATCCTCAATGGAATGACACTACAATCAGCCTTCATTATCTTCCCAAGCTCTTATATCAGAACTAAGTGCAAAGGAAATACTTTGTAATTACTCTAGGCAGATTTCCCACATGTTAGCGATGCCATAGATGGGATTAATGAATATCACTTGAAAAAGTTGAAGTAGACAGAAACAGAATAGGCTTCAGCAATCGTAACATACAGATGGGTTGGAATGCTAGTGGGAAAAAAATCCCCTCAGCAATTAAACTCATTTTTTGTAATCACAGATGTGCATAGCCTCTTATTGAATATTGAGTACACTTGAAGGGAACTTGTAGAGGAAAAGTGTGGTGAAATATACACAGTTTAGTTCAGCCAAGTGACAGGATTTTGATTATTTTGGTTAACAGATTTCAGAAACCCCCAATCTCTGCTCAAAGGAAGCTAAGCCTCAGCTCTTTGAGTGCTCTCCTGATCATTTCTCCATTTGGCTGTATTGAGAAATGAAAGGTTTTTCTGCCATCAGAGATCCATTGCCTGAACTTGGGTAGGTTGACTCTTTAATCTCTGAGATACACCATTATCTCTTGAAAGGAGATGTTTAGAAGCTTTGCAGCAGGAATTAACATAACAGTGTCACTCACAGTTTGCCTAGCTAAATAATTCTCCTATGCTTTTACTGGAAAGAGATACTGAACAACTATAGCACCAGCAGAAGCAATTTAGCATTGTAGATGTACTTGTTGTAGGAGATAAAACAGCAAACTGTGATATGGACAGGTAAATAGATCCATGTCCCACAACCCCAAAGTCCTAACTGGGTGATTTTAATCTGTAGTAGAGAAAAGGTATATCAGTTGGGCTACCTGATCAAACATACTGTTGCAAGTCCAATGGGGCAGAAGCTCAGCTGATGCAATTAAAGGAGCTATCGCAATTTACGCAAGCTGAGGATCTGCTCCAAAAAGTTCTGTTTGCATCTGGGCCTTCAGAAATATTTCAGTCGGACAGATTTTGGTGTTGCTGCTCTTGCTGATTCCCCTGGGGTTTCTTTCCATATTTCAGTCACCTGTTCAGAGTTTAATTTCTCAATGAGATTAAGGTACCTTTGTGGGTATGTATTTTAGCCTCTCACTTACTGAAAAAATTGAAGTTGAGCTCTTTCAGTTTCAGGAGCTGGGGTGGATTTGAATATCAGTGTAAGCTGG
Source organism: Mauremys reevesii (assembly GCF_016161935.1). Lineage (NCBI taxonomy): Eukaryota > Metazoa > Chordata > Testudines > Geoemydidae > Mauremys > Mauremys reevesii. The sequence goes on from NC_052623.1 coordinate 84,158,472, forward strand.
CAGGCTATCTCACCAGCCCAGGAAAGAGCCAATGACTCACCAAAGTCAATTTCAGGCCCTTGCTTTGGGGCACAATTTATTGTTCATAACATAATATTTGTGAGTAACATAACGCCAAAGCAATTCCCCTGACCCATGCAGACTCCATTCCACAGAGATTTTCCCCTTGCCTCTCTCATCGCTGGATGGAGGACACACCCTTCCCTTCAGTCCCCTGCAGTGTTACGTGCAGGCAGCCCTTAAACATTTCCTAGCTTTTACCCTGTTACAATTAGAGTCAGATCTTAGACTGAGTTCAAAATCAGACAGATAAACTCATTCCTGGTTCTGATTTTGCCAAAATGCCATAATGGCAGTCATTCTTTCAAGAAATCAGATAATACAATGATACTTCTGCCATTTTGATCTTAATTCCCAGGACAGCAGCTTATGGGATTTCAGCTTCAGTGAATCCAGACCATAGCTCTGATTTGGCACTCAGCTATAACCTACTATTAATCCAGACCTGGATGTAAACACTACTTCCTCAGCCTACATCTAGACCATATAATGATGAGATACCAGAGCACAGAGCTCTTCTTGGGTGGTTTTGCAAGAAGGCGGTGTCATGATGTAAAACCACTAATGCTCCAATTTAGTTTCTTATATTCAGAGCTGATTCAAAGGAGTTCATAAGTTTTTCTAAGCACTGATCCATTCCTGATAGTTCTTTTTTGTTTCCCTTATATACTTAAAGTACTATGGTTACCATGAAAAGGTCAATATCAACTTACAGATAGCAGCATCAAAGTTACTACCATTATTTCCTATTTGAAGGACAAGGAAACATAGCATTATCCCAAATATCACTGTGTGGTGACTACTGGTAAATGGTGATTTTTGAATGGCGACCATTTTGTTTATACATCCAAAATATCTTGACGCATATTACAACTTTGAATACTATACTTAGGAATAACTGCACTTACTACTGCAATGCAGCCATCTTTGGGCTGAAGCAGCACACAGCAAGGCTCCTCAACCATTTATGACAGGAAGTTAAGAAAATCATAGCATTTTTTCAAAACTGCATGGTGATTTTACATAGGCAGAAATAATTAGCTGAGTAATCATCTTCTGTACTCTAAGTGATACACCAACTGGATTACATTCATTTTTAATAATTGGATTCAAGGAGTTGATGTTTCAACATGAAGGAATTTTCCTTAGAGGAAGAATATATCCTCTGTCAACATTTTGTTAATATGTGAGTCGTGTATTCTGATTTGGTTATCTCAGCAGTGTCCTTTTTGGAACCCTATTTGTTTCAGAATATGTATTTTATACTTGATTAACACATGATTAATGAAAGTATCAGGCATAGAAATGCATCAACGGCATTGACAATGACATCCCCAGAAGACTGTTTCTAATCCCTATAGAAGGGTAACCAATGTGACAGTTGGATTCCCAGGAGTAAAGCCTCATGAACATCTGCCATGCTTACTTTAGTTTGTCTACAGACTCACACACAGTGTCCCATTTCTTCACAAGCCTTTCAAGCATATATAAAGAGCTCATTGTAGAGATCAGCAGATGATTTTCATTGTCATTATTCCTGTCGGCACCAATAAATGCTTAAATCAATGAGCGGGGCCTGGAACAATGTTTCCCTCTCTATTTCTAGTTTTGTTTTCTCAGTCATCTCCAAATTCTCAGATCATCCTCAGTGTGGCTTATCTGTTTCCCTTATGCCTTTATAGACAGGAGGTCAATTTCTACTTCAGGCACTGTAGTGGGGGATACAAGCCCCACCCTAGTTGAGAAAGACTTAAGAAGCTACTGTAAGCTCACTCAGCCTCTCCCTGCTACACCTGCAGCAGGTGCCATGCTTGGAGGGAGGGGTTAAAAGAGGGGAGCACAGCTCATTTGGGGAGATGAAAGTAAATCTCCAGCTCTGCTCTTTGAGGAAGCCCTGGCTGGGGCCGGCGGTGGCTTGAGAGACTGCTGCCTGCCACCTCCACCCTGAGGGAAGGTAAGCCTGTTGTCTGCCTTCTCACCAGTGCCTTATTTCCTGGTTTTGAGTAAGTCTGTAGCAATTGGTGTCACACCTGATTCGGTGACTGCCAAATAAAAGACTTTTTGTTTCCTTACACTTGACTGGGAACCTGGTGGTGGCTTGTCCTGAGCCCAGAAATGGACAGATCACAGGTTCTTTTTTGGCTTTGTTGCTTTTGCAAGTCTAGTGGTTTTGATCTTTATTATGCCTGATCTTTAACCTTCTTATTATTGTATCAAATTATCTGTATTTAGAATATGTCAGCTAGTTAGAGAGAACTGAGTATGATAGGTGGGGCATGTAGCACAGCCTATTAAAGGTGCCTGACACTTCCCATTAGAAGACCCCATATTCAGTTGCTTATACCTCTCCCATGTTTTAATTGTTTGGGTTGAAATTTTCCATGCTGGGGAGGTGTGCCTCAGACTGATTTCTTTCTGTCTTTAACTTCAGTCAAAACAGTTCAGCCTTCTCTGAAAATGAGGCAAGGGAAATAATACACTGTTTTGCTCATGTTATAAACTGGTGACCTTTCTCTTTTGAAAAGCTCTGGTGCCCCCATGTTTTGGAGAAAGGACTTGAAATTTGGCAGGGGTGGCCTTCGTATTAGGAATATGTCTTTCTTTTTCTCCCCAAGAAGTTTCCCAAATTTGGCCAAATTCTAAACCTTTGAAAAATCACACTTAACACATGCTCAGTAGGGGCCTCCTACAGCTCCACAGTTAAAATCCCTGATGATTCCATCAGCATTGAATATGCTCCAGCCTGATACTACATGGGGCTGAGCAGGACTTTCCAGGCTGCTCTAGGCCATGCCAGGTATAGACATCAGAACTGACATCTAGGATCCTGTCTCTACTGGGCTCTCCAAGCTCCCTGCTGCTGGGCCTACGCAGCAAGGAGGAGGAAGCTGCCTGAATCAAATGAAGAATGGACAAGAGCCAGACCAGGAGGCCTGAGCCCAGAAGCAGAAGATTGGAACAAGGAACCGGAAGGTGGGGAAGAGACAAGGGGTGGAGGAATGGAAAGTTGGAGAGGACACTGGGACCATTATCTGAGAGAACAATACTGGGACTGGCTGGACAACTAAATTGAGACTAGGAGCCAGGAAAAACACAGAAGGTGGGAATTGGGAGCCAATGGGTGAGGAAGGAGACTGAAACTGGATGAGAAATTGGGGGGAGACTGGGATTTGCTGGACAAGGAGACTGGGAAGTGATGTGGGGAGGAAAGACAGATCTGACAAGGCATCAGGATGGTGGAATGCGGGGCATAGGGAGAAGAGAACAAGGCCTGGCTGAGCAAAGAGACTGACATAAAAAGCTAGATGGGGAGGGACACTGAGATTGGACAAGGAGCCAGAGGAGGAAGATTGGGACTGTGAGCCAGCGAGAATGGGGAATATGGGCATGGGGGGGGTGATCCAAGAGAGACCACAGACAGGAGACTGGGGACAAAGAATTGGTGTGGGGGATGTAGGGGAAACTGGGAAAGGTTGGGTAAGAAGACAAGGACAAGACATGCAGGGAAAGATTGGGACTGATGGGGGACAGACTGTGGGTGGGGAAGCCAAAGGGAGTGACAAGAACTGGCTGGGCAGGGGGACTGGAACTGGGATGAACAGCCTGAGGAAAGGAGACTGGGACTGGCTGGGTGAGGCGAATAGGACTGGGATGAAGAGACAGGTCTGATCCAATGAGGGATTGGAGGGCATGGGGCAGAAGGGGTCATGTTTGGGGTGTGGGAGAAATGGGCCAAAATCTGCCTACTAGAGCATGTTCCCTTCCAGAGCCTGGAATGGAACCAAAGGCTCCTGCATCTCATTCTTCCTCTGCTGTCAGCAAATATTGGTGAAACCCACTGGCAAAGTGTCTCATCCCTCCTCCTGTACTGGTCTGCATAGATAATTACAATCTTTACTGCTATCATTTACTCTATTGGCTCAAGTGGAAGATGTCTGTGTGGTGTATCTAAACATTGCAACCCTACTGAAGAATCGTATGGATATCAATATGATGTCACAGGATGAAATCTGCTATAAAGTCTGCTTTTTAAAAAAATCTAGTAAATTACACACACAGAGACTCTAAAAGAAAATTTTTAAGGTTGCAAAGTCAAGCTTTCAAAAATTAGGATATGCCAAAATTAAGGTGCCTGTGTTAGAGGTTCTTAAAGAAAAGGACACCAGAATGTTTTTTATCATGGGCAAGACAATTTATTTTTCCCTAGCCTTGTTCTCTGAAACAGCTGAACCCTTGTGGCTGAAGTTTTCCAAAGAAGAAAAAAATTCAGCCTGAGGTAGACACCTGGCATAGAAAATTTCATCCCAAATGGTTAAAGTTTGGTGAAATTGTAAGAAGCAACTGCAAACAGGGTCTTATAATAGGACGGGTCAAGAAATCTTATAGACAGTGCTACCAGCCATTCTTGTAATATACAATTAGTTACACACTCTGAATGCTCTGTATCATCTGACCACTTATCAGACATGGTACCTATATTACCATATTTCTAGATAAATATAATTATTTGGGGAAATAATTCAGTCCATCCCTGCTTCCACATTTCTCTCTCCACACTCAAGTTATGCCAGATCTTAAATGAGTTCAAAGAACCAACTTTGAACCAAACTGTAGTAATTTGGTTTTAAAATGAGGCATTTCTTTGAAGAATTATGGAAAGGGGTTGGCAAAATGACAGCAGCTATAAAAGGCAGACTGAAGCTGTCAGCATGGATGCAATAATGCAGCTGCTGCTTGTGACTGGGAAAGGTCAGAAAAATATGTAGAATGCTCAAACAGCATGTAACAGTTCCTGAGCATTACAGAATGCTTAGGCAGAGGCCTGAGGTACAGTACAAAAGAAAATAGAACAAGCAAGAATAAAATAAGTGGGGTTTACACTTTACACATATAGCGCAAATGATGTCAGCCATAAAAACAGCATCCATGAATTGATCATGCAGTCACATCCCACCACTTCAAGAAAGTGAAATGTGCTAACCTACCTCACTAAAAATCCCATAGGAAACAGGAGGGAAAATGTCCTAAAGCCTGTGGGAATCAACTGAAGTACACTCATTGACTTCAAGGTTGCATCTACATTGCATAGTAAATTTTGGCCTCTGACTCGTATTTAATCCCAGCCCCTCTGCTGTCCGCACAGAAAGGGCTCTATCATATGACAGAACCCTCAGAGCAAAAGTCTGCTGGCTCAACCAGGGGTATGGGTCTGAGCCCGCAACCGCTATGGCACAGGTCCAAGCTTGCTCACTTTGCAGTGAGGACATAGCAGAAGCCATTGTTGCCAAGCTTGAGTTTGGAGAGTCCACCAATACTGTCCCGTAGTCCCCTGGGCCTATGTGTCCCAGTCCTTCTCTCTGGAAACTTCCCACTCAACTTCCAGGAACCAAAAACAACCACCTGGTTCAAATACAGCTGCTCACCATTTAACCCTTCTTTTCAACACAGATTGCTCAGTTTTAAGCACATTTAAGCCTACCTTATTGAAAACTAAGAAGAGTCTCTCCATTCTAGCTGGCCAGAAGAACACACCAAGATCCTGGTCAACATGTGGTATGAGGAGAGCAAGATCCACGACTTTAACAAGAGTACAAGAAACTAGCATGTTTATGCAGACATATCAAAGAGGCTGGTGGCACTGGGGATCCACTGGACTGGTAGTCAATACCAGGAGCAAGTCATGCTCCTCAAGATGGCCTACTGCCAAGTGAAGGATGGGAACCATCCATCAAGGGGCTCCCTGGCTACGTAGCCCTACTATGAGGAATTTGATTAGGCGCAGGGAACTGCTCCAAGCACAGAGCGTACAGTGCTGAAATACAATCTGCAATACAATCTCTGGAGAGGGGATAACATGCTTATAATCTTGGAGTCAGAGGCTGCATTAGAGGAGAACCTTCAGTTGCTGGAGCACGACCCCAAACAGACCATATTGCTGTCACCAGGCCTGGATCAGGCTATGCAACTGGACCAGCTACAGCACATCTTGGACCCATATTCAGAGGGGCTGCTTAGAGATAGCTCTGGGAAGCAGCCCACAGATGAGGCAGCACAACAAGCATTGGAGATTGGTATAAGAAATGGTGGTCACAACATGTTATTCTTATTAAGAACAGGAGAGACTTACAGGTTATGACAGATAAAATTATTATAAGCATGGGGTGGTAGTATGCTTCTGTTGAGGATGGAGGCCATGTCATCTCTTTGGTTGCCTCCTCACCCCCTGGCTGACACCAGGTGGGATCCAATATGGATTCTGGGACATGGGAAAAACAATAAGCAGTTAGCACTAACTTTTTACTAGGTGACCTGCTTATTGTTTGAAAGAGGGGTTCGGTATTAGCATCATCAAGCTTAGATTCAGATCTCTGCATGGATAGCTCTTTTTAGAATTCAGCCATGCTGGGGCACTTTCGTGGCACAGCTGAAGTGTCCCAGTCTGCCTTACTTATTGGTCCAAATACCTCAGTTATCTGTCCCAATGGCAAAGGTGGATGTGTTTAGTCTTATGGGCCCCTGTCTGGTTTGTGCAGGAATGCAGGATGGTTGTAAGCAGGCTGTCATGCGTCTTACATCCTACACTACTATCTTATTGATTTTTGCCAAGAATTTTCATCCATCCCTTGCTGGTGATGCATGTAAATGTATCACACAGTAGGAACTTTATATAGTTGGTAAAATTCTGGGGCAGGGCATACTTATGCCCAGCACTGTAACTCAAGGGTCTTCTCCATTGGTAGATGTGTGGATCAGTCACCAGATGCTGAAAAATCTCCTCATCATAGATGGGTGGCTCTCCTCTGCTGTCCTGGAATTCTTGCTTCCACTCAGTCACCTCTAGCAGATTAATATCTTCCAGAGATTGTACTGCCTGAAAGCATGGTAAAACCAAAGCTAGTAATAGGGTGCTTCTTAGGCACCTCCCCTCCCCACACACAATGGGAATTTTGTTTTTTGAGATTTATAAATGATTGTAATTGAGTCTATTATGTTAATCTTACCATAATATGTCTAGACTTGGACCATGGCTTTCTGCAGCTTCTGAACAGGTCAGTGAATAAAGAATGAATAACATGAAACCAAATGATGAAAGTTTGTGCTCTTTCATTTTCTTTGACAGGCTCTTCCACTTCTGCTGGGCAGAAGCAAGGAACCAGAAGACTGGAAGAATGGCCACTCAGCCTATGAAGGAGAAGGAAAAAATCAGGGATGAAATGCTGCAGGGCATTTTGGTCAAGGTGGACAAACAGCTGGAGTTCCAGAGAAGAGGTTATAGAGGGAGAAGGAGGCAACCCAGCATGAGGAGAGAATGGCTACTCAGTTCCTGGAGCATGACCAGAAGTTGAGAGGGAGGAGGACAGAGCATGAGGAAGGAACTTTTTGAATGGTTCCTTGTTCTCATGGCCATCAGGGTACAGGCTCCAGTGCCTGCTCCACTGCCAGCTGAAATTCCAGCTACTGTCTCAGATCCATGCTCTGAGTCCCCACCACACTATCATGTCCTGCAGCTGCTGGATAATTCTGAGGTTGGCTGGCCTATCATCCAAGTAATGAACAGTGCATAGACCAGGGAGATGTACCCAGGGCAATAGTCCACCCCCGTGAACTTACATGTGCAAAATGTTCCAGAGGGGGCAAGAAGAACAGGCACACAGGGGACATACAGTTCCATTATCAGACAGACTGTAGTGGTTGCTCTATATGTAGATTGGCAGTTTTGCACTTTTGTTGCTTCCGTTGTTTGTTCTGCATTTTTTTTGTATTTAGCTTCTTGTTGGCAGCTGGTCTTCCTATAGGGTGCTTTAATTGTTATTTAAATAAGTCTCAGTGTCTTGTTTGCAAACAAGAAGACGCTGTATTTAGTTCATAGGCTGTTGTGGCCCCAGAAAGTGTGGGATAATTATACCACTTCATTTTCTTCTTATTCATATCACCCTGCAAACCCATCATGTGGGCCCTGTAGGGATCCCTGATTTTCCTTGCATGTGGGATCCTGCCCCAGAAATGATAGCAACATTTTCTGGTGCATGTTCCTGCAGTTCAGCAGTCTCTCGAGTCCATTTCTGGTGAAAAAAATATTCTTTTGCCTCACAGACATTGTGCAGTACACAGCAGGCCACCATAATGCGGACAGCTTTGGCAACACCCAAACATCTTGGCTTCAATCTGCCAAACTTTTATTCCACTACCATACTAAAGCTACTGAACATGTAATTGAACTTTCTTTTTCTAGGTCCTCTGGAGTCAGGGAATATTTTCAAAAGCCATGGCAGAAGAGGAGATGTGGGGTCCCCTAGAATTACAGTGGAAACAGACTTCATTTATAACAATGTCATTTGGAGAGACAAGGTACCTGCTTGTCCATGAAGGTAAAAGCCTGATCTCTGAAAAACCCTGGCATCATGCACCCAGCCAGTACATCCCATGTTGGCGTCCATGAACCTGCCTCTGTGGTTGACAAGGGCCTACATAACGATAGAGTTTATGTACTCATTTGTTCATTATAGAGGACAAATTATGTGTACATGAGTCCTATTGATAGCACCTGTGCAGTTTGGGAAGCCCATTTTCTCAAAGCTGGCTACTATTTCTGGAACATTCTTTATAATCACCACCTTTGAGTAAACAACAATCCTGATTGCCTCACAAACCTCCATCACTACAACCCTCTCAGTTGATTTGCCAACATCAAACTGGTTTGCCACAGATGTATCAGTCTGAGGTAGTCGGCTTCCAATGGGTTATAGAGATCCACTTCTGGACCAGTCTGGCTTCCCTCCAGCATGTGTGCTGACACTGGAGGGTTGGTGCAAGCTGCTTGCACAGATTCGGGAAAATCTGCTTCTTCATGTGAAAGTTCTGGATCCACTGCTGATCATTCCAGGTCCACAGGATGATGTGAGCTGATCCCACCAATCTGTGCTTGTGGCCCTGCTACAGAAGTGCTAGTCTACACATGGGGAATCTGTGGCAGTGGCAGCAGGCATTAGCTTTATCAACTGAGTCATGAATGACATGTCTGTGTCCCTCTCCAAGAGCTACCTTCTATAGGACAGATACTGCCACCAAAATGTCCACCACAAAATCTCTGCCCAAATCCAGAAATAGCAGTGAAATTGCCAGAAGGAAAAGGTCTTCCACCAGTGCTGGATCAATGGCCTGACTCTGGTAGGTGGGAGCATGCAAACCCAAAATGGTTCACCTGGATGTATTGGTGGGCTAGGGGCATTTTTGGTCAAGTGTCACAGGATAGACACACAAGTACACCCACAGCACACCATGAACCAACCTCCACAGTGACTACAGCTATTAAGTATCAGAGGGGTAGCCGTGTTAGTCTGGATCTGTAAAAGCAACAAAGAATCCTGTGGCACCTTATAGACTAACAGACATTTTGCAGCATGAGCTTTCGTGGGTGAATATCCACTTCTTCGGATGCAAGGCTTGCATCCGAAGAAGTGGGTATTCACCCACGAAAGCTCATGCTGCAAAATGTCTGTTAGTCTATAAGGTGCCACAGGATTCTTTGTTGCTTTTACAGCTATTAAGAGTGCTAAGGACCCTGGATATGCTCCCAGGAGCCACATCATCTGACACATATCTTCACACCACAGTGTAGCTGTGCTGGCATGGGTATGAGGTGTGCATAGCAATGCAGTGTGGCTGCTCAAAGAACAGGTTTGCAAGTGCAGGTCATGCACACAGGGGTTTATTATGTCATGTAAACATACCTCAAGGTGCTCCGGCTCAGGCCCTAACATAGTACCTCCTTTTGTGTCTCACTGTAGCTTTGGTGTTGTCCATTTGTTTGGACCATAAAGCCATTGGTGCACAGATGGTGGGGTGGTTTTCAGAGCCTTGTGCAGCATCAAACACACCATGAGCGCTCAACAAAGGATAAACATAGTGCATAGGTTCACTGGAAGGCTTGATGGAAGTTAGCTTTCATACTAAAATTGACAAAATTAGTATGGGAATGAAAACGTCAGATTATGATCTGAACTAAATAGTCCATGACCCAGCACAGTGGGAAACTCTGGTGGAAAGCTAAATAAAATGGAAGTGAAAGTTAATTTTTTTAAGTCCACTGACTATTATAGGTAAAGGAGGGTGAAATTTCTATACCTTTGCAACCCAGATGCGGTAGGAACTATCTCCTGGGATATCTATTCTTGTACTCTACATTAGTGCAGATTTGCATTCTGCACAGATTTTCATTCTATACTTCCATTTCGGTTTTTAGTGAGTGGTATGTGTTTTATTGTTGTTTTGTTTATTAAGTGCTCTTTGGTGCTGATTTGGCAATGTTGGACACCTAAATCCTCCATATATTCAGAGTAAGTATTAGCTCTCTCACAAATCTTTCCAGCAGTCTGCCATTCTTCTGTTTTGGAGGAATCCTCTCTAACCATGAGAGGAGAGTTCAGTCCCTGGCTTATTCAGTCCTTTAGACTCTCTGCCAACACAGTTGCCAGTTAGTGTCGTTAGTGGTAGTGATTTTTGTGTGATGGACAACTTCCCACTAGGACCTGGATTAAGATCATCAACTCATTTCACATTGGTCACCCAGCCTTCATCCAAGGTAACAAATTTCCATCACCATTAACCTGAGATTGATTCAAATTTACAACCTACAGATGAAAGTCCTTTTATTCCACAGCCAACCTCATAAAACACGTAGTGCCATTCACACTAATCTAGCCTACCTTTTACCTTTCCTAATGACTATGCTTAAGCTACATCCCTTGAAAGGGTAAATTGCTCTGGTTTCTAATATACTTCACTTTTTTCATTATTATGTAATTGTGGTTTCAGGCTACTGCATTTTGTATTGCCATCCTAAATCATATAATTGATGCCTCCCGTATGGTCTCTCATTGTTCTCTCTTGCTACAGAGGGCAGGACAAGAGGCAATGGGTTCAAACTGCAGCATAGATGTTTTAGATTAAATCTCAGGAAAAACTTCCTAACTGTAAGAATGGTAGGACAAAAGAACAGACTGACTGGGGAAGTCATGGACTCTCCTTCACTAGAGGATTTCAAAAAGAGTCTGGATAGTCATCTGTCTTGGATGGTTTAGACACAACAAATCCTGCATCTTGGCAGGGGATTAGACTAGATGACCCTTGTGGTCCCTTCTAACCTTATGGTTCTATGATTCAAGTATTTTATGGAGCACAAACAAATTGTCCTTCGCCATAATTTCTTTAGGTTATTATGTTAAATTCCATTAATTTCCTCTAGTTTCTGTCTAATTTTTGGTGATGGGAAACTCTAGGCAGTAAGCAGCACTCGCTGAAGGCAAAGCAAACTTCTACATAGAGCAATTATTGCCACATATAAGTGAATCTTGTTCAAAACAAGAACCAGGTGCATTTGTACTCCAGCACTCTACTTTGCCCAGGCACCTTAGAAGAGGAATAAACAGCAGAGGGCTGCAGAGTTCAGCACAGGGTGAGCAGCATTCTTATCCTAGAGTCTAGTATAAAGACATCACCAGAGACCAGAATAGCAGGAGGTGAGTACAGGTATAGGCAGGGAAGAGGAGTAAACCAAAAACCAGGCTGGGGAAGAAGCTTGAGAAGGGGAGAGAAACAATTAAGAGAGCACCAAAGAAAGGCAGAAGGAAACAGAGCCTGGAAGGGGGGAAATCATGAAGAAGATGATAGGGAGAAAATTAGGGGAACAATGAGACAAACAGATGATAAGGAGAGGTGAGAAATAAGGAGAGATGTGATAACTGACATGAGTAGGAAGAGGGAAAATAATCACTACATTACCTACTGCCTATTAAATGCTAATGAGGAAACGCTGGAAACGTGCAGCAGGACAGGTTTTGGCACTAAAAAAGCAATAGTTCTAAGTTTATGTATGATTTGGCCCACCAGGATGTATTCAAGCCCTATTGTAAAGTGTATAATGCTCTGCTATTTTGCTTTCACAACTGATAACTGACCACAGATGGGAACTTTCTTCTATTGTTGGCTGCCACACAAGGGCACCATTTACTCACGAGAGGGGATTGAGTCCCCAGGAACCAGACTCCAGCGATTGCTGTTTAAACACAGTGGAGGTTGTCATGTTCTGGGGTGCAATCCAAACCAGTGAGGCCTTGTTGTAACTGCTTTGTTCTGCAGCCCTGAGTGCCACAAAATGCTCTGCTGCTGTAGCTCGCTGGGCTGGCTGCTTCCAGCCAGCATACAAGCATGCACTGAGTGTCTGTGTAAGAAGCAGCTCTGACTCAGCAGCTCTGATTCCAGTCGCTTGCTTGTTACACCACTGCCCCATTCTGGCCTCCCCCAGCCTGGCAAGATGACCCCAACATGACCACCAGTCACAAGTTTTCCCAAAACCATGGGCTCTGCTATGTCCAGCCCTCTCCTGGACCATTAAAAATAAAAGTAAAACACGTTTATTAGCAAAAGGAGATAAGATTTGAAGCAAGTTCAAATCTAAAGAATTGTAAGAAATTGATACATGCAAATAAAAGTGGAAAACGCTTTCTAGTGGCTAAGACTTAACACAAGAAGCTACAGGCTTTGTTCAAGGTAGTTTCCTTACCTATTTACCTTGCAGCAAGATGGCTGCCCACCCTCACGGCCAGGCTCTTCCCCCATAAAGTCAAAAGTGCTTGGATCCTTTGGCTTCCTAACTGAAAGATAACTTAGGGTTCTTTGTCCCTTTCCTTTATAGTCCAGTAAACCTTTGAAATGGAGTCTTCCGAAGTTTGCCCTCCAAAGTAAAGTTCATTCAAACAGTGAGAAGGGCGACATGGAATTCTGGTGGTGAAGGCATTTCCATGTTGGTTTCTTCCCCTGCTGGTGTTTGCTAAAATACAAATTGATCTGTTTCCTGCAATCTCCTTCGCCTGACGTGATGCTCAATGGTTATCTCCCCTGCTTGTTGGCTTGCTGGTCTTGTTTACCTTCTATGTAATGTGCATTCCCATTGTCTCTTAACCATACCTTGGAAGTACCAGTAAGGTGAAAGAACCACCTTTGTTTGTCTAGGGTGGGGTAACTTTAACCCTGCCTGGCAGACAACACTTTCATAACATAATTTCCAGTATGCTTGTAATTTTGAATTTGTCTTCCATACATACACCACACAATAATATTAATGATCAGTATGTTATTAGCTTTCTATTGATATCTTACATGACACCTTCTAGATACAGGGTATGACATTAGTGCATTGTGGTACACTGAACTGGTCAGGCCAGCTGAAACTTACTTATCATATAGCAGAGAGCTCCTTGTCCTCTTGCATAGGGATGCAGTTAGGGTCACAGAGGTCTGCCCTCAAATTGTATTATGTGAAGATATATCACTAATGTACCTTTTCTGTCAAACACTTCATTTAGCCTAGTTTGCAGAAAATGTAGCAGACATTTGTTCCATCTCAGTTACTGCAATGGTGTTCTATTTGGATCTACATTGTTTCATGACAACATATATTTATGCATTGTTAACACCTGATTGCTGAATGTACCAGGTTTAGGAATGCATCGTTGACAATTAATGCAAACCCCATGAGTAACTGTTTCCAGTCCCTATAGAAGGATAACCAATGTAGCAATCAGATTCCCAGGAGTAAAGCTCTATGAACATCTGCCACTCTTACCTTATAACTATCTACAAACTCCTACAGTTTCCCCCTTTTTTCAGATCTGTCAAGCATAAATAAAGAGTTCATTGCAGAACTCAGCAGATGGTTTTGCTTGTAGTCCTACTGGCACCAAAGGATTCTTGAGTCCAGGGGCTCTGGAACACTTTTTCCCATTTATATTGTAATTCCGTTTTGACATTCATTTCAAAATCTCCAGACTTCCAGCCTATGCTCTGGTACTTATTAATAACATGGAGCACCTTCATAGTGCTTTACCTCTACAAAGCATTAATTAATTTTCACAACACTCCAGTGATGTAGGTCATAAAACTGAGCTGGACACACTCCTGTGTGTCAGACTCTAAGCATTGTCCCTGCTTATATGGTAAACTCTTTGAGACCAGGACTGTCTTCTTCTGTGCTTCAGCAGCACCTAGCACAATGGGATCCTGGTCCAAGACTGGGACTCTAGGCTCTACTGCAATACAAATAATAAATAATACTATTGTACAGATGGGAAAAACAGACACAGAGGCCCTGCTCCAATTGCAGTACATGTAAAAATTCCCCTGCAGTGCAGTGTCAGACCCAAAGAGATTAATGATCTGATTTTCACTGGTGCTAAACCTTGTAACTCCCATTAACTTCAAATGAAGTTGTGGGTAGTCTATTCTTCTGAAATATTACTCATCCCCTCTCCCCCTAACTGTAAAATGGGGGAGCATAATGCTTAAATACCCACCCCATAGGGGAGCTGGGAGAATTAGTATTTGTAAAGTATTCTGAAAATGAAAATGCTTTAGAAGTTGTACATATTGCTATTGATTCAATGAGGATAGTTATAAACGAACTTTGCAAAAATATTGTGTACACGCAGTCCTATGTTCAGTAATAAGATTGTGACACAAATGCACTGTAGCCAAGAAATTCAGACTTAAGGCTAATAAGCTGTCTATTCTATTCCATTGTGAAATGCAGATCAGTGCATATTACAAACACAAACGGACATTGTGTTTTTATGGTCATCATGTTGTTTTTGTGAGGGTTTTGGGTTTTTGGGTTTTTTTTGTATTTTATGAGGTGCCAGGTATAGTTAATCCTGCCTCCTCCTGGGAGCGAAGGGGTGTGGCAGGTCTCGAGGACCACCTGAGTTCCTTCCAGCCCTACTTTTCTATGGTTCTATGACAGTCCATTGTAGAAAACAATGGTGGAAGGAGGAGGTCTAGGTTCAGTTCTGAAGCCTGATACAGACTCTCTGTGGCCATGGATAAGTTACTTGTGTATCTCGCTGTAAGCTAGTACTTATCTACCTCACAGCAGTTTGGAAGCTAAATTTATTGTTGTTTGTGAAGTGCTCGGATGCTATGGTAATATGGTTGTATAGGTACAGAGTATGTAGTTGTGGAAACTTAAAGTGTGATTTATTGTTTGCATTGCATTGTCTACCTGTTACAATAACATTAATCTTAAATCTAAACCAGGAGAAGCTTGAAGTGCTGCAGGGGCAGAGCAGTCAGCCCTGAGGTGAGGTGGTGGGAAAGTACAACGATACTAACAGCAGTCTCCACACTACGCATAGAGACTATCTGTTCATAGTGGTAATACTTTTCTTAAAGGAAAAAGAGCACCCGCTATAGCTGATGCCAGGAAAGTCACTAAATGGCTTCAAAGGAATCTGCACCCAGTCCTGTTCAGTCCAAGAGAAGATTGCTGTGAAATCCAGTGTTTGAAAGCAAGAGGAAGGAACTGAATGCAATAAAGTAAGTCTAATTTGTCACGCTAGGTGGACTCTTTCCATTATGTAAGCCTAATATGTCACTCATTTTACCTACAAACAGGAATTTGAAAGTTTAGGCTCATGTCTTGTCTTTTATCTGTTAATGTCAAAAAATTAGTAATTTTTCATGCATGATAATTTTTTGGGGGGAGGCTTCAGTTATGGTAATTGGTTCCTTTTAGATACTTCTGCAGAAATCTCACTCCTGCACAAACATCTTCCTTGCCAAAGCAATCCGAGTCCCCAGAATGTACTTTAAAATCTCTCTCTCTTACATAATATGCCATGTGCCCTTACCACTATTGAAATACTTTACAGCTGATTTCTCACATCTCCAGCAATGCTGCCTAGTAGGAAACTAATAAGTAAGATGCTGTAAACAGAAGAAAGAAAGGTGTTATTTTAAATATGACAGTATGTTCCAAAAGCCGGCTCCTGTTCTCTCTGTTGAGGTGTTGCCCTCACATATTAAGGGTCCTCACTTTACCCAGCCTAGTAGGCTAGTGTAATATTAGCAATGGTTGTTACACTCAAACTGTAACCATTAGCAGGGCCCTGGATGGTGGATGAGTAGGAGGAATATTTTCTTCCCTGTCCTCACATCCAAACATAGGGAATTCAGAAGGTAAATGTCGGGAATTGAGAAGGTAAATTTTGCACGGAAATAGTAATTTGGCCATTCAGGTTTTGTTTTTTGCAGCTGAAAATAACTTAATTGCACATGTCTATGTTAAAAAAAAAGATTAGTACATTTATAAAATCAAGCGCACAAAAATTTGGAAATACCAGAAGTAAGGTAGCCTGTGCAATCTTAATTTGGCCTCCTTGTGCATGTGTGTTACAATACAGTCTTTAAGTATATGATCTCTCTCAATTTTTCCACAGGACCTCTGCCTCGTTCAGTGCGCGGGATGGAAGATGATCAATTAATAATACCTAACTCTTGTAGATCACTTTTTGCCAGTACATCTCAAAGGAGATCCTTACTATGGTCAGTATCATTGTCCCATAAGAACATAAACATAAGAACAGCCATATTGGGTCAGATCAAAGGTCCATCTAGCCCAGTATCCTGTCTTCTGACAGTGGCCAATGCCAGATGCTTCAGAGGGAATGAACAAAACAGGTAATCATCAAGTGGTCCCAATTTTAGAAGTGGGGAAACTAAGTCACAGGGAGGAAAATGACTTGCCCAAGGTCACCCAGCTGGCAAGTGGCAGAGCTAGGAAATGAACCCAGGTTTCCCGAGGCCCACTCCTGTGTCCTATCCACTAGGCTTCACAGGCAGACCTGCCCAGTGGCTATATCAGACTGTATAATAAAGAAGACTCTGATCTATATGACCCCCTTTTTATATATTGCAGAAGTTGGAAGGTATTGTAATTATTGGGGCTGCTCAGTAATGGGGTACTCCAGATCCCTAAGATGCCAGGTGCACTGCAACTCAGATATGTCATATCAGGGTTTGGCCCTGCATGATAGGACACATGCTCATGCTCAGCCTGGTGTGGTCCTTTTTGATGCCTTGGGACTTGACTTCTTCACCTACCAGGGTTTTCTCAACCATTGCCCCAGTCCTGTTATGGCAAGCTGATCTTATTTGCTTTGCTCAGGACCCAGGTAGGGATTTAGCCTGTTGTAGTGTTGGACAAAACTGTTTCCCTCTCCATCCCCTAGGAGAGGGGATAGTTCACAGTGCCCCTCTGACATCTGGTTGACCACCCTGTATGGGTCCTTGTACTTCTGTTGCAATTTAGTACTTAAACCATTCTTCTTTCTGTGATTGCCCTCTTGGTACATCTGGGCAGATGTTATTAAATCATAGTGTTCCTTCTGGGTGGCCCTATCTCGTAATGCTTTACTGCTTGGCAGAGAGTGCTGAGAATACTGCCAACTGCATTAGGTAATCTGTGGGATTAGCATATCCTTCTATCACATCTGCTCATCCACCAATTCTACTGAGAGAGTAGTCTCATACCCAAACATCACCATATGTAGTGTGTATTCTGTGGATGACTGCACACTATTCCTGCAGGCATTCATGACACAGGGAAACAAGCTGTCATAATTATGTTGATTGGCATCTACAAAGGATGACAACAGCTGTCTGTGTATGGCTCAGAAGCTCCACCAGCCCATCTACCTGTGCATGGCAAGGTGTAGTTCAGGTCTTATTTGTTTTGAGCAGGCCACACACCTCTTGGAAAAACTGTAACTCAAAGTTTCACCCTTGGTCAGTATGCAAGGAGCAAGATGTGCTGTACTGGCAGGCGAAGTGCACAGTAAATACCTTAGCAACTCTTCGTGCTGCTTGGTCAGGCAGTGGATGAGCTTCTGCTCACTTGGAGAAGTAGTCTGTTTTCATAAGGATGTATCGACTACCTTTCTGACAGGTAGGGGTCCCAAAATATCCATAACCACCGTCTTTGGAGGACAGCTTGTCTGGTTGGTAGCCATAGGTGTTCCAGGTGTAGTATGCGCTATTTTATGAGCCCCATAGGTATAGCAAGACTTTATCTAGTCCTTAACAGACCTGCACCATCCAAGGAAGTAAACCAACTTTGAACCCTCTGGGTAAGCTTGTCTATTCCTAAATGTGCCCCCAGTCTTGCTGCTATGTAATGATTTCAGAATTTCAGGGACTGATCTCTTTGGGACCTCTAGCTGAGTGTAATGGCCCGTATTCTCCACTGCCCTTGGGTGCCTAACCAGTTACCTTTGCTCTAGGTGTAAAATCAGGCCAGGCTTCTCTATATTGGCATATGCCTGTGTCTGTCTATGCCTCTTCTATCTTCCTTTGAGTGCCTCAGCTGGGAAATTATTGGGTCTGTAGCTTGTCCCCCCTTCAAAGTTGTGGCTCATTCATTTTTCATCACAGCCTCTGCACCGTTGTTGGTGACCTTTGCTTCTGGGGTCAGGGCTGCTGTTAAGCTGGCAGTTTTTTGTTCCCCAATCCTGGTTTCCTTGCTGGTTCAGTCTCCTAGATAAGGCATTTGCTGTTTCCTTGGATGATACTAGTTCCTTATCCGGTCATGAAACTGACCCAGTTGTTCAAGTGACCAGGCCAATTGTCCTTGATGTTCATGGAAATTATGAAGCCACCTGAGTGAATTGTGATCTGTCTTTAACAGAAATTTTTCCCCCAGGAGGAAGTACCAAAAATGTTTGGGGAAGGTCACTGTGCCACTGGCAGACTAGATGCCAGAATCCAGGGCCTCACTGAACACTGACAAATGTGTAATTGGAAACCAGTCTGGCTTGCTTGTGTTAAAATACACACTAGTGTTAGAAGAATGCAGTTAGTGTTTTGACTTTATGGAATGCTTGTAGGATGCTGCATGTATTAATCCTACTTATAATATCTGTTTCCCATGGTATAAAGTTATATTGAGTGTTTCCATTGTAAACTTCCGTAATTGTTTAACTCACCAAACAGGAATAGAAGTATTAATGAAGGTAAAGCGCTTGTCCTGAACCCAAGATGGCCAACTGAAGACAAAGGAGGCATCGTGTAGCACAGGGGTCGGCAGCCTCTGGCATGAGGCTCACCAGGGTAAGCACCCTGGCAGGCCAGGCCAGTTTGTTTACCTACCATGTCTGCAGGTTCGGCCGATTGCAGCTCCCACTGGCTGCGGTTTGCTGTCCCAGGCCAATGGGGTGGCGGGAAACTGTAGCCAGCACATCCCTTGCCCGCGCCGCTTCCCGCCACCCCCATTGGCCTGGGACCGCAAACTGCGGCCAGTGGGAGCTGAAGTCCGCCCGAACCTGCCGATGCAGCAGGTAAACAAACTGGCCCGGCCTGCCAGGGTGCTTACTCTGGTGAGCCCGTGTGCCAGAGGTTGCCGACCCCTGGTGTAGCATCAAAGGACAGAGACCTTGTTGATTGCATTCCTCACTCCCTCCAGGAGGGGGAGGCCTGTGCATGAACTCCCTGCATCAGCTTGGATTTTGGGTTGAGGGGGGGAGGGGGACAAAAATCCCTGACAAGGAGAAATTGGCTTTCTTTATGCTGTCTGGACTTTGAGGGGCAAAGATTCCTATATATAAGCAAGAGATTCCCAATCTGTTTGGCTTGGGTCAGCCCTAAATGATATATAGAGCTGCTTGTTATAGAAACTTGTATTACCTTTTTAAATCTAAGACTGTAATTCGTTTGTATGTTTCCTTTTTTAACCTTTTAAATAACTCTCTTATTTATCTTCTTAGTTAATAAATCTTTAGTTAGTTTATTACAGGATTGGCTAAGGCATTGTGTTTGGTTTGAGATTTCAGTACAATTAACCTGGGGTAAGTAACTGGTTCTTTGGGACTTGGAATAACCTAAATATTGTTGTGATTTTTCAGGGTAAAGAGACCATCCGTCACATAGTCAAGCTTGCGTGGGTGTGTGACAGTGTACAGGGCATGAATTGGTGAGCTTTTAGACTCAGAGTGACTCTGATCACTCACATGCTAATTAGTTCCCCTTGAGAAAGCTGACTGGGATAATTAGACAATCAGGCTGACCCACTGGATGGGATAAGGAACCAATTAGCCCATCAGCTCAAGGCAGGAAGGATGCTCCAAGGTGGAGAGAGGGGACTATGGCTAGTTGAGCCCTATTACATGTAGGCCTCAATGGAGGGAGATGTCTGTTCCCCTCAGGTCTTGGGGTGAGCGCCAAAAAGTATGGTGGTGCTGTAAATAGACTGTTGCATAGGGATTGTTGTGGAAATTGTGGAGGGAACTGAAAATAAAAGGGTATGGTGAAGGCACAACCACTGGAGTCTGTACAACTTCTGCGAGGAAGAAGGCAGAAGGGGAGCCATGTCCCGTTGCAGGGTAGCAAGACAGATCAGAATGCCAAGGAGACTGTAACTCCATGGTCAGACTGTTACTGTGCTTTAGGAGTTCATACTTTTTACTGGGAGTTTACACTTGTTACTTGGTTGGTGAAATCTAACTATAGAACGCACAGCTAATTTGGGGTTTGTGCCCTGCTTCTTAACAGTCTGCCCTGAGGTTGGTATTCTCTCACTTGTGAGCCACTCCAGACAGCATGACAATCATCACTGCCAACCACTCCTTAGCTGTGGAGTAATTCCGATGAGCTTTGTTCAGGGTCCTGCCGGTGCATGCAGCTACTCTTTCCTTGTCTCCAGATGATTGAACCAAGAGAGCCCCAATGACAGCTACAATGGCATTTCCGTCTAGGATGCATGGTAGCTGGAGTTGGGGGTTGGCCAGTATTAGTGGGGAACAGGAACTTCTGCTTTGTTTCTAGAAGGCATCTTGTGGCATGAGGTAGTCCACTCAAACGTCCACCCCGTCTCTGCCAGTTTGTGCAGTGACTGTGCAATTGTGGCAAAATCAGCAGTGATTCTCCAGTAGTATGAATCCAAGCCAATGGAACTGTGCAACTCAGTGACAGTGCAAGGCACCAGCTGATACTGGATGGTTTCCACCTTTTCAGGGTCTGTCACTATGCCTTTAGAACACATGGCAATGTACTTCATCACAGAAAAAATGCATTTTGCTGGTTTCACCTTTACGTTTGCTTGGCAGAGCCTCTTAAGCACAGCTCCCAACTTCTGCAGGTGCTCCTCAAATGACCTCTTAGTGAGGATGATGTCATCAAGATATACCAGGCAGGACCTACCCTACAGGTCTGCCAACATCACATCCATCAACTTTTGGAACATTTCAGGAGCATTACAGAGTCCAAAAGCATTAAACCCAAAAGAGACCCTGTTTGGTGGTGAATGTTGTCTTCTGTCAGTCATCAGAGTGCACCTCTACTTGCCAGAAGCCACAGACCAGGTCCAGGGTACAGAACCAGCTGATTTTTGCAGGCAAGTCTAGTCTGAAGAAGGAAATCTGCATCTCTCATTTTAATATCATTCAGTCCTCTATATTCCACACCTGTCCATGTCGCTTGGCCTTTCTGCCTTTCCAAGACTATAAGTGCAGCCCCTGGGCTCATGGAGGATGGATGATGCCTGTCTATACCATCTGTTGCAGTTGTTCACTGCCTTGGTGATGGCTTGGGTTCTTCTGTAGCCACAGTTTCACAGTTCTGGCATCCCAGTCTCAACCTGGAGCTGTATCAACCCTGTGCACCACAGGTTGTCATCCCCAGTGGAAAAGACATCAAGGTAACTTCCCAATAGGTTCTGGGCTGCTTGCAGATGCCCAGGGGACAGACTTCTCTTCCTCAGCTCCACCACTTGCATGAGATCTTCTCTCCCCCATGCTTGTTTCACTTCTGGTGACTCCTTTTCCCAGTGTCTTGCTATACTGCTAGTGTCAAACTGTGAATGCACATCAGCAGGATCCATGCAGACAGTCAGTGGCAGGTTAGGTTTACACCCCAGTTTGCAGCCCTAGGTATATTTAGTCCTGCCTCGGCATGAGTGTGGGGGGGGGAGTGGACTAAACTCTCAAGGATCCTTCCAGCCCTACATTTCTATTAATCTATGAAATGTTCACATGATTTGGGAATGTTCTTCAAGATTGTTTAAGTTGTTAAAATGGCCTATTCATTTACCTGTAATGGATTCGGTTTTTTTAGTACGTGAAATAAATTTGAATCCCAGTAATCAGAAACTAAAGTACTAGGTTGTCTGAAATAATTATTTTAATGCATTGGGCTCTCATATATCAAGTAAGTACCAGTCTGAAAAGGAGACAATAATTCTTAGGATTGTTTCCTTTATGAAATGAGAGTCCACAAGAGACTGTGATAGAATAATCATTCTGGCGCTGAGTGTTAATAATCTCTTCAGTATTACATTTATACTGAGAGCATGACATTCTACTTGTTGTGTTATACATAAAGGTGATTATATTAAGTTTTAAAGAACCGCTGATTAATTAAATATAGATAGATAGATCAGGCCATACTCTCTCTATATAGATCTATATCTAAAATAAACTTTCTTCTGATGCCGAACTCAGATGTCACGCAGTGTTTTAAATTTTCTAAAATTACTATCAGAAATGTGGTTGACACCACACACTGTGTATAGTGTGGCTTTGTTGAATGAATCCAGCACAATGCTGATGTAAATGATCTACAAACCTGAAATCCCTTAATAACATGATTAGGCCAAACAATGCTGCTTGTGAGTAGGAAATTGAGATTGGATCTTTTAACACCTACAGATGTAAAATTATTTTTTCCAGATTATCTAGTGCTATTCTTTGGGGGATTCAAATATAACGATAAACTACAAAGATTTATACAAAGAAATGTAAGAGCTCAGATGATGATTGTTATCTCTTGTTGACGTTGCAGGACCCGGAACAAAGATCTCGGCAGATGCATGAAATAGGAACCTGTTCGGTTTGGAAATTGCAAATACATTTCAAACCTAAATATTTACATATCAGTTTGTATTCTACTTAGCCCCTGCCCAGACCTTTGTTTTGGGTGCTGTTGCTTCTACAACTGTTCAGAATGCTGATTCTAAATTATGGGACCAACATGGACAGAGGTAGCCATATCCTATCTTTTTAGGAGGTGGGGGGGTATTTTATCAGCTGTTTCGGTGGAAATGGAAACCCCCGAACCCAGGTCTTGGCAGGCAAGTCAAGGAAGGACTGACTTTTCAATATTTAGTTTTAATATATATGCAGATTTGAAGATTGCACATATCCTCTTAATGACTTCAAATTTTATTTAATATTTAATTTTTATACTTATAAATGCTTTGCCATTCACCCTTAATATTTGCCTATATATCACAGGGCTGCTGAATGTGTTATAAATCACTAGGTATTAAAGGGCTCAGTTTTGCAAAACCTTATGCAGAGTCATTTGGACTATTCATGTGAGTAAGGGGCTTGGGTTCTAGTATAGCAGCTCACAAACCAGCATCATATACAGGAGGTCAGACTAGATGATCACAATGATCCCTTCTGGCCTTGGAATCTATGAATCAATGATGTGTGAGTCATATGAAGCCAGACTCTATTATTTCAGGCCTGATCCAAATCATACTGAAGACAGTAGGATTTTTTCCATCCATTTCAGTGGGCTTTGGATCAGGCCCTCTGATCTGATCAGTGGCAGTTATATCCCAATTACAATGGGAGCTGTGGGAAACGGCACGGGCCACAGGGATGTGCTGGCTGCCGATTCCCGCAGCTCCCATTGGCCGAGAATGGTGAACTGCAGCCACTGGGAGCTGCGGGGGGCTGTGCCTGTGGACGATCAATGTAAACCAAATGTCTCATGGCCTGCCAGCGGATTACCTTGATGGGCCATGTGTCAAAGGTTGCCAACCCCTGGCTCAGCATCTCTGTGCATACTGCTGTTCGCTCCCTGTTGGTGTGAACTGCAGGAAAATGTAGACATGCCCTAAGACTATTTTGGTCAGTAAAAAATGGGCTGTATTTGTTAGGCTGATGGATTCATATGATCCTTTATGAAATTAGTCTTCTACAATCTGTTTGTAAGTTGTTGGATGTCAGATATGCAGCATTAGTGAGACAAGGTGGATGAAGGAAGACAAGCTTTCAAGCTACACAGAGCTCTTCTTCAAGTCTGGGAAACTAACTCAAAGTGTCACTGCTAAATACAAGATTTGAACAGAAGTTGGTCCAATAAAAGATATCACCTCACCCACCTTGTTTCTCTAATATCCTGGGACCAACACAGCTAGAGCTACATCGCAAACAAGATATGCAGCATCTCTGTTTTCCTTTGCAATAAATGGCCCGGCAGTTGTCACGTAGTGGCAAAATATGGCGGTATGATAGCAACACTAAACACTGGCAGGTACAGGAAAGGCAGAGGCCCCTTTTTATGCAGTGATGCATATCTCGGTGCTATGGCAACTATCTGTCTCCTTGAGCTTGTGGGGCTAAAAATGAATGTGTAAAAGGATAATGTCCGGTTTTATGCCAGTTGGTCTTTCAGGGTTTACTTCTACACCTACTTCACTGAGCTGGTTGCAAGTCAATTGTTTGAGGTAATTACTTTTTTATACCTTCATCTAAAAATAACCTGGCTTCATTGTCATTTTAACATTTGCTCCCGGAAATGACTTTTATTGTTTCTGCCTCATTTCTACTCAAAGTTATTAAAAAAAACCCAAAACAAATCAAAAGCAGGGGTCTAAACTGCTTGCATTATTATGCAGTTTTCTTTTTTCCAAAGGGTTTTTAGACACATCAAGATAAGAGCCAGAAATCTTGTTTAAAGATAATTTGCTTATATTATATTTTTCAAATCCTTGATAGCTTTAAAAAAAATGTTCCCTAAAATAAGTCCTGCTTTCTTTTGTTTGACCTGGAGTGGCTTCTTACCCTCTCCTGTGCTGTGTTACCTGCTCCCCATTTCTACCCATATTGCTTAAACCTGTCTACTTTTCAAATAAATTCAGGCTGTGTCAATTCAGGGTGGGTGATTTAGGAAAAACCGAGCATTTTATTGCTAGTGAGAACTTACAGTGCTACTAAAAATCTTTCTGAGGCCAGATCTTGTAACTTGATATACTTTAGTCAACCACACATTATTGGACTCAAGACAGGAGTGACTGGATGAAATTCAAAAGGCCTGTGTTATACAGGAGGTCCCTTCTGGCCTTACAATCTATGAAACTTGATTTTCACACCTCATATTGGCATCATCATTCAACATGGAGGAGGAGCACAGGGACTACATGAATGATGCAGGCTTTCTATAGTCAACATCAGAAACGAAGCTGCATCACTATTATGATTTAGTTTGATGGCCATGCGATAGCATTTAACCCAGGGGTTGGCAACCTCTGGCACGCTGCTCATCAGTGTAAGCACCCTGGCAGGCCGGGACAGTTTGTTTACCTGCCGCATTGGCAGATTCGGCGGACCACCGCTTCCACTGGCTGTGGTTTGCTGTCCCAGGCCAATGGGGGCGGCGAGAAGTGCCGCGGGCCGAGGGATGTGCTGGCCACAGCTTCCCACCTCCCGCATTGGCCAGTGGGTGCTGCAGTTGGCCGAACCTGCCGATGTGGCAGATAAACAAATTGGCCCAGCCCTCCAGGGTGCTTACCCTGGCTAGCTGCGTGCCAGAGGTTGCCAACCCCTGGTTTAACCTGTCTGCAGAAAGCATGAGCTTGATAGAATCTCCTGGTTTTCACTATACTTTCTTATTGATCATAGGAACCTTGAAGCAGAGTACATCTAAAATAGTGGATCCTTTGAGGAAAAACTGTGTAAATAATTTTTAAAATATCATCTTGCAGGAAGGGGGGAAATGTTAATTTAAAAGTAATGACAGGCCTTTATTTTAATGAGAACATTACTGTCAGGTCTGGTTAATCTAGGCTTGGTTTATCTGTTTACATGGCAATTTCATCATAGAGGTTTAGTGGTAGCTTTACAGGTGAAACTGGTGAACCATTAATCTCCAGAGGCCTTTATTATTCAAAATAATATGGGGTTTGCAAACCAATTCAGATTGACCAAACCTGGCTGTATAGTAAAATCAGAATGAAAGTAGTGTTTTGTTATTCTCCCTTCACTATCTTGCGGCCTTTGCATTGGCTCTTTTGACACACTCTAGCAAGCTAGGATAATACATGATTTCTATTTTGCTCTCACTTGCAGCATTATCCCACATTGGAAATAAGAGTACACAATTTTGGGGGGGAGGGGGATTGTAGGGGTCTGATCTTCCAGATAGGGAGAAAGAGGAAGGCTCCCATCTGGGGAAGCTGATTCCTGAGTTCAGGAAAAGGAAGCCCACAAATCCCATCCCACAAACAGGCGAGATTTCACCTTCATGAGCAGGTATACGAGAGGGTGGAAGACAGAAAGCACCTCAGCTTATCCCTTCAGTGCAGATACAGAGATATAGGAGAGGGGATGTCTCTGCCCAGGCAGTCCATCCCTTCACTGTGGGAAAAGATCTAGAATGGGAATTCTACCCAGGGATTCTCATACTCCAGGAATGATGAGAGGGAGGTGAGTGGAAGAAGTTAGGGGGGTGTTAGGACAGTGGGAACCTCATCGATGAAATGCAGAGGAGAGCACAGGAAAGACAAACCCCAGCGCTGACTCACTCAACATCCCTAGTGCCTGGCTTGCCCATCCTTTCTCTCCCATCCCACTCCCAGTCACCCAAAGTCATACCCTGCAGCCTCATGGGCTTGGGCAGATGGGATGGATGTTTGGGTGCCTGATTGAACAGGGGCAGGTGGAAGATGGGGAACAGGGCTTGAGAAGTTTGAGGAGGCTCAGAGAATACAGACTGGAGGTGGTGGTTCCCCTGGTGGAATTGCTTATGGGAGGAAGGGGAGACTCCTTGGATCAGACTCTCAAAGGTATTTAGATGCCAAACTCCCATTAAACCTGTGCCCTAGTGCCCTCTTCCACCTGGCAGTTCCACACAGGAGCTGAGTATATTCTGGTCCTTTCAGTGTTAAGAATAATTTTTATTTTACTAAATAGAAAGCATGTGACCTCTCCCATATGTCAGATATTTTAACCCTAATATTTTGCACATTAAATAAACATGGGAGAGAGTGTATTTTTAATAGACAGCAGCTGAGGTTAAAGCTAACATCTGGGGCTTAAGGAGTGGCTTATACCAGAGAAATTTAATAGTGCTTGGTGGATTTATATAGAGATATATAAATAACCAGATTACCTAAATTGTAGACAGGCAAACCCCAGAGCTGGCTGCATAATTAAAAAATACTAATGCCAGCAGTAGTCATTTCTGGACTGGGCTCTTAGTATATCTCTGCAACAAGTAGATGGTTTTGAGGCCAAAAAAATATAGCAGGTTGTAAAGCAATGTACAACACTTTGACATTTGGTTTAAAAATAACCAGAGGTTTGGACAGAGAAGGTTTCTGTGTAAAATATCAAATCCAAAGCTCTACTCTGAAGAAAAATAATCATTTGCTTTCTTGTTACCAGTTCCTGATATATGATGAAGTGGGATTTTGCACCACATTTTTTGTGCATGTGTCACCGGCTGAACCAGATGCAAACAGCAGATCTTTTGTCATCTCCAGCATTTTAGTTTTGGTTATGAAAAATTATGAACTGATATTCCCCCTGTCTTCCATAGTTAGTAATTGTTATTTCCCCCCATAAGGGAGCATGAAGAAAGATAATGTGTGCTTGCTTGAGACATTATGCACAAAAGTACTTAGCTATTTTTTCTTGTTAATGATAACCTGCCTTCCTCTTACGGGGCAGAGTATGTCTAAAAAGGATATTTCAGGGCTAAGGATTGGTTATCCATATGGAACTCACATGGACCAGCAGATACTGGCTCACTGCCTCATAGTTTCAGAGAGCATTTAATTGTAGCACACAGTATAAGCAAGCTGATTAAACAATATACTGTCAACAGTCTGTGTACCACCCAGTCATGGGTGAGACGTGTGTGTGTGTGTGTGTGTGTGTGTGTGTGTGTGTGTGTGTGTGTGTGTGTGTGTGTGTGTGTGTAGAAAATCAGATGTTCTGGATTTGATTCTCAGGTACAATGTGATTCTTTTGTGCTATTCCAATGGTGCATAGCATCTGGAAAGCTAATACAACAGGCTACTCAGGTACTCCCCTGAGTCTGAGGTAGTGTAGAGCCATAGTAGTCCCTGGGTTAGGGTATGGTCAGTTATTCCTAGTTACCTTAATGATCTTGAGACTCACTGGGTAGCCAGGCTGAAATCTGATGGGTTATCTCAGCAGCCCAGGCAGGAGTCAGTGCCACATCCAAGTCCCTACCTCAGGACACAATTTATTGTTTAGAACATAAAACTCATGCCAATCAGAAAAACATAGCAATTCCACTGACCAACATAGGCTGCTGTCTCCAGAGGCTTTTCCACAGGCCTCTATCAGCCCCAGGAAAGGTAACATACCTTTGTCTTGGATTCCCCTACTGAATCGTGACCGGCAAGTAGCCCTTAGCCCTTTCCTGGATGTTTTTCCCTGACACACAAACATCAATTATGGCAGAATCCAGGAGTGTGCAATGGTTAAAATTATGAACAATAACAATTTTTAAAAGACAGCACCAGTGTCCTAAAGACTGTGTGGAAAAAGGCACAATGGGCAGCTCCCAGGCAGCAGCAAGAGAAAGTGTGGTGTTCATTGATCACTTAGGCTGAGTGTCATGGAGCCGAACTTTTTAGGCACCTAGAAAATCACAGGAACAACACTGTGATCTACAAAACCTAAGTTAAGGCATCGTGGCTCTTCTACAATGAGTGAGGTGCCTTAAACTGTGATCTACAAAGCCAGCATGCTATGCAGGGAACCAACTACGCTAGCCAATGAGAGATGGTGACCAGAGAGATGTATGCTAAGCCCCACCCACCTCACAGAGATAGGCACCTAAGTCCAGGTTGCAGGGAGGCACCCAGCTCAGCTTGTGATCCACAGATCAGGGGAAGATAGGCATTTGGTCACCTAAGTCAAATGCAGGGCCCAAAACAAAATGGCAAGGGAGACGTTCTCCCTGATAAGCTTTATCCCAGCAGTTAGGGTACTTACAAATGATGTAGGAGACCCCTGGTTCAAGTCTCTCTTCTCCTGAGGAGGAAAAAGGATTTAAGCAGGGGTCTGCTACCTCACAGGTGAGTGCCCTAACCACTCAGCTAATGACTGTTCTGTTGTGTCGCTCCTTCAATCTGTCCTACTGAACTTGTTCCACTTTAATTAAAGAACTGAATAATTAAATATTAATTGGGCCAGAGAGCACAAGAATGGCTCTATAGCCTAGTGGTTAGGTCACCCACCTGAGAGGTGGCAGAGCCCAGTTAAATCCCTTCTTCCCCTCAGGTGGAGAAGGGACTTGAACTGGCAGAGGGGGGGAGGGACAATCTTCCACATCCTATCCACTTGGCTAAAGTGTAGCCCTCCTCCTTCTGCCCCCCCACCAGACATTTTGTGTGATCTCGCCTAAGAGGGCCTAGCTGGTAGGCAGCCTCTGAGCATGCCTGCTGGATGGGGCCTCCCACACATGACTTAGGTGGCTCAATTTGTGAATTGTTCTGAGGCTTCGGTGGAAAAAGGAGTCCAGATGCTCATATCAAGGCAGCAGTACACGTGCTCAGGTGGGAAGACTGGCACTTGGGTGCCTAGAGTGAGGCAGCAGTTCACAACCCCAGATGCAAAAACACAGGCACAAAGTAAGTGTAGGTGTCTACAGCCAAGCATGAGTTTTGTGGATTGCAGTGGGGGTTAAAAACGGGACTTGGACACCTAAGAAACTTTGTGGATTGCACCCTGAGTGCTTAAGGGGTTTTCAAGGATTCTGGTTTGCTCTGTGTCTAGTTCCTAATGGCTGTGCATAACCATAGCTTCCCAGTGTCCCACCCAGACTTTGTGTCTGGTAAGCTCAGCTCTTAAAGGCACAGTCTCCAGGACCACATCTTCCCTTCCAAATCAAAACTTAATAACAATAACACTTAAAACCACCATTAAGTTAACACACAATTACAAATACTTATAACAAACCCCATAACTAAACTTACAAAGATTGCTGAGTTAGTCTTTGAGGGGCCCTGCACCGTTGCTTGAACCTGAGGGATTCCCCTAGATCTTCAGCACTACTGTTGTCAGGAGGCAGCAGTTCCACTTGTTCTGGTTGTTCCATGTCCTGGGGCTCAGTTGGCTCAACCTGCTGTGATTATTGCCTGTCTGAGACCTTCTTGGGCAAGCCAGCCAACTCATCCATCTCTCCCTCCCTTCAGGGAATTGGAGCAGGTGTCACCTCTTTCTCTGTGTCCATCTGGAACGACAACTTCAAATGACCACAGGGGCACCATTGCTGTTTGTGACCATTGTTTCCCATCATAGAGATACACAGTGACATTTTTATGAAGTGGTGGCAGCTACCTGGACCCCAGATCATACCATTTTTCTTCTGTTTTGCCTCATCTGTCTCTTTGTTTGTCTGCAAGTCCCCAGTGACTCTGACATCAGTTTCTAACAGTGCAGGCAGGCTTGTTTTCAGTTTTACGAAACTGAAATGTCAGCAGGTGAGAATGCATGCTTCACTGGCGCCGTTGTGAAATTTAACAGTGCTATATATGGATCAGCGTCAGACTCTGCATTCTTTTTTTCAGTAAGTGCCTTAGTATTTTGACATTGTTTTTCACCAATCAGTTGCATCGAAGGTAATGGGGTAATTGCATGCTTAAATCTGTACCTCCCTGCAGACTATTTAAATGCATGCCCAAACTGCAGCCCATTCTCAAACATTACTATGGCACATATACCATTTTCCAGTAAAAATAGATTTGATATGTACAGTCGCCTATTTTGCTAAGGTGTCTGCTAGTAAGTCTATCACAGGGAAATAAAAATAATAGTGTAGGACAGGAGTCGGCAACCTCTGGCATGTGGCTCGCCAGGACAAGCACCCTGGCGGGCTGGGCCAGTTTGTTTACCTGCCGTGTCGGCAGGTTCGGCTGATCGCAGCTCCCACTGGCTGCAGTTCACCGTCCCAGGCCAATGGGGTCTGCGGGAAGCGGAGTGGGCGAGGGATGTGCTGGCCATGGCTTCCTGCCGCCCCCATTGGCCTGGGATGGCGAACCGTGGCCAATGGGAGCCGCGATCGGCCAAACCGGCCGATGCGGCAGGTAAACAAACTGGCCCGGCCCGCCAGGGTGCTTCCCCTGGCGAGACGCGTGGCAGAGGTTGCCGACCCCTGGTGTAGACATTTGGGCTTGGGCTTGGGCTGCATTCCAGGCTTTAGGACCATGCAAAGTGGCAGGGTCCCGGAGTTTGGCTGTAGCCTGAGCCCAAAGTCTACATGGTGATTAAACAGCCTCTTACCCAAGTTTCGTGAGCTGGAGTCAGCTGCCACGGGCCAGCAGTGGATTTTAATTGCAGTATAGACATACCGATAGTACACACTCTACTGGTGCTTGTAAACTCTTGCAAAGTGATGCAATCCATTGCATTTATTGCATCTTTTCTTATACGCCGGGCATTGTCTTAGCCTGTGTTTGTTGCTACAGAGTGTGAAGCTCCACGTGCTGTTTTTGTTGGATTCCAACTTTCAGCTCCTTTCATGCCTTTCTGCGTCAGATCTCTCTCTTTGTCTTATTTTGGATTCTCTATCATATCTACAGAGTCAGAGCACTGTCCACCCTATGTAAGCTTTATTTTAGACTTCTTGATTTCCTTTGCTTGGCAAATTCTAATTGTTTTGTCAAGGGTTAATTCTGGGTCTTCCAATAGTCTCACTCTCAATTTTTTGTTCCAGATCCCAGTTCCAATTTGGTCTCTTATCAGGGACTCAATTAGCCCCCCAAAATTGCATAACTGGCTACTCAGCCTCAGATAAGTCACAAACTCTTCTATGGTTTATATACTATTTTAAAATATCTCTCATTTTTACATAGAGTGCAGTACTCCTCAAATTTCTGTAATACTGTTTCACAGTTCTCCTCCTTTACCTGATTTACCAAAATCTGTTAAAATACATCAAGTGGCTAAGAACCAACTATTATCAGAAATAAGGCTACCCTCTTAGTGTCTTTCTTTTTGCTGATACCCATTGCTTGCAGATACAGAATGAAGTGTTGTTTAAGCTGCAGTGTATTGAAAACGGTGTTAAAATTGTAATCTATCACTTTAAATTCTCAGGGGGTTGCCTGGTTCTGTTTGCAGACAGTGGGCTCTGTAGGGAAGCATGCCATCAGATTTGGTTGGCAGACAGACAGCCAATACTAAGGTGAGGTGAACTGTGCCTCTCTGTTTTAGGGAGCAGCCTGCTTTGACTATCTCTGTTTTTGTTGGTGTTATTATTCTGAATTCTAAGAAATAAAGTAGTGTTACAATTCAACCTTCCAGCTAGAGTGTTTATATTTTTATCTAACTTCTGATACCAAGTGGTGGTCTGTGATCATTCAGTATTTGAGGTGCTTGCAAGTGCTCTAGTTTGTTCTGTGTACATGTCCACCTAGCTGTTCATAACAAGAGATGCAATCAGAATTTTCTTCAGGACAGGGCACAGGTTTCCTGCCAAATAGCAGGGGACAAAGCATGCCTTATATTCCCAATTTCCTTGTCAGCAGGATCCCGCTTTACACATATTGCATTCCAAGAGGTGTATGCATGCGGACGGGGTTCCTCTTCCCCCCATCACATTGCTACAAATGTCATCACCGAGCCACCATATCTCCTGCTGGAGAAGGCCCAGAAGCAGAAGAGGTAGAAGAGGCAGTATGAGGAGATGGCAGTCTGAAGTTCTGGACAGCCCAGAGCTAAGTCAAGGACCTTTTCCTTCTCCCATCCCATTGGGGAGACCAGGAAGGTGAACTTATAGTAGTGCTGGTCTATGTTGGGGGGGGGGAATTGGGCATTGGGCCCCTTGGGTCCACCCCCTTTGTTGCACCCCTGATCATAGCAATAAGAGCTTCACAGCACCCTGCCTAGACTCTGTGTTTGCAATGCTCAGTCCTTCAAGATACAGACCCCAATACGACAGGAAGGCAAGCTACTTAGTCCAGCTCAGGCAGTGAAAAGCAGCCAGAAAACTGCCCTGAAGGGACAGCTAAGAATTTCCTCAACATAGAGGAAACTTCAGATGATGCAAAGCCTCTGTAACTGGTGCCAAAGAGGGCATGTTGGGAAGCAGTGCGGGGGGGCAGGGGAGAAGCCAGGTCAGAGCACACAGTGCTCCACCTAATTCTTGGCTGCACTAATCAGAGGCTGCTGCAGAATAATTTAGAGTAGCCCAGAAACTACTCTTAAATTATGCCAGGAGCTGTTTCAGCCTCAACTGGCCTAAGAGCAGAAGTGTGGGGGGAGGAGTATGAAAGATAGCTTAGAGCAGGAGTCGGCAACCTCTGGCATGCGGCTCGCCAGGGTAAGCACCCTGGTGGGCCGGGCAAGTTTGTTTACCTGCCGCATTGGCAGGTTCGGCGGACTGCGGCTCCCACTGGCTGCGGTTCACTGTCCCAGGCCAATGGGGGTGGCAGGAAGCCACGGCCAGCACATCCCTCGGCCCGTGGCACTTCCCGCCACCCCCATTGGCCTGGGACATCAAACCGCAGCCAGTGGGAGCTGCAATCAGCTGAACCTGCTGATGCGGCAGGTAAACAAACTGGCCCGGCCCGCCAGGGTGCTTACTGTGGCGAGCCACGTGCCAGAGGTTGCCGACCCCTGTCTTAGAGCCACCTGCTTCTCCATCCTAACTGCACTAAGTACTGAGCCCAGTGTCTACCTCTGAGTACACAAGGGCCATGATCTTGAAATTTACTGTTTATATAGGCACAATGTAGTGCAACCTAATTATTTTACATATTTCTTTTTTCTATAGATTTTAAGAAAAAATATACGCTCTTAAAACCATTTTGAAAATCAAAGCAAGATCACAGAGTTATCTTCATCATCTGATTCAGACCATGTTGATTCTCTGGCATTATGACTACATTTAAAAATAAATATAACTATGATTAATACAGTGTAATAGTTACAGTGAGTTCCTAATCATAGGTCAAAACTTTTGGCTGATATACAAAATATAAAACTCCAACTGATAGAAATATATATTTTAGAACTGTACCCCAGAAATAGTAATTGTTTGTCTAATGGCAGCCAAGTATTATATTTCCGAATATTACAATTATTTATACATCAATGCATTTAGACAGTACTGTCCAATTACACTGACTACAGCTCTTTCAGATATCTCGTTTTGTTATACGAGGTTTTCGCCGAGACCATCTGCCTCATTGGGGAAAGCAGTTCAGCATGATAAGTCACATCATGTTGTCTCTGAAACATGGACTCTGCGGACCAAATTCTTACCTAGTATAACTCTGATGAAATCAGTGGGTTATAGAATAGTTTCAAATGGATTTACTTGACATATCTATTTCTTTGGTTTAGCAGCAGGGTCACTTGACTGAGAATGTTGGGAAGAGGTTCTAGTCTTGCCTCTGTCACTTCTCCCTGCAAATTAATTATTTGGAATACATGTCTGCTTTATTCACTGAGGTACATAGAGGCCCCAGTTGGACCATGTATACATAAGAAATGTTTCAGGGGTGATTTCACTACCCTTTTGTTCATATCAAATAAAAAGGGAATAATCACACCCTAAGAAAAAAAATGTCTTGCTTCAACGATTGGTTCATTCACCTTTAGGAATAATCTTCACTGGATTAGTGAAAAGAAATGACTTGTTCAATTTGCAAATCATAAAAGGAAAGCAGTGACTATGTCAAAATGTCATCTGCCAGGGATGACCTTGTAATTAAATGAATAGAAATGGCTGAATTTGCAAAGGAGGTCTGAGCAGTAGGAAAGAATAAAGCTATTATTGCACATTCACTGCTTGCCATCAGGCATCTGCATGATACTTGAGCACCATGGATCTGATCCAAGGCCTACTGAAGTCAACAGGACTCTTTCCATTGACTTTAATGAGCTTTGGATCAGGTCCTATGTCTCCAGATTTTATTTTTTTTTGAAACTCTGGTGCGAGTGCTAAACCATATAATTGAATACTAAGAATCAGATTAATCTGTGGGTTTGGGATGGATGGTTTGAACTCAGAGGTATACAAAGCTTGTCCTTATAAAGGAGTTTCTGCTGGTACGGCACCTCCAATTTACAGATATTTCACAGTGCATTTAACACATACAGGTTTCCTGGGTAATATGATGAAGAACACCATGTGTATGACTTTAACTACATTTTCAAAGGACTGAAGTTTATAGCAGTCAATCTTCTAAAACTAAACCTGCAACTGTAGTTCTAAAGTTCTTTCGTTTTATGATGTCAGTGTGATTAGCAGTAGTCTCCGCTATTGATTTGAGTCAGTGTTGTGTCATGAGACTGGATGTGGAGACCAGCCCATTGATAGCACTCTATACATCTGTGTAGATCTGTGTTTGATTTCTAGCTGTAAGGCCAAATTCAGATCAGTTGTAAGCAGGCACAAATACACTGACTTCAATGGCATTCTGCCATCTTATTCCAGGGCTAAATTTGGCCCATCGTTTCTCATTCCCTGAGCTTTCATGGGCTAATACTGCACTCTAATATGCCGTCATTATGTATTAAGCCCAAGTTCTAGTGAAGGATTTTACTCTGTGACCTTCTGGCTCAGCAGTATGAGTGCTACACACTGAGAGCTTAATGCAAAGCACATTCAAGTCAATGAAAAGACTTTTCTTGCCTCCAGTGGGTTTTGGATCAGGATTTGAATCATAATGACATACATGGGATGGGGAATATTTCTATCTTGGACACCCGCTATCCTTTGGAAGCTTAATAGTCTGCTCCAAAATGAGTTTAAGGGATTCAGCAGGTGAGCTGTGACTAACCAGGAAGGACTCCATGCTACAGGAGCCCCCTCATTGTCTCCTGTTATATAAGTAATTCTTGTATTATATGCCAGTGGTCTTAGTGAACCACAGACTGCTAGTAATGGAAGCTGATGGAAAAAAAGAAAAATCGTAGACATGATTTTTTTTCACATTGCGTGCTCCTGCTGCGTGGAGCGCTGCTAGGGGAAAAAGCTGCTCAGAATTCTCACCAGTATAAGGGACAATATGAAATTCACACTTGATGACAACTTTCCGGCACAGGAATCTTGCTACAATTGTATGATGGGGTGAAGAAAAGCTACACTGAACCCTCAAGAGCAAGAAGGAGGTGAAGGTCTATCTAGAGACACCTGCCAGCAGTATCAAACCTTCAGGAACAGACCTCCTGTTGGGGCGGGGACTAAGAAGGGAAGAATTATTATTTATATTACTGTTGTGCTCTGGAGCCCCAGTCATGGCCCAGGACCCCACTGTGCCAGCAGTGTGTGAACACAGAATCTGGTTTCTGTGCCGTACTCCCCTGATGGATGAATCTTGGAAGTGAAGCAGAGAGGGCCCGAGAGTTGTATTGAGCAGCCAAGCCTAGAAAGAACACTTCATCTTATTCTTCATTCCTTTGTACGAAAGGCAAATCTCAGGAAAGGAGTGGGTTTGGGCCCTACATTGAATATGTGGTGTTAGCACACAGGACACAGAGAGCCTGCTGATACAGTGGCTGCTGAGGAAAAAGAGAGGGCATTGAAACAGTCACATAGAGGTTACAGATTTTTCCTAATCTCAGCCCTGTAACGCAGCAAAGAAGAGCACTTACTGCAATCAGAAAGGAATTCCAGGATGAAGGTATTTTGACATCAGTTTTGTTTCCTGTAAAGCTCCAGGTAATTCATGCAGTTCTGGGACTTGGCCTGAGTAAACAAATGTCAGCAGTCTATTGAGGTAGTGACAGCACAAGATGAACAATCTAGTAAATGAGCTCTCAGTGGTAGATTAACTAAATAACTTCATCAACTGCAGTAGTTAAAGGATTCAGGGCCCGACTCTTTCCAGCCTTGTGCAAGTGCAGGTGGAGGAGAGAGGGGACATAAGGATTCCTTCTTCTTCTCTCTTTCCCTTCCATTCCCTTGCACAGGGACCCAACACATCTGCAATCCTGGTACTCCCCTAAGCTCAAGGACTGTGAGGCTCGGGCTACCAATAGCAGTGGGCTTCTGAAAAGAGATGAGGAGAAATTGCCCACCGCCATGGCACCACATTAAGGAGAGTACAGACTGCACCTTTTCAAAATGTAGCAATGCAGGTAGAGCCAGGTGAAAATTTTTGGACAATGTATTCATCAAAAAAATGCAGTTTGGATCGATCCAAAACTATTTGTGAATTGGACACAAATTCCACTAATAGTTTTGGCTATAAACAAAATTCTTGGGGCTACAGTCACAGAAGTGTGTGTGTGTGTGTGTGTGTGTGTGTGTGTGTGTGTGTGTGTGTGTGTGTGTGTGTGTGTGTGTGTGTGTGTAGGGATACCTCCTTGAGAGGGAGCAGGGATTTGAAACTGGCTCTTCCACCTCTCAGGAACTGGACTATGGAGCATTCAAGGGAAAGGGTCTCTCAATCTCTCCCATTGAAGCTGTCCCACTTTGTAAAAATGGGGCCCTACCAAATTCATGGCCATGAAAACTGTGTCACGGACCATGAACACTGCTATCCCCCGTGAAATCTGGCTATTGTGGGAGGAGGGGGGTCATGGTATTGCCACCCTTATCTCTGTGCTGCCTTCAGAGTTGGGTGACTGGAGAGTAGAAAGCAGCAGCTCCTGTCCGGGCACCCAGCTCTGAAGGCAGCACCACCGCCAGCAGCAGCACAGAAGTGACGGTGGTATTGTATTGGGGGAGGGATCACTTTTTCCAGGGGGTAGGGCTGGCCTTATGGGTGGGTAACATGGACAACTGTCCAGGGCACTGTGGTGGGGGAGGGCACAATGGTCACACACACCCCCCCCCGCACACACACAGCCAGCCCAAGGCTCCTTTAACCCCCAAGTGCTGGGCCTGGAGTCAGGGAGAGGCAGGGATGGGGACACCCCAGCCAGGGGTTCCTACCTTGCACCAGGCTCCAGCTGCTACTCCCAGCTGGGGAGGGATAGGACTGTCTATTCTCTTGCATCGGCCACTCCCAGGGCCAAGTCAGACCCTCTTCTGAGAACCGCCCCTGGCTGCAGGAAGCTCTGTGACTGCTGGCTGGGAGCACAGCTCTGAAGGCAGCACCGCCATCAGCAGCAGCACAGAAGTAAGGGTGGCAATACCACATCCCTCCTCCAGTAGCCTTGCGAAAACCTCACACAACCCCCTTTTGCGTTGGGACCCCCACGGTTGCAACTTTGTGAAATTTCAGAGTTAAATATCTGAAACAGTGAAATTAAAGATTTTTAAAATCCTACGATCGTGAAATTGACCAAAATGGTCTGAGAATTTGGTAGAGCTGTATGTATAAATAATTAAATATTGATTGGGGTATGGGCTTGACACTGGGTCTTTTACATCTCAGGTGAGTGCTCTGAACAATGGGCTGTAGTCTCATACTCATTCCATCTCTGGCCCACTGACTATTCAAATGCCATTGGCATATGGGCACACAATAGCACAGCCAAGAGGCAGGAAGTCTGAAAACTGTTTAGTAAGAGAAATGCAGGGACAAACTGGGCAGTTATCCTCATGGGGTTGAAGCCCGGGCCCTGAGCCCTGACACCCAAGGATGAAGCCAGAGCCTGAGCAATGTAGCTCTGCGGGATAGGATTACCAAACCAAATACTCTGTAGCTGAGAGTGAGGAAAGGGAACTCATCATATGCATGCATGTGCAGTCACCTAATTCAGCAGAGCAACAATATGTGCGCAAGAACTATTCAATCCACTTGACCTAGACAATGATTCATAAAGATGAACAAGGTCATTGGTGAAGTGTAGCCCATAAAGTAATATAGGAAAAAAATTCATTCCGTGGGTGAATGTGCAAAACAACCTGAAGGGCTGCCAACATCAAACAAGCGCCTTTACAGAAAATGGTTAGTACATATGCAGCTGACCGGCTTTATCATAAAGAGATAGTTAATAGAGCACCTTAAGAAAGAGATAATGTAGTCTATCAGAACCAAACGTTTGGGACCACTGAATAGCTTTTAAATTAGTCCTGTTAAGGCTTCAGTGTTATGGAATGAGAATGATTTTTGTGATGGGTTGGATCACAGAAACCTCCTTGGAGCTGCCAACTGATGTGCCAAAACTACTTCTGCCCCTGCTTTCCCTGCCAGCTTGGGACTCCAGAACCCTGCCTGGTTGTGCCAGACATGCTTGCTGGCCACAAACACAGACCCAGGTCTGAACCACATCCCACAAAATGCAAGCCTAATTGAAAGCAGCCGAAGAAGTGTTTCTGTCTCTAACACTCAGATGCCCAAATCCCAATGGGTCCAAACTCCAAATAAATCCGTTTTACCCTGTATAAAGCTTATACCGCCCCCAGGTATTAATACATACTCTGGGTTAAATAATAAGTAAAAAGTGATTTTATTTAAAAAAAAGAAAGTAGGATTTAAGTGGTTCCAAGTAGTAACAGACAGAACAAAATAAATTACCAAACAAAATAAAATAAAACATGCAAGTCTATACCTAATACAGTAAGAAAACTGAATGCAGATAAAACCTCACCTTCAGCGGTGTTCCAGTAAGCTTCCTTTTACAGACTAGTCTCCTTCTAGTCTGGATCCAGCAATCAGTCACACTCCTATGGTTACTGTCCTTTGTTCCAGTTTCTTTCAGGTATCCTTTGGGGGTGGAGACGCTATCTCTTGAGCCATCTGAAGACAAAATGGAAGGGTCTCCCAGGGGTTTAAATAGACTTTCTCTTGTGAGTGGACACCCCTTCCTCCCCTGTGTAGAATCCCAGCTAAAAGATGGAGTTTTGGAGTCACATGGGCAAGTCACATGTCCATGCATGACTCAGAACTTACAGGTAGCAGCCATGGTTCACATGCTACCTTGAATGTCCTCAAGTAGACTTCTTATGTGGATTGGAGCCTGCCAAGATCCATTGTCCGTTAAGTGTTTCTTGATTGGGCACTTAACTTGCAAATTCCTTTCTAAAGAAGCTGCCCAAATGCCTTACTAAGGCTACCTAAAATCAAATCAGTACACAGTCAATATTCATAACTTCGAATACAAAAATGATACATGCATACAAATAGGATGAATAGATTCAGTAGATCATAACCTTTACAGAGATATGTTACATGGCATATGTAGCATAAAATATATTCCATTATATCATATATACATTCATAAGCATATTTCCATAAAGCCTTATGGGGAGCAATGTCACAATTTTATCACATGAAGATGCCTTGGAAAGTTCAGGCTCGGTGGACAGTGATGAACTAGCATCTGTTCTGTAAGAAGCATGATACTGAGAACTAGACATCCTGCCCTAACCTAACTGTCAGGATCCTCTTTCAGTGCTGAGATGAATACTACCCAAAAATCAGCTGTGCTCATAAGGAGAGAGAAGGCTTTGCTTCTCTATGCCTTCTTTTTTGCAACAGTTTATAGGTCTGAAGGAACCTCAAGTATTCAAGCACTTAAAGGGACTAGAAGGAGGCATGTCTGTATAAATAAAGGATCAGATGTCTCCAGGACTTTCATGCTGTTGCCTTTCATAAGCATTACGTTCAGTTTCAAGAGAAAAATATATATTCTGTACTGAGTATTGCCAGGCAAGAGGGAGAGAAACCATTGAACTGTGCAGTGGGTGCACTGAGACTCAAACTATTCATTACTTTTAGTGTTATAGACCCAGGAAATGAGAGACCTAGAATTGCTGCAGGCAGGAGAGTGTGTAGCTAGGTGGCAAAAGAGGACAATTGGCTCCCCATGGAAAAGTACTCTCATGTCTTCTGTCACTTCATCTAACAGGTGGTAGCTCTCTGGGGGAGAAGATTCAGCTATTTGCATAGTGCTTAGCAATTAATCAACATTTCTATAAAGTGATAATTCAGAGAGGTAACAAAAATAGTTAAAATGCATCAATTACTCCATCATATAGTGCTTTATATTAAAGCTATAGCAGGTGTGGGATTGATTTGTTCAATGCTTTTTCTTTCTAGAGGCAAATTCTTGAAACACCTAGTTGCATAGGATGATAGTTTATTCAATAGCCTCAATTAGAAATGTGTCACTCTAGATTTAGCAAACCCAATCCTCTCCCACTGAAACTGATGGAAAAGCACCTGTTGATTTAAATAGGAATGGGATGAGGCCCTTGTGTTTGTAGTGGGGATCTGGGAGTAAATTATGGCACCTGCTGACTTCTTAGTATTCTGTTGTGGTTGTTCTTTCTGTCTGGAATAACAGAACACAGAAGTCTACCTACCTTTAAAATAATGTGACTCTGAGACTGCTGCCTGAGAATCTGCTAGACGGAATGTTTTATGACATTCTTCTTCTATGCTGCATAATGGCAATACTACAGCGTGCCTGCACCTTGCACATTCATTAAACCCTTTGGTGACTGAAGGAAATAGAGCTAGGTATTTATGGTGTTCTTGGGTGACTTTATTAAAAAAACATTCAATGTCTGTAAGTAATCTGAGCTCATAGGAAGAATTTTGACAGGTTATTTAAGACAGCATTGAATGTTTGCAATGAAATGACTTTAATTCAGTTGCCTAAAGTTTTATAGCTGTTCCACAAAGGCTTTTAATGCAGTGGGACCACTGATTTTTCAAACATCTTTCTTTAAAAAACAACAACTAATAAAACAGTTTAAAATATGACTGTCTTTCCTGCATCAGAAGAAGGGCAGTGAAATGCCTTCATACCACATGAAAACTCATGATATGGCAAAAATGTTAAGCAATAATGAGAAATGCTAAAGAAACTTCTAAACAAGTCATGGGGAAGAAATAGGGAGATGTCAGAGAGGCAGATAAATTCACCTCACTCTTCTTGGTCAAAGACATTTCCTGGTGTTCTACCATCAAGTGCGCTACTTTGAGTCATTCCTCTAATAATACTTGTCAGGAAATGCACCCAGTGTTGGATTCCTCTCTCCCTTTCATGGGAAGTCTTCACATCTTCTCTGAGCATATTCATTTCTTGCATGACTGGAACTCATATTAGACATAACTTTTCATTTACAGAGACTAAGTATGGTGCCCTCAACTATCTGGAGACAAGCAGCCCCCAAAGTGGCTCTTGTGGACATTTTTTGAAAAAGAGTTTTTGATTCCCTTCAGGACAGCTGGTCCCACTGATGAAAGTGAATCCCAGAGACACTGATGATGGCAGGAAGAAAGGGTTGGAAATAAAAGAAGAAACTGCAAAGAGTGATGAAGGCACGAATACTGGAAAATTCTGCTATGCTTTTTCCTGTATAATTTTCAAGTAGAACTCAGGAAGGAGGCCCAGAGGAGATTCTTGAAGATTATGCAATGCAATTAAGGATGGCAGAATCTAGCCCTTAATTTTTCAGTCTTTCACACTGCATAGTATAGTTGTAACCTCCTTGTTACTGCATTTGAAGGGGGAATTTTTGGCTCTAGACCATGCACAGAGGGTTGTGACTGTAAATATATATGTTTAACATTAGCAGCTGCAGAAGCATCTGGTTTGGTTTTTTTGGAAAACCATTTATTACAAAGCAGTTAACTGACTGTTCCAAACACAACACATGTTCTAGACGTTTCACCATGTGTTGTAAATTAGAAAAAAGAAAAGGCCCTTTTGATCTCATGCAGTATGGTAATCAACAGCAAGAAACGGAGCCCTAAGATTTAACAGCCTTTAGGAATTCTTGCATATAAGATTACACACTTATTTTGTAAAGAGACAGTCTGCTTTGAGCTTTAGCCTCCCCTTCCCACAATCATTACATCATTCATGTGCTTAGCTCTTAGGCTATTTGTGCTGATATTGCTTTCTGTCAGTAATCTGTGAACAGAACTCCCTCACAATTAAGGTCTGCCATTTCAGTGTAGTTCAAATTGAACACTTTATGTTAAGTTTTTGAAGTTACCGCTAGATTATTTGAATTTCTTTGAAAAAGAGCATAATTAGGAACACCAGACTGTAAGGTGTATCTGCCAAAAATAATCGTGTTGCCAGATTGTCTGATTTCATAAATTTTTTAAGACACAGAGGAACCATAATTATTCTCATGTCTGACTTCCTGTATGGCACAAGTCATAGACCATCACCCAGAAATTGCTGCAGTGAACAAAATGATTCTTCTTTATTATCATGTGAACTCTACTGAGTCCCACAGTTTGTGGTTGCACTAGATCATATATTTTGGAGCAGTGGTGGGCAACCTGCAGCCCATGGGTGCATATGGCCCATCAGGGTAATCTGCTGGCGGTCCGTGAGGCAGTTTGTTTACATTCACCATCCACAGGCACGGCTGCCCGCAGCTCCCAGTGGCCGCGGTTCCCCGTTCCCGGCCAATGGGAGTTGCAGGAAGTAGCGCGGGGGAATCCTTGGTAGAAGGCATCAAGGTGTGGCAAGGTCAGTTCCAGGGTTTCTGTGAAGGCCAGTAAAACTTGGGAAGCATGAATGAGGACAGCAACTTTAAGCCCTGGGTTTTACCAATTATAACTCTGTTTTTGGAAGTGGGGTTAGGAGAGTCTTCTTGGTAGTCAGCGATGCAGATTTACTCTGACTGGGTACCCATATTGCATTGGAGAGAAGTTGCTAGAACTCTGTTGCCTCAGATGCACCATTCTTCAGACTCTGCCTTCCACTTGGTGTTAACTTTGGCTTTAAGAGCCCAGAATGCTGCTCACAATTACACAGCTGTAACACCATTGATTGTTGTGCAGTTACTCAGCATTTATATCAGTGTAACTGAGAGAGAATGTGGGCCAAGCTAATCGTGGATGGTGCACTTCCAAACATGATCCAATACCACAATGAAGGACGCTCTGAACTGTTTTGATGCATCTTGATCTTTTACTTGGAGGAGTAGATAGCTACCACCT
The DNA here is from genome assembly GCF_016161935.1 of Mauremys reevesii. Classification (NCBI taxonomy): domain Eukaryota; kingdom Metazoa; phylum Chordata; order Testudines; family Geoemydidae; genus Mauremys; species Mauremys reevesii. Next base: position 84,202,216 of record NC_052623.1, read on the forward strand.
TGCACTCTTAGGCCTCACATGAATGGCTGTACTCCCTACAGTCCCATGCATCAAGAAAAAAAATCCCCAAATTAGTGAATCAAATGTTTTTTTATTGAAAGCACTGGTTACAGGTAGCACTAACAAGAAGCCTGTGGCAGTAGTATCCTAGCATCTCTCTGGGAAACAAAGTTGAGGAAGAGCAATGAGACAATGCATGGAAGTCTTCACTCATATTGTCTGCTCTGTGCCAAAAGAGAGCTTTTCCCTCTTTGGGGCAGTTAATCCTACACATTTCCTGGGCACTAAATCACTTTAAAAATCTCTTTCGTATGCAGAACCAACCTCTGGCTTCTTCTCTGGCTTCCATGTCCTGGATCTCTTCTGCCAAACAGGTCCCTTCTGGAGTGAAAAGTGCAACCACTTGTTAAATAGGTTTGATTCTGAATCCAATGTTTTGCATTTATAGCATAGAGTCACAGAAGACTAATGTGCTGACATGAAGGAATTTTATGATAAGGGCCCCAAAATCAATTTATTTGCTAAATCTAGGGAGGATGTTACTTTTTGCCTAAAAGAAAGAAGATGCAGAGGTAAAGTGATTTTAGTTTTCTTACTAGAAGAATTATACATTTTAAATAAGTATGGAGCTAAATTGAGACTATAACATCAGCTAAATCAATTTTCAAACTCCAGCTGTACTCTGGAAACAAGAATTAGTTTAATTCCTTGTTCTAAGGGAAATAATTGCTCATGACCTTATTGTAACCCATTGAGAGCTCCCATGAGAAATCAAGTAAAATCTCATGACAGGTGTGAAATTACCCCAGAGTAACTACAGAAATAATAGAATTTAAGGCTCCCTGCATCACGGTTCTAACATGCCAGAGAAGTTATTGGTAATGGGGACTTGTCACAGGATGCCTCCCTCGCTACTTGGTGAACCTCACTGCCTAGCCAGTTCAGATGGTTTCCCAATCCCAAACACACACACATGAGCCTGTTTATCTTTCACCAAAGGTGTGCATTTATTCCCCTCTTATATACTACTGTAATATTTGTGCAATACAGGCTTACAGCCCACACCCTAAGAAAAAAAATATCTTGCTTCAACGATTGGTTCATTCACCTCCTCACTCCCCAGCCCAGGCTCACTCTGAGCTTCTCTTGATCTTTCCTTTGCTTCCTGTTTCCTCCCCTTATATTTTCCCCCAAATTACCTCATTAACCAATGATTGTCACCTTGGTGCTTCCAATCTCCAACCAGAAAGTGTATAATTGCCCTCAGCTGGGGCCATAAATTATATGATAGAATCACAGACATGTAGGACTGAAAGGGGACTCGAGAGGTCATTTATTCTAGGCCCCTGCATTCAAGGCAGGACTAGGTAATAACTATTGTTATCTAGGTATTATAGCACTTTTAGTACCGTTAACAGGCAGAGCCTGGAAAAATGTGGTATGTGGATTTCAGAATGGGAAGAACATGGGTGATTTTGAGGTTGCAGATAAGAAAACCCAGAGAACCTCTGCTGATTTGGCATTAACTTACCTGTGAATTCCCTCAGCATTTCCATCAGGTCAGGGACTCTGTACGCATCCTTCAGTTCAGCAGCAATGAGCTCTGGTTCCTGCAGCCTCACCTGCTCACTCCTAAGGAGGCCACAGCCCCATTATGGCTCAGATGCTCTGCAAAGGTACCATTGCAATGGGGTTGATATAAATTGATGGTAAATTGAACATGGAATTGAACAATACAGAAGATAATGACACTTAACAAGACAGTGGTGGTAACTGCACACACAGATTATGTGCATATTTGTACATGCCTAATTTTGAAAATCAAGCCCTTAATGGCTAAAGAAAATATCAAGGTGCTCCAACATCTGTAGTGAATACTGCACCTGTCCTGATATTTTACAAGTACTTGTGTGATTCTGACGTATTTCGTGTATTTCACATCCACCACACTTATAGCATGAAGCATATAATGGGTCCCTGATGATGATGTCACTCAGCTTTGCTTTCATAGACTTAAGGTCAGAAGGGACCATTATGGTCATCTTTCTATACTGCAGTGCTCTACAGCTTTTCCTCACTTGTAATGCCAGTTTCCTTTGCCAACAAAGAGAAGCCTAATAATGTCTCTGCCACGTTAGGATCATTATTTCTGTAGCTACTCTGGGATAATTTCACACCTGTCATGAGATTTTGATTTCTCATGAACTCTCTCAATGGGATACAATAAGGTCATGAGCAAGTATTTCCCTTAGAAATCACCACAGTACCTGAATGTCTCCCAATCTTTGTTATCCCTATATCACGGACGTGGAGCTGAGTCACCAAGAGACTAGCATAAGATCACACAGGAAACCATAGCAGAACAGGGAGTTGAATTCTGGTCTCTCAAATCATAGTCTAGTATTCTAACACTTGGACCATTCTTCCTTATTGTTTATTGTTATTGGCTGGTTACCATACATATCTAAATGGTCAGTAATGCATGCAAGTTGCATGCTCAGCTGCTGTGCCTCTATATATTAAAGCAAAGAGGAGGTGTGATTGTTCAGCACCTTTGAAAAATCATCCATTTCTATTGAGCCCCCTGATTCAGCGAAGTTTTAAGCAACTGCTTAACTTTAAGCACATGAGTAATCCTATCGCTAATCAGTAAAGCATGTGAGTATGTGTTCAAAGTCAAAGGGACTTGAATGCATGTCTAAAATAAATATGTACATAAGTGTTTTGTTAAACAGGGATGTGATTATTTAGGTGCTTAAAGTTAAGTATGTGTTTAAGCGGTGCAGAATATGGATTTAGGAACATAACTTTATCCACCAAGTCTGAAAATGTTAGCCACTAGTTCTGTAGGGAACTTTTTTGGGGTCATGGATAGAATTAACTGAAATGTTAGAGAGGAGATAGAGAGGGAAGGTGAAATGGAATTACAAGCAGAAATGTTGAAACATTTGTAGCATTATTTAAATAATGTTGAATTACATTTTTATATATATACATAGCAAAGAACAATAATAGAAGCTGTATTGTGCATATGTTTAAACCTATATCAGTCTAAACAAAAGATTGTGACACTAACCTATTTACTTTAAATGATTTCTCCAGATGAATGTTTTCATTTATGTATTCAATATTACTGAAAATATTTACATATTAACTCCGAGTAAGTAATTTGTTTTCTTTTTTCCTAATCTAAAACGTTAACACTGACATGTAATGCACTATACAAAACCCTAATCAGAAGTTTTAGTGGAAATATTTCTTTTAAAAATGATATGGTTTCACTTTAGTGGAGTGAAAAGCAAAAATTAATGAACTATGAATATGAGTATGACAAATTAAATGTAGTAGTTTTGAAACATTAAAATAATGAACAGAATTCACCCAGACCTAACTCATGCAAAATTCTCGTCCATCTCAAATGTACTGGCAGGAATCTAATATGAAGAATTAGTAAAAAGCAGAATTATTATGGTGTTTTGCAGTGGAATAAAAATATTGTTTTGGCAGATGTCATCAGGTGCTGCTACACCTACCTAATCTTCCAATTTCTTTCTTTCTTTCTTTCTTTCTTTCTTTCTTTCTTTCTTTCTTTCTTTCTTTCTTTCAAGTGTGCAAAGATGTACCAAAAGCAAAATCCCTGCATGCTGCGTGGAAACTTTTTAAAGACACCATAAGAGAGGCTCAACTTAAATGTATACCCCAATTTAAAAAACATAGTAAGAGAACCAAAAAAGAGCCACCGTGGTAAAACAACAAAGTAAAATAAGCAGTGAGAGGCAAAAATGCATCCTTTAAAAAGTGGAAGATAAATCCTAATGAGGAAAATAGAAAAGAGCAGAAACTCTGGCAAATGAAGTGTAAAAATATAATTCAAAAGACCAAAAAAGAATTTGAAGAACAGCTAGCCAATGACTCTAAAAGTAATAGCACATTTTTTTTAAATACATCAGAAGCAGAAAACCTGCTAAACAACCCGTGAGACCACTGGACGATCGAGATGCTAAAGGAGCACTCAAAGACGCAAAGGCCATTGTGGAGAAATTAAATGAATTCTTGCATCAGTCTTCACTGTTGAGGATGTGAGGAAGAGTCCCAAACCTGAGCCATTCTTTTTGGGTGACAGACCCGAGGAAATGTCCCAAATTGAGGTGTTATCAGAGGAGGTTTGGGAACAAATTGATAAACTAAACAGTAATAAGTCTCCAGGACCTGATGGTATTCACCTAAGAGTTCTGAAGGAACCCAGATGTGAAATTGCAGGACTAACTGTCATCTGTAGCCTATCATTTAAATCAGCTTCTGTACCAAATGACTGGAGGATAGCTAATGTGACATTAATTTTGAAAAAGGGCTCCAGAGGTGACCCTAGCAACTACAGGCCAGTAAGCCTCACTTCAGTACTGGGCAAATTGGTTGAAACTATTGTAAAGAACAAAATTGTCAGACAGATAGATGAACACAATTTGTTGGGAAATAGTCAACATGGTTTTTGTAAAGGGAAATCACGCCTCACCAATCTACTAGAATTCTTTGAGGGGGTCAACAAGCATGTGGACAAAGGAGATCCAGTCAGGGCCGCCCAGAGGGGGGGGCAAAGGGGGCAATTTGCCCCGGGCTCCGCAGGGGCCCCCAAGAGAAGAGCGGGGGCTCCCGCCTCCGCCCCTCTCCTGGAGCCTCGGCACATCAAGCGCCGAGACTCCGGCCGAGCCCCTGAGCCCCGCCCCGCTCAGAGCCGCAGATGATACAAAACTACTCAAGATAGTTAAGTCCCAGGCAGACTGCGAAGAGCTACAAAAGGATCTCACAAAACTGGGTGACTGAGCAACAGAATGGCAGATGACATTTAATGTTAATAAATTCAAAGTAATGCATATTGAAAACATAATCCTAACTATACATATACAATGATGGGGTCTAAATTACCTGTTACCACTCAAGAAAGAGATGTTGGAGTCATTGTGGATAGTTCTCTGAAATCATCCACTCAATGTGCAGCAGCAGTCAAAAAAGTGAATAGAATGTTGGGAATCATCAAGAAAGGGATAGATAATAAGACAGAAAATATCATATTGCCTCTTTATAAATCCATGGTACGCCCACACCTTGAATACTGTGTGCAGATGTGGTCTCCCATCTCAAAAAAGATATATTGGAATTAGAAAAGGTTCAGAAAAGGGGTATAGAACGGCTTCCGTATGAGGAGAGATTAATAAGACTGGGACTTTTCAGCTTGGAAAAGAGGCGACTAAGGGGGGATATGATAGAGGTCTATAAAATCACGAGTGGTATAGAGAAGTAAATAAGGAAGTGTTATTTACTCCTCATAATACAAGAATAAGAGTCCACCAAATGAAATGAATAGGAAGCAGGTTTAAAACAAACACAAGAAAGTATTTTTTCATGCAACGCACTGTCAAACTCTGGAACTCCTTGCCAGAGGGTGTTGTGAAGGCCAATACTATAATGGGGTTCAAAAGAGCACTATATAGATTCATGGAAGATAGGTTCATCAATAGCTATTAGCCAGGATGGGCAGGAATGGTGTCCATAGCCTCTGTTTACCAGAAGCTGGGACTTGGTGGCAGGGCATGGATCACTTGATGATAACTTGTCTGTTCATTCCCTTTGGGGCACCTGCCATTGGCCACTGCCAGAGGACAGGATACTTGGCTTGATGGATCTTTGGTCTGACCCAGTATGGCTGTTCTTATGTTCTTACGTTAAAGTGCAGTTTTAGATAGAGCATGCTTACGTGCATTACTCTTTTATCAGACGGAATTGCTGTGTTTCCATTGATTTATTCCTGACACTGCCTGGAGTGAAATAGTTAAGTTATCGCTGCTGTGGTTCTGAAAACCTTGGGTAACAAAGTGACTAGCCCGAGGTGGAGCAGAGCTTTGAATATGGGTCTCCTTAGTCCCAGGACTGTAGTCTAACCATTGGACAATCCTTCATCTACATCTATCTGTCATGCATAGTATGCTGCACATAAACAATTTTTTAAAAATATATTCAAGCCAGAGGGCTCACTGTGTGCTGCTAGCAATATTTAGCATGCATAATGTCTCTCTTGAAACACACATCCAACTTCTTATGAAAAGGCCTGATCTAAAGCTCACTGAAACCAATGGTATCCCAAACTACAATTCTACTCTGAAGAGTGTCTTCATAAATTGAGTTTGCATGCCTGGTAGTAAGAAAAAGCATTACTTTGTTTATAAAGAAAGCATATTTGATATGGAGTCACTGATAAATAAACACGGAACCCACATCAAACAACTACAACCCATATTCAATGAGGACCCCATCCTGAAAGAAATATTTCCTGAACCCCCTCTTCTGGCCTTCAAATAACCCCCCAACCTCTCCAAGCTCGTCATCAGAAGCAAGCTCCCCACAGACCAGGACACACCAACTCTAAGCTTTTTAAAATCCATGGGGTCCTACATATACCTGTCATGACATGTGTGTACTTCATCCTGTGCACTAAATGCCCCAATAGCAACTAGCAACTATGTGGGTGAAACCAGACAGTCACTGTGCTCTCAAATGAACTCACACAGGAAAATGATAAAAGACAAAAACACTAGATCATCAGTGTGTGAATAGGTTTCACAAAGCACTCACTCTGTATCTGACTTATCAATCCTCATTCTCAAAAGAAACCTACACAACACTTTCAAAAAATAATCTTAAATTCGTAACTTTGCTATACACTAAAAATCATGGACTGAATAGAGATACTGGATTTCTGGCTTATTACAATAACCTATAACTCACTGACAACCCCCCACAGCTGCCTTTACCCCCAGTTAATGGAGAGGTGTTAACAGGCCATTTCACTTTGAATGATCCCTTGAAATATGTGTTAAGTACTTATGCTAAACAATCTGTTTCATCTTGTATTTAGCTGTGACACTCTTAGTATATTTCCCAGACCTGAAGAAGAGCTCTGTGTAAGTTCAAAAGTTTCTCTCTCTCAGCAACAGAAGTTGGTCCAATAAAAAATATGATCTCACCCACCTTGTCTCTCTAATAAACATGGAGCACCATTATGCTATTTTAGTCATTTTTCATTGTTGAATTGCTCATTTTAAGGCTGACTAGCACAATCATACAGCCATTTGCTGTACTAAGAAATGCTGTAATTTCGAGATACCACTGGAACACATTCAGAACACAGTGAGCCTGAGTTTTTATAAATGCTGATTGCTTGGCGTCAATGTGAGCTGTAGGTACTCATCATTTTTGAAAAGCAGGGCCTACAGTATGACTTTTTGTTTCCCTTGAAGTTAATCATTTTAATGCTTATATTGCATGATGGCCCTGGACGAGTACAAATTGATTTTTTAAAATCAGTTTTATCCTTCAAAGCAAAGAAAATGAAAAGGACCATAGGATTACAACTACACAGGAGCAGCAGCATAGGAGCCAGCAAACAGAGCTGAAAACAGGAGGGGGTTGGGTTGGAATTTATAAGGAGAGTTTGGAGGAGGGTGTGTGGTGTTTTTCTGGGGGGGGAGTTGTTTGTTTATTTTGGGGAGGGTGTGTGGTGTTTTTTTCCCGTCTTGATAGGAGCTTAGGGGGGAAGGCTAGGACATCTACAGAGGTAGCAGTGGTAGTAACCCAAGGAGTGGAAAAGACAATGCAGATGACTGGATGTGGAAGCTGTGTGATGTACAATATTCTGGAGAGGATACCTGAAAGGTATTTCATTTGTATGAAGTGCTGCCTGATAGATCTGATGGAAGAGATGGTCCAAGGTTTGGAGATGCAGCTAGAAACTATGGTTGAGTTCCAAAGGGGATTTGAGTGGATATGGAGAGAAGTAAAAAGGAGACTAAAGGAAAATCTCAAGACTTGCTGATGCATGCTGGACCAGAGAACTGTGAGGGCAAACTTCTGGATGAGGCAAGTGGCTAGTGGAAGCATGTGACTACAAGAACAAGGGAGAGGAAAATACTGGTTAGTGAAGGAGAAATAGAGTTGAAGAACAGGTTCACTGAGTTGGAAAATGAAGGGACGAGGCAGGCAGTAATAGACAATGGGAGACCAAGAAAGAAGAGAAGAGTGGGTAGTCCTACAAGAAGAAGGGAAGAGACAATTCAGATTGCCAGAGTTCAGAGCCAAAAGAGGACAGAGGATGACTCACAGAAGATTGCAAATGAGAACAGAAGACAAAAAGATTTGCAGCCAGAAAGAACAGAAGTGGGAAAGCTGGAGAATTGCACCAACACGAGGCAAGTCTACGTGACTGGAGACTCTCTGCTAAGAAGAATAGACAGGCCTGTCACCAGAACTGATCCGGAGACCAGAAGGACGTTCTATTTGCTGGGAGCTAAGATTCAGAATGTGGACCTGATGCTGAAGAGGATCCTAATGGGAGTGAGAAAGAATCCACTGATCATCCTTCATATGGGAACAAATGATACTGCTAGATTCTTGCTGGGATGTGTCAAGGAAGACTATGTCAGGCTGGGGAAGATGCTTAAAGAAATGGAGGCTCAGGTGATCTTAAGTGGGATTCTACCTGTCCGAAGAGGAGGAGAGCAAAGGTGAGACAGATTGTAATGATCAACAAATGGCTCAGACACTGGTGCTATAAGGAGGGTTTTGGGATGTATGACCACTGGGAGGCATTCATTTACAGAGGACTGTTCTCATGGGATGGACTCCTTCTAAGTAGGGAGGAAAATAAACTTCTGGGATAGAGGTGGGCACAATTGTTTACAAGAGCTTTAAACTAGGAATTTGGAGGAGACAGTTAGGAGATGCTTATGAAATCGCTATGCCTGATTCTAATACTGAGTAGGAGGAAAATCAAGTAAAAGAGGATACAGAATTGGAGAAAGGAACAGCAGAGAGTAGGAGAATGGGCAACAAGAAGAAAGATAGTGCTAATACCAGTGACAGTAACAATCAGGTAGGTGATACAGGCAATACAATGATTGTACCTAACCAGGTGAGGAATCTGGGTGAAGTCAAGCAGAAACAGCTATGGTGTCTGAACAAAAATCCAAGGTGCCTGGGTAACAAAATTGAGGAACTAGAAATACTGGTGAGGGAAATTAAACCAGATATTATAGGTATGCCAGAAACATGGTGGAATAGTAGTCACGACTGGAATACAGGTATTGCAGCATATGTGCTGTTCAGGAAAGACAGAAATAAAGGCAAAGGTCGTGAAATAGCATTGTATATTAATGCTGAGGCAGACTGTTTTATCCATTCCATCACTTCTAATTTCTTTACAATCTGTTTGGGTCGAAATCACTTTGGGGAAGAAAAGTAACAGGATTCACTAGGACAGGGGTTCTCAACCTTTTTCTTTCTGAGGCCCCTCCCCCCACAACGTGCTATAAAAACTCCACGGCCCAACTGTGTCACAATAACGGGTTTTCTGCATATAAAAGCCAGGGCCGGCATTAGGGGGTAGCAAGCAGGGCAATTGCCTGGGGCCTCATGCCACAGGAGCCCCCGCAATAGCGTGACCAGATGTCCCATTTTTAAAGGGACAGTCCTGTTTTTTGGGACTTTTTCTTATATAGGTGCCTACTACACTCACCCCCTGTCCCGTTTTTTCACAGTTGCTATCTGGTAATCCTATCCCGCAAAGCTACACTGCTCAGGCTCTGGCTTCATCCTTGGGTGTCAGGGCTGAGGACCCGGGCTTCAACCCCATGAGGCAGTGCTTCGGCTTTCTCCCGAGCCTCAGTGAATCTAATGCTGGCCTGCTTGGCGGCTCCCCTGAAACCTGCTCATGGTCCCCCAGGGGGCCTCAGATCCCTGGTTGAGAACCTGGGACTGCTACAGACTCCCTGGATCCAATCTGGATATGGATAGAGACCTGTTTAATATTTAATATGTCATTATGGGAGACTTTAATTTTCCAAATATAGATTGAAGGACAAGTGCTACTAATAATGGTAAGGCCCACATATTCCTAGATGTGATAGCCAACAGATTTCTTCACCAAATAGTCACTGAGCCAACAAAGATCATGCCATTTTAGATTTAGTATTGGTGAAAACAAGAACTTCATAGAACAACTGGTTGTAGAGGACAGACTTGGTTTGATTGATCATGAGTGTAATAAGTTTAAACTAAATGGAAGGATAAACAAAAAGAAGTCTGCAACTAGGGTCCTTAATTTAAAAAAAGGCAAACTTTAAGAAATTGAGGGAATTAGTGAAGTGAACTGGAATGAAGAACTCAAGGAACTGAACGTAGGGAGGCTTCTACTGTGTTTGGAGCAATGGCTGAGAAATTATGGTTGCCTCCTGCATCAGAGTGCAATGGAGGAGTTGCCTGTGCCCTCCCCTCTCACCCAAAACACCTTTGTGGAGACAATCATAATTAGTCTTTATATTAAGAATGGGTTAACTACTTTACTCATCATTTTCTGCTTTCATTATAAAATCATTCTTTCCAAAACTGATTCCTTTAGTCTAGTTTCTTGTTGGGGCTTTTGTCACAAAGGAACATAATATCTAAACTGAAGATGGATGAACCCCAGGAGGTTCCAAGATGTGTTTTTATCTGGATAAACGTCTTAACATTTCGATACTTATATAATTCTTATCCAGACTTCTTAGATCTGCCACAATGAGCCAGAAATGCTGTAAGAACATTGGCACTTGAATACCTATCCAGATTACAGAGAAATGAAAAAGAATGAGAGGAAATGTTAAGCAAACTATACTGAATCCCAGAAAAAGTTTAATTCATTTTTCAGACCAAGATTCAGAGAGAGGTGGTGTGACATTCTGCTAGAGACACCTAGAATTGTAACCCTCTCTGTTATCCCTCTCCTTAGCAAGAGTGACCTTTACTGGAGATTAGACTGCGTCAGTTCCCTGTCACACCACGCTGTCCATCTCACCATCAAATCCCTTGAGACTGCATCAGTCTTTACTTTGACTTGCAGCTAACAATCAGTGAACCTCAGTTCTTGATGTTCCCCAGAGATTTCTCTCTGTAGTGTCCAGTCCCTCTCACTGGACACTCACCAAAATTATTAAAGTACACTACCGCCAAAGAGACAGTATACATACCAGACTGTTAAGTTAGCTGAAGCCTCACACTTTACTTCAATACAATAACACTGAGATGGTTTATAGGAAAACTAAGAACAAGTTTATTAATAAAGAACAGAGATTTAAGTGATACTAAGCAAGAGAAAAAGAGACAGGTATGGTTACAACCAAAATAAAAGAAAACATGCTTTCTACTGACTAAAACTTTATTCTAGCAAGTTATTTCTTTGCCTAAAACAGCAAGTTATCAGCAACTCCTGCTGTTCAGGACAAGAGGATCCAACTGTCAAAAGCTCAGAGTATGTTGTTCCTATGGATAACTAGAATGTCTTTTTGCTCTCCCTTACATTTCCTAAGTCCATTGTGTTCATCACAAGAGTCAGGAAGACTTCCTGGCTGCAGACTCAGACTCTCAAGCTCACTAAGTTGTTTCCTCTGTTGCTTGTTTACTTGATTGCTTTATTTACCTTATATATAAATTACTTTCATTGTCTTTTGTCTATAATCAAGCTGGTCAAACTGGTAAATCCACATTCTTTTGTCTAGGACAGTGTGATGGGGTGTAGTAGGTTCAAAGGCCTCCTGCTGGAGGCCTCAAGATCCTACCCCACCCTGATCCTGAAAAGCAGCAATGGAAGTGAGTCCTCCAGGCTGCCTAGAGTGGCTATGGGGGAAGCAGCCAATTAGAGAGAGAGGCTGCAGAAAGCAATCAATCAGAATCCAGCAGGCTCTCATAAAAGGTGCTGCTGGACAGAGTGGAATCAGTTGTTGGATGGAGCCAGGGGAGTGAGGATAGTGCTCCTGGCTGGTTGCAGTACCTAGGCAGAATAATTTCTGGCAGGGACTGGGGGAACAAGGAAGGTGCTTCTGGCTGACTGAGGGAATGCAAGAAAGACTTCAGCCCTGAGATAAAGGTGAAGGATCTCCACGGAAGTGGCCCAGGGAACAGTAGCAGAAAGTTGAAAGGGATGCAGCATGTGTCTGTTATTTATAGAGTCCCTGGGCTGGGATGTGGAGTAGTGGGTGGGCCTGGTTCCTCCCTCACCAGGGGCGAAAAGCCCTGAAGAAGGGGAGATTAATCAGGGAGTGGGCTGTGGACCTCAATGAGGTCAGCATTTTTAGACTTTGTAATACCCCTGAAAGGGGACTGAACTGAACTCATGGCCCAGTTGGAGAGCTGCAGCCAGTGGGGTTTTCTACCAAGAAAAGGAAAAGGAGGAAGCCCTGCTCCATTCCAGAGTAGGGACCACTTGACAGAGAGAGGGAGACCAGAAGGTGCTGAGAGTCCGTTTGAACCAGGGTACTGTGATAAATCCTGTGGGACTGATTGAGCACCTGAGCCCATGGAGGGTTGCGGGTGAAAACTCTGCCAATGAGGGTACTGTGATATGCCCTGTTGGACAGATTGAGGATTGAGCACAGGGATGGGGCTACAGATAAAGAGACTGTACTGGGAAATGACAGTCTAAGAAGCAGTACTGCAGAAAGGCATCTGGGAGTCACAGTGCATCAGAAGCTAAATATGAGTCAACATGTAACACTGCAAAAAAAGCAATAATTTTGGGATGTATTAGCAGGAGTGTTGTAAGCAAGACACAAGAAGTAATTTTTCTGTTCTACTCCATGCTTATTAGGCCTCAACTGGAGTATTGTGACCAGTTTTGGGCACCACATTTCAGGAAAGATGTGGACAAATTGGAGAAAGTCCAGAGAAGAGCAACAAAAATTATTTGAAGATCTAGAAAACATGACCTATGAGGGTTTGTTTAGTCTGGAGATGAGAAGACTGAACGAGGACATAACAGTTTTCAAGTACACAAAAGGTTATTACAAGAAAGAGGGAGAAAAATTGTTCTTCTTAACCTCTGAGGTTAGGACAAGAAGCAATAGGCTTAAACTGCAGCAAGGCAGGTTTAGGTTGGACATTAGGAAAAACTTCCTATCAGGGTAGTTAAGCAATGGAATAAATTGCCTAGGAAGGTTGCGGAATCTCAATCATTCAATATTTTTAAGAGCATGTTAGACAAACACCTGTTCGGGATGGTCTAGATAATACTTAGTCCTGCCATGAGTACAGGGGACTGGATGAGATGACCTCTTGAGGTCCCTTCCAGTCCCACGATTCTATGATAGACATGTGCTTAAGTACACTGCTGGACTAAGGCCTGAATCAGTTACATATTACCATAAAACACAATGGCAAGACAGTGAAAATGCAGAAGTATAGATTTTTTTTTTTACAGTTCTAAAGCTTTTTTATTTTCCACAAACCATAATAGGCACTATGCTGTCTTGTTACTGCTTTTGTCATGCAGTGAAAGCTTAATAATGTATATGTTAAACACCTATTCTTTGCTTGTGTGCTATGTAATGAAATTTGCTGCCTGTGCAGAGACATACTACAAGGCATTTTCACCATTTAAATTCTCTGGTGGAGACTTATGTAGTGCACAGGCCTTGTGCGGAGCCTCTGCACAGAGTGAATTTCACCCTGTGACTGCAGATCATCAAATGCAGGGAAGCTACGCACAAGAAAAGTCTGTAGTGGCTGCATCCCAATAAAGGAAGTGTTACTCTGGGCATTCAGCTTGCTAACCTACTCAAGTTGACTTGCAATTAATATGAAAATAGTAGAAAATGACACAGCATTTATCTATTCATATGACAAAGACTGTAGTGAAAACAGGAATCATACAACTTTTATCCAATACGGCTTTATCTAGAAGTGGTTACAGCAAAGAATTGGGAGCCAAAAAGATCTGGGATTCTAGCCACAGATGAAGCAGGCACATGCTCACAGTGGCTTCTGGAAAGTCAGGTAAACATTGAAACTTTGCTGAAAACCAGATGCTGCATCTGAGTTGAGGGAAAATGAAAAAAAATTCTTCTTATATTTGGAAAATTAGGATCTCCTGATCCTGTTCAGAAACCATACTAGAGGAGCTCTGTTTGATATGGCTGTGGACTGAACAAAGGAAGTCAAAGATGCTCTAACTTTTGGCGTAGGTGTGTCATTTGTATTAATAACCAAGTTTCCAGCTTGCTTCAGGACCAGTCTCCACAATTATCCTTGTAAATTCTGGATTCTCAAGGAATTTTGTGTTCACAAATCCATTTTTGAATACACAAATGCAGTATCTTGGCATCCATCACTGTGGTATCTGAAAGCCACCCAAAGTTGTGAAGGGTACACAAAGATATTTTTTTTTGCATTTTTCCTTGAAAATTCATCCAGAGAACTTCTAGGATTTCCAGATTTGTGGGATACACTCCCAGAAATCTGTGTCTCCTGCATGTATGAATTTCATTATTGAGGGCTGACAGTTCTGTTGTTCCAATGTTATTGTGCTGTTATGGAAGGTCCTGGTCAAACAGGGTGTCGTGGTATTTCAGATGTTGTAACATGTTGGCTTTCTGTAGATGTGGCAGTGAGTGTGACTTTGGCATTTGGTGGCCAGCTCACAGAGAATACATTAGACCTACTAATAATATAAGCAAAAAGAGTTCTTCGTTGGCTTGTGGTAGAATCCTGTTTATTTAGAGCTGAAGACAAAAGTGCTTGGCCCAACTGTCTCTTATATGGCATAGCTATAATATATGGATTTGTTATGGCAGCGTTGGAAAATGTGGCCCTAAAAATGCCTTAGAAGATTTTAAGAGGCTTGCAATCAATTGAAATGAGAACAAACAATAAAATGGTTCTGACTTTTATAATGCTATTGCTCCATGCTCCAGCTAATTTGACAAAATACAAAGAATAACAGATGCAGCAGCAAGGGGTAATCCAATTTAAAAGTCTCATCAGAAATCTTACCAAATCAAAGTTAATAAAAATTTAAGACAATACAAGAGTAAAAATTTGGAAGTAAATGAAACATCATCTTAAAGGAAATATTAGAGATGAACTGAACAGGGGGTCTAGCAGATAGAAATCCAAATGAATTCTCTTAGCTTCAAGAGAAGGATTTGCTCCTGTGTATTCAGTACCAATAAGAAATATAATGTACGCTTGGCCTGTATTTCAGTATTACTCCTCTTGCAAGGAAATTCAAGAAGTACATTTTCCTGACTGTAAATACAGTGGACCATACACAACTACCCATTTAGACATAGTAATTTCAATTTTTTTGCTCATCCCTACTAGATATTTATTTCCTGATGCTTTGTCATGGTGACAGTTAGTGCTATCTAGGGAGAATAAGCTAGTAATTTACTAGTTTTCCATTCATAGCAGCAGTAAACCTGAAGGACCATTGGAAATACATACTATATCTCTTTGACAAATATTTATAATTTACTGCTAGAAATGTAATTTTCTTAGGCTCATTTGAAGTTTGTCAGGATAATGATAGGAACAGTAACATTGAGGGCAGTTAAAAAGGTTACTTATGCCCACAGCTGAGTTACAGTGAGCAGTGAAACCTGAGAAGCAATAGCAAAACAATGAATTTCCAGAGCGTAATTATGTAGTTTCAAGATTAGGGTACAAAAAGCAAACTGAATAACAATGTCTTGCAAATGTTTCTTTGGGAAGCAAATGGAAGACAACCCATTGGGTAGGATAAAGGCAACAGAATGCTTTGAGAGAATTATCTGTGCAGGTTTCTCAGAGTTGGTTGGCAGGGTAGTCATTAAACGGAGCTACAGTTGTAGCAAACACTATCCAGTAGGAAAGACCAACACACTCTAATCATCTGATTATAAGTTTTCTTGCTGCAAGACAAGTGATTATGTGATAATTGGAAGGAAAGTAAATTGGAAGGAGGCAGAGAGAAAGCAGCCCAGCAGGGAAAATGCAGGGAAATTGGTGATGGGCAAAACACCTTGAGTCTGATGTCATCCCACACAGAAAAACCCACACAAGGGAAAAACTCTACTCGAAAGTCAATAAAGCTCTCTTTATGGACTGAATTTCCCCCGAACATGAGATCAGGAAACCGTTTGGATCCTGCAACAAAACACAACTGTATGGGGATGGCCTGCCTCTTAACAGTCATTGGAGAGATCTCCTCCCTCATCAGCTAAACCCCCACCACAGTATTTCGCCATTCCCCTCCTCACCCATGGAGATTTCCTAGCAGAAATCGGCTAAGTTACCACATGTTGCCCTCCATTTCTTCTCCTGCCCCAGAATGCCCCCTTCCTCCATTTACAAAGCCCCAGCAATGCAGAGTTTCAGAGGCATTTCAGACAGTCCAGAGAATGGTTGAACATGTAGTGAAGCTTCTGATCCCCATCTGCTACATCTGTTTGATCCCCCACACCTCAGATGAACTTGATTCTCAAGTGCAAAGGAAGGGGGGGGGGCCTCAGGCCCCTAGAGAGCAATCCTACAGAAAGACATTGCTAGGAATTTGACAGATATATCACTTTCACTCTGTATGTTCCAAGACATAACCGAATTGAAACATCAACAATTCCACATATTGTACATTCATTTGTGCTTGACAAAGCAATAACTTTTTAAAAAATAAAACCCATCAAATCTGTTTATTTGGGTCTATGTAAATATACATAAACATATTGACACCCAAAGATGTTGTTTAACATATATGGTGTTTGTTGAACTGATAAAAGGCAGTTTAGGTTACAGACTTGCCCTCCATCCCCGACTTGGTCTATATGAGAAACATTCCTCTTGGTGTCATCATGTCTGTTTGTACTGCTAAAGATACTTAATCCAGTTTACTAGCACAATAGGTGGTGACAACACCACAATATGTTCTTGTGTATTCAGGGAGCTTTAATCTCTAGAACTGCTGTGTATTTAAAAAAGCAATATGCTGTGTAATCCATGTAGAGTGCTTTTCCTGTACTGTATGTCTGAGTGCTAAAATCCGTATTTTTTAAAAATGGTTTACTGATCTGTTACTGCTTTCAAAACTCAGTGTTCAATTAATTTAACACTCGAAGGCACCATATATTATCTGAAATGTTACTTCAGTTTAAATACATATTTTCTGTCTTTCTATATATAAACATAAATTAGCTTTTTAAACTGAAGTAATCTTTGGGCATTGGAGGTACAAAGAGCACCTGAATCAACAAACCCTATATTTTGCCATATGTAATTTAAAAACGAGTACTATGTTTAATTTTGTAGCAAATTAAAAGTCTCTGAATAAAATAAACCATGGTGTGCCATGAGGTTTTTAAGTAGAACTCCTCACTGCTTATTAAAAGGCTGATGGCCCTGCGATAGATATGGCAACTTCCTGCAATATCTTTGGAAGACCATATTGTATTAAGTGTATGAATAGTTCATAGAATTATGGACTCGTAGAACTGGAAGGGACCTGTAGAGGTCAACTAGTCCAGTTCCCTGCACTCAAAGCAGGGATAAGTATTATCTAGACCATCCCTGACAGGTGTTTGTCCAACCTGCTCTTAAAAATCCCCAATGATGGAGATTCCACAACCTCCCTAGGCAATTTAGTCCAGTGCTTAACCACCCTGACAGAAAGTTTTTCCTAATGTCCAACCTAAACCGCCCTTGCTGCAATTTAAGCCCATTGCTTCTTGTCCTATCCTCAGAGGTTAAGAAGAACAATTTTGCTCCCTCTTCCTTGTAACAACCTTTTATGTACTTGAAAACTGTTATCATGTCCCCTCTCAGTCTTCTCTTCTCCAGACTAAACAAACCTTTTTTTTTTTTTCAATCTTCCCTCATAGGTCATGTTTTCTACACCTTTAATCTTTTTTGTTGCTCTTCTCTGGACTTTCTCCAATTTGTCCACATCTTTCCTGGAATGTGGTGCCCCAAACTGGTCACAATACTCCAGTTGAGGCCTAATCAGTGTGGAGTAGAGCAGAAAAATTACTTCTCGCGTCTTGCTTACAATACTCCTGCTAATACATCCCAGAATGATGTTTGCTTTTTTTGCAACAGCATTACACTCTTGATTCAAATTTAGCTTGTGATCCACTATGACCCCCAGATTCCTTTCCGCAATACTCCTTCCTAGGCAGTTGTTTCCCATTTTGTATGTGTGCAACTGATTGTTCCTTCTTAAGTGCAGTACTCTGCATTTGTCCTTATTGAATTTCATCCTATTTATTTCAGACCATTTCTCCAGATCATTTTGAATTTTAATCCTATCCTCCAAAGTACTTACAATCCCTCCCAGCTTGGGAGTCACTTATAAATCTGCAAAGTGTATAAGTGTAATCTCTATACCATTATCTAAATAACTGATGAAGATGTTGAACAGAACCGGACCCAGAACCAATCCCTGTGGGACCCCACTCGTTATGTCCTTCCAGCATGACTGTGAACCACTGATAACTACAATCTGGGAACGATTTTCCAACCAGTTATGCACCCACCTTATAGTAGCTCCATCTAGGTTATATTTCCCTAGTTTGTTTGTTATGTATCAATGTGAGCCAGAGATTGTATGCACTCTATGGGGGGAGGGTAACCACAGCTTCACCAGGAAGTAAAAACAGTAGAGGATGATTAAGGCAAATCTCTTAGGTTATAACACCTCCAGAGAGCTACCACTTCCTGGGTAGACTCACATATTCTGGTTCAAACTGGATTTTTCAGAGACCAGTAGAAAAAGGACTTTCGGATAACTAGCCCAAACTTGAACTGAGCCAGGGTCTTCGTTCTGTTTCTTGATCTAAAACCTGATAGGAACTTATAATCACAAAGAAAACCCAGTTGTGGGATTGAGGGACTGACACCTACTATAGCCCTTTGTTGGAGATGGTGGTGTTTTCTAGTAAGCTTTTTATCATGAGTGTAAGTTCTTCTGTTGTTTTGATATGCTTTCTCTGTAATGCTTTAACTTAAGAATAAATGTGCTTGCTTAGAAGGAGCTCTGTGGTAACTTGAAACTGGTCATAGCTGTTGGAGAAAAAGCAAAGCACAGGAACTGGGGATATCACAGTGTAGATCAGGGAGCTGTGTGGCCTTAAAACCCCTGGTTAGAAGGAAGTGAGATGTTGTGGGTCTCCACCCAAGAAAGGTAATGGCTGGGAGCCAGAAATCCTTAAGTGGGTTCCCTCAAGGGACTACGGAGGGGGAAATATGGATGTAGGTATCCTGGAACTGAGACAGGCACAATATGTCCCAAGAAGTATAGTCAGAAGTTTTGACAGACCAGAACTGTAGTTATGTTAGGGCCATGTGGTGGAGCCTTCAGTCTAATACTAACGTGTTTGTTGAAATTAGTACTATACATGCAAACTTTGTAGAGAAAATATTTAAATGATTCTTTACAGTTAGATGGCTTTCCTTTCACCCTCTCCCCTGGTTCTTGTCACACAGACAGAAAGCAGAAGACCAGAAGTCTGAAGTGCAGGCAATGCAATGTTTTTTGGGGATTATTTTCCAGCAAACATGTGTCCCATAACTCTGATGCCACAGAGCCTTGTTTCCCACTCCCCTCTCCTCAGCAGGCATAATTATACCTGAAATGCACATCTACAGTCCCACCCTTATAACTTATGGTCATGTTCTGTTTTGGGGGGTCATAGATCTGGGGTCTTCATCCACTCTGTACCAGGGCAGTGAGCCAAGGGGGAGCTTCCTGCATTAACTCTGTTTTCTGCATGACCTGAGACAAAGCATTAATCAGGATGCTGAGGGGCTGAAGATCATATTTTCCCATACTCTCCCCTAACTTCACCAGCTCTATCCAAATCATGTTCCTAAGGGTCGGCCCTGCCCAGGCTTGTGGGAAGGAGAGGGATTAGAATTGGGAGGGCGATTGGCAGAGTGAGGACCATTATTCGCATATGTGATAGCCTGTACGGGCTCTGAGGTAGTCTTTTTGCTGTTTTGTCTTTTTAAGACGCCAGTCTCTCACATCAAATCCCCTGTCTGTTTGATTTTTGCCACTAGTTATTCCAGGTTAGGTGTTCTTTATCCACAGTCCCCATGGTCATTTTTGTCTGAGAATTTAGTCCTGCATAAGAGCTCTGTACTAATTTGGGTCTCTGATAATGGGAAGTGATAATCCCATTCTCTTCTGTCTAGGGTAATGAATCCGAGAGCTGCCAGCATCTTTTTTTTTACTTAGGTAAGCTTCAGGGGGCTCTCCTGGTTTCTGCTCTTCCATTATATAGTTTATTGAGGGAAGAAGCAGGCAGTAATATTTTGAGAGCACTTATCATCTATTCTCAGGGTCCAGTGGCAGTCCGCTCCCAAGAACCTATGCCTATGCCCAGACCATCTGCATCACAAGGAGAGGTGCATAACTAAGCCAACTGGGTTAAATCCATGCCGTCAGCAGAGGAGTATATTTGCCAAATGCCAGCCAGCCATGCCACAGCAGGGTCACAGTTCAGTGCCCCCAGTCCATCTTATTACGTCTGTGACCAGCTCCATTGTAGGAAGATCAGCTCCTGCAACTATGTGTTTAACCTTCCTTATGGAAACAGAGGCAACATTATGCATATGTGGCCAATCAGAGTTGAATCGGTTTTTGGGGTCAGCATCAGGGGGTACCTCTATTTTCCCAGGGGGCTCCAAATTGCAATCCTCTCAACTTTACAGCTACTACCACCCCCTTATGGGCGCTAAATTGGGCCTACAATTTACTAATCTCTGCCTCAAACTTCTGGTGACCTGCTGCTGCCTTGGCTGCCTTATTCTCATCTACAAGGAAGCGAGTTGCTGCTCTCGCTTCTTCTAACAAAATTTTTGTGTGTGTTAACTCTTTCCTACACTGTTCTTCATTCCTGCTGGCCTTGTCTCTCTCCTCTTGCTTATTTCTGAGCACAGTCACCATTTTAAGCTTTTCTGCTTTTTCTCCAGCTCCAGTTCCTGCCTTCCCTTTGCCATTTCAACCATGTCCAGACATGCATAAAATAATGCCAATGCGGCAGTCACATCCTTTGTGCTACCCCGTGGCTTAAAAGGTTTTGCAATATTGTTCAAAGCTCAGACTCACTTCAATCAGGGGATTCTCACCCTTAAAGCACCCTTTTTCCCAGGGGCAGTTCCCCTTCTTCATTACCCATCTCTCTCACCCAGGGGGGAGCAAATATTTTGGGCCAAGGGCCACATCTGAGTGGGGAAATTGTATGCAGGGCTGGGGCAGGAGGTTGGGGTGCGGGAAGGAGTGTGGGGTGTGGGAGAGGGCTCAGGGCAAGGAATTTGTGCAGAGGAGGGGTGCGGGGTGTATGAGGGGGCTCAGGGAAGGGAGTTGGGGTGCAGGAGGGGTGCAAGGTGCAGGCAGGGGGCTCAGGGCAGGGGTGCGGGGTGCAGGAGGGATGCGAGGTGTAAGAGGGGGCTCAGGGCAGGGAGTTGGGGTGCAGGAGGGTGTGAGGTGCAGGCAGGGGGCTTAGGGCAAGGCGTTGGGGGATGGGGTGCAGGAGGGGTTCAGGCTTCAGCCTGGTGCCGCTTACCTAAAGTGGCTCCGGGGTGGCAGCAGTGCGCAATGGGGCCAGGGCAGGCTCCCTTCATACCTATCCTGTCCCCAGCCCTGCGCTGCTCCAGGAAGCACTGAGGCCCCTGGGGGAGGGGGGTGGAGGGCTCCACGTGCTCTGCCCTTGCTGCGCCTCCAGGTACCTCCCCCGAAGCTTCCATTGGCCACGCTTCCCCATTCCTGGCCAATGGGAGCTATGGGGGGTGGTGCCTGGAAGCAAGGGCAATGCACGGAGCCCCCTGCCCCCCGCCTGGGGACTGCAGGGACGTGGTACCGTCCGCTTCTGAGAGTGGCACAGGGCCCACAGCACCGGGAAGGAGGGCAATCCCATGGGCTGGATCCAAAGCCCTGAGGGACCGGATCCTGCCCGCGGGCCGTAGTTTGCCCACCCCTGCTCTATCCTGTTGGTTTTCTCCTGTCTCAAGCAAGCAGCCAAAGGCTTTTTTCAACCATCTCTACTTTCCTTATCTCACTAATGATCCCTACCAAAAGCCCTTTCATGCAGTCACAGTATTGCTCTAAAATCTTTACTTTTAAGGCACAACTCTTTAATTCCTTATTGCACGGTCCTACAGTTATTCTAAGCACAATTCTTAACTTAAAAGTTACAGGACATTACCAAATATTCTATGAGAGAGGGACCTCACTAAAGGAGCTTAGTCTGAAAAAAGAAGAGACAATTTGGTGAGGTCTGTGCCTCAGTTTCCCCACTCCACAGCAACTACCCAACAAGTACCACGTGATTAGGGTCATGTGCTGCCTGTGTTCCTCCATCGATTTCTTACCAGATTTGCCTGTTACTTTGGGGTATGCTCATTTATTAGGATTACTCTTCTGGGGTGGGGGTTCTGTAATTCTATCCATGTACTGCTTGTGTCACTTTTGTTCTCATACGGAGCTCTACCTCTCCCTGCTGCAAGTTCCTTCCCAGTGGAGCTATCCTTCAGGACCTAGGTTCCCTGGAGCTGGACTCTTCCAGCCCCAGAATCAGACTAATGCACACACACACACACACACACACACATTAACAGAGCACATCTGAGAGGACTGGATTAATCAACACTCCCAGACTGACCCCTTATATGTCCCTGGACTCAGTAGGCTGGGTCGAGCAGCATTTCCAAGCTGTCACCCTCATAGGCCCTTGGATTCAGCAGGCTGGGTTGAACAGCATTTCCAAGCTGCCACCCTCATATGTCCCAGGTTCAGCATGTCCCTATCCCCACTTGCACATTACATTTGTTCTGGTAGGAACCCACTTGATGAGCAAACCCCACAGGATTTTTGGGTGCTACAGGGGTCTTTAGCTTAGGTACGAGGAGTGTTGCTGCAGAACAAATGAGGAAGCCACAAAAAAAAAAAAACCCATGGGGGGCAAAGGGGAAGAGAAGCAACCAGCTTAACCATGAAAGTTATTTATTAACCATAGGGGAGCCAAGCAAACAAAATATTTATAATATTAAAACTAACTTAAATTTTATTATAAAAGTCAGGTTTAGAAAACTATATGTACTCACACAAGTCAGGGTCAGAAGGCTATACCTAGAGAGGGAGAGAGAGATGGGTTCTCACCACTCCGTGAAGCTTGAATCATTCGGGGGTCCCAGCTGATGGTGTTAGCTAAGGGTCCGAAGTGCTGGAGACAGGCAGAGCAAGCAGCACGATCAGTTAGGAAAAGTTGAAGTCCCAATGGAACTGATGCAGATTTTGGATCCAGGCATCAGTATACTTAGGCCTGGTCTACACTGGGGGGGATCGATCTAAGATACACAACTTCAGCTACGAGAATAGCGTAGCTGAAGTCGACATATCTTAGATTGACTTTCTTTGCGTCCTCGCGGCGTGGGATAGAGGGCTGCCACTCCCCCGTTGACTCAGCTTCCGCCTTTCGCCCTGGTGGAGTTCCGGAGTTGACAAGGAGTGCGTTTGTCTAGACGCGATACATCGATCCCCGAAAGACTGATCACTACCTGCCAGATCGGCGGGTAGTGTAGACATACGCTTACTTGAACATGGGTAGAGGTTTTTGTAGGGAAACAACAATGGTTCAAGGGAGAATATTAGACTTTATGGGTAAACTGACAGCTCAAGGGAGTATACCAAAGTTGTTTTGTTCAGGCTAGACAACAGGAACTGATCATTCCTGGCTATGGGCAGTGTTCCTTGGAGGGAGCTCACACTGCAATTAGGGAGCTTCACTATTTTGGATACCAAGGAAGGATTTATTACTAGAATTGGTCTGATAATTATTGAGCTGGATGTGTGCAGGCGTGAGTTCATTAACATCTGGGGCAGAGATCCTCCATCATGCAGTGCTTCCTTGCTTTTCTGATCCCAGAGTTCTGTGCGGGATTCTTGCCTTGGAATCGCTGTTCTCCATTCTGTATGCTAATGGAGATGCCTCCCTGTCCCATCTCCGATGCAAATGAGGCTAGAGGAGTTTCCTTAATCCCGTCACCCTTCTCCCAGGGGTTTAGGTACGTCTTCTACCACCTTATAGTTGCTTTTTGTAAGTCTTTCTTCTGATCAGTTTTGATTCAAGCAGAGGCTGGGCTGGGGGAGGAAGGTCTTTTGTGAGTCAGACAGGCTGGGTACTGCGCCCTGGTTCCCCAACAATGCAGAGCTGACAGGTAACAGCTCATATATTACACTCCCACCATGCCCAGTAACACTTTAGCTGCTCTTATCTGTTCCTATTATACTAACAAACCCATCTGGCTTGGTCAAAAGCAACATATATAGTGTCTGTCTTTGTCCTTAGTAGGGATCACACATATTAGTAAGAATATATATATAAATCAAACAAGTGAGCAAATCTCAAAGTACTATCACGGGTGAAACTACAGGCCTGGATCCTACATTGGCACTAGCGCTCCTAACATTTACAAAGAGTTTTTGTTAATTGTAGCAATCTATTACTAGTCTTCTCTCTCCTTGCTAGGAAATAGGTTTCTCTGCTGTGATGGCCATTATTTCATGTTTGGCATTCAAAATAGAGCTCTTTGTAATGGCTGGGGCTTTTGTATAGTTCAGAAGCCTGTATGAAAACTTTGTGCAATTTACTGGAGTGCCAAAAAGTTACCTACTTCGTTCTTATTCCCTATGTAATGGGGTATACAAACCCCACACTGGACAACAAGGGGTTAATGAGCTGCTCTAGGCTCAGCCAGCTCCACTCTCCCACACCTACAAGAGATGCACAGCATGGAGGAGGAGTTAAAAGGGAGCAGAGCAGCTCATTTGTGGCCAGATTATGGAAGAGAGCAGACCTGCAAACCTCAGTTCCTGAGAAAAGGGATGACTGAAGTTTTCCAGACAACCACTGAGTGAAGACCCCTTCCTGAGGGAATGGAGAGCGAGATCCTGATATACCCTCACAGGGAGTCATTCCCATCAGTCTCTGACTTACTTCATTTGTATTAATTCCCATTGCTTTTTGTTCATGGACTACCCTGGAAGGGGAAAGACTTTGAAGTGACCTGGCCAGAGGGTCAAGTCACAGAAAGAGGCTGTCATAAATATAAAAGGAAGGGTAACAACCTTTATGTATGCAGTAACATAAATTTCTCCTGGCCAGAGGTACAGAATCACTTACCTGTAAGGGGTTAATCAGTTCAATTAACCTAGCTGGCACCTGACCAGAAGGACCAATGGGGAAAGAAGATACTTTCAAATCTGGGGTAGGGGGGAGTTTTTGTTTGTGCTCTCTTTGTGTGTTCCTTCTCAGGACAAAGAGAGAGACCAAGCAGGTAACCCAGCTCCTACTGAAAGGATACATCTAAAATTACAGAAAATGTAAGTAATAGCAAGGAAATGTGTTAGATTATCTTTTGTTTTAGCTTGTGAATTTTCCCTATGCTAAGAGAGAGGTTTATTCCTGTTTTTGTAACTTTGAAGTTGAGCCTAGAGGGGAATCCTCTGTGTTTTAAATCTTTTTATTACCCTTTAAAATTATCTTCCATCCTGATTTTACAGAGGTGCTTCTTTTACTTTTTTCTTTATAATAAAGTTCTTCTTTTAAGAACCTGTTTTATTTTAGTGTCCTAAACATAAAGGGTCTGGTCTGTACTTCTATTAAAAGCAATTGGTTGGTATATTATTCTCAAGCCTCCCCAGGAAAGGGGGTGAAGGGACTTGGGGGGATATTTTGGGGAAATAGGATCTCCAAGTGGTCCTTTTACTGAATCTTTGTCTAAATCACTTGGTGGTGGCAGCAATACCGTCAAAGAACAAGGGAAGGATTTGTGCCTGGGGGGAGTTTTTAACCTAAGCTGATAGAAATAAACTTAGGGTTTTTTTCATGCAGGTCCCCACATCTGTACCTCAGAGTTCAGAGTGGGGAGGGAACCCTGACAGAGGCAGACTACTGCAGAGCAGCCACTGGCAGAAGACCCCAAGAGAGAAAGAACTGCCATGCTTGGCCATGAGGAGGTGCCAGTGGTAAGTCACTTGTACTTAGACTTTCCTTTCAGCAACTGCTGCTGTGTTTGTTTCCCTTTTCTCTTACTCTCACTACACATTTGGCTGTATATATTTAGAAAGGGAACTACAAAATTAGCACCCAGAGGATAACTAACTTCTATTTTCCCCTTACATTTATTTCTTCCTTCTCTCCTTAACATTTTAATGTAATGTTGTTGGATGAAAATATGTATTTCCATATTATTACTGGAATTAATTGCATTTCCTGTCATTATGCCCATCAGCTGAAAAATCTAAAATGTGAAAGATTAAAAATTCAATAGTTAAAATGCAGCTTTTATTTCTAAGGATATTTTATGAGACTGCTCATAGCAACGAAACACCCATTTAGATTTTCTTTTTCTGTCTGTTAAAATGCAGCAATGAAAGTATGTACAAATCCAATTCAGTAAAGTTATCAAAAGTTTAATGCTCTGTTTCAGAAAAAGCACTTAAGCACAGGCATAAGTCATGACAGAAATGAAACGTTAAGCACAGGCTTAAGTGTTTTGCTGAACTGATGCCTAAATGAAGAACATCTAGTTCAGGGGTCGGCAAACTCTGGCACGCGGCTCACCAGGGTAAGCACCCTGGCAGGCCGGGCCAGTTTATTTACCTGCCGCATTGGCAGGTTCAGCGGATCGCAGCTCTCCCTGGCTGCGGTTCGCCGTCGCAGGCCAATGGGGTGGTGAGAAGCGCCGCAGGCCGAGGGATGTGCTGGCTGCAGCTTCCCGCCTCCCGCATTGGCCTGGGACGGTGAACCGCGACCAGTGGGAGCTGTGGTCCACCGAACCTGCCGACGCGGCAGATAAACAAATTGGCCTGGCCCACCAGGGTGCTTACCCTGGTGAGCTGCGTGCCAGAGGTTGCTGACCCCTGATCTAGTTATAATGTGCTACCAGCAGAACTCTTTTTATTTATGCAATTTTAATGAATCTGAAAATTTATTCTGATTTCTTATTAGCCTGATCCAAAGCCCACTGAAAACAATGGGCGTCTTACCATTGATTTCAAAAGGCTTTGGATCAGGCCCTAATCTGCACAGAGGGAAATAACCTACAGCTTATTCCAACCTGCAGGTGATAGGGATAGCACTCTGTAGCCAATTTCTAAATGATTCTCAACCAGTGGATACCCAACCACAAGCTCAGCTGTATTTACAGATCTTTATTGGTTTAAATGCTTTCAGGTTCTATTCTAGAAATATGCCAGTAAAGAAATACCCGTGCCCAAATTAATTTATACATGCACATATTTTGTGTGGGGGGGGGGAAGGGTTCTGCCTGCTCATTATGTGCAAACATCAGAAGCCAAATGAACATGTCTCTTGGAGGTGCAGTGCCATAGTCTGTATCTTGAAAAGAATTGCATTTAACCATTTCCCTTTTGTGTTAACATTTAATATGTGTAGACTTGGCAGAATTTGGTTTTTAACTTTTAATAACTGACCGATAATGTGTTTTATTTTTCAGCATTTTTTCAATCTTTATTCATTGAAATTGTCAGTTATGCACAAATATGGGGGAGTGAAACAATAATTATTTAATGACAGTGGGCCTTGAGATTCAAACTTAAAGCTTTATAACCATTAAAACACAAATGGCATATTTTGACATGTGATATTGACAAAGTAAATATCCCTCTATGAAACTCTAATAAGTTGTCAAGCAGCAGTTTTTACTTTGACTTTCTGTAAATTTGGATAATTATCAATTAAATATTTTTGTTGGTTTGTGTGAGTATGGTGAAATTTATGTTTACCAACATCTACAGATAAAAATCCAATCCTTCCAAGCCTAAATATGCATCCTCCTCCCTTGTAAGGTCCCTAGAGATAGTTTGTCATCAGACATCAGCTACTAATATTACTCATGTATGGAGCCAAACTATACAGTAAGTTTGCCAAATTTGTTATGATTGCAAAACCAGCACATTGCTTATAATCTCCTCTGCTCATCCAACCAAAATCACAGCTCTTACCAAAAAATCAACTATCATAATAAAGCAGGGCATGCTTGGAACTGAATGTAGACTTTGCAATAATAGTGCCTATTTGAACTAAATCACACTCCTCCTGCTTTATGTGATATTACCATGACCATTCAGCATTAACAAATCTAGCTGGGTAAATCCTGGCAGGAAGACAGCGTGGGAAAGTGCCAAATCTTTTCCAAGGCTTAGTGTTCACAACAAAAAGCCTAAAATATTCAGAATGCTTTTTTATTTTTTTTAACTACACATCAACCCAGCCTCTGCCCCCAGTTCACAGCCCCTTTGTGTTGTTCCAACTGGTTGGCTCTCCCCAGCTGAAGATTCCTGGAGCACCAAACCTTTCAAGAAGTACTAAAACCCCAAGTGCGCACAAAATAACAGTTTATCTAGCTCATCAGGAGACCATGGATAAAGTGATTATTATTACATGTGCTAGTGGGTATTTAGCTACTTTATTCTTTTAACTGGGATAAGCAGTCTATTTAACATAATATAATATGAATATGGCATTGTATTAGTATTATATTGTTTTTATTTGCCCAGACCATCCTGTCCAGCAGTGAGATGTGTAGGAGGTCGCTCAGTAGGAAGGAAATTTCCATTAAGATCTCATCGTAAAGATCCCCACCCATTGTCCATTCTCTCCTGAGCAGCCAATGTGGCCTCTTGGATAACTGAAATTATCTTTGCTTCCTAGTAGATAAAGTCAAACAGTACAGTGCAATACTTATATCCTGGTGGGATGGGAAAGAGAAATGATGTACAAGCACAATTATATAATATGCACAAAGTCTAAAAAATATACAAAGATTTCACCTTGTAGATCCTTTTCTATTATTTCACTGTAAATAGATATGTGCCTCTAACTGCCCGCCTCCGTAATCCATTCCCTACATAGACTCATATCCTTTAAGGTTAAAAGGGACCATCATGATCATCTAGTCTGACCTCCTGCACATTGCAATTCCCACACTGTGTTCCATGGTCCACGGAGCTTGTGCTGGTGGTTCACAGAGAACTGGCTGGTCAGATGGTGTTGGCTCTTCCTATTCTCTCCCAGATGATAGATTGCGTTGAAAGATATTTTAATATATGTGAACCAGTATTGGAATGGAGGCAGTCATAAATAGTAAGCAGGCAATTATTTCATTCAGAACCAAGGTCAATGCCTGGTTCCCAGGAAGCTATTCTGGCCCAAGAATTAACTCTTGTTAGAGAGAAAGGCATAGAGCAAAGTCTGATACTTGCAGCAGCTTCTCTCACCAAACTAACAATACCGACTTTTTTCAAATACTAAAATCTTGCTGGCATGCTTTGAGAAAGAACATGTATGACTATGTAACAGCTCCAACTTCTGACTCCTTCCATTAAATTATTAGTCAGTGACAAACTTCCAGCTAAAGACACAATATTACAAAAATTATCTTCTCCACACAGAAGATCCATAGACCGCCTTCTAACATGATAATATCTATAGCATTCTGTGCTTTCCATAGCTCAGACTATGGATATTTTTTGGCAGAGAAAGCCCTAAATTCTGAAACAAAAACATAGCTCCACTTACAGATTTCAGGTTGAGCTAATAGTATATAGTTAGACAAGTTTTAATATGACTTGTAAAATCAGCAATATACGTGAATTCTGCCCCACTCACTTATGTGGGGGCAATTCCCTATACTGTGCCATTGAAATCAATGAGATTACTTAGGGTACCCCTAGTACTCAACCTGAATAAAGGTGGAAGAATCATGCCCTGTATTTGAAAGTCATTAGTGGAAAAGAAACTCATAACACCAACAGACAGTTTCTGTTCCTTTTATTCATGTGAGTAAAAGGAAAGCAGGATTTTCCCCAAAATGTCAAACAAAATCACTTTTCTGACAATCAGCACACTTTAGTGCCCAGATGCTGTCACTTTTACTCATAGCTTGAGTGGAGTCCCATTGAAATCAGTTGGACTACTATGGAATACTTCACTACAAAGTGTAAGGGTATAGAATTGGACCTTATGAAAATACCAGAAACCATTTTTCAATCACACAGCAGGAAAAACTGTTGTAGAAAGAAATAGCTGAGCAGGAAAGACATAGTTTAAAAAAAATAAGTACAAAATATTACAATATTTGCAAGTGAACCTCACTTCTGTAGTGTCATTTAATATGGGTAGACATGAATATTCGCACCAAATAAATAGCAGATAAATAACAAGAGTTGCATCAAACTTTGAAAAGGTGTTGGCCTTAAAAAAAATCCTGCTGGAGATTATACATATTTTAAAAGTAAAAGCTAAGTTCACTCCTTTTCTACTGACTTTGTCCTCCGTGGAGTTGTATTGTGCTCTTTAGGGTATGTAACTTAGAGATGTCCAATTATTCACATAAGAAAAGTTGTGTAATAAGTTGCTGAACTATGCACCTTCTGAAACAAGTGTCCTTGCCAATAAAAATACAAAATATGCCTCCAAATATGCTTTAAAAGTGTCACCAGCAGAATCTACATCTTCCAGTTTTAGAATGTTCCCATATCTTTTCTCTTGTTTTTTATTACCAGTGTCATTATGTTAATCATCACCAAATCTGCTACATTCATTTCTCTTTTCCCATTGTGAGTAAAAGAAATGCTACGTTCTCTAGGTTAATTAGAGCATAATTCCCAAAGCCGCATACACATGCACAGACACTAGAATGAATACTTTATACTGGTTGGCCGGTTTTAATGCTGCTTTATCATTTACCATCTGTCAAAAACACAAACTAGTTATCTGTCTGTTTTCCCTTTGGATGGATACTGCTTGTTAGGGAAATAAAGGACTTCAAATGCCATCTTTCTTTGACAGGGAGTTGAACTGGGGGCTCAATCCTAGAAAGTGATGTGTACCTCATGCAAGGTGCTGAGCACCTTCATGCTCTATTGATTTCAAAGCCACCTGTTTCTCTCAATGTTTGATCTACATGGGCTTGGGAATAAGCCCACAGTTTGTCATAATATTTACTGTGTAGTTGTGTCCAGAGATTCATTTTTTAAAACCTACCTGATTTTCCCCTTATGCTTTCTGTATGTCAACAGTATCTGCTTTCTTCTCCATAATGTTGTTTGAGAAGCCATTGATTCAATTCTGGATTCTTCCTTACATAAGAATTACGGTGAGAGATTTGTTGCACTAGGGAAATGGACCTGGGCATTGTGACTATCAGTAAAATGTCATCTGACAATAGTAGCGCCTTTTATTCAAGCCCGAGATTAGATTTTTCTTTAGGGTGTCACAAACATGGAACTGATCATTCCTGGCTATGGGCAGTGTTCCTTGGAGGGAGCTCACAATGCAGTTAGGGAGCTTCGCTATTTTGGATACCAAGAAAGGATTTTTTACTAGCATTGGTCTGATAACTGCTGAGCTGGGTGTGTGCAGGTGTAGGTTCTGGACAGAGATTCCTCATCATGCAGAGCTTCCCTGCTTTTCTGGTCCTAGAGTTCTGTGCAGTTCTTGCCTTGGAATCTCTGTTCTCCATTCTGTATGCTAATGGAGATGCCTCCCGTCCCATCTTCAATGCAAATGAGGCTAGGGGAGTTTCCTTAATCCTGTCACCCTTATCCCAGGGGTTTGGGTGTGTCTCCCACTGCCTTTTCATTGCTTTTTGTAAGTCTTTCTTCTGATCGGTTTTGGTTCAAGCAAGGATTAAGGGGGCCAGGGGGGAGGTCTTTTGTGAGCCAGACAGGCTGGGTACTATGCCCTGCTTCCTCAAGAACACAGAGCTGATAGATAACACCTGGGAGCAGTGTATCCCTTTTCTTGGTTCAATCAGGAACAGTCCCCTGACCTAATAAGGGTGAGGGGAGGCACTTTCCCAGGCCTGGGCTCTCCCCGCATTTCTCTTCTGATGACAATATATTCACCCTGCTGTCTGATTAAATGTCCCCCTCACTGAGATGGGGATGAGTTTTTTCCCACTTATTCACCATGTTTTCATCTCTGCTGTATATTTTTGTCATATAATTTTCACTAATTATATCTTTCTTTACTTAGAAAAACCAGAACAAGCTAAATTTTGCTTGTGGTCCACAACAGCACCTGTACAGCTGCAGTGAAGTACAGGATGTGATTTGCTGAGTGCCAATGTACTTGTCCATGATTACTATACACCAGATAAGAAGGTGGTGCTGGCATTGCCCTCCAATAATTTCAAGCATCGTGTATTTCTGGTCAAAGAGAAAATTAAAAAAAAAACAATGTGAAAACTAAAAGATAATTCAGTCCACTGACTCTCCCTATTTAATATACTATTCCCCCTTGGGGCAGGTGCTTTCTGTTTCTAAAACAGACTTGCAGCATTGTTTTAAGCAACTTGATCTCAAATGTCATGCCTCCACATGCCCCAAACATTCTTCATTTGCTAAGTGAAAAATATACTGCATACATGGTGCTGCTAAAAAGTGTGCTTTATACAAATAAACAATACTGTTACAGAACTAGCCAGCAGCAACTAGACCGATATTATAAGCATATGCATGTGGCTGAGGAAAAATTCATTTATCATGTTGATAAAAGGAATTTAAACCCAAGGGTTTCTTCCCCTCAGTTTCATGAGAACTAGGACTTGCCTAGAGAGCTCAATGGCTTTCAAAGTTCTTGACCCAGAGCTTCCACTAACCATTGTTTGCCAAATTTCTTTCTCCCCACTTTAAAATGCATTAATCAATTGTAATCAATGTGGATTTCTCTCACCATCGGCTTCTTCATTTCTCGTGGCACTGCTGTAGAGGACTGAAACTCTGGCTGGGCTCTTACAATAGCAGATCCCAATTGTCCTGGGGATAGCTTCTGGCCCAGTTTTGAAAATACTGAGCAGGGGCTTTTGCTTAGAGTGTGATGGATTATTTACATGTGTTGAATGGGGCTGGATGAAGACTGATTTTTTTAAAAAATAAACTGTTGCCTAATTTCTGTGTAGTGTGTTTTAGTGTTTGGTTTGCTGGTGAATATATTTAAACAACAGCAATTGTTACACAACATGATGTTGTTGTGCTGGAATTTTTTTAATGGAGCGTATAAATCCCTTAGGCAACTTTGAAAATATCAGCTCATAATTTTAGCTCTGTTTCCCTAGGAATGTCAGCCTTCCGTCACTCCCTTTATCATACAACCACTGACACATCAACAAACATTCCCCTCTTGGTGTTGGGAGAGGGTAGTATAGGGAATGATTGCATGAAGAAGAGAAGGTTGAGGGATCTGAGTTAAGACTATGGTGTGTTGTATGGCAGAAGTAGTACTGGCAAGATGTGTCTACCTGTAGGTGGAGGAGTAGAGGATATGTACTGTTAGCTGGCTTAGCTTTTCATTCCATTGCTTTTATTGTTTTGTGCCAGGTATCTATATGTGTAACATTTTTAACTGCATCCCATAAAGTTGTGTGTGTGTGTGTGTGTGTGTGCATGCTTGAGTGCCCAAGGAATGCAACTTTAGGTACACAATATGCATAGATATGTATTTGTATCATATACTAATTAACTTTAAAACAAACAAACATGGCCATTAAGAAAGAAACTGAATTCCATGTGTCCACTCTGGCTCTGCCTTCCAAATATAGTAGATTCCCCCTTGTTAAAAAACTGAACTATGTTTGCTTAACCTCAGGGCAGAAACATATCATCACTGGATTTGTTTTTGAAAGCACTCATTGCCCTAGGGAGAAAATAATTATCTTTTGAGTGAACATGGGAAGACTACAGCAGACCTTTTCCCACTGGCTGACACTTAATGTATAGGATATTGTCTACTCCTGGTAAAGCAGCCAAGCAAACACTGCTTGGACGTCACTTATTCTGATTAGATACAGTGACTGCTTTTTGTCTAGCAGTATTAGCACAGAGTTGTGTAACCCACTGGTGAGTGACGGGAGGGTAGGGGAACCCGGGTCTACCCTTCTTCATGGGGTTCCGACCCAGGGACCTATGAAACAGTGTACCTTGACACAGAGTTCAGGTCCTAATTCCCCAACCTATTCCCTTGGTCGCTTCCTACCCTTGTTCCAGTCTCTACCCCAGTCATCTCGGGGTTGGGCACAGGATCCCTCTTGTGTTCTCTCCAATTCATCTCCAGAGTCTCCTCTGCTGGCAACCGTGGGTCATCCCCTTTGGTTTCCATGGTCAACTGGCTTCCCATAGCATGGCTAGGAGGCTTGACCCTGGGGGCTTGGCCTCCTGGTGGCTTCCTGGCAGGAGGTTGCTACAACTGCTCTCCTCCCCAGTCAGCCCAGAGTGAGTTGAGCATTCAAAAGGAAACAGCCTCCTACACTGGGAGCATGTCCAGCAGAGCCAAGGGGGCCTGGCCTCTTGGGCCCAGAGCAGTTCATTAACTCTCACCTCTCCAGTGCAGGGTTGGTATACCACATCACAAGGGAAGACTCTCCTCTCCCTTCTGCCTATGCTCAACATGGGTTTGTAAATCCCATGAAAATTACCATAGCATACAATAAGCATTTTGGGGCACAAGCTATTTTTTTGTTCTGTTTGTTCACTGAGTAGCACAATGGGGTTCTGAGCCGTGACTGGGGCTCCTAGATATTACTTCAATAATAAATTAATTCACTAGTGTTTTTCTAACTGGTTCAAAATGAACAAAATGCAGCATGTACCACTGAGATAGAGACTAATAGCTTCTGCTGACTGATATTCTTTACCAGGAGTGGTAGGCTTAGCCAGTCAGGGAAGCAGAAACTGTATCATGTGACTTCAACAGCCAAGCCTGTTATGGTCACTAGATGCAAATGTATCCTCTGAATGGGAAGAGTTCTGCCCAAATTGAGCTGCTTGCAGGATTGGGGCTGGAGGGTCTAATTCCAGCTCAAAGTTAAAAGCTGTAAAAAGAATACAAAGCTGTTTACAGGAATACTGATGTTCAGTAAAATGCTTAGCTGATGTAAAAAAAATGCATTAGTGAAGATTCTGCAAACTCAAAAATACTTAAGTGTGTTTGATTTTCTTTCTCAACATGTAACACCAATGCAGCATGCAGACAGACAACTGGGGATCTATACTGTACTTTCCCAGACATTGAGAGCACAAGGAAATGGGAAAAGAGAATATTTTACTAAAAAGTAATGCAATGAGTATAAATTAGAGAATTGCAGTCTATTTTGAGATGGGAAGCAGTTACTGACTCATGTGATGGAATTGCTGTTCCATTATAAAGCCTCATTAAAATTTATGTGAATTCCAGAATTAAATGGTTTGGGGAGGGGGTTGTGTTTCAGCATCTGGTGTGCCCTTATGTTTTTCAGACTTATAACTGATGTCAACAGGAAGTATCTTTTAATTCATACATTGTGTCTACTATTTTTTTAAGTATATTTATTTTTACACAGCACGTTCATGCACTAAATTTTTGGAACAGCTAGTGTGGTTAAATGTTTGTTTTCATAATTCTATATAAATCACTGCAGAATGAGTTTCAGAAATGACTTCCATGTATATTTTCAACTATCACAGCCCAGTACCCGTTTAATGAGTTAACAACATCCCCGCTGTACTGTGGTGAAGCTTCTTTGCTGCAACCAAACGAGGGTCTCAATCCTGCAAGACTTGAGCATGAGTAGTCCTATTAGTCAATGGAACTACTCTCACTGTGGAAACACATGCAGGATCAGAGCCTTACTGGTACTCTTTTGAGGCAAAATGTAGCTCAGGTTGCTGCATTATGCACTGAGGTTCAAGTCGCCTAGGAATCCTGTCACCTAGGTCAGCTGTAGTTTGTACCATGGACACTATTTAAAATCTTGGGTCAAGACTTTCAAAAGCAGCTAGTGATATTGGTGCCTGAACTTTTGTATTTTTTTCTCAAATTGAGATACTTACATAATGGGGCCTGTTTTTCAGAAAGTGCTGAGCATCCACTGTCTGAAAATCAGGCCTCTTTAAGGTATCTCAACATGGACACTCAAAAGCACTAGTCACTCTTTAAAAAAAAACAAAAAAACCACTTGGTCCAGATGTTTATTGCATCATAGTATTTATTTTCCCCTTGGTAGTTGCAGTGTTCCCTATGGAATCTGTTATCCTTACTGTCATTGAGCAGAACTCATGCAACTAGTCCAATTCAAAGGGAAGCAGAATTCTACACTTTGAATGTGGAAAAGCACAAACACCAGAGTATATTTAGATACTTACAGTTGTTGATATCAATATTTTAAGGATGCCCACTTCTCTCACAGCAGAATTTAAGAGGTTAAGGATATTTAACAAGCGAAAAATGAAAGTGGAAGTAAAAAAATCAAACTTCTAAAAAAGTGGAAATTTTAAAAAAGTTTTTATATATATAATGTGTGTGTGTGTGTATATGTGTATATATATATATATATATATATATATATATAATGTTATTCTTTATTGTTTTACTTAGATTAAAACAGTAAAACTTCAATCCACAAAGATGCTACTGCAATCCACAGACCCTGCACTCCGCTGCCACCTAACGCTGTAGATGCCTAAATTTTCACTATAAAAGTCCTCTAGTTGCCTACGGGTCTGACTGGGTGGTGTATCTAGTTAGGTGCAGATAGCTATCTCATTTTGTGTTTGTAAATTTGTTCCTAGAGCTTTGGGTCCAGGAACAATTTCCAGGACTAGGGTGGGAGAGGGGGAGGGAAAAACTTAGTGAGGGGAATAAACCTTACCTTTGTTATCATGCTTCCCAAGTCTTCCTCAGAGTGGTTCAGGTACAAAACTGGGCATGTGCATTGCTGCCTCAGGCAGGTGTCCAGATGCTTATCTCATACCGAGGCATTCCCTCACTTATCTTCACCTGGTTTGGTAAGGCTTATCTTGCTTGCAGGCCCGGTTATCTGAGCATGCTTAACTCCACACCAACCAGCCCAAGGTGGGGTGAGGAGAGAGGAAAGGAGGCAGCATACCTTATAACTCTCAGCTAGTGAGACAGCCCAGTTTAATTCTCTGAAGAGGCATGGTGAGAAAAAGAGATCTGAACATGTGTCTCCCACCTGTGAAGAGTGACCTAGCCACTGGGTTATAGAGCCATTCTCACTCTTTTGCTGGTCCAATGCATATTTAATGTATTCATTATTTAATACAAAGTGGAACGGCTTCAACTGGAGAGTGAGAGACGTCCCCACATCAGGATATCCCATAGTCCAGTTGTTTGGGCAGTAACCAGGGAGGTGGGAAACCCCTGTTTAAATCCTCTTTCCCCAGCAGGAAGGGGGAATTGAACTGAGGTGCTCCACATCCCAGGAGAGTACCTTAAACATTAGGCTAACAGTCTGAAGACAATCCTCTGCTTTCCCCCCGGCTGTCTTGTGTGGAGTTAGACATGCACCGCTGCTGTGCTTGCAAGAAACAGCTTTGGTGCCTATCTCCAGAAGAGGGTTCCTTGCTATGGATTGCAAGCAGTTAGGTGTCTAGCTCCCTGAGAGGACTGGGGCTTAGGACACACTCTCAGCATCTGCTGGTTTAGCATGCTGGCTTTTGTGGATCCCATTCTCAGGCACCTATCACATCCCATCATATAGGGAGCCTAGGCACCTAAGTTAGGCTTTGTGGATTCCACTGGGAGGTTAGGTGCTTAAAAGTTAGATATTATAAGGCTCAGCATTGTGTCACCCAAGTCCCTTTGTGGATCTGAGCCTTATTGACTTCAGTGGAAATATTCATGTGCATAAAGTTGCTCACATGTAAAAGTGTTTAATTTCAGAGTTCAAAAAAGATCTAGATAAGTTCATGGAGGATAGGTCCATCAATGGCTATTAACTAGCATGGGCAGGGATGGTGTCCCTAGCTTCTGTTTGCCAGAAGCTGGGAATGGGCGACAGGGGATGGATCACTTGATGATTATCTGTTCTGTTCACTCCCTCTGGGGCACCTGGCATTGGCTTCTATCGGCAGACAGGATACTGGCCTAGATGGACCTTTGGTCTGACCCAGTATGGCCGTTCCTGTGTTCAGTCTTAGGCCCTGATCCTGTAGTTTATCATCTCTATTACTAGAGGCCCTTAGGAATGGTCCCTTTAATTACAACAGAAATAAACCTTCAAATATTATAAACATATTGTTAAACCTAGCTCATTTTGTGGTACACAAGCAGGGATATATCATGATATAAATAAGGGACTGATTTTATACTACTATCTAAGGAACACTTAACTACTGTGAACAAATTTGTGGCAACACCCAGTCTAATATTTAAAATGGCTATTTTTGGAGTCTGTACTGGCAGTGATAG
Source organism: Mauremys reevesii (assembly GCF_016161935.1). Classification (NCBI taxonomy): domain Eukaryota; kingdom Metazoa; phylum Chordata; order Testudines; family Geoemydidae; genus Mauremys; species Mauremys reevesii. The sequence continues at coordinate 84,240,318 of NC_052623.1, forward strand.
AACAGCACTAAACCAGCTCCTTCCTTAGAATCACCTTTCTCAGTAACTAGCTAGTCCCTACTAACTCTGTGTAACATAAAAAGTTCTGGTAAGACCAAAACTTTTCCCAGCATTCTTTTCTAGGACTGGCCCTTTAAATTGGGTAGAGGCAAGCAGCTGCAGTCCTAAAGTGGACATTTTGCAAATGATTGCTGTATATTTATCTTCTCTAGTTGATAGATACCTGTTAAATTTTCCTTTTTTATTGCTAAGGAAATGGTACCTTCTGCTAGGTGCCTCTGTTACCATTATATCAACTGCACAGGGCTTAGAAGTCCTAAAAAACCCTCTAAAATTAGCTTTACTAGACTGTGACGGGTCTGGTACCCCAGCACCCCCTAGTGGCAGGGGCGAGCTGGGGGCCTAGCGTCACGCCACTCCCTTGTCCGTCGGTCGGCCCCTGGTAGCTGGCGTATTACGGCCTAGCGGCCGGAGTCCATAAACATCCCCTTCGGAGCGGGGTAGCGCGGCCTAGCGGCCAGAGTCCATAAACACCCCCTTCGGAGCGGGGTAGCGCGGCCTAGCGGCCAGAGTCCACAAACACCCCCTTCGGAGCGGGGTAGCGCGGCCTAGCGGCCAGAGTCCACAAACACCCCCTTCGGAGCGGGGTAGCGCGGCCTAGCGGCCGGAGTCCACAAACACCCCCTTCGGAGCGGGGTAGCGCGGCCTAGCGGCCAGAGTCCACAAACACCCCCTTCGGAGCTGGGTTTAAGGGGTGGGGTAGGGGGACTCAGGCCCGCCCTCTCCACCGAGCCCCGACCCAGGGCCCTGATTGTGGCAACCTCTCCTTGCCACCCGCTCGGCGGGGATCCGCCCGCAACACGCCAAGCGGTACTGCAGCTTTAAGGCTGTCAGTCCCGACAATCACCCTGGGTCACTTCCTACCCTGTCTGGCCGGACGTCTGCGTTGTGGGAGCAGTTCCCCCGTAGGTCCCTCGCGGCAGGCGTCCCTCCCCGGGGTCTCCGGTATGGCCTCAGCTCGGCTGACGCCCCGGTCCGGGCTCACTGGCTCTCCTTCTGCAGGAGCTGACGGTCTGCGTCCTTCTCCCCCGGTGGCCAGCCCAGACTGAGCAGACCTGCAGGCTTTTATACCGGTCTGCCAGTTGGAGCATGCCCAGCAGAACTTCCTGGGCGTGGCTTCCTCTGCTAGCAAAGAAGGGTTAACCCCTGCTGTACCAGTGCGGGGCTGTCCCGCCCCGTCACATAGACATAAAAATGTGATATATTTGAAATCCATTATCTCCTGCCCTTTATGGAGTAGAAGGGAGGGCTACTTGGAAGCTGGGCTTCTTCAAGTAGATACAACCATGGATTCCACTTGGTGGGTGGGTGGGGTGTGTGTGTGTGTGTGTGTGTGTGTGTGTGTGCCAGAGAATTTTGCTTCGCAGTTCCTGAAGAAGGGCAGCACTTGTGCCTTGTGGCCTGATCCCATCCTCTGGCTATATGAGGTGGTGCTGCCCCAACACCCCTCAGTTCCTTCTTACAGCCCATGGCTGGAGTCGGAGCTTTGTGTGATCTTAACCTTACAACCTCTCACTATTTTAGTGTGTTTTTTTCTAGTTGTCTACAGTTAGTACCTTTAGTGTTGGATGTATTTAGTTCAGAATCCCCCAGTGATGCCCGCACTGGGCTATAAATTTGTCTTTTGTGTGGGAGAGTGATCCCCAACAACAATCTCCACTCACAGGTGCTTGCTGTGCTTGGGTGTGGCCCACATCAAGGTGCGATATTTCATCTGCAGATTGTTCATGAAGCAGACTCAAGTGGCTCGGAACCTTTGTCTAAAGCAGCATCTAGTCCAACAGGCTATGCAGCCAGCTTCAGCTCTAATGCCTTTGCTAGATCAGAGATCGCCCTGAGGTTCCTAGAGTGCTGCTGCTTTGCACTCTGGAACTGGTGCCTCGTCAAAGAGACCTAGGAGCCATTCCCCAAATGCACTGAGGAAAAGACCACATAAGGCCAATAGAGACGACACCATTTCCTGTGGGGACTCTTCTGTCTCCCGCAGGAAGAGCATGGACTGGTACTGGGTTAGTGCCAGAGCAGAGGATGGTGCAGGTGCCTCTAACCACTCCCTGGTACCATGTAGAGAGGTTAGAGACCCTGTATCATTGACTCCGGTTTTGACCCCAGGCTGTGTCCATTATATCTGATACCTCCTCTACCAGGATAATCCTCTACCAGGATGGCCTATCTGGCAAAGTGGAAGTGCTTATTGTGGTTATTAGATCACAGAGTTCAGCCAACACTGGCTACTTCAAAACATCTTGGAGTATTTGCCACATCTTCAGTCATCAGGCCATGTGCTTAGCTCATTTAGGGTGCATCTAGCAGCAATCTCAGCCTTTTATCCCCTAAGTCATGGAAGATTGGTGTTTTTCCAATGCCATGGTGGCAAGGTTCTGAAAAGAAATCTTGTGTCTCAAGAAAGACATATTTGAATTAGAAAAGGTTCAGAAAAGGGCAACAAAAATTATTAGGGGTATGGAACAGCTTCCATATGAGGAGAGATTAATAAGACTGGAACTTTTCAGCTTGGAAAAGAGACAACTAAGGGGTGGGGATATGATAAGGAAGTGCTTACTCCTTCTCATAACATATTAACTAGGGGTCACCAAATGAAATTAATGGGCAGCAGGTTTAAAACAAACAAAAGGAAGTATTTCTTAACACAACACACAGTCAACCTGTTGGACTCTTTGCCAGAAGATGTTGTGAAGGCCAAGACTATAACATGGTTCAAAAAAGAACTAGATAAGTTCATGGAGAATAGGTTCATCAATGGCTATTAGCCAGTATGGGCAGGAATGCAAAACCATGTTCTGAAGTGCAAGGAGTGTGTGAGTTGCAGGCTTTGATGGCAGAGCCTCCTTGCATGTAATTCTCCAAAGACAAAGTGATGTTGCGGCCCCACCTGAAATGTATGTCTAAAAGTGATCTCTCCATTTCATTTGAGCCTGGTGGTATATTTGCCTGTGGTCTTTTTCCTAAACTGCATTAGTCTCCAGCGGAGCAGCATCTACATACAATGACGTCAGATGATGTCTGGCCTCTTATCTGGACAGGACTAAACCCTTTCAGACTTTGTCTTGTGTTGTCATACATAGACTGTATGAAGGGACAGGCAGTCTCCTCATGAACAATCTCTAAGTGAATAACTCCCTGCATCGACTACATATTAAACCACTTCATCTACACCCCCTCTCCTGGTGCAAACTCATTCTACAGGAGCACAAGTTACATCAACAGTGTTCTTAAGTGACATCTCAATACTGGATATTTGCACAGCTGCTATGAGGTCATTGATACATACATTTATGAACCATTGTCATTATGGTAACATCCAAAGCAGATGCAAACTTTGGGAAGGTGATCCTGTAGCCCCATCTCCTGCAGATACCATTCATAAGTCACCTAAGTGGCTGCATCTACTTAAAGAAAAAGCAATTACTTACTTTAATTGTGCAGGTATGTAGTCCCCGATCCACCCTGCATCCCCTCTGCAGTGGAGTCAAGTTTCTGGACATCCAGTGTGAAGGAACTGAGGGGGGATTGGGGCAGCACTGCCTCATGTAGCCGGGGGGCTAAGGCCACAAGGCACAAGCACTGCCCCTCTAAGCAAAATTCTCCAGCTCCACCACACTGAGTGTGCACACACCTACGTGTATTCCACGTCTGCATCCACAGTTGCAGTAAGTAACAGTTTCATTTCCCTTTTCAATGTATAAATGGCCTATAAGAAATCAAATTTAAAGTAATGACATCTTTTTTATAGAAAAGCTGAATGTAGGTCTGAATTGTACCTGTCCTGTGCATGGGGCAGAAGGTGTAATTTTTTTTATTGAGGGAAGTACAGGAGAGAAGGAGGGTTTTTTTGTTTTAAAAAGACGTATCTGTTTGAAGCTGCTCAGGCATTTAGAATATTGGAATAAATCCCTTGGAAGATGGATGAGAGGACAGAAGGCAGGTGAGGAAGCAAAAGTGCATGATGAAATCATTTTTCCTATGACTTTGCAATTTGCCATATGAGACTCACCTCTAGTATGTGATGTGAATGTCATCTGTAATATGCATTAAAATAGAATACTATTACAAATTCTTCCAATATCTGAAAATGCTTTACTATGAGGCCCAATTCCGCTCCCCTTGCAAAACTCCCATTAACTTCAGCAAAAATAATACAAATGCAGAACAAGGTTTAAGTCAAAAATACGAACACATGACTTGCTCTTCAGGATTGTCCTTTGAACTTCAAAATCCTCTGTTTCCAAAAATGTTGATTCTGTAACCCTCATTTCCTCTCCCAGTGCTTTGCATGCCACCCTTGAAGACTTATTGTTTGTGAATAAACTTTTTCTGGGCACCATATAACTGCACATGCACACTTCTTAACCAAACATTTTTCGTTTTCTTTTTTCCAAATGTTTTTCAAACCATCGGTAAGAGAGCAGCACAAATGCACATGACCGCAGTGAAGTGGATACTAAATAATTGGATCAACAAAATAGTTTGCAAGTTCTATACTAATTCATCTCTTATTTATGAAGTTATGAGCTGTCTATTGTTGAAGTGCTGACAGATATGGCTGGCATCCAAGAATAGCCTCTCCTAGTCTTTGAAATTCTAAAGCTGTTCAATAAGCATGCAAGAATAAAAATTATATTCACTTGTTTCACTTTCATTTCTTATTTTACTTTTTATTTGGATACTTGTATATTAAAAAATTGAAATGTAGAATTTCATGCTTATTTAGCATCTGGTTAAACATGGCCTAAGCCATTGTTGCCAGCTGAATGATACCCTTTAAGCAGAAATGTTTGTCGGTACTATCTTGATTATGCAGCAGTCAATGCTGTTCACTGTCTTTAGGCTAATGTGGTTCTCTGGGATGCTGCCCAATTAAGCAGATGCCCTGGTTAGTGCATCTGATTAAGTGGAGCATAGTGAACTGCATGTGAATTATACTACTACAACTCCGATGCACTTGGTTCACCAAACTTTCACTCTGGTATAAATTTAGGGAGAATTTTTCCTTTTTGAGCTATTTTGTAGAAGTCCTTCTCAGCATAGCAATTAAATACTATGAGAATGGGCATTTTAGAAGCTTGACAGATCAGCTTAGATAGATCTTTTTTGCAAAATTGGAGATGATGCTACCTATCCAGGACTTAGAATTAATTTAGATGTTTGTAAAGTACACCTCTACCTCAATATAACACTGTCCTCCGGAGCCAAAAAATCTTACCACGTTATAGGTGAAACCGCATTATATAGAACTTGCTTTGATCCACCGGAGTGTGCAGCCCCTCCCCCCCGGAGCGCTGCTTTACCGCGTTATATCTGAATTCGTGTTATATCAGGTCATGTTATATCGAGGTAGAGGTGTACATTGATAATGCAAAAGACTACAGTATTTATATGCTATAGCATTATTTAGTAAAATAACGTCAAGTAAATCAGAAAATACAGTTACCTCCAAGGTGACTGTCCCCTCCAGACATTTTAAAAATAAGCTTTAAGGAATAAACGTTTTTCACTTGTATGTATGAGGCATGTATACAAATTCCACTGTAGCAGGGTTTTATCTATGTTTCCTTAATAGATGAGTTCTGGGGCAAATTTTATGTTTAAATAACTTATACTAAATATAGGCTAAATTAGGCTTTTGGGGAAAAAATCAGCATCCTGAATGCTTTATAATTAAAGCGGTAGGAAATGAAGGAAACCTGTCTGGCAAGCAAGCTGATGAGCTCAGGGAGGGCCTAATTAAAACCTCCACTGCTCAAGCTCATTTCTCTGATATGCTTATTTCCTCCCTCAAGCCATCAAATCAACAATTTTTATTAGGTAAGAATTAGCAACATAGAGAGAAAAAATTGCACCAGTTTGAGCATGTGCAGTATTTATATGCACCACCAATGTGTGAGCTTGTATTTGTGCATATATATTAAAAGACCTTTCAAAATGTAGCCTGTAATGTTCCATATCTTGGACATATATGGACCTTAATGACCTGACACTGGGTGTTAATTTTCATTGACTGGTGGTTTTAATTACAAAACTGAAGGTCTGGTATATAGAGACAAAATGGAGAATAAATGCAAATAGAAAGAGCAGAGCTGCTTTGCACTGCAACAGATTCTTTGCTGCATCTAAATTAGAAGCATCTAGGTATGGTATGAAGTCTAAAATCTCATATTTTAAAACACAGGAAAGTGTTCAGGTGTCTTTCTTAGTATCTGCCCACTCAGTTGCTGACAAAAACATAAAATAACCATCACAAAGAAGCAAGGGGTATGTTCTACTGTCCTTCCAATGCCAGTAGTCTATCAAAACAAAACTAACTTTCTAGTGCAGCTGGCTGAACAATTCCAACTGTATTCAACAATTTTGTCTACTTATGATTTATCTGTGCACAGACTGATTTTTTTTTCTCATACTGATTTTGTTTCTAAGAATTATCCATCAAATATTTCTGCAAATAATTCTTGGTCTGCAGTTCCTTTGCGAGCAATTAGGAGTATTTTTAAATTTGTTTCCATTAGAAAAAAAGGTCAAATGGACAGTTTATAAAGCTTCCTGTCACATTCTGGGGTGCAATCCAGACCAGTGGAAGAGTTGTCATCTCTTACCCTGTAGACACAAATGCCTCACAATGCCTTGCTACTGTGGCTCTCTATCTGGGATGCCCACAATCAGCAACCAGCGTGCATTCTGTCTATATGTATTGGGCAGCCCTGATCCAATGCTTTGTATCCTGGAGCCTGCCTGCAACACCACAGACTCCCTCTGGTCTCCACCAGCCTTAGTTAATAACAAGATGACTCCATAGTCTCCCTAGACCTGAATTTTCCCAAAAATGTGCGTTCTGAAATGCCTCTTTACAGGAACAACTAACCTTATTTCTCTGTCCTGGTTGGCTCAGAGAAATAAGGTTAGTTGCTCAAGTAAAGAGGCAAAATCATATCACAGCTTATTAACTTAACTGGGGTAATTGCACCCTTTCATTTAATCACCTTTTATAGTAAAAATAAACCTAAGTCCTATTGTTAATAAATTTGTTTAAGTGATGCTAAGTAAAAGGCATAAAGTTAGAAAGGGTTATAAGCAAATGAAAATGAAAACATGCATCTCAAAGTCTAAAACTTTATCTAGCAAGATACAGGTGTCCTTCAAGATGATTTCTGTCACCAGCCAGGCTTCTTCCCAGCCATGGCTGACTTTGCCTCAGCCAGGCCCTTCCACAAAAGTACACGGTACTAGCTTCTCTTGTCATCTTAAGTGAACAATCTTTGCCTGAGCAGGTTTCTCACCTATATTCAGTTCTAGAGATTTCAACACCTTTCCCCTTGGTTGAAGAACCTATCTTTCTCAGCTCCCAAGAGCTCTGTTACCTTGTGTCTGCCCAGTGATGGATGCTTAAAATGGCTTTCTGTCCTTGCTTATATCTCCCAAAGTCCAATAAACCTTGCTTCTAGAGGCAGGAAACCCTCCTGTATGATCAGCTTGCTGTGTGCATCGGCAAGTTGACGTCTTGCTGTTCTTCCCTTCCTGTGGGCTTCCCACCTCCTGGTATGTAAATGTGGCTTCCGTTGTTTTGATTCTACCATGTTTTATTTACATAGGAGACAGGTAAATAGCTGTCCCTCCATTTCCCCCCACTCCCCACCTGGGCAGGAACTGTTTCTTCCTTTTTTGGCCACACAATTTAAAACATAATATCAATAAGTATTCATAATTCCTCCTATTGTGTTTAATACAGACATTTCACAACGATATTAATCACCAAAGACCTTAGATGATACAATATTAGTGTGTTCAATCAATTGATTCAATTGTTTGAGGTTTGGCCCTCCTACCCTTCCCCTTCTATATATCTCAGATGAAGTTTCTCTTCCCTGCTGGGGTGTAGCCACACTGTCTCCTCCCCCAACTTGTTAGCTTGATAGTTTTGTATATCTCATATATAAAATGAATTCTCATTGTCTTTCAAAGTACTTTGGAAGTAACTGGCCTGTGGAGAAACCACATTCCTTTGTTTAGGGTGGGGTAACTCCTATTTGACTGGAAACACATTTTAAGAATTATAATTTCAGTTTACATCCATAACTTTGCCTCAATTCATTGCATGTACATTACATAATGATATTAATAACCAGGGAGTTATAAGCTCCCCAATGATGTATTACATGATACTGTTTAGATACAGATTATAACAGTCAGTAGGGTATGAAGACGGGGAGCTTAGTGTCACACTTCCCTGCTAGGCAGCAGCCTCCTGAATTTCCTTTGAGGTAACCTTCAGTTGTCCATGTCTCACACACCTTTCATTTGCTCTCAATAAAGTGACTGTCTCAGATACAAAGTTGGGAATAAAAAGCCTTGGTACAGAACTGGTGACAGATTACATTGCACCTCTACGTGCTTACTAAAGCAAGGGGGTTCCTAACCAAGACCCGTGTCAATGGCAATCTTTCACTTGGTTTCACTGGGTGCTGGAGCAGGCCCTTAGACACTTTGTGAAGATTTTTGTCTTGGGGGAAATCTCAGCAACATGAAGACTGGGCAACCAGGTGGCAGTTCCTGATAAAGAGAAAAAGAAGAACGTCTGTCAGAAGAACATCTGATAAAAATAGTCTTTGTGTTTTTTCTTACAATACCTGGTAGTTAGCAGCAAATATCTTCTCATGCCTGGAAGAACAGACTTTTTAAACAGCGGGATTGTGATTACTCTATCTGTGATGCACTGTGCTGAACTTCAAAGAGTCAAGAGTTTTCTAGAGGTATTCAGTTCTCCCTGTTTTAGGTCCAGATCAGCATGAAATGCTAAAAGGAGCCTGTCTAAATAAAAACTATAGCAGACTCACCAATTTTCATGTATTGCAGGGCTTTCATCATTTTTCTTTTTTTTATGTACAGAGGTATTGCCGTGGTACCATTCCCCACTGGGCCACAATGAGGTATGTGTTCTATTAAAAATGTGACAAGTATCCACAGGTGACGCAGTGCACTGGACTATAAATGCAATGGAAAAGCATGGCTCTTTGAAATGGAAATGTGGAGCTGGCCTCTGAGTGCTATGCATATGCTATATAAAATATTACATTTTAATGCAACTTACCTCTCTTTCCCCTGTAACATGAAAAAAGGAATCTCCCACCATTGTCCTTGACTACAGAACCCAAATCTTCATTCATCCTCCATATTATGGCACTTCCAGGTCTGACCCCTGGGGCCTAACCCGATACAGATGTGGTTTTTGCCTGCTAAGGTGGGTCTAAACTTTCAGTGGCATGTTGGCAGTTCACATCCAGCTAGCAGGTGTATAAATAGCAGTGAGATGGTGAGGCACTGCTTAGGTGAGAAGAGTACAGACATGCCAGAACCCTAGGATTTATACCCTACATGCCCAAGCCATGCCTCCCACATCTACATTACTATTTTTAGTAGTGTAGTGTCCTGCTGCCCCACCACAATGAAAGACTCCGGCAGCAGGGAAAGGCTCTGGCAGTGGGATACTACACTGCTAAAAACAGAAGCGTAGTTGTGTGATCAACCCATTCTTTGAGGGGAGAGTGTTGATTACAGAGGTGGCTGAGGCTGCTCATCGGATGCCAGAGGCTGCCTGTGTCCCTCCTTTTCCCCTTCTGATTTTTCCAGTTTTCACCAAAATCAATAAGGTTCTTCTCATTGATGTCTACAGCATTTCCTGCCACTTTGGAATTGGTCAGACGTAGTGTTTTAAAAGTTGCTACACACAGAGACAAAAGCCATCAAGTTGAGTTTAGGAATTTGCTTTGCTTGGCCAAAAAAAAATCAATTTTGAATAAAACAAATAAGATTAATTTCTGCACAATCTGCAAGAATGGTGAGTTAACCATTACATATTTTGTATTTATAGATTCTAAAGTAAAGGTCTTCAAAACACGTTTCAGGGCATAAAAAGACCATTTATAGAAGTCAAGATGGATTTTTTCCTCTATGCACAGATTTGCACAATTGGCTATTTGTTTTTTTCTCTTTCCCCTTAAGCATTAGGTATTCAGAACTTCCTAGAGAAAGGATACTGGACTTGATGGGTAAGTGGTTTGATTTGGTGTTAAAAAGTACCCTGTCACATAGAAGGGTCAGATGCCACCCAGCCCCTCATACTCTCTTCTTCTCATCCTTTCCAGTCTCCCTACTTCCAAATTTCCTGAATCTTTTCCCCTTCCCCACAAACCTCTCACTGTCCATTCAAGGTTCTTCATAATCTTCTTTTGCTTCCCTGTCTTCACCTCCTTCCACTCTGCCTCCTCCGGGAAGCCAGGAGTTGAATCTTCTTTTCCATTCCCTGCCTTGTTAGGCTACTCTCTTTCCATTCTACAGTCAGTCATTCAGAGAGCATTGGAAGATGAAGAGGGGCTCAAGTCAGAAAATAAGTTGGGCCAGCTACCTATACAAGTCCCAGCTGTTGGTCATCTCATCAGACAGTGGATACAATGGCGCCTAGAGACAGGAGATGAGCAACATTTTAAAAAATGCTTCCTGTCTGACTGCCTCCATTATTACTAAAACTGCTTCTGTGATCTCAGCAGCTGATTGGCAGGCCTGGAAGTTTACAAGGAGAGGAAATATGTAGAGCACTGCTGTGCAAAGCAGCACCAGACAAATTGTCCCTGCTTCTCACTCTATTTAATTTCTCTCCCATTATAGAAGGATTAAAGTTATGTGGTGGGAGGGAGCAAAGACAGTGCTGTCCCTGCTGACAGACACTTTATTGGGGGTTGGATTCTTCCTGTCCCTTTTAAAATCAGACCAATGACATGGAATAATTGCCTTCAGAGGAGATATGCTGGATTTATAGTGGTGTCACTGAAATCAGATCTATTAGATGTCATGATCAGTTCGGGGCCCAGGTCAGGGACTCAAACCCAGGCTTTCCCCTCCCCAATTGCCAAAAAGCCCCTCCTTATCCCCCCCCCAAAAACCCAACAACCCTGCAATCACCATTTAGTACTCTTTTTCAAAGGGATCTTCTTTGCTTCAGAAAAGGATCTCTCATTAAGTAGACTCAGATGAGCTATCAGCCCTGCTTCTGTGTTCTCTGCAGAAATAACTGTCCGATCACTTAACCTTTTCTGCCTCATGGACATTGTTAGATTGGTCCTGATTAATTTTTTCTTCGTCCTTTATCCTGTTTCCAGGGTCTTTTCTGGGTTCTGTCTTTTCTTCTTAGGATGCCTGTTAAATTTCTTCTTTTCTCTCTCTCTCTCTCTCTCTCTGTGTCTTTTCCCTGAGTGTGTCTTGGTATGTCTACACTGCATTTTGGATCAAGTGAGAGCAAGCCTCCTAGCCTGGGTCAACAGACTTGGTTTACCAGGGCTTGCACTAGCCCTCTGATAATAGCTGAGCAGAAAATGCTTTGACCTTTGGGTTTGGGTGGAAGCGCAGGCTCTGAAGCCAACCCCCATCCCTAGGCTCCAGAGCCTGAGCTCCAGTCTAATCCACAACTTCAAAGCACTGTCTACACTGCTAGAGTAACTGGGGCTAGGAAGTTCACTCTTGCTCACTTCAAAATTCTGTGTAGACAACCCTCTTTGGCCAGGAAGTGATTCACCCAGACACTTTTCTCCCACTCTGCTGAACTATAGATTCCATTCTGGAAAGGCAGGCCAGTCTTCATCTTCCTATCGGGTACTGTGCTGCCCTCAGTGCTAACTTTACAATGCTGGCATTTTTGCTGACATGATAACATCGCAGATGCTCTCCTTTATCACATTAGTTTCACAATCATTCATCTTTGGCTTTCCACTGTATTTTGTGTCCTCCCTGTGGTGGTGTTCTAACCCCTCACTGGACAGGAGGGAGTTAAAGAGCAATTCTGGGCTCAGGAGGCTCCACCTCTCTGCCCATGCTGAGCATGCTTGGGTTGGAGACAGGATTTAAAAGGCATCCAGACAGCTCAGTTGGGGCTGGAAGACCAGGGAGAAGGATGTGCTCTGGGAGCTCCAGGGGAGACATGGCTGGATCCTGCACCAAACCAAGGAATGGGGAAGCCATGACACTGGAGACTGGTACCAGGGCAGGAAGCCCCGAAGGCAGCATTTCCCCAGGGACAGATGGCAGCCTGCTAGGATGCAGAGGGAGGTAGGAAGTGAACCAGGGAAGCTGACTTGAGGCTGATGCCAGGCCCCATGAGGTGAGCAAAGCTGAACCAGCCTCCTAGGGGCCTGGGTTGGAACCCGGTAGAGAGAACTGTAGCCATTAGGCAGAATTGCTGCCTGGGAACTGAACCAACCAGCCAAGGTTGCCGTCAAGAACTGTACCCATTACGTGGAGCTGCCCTAGAGCAGCACTCACTAGGCCAGGTTGCTGCCACAGGTGAACCACTGCATGTAACTGCCACCTTGGGCCCTAACACTAGGCAGGAGACACTGCCTCCCACTCACATTCCAGTTATCATGAGTTCTATATTTTGTAGAGCTCTGCTTTGTTTTCCATATCTCACTGTTGTGAGGGATCAGCTAGTGAGAAGTTTTGGCTGAGAAGTGATCTGTCTTGTTTTGATTTTGAATCTCTTCCCCAGTAGATAGTTTATTTTGGTCTGGGTTTAGCTTTTTGACTATTCAGTTCTGAATGAGCTTGTTTGCTCTGCTACAGTGGAGGTCAATGGTGTTAAGATCTGGGCGTTCTTCAGAATCAATCCTATTCTAACAGCCAACTCTGTGTCCATCCCCTGTCATTATCAATCCCATCACCACATTCCCAGCACTCAACAGTGATACGAATCTTCATTGTCTTGCTGATTTAGGAATTTCTCCAATCTAGTTCCCCAGATCAAGTGAACCTACATACACTTTTGTCCTTCACTGAGAATCCTATGTACATTGCACAGCACAGGAAAGGACACTTACTGTGCCTGTTCTGAGGGACTTGTCAAGATTCCTCTTTTTTTCTCAGCCTACTACCTCTAGAACCTCTTTCTGTTTGTTTCCATTTTCTCTCTCCCTCGCTTTCCCCCACGTGTCTCTGTGGCCATGAGACTACACCGAGCCACTTTGTTCCTGATGTGAGTACTCAACAGTCCCTTCTGGAAAGGTGCTAGGCCTCTTCCACTCCGGTATAGTGCTGACCTCATCACTGACATCACAGTGCTGGCCTTTGTGCTAATAGGATGACATTGTTGTACAGAACTGAGGTGTTCTTTTTCCTTTTCTCAAAGCTTTATGTAGTAGCGTGTATAGGGAGCCAATTAGTGTTCTGATTCTCCCTTTACTGACTGGTTTGAGCAGGTATTCCCTAAATTTGGTGTGGGAATTCCACTAGTACTGGTAGTATCTTACTGATAACAATTTTTTATAAAAACAACTCAAACTTTTCATCAGCTGTATAGTTTTCCAGGTACATTATGTTGCTATTCCAATTCTCTCACCAAAGAGTTAATTCATGCTACTAGCTTCAGATGATCTTGCTATGGGTCAACAGGTTGGACGTGATTTTTTTTTCACTTACACTGATATAATTTACAACTCTATGGATATACACGAGATTACACTAGTATAAAATTTGTGTGATGAAAAAATCAGGTTTATAATGCTTATAAACATTTTGTGTTATATATATATCTAGCATTTTGTGCTAGCTGGATTTTTTACAAAATCAGAAAGGCATTTTGGTTGTCCCCTTTGTACAGAACTTGGTAGAAAAAAGGTCTCCCCCAGCTGATGATGGGATGGATGAACTTGCATGATTGCAGAGCCCAAATATTGGTGATGGGCATGAGAGAGTGATATCTAGTGCCCTGGGTAAAATGAGAGGATTTAATTTCTAAACTATCCACATATGGGAATGAACAATCTTCACTCTGCTCTGCAGTGACCCCATGCAATGACCTTGTGATCATGATTAAGGAATTCTTATTGGTTTTGGTTCCAGATTAAACTGACTTCTAAAGATATGTTTGTTTTTCATATTTTCCCCTCATGGGGTCACTACTGTGCAGAGTTAAGGTTGCTTGGGTGCCTTAAGTATCCATTTCCATACCTTAATGGATGTCTGGATTTCTTTTCAGTGTATCCATAGCTCTGAATTTCCAGTTTTATTATACTTCGCTTTGTCATAATTACATCATCCCTGTAATGCTGCTTATTCTTAAAGCTTGTCTACATGGCCCCACAGTGCTGCTACGGGGATGAGAGTTGCAGTGCATGTTGAAATGTTGCACTGTATCTGCTCTGCATGAGCCCTGCTGGCGTGAACTAAAAATTACTTAGTTTATGTTAATATAGTCCCATTTCAAACAGGACTGGTGTCATTGGCAAAGTGAAGGGGCCAAAGGAAGGACCTAAGAAACAAGAACTGATATGTAGGTGAGGCTGAATTGTGCAGAACCTTGAAGGTGATCACTAGAAGTTTAAACATGACATGACAAACAAGGGGGAAACCAGGAAGGATCTGAAGAGGGGACTGATGTGATCTGTTTGACAATCAAGGAGGATAATTTTGACAGCCAGATTTTGAGAGCAAGCTGTTGCAGTAATCAAGGTGGGAGATTATCAGGGCACTGACGAGTGCTTTAGATATCAGGATATAAAACAAATATTGAATTTTTGTTCTGGTGTGGAGAAGGAAGTGGCAAGATTTGATAACCACCTGGACATGAAGAGGAAGATAGGATCCTCTTTGGCACCTCTTCAACATTGTAATCAGGGAGAAGGATTGATTGTGTAGTCCACACCAACAGAGAAAGAAAGAAGTAGAGAGGATTGAGAAGGACAATGAGAAGTTTAGACTTGTATGTATAGAACCTGAATTGGTAGTAAGTGAACCAGAATGATCAGTCCAAGACAGTCAAATACACGGGACTCAATGGTTGTGGAGAGTGGCTGAGTGTAGAAAGACTTGTGAGTTATCCATGTAGAAACTATAGTTCAGGGGTCAGCAACCTCTGGCACGCAGCTCGCCAGGGTAAGCAGCCTGGCGGGCTGGGCCAGTTTGTTTACCTGCCGCGTTGGCAGGTTTGTCTGACTGCGACTCCTACTGGCCACGGTTCGCCGTCCCAGGCCAATGGGGGCGGTAGGAAGCAGCGCAGGCGAGAGATGTGCTGGCCGCGGCTTCCAATCACCCCTATTGGCCTGGGACGGCGAACCGCAGCCAGTGGGAGCCACAGTCGGCTGAACCTGCCAATGCGGCAGGTAAACAAACTGGCCTGGCCTGCCAGGGTTCTTACCCTGGTGAGCTGCGTGCCAGAGGTTGCTGACCCCTGCAGTTGAATCCATTCACATTGACAAGGTGTTGAGGGAGAAGAGGAGAGACTTGCACAGATCCCAGTGAAAATCCATAGGCAGAGGGCGAGAGAAGTAGTCATCAAATTACATGCTAAAAGAAAGGTCTGAGAGAAAGACAGAGGACAGAGTGTTAAAGATGTGGTGATTAGCAATGCTAAATGCTGATGTAAGAGCAAGGGATGAGATTGGGGTAGAGGCCAGGAAGAGGTAATTGGCTGTTTTGGTGAGAGATGTTTCAGTGGAATGGAGATCTGAAATCTCAAATGGAGGGAATCCAGGAGGGAGTTATCAGAGAAGATGTGTGGGCAGCTGCCATAAATAGCCTGCTCAAGGAACTTAGAGGTGAAGGGAGGAAGGAGGAGATTTGGACACTAGTCGGAGATAGTGGTGGGGTTAAGGCTTGTTTTCCAGGGGATTCAGTCTACAGGACAATACACTGCAGGAAAGGAGAGAGAGGAGAAGAGGACATGGAGAGTCAGTTAGGGCAGGAGAAAAGTAATTTAGTATTTGGGGTGGAATGGGCTCAAGGGACAGGTAGAGAGGTTGGATGTATAGAGACAGAGCAAGACTCCTTTTTTCCATAAACATTAGCATAACTTTTGATAACTATTACAGTTAATATGGTTTAGCCATGCCTGTGTCCCTTTTCTGATCTCTGTACCCCTTCAGGTCTTAGGCATTTTGCCCTTACCAGTCTTGAGGTGAAATCTTTCTCACTCTTAGACTCAGATCTGGGTACAACACCCTGTCGGTACCAAGCACTTATTACCAAACAAGCCTGACTGGGTTCAGGGCATCTAGGAGCATGCCCCTGTGATGATTGCTCCATTGTGTGGCAGTTAGACCCATTCCAATAGCTGGCCCTGGTACTCATGGGAGTGTTCTGTAATTGTCTGCTCCCCGTGATAGCTCAACATATCTCAGAAATCCAATGCATAAACCATGTTTTGGGCACAGATATACCTACACCACTAAGCACACCCATATTTGTCACAATCACCATTCCAGAAATATGAACTTTGCATCCTTGCTATGTAGTTCTCTACTCAGATGTGCTTAACTGTTCCTGAGAAAATAGGACTGAGGGTCTCAGCTGCAAGAAATTAGACCACTCCACTGAGAACAATCTGCCTGTTTTGCTGTCTCTGAATTCCTGCAAAGTAATATGTTTTATATCTTGTTTTCAATTAATGTCCTCTGTATCTTATGGAGGCCTCATTTAATTTAACTACATTTTCATATTTGCTGATAAGGTGATTACATAAATTATCTTATTGAAGTAGCTCTTTTAATTATTTTTTCTTTCAGAAGATTTAGTTTTCAAAATTCCCCATTTCCACTGCTGTGAGCAGCTCTCTTTTTTTTAATGTTGTCAGATTTAATTTAAATATACTTTGCTGTGGCCAGGGTTTAATACATTATTTAAAGAGGCTGAGTTAAATATTTTCTGCATAATTGTGAGGAGAAAGATTACTTACCAGTAACTGAGGATCTTCAATAATATTGCCTGTGCATATTCACACTCATAGGATGCACCATCCTAGTGCTATTGAGCTTCAAGAATCATCTAGAAAACCAGTGCCTACAGTGGTCACATGAGTACTTCCTCACAGCCTGAATGTTTGAAGTGGTTATATTTAGAAACCCATGCAGCCCCCAACCACTTTAGTTGCTTCTGCTAAATCCAGAGGCACTAGGAGAGTAGAACTCTGAGGAACCCTTTGGACAACCAGTGGGTACCAGCCAGAAGACAGAAGTACATCAGAAATAAGGGGCCCACACCATCCCCAAAAGAGGAGTTCAATGGCATTCTTGGGATCAGCATTATTGGAAGGTCATGGAATAAAAGAAAGCTGGAATTAAGGCCTCTGATCCATTTGCACCCTCCCTGGATCCATGACAATGTTTCTTCTTCCTTCAAGTGATGCCATCAATATTCAGTCACGGGCCAGGTCTAAACCAGGACCATTTTGCTGGTATACCAGTATACTATGCCAGCAAAGCACTCCTAGCGTAGACACACTTAAACCAGCCCACTTTTGCCAATGTAGATTATTCCAGCACACTCAACTAAAGAGCAAATAATGGAGAAGTGCAGCCTCAAACAATGATTTGGTCTCACTTTTTAGAAATATTTGATTAATTCCTAGTGGATGGAAAACGAGATGTCACTCTCCGTTCCCCCTCCATCCTCTTTCCTTTCTTTCCTTTTCCATTCCTTTCCTTTCTTGTTCTTTCTAGTCTCCCATTTTTTGATTAAAGCAAAAAAAATCAATAAAATATAAATAAATAAAACAAAAGGAATCCTAACCACCAAAAAGCTATGTCACCAAAAGCACAGATATTCCAGTAGGTGCTTTGCTGACCCAGCTCTGTCAGTCAAGGATGACACTGTATCACACACCTGACAGACAAAACTAGGCCAGGAAATGTCTGTAGTGTAGACCTGGTCCTAGAGGAGGCTCCCTGACTGAGCTCCATTTTTTTTTTTTTTAGTATTGCTTCCTTTTCAGATAATCACTGTGAGGTCTGAGGGGTGTTCAATAAATATTTTGTAAGTTTATCTTCCCATGATGAATATTCCTAAAATAATTATTGGCAACTTATTTTTGACATTATCAACATATGTCTTCAAGGTTGGGAGTTCATAACATTAAGCTCTGCTTTAGGCACAGGAAACAAATGCCATCCATTTTGATAAGCCATGTCTCCAAGAAAGCAAGGATATAGATTGTAGTTTGTGCATTGCAGCATCCGCTTTCAAATAATGAAAACAGTCCTTTGGGGCTTTGAGTTATTGAAATGCTAAATTAAGGATGCTAATCATATTTCCAGTTCCTTTTCAAGTTAGTATTTGTATTTTAATAAGTTTGTTGGTATAATCACCCAAGCTGCATTTCTTACTCCTTCCTTCTTTAGGGGATCTTTCTGATTATGATTGTTTTTCTTCACAACATTAAATGGCATATGAGCAATGTTGCTACAGTGATTCCTAGACTCAGTGCACTAATGCACATTCATTTAATTCCTTTCATTTTATTTTTATTGCAGCAAAGGGCATGAATTGGAAATTCGTGTTTTTATGGCTAAAGATGAGGTGAAGGAGGGGGAATGGATGATTCAACAGATACTGAGCCTTTCAGGCAACTAGGTCAAATCCAGCCTACGATGGTAGTGAATGAAAGTCATCACCATCACAAAGAGGTGGCTGGTGTGCATACTCCAGGTGCTAGTAGACAGCTGTCCATGGCACAGGTGACTTTAATTTTTAGCCATGTACAAAATTGAGTTAGAGAACTATCCTCTGAGCAGAGGTTATCACTAGAGCTCAGTTCATCAGAGCACTTCAACATATACTTTAAGCATGGGATTAGTTCCATTGTCTTCAAGCAATGTGAGTGACTGCAATCAGTCTTAAACTAAGCACATGGCTCAGGACCCAGATTAGGCACAAATCAGTATGAGAAACTATTCGTCTCTCTGTACATAAACAGAGGACTTCATTGTCCACTGCTATCAGTGTGCCACCTTTCAAAAGCACTAACCTCACCTACACAAATGTTAAAAAAAAAATAGGGTACAGAGGTGGATGATCTGATGACAAACAATGCAACTCATGTTAGGAACACCTAAATTGTAACTAATGTATCCCGGAACCAGACACAAGGAAACCACACAGCATAAAATCATTTTAAACATCTGTCAATAGCACACTGAGCTCATTACATAGTGTTTTGTGCTGCTTTAAACAGAGAGGTAATTTTTTTAAACACAATTTTAGAAACATAATCACATTGCTTGGACAGTCAGAGACAAAGCTTCTCTAAAATGTAATATAGGAAGTAAACGCATAAGGAAGGTTTAAATGAGTGCTTTGGGAGTATGGAAGGTTCTTTCAGCTGTAAGCAGGGTCTGAATGAACTCTCCCCTGACAGCTAGCTGGGAGGAGGAGAGACTTCAGGAGCAAACTGTATTAACATTAACATACCTACTCTGTGTAGGTATCCAGCAGACAGGAGTTCTGTTGGTCAAAAGTGATCAACTTTGGCTGGTGCTGGGTTACAAAACACGGTATTAAATGCAGAGGTAGAGAAATGTTGTTATCCATGTTATCTTTACTGCGTGAGTAAAGGGGAGCAGAACTGTACTGACTCTGTCCTGATTGAGGGGCACATCAGTCCCCCAGGTGGCGAGGAGCAGCGGCTTGCGGGGCCCAATAAAATTTTCACAAGTAAATAGCGGTGAGCCATGTGAATGCACAGGTTTTCTACTGACATCACAGTTAGGATTCTGTCATCCATTTTTCTTCCTTAAAAAGGCATGCTCAGGATATGGTAAAGCATAGTAAATTATATCAGCACTAGGATAATAGGATAATAGCTGTGTTTTTCTACCATTCCACTCATTATTTACATATCAAAAAATAATACAAAATCACTCCCACAGTTATGTATTGATATTGAAATTCATAGTAATCTGGTCAAGGCTGACCTTTGGCGGACAATACCCTGAATTAATTTGGCATCTGGAAAATATGAGAGTTGTGATAAAACATTCATGTGCTGCGCCAATGGTGCTTTGTGGCACAATTCTCATTCCTACACAAAGTCCTGAAGCTGATTTTTCAGAAAGTTTTTTGTATTATTATTACGAATTATTCTATTAGAGTCATTTATCTGTTTAATATTCAGTAGGTAGCTATACTCTCAGCCATCTGGTCCTTGAATACTTTAAAAGCCCAGTAAAATCAAACTGTAAATTATTATACATTTTGAATGAAGGTTTATCAATGCAAATTTATCTTCAGAGAGTACAACCCCACAGTGTAAGTGCAGTAGAATGAAATAAAACAAGAGTTCTCCATTTCACTCCCCTCCCACAGCTTGTAGCCTTTCCATTGAGTCACTTGTAACAGGTCTTCTTCAGATGACACCCATACTCTTTAGTGCTTGGTTCAACAACACATAATAGGTGATGTCACAGTAGTAGCACAATGGTGTAATGGGTTGCTTCTGGAAGATAAGGAGTTGCTGGTTGTAACTGACCAAATCTGCTTCAGCAGGAGATGGAGAATGGCAACTGATAAACAATGCATGAGAGATCCATGGCTAATTATCAAATAATCTCATCTTAGCTTTCTGAACCCTCTTAGAAGGAAAATCCATTTGGTTTCCATTACAAGTTATTTTCAAATAGTTCAGCAAAACTTGAACAGTCAACCACCCATGGCATTTGAGGCCTCCTGACTATAGCCAGATGTTCACAAGTTTGCACAATTGCTGGTTTTGTAGTGTCTTCCTCACTCATTCCTCCAGCCATGTTGCTGGAAACCAGATAAATGGAAAAAAATCTCTTTTTGAGTTAAGAAATTGTTTGTAATATAGCATACTGTTCCTTTTCACACTGGCACAAAATAACAAAAAAAAATCAAGTGGCCAATAATAACTTTTCAGAGAGATACCAACTACTGTAACATTCAAGTGATGGGTCTCCAGTCAGATAAGGCACTACAGCGAGCCAATCAATTATTTATTTTCAGCAAAAAAATAATAATAATGAATGGGCCAAATTCTGGTCCAGAGTGCTGCATTACTGGGTCTTACATAGTCTGTCCTCCTCCTTGGCTACAGAGGTGAGGATGATATCGCAGGACCCAACGCGTTCTCAACACTTCACTGGAAGGTTGGAGGGTGTGGGACTGATAAGCTACAGATGGAGTACCCCAGGTGGGCCAAAAAGTGCAGTCATAGCTGACAGGGAGAGAGATGAAAGGATCCCACTGGGGTGAGGATCCTTCAGTAGCAATCAGGGTGAATGGGAGAGTGAGACCCCTTAGAAGTCTGATGCACACATCTCACCATCTCCTTCCTCCAGCTCTATGCTGATAATGCGCAAGCTATTTTTGTAATGAATAGTAAAAGGACCCTGTTTTTATGCACTCTCATTCGTCACTACCACTGACACCTTCCCTAGAACACATGAGGATTACTGTCTGTGTAGATTTGAGTAACCTCTGTAGCTTCACTTGATGGAGAGAGAGGGGGTGAGAACTGTAGAGCAGTTTTGGTTCCCAAACTTGTTCTGCCACTTGTGCAGGGAAAGCCCCTGGTGGGCCAGGCCGGTTTGTCCGCAGGTTCGGCTGATCGCAGCTCCCAGTGGCCACGGTTCGCTGCTCTGGGCCAATGGGGGCAGCAGGAAGCCGCAGCCAGCACATCCCTTGGCCCACACCACTTCCCACAGCCCCCATTGGCCTGGGACAGCCAATGGGAGCCGCGATCGGCTGAACCTGCCGACGTGGCAGGTAAACAAACTGGCCCGGCCCTCCAGGGTGCTTACCCTGGCAAGCCACGTGCCAGAGGTTACCGACCCCTTTTATAGCTAAAGGGTAAAAAGATCAAATATACTTAAAGTGACAGATTTCATTTTCAAAAGTCACTCACTGATGTAGGAGTCTGTGTCCCATTGGTTTTTGGTAAGACTTGGGTTCCTAAGAGTTTGTCACTTTTGTAAAAGGAACAATGGTCCAGTGGTTAGGAATCTGGTCCATGCTCTGCCAAGACATCCTAAGTGACCTTTGGCGAGTCATTTAGCCACACTTCCCCATCTTCCCTACCTCACAGGATTGTTGTGAGGATGTATGCTGTGCACATGTATGATAGTGTAAATTGTCAGAGCTCCACTGACCTCAATGAAGCTATGACAATTTACATTAGATCAGTGGTCCTCCTAGGGGGCTATGGAGGAACACTGAGAGGAGTACATGAGTGAGGGAGGGGAAGCACCATATTTGCAGACCTGCTCTGCCGCCAGACCTGGGCCAGCACCCACCAGGGTCAGGGAGGGAGTGCTACACTTCCAGTCACACACTCTGCCCCCCATATCCCCACCTCATTCAGCCCCCAGTCCTGCTTCACCTCCAGACCAGATCCTCCCCCAGCCTCACTCCACCCCATGCTCCACCCCAGCCCAGCTCTGCCCTCATTTTCTTTCTGCCTGTAGACCCAGCTCCTTCCCCAGTCGTCCCCCCTCCCCTGGCTCCACCTTCAGCCCAAGCTCTGTGCAGTAATGGAGGCGGGAGGGCGCAGACAGATTCCATTAATGGTAAGGTGGTTGTGACTAGAAAAGTTTGGGCTCCACTGCAGGATATGGGGATCTGCCCCAAGAAGTAATTCTCATCCATTTGTCTTTTATTGAGTAAACTCATGGAGCAGAAGCTAAAATTTGGGAAACCCTAAGCAAATGTATTTTAAAAATCTGTAATATTACAGTTTCCAAAATGATGTGTTTAGAGACACGTTGCAAACTCAAAACAAGGGTGAAAATTAATACATAGCAACTGTCTAGTACTTTGCACTATACAAACATTAGCCCTCATGCTACACCTGTGAATTAGGTTAGAGACCGGACAACTTGGATAGAGATGTTAAATGATTCATTCCAGACCCTACAGTAAGTCAGTGACAGAAATGATATTAGAACTGAGGAATTCTTGGCTTCCAGCCCTGAGCCCAATACATCCATGCTAATATCTAATTTTTTCACATCTTTCTTTCATTTTTAAGCTTTTAATCACAGGGTTCTTACCAAAAAATCTATTAGTGTCTCCTTTCAAAGGGTGTAATCTCTCTTGAAATTTTTCAGTCAGTTTTTGTTCTACCTAAAATAGACTTCAGTGATCTAACTATATCTTTGTACATGTATGATTACAGTATTTTTATAATTGAAGGGTTTACTCTAGGTAGTGTTTGAAATACTTGTGTGACCAGCATGCATGATAATGCATTTGGAAGCAACAAGACTGGTTAGGGAACTAAGATGTTATTAAAAAAGAAAATTTCCACTACATAAAGGAAGAAAAATACCCACACACACACACACACACACACACACACACACACACACACACACACACACCCATCCATACTGGCCAAAGGGTGCCCAGATACAAAGGTTATTTCTCCTTAATAATCTCTTTGCCAAGATGCTGTAGATCACCAATCACACACAAGCTCCGCTGTTCATCTGTAACTATAATATAAGGAAAGGCTTGGCTCCTTAAGTAGTTCCACATGTAAATATTTTCTTTAATAAAGAAATTGAAGACTCAAATGTGCAGGTGACACTCCAGAAAGAGTAACACTCTCCTTCTTCTTAGTTGAGCCACTTATGATATGGTAAAAAAAAAGTATACTAATATTTATATCCACTTATACTACAGTAAAAATATATGGCATAAAGGGCAATTTAAATGATTTTTCTAAAGAAAAAAAAAAGGGAATGAATGAGTACGACTGGGAAGCATCCACATAGGATCTGTTATCTATCATCTGTAGTTATTCTTTGCTTACTGGAAACATTGCAAGTGGAAGTACTATGTTTAATAAAGAGATGATGAAAGAGGCTTTTTAGAAGTTTAGAGAATGCCAGTTAGTCTTTACATAAATTGATTCAGGGTACAGCATGATGTAAACATTTCCCCCTTCGAGCCTTTATTTTTTCATGTTACAGGCTGCATTAGTTATATGAGGATAATACATTACTTGAATTATTGTGGAGTACTTTGGCTATACAAGCTGAATCTTTAAGATACTCAACCTATCACGTATCCACCCTCTCTGTACTTTCTTATAACAGTTACATTAAATTTTTAATCCTTTACAAACATATTGTGCATACACATACAGTTGGTATACATAGACCTGTATATGGGGCATACATAGTTCTACATATGCAACCCTTCTGCCAGGTGATGTTGGCAGTAACGAGGGCCAGTTCAATATCAAGCGGTTGCACTTAACATTACAAAACAGAACTGGCTCAATCCCAACCCTCCAACGCCCCCCCCCCACCCCACCATCCAGAAATCTGGCAAAATGAACCACCCCCAGGTGCCTTTAAAGCTACAGCTACACTTGGAGATAGGGGTGTGATTCCCAGCTTGTGTAGCTATACTTGTGCTAGCTCTTATCAAGTTAGCATGCCAAAATAAAATAATAATAATAATAGTGTAGCCATGGCAGCAGCACAGGCTAGTCACCCTAAATACAAACCCACCTGGACTCCATGGGTATGAATTCAGGGCAGCTAGCCCATGCCACCTCTGCCTATGCCATCACGTCCACATTACTATTTTTAGTGTTCTAGCTCAATGAGAGCTAGCATATGCCTACATGAGCTGGGAATCACTCCCCTCGCTCCAAGTGTAGACATAACCTCAGAAGTAACACATCTCTCTCTGGCTTTCACTTATGTTTGGCATCACTTACCCCCTGCTTAGCAAGTGAGCTTAAAGTTAGGGTGACCCTGTCATGTACATAAATTGCAAGGCTCATATAGTAGGTCAGACTTCTGTGTCAGATGTGGACTGGCTACAGAACTTCCTTCTCAGAGCGACACACCAGAGAAGTGTTTTCTGTAAGATCCTTTAATGTTCTGTCAGGCATGGCAGAGGTTAGCTTATGTAATTTTATGTTACACACAGCACCACATAGTGGCTGAACAGTATAATGCAGTTTACTATTCATTCCATTATGTCTCCCCCTTTAAATTCTTCTACATTCCTACCATTTACAGTAGACTGTCACGCAGTCTTTGAGGATCAGTACAGATGAATCTGTTAAGTGTCTCTGAATCACACTGGTTTTCTAATCATATGACCCAAACGCATAATAACTTGGTCATCTGGCTCTCCATTAGTTGCAGTCACTGGCTGTGATCAATTTGGAATAATTGAATTATCGTCTTCTTGTTCTGCATCCACCATCTGTAAACTTTGCTCTGTTGATTGTTCTTTCTGAGGAACCAACAGTTTCTGTTGAACTCTCCACTGTCAATCTCAATCACATATGATCTAGGTGCTGAATTCCTTTTCTTTACAATAGCTGCAGTTGTCCATCCTTTTTCTCTACCCAGTTTGACACAAATGCAGTCAGCAGGTTCTAGATTTGGCATATGATTTGGCATATCTTTGGCATATCATAGATTTGGCATATCCTCTGAGTGTCTGCTGTTGTAAAAGTGTAAAGCTCTTTTTACCTTTCTAGCCACTTTGGCTACTCTCATTTGGCCACTTTGGAGATACATTTTTTTCCAAAGTTGGAATTGTAGTTCTGAGCTGTCTTCCCATCAGGAATTGTGCTGGACTATATCCAATATCTGCTATTGGAGTTGATCTGTAGCTTAGAAGAACAAGGAATGGCTCTTCCTACTGTAAGATTTCCTTGGCTGTCTGTGCAGCTCTCTCAGCCTCTCTATTTGCTTGTAGGTGATGTGGGCTGCTAGTAATATGATCAAAATCATATTTTGTTCAGAATGACAAATTCTGCTGCAGTGAATTGTGGTCCATCATCCATTGCATGTTGTTCTGCAATACCAAAATAAGCAAAAGCGCACTTCAGTTTCTCGATAATTCTGCAGCATGTTATGTCTTTTAAGTACATTATTTCTATACACCTGGAAAAGTAGTCCACTATGACCAGGTAATGATGTCCTCTGAATTCATATAAATCTGCAGCTAGTGTCTTTCAAGGTCTGTTTGGTAAAGGTGTTTATACACTATATGGCTCAGCATTGTCTCTTAAGTTTATTTGTACCGAATCTCCTTTCAAAAGTCCAGTATCATCAAATCCTCCATTGACTTCTTGGACTTTTCTCACTAGGCCCATTATGGCTGCCATGCTGCACCTATTGAAGCACTGGGGATGGGTGGCAGTATGTGTGACATACCATAGTTAAGCCAACCTCAGCCAGACCTAGCAGATCATTAAACGATCTTATGGAAGATGTATCTCTGGTGTATCTCTCTGAGAAGGAAGCCTTGTAGTCAGTTCAGATCTGATACAGAAGCCTGACCTACTAATAGCAGCCTTGTAACCTACCATGTACAAGGTGTACAAGGCAGGGTGTCAGATGTAAACTACTGTAGTGCCAGAAGAGAACAGAAAGAGAAGGAAAACAGCAACTAAGGTTCCAGACAGAAGGAACAAAGCAACTATTGTTGTAGACAGAAAGAACAAAGCAACAAACATTGAAGGATCTTATCAACATGCCACTCTTCAGTGCCCCAACGAACTTCAGCTTTGACAAACCTTCACAACGGACAGACTAGATGCAGTATTTTGCAAGATTTCGAATTGCTACAAAACTCCATAAGAAAATTGAAGACACATAAGAACATAAGAAAGGCCGTACCGGGTCAGACCAAAGGTCCATCTAGCCCAGTATCTGTCTACCGACAGTGGCCAATGCCAGGTGCCCCTGAGGGAGTGAACCTAACAGGCAATGATCAAGTGATCTCTCTCCTGCCATCCATCTCCATCCTCCGACGAACAGAGGCTAGGGACACCATTCTTACCCATCCTGGCTAATAGCCATTTATGGACTTAGCCACCATGAATTTATCCAGCCCCTTTTTAAACATTGTTATAGTCCTAGCCTTCACAACCTCCTCAGGTAAGGAGTTCCACAAGTTGACTGTGCGCTGAGTGAAGAAGAACTTCCTTTTATTTGTTTTAAACCTGCTGCCTATTAATTTCATTTGGTGACCCCTAGTTCTTGTATTATGGGAATAAGTAAATAACTTTTCCTTATCCACTTTCTCAACATCACTCATGATTTTATATACCTCTATCATGTCCCCCCTTAGTCTTCTCTTTTCCAAACTGAAGAGTCCTAGCCTCTTTAATCTTTCCTCATATGGGACCCTCTCTAAACCTCTAATCATTTTAGTTAGACACAGGTATGCTCTTTAATGTATTCTATAGGGAAGCAGTCAGAGCACATCTTTAAACCCTTTCACTTTACTGATGACAGTCACAAGATACTATGACAGAGTTCTGGCTATGTTTGATTCACACTTTATACCTCAGAGAAACAAGGTTTATAAAAGATTGTATTTTCACTAGAGAATTCAAGGACAAGGGGCAACTGTCAGATTAGCCCTGGAGGTACTCTGAACTGCATGGGCCAGTTCACCACAGAAACAACTTACAAAGACAAAAGCTTTGCATTCAGAGTGTATATGATCAAAGGATCACAGACCAACAGCCTTCTCAGCTGCAGTGTAGCATCCATGCTGGTCCTACTGAGAAAGGTGGAAGAATTCAATGGAATATTTGATGATACTGGACTTTTGAAAGGCAATCCAGTACAAATAACCTTAAGAGACAATGCTGAGCCATATATGAACACATCTGGTATATCTCTCCTAGAAGGAAGCTCTGTAGTCAGTCCATATCTGGTACAAAAGCAGGTATGTCTGATCACCTAAGCAAAGTAGGCGTGTCTCTGAAAATACAGTCTGCTCCTGAGGTCTTTTCCCCCAGTTCATCAATAGATGGCAGGGGAGAGCTCATTCAGACCACTGGCTTACACATATACATATATAGATACACATACATTTTTCAGCTAATGCACCACAGCCTTACTTCTTTCAAACCTTTCTCCACATAAGTTTTATTATTGTGGTTTTCACAGTACAGTACTTTGTGGGTAACTTCAAAAAAGGCTGGTTTCTGTTAACCTCTTCTTTGTCTCTACAGATAATATGATCCCCTAGGTACATTTGATTTTATGAGTTTGGGGAAGTTTTAGATTAAATCTCATGCAGGGAAAATGTGATCCTGCAACAACAGTCCGACAGAAATTTTCCATAGACTAGGAACGTTTGGTTCACACTTTCAGTCGCTATCTAGCAATCTATTGAGGACAGCCCTCTTTTAAACATAGCATTGTACAGAGCTATTCTGTAACTGTCTATTCATATGTAAGACTTAGTAAAACAGGAAGCTACACTAATCTCCAGACATTGCCTATTTATCTACAGTACTTCCACATGTTTGTACTGCTTCCAGTAACCAAAGCTTTGCTCTAGATGATAGATGAAGAAAATACATTGGAGACAGGCTTTGCAAAAAAAAAATATGCAAAGTGTAGCAGATCCTACACAGATGCTTCTTAATAATTATTCATTCCTTTAGTAAAATTATTTAAATTAAACAGATTCATTATATGCAGCAAAGTGTTGCCATGTGAGCCCTGAACACTTTGTTCAAGAGTGAGGAGGGCAGCCAACTGTTTTAGTTCCTTAAAGAATAACAGATGTGTCCTTCCAAGTCTCATGCTAATGGAATTCAGGCTGTGGTGAGAAGTTTAAAAAATACTGTCAGTTGCCTGCAGGCTCTGCCTCAGCTCTGCTCTGTGGTTTAGCTTGTTTTAGGACATCTATTTTTTCCACATCTTTCAGCAATGCTGCATGAATTGTCTAGCTGAGCCGAAGTCATTCATTACCGGTATTTGGTTTTGCTTGTTTAAAAAAGGCCAGTTCAATGAAAACCAAAATCAATTCATTTAAACAAACCATATGTGCAATTCTTTCTACTATCCCAGCTCTGTGACAGTTAGATTTCAAAATATGTATTGTCAAACCAGTTGCTGAATGTGAACACTCTCTGAATGTTTAATGATTGTTTTAAATCTGTTCCTTTATCATTAGCATCCCACTTTTTCAGTTCCAAACATTTACCATAAGCCAAAAAAAAGCATCCAGTAAATAGATTTGGTGTTAATCTCCACCACAAATAGTGCAAATAATTCAAACTACAAGTGAAGTAAACTGCGGGACATTCCCTGGCACTACAGTAGACGATGAAATAGGCTACTAAAACTTTTGGATCTGATTGAAAACTGAAGGAAATTTGAGGTTACAAAGAAATATTGTCTTGTAGTATGAACACAAGCAAACTTTGGGTTTCACTTCATTGCAGGGGCAAAGCTTTTACTTCGAGCAAGTCTATTACTTTTTCTACTTCCATAGTGTACAGAGCAAAGTGAATACTGACCATAAAATCTGAAGTTTAACGTCACAGTTAGTGTCTGCCTAAGGCTGATTATTTTATTTTATTTTATTTTGAAAGTTTTAGAAAAAATGGTTTGGTCATTTCCAAGAATGAGGTTAGGGTGGAATGTATTGATTTGGTCATGAATGAAGCAGGGATCCTGTGGAAAAAATAGCATGTGATTGTGTAACGCAGGGATTGGGAACCTTTGGCACGCGGCCCATCAGGGAAATCCGCTGGCGGGCCAGGACGCTTCGTTTACCTACAGCGTCCGCAGGTTCGGCCAATCGCAGCTCCCACTGGCCGCGGTGACACCGCGGTTCGCCATTCCAGGCCAGTGGGGGCTCCGGGAAGCGGCGCGGGCCGAGGTATGTGCTGGCCACCATGTCCCGCTGCCCCCATTAGCCTGGAACTGTGAACCATGGCCAGTGGGAGCTGCAATGGGCCAAACCTGCGGACACTGCATGTAAACAAACCTTTCTGGCCCACCAGCGGATTTCCCTGACGGGCCGTGTGCCAATGGTTCCCAATCCCTGATGTAACTAAAGATGATATTATAATCCATATGCACAAGGTAACTGAATGAAGGTTGTACAGGCAACCTTAATTCTGACATTTTCTATCTTTTGAGTGCTTAACTTTGAAACCTTAACGTTCTTTTAACCTTGCTTTTTGTGTGTAATTTGTTATTTAAATTGCAAAATGTGTTAAGGGCTTTCCAAACACGGATGAAGACTGAGTAATGTGAAAAGGCAAAAGGTGGGGAGAAAGGAATATATACTGCACAAGCAGCCATGTATACATTCAGGTGGTATTGAAGGGCTCCAGTGAGAATAGTGAATTAGATGATCCTGCAAAGGTGGTATGGGTGGCAAAAGATAAAATGATAGGGGATCCTCAGAAACATGGAGGATGTCTCAGAGGAACTACATCACTCCCCTCAGAAAATCCAGAATTTGCAACTAAACTTAAAAAAAAAAAGGCCCTTTGAAACTCACAGCTTGGTAGCAACATTTTTGCCTGAAAAGTATAAAGAAGCAATATTGGGCTTCCTGTTTGTCTGGGCTCAGCTCATCAACAAGCAGTACAGACAAAAGAAACAATAGCAGGCATCTGCTGTCTGTCAGGGAAATGGACATACAGTAAGTGAAGGTTTCTTCAGTCTGCTTTTGATCTTGAGTTCATTTTCAAAGGCTCTGCTAAGCGAAGGCTGCTAGAGGACAGAATCATTTTATTTCATGGGTCACTAACAGAGCTCCAGCAACATATAAGTTGACAAACTGAAAAGAAACTCCTGTGGCATCCTCCGTCTATTCTAAAATTGGTTCCTTTTGTTGACATTTGATCCACTGAAAGAAAGAGAAGTGAATCATTATTGAAAAGTTGGAAAAAAAAGAAAACTTTCCAGCCAGAAAAAAGAAATATGCACAACATGTTGGCTAAAAAGACTAGAACAATACAAAACTAATATGGCACATATTAAATGGATTAAAACTTGCTCACTCACAGATCACTAAATGTAATTATCAATGGGGAATCGTTATCGAGCATGTATGTTTCTAGTTGGATCCTGAATTGATCAGTTCCTGGGCCTATGTTATTAAACTTGTCCTGGAAGAAAATATAAAATTATTGATAAAGTTTGCAGAGGACACAAAGATTGGGGAAGTTGTAAATAAGAAAGAGGACAAGTCACTGATACAAAACTATCTGGATTGCGTGGTAAACTGGGCATAAGCAAACAATAGGCATTTTAGTATGGCCAAATATAAAGTCATACATCTATAAAAAAAGAACATGGGCCAGACTTACAGGATGGAGGACCCTATCCTGAGAAGCAGTGACATTGAAAAAGATGTGGAGGTCATGGTGAATAATCCCCTGAACATGAGCTCCTAATATGATGCTCTGTCCAGAAGGGATAATGTGATCCTTGGATGTACAAGCATAAGAATCTCAAGTACTAGTAGTAAGATTATATTTGGCACTGATGTAGCCACTACTGAAATATTGTGTTCAGTTCTGGTACCCACACTTCAAGAAGGATGTTAAAAGATGATAAATTGGAGATGTTTCAGAGAAGAGTCCCGAGAATAATTAAAGGATTGAAAACATGCCTTATAGTGATAGGCTAAAGGATCTCAATTTATTTAGCTAACCAAAGAGAAAATTAAGGGGAAACTTGATTGCAGTCTGTAAGTGCCTACATGGAAAAGAAAATTTGATAACATGCTCCTCAGTCTAGCAAAGGTGTCATGCTGGCAGACCATTCACCAACTCATGCCAAGGTCACCATGTCTCAACTGAACTCACAGAAACATAGCTGAAATCTGTCTGGTTCACTTGTGGGTTAATCCTGATAGGGCAGTGTTAGAGTTATAAGAAAGTGTTTGGACTCTATCAAATGCTTGTGAGTTACTGCATGCATTAATCTTACTTGTAATATCTATTTTCCACATTATAATATAATATTTGAGAATGTGCAGTGTGAGCCTTGACTGTATGGATTGCCATAAAGGAGAGGGACATTAATTAGTGTGAAGAGCTGCTCTTCTATAGAAATTGTTACACTCCTCCTGCAAGAGGAGGCCCATCAATACCAGATAGGCTATGGCTGGATTTTTCAACTGGAAACTCCCTAAATCTGGATTAAGCCTTGTGCAACAAAAAAACCCTAAAGACTCTCTTGTTATTGTTCTGGACTCCTCCCTGTGAAGATGAGTCATGTGAGTGGTTCCTATCAGTTGAGTTTGCAGCTAGAGCACATGGCATGAATATTGCTGCGATTCTTGGTTTTCACAGACATTTATCATAGAAATACACTTACCTGGGAGACAAGACAGATTGAAGTATCCAAGGGGACCGTCTGAGACTCTGTTTAAGGCTGTTAATGTGCCCGAGGAGTTTGCATTTGGTGCAGTTAGTTGGTGAAATCTAAGTTTAGAACTTGCAATCAATTTTGGGTTTGTGCCTTGGTTTTTAGCAGTCTGTCCTTATAACAAGATGCAATGGCTGGCAGTTAAAGCTAGACTGATTCCAATAAATAAGGTGCAAATTTTCAACAGTTACAGTAATTAACAACTGGAACAATTTACCAAGGGTTATGGTAGATTTTCCATCACTGGCAACTTTTAAATCAAAGTTGGATGATTTTCTTTAAAAATGTTCTAGTTCAAACAGGAATTATTTAGGGAATGTTCTAGGGTCTGTATGATGCAGGTGGTCAGATGAGATGGTCGCAGTGGTCCTCTCTGTCCTTAGAATCTTTGCATTTTTACAAAAAGTCTCAGCTGGAGGGCAGTCAGTTGTTGAAGATGATGAGCATTTGCCATTATGGGAGTAGAAACCTTTTTGTCCACTTTGAAGGGATATGCAATTGTAATTTCTCCATTAGCTGATGGTGAGCCGTGTCCAGCTTCAGTGCTTAATTTGTGTCAGTGCTTGCCAAGGCTGAGTTCTGGCACCTCTAGGCTTGACAGTTCATAGCTACGGCACCTCTGGGTTTGCAGCCTCAGTTATGAAAGTAAAAATATTGCTTGAGCACCTCTTTCATTACAAATTAAGCACTGCGCAGCCTGCACTCAGCCAGCCAACCCTAACGTCATTAGGTCTCAGAGTTGGACAGGCATGTGGGATCCCCTAATCACCAAAGCAGCCTCTACTCCAACATGACCAAAATGGACCAGGAAGCACACCGAATGGCAAGGAAAAGGTCTAAAGATGAACACAGCTCCAGCCAACTGACTCAGGAGGTACCATGGGGACCCCTGGTGAACAAAGGGTGGAGGCTTGGAAGACAACAAATTTCCCTCCTCCCCAAGTCTTAAAGTGGGTTGTGAGTGCCCTGGGAAAAGAAGTAGGGCTCTTAAACAGTCCCCATCCTTCCCAGTTTGACCAGGAGGGGTCTGGTAACGAGTCCCACCACCACCACAAGGGAATGGGACCCGGCAGGGAAGGACTTGGAGAGAGAACTTTCCAGAGGGCTTAGGGCCCTACAGAAGGCAAGCAGTAGAAGGCCTTACCAAAACTCCTATGCCCATAAAGCATGCAAAGACAGCAAATAAATTTAAAAAGGAAAAAACAAGGGAAAGAGCCCAGAAAATCCAGAGGTACAATGCGTCCAATTCCTCTTCCCTCTCCTCCACTGAGGAAGGTAAGCTACCAAACTCTGAATCCAAAAAGGCCTGGGGGAAAACACAACAGAGGTTTCTTTCCCCCTGAGAAGTTTGGGACCATCTGCAGAAAGGTTGTCTCCACAATTCAAATCTAACCTGAACATGTTCCTGAGAGCAAGCCTCAGAGTAATTTTCCCCCATTAAAATGCTCTGCTGAGGCTGTGATTCCCTTGCACTTCTTCAAGGACATGATCAGTGATGAATGGAACATCATTCATTCATTCATCATCATTCATGCCCGTCACCCCAACCGGGGTATGGGCCGCCAACAACAGATCTCCATAGTCTTCTATCCTGGGCCATTCTCTCTAGCTGGTTCCAGGTATTCCACTGCAGTGCCTGTCTGGTGATGTTGGTTGGCTGCGAAAGGAGTGCAAATTCCTCTATAGTTCTGTTATAGAGACAAGCAGGGATGAATGGAACAAGCCTAGTAAAAACAAGCACATTAACAAAAACAGGCTCTATAAGGTATAGGAACTAAAGGCCTTTATCACTAAGGTACCACAGGTAGACACCTCTCTAGGATCTCTAGCAAGGCATATGATCTTTTCCTCAGAAGAGGAGTTCTACCCTAACGACTCAATGGATATAAAAATGGAGGCCACTCACAAGCAGAACTTTGAGGTCTTATTGGAGGGGACAGCTCTCTCCTGGTTGGAAGATCTCAGATCCCTAAAAGACAAAGATCATTCTGAGTTTGACTCCGACAGCGGCAGCATTAATCGCTGATGCCTCAATGGATACAACGAGGTTCTCAGCCAGGGCCCTGGCTTCCAGCTCAGTAATCAGGCGCCACCTGTGGCTCCGACCCCAAAAGGCAGTGCCTAATTTGTAATGAAAGAGGTGCCGGAGCTCAGGCAATTTTTTTTACATTTATAACAAATTAAGCACTGCCAAAAGGTGGATATCCACTCTAAGCAGTTCCTCTGCTCAGCCATGTTTATAGATTCTGTCCATTTCAGAGAAAAACTAAACAAGGTGGTGGCTGACAATGCAGCAAATATACTTCATTGTTTGGAAACACATGGGGGGAAATCAGAGCCATGCTCAATATCAAAAGGCTCAACAAGTGGATAAAGAAAAGGAGATGTTGGATGGCTTCTATGGTGTCATTCCTCTCTCTGAGGGGCTTCCTAACTTCAGAGAATCTGGCAGACACTTATCTCCGTATTCACATCAGACCATGGCACCACAGACTTCTGAGGTTTGTTTGCTGCAGAAAGCATTGTCAGCACCAAATGCTCCCATTCAGATTGACCTTGACTCCCTAGATTGCTACAAAGATGAGGTGGTGGAGGTGAACAGATTCAGGTTGAAGGGTACCCACCTGTACCTCTTTCTAGATGACATCTTGATCAGAATTTCATTCCAGGCTGCTGTGCACAGAACCACAACTTGGACAATGAATCTGCTGCAAGCACACAGCTTTGTAATCAATGTCAAGAAAAGTTTTTTTGTTCTCTCAACCAGAATAACTCACCTGGGAGTGAAATAGACACCTCAATAGCAAAGATCTATCCATCACAGAAAGGTTCCAGAAAATCCAGGATCTTATAGCCATGTTCCAGAGCTACAGAAGGCCTACCATAGTGCTGTGTCTTCTACTGCTAGGCCTCCTGGTGTCATGTATAGGCATCATTTCATGGGCACAATCACACATCAGGCATTTTCAAGCCTTCATCCTAAAGGTGTGGGACCACTACCTGGAACACGTGAAAAATCAAATACGGGTCCCAGTGTAGTTGCTCAGCTCCCTAAAATGGTGGTCAGACCAAGGCAGTGGTTGCAGAGGCATGCCCACATGGTTTCCAGACCCTCTGGTTCTCACTGAATAAACCTTCCAAAGCTGAAAGTGGTCAAGCTGGCTCTGTTATGGTTCCACATTCTGGTTCAGTCAGACAACACAACTATGGTCGCATATGTGAACAACCAAGGGGAAAACATGGAGCCCAGCAGTACATGCAGAAGCAATGGAAATAATGAGGTGGGCAGAGCAGTTCTCCTTTCCCTCAAAGTGAGCCACATAAAAGGGGACTTGAACCAAAATGTGGACTGATTTGGCAGGCGCAGGGTCAACAACTCTAGAGGTGCCTGAATCAGAAGGTCTTTGATCTAATTGTGCAGATTTTTAGTCTCCCTTCAGCCCACATGTTCATGAATAGTGTGAACGTGAAAAGACCAAAATACTTCACCAGGGAGACAGAACCCAACTCCAGATGCCTTATCACACAGAAGGCTGCAGGATCTCCGTGATGCCTTTTCACCCTTTTCCCGCTCCTCAGGAAGGTGGTACAGAACGTAAAGTGAGAGCAGGGCACAGTAATACGAATAACTCCCCACTGGCCAAGGAGACTTTAGTTTTCAGACCTGACAAAGCTGAAATTGGAGCCACCACTTCAGTTTCTGTGAAGACTGGACATACTCTCACAAGGTCTTATTCTTCTTCCTCCTCTCATTCACATTCTGCTCCTCACTCATCCCAGGTCTTTCTCTGTCACTTATTCCCCTTTCCTCTGCCCCAAAATCAGTGGCTGTCATTGCCGTGCCCCCATATTAATTGGTGGAGCCTAATTAATAGGCAGCAGATTTAAAACAAACAAAAGGAAGTATTTTTTCACACAATGCACAGTCAGTTTGTGGAACTCTTTGCCAGAAGATGTTGTGAAGGCCAAGACCATAACAGGGTTCAAAAAAGAACTAAATAAGTTCATGGAGGATAGGTCCATCAATGGTGTTTAGCCAGGATGGGCAGGAATGGTGTCCCTAGCCTCTGTTTGCCAGAAGCTGGGAACGGGTGACAGGATGGATCAATTGATGAATATCTGTTCTGTTCATTTGCTCTTAGGCAGTTGGCATTGGCCACTGTCAGAAAACAGGATACTGGGCTAAATAGACCTTTGGTCTCACCCAGTATGGCCATTCTTATGTTCTTATGGTGATGACCCCTACCATCACTTATTTTTATGGCCCTGCTTTCCCCTCTTTCTGTTGTTTTCCTGGGTGCCAGGACAGCCCTAGAAACATTGGATTACACCAGTGTTTCTCAAACTGGGGTTGCCACTTGCATAGCGAAAGCCCCTGGTAGGCCGTGCTGGTTTTGTTACCTGCCCCGTCCGCAGGTCCGGCCGATCACAGTTCCCACTGGCCACGGTTTGCCACTGCAGGCCAATGGGGGCTGCTGGAAGCAGCAGCCAGTAAGTCCCTTGGCCCACGCTGCTTCCAGCAGCTCCCATTAGCCTGGAGCAGTGAACCACGGCCAGTGGCAACCCCAGTTTGAGAAACACTGGATTACACTGACATCCTTCTCCCTTCCCTGAAACAT
This sequence comes from Mauremys reevesii, assembly GCF_016161935.1. Lineage (NCBI taxonomy): Eukaryota > Metazoa > Chordata > Testudines > Geoemydidae > Mauremys > Mauremys reevesii. Next base: position 84,276,958 of record NC_052623.1, read on the forward strand.
GCCCATAGGAAGTGGTGACCCAGGAACCTCTTAGTGCCAACTGGTAAGGAGCACAAAGTGGGGGAGGGTGCAAAGGGGTTGTAGGAGTCTCCTGAGTCCAGTATATACATTCTAGTTTATCAAAGAATGTCATGTCAGGTCTCAAATAAAAGCTGGTGTCGATGCTGGTCATCAATATCACAGTAAAATGTATGTACAGTTACTATGTAAGAAGTTGTGTAGATATTGAAAATATGTTCTGAAAGTTTGTGTCTAGGAACTGGTCACCAGCAAAGGTGAAAAACGGATTTTCTGTGAGACAAGAAATATTTATCTATCTGGCTGGTTAAATGTAAATTAGGTATTACTTCATTCACAGTGGGTCTCCTATCATCACTCTGAAATGAATGGAAATAAAGGATTGTGGGGTCTTCAGAAAGAAACTAACAGGAATAGTTCAACAGTAGAGGGGGTGACTATCTGACGGTGCAGACCCAAGGTTTGCTCTATTACATTTGGGAGGCAAAGTAGACACCAGGGCACCCTTCACTGAAGAAGTAAAAGGACAGCAGTTTTGCTTGATGAGAAAGGGGTCTCAACCAGATATGATAGAAAATGCTGGAGAGAACTTTGGGTGAGATAAAACTTCTTTAGCCAGGAGATTAACCTGTTAGCTAAGTTTAGTCTCTAGAAAGCGTGTTAGGATTTTGTTTGATATGTAACCATTTGTTTCCAACGTTCTTACTCACTATTATTTGAATCTCTGTTCTTTGATAATAAACTTATTCCTGTTTTTACTATAAATATATCTAAATGCTGTGTATTAAGCAAAGTGGTGACCCTGAGCTGAATCTGACAAGTTGGTATGTACTGTTCCTTTGGGAACTGCAGACCTGGCAATGCTGTGAGCGTTCAGTGGCCAAGGGGCTGGACGCTGCAGGGAATGCTCTGAGCACTTGGGGGGTTGATGTATGCCTCTCACTATCCGTACAGAGAATGCAAGGCCTGAGGAGGCCTGGAAGGTTGTGCTTGTGTTACCAGAAGCTGATGGTTTCAGGAAGCTGATCCATAGCAGGCACAGACAAGACTGCTTCATGCTAAGGGCAGGTAGTAGTGAGGTACCTCATAACTCTGGGTTCCGCTGGGGGAACGACACAGGGGTAGCTTCCAGAAACTTTACTCTCCCCTCAAAACTGAGGAGGAAACAGTCAGTATCTTTCTTTCTCTCCCCAAGTTGAGAAGCAGAGGTTACCCACAGAAAAAAGCAGAAGCTGCATAGATCCCCTCCCCACTTGGAGAGAAGAGGAAAAGAGGTGTTCCACTATACAACTGGGAGGTGGGAAATATAGCCATGGATTCACCTCGTCCTTACACCTCACCACTTCCTTGTTGCCCCTGGCATGTAGGGAGGCAGCAGTTTATGTACTTCTGAGAGCACAGGGGCTGCAAATCAATTTGATCCGTCCTTAAAGGGCAACACAAGGAAAAGATGTTCCCTGTTCTCCTACACTGAACAGTTGTGCAAATCTGTCCAGAATCTGGCCCTCTGAGTCAACAGGAGGCGTTGAGAGGAACTGGGGAGAAGATTGTGAATGGGAAAAGGGCTGGTTGTTGCTGCTGAAGGAAGGAAACATATGGTAGGGTTTGGCAGAAGGATAGTTAACTGAAGATGATGTTGAGTGACAGATATATGTCTTCCCACTGAAAGCCATTTTTACTTTCCTGATTTTACCGCCACATTCTCTAATAATCACCACTTAAAAAAAATGTTCTTCCCTCCAATAAGCACTCCTCATTTCAGTTCCCTCCTCACCCAACGGTCACATTTAATTCACTTGTTTTTTGCCTATTCCAGCCACTACCCTTCACTCCCAGCTTATATAGCCCTGTTCCACCCCTCATTCTCTGTTCTTCCTTAGTCTGACAACCATTCTTCATTCCCCTGCCCCCTCCTAACCCTGTCTTTCCTACATCTACAACCACCCCCTATATTCCCTGGTTCTTTCCCGCATCTAAACGTTCTACCAAAATCCTGTTAATCAGCCCTTTTCCTGTCCTGGCCTTTTCCTTTCCCTTGTTTCAATAGCTCTTCTAGCATTCACATGCATATTTCCATTAATAACTTCCATTATCACTACAGCTCTCTCCCTCTTTCTTTTCCTTGCTTCCCTCTACAACTCACATCATTCTCCTATATGTCTCTCTACAACAACTCGTTTTCTTTTTATCTTTCCCCACTCAACTTCCTCACATAACATTCTGAAAAAGCACTTTCTATTTATCCCCCAGGAACTCCTTCATTACACTTTCTGCACTTTAACCAAAGAATTTTATCCTAGACTTAGTGGCCTCCATTTTCTTAGCTTATGTAGCTCACTTGCATCTGACCTTTTTCAACAGAGAAAGATGCAGCCTCTTTCTCTCTGGATAGTCAATGATATAAACAGTCAGAGATCCTCCTGCAATTGTCCTGATTTCAAATGCTGTTGCCTATGGTAACTCAGTCCCTGACACACAATCGGCATCCTGTCATGATTGACAGTCATGTCATCATTAGAACAAAAAATATAACAAAACATCAACAGCAATAATAATAAATAAAATGGATTCTGTAAATACCATTTTGTCTAACCCCTACTTACTGAAGGCAACATTTAGCAGAAGCCTTTGCCTATGGAGTTTACCTTCTTTAGTTATACTCAGATTTAGAATTAAATGTTTTAAGTGATGGGTCATCATTGTTTATAATAGAGTGAAGCGGGAAATGTGTCTAGTCCAAGTTAAATTCATAAACACTATACTTCATAGATTAACTAGAATCTGAAAGAAAACACGCAGGATTAAATCCTGACTCCACTGAAGTCAATGGGAGTTTTGCCATTGACTTCAATGGGGGCCAAGATTTCGCTTCAAATGAAATATTCTATTGTATGTAACACTTCTAACAGCTGTTGACAGCAGCAAAAAGGGTTCCATTTTCTAGGGGTTCCTTAAAGACTTAGCTAGCATCAGCTCAAGCCCCCACTTGGGAAACTATATACCACCTGAGGTGCCCTGATGGACAATAATTCCAAACTCACACCACTGAGCCCAGTGTTAAAAACAAAGAACTTTATTTCGTTGGGTGGGGGGGACAAAAGAATAAACTTGTGGAAACCAGCAATTAATAAATCAACAAATTCTGTGAGGCAAGACTCCCATGCCCCAAGGGGTCTTAATAATAATCCCAGTCTCACTCCTCCTGGCAAATGTGAGTGGCTGGTGCATTCTAGCCACTTCTCTCCTCCCAGCTCCCCACTCTCAGCTGCCCTGGATTGGACAATTCAAAGGATACTGGGAAACCAGTGCTGCCTGGGCTATTCTGGTGGCTCTACCCCCCTGTCTTAGTAGTGATACAGATTTCAGCTGTAATTGCTGGGTAGGGTCCCTTAGGTAGGCTGATGCTTTCTATGGCTTCAGCCCAAGCCGCTTCAGCTCTGCTCCACCCATCATCTTGAAGCTGGTGTCACTACCACACCATGCCTCAAAATGTGCCTCAAAGCTTCCACCATCACTGCACCATCTGTTGCATCAAAGAGCCTTCCCGTTTACTGTTCTGCAGCAGTCTCAGCTCAGCCTTTTAGGGAGGGAGAGTTCTCAGCATCAGAGAAACACTCACAGCAGACTGTAGTTATGGGGCAAGTGATGCTCAAATAAATTTGTTAGTCTCTAAGGTGCCACAAGCAGACTGTAGGAATCTTTTTTCCCCCTTTTCTCTCTCCCTCTTCTAGCTGTGTCCAAGCTCTCTTAGCCAGCTATGCCTGACAGCAGTCTCAGTTAAGGCCCATTCAGTGTTGATGCCTTGTTCTTGTATTTCTTAGTAAGGTCAGTTGCATTTTATTGCCATGAGAATTTAACTGTACTTTAACCAAAATGCCTCAAACCCTTACATAAAACTGAAAGGCACATGATGTCTGGCCCATTCAGCCAATCCCCCTTGCTCTCCAACAGATGCTAGCAGAGAGCTCCCTTGCCAATGGAGCCCCTGCCCCTCTGCAGGTCGTAATCAGCTGTGGACTGCTCTTCTCTCATTTCACAACAGGTGACAGTAATGAGCTCCCTTCTCTCTAAAGCATCGGTTCCCAAACTGAGGGGCGTGCCCCCCTGGGGGGGGGCATGAAGAAATTCCAAGGGGGGCATGAGACTGAAATTTTCCTAACGAATTTTTTTTTATCAGCATAAAAAAAGGTTTTATTTATTTAATAGACCAACAGAAAATAAATTATATATATTCTGTATACATAATAATAACTATTCATAAAATTGTCCAATTACAGGCCTATATTATTTAACAACATTAAAGTATTAACAATCTTCTCATTTTTTATTATGAATATAAGTAGACAAGAATAAAGGTATAACATAAAGTACAATAATAATAAAAATGCAACTATAAATTAAAGTATATAACTGCAATGTTTTCAAATTTCATACCACGAAATGCGAATATTTATTTTTTTGCCTTTTGATGTGGAAGAGTGCTGTTTTGGTTGGTGGGGAGGCCGAAGAATGATGTAGAAAGAGATAGAACTTTTTTAAACTTCCTAGCTCGCTCACAAGAGTGTTCGAGACTGATCTATCGTGGGAGTGGTTACCTCCACCACTCACCATGCAAGACTGGCTACTTGCAAGACTGGTGGTGGGGTATATATCAGGCAGCACGCGTCCATACATAGTCATAGTATGAAACAAAGATTCGTGATAACTCAAATTAACTTACATCCGTTATTATTCATGAATCAGAAAAATTTTTATAGATTTTTTTTATTAGTATATTATGGCCGAGATTAAGAAAAGGAAGTACGACGAAGACTACATTAAGTATGGTTTCACCATCATGGAAAAAAATGGGACCGATCATCCTCAATATGTAGTATGCCAAGCAGTTCTCAGTAATGCCTTGAGACCTAGTCATCTTGAGCAACACTTGACAGAGAACCACAGTGCTTTGAAAGACAAACCAAAAGAGTTTTTTGCTGCTAAACTTCAAAATTTAAAATGCATGAAGCTAGACACTACTGGAGCTTTTCATCAAGCGTCGGTCAAAGCGGTAGAAGCATCTTATGAACCGTCATTGCTCATCACTAAAGCCAAGAAAGTGCACATAATAGGACAAACTCTTGTGAAGCCTTGCTCGTTGAAAGTAGCTGATATTGTGCTTGGTGCCGAAAGCAAGAAAAAAAATCTGAAATTTTGCTTTCCAAAAATTCCGTGAAACGTTGCATCGATGACATGGCGAAAGATCTAAAACTTCAAGTTGTGGAGGCAGTGAAAGCTTCTCCTTTTTTCACAATTCAGTGCGACGATGCCACTGATGTAGCACAATGCTGTCAGTTGCTCGTTTACGTTCGATTAATTAACGATGGAACTGTGAAAGAAGAACTGTTTTTTTCAAAGGAATTGATGACCACATCAAAGTTTTCTGATGTTATGAAAATAGTTTCCAACTTTTTTGAAGAAAATGGACTTTCATGGGAAAAACTGGTTGGTGTATGCACGGACAGTGCTCCAGTGATGCTTGGCTCTCACTGTGGAATTGGGACATTGGTGAAAGAAAAAAAGTCCAGCCGTAACCCCGACTCACTGCGTCATACACAGACAAGTGTTGGCTGCTAAAACCCTTCCAGATACCCTACGTGACTCATTGAATTTGTCCATCAAAGTTGTCAATTTTGTGAAGAACAGCGCTTTAAATACGAGACTTTTTGCAGCTCTTTGCATGGATTTGGGAGCGGATCATAAAATTCTTTTGTTTCACACGGAGGTACGATGGCTTTCCAAAGGGAACATGCTTTTGAGATTATTCGAACTGAAAGATGAAGTGGAAATTTTCCTCAAGCAACAGAAAAAAGAAGAGTTATATCATGCATTTACAGACCAAACATTTCAACGTTCACTGGCATACCTCGTGGACATTTTTGAACCTTTGAACAATCTCAGTTTGAAGCTGCAAGGAAACAGTGCTGCAAACATTATAGCACACCACGATGACATCAAAGTGTTTATGGAAAAAATCAAGCTTTGGAAACATCTAATGTAAGCTCAGATGCCTAAGTTTTCATCTTTTCCAACATTTTCATCACTCACTGAAAATGAAGGTTTCCAAAAATTGTGTTTCATCTGGACTGCCTTCCTGATAAATTCACCCGCTATTTTCCAGACAACTTTTCTGGCAACCCCGTTCATAAATTAACACTTAATCCATTCAACGTTGATGTCGATTCATTGCCAGAAGTATTTCAAGAAAAAGCACTCGAAATGAAATACGATTCATGTGCAAAAGATATTTTCAAAACCTTAAACCTGGAGGAATTTTGGATAAAATATTTCCCAGTTTACCCAAAAGTTGGAGAAGCACTACATATTCTTCTGTTTTCATCAATGTACCTCTGTGAAAAAGCTTTTCAAGATTAGTCATAATAAAAACAAAACAAAGGAATTGACTGGATGTAGAAAACCATTTGTGTTGCATACTTTCATCTTTGAAACCTAAGATTATCCAACTCATGAAGCAAATGCAGCATCATCATTCACATTAAATGTGTTTTGTTTATGCTGTATCTTATTTTAAATTGCATTTTTATTAAATTTTTGTGCCAAGAAAAACGATTTGTGTTTATTTTTAATTTTAAATTACAAATTGAATTTGTTAAAAGGGGGATTGGATGATGGTAAAGGAGAGGTGGGGGGCATGAGGGTTTCTCAAAAGGGGGTGTGATGCTGAAAAGTTTAGGAACCAATGCTCTAAAGCATCTGGCCAGGGCTTGCATATGTTTTTTGTCATACTCTGAGCTCTTTTTTTTTCTTCCAATTCTTTAAGTTTTTCTCTCTAGGTAGATAATGAATTTGCCCTATACTCACTTTCAAGATAGCACAGGCTCCAGCACATGGATGCAGAAGACAGCATAGCACAGGGAATTCAGTGTAGAAATTGTGACTTAATCAAGAGATGGTGTGTTTATGAAGGGTAACATAAGGTCAGTATATTATTGTTGTCTACAAAGATGGTAGGTTTAGGGTTTTCTTGGATTTCTTATTCTTTCCTGAAAGTGCTCCAGAGCAGACCTAGGCTTCCTTAGCAACATATGGAAATAAACAAGAGCCTTTGACTAGAGATTTTTAACAGCCAGCAGTACTGTATTGCAGTATGTGGGTGCTTTTAAAATTCCACTGGCAGACTGTTGACAAGTGGCTTTCAGAAGTATGCCCAAAGACAATGAAGCAAGATGCTTCAGATGAAGAAAGAATGAAGGAGGAAAGAGATACTTTCAATTATTAAAGTGTTAGAGAGAAGCAGAAATGAAGGGACTGTTTCTAAGAATGTAGGGGTAGCAGTTTGTCACACTACATTATATGACTAAGTCAGTAAAATCTTTCAGGGCAAGTATCAAACTTCCAATATGTCTAAACAGTGCCTAGCACAAAGGAGGTGTTAAACCTTATTGGAATTTTGGATGATACTGCAGGACAAAATCGTAAGTAACTAATAACTCATTTGAAGTGAAGTGTCCCCTTATAATTAAGGTTTGTGAAGCACTTTGAGATCCTTGGATTGAACACAATAGATAAGTGTTATATATTATTAATTTCAGTGTTTTATCTTTAAATATTTGCACATTTATATTGCAAATAACGCAAATTAATCTGGAACCCCTTCTCTCTTTTTGTCAATCTCTCTCTGTGCTTCCAATTTTCCCCTTTTTAGAGTTTTCAGAGCACCAACAATGGAAAAGTCTATGGGACACATTTATTTCTGGTTAACTCCAGCGAATTAATTGGCCCATTAACTACTTTTAAGACCACACTTCTGCACACTAGCAGACAAATTAGCCAAGATGGTCAGGGATGCAACCCTATGCTCTGGGTGTCCCTAACCTGATTGCCAGAAGCTGGGAATGGATGAGAAGGGATGGATCACTTGATAATTGCCTGTTCTGTTCACTCCCTCTGAAGCACCTGGTATTGGCACTGTCAGAAGATAGGATACAGGAATACATGGACCATTTGTCTGACCCACTATGACCATTCTTATGTAAATTCTCTGATGATGTAAATAGACAAAATTCCTTTAAAGTCATACCCCATTTACACCAGCAGAAAATGTGTATTGGCAGCTGAGTGAAATAAAGCTGGTTTATTTGAGGGTGGGAAAGCAAGAGGGCAAAAAAGGCACAATGATCCTAATTTAGCTGGCATCCTTCAGCATAGCAAACAAACCTCTTATCTGAGCTACAGGCTTGTAACCAGGGATGGTGAAAAGGTTACAGATATCATGATTTGCCTGGCTTTCAAAAGGAGAAAGCCAGTGAGTTTTAAGAGACTTCTATTCAGCATTTCTGCTTCTGCTGCCTTTTTAGAGGCTAAAGCAGGCAATCAGTGCTGAAAAAGAACCAGCAGAAGCTCTGTCATCCCCAGGGTCAATCAGAGGGGGGACCAGGAGGGCCATTTGGCCTGGGCCTCAAGCTCAAAGGGGGCCTCAAATTGAGACACTTGTTAATTTTTTGGTGTTTGATAAGTTTTGCAACTTGTTTTTATGTGAATCCCTATTGGACCAAAATGTGACACACTCTCAGCTTAAAGCTGCAAATTTAAGCAAATATGAGATGTGATTTGGTAAAAGACATAATTTTTTTAACTGATATATATTTTGTCATATTAAAGAGTTAAAATGTTCATAAATATTAATAAAAATATCGGTTCTGATGGTACAAGATTAGACCGTGATGAACATGTCCTCTCAGATCAGCTAATTATATAAACAAACCACTACTAGTGGTTGGTGCTGGATCAAGCGCGTGTTGAAAAGTAGAGAATTGTTACATTTTAGCATCTTTATAGTTTTACGTCTAGTTGACTAAGGAATTATTTATGTGTGAAAATTCCTCATTATTATCTTCATATGGTAGCTAAAAGAGGTGACTGGCTGGTTGACTGAGCCCTAGCTTGGCCATCATCATAGGCTTTCAGAGTCTATAGGCCCAGATTCAAGATGAAAATTTGTGAGGACAATCTTGTACAGTGAGTTTCGTGAGGACACACCTTTGACATGTTTGGACATTTTTTATCTCTCTCTCATTGGGATAGATGGGATAGATGGGATAGATAGGCACCATCCTTTTGTCTTCAGCTCAGCCTGTTATATTATACCTTGAATGCCTGAGTTTTGATTCAGTGATAAGGATAATAACCTGTCTGACTGTTTTATTTTGTTTTCTTAATTAGTATTCCTTTGTTTTAAGTCTTTTCAGCATTTGTGTACCATTCAGCATTTATGTACATGTTTACAGCAGAATATTTCAAGTGTGGATAGGCTACATATTGACCAGATAGATCACTATGAAGAGGAGATTTGAAAGTGGTGCAAGCAAGAGATGGCGAAAACAACTGAGTGAAGCAGCAGCTAAGAGCTCAAAGCCAATAACTTCATTTCTCAAACCACTGGAAGACATCTTACCCAACAAACAATGCTAGAGATAATGAAAACTCCACAACTGCAACAGGTAATATTTCAGTGCCAATACCTGAACATGAGGACAGTAGTCAAGAAGGAGATGTGCCAACGGTAACAGATGCAACAGAAGATCCAGTGTACAATCAAGAAACTCAACAGCATCAGGAAGATATAGATCCTACACAGTAAGAGCAATTCATGACTACTACAGGTTTGACTGTGACTGATATTGGAATTATTGACAAGAGCAATGCTGCCCAAATGCAATCTTCTTCAAATTAGTTGTTTTGAAATTCCAAGTAGCATTCCACAAGATGCTGATAATCATGCTTTCCCTAATCAACTGCTGACAAAAAAATCTCTTCCAAATGGTGAGACCTGCACAAGAGACTGGTTATGCTGGAGTACAGAAAAACAATCTCTGTACTGTGCACCCTGCTTCATTTTGAACAAAAGCAAATGCATCAGTTCTCTCTGTTCAATCAGGATGGAGCATCAGAGGTTGGAGGAAGTTGAAAGACCAAATACCATCACATGAGAGTTCACCGTCACACAAAGAAAACTATGTTGCATGGAAATCAGCCAGCAGAGCAGCATCAGCTGAAAGTTCAATTGAGAATTTACTCTTGACTGAACTCTCTACAGAAACTAATAACTGGAAAAAATTTATTGAGCTCATCCTGAAAGTCATCCTTTTTCTTTCTGAGCGGGGATTGGCTTTCTTTGGTTCCAGTCAACGTATTGGTGATTGTGCAAATGGAAACTTTCTAGGAATAGTTGAGTTCCTCAGCAAATATGACCCACTTTTATCAGAGCATGTTAAACATGTTTGAGAATCACAAGAGAGTCAAAAGCGCATGCAAGTCCATTATCTCTCCACACGCATACAAAATCAGTTTATTGAGCTACATGGGTCATTCACACAAACAACAATTCTTGATGAGATTCAAAATGACAAGTACTTTTCAATCATTGTTGATGCCACTCCAGATTGTTCTCACAAGGAAAAGACTACTATGGTTATTCGATATATTAAGATTGTAGACAGCTCAAAATTTTCAACTGAAGAAAGGTTTATTTTGTTTGATAATTTCCCAAGAAAAACTGGAAAAGAAATTGCTGCTCGAGTACTAGCAATTCTAGAAGGTTTAAGTTAGATTTTTAAATCTGCATTGGTCAAGCCTCTGACAATGGAACTAATATGGCTGGGAAGTACATGTGTACAAGCAGTTCTGCTTGAGCATAATTAAAACTGTATTTTCTCCAGCTGTGGAAACCACACACTAAACCTTGTAGGTGCTGAATCATGCAAGGGGGTAATTACTTACTTTGGAACTGTTCAGCAAATGTACAATCTCTTCAGTAGCAGTCCACAAAAGTGGGAAATTCTGAAGCAATATCTTCCTGTTTCACTGCATGGGATGTCCAAAACTAGACGGTCTGCACGGATTGACTGTGTTCAACCAGTTGCGCAGCATTTGAATTCAGTGAGAAAGGCTTTAAATGAGTTTGAATCTCTCAGTCTCACTGCCCAGGCTCGAACTGAACTTCAGTCTATTCAGAAGCACATGTCCAAGTTTGAATGCATTCTGGTGTCATCTTTGTGGATGAAGCTACTTACAATGATCCACCAAACTAATCTGATAATTGAAGCACACAATGCTACACTTGATGTTGAGAGGGATAACATTGACAGTCTTATCAATGACATTGAACAGATTTGTGAACAATGGGATGCGATCCTAACTGAGTCAAAATTAGTGGCACAGAATATTGGCATTTCATCTAAGTTCTCCACCAACTGCAATTTACCTACTGAAAATCTGATTCCGAACAGCATTATAGGGTCAATGTCTGCCTAGGGTCATTCAATCAGGTCTTATTCAGTCAGGTCTTACACGTCGATTTGAGTCACTGTGACTAATTCATACCCTTTTTGATCTTTCCGCAGCTGAACAATTTCAGCAACAGTACAACAAAGAAATCTCAAAAGATCTCAGTGACGAGGTCATCTTTTTCAAATGAATATATTCCACGAACTTTAAATTGGATTGCAAGCCAAAGGAATTGCTTCAAAAAATACTTGAACTTGGACTCTGTGTTTCCTAATATCACAATTGCATTGCATATTTTTGTCAGTTTGCCTGCATCAGTGGCTTCAGGTGAACGCACCTTTAACGTGTTGAAGCAGGTAAAGAACTATCATCGTTCAACTATGGGACAAGAGCATTTGTATGGGCTCGCCATGCTTAATATCAACTGTGACATTGCACAAAAGCTAGATTTTTCCCTCAATAATTAGTGCATTTTCACAGAAAAAGGCTAGAAAAGCATTTATTAAGTAAAAAAATTCAAATTATGTCTCACTCTTTTTTGGTGCCTTATTTTGTTTTCATTTTGTCGTCATTTTTTAATTTTTATTATGGCTAGTGGCCTCAAAAGCTGTAAGTGGCCCGGGCCTCTCTGGATCTCAGAGGGCTTGGTCCTCCCCTCCTTCTGTTGCTGTTGATGTGGTGTTGAACCAACCAGCATTGGGAGAGCGGTTTTCAACTAGTTCAATTAGACGTTATTACATCATTTAAAAACAGATTTAATTGCAAAATGAAGGCTATTTTGGTTAAAATACAGTTACCTGTGGTGTTATTTACTATAAATGTATGACTTTCCTATTATCAGACCATGCCTTTTTGTATACCTGCAAACACCTATTCCAAATAACTACATACAGTTCCTTTTAAAAGTCTTGTCTTGATGAATCAAGAACCAATAAAAAGGGACAAAGTCTTTTAGATGTGAGTCTTATGTTGGTGGGGATCTGGGGATCTTCTTAATTTATTATAACAGACTAGGAAATAAATTCATGTCCAACAACATCCTGAATTGGGGTTTCTGCCACCCACCCCACCATATCTCATGTATCCTTGGTATCTGAAAGATTAAAAAAAATAGGAATTTGATTTAGAAAGGATTCAAAATGACTCAGAAATGGGCTTGTCTATATGGTGCAGCAATGCACACCAGATGGGTGTGAATTCTAATGCAGACTAACTGGCCCGTGTAGACCCTGTTGGCATACAGTAATAGTTCCCTAGTGCATTTAACATGGTACAGTCTGAAACTTTCAGTTTGAGTCATTCAGTACTGTTTGAATTAGTACTATGTTAACGTGCAGCAGGGAACCTTTAGTGCATGCCAACCGGGTCTACATGGACCAGTGAGTTACTGCTCAACATGTTGGTGTACATTAGAATTCACAGACCCCTCATGCATACTGGTGCACCATGTACACAAGCCCAGTATTAGTTTCTTCAGTGCTATCTGATACTAAGCTGAAAAATGATCTGTTTCCACAAATGTATCTATAACTCTAATAAACACAGTGAGAACTTTGTCCATTAAAGCAAACACTCTTGATCACTCTCCAATGTCATTTGTTTTCCTTCCTAAATATCCCTTTTTATTAATACTAATAATCATTTGCATAAAGACCCCTGCCACACACACACACACGCCAGCATGTAGAAGGCATCTCTTGTCTGCTATTTTGTGCACAATATAATTAGCAAAGCAACCTGTATCACTTCCAGTTTGATTCATTTCCTGATGCTTAATCTGATTCATTTACAATTATGACAGTAATTGGCATAACTGTTTAGATGTAATTGGAAAACCTCCATAAGTGGATATCCTATTATAGATCTATCCCAGTGGTAGATAATATTCACATTGTTCATTTATCAGGAAGTGCTAAGCGGATTTCTAAGATAAGAGACAAATGAAGGCTGCGCTCTGTTAGATTATTATAGAAACATTCTAACAAGATGGGTAAACTCTAACAAAAGAACCTTTGAATAGTTGTAGGTGAAATGATAGGGTCCAATCATACTCCCAGTTAAGCCAATGACAAAACTCATGTTGACTTCAATGAGAGAAGAGCCCTTTTAATTTTATTACATGCCCACTTAAATGAAGAGCAATACTCCAATTCCATGTGGCTTCAACTAATGCTCTCCTTATAGGGTTGGTAGGGTTGTTTCTCAGGCAAGTGCAAAGGGAGTTAAAACTACTCTTGAAAGCTGGAGATTTCTCTTTGTGGAGAAATCCCCTGTGTATGTAAAACCATTGTAGACAGCTTCTATTGCTCAGACATCAGTGTACTGAGCACATCAGGGGAGATGGCATGTCAAGAACACACTGTGCTCAAGCTATCCTTAACTGGCCCAGACTTCCTTAGGGGCCATTGCCAACTGGTTCGAGTTAGATCAGCTCCCAGCCTACCAGGGGCGGCTCTAGGCATTTTGCCGCCCCAAGCGCGGCAGGCAGGCTGCCTTCGGCGGCTTGCCTGCGGAGGGTCCGCTGGTCCCATGGCTTCGGCGGACCTCCCACAGGTACGCCTGTGGGAGGTCCGCCGAAGCCGCGGGACCAGCGGACCCTCCGCAGGCAAGCCGCCGAAGGCAGCCTGCCTGCCGCCCTCGCGGTGCCGGCAGAGCGCCCCCCGCGGCTTAACCCCCCCAAGCACGTGCTTAGCGTGCTGGGGCCTGGAGCCACCCCTGCAGACTACTCCAACATGTGTTGGGTCCAACTGGCTCTCTGACAACTCCCCCTACTCTCCCTGCCTCTGCTGCACCCAGCTCCTTCTATGTTGGTGCAGATTTAATGTAATAAATGTTGGGATGACACCACCCTCCACTAAAATGTGCTTATGTTATTCAAGCCATTCAAAACTATTGCACATAAAAGTCCATCTAAAACATCTGGTAACATTGGGCCCTGGATGGTTCTTGGATTTACAACCAAATTCAGAGCTTCTCACCTCTAGTGAACCAGTTTAAAAACAGCCAAGCTGTTCATTGATCTGTGAGAGATGAGTTAATGATTTCAGTTCAGTTCCTAGTTTAGAGGTGTTCACATCACGATTGACATAACTGGTAGCCTCAGTAGAAGGATTAAGAATTAAAAGGTCATGGGGACAAAACCATTCTCTTATCAACAGGGGTGGTCCTTCCAACTGAGAGTTGAAGCACATTATCTGGACACGGTGGGGTAATGAATCTCCAGGCTACTAAACTGGTACCTTTCATGCTAAAATTAACTAAATCATGTTCAAGGACATTATGAATTTGACTTTGGGTTGATACTAATCCAGTTCTGATTATCAGATCAAGGTGAGGACTTTCCTTTATATGGTTCAGAAATACTAAGAAAGGAGTCAAATGGGATTTATTTTCTTTATATCTCAGAGAACCACAAAATTAATACAAATAAAGATACAAAAATCTGGATTGGTTAAATTACAAATTCATGTTTCATTTTATGTTAATTTTAGCACAATAGACATTTTAAGTGGAGACATTTTTTTCTCTACATATAATGAGGAAGGTGTCTGGATTAATGTTTCTCCAGGGACAATTTTAGAAGCACCAAGCTAAATGCAAGAAAACTCAATGAAAACTCAATGAGACTAACAGTTTATAAATGAAACTGCTATTTGCCTGTTCAAAATCCAAACCAGCTATGCTGTAGCTAATTTAACATTATTTCATTACATGTTATCCTTATAAAGATAGGTAAGATAATTACAAACATTTGTTAATACATTCTGGTCAGTGTATCCTTGCATGCATTCTGATATGTCACTCTGGTGGATGTACAAACCCGGCACCAAGCAGGAAGGGGTTAACGAATTGTTTTGGGCTCAAGTGATCCTGCCTTGCTGCACCTGCAAGTTATGTCAGCCATGGAGGAAGAGTTCAAAAGAGGAGCAGCTCAGCTTAGCATTAGGCATCTCAGGGAGAAAGATGGCTTGCTAATCTCCTTAGTGCCTAGGGAGAGAGAGGCCTGACAGATGGCAGAGCCTGCTTCTTTTTCCTATAGAAGGTCCAAGCTCCCTGAAGTGAAGGAAGGCTGGTCAGTAGACAGCGAGCTGGACTACTGCTTGATTTAGGTTCCTCTGAGGGAAGAGAGGCTGGCAGCTTGTCTGGAACTGACTGTCTGTTTCCTTTTGCTTTGTTTATTTTCCTGGTCTTTTGTTTTTCCCTTCAAACTGTGGAAGGAGTAGACTCCAGCAGAACTCAGCTGGAGGGCTGGGATTTCATCCCTGGTCCAGTGCTACTGAGCACCCCAGTCTGGATGACAGAACCTGAGTAAATACATAACCTCATCATCCCCCAAGAGAGTGCTGCAGAGGGACCAAAACATGTACTAAGACTAGCAAGGCCACAGGAAGAAATGCTATGTCAAAAATGACCTTGGAGTGTGTTCCATTAAAACTGCAATTAGCTTGTATTTGAGTACTTCCTATGTGCAATAACAATAGATACTTTGTACCAAGATAACAGGCTATAATGAATCATTATGAAACAAAGCTTCTCATTAAGCTGGCGGGAAATTCAGTAGCCAATGGCAGCACCCAAAACTGCAGATTGTGAGCACACAGGTTCGCTTCCACCATATAGAATGCACCAGCCAAAGTGGGTCCCACACAAGTTCTGTGCATGCGTGGCATATCCGTGAAGCATATGTACTGAGGGAGTAGGGCAGGAAATGGCTGGTGGGAGGATCTGACAGCATGAATACTGCAGGAGAGAGAGCGAGAAAGAGAGAGATACATGCCTGACCAAAGGGGACGTTGAGGCGAGGAGAGCAGGCATTCGGCCTCCCTTGAGCCTGCCCAGCCAGGGGGCCGCAACATGGTAGTTCTTCTCCCCCTCCACCCCCCGTGGGAGGGAGTAGAGAAAGGAGGCGCTGTGGGGAGGAGTCCATGGGGGGGGGGTATTGACGCAGGGGCTGTCTCAGGCTCCAGCAGAGGTTATGAGTGGGAGAGGGGGAAGATTGGGTGTGTGTTCAGGGCTATGGGGGATAGGGGTTGTGTTTGGGAAGGGTGTGGGGTGGGCAGGATGGATAAAACAAAATTACACACAATTCCCTCTAAAAAGACTAAAATAATAAATTCACGGGCCTCTAAAAATAGTCATAAGATGACAAGCACATTTATCCTTAAGGTAAGTGTAATGACTTGCCCATCAATTTGACTCCCTGAATTCTACAACAAACTTCATCATGTTGTCACTGTCTGTTTCATAATTCCACACATTATACAGATTATGTACATACCCATAATAGACTACCACAATGTTTCTCCAGGTCAGTGGTTCTCAACCTATTTATCACTGTGGGCTGCATATGTAGCTATCTATGTATTATGTGGTCTGCATCCACACAATAAATATACTACCTATATGACCCTGAGGCTGTCACATGGGCTGCGGCTGTGTGCTGATTGGGCCGCAAGCAGCCGTGAGGTATGAGTTGAGAACCACTGGTCCAAATGCTTTAGAAATAAGGATAGAAGGCCCCAATCCTGAAGAGCTTTCAGTCAAAGGGACACTTCCTGCTCCAACCTGAGTCAATGGCAAAACTCCCACTTGACTTCAATGGGAGTATGACCAAAGAAAAAGTTTACATTTGACAATCTTTCTGCTGCTCAAACACTCATGTCTACTGGCTAAGCTTGCTAATAAACCTTGCTTCTCTTTAGCTCCAGTACAGCAAAAATGGTCCAGGTCTTCAAGGTGAATAGACATATATTCAGATTATCGTATTCATGCGGAACATTTTATTTCTGATTTGATACAGGCCAATTTATTATGTGCATTGTCAATAGGTGCCTAGAACGGAATTGTAGAAATCAGTGAGTCAGACTTACTTTCCCTATGAATCACTTTACTGGTTACTTTCCATCATTTTTTTCTCCCTTTTAAAAAAATGTTATCCCTCACTAAACCATAGCATGTACTGTTTTTGGTTTGGGTTTTTTTTAAATGTCAAGTGGTAGGTACTTGTGGTCTTGGTGCTGAAGGTTCAGGGTTCAATCCTAGCTGATGACAATGGCATTTTTACATCTAGCCACAGAGACTTTGGCCCAGCTAACTTTAGCACATCTTCAAGTGTTATCTTACTGTGCTTTCATCATTAATATCTGTGCTTCCTTTCTTTCTCACAAGCCAGCCAAAATTCAACTCTAAACCCATATTCTAGGATGAATACAAATCTTCAGCTTTGGTCTGGGCTCTATCTGATATGATCTTTGACACGTTTTATCTTTGAATTCCACTAGATTTAAGAAATGGGGTAGAATACTGTTTTATCAATCATCAACCTTATATGTATGCAAGATTACACCAGCTATAGGGCATGCTCAATGCTGACTTTGAAAATCATGGCAAAAAGAAATATATATGTTCTTCACATATGAAAAGATTAAATAGAACAATTAAGGGTCAAATATCCCTCCTCCTTGCCCCAAAGCCCCCCTTTATTCAAACCAAATAATACACTTACTTTATTGACCTACTCCTATACAGTACTTCACTATGCCATGGATTGTCATCTACTATGCCCACAGGCTTTCAATATTCTAATGAGCTTTCTGCTGGTTTGGGGATTTTTGTCTCCTAATTTATACGCCTGCCTTCTCACAATTCCTCTTGTTTGAAATCACAATACAAGTGGGCCCTTTTTTGGTTTGTGCCTTTAAATTAAACAAACAGATCTGTCTCTTCCTAACTGAGATCTGAAATACCTAGCTCTTCAGGGGAGTTTTTCTTGAAGTAATAGGTGAGAGAGAAAATAAACAATCTATGCCACTTGAATTTTTTTGCTATAAATTGCAATTTTAAGTATAGTTCTACTGTCAAGGTTTAGAAATCTAAAAAGGTAATTGGGATAGTCATTTGTAAATCTAGGATTTTAGAAAGGGTCTTATGAGAGAAAACTAAGATAGAACCAAAGATGGGGATGGCTCATAGACACACTATGGTGCTTTAACTGAACCAGTGTAGCAGCTTCGACAATCCACTGTGTTGCCAAGAAAAATTAGCTTTGTAAATAGTTAATGAGAGAATCTATAAACATTATTTCAAGTCACTCTTCCTTAGTCTGTTTTCACTTTTCTATACCTAGAATACCAGACCACTGTATGCAACCATGAAAGCAGGGCAAGATCTGGAGATAGGGTGATCAGATGTCCTGATTTTATAGGGACAGTCTCGATTTTTGTGTTTTTCTTA